>NC_090439.1:969318698-970689948 GCF_031143425.1 Pleurodeles waltl
ATTCATGCAGAAAGATTTGGAGCTGTTGAAGCGGGACCTGTGCGGGACATGTTTGGTATGGACAGAGTTTGTACCCAGACGGGTATGGAGAGGGGCAATTAACCATGGAGCCATAGAACGGGCTCGGAAAAAGTTGAACAGGGCAATGAGGGTGTTTTGCTGGGCTCAAGGAATTAAGGTGCTGAGGCACGAGGATATTAAGGAACGAGAGGGGTCATTGTTCAGAGATGACGGAGTTCATTTATCGCAAATGGGAAATGCGTATTATTTAATGGGTTTGAGGCTGATGCTGGAGAAGTTGTGGGGAGAGGATCTGTGGATTAGGACATGAGAAGGAGCCAGGGGGCAAACGAGGGTTTGCCGGGTGGGGCAGAAAAACGCCACATGGGTTTTCCTGGGTGGCAGGAAATGGGGGAGGGGGGAGAGCCAGATGCGGGCTTGTTCCCCCCTTCCAAGGGGAAAAATGAGGTGAAGGATCAGAATGGGGGGGGAGGATTGTTTACAAACAAGGAGGGCATGGAAGGAATGGGGGAGTGTCTAGAGGAGGGGATTTGAGGAGAGCTATTAGAAGAGGAGGAAGGGCATAAGGAAGCTTCTAAGTTCAAAGATGGGTGAGAGGGATTTCATACAGTTCAAAGTTGTTGTTATTGATGTTAAAATCCTGTCCTAAATAAATGACCTTTTGCACTAGAAAATGAGTGTCAATGTATGTTTGTCCCGATGGGGGGGCCCGCGGAGAGAGAGACTCGCTCTAGTCTCTCCGCGGGTCTTTTCGGGACTACAGGAAGTGGCGCGGGTGCGCCATGATTGGGGGACAGGTGAGTAGGGGTGGGGTTTTAGGGAGGGGATAAAAGGGTTGGGTTGGGTGGGGTCGGCCTCTTTCCAGGCCGACCATTAGAGGGAGGAAGGTGTTGACCACCCACCCGCCCTGCACAGAAGCTAGGCAACAAGGATTTGGGGTTAGGGGTAGGGGGGGAGTCAGTTAGGTAGGTTTTTAGGTTTTCAACGTCAGCTAGGACAGGTGCAGTGCACAAGGGTTGGCAGGAAATGGGGGAGGGGGGAGAGCCAGATGCGGGCTTGTTCCCCCCTTCCAAGGGGAAAAATGAGGTGAAGGATCAGAATGGGGGGGGAGGATTGTTTACAAACAAGGAGGGCATGGAAGGAATGGGGGAGTGTCTAGGGGAGGGGATTTGAGGAGAGCTATTAGAAGAGGAGGAAGGGCATAAGGAAGCTTCTAAGTTCAAAGATGGGTGAGAGGGATTTCATACAGTTCAAAGTTGTTGTTATTGATGTTAAAATCCTGTCCTAAATAAATGACCTTTTGCACTAGAAAATGAGTGTCAATGTATGTTTGTCCCGATACACGTCATGCGAGTTGGCGGGTTAAATCCTCCCTTCAAAGGAAGATGCACACTCCAATCCATTTCTAAGCCCAAACCAATAGAAAAAATATACTGCTGCCATGACTGCTGACATAAAACTGGGTTGTCATAAGAAATGTGTCAGCATAGCTTTACTTTTAAAGACTATAGCCAGAAAAGCGGAGGTCTCATTTAAAACACTAATGGGCGGTCGAACGGGTCCATTGGGTTATTGACAAAGCAGATACAGTCTTCATGGGAAAATAAAGTTTAGAGAAAACAGATACTGACAGCCAGTTACCATGGTTGGATGGGTGTCATTTTTTACATTTTCCAAGAACAAACCCCAAAAAATCAGGGTGTGTCTTCAGAAAATGTAAAACGAATGTCCGGGATGCACTGCACTGGTTAGCCAGCCATAAGGGATATTTTTCCATAGTCCACATATCGGTCCCAGACAACAAACAAAAATGATGGACATGTTCTTGCAAGGCCAACCCAACGGGCGACTTAAAAGGAGTGAGGCTCCCAAAGCCTTTTCGACTGGCGTTCAAGGCACCCGCAGGAATTTTTTTTTGAGTGCCTTTAAATGAAGTATGAAATATGAAAGATACGTCTCGTTACCTCACACTTACAAATGACCGGGAGATCTCACGTCGATTAAAAACAAACTCAAATCAAAATGAAAGCTCCATCATACTGGTGTATGTGTGTGCATTTTGCATATTGCTTTTAGGATATTTAACCTGAATATTTACATACATTCATCCGACTGTATTTGTCGTATCAAAGATTGTAAACATCGTCTGATGATGGGCTCTCCACGCCAACCACCATTCAAGAACCTTTGAGAAATAGACACATTGATTTTTCTGTCTGGGTCTGGCGGCCGGGAGAAAATCTATGGCGCAGTTAGCACACAGCATGCAGACTTCTTGATCTATGCTCAGACCACAAACAAGCCGTCTGCGGACAGTGTCTACCAATGCATTCGCCGACACCCTTCCACCTTCTCCTCATGATAAAGACAGACATGTTGTCTCCGGGGGTTTCCTGTTTAAATCTCAGGAGTGGAGAAGATCAGCCTCTGAGTGGGGGGATGGGGAGTAGAGACGAGGGGAGACCCTCATGGTTAGCTACTGATACTGGAAGCTAATGATGATGCATTACAACATTTCATAACAGCAGCCATGTAGTAAGGCTGTCCGGTAAGAGGAGCACAGCCATAACAGCATCAGAAGGGAGCCACATCAGGAAATTACACTGTAATAATGTAATTTAAGATGGCGTTTCAGCTGTAACACTGACATAATGCAATCCCATTTGCCATTTCCCTCCTATTCCTTTTGCTCTGTCACCTAGTATTTTGATCTATGAAGCAGCCGAGGCCTACACAACAGGCATAGGTTACATCTACTTTGCTTTAAATGGAAACCGAACGTAAAGTACGATTACAGCCATTTTGCTAAACCGAATGTATTTGAGCTAAAGGTCTACAAAGCTGTAGGAAGGGTAGACAGGGGGTGCTGAAATAAACGATTTTCTCATTGGCACATAAAATGTGAAATGTGCTTTTAGCAGACTATGTGGTCTGTGGCAACGGCGCAGAAGTCATTTTAAATGTGAAACTTGGGTTAAAACCATTGTTTGCTACATTTTGACGAGCATACTATCAAAACCAAATCTGCAGTGCATATGCGATTCTGCAGAGTAAAATCAATAGAATAATCATCTTTTGGCCACTTCCGAGGGGCTTTCCCCTGTTTGAACTATTGCATCTGAATCAAGAGTCCGTGCACAGCACTGCCTGTTGCTCTCATAATCCCACCTGTTGGTGAGCTAGCCAGCAGTGGTTAATTCAAACAGACTCAAACAATACACAGAAGGAACAAGGGAAATAACTCATTGCTTCCAGGTGGCATCTGTTGGTAAATAGCCCCTATTGTAGAATTTTCTTTAGATCCGTGGAAACAATCCTCAGACTTTAGGTGCCAAAAGCAGCATAATTGGTAGTGCAGCTGGTGGGATGGAGGTAAGATTTTCTTTAGTCTTAGTTGAGAGTTACTAGGTCGACCTTAAGAGGAATTTTGTTGAGGAGAGAAAAAAACATGTGGAAATGATTCTGCCATGACACTGTTAGAAGTGAAATGGACTATGGGACAGAGTTTTGCCTGGCAGTATATCCATAGAACAGAAACTGTATTGTACTACTCAAGAAGTTGGCAGTGCAATGACTGGACATTTTAGACAGGGAATTCCAGATTCCCTGCTTGCTGCACTAAATAATTCCCCTCTCGGTGGCAGGCATATGGAAAGATTGGTTTCTAGCTCTGTGTTGACTGTCTCAGAATGGAAAGATTTCCCGAGGGCTATTAGTGGGGGCTCTTGTGTACCCAGATTATGAAGCATTCTTGTCCCTGTGAAACCTTACTCATGGTGCTGGAGAGTGGAAGAAAGGTGTGCCCTGCCACAATAGAAATCAGGTAACCAGTTACAACTCAAACTTCCTCCTGCGTCTTCCTGTGAAATCATGTCCTCCGCCTGGGGACAGCACAGGGACCTGTGGACAAAGGAAAGTAGTTGCGCTTCAGAGAAATTCCAGGAACCAGTTGGAGCTGGACATTTTGCTATAGACCAGAAATTCAATTATGAGTATCCCTGCTGCAACGTGAACCCAGGGTGTAGAACATTTAAGGACTTTTGGGGATCAATTAGCTCAAGTGACAGGCTTTTTTTTTCCAAAAGTTGACACTTAAAAAAAAAAAAGCAGATCTACATGACTGGAATAAGGTGCCAGGCACACCTGAAAAAAAACATGCAGTTGTTTTTGCACTCTGGAACAAGGCTCAAGGCTACAACAGGAAAGCTGAACAGATGTATCCGGACTTATGAAGAGCTCCTTGCATACCCCCTTAAGCCTTTGACTGCTGAAGATTTTTGAACTTCTTTTGATGGAGTGAACCATCAACTTTTAACAGACTGTGGGTCATCACGTGTCCACGTTAGAAGGGGCCTGGGTCCCACTCCTTCGCATCCCACTAACATCACTGTTTATTTTTTCCAAAGTTTTAAAACTGAAATTGTGTTAGCTAAAACTCGTCAACCCTACATCCAATGGTTCTCCATTTGTGTAATTTTACTCATTCAGTTTATAGTTTTTATTTCCAAATCACACTGATGTGCTGGTGCTCTTGCACATGTACCACATGCATTTCAATTGGGAAAAGCTTGCCAATTGAGCAAAACCACCAACGGCGAGATAATTGCTCTTTACGAAAACTAGATCTCCTTTTAGATGTCAATCTGTTTAGAGTTTGTGAGAGCTCGGCCACAGATCACGTCATGACTATAAACACTCTCCCCCACAGCTTAAGAATCCTATTTTATAGAACTGACATAAGTGCAATAAACCTGAACGCACTAGAAGTAAAATCAACAGCACACAATACGTAATTAATTTTGTAATGATGCATACAGAAAAAAATAGAACAGATTAATTTATGGTACAACACAATGCGCAGCATAAGGTCCCTGGAAGAAATACTTATTGTGGTCAGAAGGAACTTTTATCACTTTACGCATGGTTACTCCCAGATGAGAGCAACTGCCCGAAGCATGTGTGTAATCTATTCTTTAAAACGGACATATGGAATAATATATGCACATTGCTTTGTAGGGACAAATTAAAGTAAAAATGTCACCTACATAAAAATATTAACATAGTAACTGTGCAATCTCTCTTTTGTTGGGAAGCACGGATTCAGTGGAGGAGGGACATAGATATACATCTATAAACGTTTGATGTACCCTTGATCTACTCTAGGTCGTTGTGTTGCGTTTATTACAACAAATAAATGTGAGACACACAGACCTCTTATGTACCTCCGATCCAGAACTGAGCATAACATAATATTATAGATCTATGCTGTATAAAGTAACTTATCCTCTGCAAAACTCCTTTATCCTGTCAGAGATCTTGTTCATTAAGTTCTCAGGATAATATTAGCATCTCACCTAGAGCATCAATGTAATGTAATCCCATACCATCTGTGCCTTCTCGATTTCACATACGTTAGAACCAAATTGTGAATTTACCTTCATAAAACAAATGAATCTCCTTCTTTACACCTACCTTTTACTTCCACAACAGATAAAGGAAAAGGTAAAAAAACAGAGGTCCACACAAAAATAAAATAAAAAATAAAATCAAACCTTTCATGATCTGTTTGTGGATGTTCATGAGTTACTTTCATCACTATGTTTCATAAAAGCCACCATAATACATATTAAAGCCTAACCTACAATTGATTGTGAATGACCTAAGAAAACCAAAATGAGAATGAGCACCTCACAAGACAAAATAGGTGCAAAAGGGAAAACTAGTCAACAGAATAATAGAACGAAGCATGCTAGTTATAAAAATAGTGATTGTTATAGTAAAACGACCAGGAGCCTTCTGGATGATACAGAGGGAAAACACTGAAAGGAGTACTGAAAGATTTTCCTAAATTGTGTTTATTATGTATAAACAATTACAAAAGATATGTATAGAATAATGAAAATTAATATAATTATGTTTTTCATAAAAATACTTACATTTATTTTAAAATCAAAAACGGTAATATACGCTTTTTCGTAAAATAATATTTATTTTCATTTGTATTTATTTTTGTAGAATTAAATTAATAGATTTTTTTTTTTAATAATTCATTTAACATGATTTCCTTTGTGGGTTCTATTTTAAGTCCCTGTCTCCATTTCTAGTGCTCTCTTATCCTAGATCATTAGAACAATCACTTTGGCATATCACAATTGCAAATTTACGATCAGTACGAAGGGAAATGTTCCTCTGCATAGATCCAAGGAACTACCATTGGTTGGAAAGTGCCGGTCATTTAGTGATCACAATCTTGGTATACACTCCGGATAAAGCTTAAGGAATGTGAATACTTTGATAAAAGTTTTTAAGAAACCAAAGGTCGATTTATTTATTCAGTGAGGTTATTGATACTTACTAATTTGTACATATTCACCTACTGTATGAATAGGTTTGCACATGCATACCAATCTTGTAAAAAATAGGGACCAGTGACATCAATAAGTACCAATACATACTATAAGACAATTATTTTCCTATTTTAGTACATATATAAGGTATTATGGGAATTTAAAGTCCTGGACAATTAAATAATACCATTAGTTCTAATTATAGATTGTTTGAAGAAGGTTCTTATATAAAAAGCATGAATTAATTTATTTTTTATTTTTTAAAGCTATTGCAAGGACAAATAAACAAAGAAACACCTTTCTATACAGAAAAAAACAAAGATAAGTTGGTTTTCTCGAATGCAGTTGAATGTATCGTACAATAGAAACATCATAAGCATCCACTCAGGCTCATGGGTGAATAACACAAACATGCTCATATTCATACTCACTCTCATTCCATGTTGCTGTGTAAACACAGAGGAACTGATTGACCATGAACGTATTCAAAACTATTCACAAACATACATCTATGATAGTAATACATTTTTGTTACTGTTTTTAACCTTAAAACTACATTTTTTTTGCAGTAGCAGAAAGCGACCACTTGTACTTTATATATTTTTTTTCCAACAGACGACAAATATTTTTTGTCGCCACATCCCTTCTCTTCCACCATTAAATATTGGAGTACTTTTTGCACGCTTTCTTTAGCCATTAAAGTACTAAAATTAAGTGCGCAAATTAGGTTTGAAAAAACATTGGGTAGGTTTGGGAGTGTTAATAAAATTAAACCTCTATCAGTGTTCATTTTTGCGGTGGCCACCCTCTTACCCTGGTTTCAGAGCACCCATTTTACCACCCTAACCCACCACGTACGTCAATGGAAAACCCACCATACTTTCAGGCTTCATACAGTCATAAATTCCATAAATGACAATTAATGTTCCAGACCCAGAGTCAATCAGGAGCTTGCTTTTTGCACCCGATAATGGCAATATGGCAGATTTAAACTCATATTCAGTGCAAAACAATGTTGTAAATAAAGCACAGAATGAAACGGTAAGGACAAACAAAACACTGCATAATATTACGTTTTAGAAAGATCATTTAAACATGTCTTCCAGTAGAGAAGACTGCAGTGTTAATTAGTATAAAAGGGCATTTTTCTGCATCTCATTACTTTCTACTGTTACATGCAAATAATGACCTAGTATGCAAATCCGCTAATGCATATATCCATCTAACATTAGAAAGCAGCACTCTTTCAGCTCAAAATGGAGGCTGAACATCAATGTCCTGAATGATACAGAGTTCACATCACAGTTTTTGAAGAATTAAAGAAATTATTCTATATCTATGAGACTACTAATATGTTACCGGTAGTAGTTTGAGGTGCTGTATGGGAGCCACCCATTTAATTTCCCTAGATTTTTTGCTATTGGGTACTTAATTTTGGGGGTTTTACTGTTAGCGAGTCGCTGGAGTCTTGCTCATGGGAAATTTTGTGAAAATGGGCTGAATGCTAACCACCAGGGTCCATCTTTCAAGATAAGGTCCACTGCTATGCAGCTAGGGTAAGAGGCTCTGGGTTGGTTAAAAAATGTGAGCACACGTGTATGAATGAGGACTACACATGTGACACTACTGTCTTGTGCAGCCCAATATATGCACACAGACTGTCGCAGGTACCTTTCAAGGATTGGTAGAGGATTGGTGTAGGCCTTCTAATGTGACTGGGCATCCATAGTATAGGTCTGTATTGTTTACTTAAAGCCTGTGGTGTTTACCTGAATTACACATTATAGGCAAACTGTATACCAAAGTACAGTTTACCCCCACTTACGCCTACAAAGACCAGTAAAGTATCTATATTAGGGTAAACATGTTTAAGACTTGGCATCTCTTGGTGTGGTTTCCTTTGACTTTTGACTTCATGATCTCCTGTTTTGATTGTGTGCTGAACTTTGTTTTTGCTGTTTTAATGACTGCACTTTTTCACTGCTGACCAGTGCTAAAGTGCATGTGCTCTGTGTCTAACGTGATACATTGGGTCTCTCTGTGATTCCTATGTATGATTGACTGGTAAGTCCCTCGAAAAATGCACTATGTGTGCCCAGGACCTGTAAATCAAATGTTACTAGTTGGTCTGCAGCACTGATTGTGCCACTTACTACAGTAGCCTTTCACACATGTCTCAGGCCTGCCACTGGAAAGCCTATGTGTGCAGTTTTAAACTGCCATTTCGACCTGACAAGTGTACCCACTTGCCAGGCTCAAACCTTCTTTTTTATTACATGTAAGTCACCCCCAGGAAGGCTCTAGCTAGCCCAAAGGGCAGGGTGTAGAGTATTTAAAAAGCTGAACGTGTACTTTTAAGTTTAGTATGTCCAGATAGTAAAACACTCCGAAATTCATTTTTCACTATTGCAAGGGCTATCTCTCCCATCGGCTAACATGGGGTTACCTTAAAACATCTTTTAAGAGTAATTTCAAATTGGGAAAAGATACAAATGTGGAGATTGGAGTTTCCGGATTCATAATTTAAAAACACATCTTTTGGTAAAATTGGTTTTTAAATTGCAGGTCTGAAAATGCCACTTTTAGAAAGTTGGCACTTTCTAAATTTAACCATTTTGTGTCTTCGCCTGCCTCTGAATACACATCTGGGTTTAGGTGACAGCTACACTTGTGCATTCTCTCTAGACAGCCACAACACAGGAGGGGCTGGGTGTGACAGGAGATGCATTTGCATACTGATGGTCTTCCTGAGGAGTGAGAGGGAGAAGTAGTTCACACTTGTACATGAAAGGGTTGTGCCCTGCCCTCATGCAAAGGGCTGATTTATCCTCTACGGGTAGTCTGAATTGAAAGGGATCCTTGCCCACTTCAGAGAGTTCCTTTGAAATCACCCCAACATCAAAGGCTTTTTGGGTATAAGTACTGGACTTCTGACACCATATGCTCACAACATTTCTGGACTGAGGACATTCTGCCAGGAAGAAGGACTGCTGTGCTGCCAGGCGGGACGGCCACTTGTTGTTTGCTTTGCCTGCTGTTTCTTGCCTGGGAGTCAAGCGACTGACCTACTTCTCTACATCCTGCAACCTAGGGTTTCTCAAAGTGCCTGACTGAGCTTGCCTCCTGTTTCTGAAGCATCAGGGGCAACAAAGACCTGCATCTTGCTACCAGCACCTAAGCTCCTCTGCTGTGAGTCCTGCTCTGCCAAGCAGTGCCAAATCCAGTCCTGGGCCCTTGGAGGTGAGTGTGGTGCTGCAACTTAAGAAACTGATGCATCGACCCCGGCTCAGCAATCAGAACTGGCACATCTCGCTGCAGAAATTACACCTCACCACTGCCTTCAGGGAAGTCGTGGACTATGCACGCCGACTGTGCGATGCAACAACCCATACTTACAACGCAGCCCCGACTTGGCTGATGCAGCATCAACACATCAGAGCCAGTACACATCGTTTCTGGACATGGATGCATCAATGACATTGCCTGATCAGGAAAAACACATTGCCGGCAATAACGACTCATCCCCTCCTTTGGATCAATGCATCGTCCCTGAACAATCAACACAACCAATGTACTACCAACGGGTCTACGTGACTCCTGTAGCTAGCCCACGCTACATCGCGGTTGGACTGAACTTTTGAATTTTCCCCGATACAGAGCGACCAAATAGCCCTGTATTTTAATTTAATATTTACAAATTCATAACTTGACTCGTGTATGTTGGATTTGTGTCATTTTGGTCCCGGTTGACAAATATTGGCTATTTTTCCAAACATTTATGGAGTTCTTTTGTGGTGTTTTCACTGTGTTACTGTGTGTGTGTGCACAAATACTTTACATAATGCCTCTTTAGTTTAGCCTGACTGCTCTGTGCCAAGCTACCAGAGGGTGAGCACAGGTAAACTTTTAGTGTGCATCGTCTTTAACCTGACTACGATTGTGGTCCCTACTTGGACAGGGTGCAAAACCATTGACAACTAGAGACCTAATTTCTAACCAGCCGCGGCCCATCCTTTAGAGCGGAGGGGCCATGCCCCCGCACCTTTTGCCCCTCATGAAGAGTGCCTGTCAAGCTGAGCAAAGGTCAGCCTGACAGACACTCTTCATGTTCCGATCAGGCCAAACTGGGGACCCTGCCTGAACTGACCAACTGGCAGCAAGGAGGAGCTCCGTCCAGGGAGGAGCTCAGCACAGTGCAGAAGGAGTACCCTACTCTCATGGGCCTTTGGCAACAGGATGAGGCCCAAACAGCTGGTGATGCCTCTGGAAAGCATCTGATTTATAGGGGAGAATGGTCTCCTGTATAGTAAGCCTAAGGTTCCTGAGTCTGGGGCCGCCTGTGTGCTGGTGGTACCCCAGCGCTTCAGAGCCTTCCTGCTGTGTCTGGCTCATGTTGTGCTATTGGCAGGTCATTTGGGGCAGGACAAAACATTTGACAGACTTATCACCCATTTTTATTGGCCTCAAAAAAGGAAGTCTTCAGATGCGTTCTGCGGGTCCTGTCTCACTTGCCAGGAGAGTGTCAAGACAGGGGGGAAATGCCCCTACTACTCGTTCCGGTCATAAGCACTCCTTTTGAGCAGGTGAGCATTGACACTGTGGGGCCTCTGGATCCCAAGACAGCCGTGAAAAAAAGGTTTGTCCTCATCTTTGTGGACCATGCCATCCAGTATTATGAGGCTATACATCTGATGATAGTGACTGCACCCACCAGGGCCAGGGTACTCATGGGGATATTTACGTGAGTGGGTTTCCCCAAGGAGGTGGTTTCTGACCGCAGTACCAACTTCATGTGCTTGTAAATGAAGGCCATGTGGAAGGCCGGTGAGGTAACTTACAAGTTCTCAATGCCCTACCACCCCCAAACCAATGAGTTGGTTGAGAGATTCAACCATACCTAGAAAGGCATGATAAAAGTCCTCCTACAATGTCTGCTATTTGCCTACAGGGAGGTACCACACAAGGGGGTTGGCATCAGTCCTTTTGAACTTCTGTATGGGCACCCTGTGAGAGGACCTCTCAGTTTGGCGAAGGAGTGCTGGGAGCAAGCTCCCGGGAAGCCACCCCAGGATGTATTTAGCTACATGCTGGCCTTCTGCAACCAGACAGCCCACTTTTGGAAACTCTCCCAGGAGAATTTGGAAGCTAGCAAGGAGGGCATGAAACGGTGCGACCAGAGTTCCACTGCAACAGTGATATCACCTACCTGGTGGACTTGCAAACTCCTAGAAACCTTCTAAGGGTCCTGCATGTTAACCACCTCAAGCAACACTTTGAGAGGTCTGGGTTGACTGTGCTCTTGGTCACTGATGAACTTCCAAAGAGCAGGATGGGTCATTAGAGGATACGAGCCTCTCCCCTACTCTTACCCTAGATCAGCAGAGAGACTGTCACCAGTTGTTGGGGCAGTTTGCATCTCTGTTCTCACTCACCCCAAGGGTCACCCACTGGTGCACCCATAACATAGGCACTGGGGATAGTCTGGCAGTTGACCACAAAACTTACAGGTTGTCTGACAGAGAGAAGGCTAGCATCAAGGTATAGGTTGCCAAGGTGCTGGCGTTTGGCGTTATTGAGCCCTCAAACAGTCCTTGATCTTGTCCAGTGGTTCTGGTCCACAAGACTGACCTACGGTTCTGTGGAGACTAAAGTGGGATCAATGCGGTCACTAAGACTGACGCACCCCCCATCCCCAGAGCTGATGACCTCATTGATTGGCTTGGAGCTGCCAAGTTCCTCAGCACATTTGATTTAACGTCTGGGTGTTGGCAGATTGCCTTGGCTGAAGGGACACTAGAGTGGTCAGCATTCTCAATGCTGGAAGGGCACTACCAGTTCTGTGTCATGCCTTTTGGGTTGAACAACTCCCCTTCCACCTTCCAGAGGTCCAACCAGGTCCTGGCTGGGTTGCAGAACTTCAGTGCCACCTACCTTGACGACACTGCAGTCTTCAGCTCCATTTGGGAGGATCATTTTACCACCTCCAGGAAATGTTGAGGTCCCGCAGGGTGCAGGCCTCACTATCAAGGGCAGTCTAAATGCCACATAGGGCAGGGATCGGTGCTCTACCTGGGACTCCAAGTAGTGGGTGCCAAGGTGTAACCCTGGCAACCCAAGATTGACATCATGCTAGCTTGGAAAGCACCCCAAGTCCCAGACATAATTGAGAGCCTTTTTGGACATCACTGGCTATTACAGTAGATTTGTCAAGGGATATGGCACCATAATTACCTCCTTGAGAGAGCTGACTTCTAAGAAGCAGTAACATCAGGTGATCTGGACAAAGGAGTACCAGACCACTTTTGACACCGTGAAGAATGCCACGTGCACAGCACTTGTGCGCAAGACCCCGGCTTCTCTCAAAAAATTGTGGTGCAAACTGATGCCTCAGAGCATTGCGTGGGGCTGTGCTTTCACACCTAATCAAAGAAGGCCTGGATCAACCTGTAACCTTCATAAGTAGAATGTTATTTCCCAGGGGATAGAGGTGGAGCTCAAAATAAAGGGAAGCTTTTGTTGAAGTCTGGGCGCAAAAGAAGCTAAGACCCTACCTGTTTGGGGCTAGCTTCCAGGTTCAGACGGACCATAGGCTGCTCAGATGGTTGATGCAGATGAGGGGTGAGAATCCTAAACTGTTGAGGTGGTCCATCTCCTTACAGGGAATTGACTTTATGGTGGAACACTATCCTAAAACAGAACACACCAACGCTGATGGTTTTTCCACCTTAGTGAAAAGAACTCCCAAGGGGTTGAGTAGCTCTCCCCACTTTCTGCCGGAGGGGACATGTGTTAAACCTGGCACCTTTTGGTGTGGTTTCCCCTGACTTTTTGCTTTCTGACCTCCTATTTTAACTGTGTGCTCAACATTGTTTTTGCTGACTTTAAGACTCTGTGCACTTTTTCACTGCTGACCAGTGCTAATTCAAACAAGCATTTGCAATGCAACCGGTCTTGCGTTTGCTTAAGTTAGAGCAATTAGTATTGTAAACTCCTAACCGGACTTTTCTTGCCACGTAAATTGAAACTGAAAATAAAACAATTTCACATAACTAACTGGACTTTTCTTGCCATATAAACTGAAAAGTAAAAGTTTCATATAAGCAAGCTGACGGCCGCCATCAGTGCAAAGCAGTCACACAAAGGGAAATAAAATGTCACTCGTAGTGAAACCTACCGGCAAAAGTGCAATTATCCATGTAACTAGCAAAAGTGCAATTATCTACATAACCGGCAAAAGCGCAATTAATAATGTAACAGGGTTGATGTCATGCAAAACGCTCGACTTCTGCCCAGCGAGATCGCGCTGTGAAAAAAGAGAAAAAGTAGTCCAGAAACCAGATGGAAAACGTGGAGCCTCGTATGTTTTCAGTACTTGGTCGCTGCGCTCGAGGAGGGCTAAGCACCTGAAAAGGCACGACTTATGCATGCCTTTTACTAATGAAAGCAAGCAGATTTTAAAGGCAAGCTCACGAACCAATGGAAAAACTGACGTGACATGGGCATGGTTTGAAGCCCAAAGAGATTACAACACGGGACGGAGTGCTTTGCGCTCGCCCGTAAAAATCACTTATTTACTTAGGCTATGCCCAAATGTGTTACTCCGAGTGTACAAGCTAGGTGCATATAGTGTGTTGGTACGTCAAGCACCAGAACACCCTTGGATAATCACCCACTCAAAAAAACGAATTAATAAAAAAATCTATCTGAATTCTTAAAGAACAAACTTGCAAAGAATTCCGGGAGTACTCCTGGACGTGGCCAGAGTTTTGTTTTTCAAGGAGTGCTCCTAGTTCTAAAACGCGACTCGCCTGTATCTTAAATCAGTTGGAACAGCTGCATGAGTAAATCATACAAAAATGTGAATTTGTGGATTTACAGTTTGTGTTTCTTCAGAGGGAAAATAATATTCACTATGAAGTAACTGCTTTCCTTAAACTGTCATGAAATATGGGGTGTTCCCTTCCCTTTTACATCTTGGAAAGCCATGTGGTCCTAATTTTCAAAGGGAGAGATTTCCATTTGTTTCCAATGTGTAATACAACCAGTGTAGGAAATGAGGGGGACTCACATTGATCTTGGATAAGATAGCTAATATTGAATCTGATCAAGGATCCAGGCCAGCCCCAGTGACATATGCTGAATCTGACCTTTTGAAATTTGCTGTCACTAGACACATTCAGCAGCAACCACATCTTGTCTACTTTTGAGGTTGCATTATCAACCCGCCAGAGGTGAGGAAGTCTCTTATTTCAGCTCCAACTGAGCCCCCATGTCAAACCAGAGGTGTGGCTATGGAAAAGGACATCCTTCCCCTATGCTCACTCTAAACCACTTCTTGGCAGCTCCCTCTCTCACTGGGACTGGTGCCTAGCAGACAATATAGGGGGCGCAGGCCCTAGTTTGAGCTACCCATGCTTTTGACAGGAGGCCTACTTGAAGTTAATTAAGGGGCTGCCACAGACAATGTTGTCAAGGGAAGGAAAACCCTCTTCACCCTCAAGGCCCTCTGTCCCTGTCCTGGAAGCAGTTTACAGTTCACCACAGGAGGGAAACCGGCTGCCAGGTGACAGAATGCACAGACGGTCCATAGAAGCCTTAGCCAGACTAACAGGTCCATTTCTTCAAGTACCAGTAGTAAAATAATTATTACAACTCCAACTTTACCAATGAATTGAGCTTGTAATAAATAGTTTAAAACACCCAAGAATTAACTTTATAGCTGGTTCCTAGGTGGAAGTACATTATTTAATTTTAATGTTATCTCCCAGTACTTTCCTCTGGAACAGTCAACCCTGCTACAGTGAAGATAGCTTTCAGGAGTATTTCACTGTAAGGACATGTTTAAAATTAAACTTTACTTGGTCTACTTTTAAATACCATGAACCCTGCCTTTATGGGCAGTAATGCCTACTTGGAGGTGACTTATTCATATTTAAAAGGAAGGGTTATGCCTGTCAAAGTGGCTATTTTTGACAGGCTGAATTTGCAGCTTAAACCTGCAGAGTGGTTCTACACCAGGCCGGCCTGCAGCCAGGTTCTGCATTGTCACTGCGGTGGGTGGCACAATGAGTGCTGGTGTCAACTGGTGATATTTACCTTCCAGGCCCTGGTTACTCTCTGGGTACCAAATAGGAGGGTCTTGTAGATAGGCTAAATATGTCAATCAGGAGTATGCCAGTTTTAACAAAGGAAGAAGACAAAAATATATCACTGGTTAGCAGGCGTAAGGTACACAGAGTTCTACACCAAGGACAGGATTCCGTGAAAATGCAAAATAAAAAACAAACAAAAAACTGGGTGACCATGTAGAATGGGCAAATTTCCATCATAGACCAAAGTAAATTTAGGATAAAAAGTAAAGTGAAATAGAACTGTCAATTCTTATTTAAGCTTTCTTTTGGTATTATTTAGGGAGATGAGTTCGTCTAGCTTGAGGTGTCCCTGTTTTTTGTGTGCCTGTTTCTGACAGTTTAAGGTATAATTCAACAGTTTTGGCACGATGTGGGATTGAATGAGCTACTAATGAGTAATTTATTCCGAGATTTTCCAAACAGGAGAACCCAAATATGCCTTGCTCAGGGCCCCAAAAATACTTAACTTGACACTATGCACACCATAATCCTCTGCACCCTGCTGTTGCTTCTCAGTAACATCAGATGGGACACGCGCTCTGTTTTATGTGCACATTATGGGCTGCAGACGTCTGAAATCGGTGTATAATAAAAGCTCATCGGAAGCTCTAAAAGTATGATATTGGCTATCGTGTTTAGTGGTTGTTTGCAGCATAGAAACTTTTCAACAGTGAAGCTTCAAATTAAACTTCAATAACACGACATCTGAGTGCCTCGTGACATGGCATCCGCGCGGCGACCTGAGGGCCAGGAATCCAGACAGCGGAAAGGATCGGCCATCATCGCTCTGCCCTGCCTCGGGAGATGTGTGGGCAAAGACAAATGTTTAGTCTTGCCTGTGAGGCCGCATGCCGGGGGCTCTGTGCGCAAATATTCCAGGTATGCGGGTCCAACGTCTTCCCATTGATCTCCGCAGCAACATGTCTGGAGTGCAAGGTATTCCGCGTATATGTCAGGGGGGCTGTAGCAACAGGATCAATGGACGGGCAGCGCGCGCTATCTCCTCATCTTTCCAGGGTCACCTGAGAGCGGAGGGTGGCGTTTCCCGAGGGTGCCTCGCTGCGGTGAGTCATCGCAGGTTGTCATCGGTATGTGCGTATTTACAAAAAGAGGGGGTGGGGTGAAGACGTACACTTTCCAGAAGTGAAAGAGCGCGCCTCGCGCCTCATACTTGCACGCGCCCCGGGCAGGCGCTGAATGACGGTTGCCTTTCTTCAGTTAACGGACGCCTTGAGCCGGGTTCGGTGCCCGGAGCCTCCACTATTTCTTTGCACTCAGCACAACCCTTGCACCGAAACGAGTTCCAGACTCAAACTCGCACAGAGCACTTTCTCGCCCGAGTAAGGATTTAAATTAATGACCAAGATCATATTACTGGCAACAACAAACCTGACGTTATAATTATTATAACAAAACAATAACAGCACCACTAATAATAACAACAATATGAATAACAATACCAATACTATAGCATAGCAAGTACTACTGCCTTAGATTCGCGACTTGGCGGCGCTGTGCGTCACAGGAGGGGCTAATGCTCAGCTCAGTGAAACGCACCTCGTCGACCTCTGGAGGATGAAAGGCAGACTGTCCTGCTGGGGGTTGCAGCTGTGACCTGCAGGTTGCTCATACATATTAACAGCATCTAGGTCCCTTGTCACTCTCTTTTGAAGCCTCACCTTTGTGCCCATTGGCTACTAAATACTTGGCAACAACGCATTCATGCGTTTCTGCTCTCTGTGCATTATGGTCCTAATCTCAGGAGTAAGTTCCAACAGTATTTGCTTGCGCATGGTCTAACTGGCAATATCTCAGCTGCCATGGGTACTTTTTACCACTCTCTTATTATATTTTACCTACCTACACAGATATATATATATATGTGTGTTACACTTAATGGAATGAGCCCTTTCCCAGTACTAGTGATGTCCCCACTGGCAAAATGCCAGGTCCATCTCTTTGCCAGCGGTACATGCAGTGCCCAGCTTGTGTTGTTCCATCACTGTGCTCACTTCACATACAAGATTGTTCTATTCAATAATCATTCATTCAAATTGCTAAATCAGCCATGTAATGGGCTGTGAGGTTTTCAGTACTGCCCCTCATTCTAGGTGCGGTAATTTTCATCTGAATGTTAAATACAGCTGTAACATTTCCCTAAAATCACTTACGCTTTTGGAATCTCAGAGTTCCATCTATGGGCTCTCTTGATATCCCTTGAAATTTTAAAATAAGTCAGCATCTGTGTTGATAAATTTCAGTACAAAAGCTGTAGTCTGCTTCGAATACGAGATGCTGGGAATAAGAGGATTTGGTCTCCTGATACTGAACAGGCACCGGTTCGCTGACTGTGACTGGCTGAGGACGCATCCATGTTGACAAACTGCTCCTACCCAGGTGCTAACTTTATGAAATAAAAGCAGACAGGTTTGAAAACAGACGAAAGCGCACTTATGAAGAAGAAGGGAGACTTGTAAACAGAAACGGAACCGAGTGAGTTTCATCTCACACTACATCTGTGCCTCCCCCTCAACTCTCCTCTATCTCACCCATCTTACCTCTGAGCTCACACCCCTCGCTCTGTAGAGTCATTCGCCTCCCTGTTCCCACTTGTTTCACCCCTTTTCTCTGTCTCACTCCCTTTCTTTTTTAATCTTGAATTTCACTTTTGGCTCATCAGAAGATGCAGGAAAGGTCCTGTGGGCAGATATTTCGTGTAAAAAGGCACTCCAGCACTGGTAACGGCATCTCTGCGTCCATTCACCCCTGACAGCACCTCTACACCGAGATAGTAAGATGAGACGTCTGAGCAGCACCGCCTGCAGGCCTGCTGAAGCCTGATAACACCGAACTGACAAACTGATAGAAACACATGGCACCTCTGGTGGATAAAGTGACATAAAAACGCAAGAAAAAAATGTCTCTGTGATGGAAAACGAGACCAGGACTTATGCTACAGATAGCGCTTTTGTAGCAGTACGTATAACTCACAAATACAATGCATAACCTGAAGAAATCATGTGGAGTTGCGCAGTGAAAACTCCTTTTCTTGCTAGCGACAGTGCAACATTACAATACTCAGGGCCGGTTTTAACGCTGGTGGCGCTCAGTGCGACAATTCTTTTTTGTGCCCCGCACCCCCATGACCTCTTCTTCAAATTCCCTTACTACCAGCTGGAAAAAGTGCCCCTCACCTCTCCATAGCCCCTCTCTCACACACATTACATTGGTTTTAAAGGGCTGATAAAGGCTCGCTTTACTAATCTACTCAGTTAACCACATAAAATACAGCTCTGTGGTTTGCAGCAGACACATCAACCCTCTACGCTACATGGAGTCAAAACTGCCACTAGACAAAACTCAGATCTCTATCTCTCTAGCAGGAACAATAATCACAAGAGTTATCTTGACGTTGTTATTGCTGCCTGAAAGCTAGACTCTCAAGGAACTCTGCATCAGGTGCATTTAAATCTTAAATTATTGCTAAACACAGTGCCCTTCCACCTGAGGTCACTGCTCCCACCCCGTCCAGTTTGAGAATACTGGTGGCACTATGGTCTGCATACAGAACTGGTAGCGTCTCACCCCAGTCGACCTGTGTAGATTTGGGAGCACAGACGGCTATTTGAAGTTGAAGATGAACTGCTGGAAGTATCAGAATCCCTATCGTGGGGGCACATGTCTTGGCATAGCTTGGCACTTCACCATCTGGGTGTCCAGGTCACTGGAACACGGTCTGGGGTAACTGGACAATATGGTCTATGTCAGTATTTTCCTTTGGTGCAGCTGCACCTCAGCTCTTGTGCGGGTGATGCACTTGAGACTGCTTGTCAGGACCCCTTGTTAAGGGTTGTAGTCTGGAATATCAAGTGGAGATTATTGATTTATCAGAATATCATAGCCAAAATATCGTGGAGGTAAGTACATAAACATAAGTATAGATTTACTATTCTTAATTCCACATCTTTGTACCTTGAAGATATATGCTTCGTCCAGATACACATTTTGGAAGTTAAGTAAAGTAAACCTATATTTACATAAACTGAATTTCTCAAAATGTTCGTCCTCGATATTTTGGCTACATTATTTTGCCAAATCAAATCCTCTTCTTTCGCCATTTTAAGTATGCTTTGCCTCCAACTGAACACCTTCAGACTGCACCCATCGTGATGGTCTTCTGAGACCAATATCACCTTACTAGTGAAGGTTTTTTTTGTGACACATCTGATTTTGGTGATCTTTTCAACATTACATTGCCATTATTTTACCTGTTCTTTGTCCCATCATTTGTTTTCATCCTCTTCCTGTGTGCACCACAAGCCGTCCTCTTCTCCCTACTTCACACCCTCCTCCTGGCTCTACTTCTGTAGGAACACTCCAACTAATTCAAGTGTCTCTTTAGTTTTCTTGGCACACTCCCTTATACTCTCCCCCACCTCTTCCTCTCCACCTTCTTGTCCAGTCACGCTTTGAGTTGCACTACTTTTGGTTATGTAGCGCCTCTGTTTGTATTCTTCTACCACCCACCTCACTCCAACACAAGTGTTTCCTTACCTTGTCTTCCTCTTTTGCTTTTCTGTCAAATTTCTTTGAAAATTATTTTCTGTATCTCCACACTTGTCTTCAGCTTTTTTTTTAGGGTCGAGCCTGCTTTGCATGTGCTTGCGCATGCATATCGCAGCGAGACGCTTTAGTTATTAGAAAAGGGCTCGGAGCCCTGTCGACGTCATGTCAATGTGTTTCATTGGTTCGTGGGCTTGCCTAGTAAAATCTGCTTGCTTTCATTAGTGGAAGGCATGTACACGTCATGCCTTTTCCGGTGGTTAGCCCTCCTCGAGCGCAGCGACCAAGTACAGAAAACATGCGAGGCTCGCTGTTTTTTGTCAGATCGTGGACTACTTTTTCTCTATTTTCCTAGCGCGATTTCGCTCAGCAGAAGTCGAGCGCTTTACACAGTTAATTTCACTTTTTCGGGTTACCTACATAAAAGCACTTTTGCCGATAGATGAAAAGTTGGGTTAGGAGTTTACAACGCGATCAGCTCTAACATGAGCAAACGCGAGACCCGTTGCATTGCAAATGCTTGTTTAATTTACCTTCTTTGATTTTATCAATTCCATGAATTTTCAAGTCTTTTTAATTTTTTTCCACTCAGATTCAATAAGGGTTTTTGAACAGCTTTTTATGAAGATTTTTTTTCTATTTCGTCAAAAATTAAAGATTGTCAATTTAACATTTCACTGAGCTGGATTTTCATCAATATAGTTTTATCGACTACGACTATCCTAGTTGCAATTACCAGAGTGCTCGCTGGTGAAGTGTAACACACCAAGATAAACTGGCTTACATAGGTCTGACAATGAACCGTGGCAGAAAGATTGCTGCAGGTACTGTTCTGCACTGCTGTTGACAATAGCGAACTCAATGAGAAATACTAAAGAGGGATAGGTAATGCGTCGTATTGCAGCTATATATGCAGATGCCTCAGTTTTCAATCAAGAATCTTAATGGCAAAGACGACCACCATATCCACTCTTCCGCACAAGGCTAAACTGGTGCATTTCACTGTGGTGTACTGACTTGTGACAATGACCATTTGGCTATGAAGTCCAGGCTTTCCTTCTACAATGTCCATCATGTTCCTGTTCTACGCTAGCAGTAAACTGCGGATAGTTCGAAACGGGGCAGTCACACCACTTAATGGTCACTCTATAAAACACCATCATTTTCTCCTGCTTTTCTACTTCAGTCCTAGCTTCCTGTTCATCCATCTTTTTCAGTGGCCTGAGAAGGCTATCTTGCCTTCTGCTAGACTGCTCAAATCTGAGCAACCCATTTCACAAATATACTCCTCCCTCGACGGTGGTGTTGCTTATGTAACAGTTTCCTCTTATGCTTGCGTCATCTCTGCATCAATGGGGTAAAGCCTTTCCAGCAGCACACATAGGAAATCCTTGCATTAAACACCAGGGTCTATGCTGGTCCATTAAACTCCAGGGTCTATGCAGGTCAGTGCTTAATTTGTAAATAAAAATTTCCCAGTGCCCAAAGCCCTCCTCTTAAACACACGGCTGCTGCAGTTAAATGTAGGAACGCGGAATACCGAGGCAGCGGAATCCTGAAGCCAGCTCGGTCCTCTTCAATACATTTAAAGCCACTCCCTTCCCCTTCAGTTCACTCCTGCGGTTTTCTGCTGTCTCCCATTGTCACGCTTTTTCATTTTTCTCTTCCTCTGTCTTTCCCAAATGTGTCTTTTGCTCGCAGCAAATGCTTGAGGCAGAAGAATAAGCGCCAGTCCTCAAAAATAAGTGCTGGTGCTCAGCACCGGAAACAACAAGCACAAATTAAGCACAGATGCTGGTCCATTAAACACCAGGGCCTATGATGGTCCATCAAATCTCAGGATCTATGCTGGTCCATTAAAAACCATGGTCTATGCTGGTTCATAGGGCCTTGAGACAGTTCTCGAACACAAGATGATTAATGTAATCTAACCAACGCTAGGGGACTGGTATTTCAGCAGCAATTTCTCCTGAGCGGTCCTGTCTATACAACCATTTTCTCTCCTTAATTTGTGATGTTATCGCTCCCTTTGTGCCTTGGAGCTGTTGCATGGACACGCACCTCCTTGACACTTTGTGACTCTAGGTACAAACTGTGCCACACTGAAATCAATGGTGAAGTATTGGGTATCTGTTTAAAATGACGTCTGATTGCTGTTGATAAACTCACAGCAAGAGGGGGTTGCACAGGATTACAAAAGTACGTATGTTCAGTGGCCATGGAATTAATGATATGTCTGATCAGATCGCAGACATACTGGCGACCATCTAATGGGACTACAGTGAGGTGAATACTTTCAGAGGGCAGCATACTTTTTGTATGAGTCCAGAGAGCCTTCACCCAAAGACCCATAACAGTGGATGATAACTACCCTCCACCACGAGCTGAACCACCCTTGCTCAATCCATGCTTTTTGGAAATCAACACTGTTCCAACTGTACTAAAGCTAAGGCCACTGGAATTATGCGGCAAGGGAGGACCAAATTATATGTCAAGAAAAGACAAATTACGTGAGCTAATGCAGCACATATTGTGATGGTATTACTTTGTACTTTTGGCGTTTTTTCACATTTTAACACTGTCTGGGCAAAGGTGTCACTTAATATCCAACGGCAACCGAAAGATGCCCAGTCAACCTTTGTGTAGAGCCTTTCCACTGCACATCAACCCAGGTCGCTGGAATTTCAATAACTTTTGATCTGTTTGCCTTAGAAAACATTTTTTAGTTACAATCCGCAGATTGTGCAGCAGATTATGGATTATATGCAGGGCCACTGGAATTATGTGACTCTATGGCTGTGGCTTTTTTCACATTACTGTATATTTGCCTCATTCACCACATAATCCATCATCTGCTGCATAATCTGCAGATTTTCATTAAAATGTGTCTAGTTCAGAGGGCTCAAAAGTTACTGAGAATGTTGCGAGATATATTCACACCAGCGGAGGGCCCTTCACAAAGATTAACTGGTCATTTTACAGTTGCTTATTTTTATAACTGGACGTTAAACTTGCACTAATGAGGTGAAAACTTTGCCCAGGCAGTATTGTCATGTGCAAAAAATTACAAAATAATTAAGTAAAACTATGAAAAATGTGCCGCATATTTTGCCTTTTCGAGCTGCATGTTTTAGTCTAATTTGCTGCATTATTTTGGTGCTCCCGTACCGCATAATTCCATTGGCCCTGATCATGTGGTAAACCCATAACTATGAGGAAGACACCATAGCATCACATAATTCCAGTGGCCCTGACTATAGGTGTCTAAGATTGTCGTTAAAATCTGTTTTACGTGTACCTATCATTCACCTGTGAGCATCTGCTTTACCTCCAAAAAACACTGCTGAAACTGATACAGGTCCATGACGTTCATTTGTAATTTTGTATGATGTATCTGTTGGACTTTTGCTTATGCAGGGTCATCCCCAGTCTTTTTTCCTCCTGCCTCCTATTTTTTTCTGACCTGTCGCTGTTGGCTTTTGAACTCTGAGCACTTTCCCACTGCTAACCAGTGCTAAAGTGCATATGCTCTCTGTGTGAAATTGTATGTGATTGGTTTATCCATGATTGGCATATTTGATTTACTAGTAAGTCCCTAGTAAGGTGCACTAGAGGTGCCAGGGCCTGTAAATCAAATGCTACTAGTGGGCCTGCAGCACTGGTTGTGCCACCCACATAAGTAGCTCTGTAATCATGTCTCAGACCTGCCACTGCAGTGTCTGTGTGTGTATTTTTACACTGTAAATTCGACTTGGCAAGTGTACCCACTTGCCAGGCCTGAACCTTCCCTTTTCTTACATGTAAGGCACCCCTAAGGTAGGCCCTAGGTAGCCCCAAGGGCAGGGTGCAGTGTATGGATAAGGTAGGACATATAGTAATGTGGTTTATATGTCCTGACAGTGAAATACTGCTAAATTCGTTTTTCACTGTTGCAAGGACTGTCTCTCTCATAGGATAATATGGGGGCTACCTTTAAATATGATTAAAGTGTAGATTCCCCTAGAGAGTAGATGGACATGTGGAGTTTGGGGTCCCTGAGCTCACAATTTAAAAATACATCTTTTAGTAAAGTTGATTTTAAGATTGTGCGTTTGAGAATGCCACTTTTAGAAAGTGAGCATTTTCTTGCTTAAACCATTCTGTGACTCTGCCTTGTTTGTGGATTCCCTGTCTGGGTCAGTTTGACAGTTGGGTTGTTTTTCACCTCACACCAGACAGTGACACAAAGGGAGCTGGGGTGTAACCTGCATTTCCTGATTAGCCATCTCTGCTAGGAGGGAGGGGTGGAGTGGTCACTCTCATCTGAAAGGACTGTGCCTGCCTCTAACAATGCCGGCTCCAACCCCCTGGTGTGTGTCTGAGGCCTTGCCTGGGCAAGGCAGGATTTCACAAGTAGGTGTGAGTCCCCTTTGAAGAAAGGTGACTTCAAAGACTAAAATGGGTATAAGAAGGGCACCCAAATCTACAGACTTTAGAAACACTTCTGGAATCAAGAGGAACCTCTGCCTGGAGAAGAGCTGTTAGCTGAGGAGGAAGTGCTGCCCTGCCTGTGACTGTGCTTTGTGGAGCTTTCCTGCAGTGCTGCTTCTGCCAGAGTAAGAGGGCAAAGACTGGACTTTGTGTGCCTTCCATCTTGAGAAGAAATCTCCAAGGGCTTGATCTAGAGCTTGCCTCCTGTTGTTTGAAGTCTCAGGGACAGCAAAGACTTCTCTCTGCCAGCACCTGGAGCCTCTGGAGAGACTCCTACTCTGCCCTGTGGTGCCCATCCAGTTCCTGGGACCCTGAAAGGAGAAGCTGGCAGCCTAAAGACAAGAAAATCCACGCACAGAGCGCCGTGCGGGGAAAAGATCGACGCGAATCCGATCGATGGCTGAAAAACGACGCGCCACCAGCTCCGCGGCTGAGAAACGACGCTCGCAGGAAACGCGACCGAAGAATCGACGCACGGAGCAGGAGAAACGACGCGCAGCATCGCTGACGGAGGCTGGGAGATCGCAACCTGCGCGGCTGGATCGTCAACTCATCGTGCGGCTGGATTTTTGACTCGAGTACCGCCGTGCAGAGTTATTTTCGACGCACGCCCGCCCGCCCGTGCGGGGTTATTTTTGACGCACACCAGGTACATTTTCACTCTAGCAGCGCTAGTGTGTTTTTAAAACTACTTAAAGACTCTTTTTGATTTTTAATTAATAACTTGACTTGTGTATGGTGGATTTTTGTCGTTTTGGTCTTGTTTTGTTTAGATAAATATTTCCTATTTTTCTAAACCTGTGTTGTGTCATTTTGTAGTGTTTTCATTGAGTTACTGTGTGTGTTGGTACAAATACTTTACGCCTAGCACTCTGAGGTTAAGCCTACTGCTCTGCCAAGCTACCAAGGGGGTAAGCAGGGGTTAGCTGAGGGTGATTCTCTTTTACCCTGACTAGAGTGAGGGTCTTTGCTTGAACAGGGGGTAACCTGACTGTCAACCAAGGACCCCATTTCTAACATTGGAATCAGCGGTCAGGATTTGGACTTGTATTTGTGCCTGACATACAGTGATTAAGTGTACACTACTGTTTTGATCTCAGACCACTACGTGACTACATACTACTTGTTTGGTGATCTTTTGCTTTTTCTCTAAAGGACTCCTTTTTGTTCTACTTCCATGATTTTGCTGATCCCTTGACTGATTCTTTTTACTTCATTGGGAACTTATTTTCTGCCTTTGGAACTTTGCACTTGTGACCATCATGTCTCAATCTGGAGATGCAACAGCTGGAGCTGTGTTTGAAATGGAGAAACTGAAGGAGTACTCAGTTGCTCAATTGAAACAGTTCCTTAAAGATCTTGACTGTCCCACTAAGAGCTCCACCAGGGAGGGGGAGCTGCAAAAGGCACAGAGGGCCGGGGTGACAATCAAGAAGGCTGGAGGGCACACAGAGGAGGAGAATGTGGGTGGGGAAGTGCAGAGGATACACAGTGGTGTAGTGGAGGTACCTGTTACGCCTGGGGGGAGGGTCCCCAGGAGGGGTAGCAGGGTGTCGTCTAAGGGTCTGACTCCTAAAGATGTGCAGGACAGACAGGCAGAAAGGGTTTGCCGGTTGGAGGCAGAAAAGTTGAGGATGCAAAGGGAGTATGACAAGTGGGAAAGGGACTTCGAGATACAAAGGATGATTTATGCTTACAAGCTTAAATTGAAACCGCCGGAAGTCATGAGGGCTGAATCCAGCTGGAATGGTGGCAGCAACAATTTTATATCTAGTGCTGCTGAAGAAATGCACATGCCCAGAGATGTGGTGCCCTACTTGAAGGAGGGAGTTAACACACACCAGGAGGTTCAGGGGTATGAGGTAGCTCCAGTGATGCACAGGGTCCCTGAGGTGGATTGGGGAACTGGCATGGGGAGTCATATTCCTACTGGTGGGAAGGACACTCTACTGACTCTAGGTGAGAGTGACAGGGAGAGGGGTTCCCCCCAGGTAGAAGTCCTGGTTATGGAGTGTGAAGACATCCCAGAAGAGTGTGGGTTGAGTGTCAGGGACAGTCAGGTACTGTCTCACCAGTCTCAGGAGGGTGATGTGGGGGTGCTTTTCCAAAGCAGAGTCACTGGATGGTTGGGTGAAGGGTACTTTGGTTAATTCATGTAAGGGGCTGAGTGATGTAACTGCTGGAGAGCATATGTCTAGTCCTTATTTTCCAGAGCTACGCCAACACCAGGTGGAGTGTGAGTTCTCTGACCCCAGGGAGCTTACAATGGAGGCAGACCTCTTGGTGAGTACCAGAGAGTCTGAAGAGGCATTTGGGGGTGCTCCTGAGAGGAGTGGTCTAGGTATTTCCCAACCAGGTGAGGTAGGGAAGGATTGTAGTGTCCCCAGTAGGTCCCAGTGTAGTGGGATGGGTGAGGGACCCCATGTCCAGTCTCTGAGGAGAGGGAATGGGGATGGGCTGAAGTCCAAGGTGCCCGAGATCCGGTCCCAGGTCCTGGAGGGTTCCATGAGGGAACACCAGGAGGGGAGCCTAGCCTGTACCATAGGGCCATCTGTTGAGGGAGACCCCACAGTGTCAGGAGAACTTGGGGGGGCGGCTGTAGCCAGCGTCCCACCAGTTCTGGTGTCTGGCAGTACCACTCCTAGTGAGGGGGTGCAGAAGTCCAGACAGAGGGTTGAGAGGGGGTTGCGGACCCCAGTGGAGAACCTGGAGGGTCATGGGTCAGCTCTGAGAGCAGAGCCCCCTAGGAATGACCTTGGTAAGACCATTTCTGGGTTGGGGGGAATCCAGACTCTGTCAGATGGGCAGAGGTCAGGAGACCTGCGCCAGCCAGACTCTTGTGTGGCCCTTGGGGACAGTGTGTCCCTTGAGGGGGGTAAGTGTGCCCCCCTGGAAGTCCTGGTGTGCCAGGCAGTGGTTCAACTGCAGGGTGGTGACTCTGGGTTGAATGATCAGGTTCAGGGGGTAAACTCTGACCTGATGGGGGGTAAGTGTGCTCCCAAGGAAGTCCTGGTGCGCCAGGCAGTGGTTCAACCGCAGGGTGGTGACCCTGGGTTGGATGACCAGGTTCAGAGGGTAAACTCTGACCTGGTGGGGGGCAGGTATGCCCCCCAGGAAGTCCTGGGTTGCCAGGCAGTGGTCCAGTCTGTGGGTACAGACCCTGGACTGGAGGATCAGGTGCAGGGGGTAAACCCTGACCTGAAGGGGTGGGCGGTTTGCCCAATCACCCCCCCTGGTGTGACTTCAAGGGGTACTCTCCCTGAGGGGGGGTGCAGAACCCTGAGAGTAGGGGCAGAGGAGAAAGAGCCTCACCCCTGGCCCCAGTGCAATCTAAGGGTACAGACCCTGGATTGGAAGGCCAGGTTCAGGGTGTCCCCCCTGACCTGGAGGACGGGGCTACTGCTAACAGTGCCCATCCCATGTTGTCCTCTGAGGGGGCCACTCCTAGTTGGGGGGTGCAGGACCCCAGAAGGGAGGGCAGGGGGAGGGAAGCCTCACCCCTGGCCCTGGTCCAACCTGAAGGTACAGACCCCAGGTTGGCGGACCAGTTGCAGGTTAACAGCCCTGCACTGGTGGAAGAATTGTGCAGGACTGCTTCTACAAGCACCCTGACAGTTTTTGACTCTGGGGGTGACGCTTCTGCAGGGAGGGTACTGAGCCCCAGAGGGGAGGACCAGGGTCAGGTTGTCATCCCTGACCTGGTGGAAGAGAGAGTGGTCAAAGGGTGCCAGGCACCTGGGGCTACCGCCCCCCACTCACTGCAGTCACAGTGGTTGGAGAGGCCTGAGGTCGGGCTCTCATCCCTGACAGTTGTCCAGGGCCACCGTGGCTTGCTGTCCTGGTGGACAGAGTTGCCCCTGGGGGGGGACGAGAGTCACACCCCGGGGGTGGAGTGGGCAACACCACTGTGTTGGCCCTGGTGGTACTATCTGCCCATTGCAATTCATCTGTGAGCAAAGTAAAGTTAGGTGCTGCACAGATGGTGTCTGTAGATGTGGAGAAGGGTTCCCCATGGGTTAGCTTAGTGGGCCCTGAGAGTATGGACAGAGGGATCCAACTGGAGTCAGGAAGGCGTAGAACTGGAACATGCCCCTGCTGTTGTGGGCCTGGGTCCTTGTTCTATCGCCCCAATCAGGGAAGTACATCAAGGTATTGATTGTTCTCCCCTGGCTTTAGGCTGGTAGGGGGTCGTGTTGGACTTTTGCTTATGCAGGGTCATTCCCAGTCTTTTTTCCTCCTGCCTCCTATTTTTTTCTGACCTGTCGCTGTTGGCTTTTGAACTCTGAGCACTTTCCCACTGCTAACCAGTGCTAAAGTGCATATGCTCTCTGTGTGAAATTGTATGTGATTGGTTTATCCATGATTGGCATATTTGATTTACTAGTAAGTCCCTAGTAAGGTGCACTAGAGGTGCCAGGGCCTGTAAATCAAATGCTACTAGTGGGCCTGCAGCACTGGTTGTGCCACCCACATAAGTAGCTCTGTAATCATGTCTCAGACCTGCCACTGCAGTGTCTGTGTGTGTATTTTTACACTGTAAATTCGACTTGGCAAGTGTACCCACTTGCCAGGCCTAAACCTTCCCTTTTCTTACATGTAAGGCACCCCTAAGGTAGGCCCTAGGTAGCCCCAAGGGCAGGGTGCAGTGTATGGATAAGGTAGGACATATAGTAATGTGGTTTATATGTCCTGACAGTGAAATACTGCTAAATTCGTTTTTCACTGTTGCAAGGACTGTCTCTCTCATAGGATAATATGGGGGCTACCTTTAAATATGATTAAAGTGTAGATTCCCCTAGAGAGTAGATGGACATGTGGAGTTTGGGGTCCCTGAGCTCACAATTTAAAAATACATCTTTTAGTAAAGTTGATTTTAAGATTGTGCATTTGAGAATGCCACTTTTAGAAAGTGAGCATTTTCTTGCTTAAACCATTCTGTGACTCTGCCTTGTTTGTGGATTCCCTGTCTGGGTCAGTTTGACAGTTGGGTTGTTTTTCACCTCACACCAGACAGTGACACAAAGGGAGCTGGGGTGTAACCTGCATTTCCTGATTAGCCATCTCTGCTAGGAGGGAGGGGTGGAGTGGTCACTCTCATCTGAAAGGACTGTGCCTGCCTCTAACAATGCCGGCTCCAACCCCCTGGTGTGTGTCTGAGGCCTTGCCTGGGCAAGGCAGGATTTCACAAGTAGGTGTGAGTCCCCTTTGAAGAAATGTGACTTCAAAGACTAAAATGGGTATAAGAAGGGCACCCAAATCTACAGACTTTAGAAACACTTCTGGAATCAAGAGGAACCTCTGCCTGGAGAAGAGCTGTTAGCTGAGGAGGAAGTGCTGCCCTGCCTGTGACTGTGCTTTGTGGAGCTTTCCTGCAGTGCTGCTTCTGCCAAAGTAAGAGGGCAAAGACTGGACTTTGTGTGCCTTCCATCTTGAGAAGAAATCTCCAAGGGCTTGATCTAGAGCTTGCCTCCTGTTGTTTGAAGTCTCAGGGACAGCAAAGACTTCTCTCTGCCAGCACCTGGAGCCTCTGGAGAGACTCCTACTCTGCCCTGTGGTGCCCATCCAGTCCTGGGACCCTGAAAGGAGAAGCTGGCAGCCTAAAGACAAGAAAATCCACGCACAGAGCGCCGTGCGGGGAAAAGATCGACGCGAATCCGATCGGCGGCTGAAAAATGACGCGCCACCAGCTCCGCGGCTGAGAAACGACGCTCGCAGGAAACGCGACCGAAGAATCGACGCACGGAGCAGGAGAAACGACGCGCAGCATCGCTGACGGAGGCTGGGAGATCGCAACCTGCGCGGCTGGATCGTCAACTCATCGTGCGGCTGGATTTTTGACTCGAGTACCGCCGTGCGGAGTTATTTTCGACGCACGCCCGCCCGGGGTTATTTTTGACGCACACCAGGTACATTTTCACTCTAGCAGCGCTAGTGTGTTTTTAAAACTACTTAAAGACTCTTTTTGATTTTTAATTAATAACTTGACTTGTGTATGGTGGATTTTTGTCGTTTTGGTCTTGTTTTGTTTAGATAAATATTTCCTATTTTTCTAAACCTGTGTTGTGTCATTTTGTAGTGTTTTCATTGAGTTACTGTGTGTGTTGGTACAAATACTTTACGCCTAGCACTCTGAGGTTAAGCCTACTGCTCTGCCAAGCTACCAAGGGGGTAAGCAGGGGTTAGCTGAGGGTGATTCTCTTTTACCCTGACTAGAGTGAGGGTCTTTGCTTGAACAGGGGGTAACTTGACTGTCAACCAAGGACCCCATTTCTAACAGTATCTCTTAGAAAAGCATGTGCTCATGTCCTGAATAGACAATATCCAGCATAGGAAGGGGGTGTGCTTTAGCAAAAGTAAACAATAACTTCATTGTATATGATTGGCCAGAAATGAAGTCTATCCCTACAAGTGAGCACCATTGTGCTGTGCAACAAAACAACGATGAATATAGGAAAGGATTTTAATTACCAACATTCTTGAACAGAAATCCTCTCCTAAAGCCACAAACCAGCTTCTTTTTCGTGTGCTTTCAAATTAATAATTCACCTCGGACACGATCTGTTTTTGAGGCAGCTTGTTTATTTAGCAATACACAGGCTTGGTTCGAAATGTTCCTCGCCACAGTAATGACGAGACAAGATACTTTGGCAGGGAGCATCCTTGGACAGCATTTTGTTATTGAAGCACCACTAAACATTACCACAAGAGCTAACAGAACACCCGCCTGAGGGCTAACAATGCACCAGAGGGTGACAAAAGCTGATTCTTGTCAGGCGAAACTTTTTTAACATCAGAGATTTTTTTGTTTTGTTTTGTTTTTTTTAAACATGATTTCTCTGCGCTCCCAGCAGATGGTAAAAGAATGACATTACGCCGCCGTTCTCGTCTAGTAAGTGGTGTTTTGTCGTTCGGTTAATTAAGAGAGGAAGCTTTAAAAAGCTGTCTGTAGGTTGTACAGTTAAAGCGGGCTTATTCTTTGATAGGCAATTACTCTTTCAATACAGCTTCATGAAAAGACGTCAATAATTAGATTACATCAGCCCAGACTAAACTACCTAAGCAGGAAGCAGCAATAAAAAGTCGGATGAAAGGGTTGCTTCAATAAGAGGTGTGATGACGTGGCAGGAGGCGCCTGTCACTGACACATCCATTGCTAGCTCGCTGTTCTGCAGTGGAAGCTGCTGCACGTTCTGGTGCGCCACTTCCTGCTCTGATTGGTGGGCAGGTCGATGCTTCCGCGAGGGATGAGCAGCAGTACCGAAGCTAATAGGATTAGGGAGTGGGGAAGGGCCCAGACGTCTGCTGTCTTCTGACACCACCCGCTGGCCTGGACTGGGGCAGTCCCTGCACAAATCCCATGCCACCAGTGGTGGCCGTAATTTTAGGAGGGAGTGGGGCGGGAAGCACACTCACATTCATTCACACAAGCATGCACATCCATTCACAACACTCAACATTTGAACATGCACGCACCAAACATTAATTTAACACACACACACTTACCTTCAGCTTGGAGGTCCCAGGAGGGTTGGGACTGCTGCCTTCCCTCTCTGGCCAGCGAGGGAAGGCAGCAGTCCCAACTTCATCACAGAGTGGGATGGGGTCAGTGCGACTTCTGACCCCTCCCCGCTCTATGACGAGGTCAGCGCCAGGTTCGACCTGAAGCGCCCAGGTCGAAGTCAATGGGTGACGCTTCCCCTCATCACCGAGGGGAAGGGCCTCGAGGCACCTTTGCTGAGCCGAGGAGGTCACGCCCACAGGAGCTGTGACCTCCTCAGCCCAGCAAAGTTCAGCTCCGACGGCCAGGAGCCTGCGCAAATCGCGCATGTCTCACCCTGGCTGCCTGAGCTGAACATGGAGAGTGTCAGGCTGACCTTTGCTCAGCCTGACAGACACCCTTCATGAGGGGCAAAAGGTGGGGGGCATTGCCCCTCCGCCCTAAAGGATGGGCCGCGGCTTCATGCCACCCCACCAGTGTGTGGATGGCTATGGAATTAGTGACGCCGTAATGCTACAAAAACACCCCTCTTTGATCTGAATTCCTTACAAACAGTTGAGAAACATTAGGGAAAGGAGAGGACCTATACCAAGGGTGTAAAATAAGGATGGCTAGAGAATGTTTGAATCTGCTATGGAATTAGCGTCCAGGCAGTAACTATCACAGAAAGTGTAAGGAATGACCTAATATAACGAGAGGGTCCTGCCATATGCAATTCCTCATCCTGTCTAGAATATTGCGTGGTGCTCCCTGTCTTGTGTATCCCATTGTTTAACAGAAAGCTGTGGATATTGATAAAGATGATCATTAGAAGCAAAAAAAGCATGTGAAAAGCAAAACAGAGGTGTCAGCAGCAGGGAGTCTCACCAGTGCTTAATGTGTGCTTGTTGTTTCCGGTGCTGAGCACCGGCACTTATTTTTGAGGGCCGGGGCTTATTCTTCTGCCTCAAGCAGTTGCCGTGAGCAAAAGACACATATGGGAAAGACGGAGGAAGGGAAAAACGAAAAAGAGTCACAAAGGGAGAAATTAGAATGCTGCAAGAGTGAGCTGAAGGGGCAGGGAGTGGCTTTTTTATGAATTGAAGAGGCCCGAGATGGCTTCGGGAATCCGCTACCTCAGTATTCCGCGTTTACACATTTAATTGCAGGAGCCACATGTTTAAAAGGAGGGCTTTGGACACCGGCACCTTTTTATTGACAAATTAAGCACTGAGTCTCACCCCCTCATTATGGAATCAATGCTGGATCTGAAGGCCCTCTGAACATTCAGGAGGACTAAGGTTTGCTCAGCAGAAATATTACGAAACCATCTCATGGCTTGTCCTGGAAGAAAACGGGATCCATTCAAGGGAGACAGAAGTTGATTTCTGTGTACTTCACCCTGATGACGACAGAGATCACAGTATGGCTCTACACACCCCACGTGTCCCAATGCAGCACATTGCTAAGAACAGAGATCACCAGATTGAAAGTCAAGGAGGCTAAAGATTTAAGACACAATCAGGAGTCCTAGCAAAATTTGGACCTACAAATATTTAAATAAATGGCTATGATCCTGCACATTCAATTTACTGGATGGATAACTCTTTGTAAAGCGTTCCACCAATAATGATTGTAAACCGTTGTGGCATAAAGGCATTTTTACTTAGTCAAATTATATGTCAGTCTCTGCTAACTAGCCTGCTCATATGAATAGTTAAATCATAGTCAGACCATTGACATCCATTGCTTAACATGGGGAAATTACTCATAACCTTAGGTTAATTAAGAGAGGAAGCTTTAAAAAGCTGACTGTAGGTTGTACAGTTAAAGCCGGCTTATTCTTTAATAGGCAATTACTCTTTCAATACAGCTTCATGAAAAGACGTCAATAATTAGATTACATCAGCCCAGACTACAATACCTAAGCAGGGAGCAGCAATAAAAAGCCAGGTGAAATGACTGTTTCAATAAGAAAGGTGTGATGACAATGCAGGAGGTGCCTGTCACTGATGCATCCCTGCAAGGTTAATACATCGTAATAATTAGAAAACAAAAGGCAAGCATATTCGTTTTTGAAAATATTACAAGTGAAGGGAACTTCTCTGACACCATTTAATAATGTACAAAACATTACAATCAGGTAAGATATCAACTCATAGGGCACATTCAGCAACTGTAATACCAAGACTGGCACAGTAACAAAGCAGCCACTGCTGAGCAGTTCTGTAATAACCATCCCACCTCCCTTTCAGCAAGGAACCCTTAGGAAGAGGCAAAGTTACCATGAAATAAGCTGGCACTTTCAGCAATATGCTATTTGTATTCAAGATTTCTCCGGTACCATGCTACAGCTGCACATCAGGATTACATGGTCTCTGGAGACTTCTGCTTAATCACCAACAGCAACCTGCCCATGCCAAGCCAATCACACCACCAACCGCAAGATCCAGTAATCATCCCCAATGTTATTTCAGGAGAACATCATTCCCCTATCCATCCTAAATAAATTCTGCTGCTCAATGCCAAAATATCAGGACAAAATTATTTTGATTAACATGTTTGAAAGTAATCCAGTAGGAAATGGGTTGGTATATGTCCCAACATGAAACGGTTTGCCATTAGGAGGAAAGCAAGATAGTTAGAAAGAACCTGGAAAAGTTCAAAAGACCCGTTCAACAGGTCGACTTGCAAAATACACCAAAAAACATAAAAACTGCAATCCTTTATGAAATAATATAGATTCCTATCCGACCTAGTTCTCACACCAGAAAGCTATCAAGTCCAACTAGGTATGTCTTGTTATATTATTTTGGGAAGGGCGTGGTTACCTTTAAAGTGTCCAGGCGCAGGAACTGAGATGAGCTGAACAGAGTAGGGTGGAAAGAAACGGTTAAAGGATTAGCCTTTAGTTTCTTGCAAAAGGGGAGAAGTAGTTGTTACTCTCAAGGAATGAGGGTGAAAATTCTAGAGCTCTAAACCTGATGCGTCCAAAATCTGGGAACCAACAGTCAGGCCATGGTAGCCCTAATGGTACACATCAAATCAGACCTATTTATATAGCGCGACTAATCACCCCGAGGGGTATCCAGGTGCTGTGCCGGATTCAGTCGAACAGCAAGGTCTTGAGTCCCTTCCTGAATTGGTTCAGCGAGGGTGCTGTGCAGAGGTGGAAGGGCAGGTCATTCCAGGCTTTGGTGGCGAGATAGGCGAAGAAGCGTACTCCGAAGTGGCTGAGGCAGATGCGGGGTGTCAGAGTGATGGAGTGGTGTGCGGAGCAGAGGTTTCTGGTCAGTAGGTAGAAGTTCAGGCAGTGGTTCATGTAGAGCTTTGTAGGCGTGGGTAAGGAGCTTCAAATGGCATCCAGTGGATGTTTCCCGGGTGCTGGGGATGTGTTTTCTCTTGGGCAGGTTGAGGATTAGTCTGGCTGCTGCGTTCTGGGTGATCTAGAGAATTTACATGAGTTTGGTGGTAGTGCCGGCATAGAGAGCATTGCCGTAGTCAAGTCGGCTGGTGATGAGGGCCTGCGTTACGGTTTTCCTGGACTTGATGGGGAGCCACCTGAAGATTTTCCGGAGCATGCAGAGCTTGTGAAAGCTGGTTGCAGAGATGGTGTTGACCTGAAGTTTCATGGAGAGTTCAGTTTCCAGGTTGATACCGAGCTTGTGGGCATGTTCCTTCGGCATGGGGGTCAGTCTTAGCTGTGTTAGCCATCAGCAGTCGTTCCAAAGGGCAGTGTGTCTACTGAAGATCAGCACTTCTGTTTTGTCTGTTTTGAGTTTCAAGCAGTTGTCCTTCATCCGTGCAGCGACACTCATCTTGCAGTTGTGGAAGTTGGTCTTTGCTGATGTGGGGTCCTCTGAGAGGGAGAGGGTGAGCTGTGTGTTGGCATAGGAGACAATGCTGATGTGGTGAGATCTGTCAATGTTTGCAAGAGGTTTCATGTAGCTGTTGAAGAATGCTGAGCTGAGAGATGAGCCTGGAGTACTCCACAGATTGTGTGCTTGGGTTCAGAGAAGAGGGAAGGGAGGCTCACTCTCTGGGTGCATCCTGTGAGGAAGGATGCATCTATTTGAGTGCATGGTTAGTGATTCCAATCTAGCGTACTCAGTTGATGAATCTGTGGTGGGAGACAGTGTTGAAGGCTGGGGTGAGGTCCAGGAGGATGAGGGCAGCTGAATTTTCTCTGTCAAGAAGAGCATGGATGTCATCAGTTGCAGCGATGAGGGCTGTCTAGGTGCTATGATTGTCTCTCAAGCCTGATTGAGAAGAGTCCAACAGTTTGTTTCTTTCCAGATGCTTGGTGAGTTGGAGGTTAATGCCTTTTTTTTAAGGACTTTGGCTGAGGACAGGAGGAGGGAGAAGGGGGGTGGGGTAGTGTTGTAACTCGCTGGAGTTGGGTGACTGTTTCTTGAGGAGTGTTTCCATGCGTTTGGAAAGGTGGCTGTGGTTATTGAAGTGTTGAGGATGCTGGTGGCTGATCTTGGTGCTTCTGAGGTTGAAGAGACGATGGGGACGAGGGTTGGTGAGAGCTCCCCAGATGATGGAGTTCATCAGGGAGGTCCTAGCCGGTGTACTTAGTTGTTCCCATGTGGTAAGCGGGTGGTTGCAGTTGTTGGGTTGCTGAGGAGGTCAGAGGGTTGGAGGAGGAGTCAAAATTCCCATTGATGGTTGTTATTTTCTTGTGGAAGTCATCGGTGAGGGCATTGCAGTGTTCTTGGGAAGGCGGAATTGAGTTCTGTGTGGCTGAAGGGCAGGCAAATTCTCTGACGATGGAAAAGAGCTCCTTGGTTTGATTGGAGCTGTTCTCGATCCGGAGTGTTAGGGCTTTCTTTTTTGCAGCAGGTATAATAAAGCTTGAACTTCGTGCAGAAGTGTCCAGTAGCCTGGACATGAGTGGCTTTGAATACTATGCACATAGACTTAAATGCAATTTTCCGAGATATAGGCAGCCTGTGTAAGGTTTGCAGCATCTTCATGGCCGAGGATCAAGATGGAAGGTCATGAGCACGTCATGCCTCTATATTCTATAAGTGCTGCAGGTGTTTCAAGGTATACTCAGGTGCGCTTTGGAAGATGGAGTTGACCGGCTGTGGTGAAAATAGGGCAAGACTTTCTGCAGTAAGTGGAGCATGAGAAAGCAGGTGGCTACCATTCTGTCAAGCTGTTTCATCTTCATAAAAAATGAGGCCTACATTTTGTACCGAGCTGGCCGGGGCTGGTGCTGGGACCAAATTGGAGGACTCGAGAGCATGTAACATAAGACCAGAGGGGTTTTGAATAAAAAAAAAAAAATCCACCTTCTTACCTTGTTAAGATTTAGGGTCTGATTTAGAGTTTGGTGGAGGGGGTTACTTTGTCACAAACGTGACAGATATCCTGTTGGCTCTTATTACGATTCCATTATATCCTATGGAATTCATAATATCTTGGACAAGATATCTGTCACGTTTGTGATGGAGTAACCCGTCCACCAGACCATAAATCAGGCCCTTAGTGAGTTGTTTCATATCCAATAAACAACAAAGGTCATGCACTCCTTAACATTAGAATTGCCCTGCTTGACATTGTTGTGAAGAGAGAACAAAATCTGTCAATTGCCTACAAAAGTCAAAGGCGGTAATTTGAACAAACAAATTTGTTTTGCCAATGGACAGACATATGTTTTAAAAGGGGTGTGTAGGGGGAACCCTAAGGGATCCCATGACAGAGGCTTGAATTCAGATTGAAAAGAAGACAGAAAGACAGCTTGGAGCAGGTGGTAAGGTAAGCCTAACCGACGTCAAAGAGGTGGAGAGCAGGATGGTATAGGAGAACATGTGGGAGGTCTGACGACAGGTCAAAGAGAACAAGAGCAGCAGAAGATATCCGTTGGTCCATCAGCACTCGAAGACCATCTAGTACTGAAACCAGAGCGGTTACTGTTCTATGCGCTGGCTGGAGAACACACTGGGTTTCCTCAGAGTTTATTTTGAAATCTGTCTGTTGATGACTCTCTTCGGAACCTTTAGGGGTAGGCTAAATATGAAATAAAGCAACGTTACTGAAGACTGCAGGATCTGCAGTCGTCATTGTCATTCCAGGAACAATAAGGGCCTTTTTCTAGGCTGTGTGAGACAGCTGCTGTGTCGATAGACCTGTTACAACGATAAAGAAGATATTGTGCAAGGACTGCAGAGGCAGACTGGAAGGCCATAATGGACAAGGTTCTAATGGGGAGCCAGATGTAATTTAGAACAGAGGCCTGGGAAACTTGTCACGTGAGACAGGAGTGACGGCATGAAGTCTAGGCTAAATATGTGTTGATCGACCAAAAAAGTGATACAGGAGTTGCTGAGATTATTCTCATTGGTCAGTGAAGGGGAAGCCTTGCATATGGAATATATTTTGTTTTCGAAAACGTTAGACAGATTATTGCAGGGTTGTTTTAAGAACTGTAGTTAAAATGCACAGATAAGCAGTCAAGCCACTGTAATTGAGTTAAAGATGTCAATACTGTTTGGAAGTATTATGGCCCTTGAGGATCCTTTAAGTTTAGTCCTACCACCTCTTCTCCTGTGTCTGCTAGAGAATGATTTACTCCAGGATTCACAAATGCAGGTGAACCTGCACCCACGGCAGCTGATCCATGGATGCGGATGCACTTAAGTCTCCTCCACAGACTCTCCAAGACCCTCTACTAATACACTCTGAGGAGTCCCTAGCAGCAGAAAGCATCAGCTACAGGGAGCACTCTATGCCTCACTCTCTCACCTCCTCGTGGGCTCTGTTGTAAGAAACATGAGTGCCCCACTGCCTCTGGGTCCTGCATGGTTGGAGACAGCAAGAGCATGCCAGTGGGTCGCAACTCCCAGCGGGGCTCCTGTGGAGAACCGTGGCCCGCAGAAGGAGGTGCAGGGATTAAGTGGAGGGATAGTGGACAACATTGCTTATGGCTCCTACCTAGCTGCTCCCATGGCAGATTGATGTGATTCTGCAGCACGAATGGGAAGGAGCCGACAGCGCATTTCACCTCCTTCAGGATGCAGAAACCCATTCCACCCACCATCCCTTCCTGCTTGGTAAAAATTCGACTGTATAATAAACAAAAATAGTAAAGAGCAGCAAGTAAGGCCTGGACACAAAAAGGCTATAGAAGCAGCAACAGCAAGTAGGGCCTTATGAGGCTGGGTGGCGGAGTGGGGCCCTAAGGCTTCATCTGCAGCTTCTGGCTCTGTGTGTGACAGAGGGTTGAGCGCGGACTGCCCAGCCACTCCCTGGCCACTTTCCTGGCACTGCCCACACTTGTGGCACTAATGTGGTCTGAATACTGGGGGAATGGAACCCCGTTCCCACTTACATGAATGTGCGTGTCCTCACAAGTTCCATTGTTAGTGCTACACTGACTCTGAGCTGGTCCCAGCAGCGATGGCATCTAAACCTTCTGATGTTATGCGTTAATAAAGAACTAAACCTTGTGTATGCCACCACATCATTACATTAGCACAGCGGGCATCTTAAGCAAGGGAAAAACCAATCAAAGTGCAATAAATGTGCTCTTTTAGTGGAAGCAAAACTTCTGGCTTTTCAAATGCTGTACTAAAGGTAACTAGCCTATGGGTGGAGCAAAAGCCACCGTCTCAGTAGTGCTTCCTAAGCTTTTTTTCTGTTGATCACTTAAGGTTTGGTGACAGATGTGCTGTCTTGCCAGACCTAAAAATATGGTAGTCCATGCCATTTATCGCTCTTTCAGTGCAAGCTCCACCTTGATCTTAAAAACTATTTTAAAAATACTTGGAAATATGGAAAGGCATAACAAATGCAGGTGAATACCTTTACAGTTGTGCTTTGGTAGGTATTTACATGTACATACCAGTACTGCTGCTTCAATTGGTCATCAATTAAAGCTCATAAAAGTCACAATTCATGTTCATATCAGTCAGATAGACCATAAAAAGTTACACAGCAAGTCACACAGTGCCTTATATAGATTTCAGTGGACTGGTTACTCCATCACAAACATGACAGATATCCCTTCTGCCATAGTACTAGTGCCACTGAACATAAATCAGGCCTTAAATGTGTGCTCAATGCAGGAATTACGTTGCAAATGTATTAATTAGATACGTATAGTTTTCATGTCTCGTATATAAGCTTAATTGGCAACTGTGCTTTGTTGCTTTACTGCAACAGTATGCATGACTGGTTTCAAAAGTGTAAACAGTTAAAAACAGAGATACAAATGTTCCTTTTTGTTCCTAATGTCAAAGGTCAAAAGGATCAGAGGGTGACGACACAATAGACAGTCCTTTGAAGCTGTCTGGTCTTATTCAGACTTTTGGTCCTGTTAGGCCCGTGACTGACAGAGTAAGGCTATTTGTCCATTTTTAAATAATCTCTATGTGATATTTCTAAACTTTCCAATACCTCTCTGACATGATCAATGCGTTTTGACCCCTTTGTGGGACTGGGTGGCTGTACAGCCTTCGCCTAAGCTGTGTGGTCCAATAAGGCCTCACAGTCATTTCTTATTCATGGGACCGTCTATTGTGGCTGGGATGTCTTGCATAATGGCTAATAATACACTGCATATTTTATTTTTAAGCATGGCCATATCTAAAGTGTTCTATAGTTGTTTTGAATTCTTTATATGCATTCATATTTCACCTCCTGAGCAGCACAGGACTGCTAGTGGCACTAGTGCAGAAATTCATTCTGAGATTTAGGAGTCTCATCTATGGCTTACTGGCTATAGTGTGCACTCCCGTCTCTCTTTCCTCTATGACTTACTGTTCGGTGACGCCACAGGCCTGCATTACAAGTCACACTATTCTTTTAGATGCTCACATCATTTCAAATGATCATACCCCTAATACTTCCCTAATATTCACCTATTCACCTAATACTTCTCTAAGACACCAACTTTCCCCTTTCGTTTTTGAAAAGCCTGCATAGTTGATGTAACCTCTGGATATCCTTTCATTACGAATTAGGATTTTGGTGTGGAGTTTGCACTTTTGCTTACCTGGAAGAAAACACAGGTGAGTTAGGATATGGTTTTAAGTTTTTGTGTTGTGGTGTTTTAGCAACAATATGGAAAAATAATAATATAACTGGAAGTAGACTACAGGGCCAGAAATAGCTAGATGCATCACGTAACCTGCATTTTCCATAGGAGTGCTTTCATTGTTCTGTGCACACTGTAAAGTGGTCCATTAAGTGGAATGATGGCATATTGAGGCTGTATAGGCAATGGATGATTCGCCATCTTGGAATGGCAGTGAGTTCACTGCCTAACACTACAGCTGCAGCATTTGCTCTCGATGTAGATCTTTGATCCGAGGACAGCTGGAGTGTGTTGCTGGACGTGATCGCTGAAGTCCTGATGACTCCAGCAGCTGCAGCCTGCATGCACCTAGTATAAAACTGGTCTGGTTACCTCCACATGGTGGCTCTGGTGGGTTAGAATGATATGACATCCATCAGCAGGATGGAGATGTTCATTATGTTCTGCAAGAGCCTCCCGTGCTGCAGCCCATTCAACTACCTGCAAATGAGCCATCACCTTCCTGTATCCATCGTTCTGTATTGGGAATCTTGTAGAAAACACTCTCACTGCAGGAAGAAATGGACAGGGGTAAGAACTGACAACTATGGACCTCAGTATGTTAAAACATGCCCCTAAAGCAAACATGTAGTGCTACTTTAAGAGCAGTCAGACTAAGCAGGAATAAGGTATTCCCTTTTAACCTCCGTTTAGCAGGGGTTACTCTGGCTGTTCTCTACCTGCAGTACATAAGGGTAGATGGAAATCTATATACCTAATAAAGTGCACTCTTGTGCGCTTTATTTCCATTGTGCATTAGTAAGCAGTGTACTGAGCAATTACACTTTTGAATTCACATGTGTATACTGACATAAAGCTAATACAGTTGAAACGATTTTGCTATCATCTGTTAAAGTGTGTTTGCCTGGCTTATTACGCTAACTAGGCCTAGTGTAACACTTTTTCAAGGACCATCCACTTGTACGCAGTATTGCATTAATTCACAATGGTTCTCTGTTGTATATGTAATTAGTTTGTTTTGACACCTCTGAATGGCATTAGGTCAAGGGGGCTGAATCAATTCTCATGTAGGGAGTTATTGCTAAAGTGGTAGGGTTATGTGACGTTCTAAAATTCTCTAATTTGATTAGTTGAAAATGTAATTGTTTGTTCACCCCACAATGAGATTGAAGTTCTAAAGCAGCCTTATGGAGAAAATGGCTATGTAAACCCTTGAATTCAGGGATGAGCCAGAGAACTTTCCGGTGATACTAGGGAAGCTGTGCTATTTCTTACTGATTTTGCTGCACATTTGAGCTTCTCATTGTTTTGCCTATTATTTTGCATTTTTCTTATTTTTGAGAGCTTTAATGGTGAACAAGTTACTTCCCCCCAGTAATGCCTTACTGGTAGAAACAGATTTTTTAGCTTTGAATTTACCCAAGGTGTCAGACTGGATCCATAAAACTTTCTGAGCAGTACTCCTGCATGCAGTTATTTGGCGTTGATCAGCTCCTCGTTTGTTGTCATCTGCACTAGATATGATGTCGTAGATCTTACATAGATAGGCGCCACCCTGGTGCGTGGACGTCAGTTTCTTTTCACAACTTTCCACGCCAGAGGCACAGAGCCATGAAGAACATTGACTAATTGTGCATCAAAACTAAGGCCCTGAAAGGGGAGTCCCTGCCCCTAGAAATTAGTTCACAGAGCGGGGAGAATAGTTGGGTCGGTAAGGAATTTGCAACTAGATATTGTCTCTAAAAGATAAGGCATTATCAAAGGTAAGTAACTTGTTCATCTGATAGATTCTTCTAGTTGTAGCTTCCTTACCTTTGAATAGATATCCAAGCAATACCATCTGGCAACCAGGATCATACTTCCTGCAGGACCGAACGGGTAAAGTACCTGTCCCCACGGACCTGACTATCCAGGTAGCAGTGTTTGGTAAACATGCAGGGATGCCCACATTGCTGCCTGACAGATATCAAAGACTAGAATTCTGTGTGTTAATGCAGTGGGCGCAGCTGTAGCTCGGGTAGAATGTGCATGCAAACCTTCAAGTGGTTGCTTTTTGGCCACTGCATAGCAGATCTTAATGCAGAGTATGACCCATCTGGAGATGGTCCACTTCTACACTGCCTGACCTTTCTTCACATCCACATAACCGACAGAGTTTATCATCCACCTGGAACTCTATTGTCGATCAAGGTAGAAAGCCAACGCTCTTTTTGGGTCCAGGCGGTGGAGTCTCTCCTCTTCCATAAAAGGATGTGGTGGTGTGTAAAAAGTAGGCACGGTGATCGATTGGCCTAAATGAAAGGGCATAACCACTTTTGTTAGAAAAGAAGCCCCAGTGCAAAGCACCACTTTGTCAGTGTCGATGGAAAGGTAGGGCAACTTAGATGACAATGCCTGCAGCTCACTCACCCTGTGGTTAGATGAAATGGCCATAAGGAAAGCTGTTTTCAAAGTGAGAAGCCTAAGAGGACAATTGTGGAGAGGCTTCAAAGGAGCGCACATCAGAAAGGTCAAAACCAGATTCAAATCCCATTGGGGCATAATGTATGGGGATGGAGGAAACACATGTATAAGACCGTTAAGGAACATATGTACAATAGAAGATCTAAACAAGGAAGGTTGATCAGGCATCCTCAAAAAGCAGAAATAGCAGACAAATAACCTTTGAGAGTGCCCATAGCAGAGCCTTGCTGGGCCAGAGAAGAAATAAACAGGAGGACCGCAGAGAGAAGGGCAGAAAGGGGTCAACAGACTTGTCTGTACACCATGCCACACATTTCTTCCAATGACAGCTGTATACCGCTCTGGCTTCCAAGATTACGTTACAGACTTCGGGCGAGTCGAAAGCTGTCAACAGTCACTGCTCAACCTTCACGCAAGAAGGCGAAGAGTTGACAGGTTCGGGTGCAGAACCCTCCCCTTCTGCTGTTACAGAAGATCCTTCCAAAGGGGCAGTCTGATTGGAGGATCAATGGACATGCTCAACAGCTCGAGATACCAGAAACTCCTTGCCTAATCCAGAGCCACAAGGATTACTTGGGCCCAGTCGCTCTTGATCTTTTTGAGAACTCTGGGCAGAAGTGGTAGGGGTGGAAAGGCATACAGGTGGCCTGACTTCCAGTTGAGAGAAAAAGTGTTGCCAAAAGAATGCCGCCTTGGAAAGGCCAACACACAAAACTGCTGACACTGCGCATTCTCTCCAGAGGCAAACAGATCTAACCATGGATCTCCCCAGTGTTGAAAGAACCTTACGCCACCTCTGGATGGAGTTGCCATTTGTGAACTGGTGGACATTTTTCGTCGAGTGTGTCTGCTCTAGTACTCAGAGAACCCACCGGATGTTGAACCAACAGGGATATGCCCTTCAGTTCCAGCAACGTCCAGAGAGGCAGAGCCTCTTCACAAAGGGTCCATGCCCCAACTCCATCCTGCTTGTCGCAGTACTAGATGGCGGTTGTGATGTCCATGAACACTTCTACCATCTTACCCTTGACAGAGGGAATAAATTCCTTCAATACTAGCTGGATTGCACAAAGCTCAAACAGGTTTATGTGGAGTCCTGACTGCCAGAGACCAGATACCTCTGATCTCCACCTCACCCAGATGGCTGCCCATCCCAGGAGTGACGTGTCTGTCATTACTGTCAGATCTGGTTGGGAGAGGGATCTGTCTCTGACCCAATTGCGGTTTGTTAACCACCACTGCAGAACTTGCATTGTTCCCTCCGAGATCTTGACCTTGGCAGAGAAATTCCCCTAATGTTGCGCCCACTGAAACTTCAGGTCCCACTTAAGAGCCCAAATATGCTATTTGGCATGCCTCACACCATGAGGATGCAGGACAACATGAGGCACAGAACCCTCAGAGTAATTCTCACCGAAATCCAGCATGGGGGCTTGTTAGAAATGGGGTCTCTAGTTGGGAAAGATTTGCACCCTGTCCAAGTAGGGAGCCTTGCTCTTGTTAGGGTAAAGGAGTCACACAGCTAAGATAACCCCTGCTCACCCCCTTGGTAGCTTGGCTCAAACAGTTAGGCTTATCTCAGAGGCAAAAAGAGCTATTTCTAACAAGGCTGAAACATTGGTATCATAACCAGAATATTCGGAGTTGCCCCCTCAGGAAAATGCACCATGTCCAGAACAGCTCTGATGAGCGGGAGCATGTGAGAGGGAATCAGGTGTGACTTTTGCACATGTATAGTGAACCTCAGCCAATGCAGGAGGTCCTCCATAGTCTGGAGGTGGGAGACGACAGCCTGGGACAAGCCCACCTTCAACAGCCAGTTGTTGAAATAGGGGAAGACTGGCACCCCCCCATCTTCGCAGATGTGCTGCAACCACCGCCATTACCTTGGTGAACACCAAAGGGGTACTGGTAAGGCCAAAGGGGAGCATGGTATACTGAAAATGCTTATGGCCTATCATGAACGGCACAGAGGCTTGTCGGAAATGGACACGTTGGAGGCGAAAGGCAAACTGAGGGGGATGAGGACAGCCACGAGGCCTAATGACCTGGCCGTTGCACGAGAATCCTTGAAGCACTCAAGCTCAAAGTCTGCCTTGTCTCCGAAGAGACGGGTGCCATCAAAGGGCATGTCTATCAAAGTAGCCTGGACATCCCCTGAAAAGATAGACATCCTAAGTCAGGCGTGTGCACCTCAGGGCCACTGTTGACGAAACCGCGCTGCACAGCAAGTCAGCCGTGTCCAGTCTGCAACAGATGGTCAACTTTGCTGAATCTTTCCCATTGGTAACTGCTCGAGAGAGTACAGCCCTGGCCTCCTCAAGGATTTGTGACAGCACTCACACAACCATATCCCAAAAGGCATGTGGTGTTCATGGACTAGGCTGAAGGAAGAAATTATCTTCTTCTCAAGTGTGTACAGCCTTTTGGATTCATTATCCGGGGGTGTGGAAGGGAACGTGTCCTGGGAAGTATAGGCTTGGATAACCAAGCTGTCAGGAGTGGGGTGTTGCGTCGGAAAGCTTGAGTCCCCTGGAGCAGGGTGATGGCGGTGGGCAATTGTCCTGTTCATAGGAGCCCCTCTGTTGGGTTTGGTCCAAACCAGCTACCCATCAGGACTTCTGTGAGGGCTTTATTAAAGGGGAGCATGGGTTCTGAGGCGGAAGCTCCAGGTTGCACTATCTCTGTCAGGAGGTTAATCCTGAATGTCACCGAAGGCAATTCAAGATCCAAAACCTCAGCTCTGCTCTCCTCACCACCATAGCATAGGAAGCTCCCTCCTCCATAGCCAGGGTAGGGGGAGAAAGCATGCCAGTATCTGGAGAAGTATCCAGTTCCCTGGTTCCACCCAAGTCTGTACAACAGTCTACAGTGTCCTGGAGCTGGTATTCTAAACCCCTCCCACTCCTCACCATGACCTAGCCCATACAAAAGGGGTCAAGAATCCGACATAGGAGGCAAGGATCCTGCCAGGGTTGGAGTCTGGATCGTTTGATGCCCTTCAAGCTCAATGTCAAAGTCGGCAATTAGATTAGGGATGGCACCGCCTGTGCGTGCCAGGAGCATCAGGACCAGTGTCGGGGAAGGTAGGGGTGGTACGACCGATGTTGTTCCAGATCCAGGACAGGATCCATGGGTGCCCCTCGGCACTAAGGCCGAAGCTTTTCTTCTTATGCCTCCACTTATCTGATCACCCGAGGACTTGGAGTGGGACGACAATGATGGAGGACTCCGCGACCAATCTCTGGAGGTTCCTCTTGACCAGTATCTCGACTTGCAAGGGTGTAAGTGTCGGGTCACCATCAGTTTCAGGGACTGCTCCCTCAAAGCCTTTGGATGCATGGCCCGACACTCTGAGCACAACTTCGGGTCGTGGCCGCACTCCAGGCACCAAAGACACCTGAGGTGTGGATTCACCACGGACACTGCCCGATGACAGGAACTGCAGGGCTTAAACCCGGTCTTCCTTGATGACATCCTTGATGCACCAGGAGTTGAAAACTCAAAAAAATCTTTGACAAAAAGTGAAAAACAGAAGCCAGAAAAAAAATGACTGAGGGGACCCTCTCTTCGGATCAGCACTAGCTGATGCAGAAAGAAAAGAACTGACGTCACTGCACCGGGGTGGCACCTATATAGGACCCATGATGTCATATATGACACCGACAACAGATGTGGAGCTGAACGATGCCACAGATGTGGACCCTAACGGTGCATAGAAAATTCTACTGCTCCAGTCTGACACATGGGGGAAATTCAAAGGTAATGAACTGCAACTAGAAGTTTCTGTCAGATATTAATTTTTGCATTTAAATGAGATTTGCCTATCTGCACTTTACTATTTTGGTATTATACCCTATGAATTTTGTAATAAACCATCATGGTTTTCCTCTATTCCTCTCTAGAACTCACTTTCTGAGTCAGTCTTTTATTATACAACCGTATTTTGAAATGCTGTTTTGCACTTTGTCTCTGGGACACCTTGCCTCTTGATTCAACGTTAACACCGTCCCCAATCCACCGAACTCCTGGGTGCCTCATTGAGCTGTAAAGTATCAAGGGCACAGAGCACCCACAACAGCAGTTAGCAGAAGCCACTCATTCAAACTGTTACCTTGTAGAATGCTGCAGTCGCTGCAGACTAGCCCCGGTATTGTCATGGTGAACGGACCAGACACTGACTTATTATGAGGGGCGAGCATAGATGGAATTACTAGTATTCCATCGCACCTCTAGGAGAGTCAGTTGTCTGGCACAGCCCGAGACATACATGACTATTTTATGATTTCTACAAGCCTTTCCTGTGCAAGGGCAGGTTGGAAAATCTCCCATAAACCTGTTTACAGCTGCCCTGCCACGCAGTATCCCCACACCAGGTACCTGCCAGGCACTTTCTTGTATCCGGCTCTCTCCTGCCCGGGCACAGTGCGAACGCAGCGGAGTACAGGATAAAGTGTAGGGTATTGAGCCGTGTCACAGGTACTCCCACAGAGAAGATCGACTGACCTGCAAGGAGATGCTTGACCTTGTGGGTATTCACAAACATCCCCACGGTTTTTCACATCCAATTTGCACACTTAACTTCAGTACTAAAATGGCTGGAGTAAGTTTGAAATTTGAGTGAGAAAATCCTGAAGCACACCTATACTTTAGCGGGGTAGCGAAGCAGACATTTCTCCATGTCCAAATAATATTCTACCTGATGCACAGAAAACAACATTACATGTGGCCATGCACATTTCCACAACACTCAGTTGTGTGGCTTGTCAACGCTGCAGGCAATTTCATTAGTAAAGGTAGGTGAGTAGGATTTCCATCCCCAATGCAATGCACGCCAGAGGCAACTCATCACTTGCATGATTTCCACACAGGTTTGACGCAAGACCCACTGCCCAACGATAGTGGCAGAAGCTCAGAATCCACACCATGCTATGCTCACTCATGCAGGCCTGAAGCACGTGGGGGACGAACCCACAATCTGGAACAAGAAGCCGTGAGAGTCCACAAAACGGTGGTATGAACATGCCAGTTTGTGAATCAAGCCTATTACGTTTCATGCCTTCTTCTTGACATACAGGGTAAATCTAAGCACAAATCATTAATATGAAGTGTCAAAATATTCTTCAAAGTAGGCAGCAAATTAAGTTGAATAGTAAATCCCATCTGCACTGTATTCTGAGACTCGGTAATACAGCTCCAAGAAGCTGCATCCTTTGCACGCGCCTTAAAGCTATCAGCCTTGGCAGAGGCATGGTGTCTTCTAAAATAGCACTGCTGAACACCTTATTCAGCCGCAAGGCTAACATTTACGACACACCACTTTGTTTTTACTGTCATAATTGTATTCCCTAATAACAGTTACAAAGACCGAAATAGATGCCTGGCCTTCCCAGTAGTTATTAAACATTACTAGGAAGCACGATAAATAATAAATGCTCCAGGTAGCACATAAAGGTGATTACAGTAAGGACGCTATTTAGAGATCCGGCTGGGACTGCGGCAAAGATTGCAAACCATGGCCATTCGTTTCTTTGAAGGCTCCTGGAAGAAGAGCTATTTGCGCTCGCTCCCTCCCTCTTCACAGTCCCAGAAGCCCCCGCGGCCAACACGAGTCCAAGCTGGGGGAGGTAGATGTTTTCTGGAAACGATGAACGAGAGAGAACAAAAGGCGATAGTCATCTGCTACGCACTAATTAATCAACTGATAAATTTGACCAACACTAATGATATGTTAAAGTCCAAGGCAATGTGTAGAGTGTGACACAATTTATTTTTGAATCTATTTAGTTTTATCTCCTGTTAAGGATAGTAGGACAAGCAGGGGCAAGATAATTCATGTGCAGAGGATTTATTTCGATCCTCAGTCTTATTCCCATTTCTAATCCAGAATAAAGGAACAGCTTGATCATTATGTGAATAGAAATGTGATCTTACAGGTGGATGGGCATCAGTCGTTTTTAAGTGCCTGACAATGCTTCTTATCCAAAGACTCGGGTCAGTCGAATCTGCTGAGTACGAAATAGCCCAAATGACACCATAAACTCCCAATGAAGGACAAATCTCTGTTTCAAACATGGTGAATGAGTGTGGTACTTCATTGAAATTTGTGGTTGCTCTAATAATGGAATAATCACATGCAGAAACTTGCTGTGGGATCGTATTTGAGATTTAAAGTGAAGCTTTAAACACCAAACAATTGCCAGTACAGGAAGTAGCATCCTGCTCATTTTGTGAGACTTAGTTCAAGGGTTTTTGCGAAGCTAAATTTTTTAGCTCATTCTTTCTTGTCTAGTAATTTAAAGCGTTGGATGTCTTGACACTGTGCGATCACCCTCTTCACATCTTCTACACAAGACAACCCAAGTCTCTTCCCTAGGGACTCCATGCACTGAGCTCAGAGGAACCAGACTCCCCAATGCCTCTCTATGGAAAGAAGGGAGTGTGTGCACTCGAGATAGAACCCCCCTCGGGGTAGTTACTTGTGCGCCCAGAAAGATTGATAAACATACCAAACTTGTATAGGTGACGGCCAGAGCAAACCCAAAATGGAAAATCATGCCTCGGCGCAGCAATGCCTTTCAGGCAAAGTCACATGGGCTCAGGCTCACCCACAGGGCCTGAAACCTGAGGATACCCTTAGGAGGAACACAGTCACGAGTCACTGGTAGCAAGGTGCTTCGAGAAGGCTGAACTAGTAATGCCGTACGTGATTGGGTATCTCTTTGGTGCTCTTGAAAATCAATCCATAACATTTAAAGCAACTGTTTGGGTGGAGGCGAATGATATGTACCAGAGAGGAGAGGGTGTAGAGCCCGTAAAGAGCCAGCAAACGATCATCTTAAAAAGGAAGTCAGTAATATTGTGGGCTACAATGCAATGCAGAGATAATAACCTCCTCCACGGTCATCCCCTTCCCAGCCCCCAGACCACTGGTAGATTAGAACATATAGTCATAGATGGTGGGAAGTGGGATCTCTCACAATCCTCTGTCTGGCTGCCACTGCGCCTGCTGCACTAATGCAGGCACGCCACTGGGTTGTTCAATGTACAGAGAAAGTTTATCATCAAGGCATGGAGACCCCAGATTAAAGCAACAGATCAATTACCATTTACATTCTTAGCAGAGGCAAGGAAAGGGTAAACGCTATGTTTTTCGAGATTTGCCTTATATGTTATCTAGGATTGTACATTTCTTTTTGGTAGTTGAATGCACTTCTCTTCTGTCTTAGTACATCCCTTGCATGCTCAAAGGTCACCTAAGGCCGTTCGCCAGAGCAACTTTCTCAGCGGAACCAGCCCATCAGCAGTAGCTGATGTCTAAATATGAAAGGCCTATTTTTAGAATTTTGAGGTAATATATTACTCCGACTGCTGGCAAAACAAAAGTTAAATAACAAATTAAATAAGATAAGACTTTAAGTCACAGTATCTCATTAAACTACTGTGTTCCAAAAATAAGTATTTCCCGGTTCCTTCTCCTCCACTCTAGGCTTGCACAAAGTTCCCTGCGCGTGCTGGCTTGATATGTTATCTTCCGGGAGTCAGTGCAATCAATTTCCTCTTACAACCTGCTTTCACTGTGTCGGGGACTGCGAAGATGGAAACTCCACGGTCCAGATTACATTCTAAACCCTGAGTTATGTCCATCCGCGGTCTGTCGTCGCAATTCATGTCTTCCGTGGATGCATTATTTAATCCCCATGTCCTACGTTTACTGGAATCTAGCAATGACTTGTAAGCTCCTCTGTAAATCACCATTACGGGTGCCATTTTACTGGAGATGTTGTGTCCTCCTGATGTGTTAGTACTTTTGCAGCGGCTCTCTGCCCCTTTGGGAAATCGTGCTAGGCTTCACTGGTACACGTGATAGTGTAATGACCAATAATGATATCCCCTTCCTAAGAGAAGGCCCTTGGTACGCAAAGTTCCACTGAACGTTGGACCGGGTTCCGCTAAAGGCCGATTGGTCCAACGCCTAGAGACGTAGCTTCAGAGTGGGTGTTTGGGGTGTTTCTAATAAATGTATTCTGCCCCTAATAAATGTTTTCTGCAGTAAATAGTTGTGTACAGGTGTTTTAAGTCGGTATGGTGGGGCGTTTGTAAGATTTCACTTGGGATTTGTACATATACAGACAAAACACACTCACTGTTGTCTCTATTTTGAAGGTCTTAAAAATATTTTATAAAATATTGAGTTATAAGTACCCCACTGTAGGAGGCTGGCCTGGCTTGTAATGGGTACCAGAGGTACTTACCCCTTGTGCCAGGTCCAGTTATCCGTTATTAGTGTAGAAGAGGTGTTTCTAGCAGCTTAGGCTGATAGAAGGTAGCTATGGCAAAGCAGCTTAGGCTGAACTAGGAGACATGTAAAGCTCCTACTATACCACTGGTGTCATATGCACAATATCATGAGAAAACACAATACACAGAAGTACTAAAAATAAAGGTACTTTATTTTTATGACAATATGCCAAAAGTATCTCAGTGAGTACCCTCAGTATGAGGATAAGTTATATACACAAGTTATATGTACATGAACCAAAATTATGCAGATAATAGCAAAAGGAAGTAATGCAAGCAATGTAAAGTTACAGTAGATTGCAATAGGAGCACATAGGTATAGGGGCAACACAAACCATATACTCCAAAAGTGGACTGCGAACCACGAATGGACCCCAAACCTATGTGAGCTTGTAGAGGGTCGCTGGGACAGTAAGAAAACAGTGAGGGTTAGAAAAAAAGCCCACCCCAAGACCCTGAAATGTAGGTGTAAAGTGTATCTACTACCCCCAGAGAGCACAGAAGTCGTGATAGGGGGATTTTGCAGGAAGAACAAACACCAGCAATGCAACAACACTGGATTTCCAGACCTGAGTACCGGTAAGACAAGGGGACCAAGTCCAATAGTCGCAAAAGTGTAGAGAGTGGGCAGGAGCCCAGGAAATGCCAGCTGAGGGTGCAAGGAAGCTCCCACTGGTTGGAAGAAGCTTGGAGTTCTGCAAAAAAGAAGAGGACTAGGAACTTTCCCTTTGGAGGATGGATGCCCCACGTCGTGAAGAAGCTTGCAGAGGTGTTCCCATGCAGAAGGACCGCAAACAAGCCTTGCTAGCTGCAAGGGTCACAGTTAGGGTTTTTGGATGCTGCTGTGGCCCAGGAGGGACCAGGACGTCGCCACTTGGATGAGGAGACAGAGGGGGCGCCCAGCAATGTAGGGAGCCCTCACAGAAGCAGACAGCACTCGCAGAAGTACCTGAACAGGCACTTAGAAGAAAAGTGAACCGGAGTCCACCCGAAGTCACAAAAGGGAGTCCCACGACGCCAGAGGACAACTCAGAAGGTTGTGCACTGCAGGTTAGAGTGTTGGGGACTCAGACTTGGCTGTGCATGAAGGAAATCCTGGAGGAGTGCACAGGAACCAGAGCAGCTGCAAATCATGCGGTACCCAGCAATGCAGTCTAGCATGGGGAGGCAAGGACTTACCTCCACCAAACTTGGACTGAAGAGTCACTGGACTGTGGGATTTACTTGGACAGAGTTGCTGAGTTCCAGGTACCACGCTCGTCGTGCTGAGAGGGGACCCAGAGGACCGGTGATGCAGTGTTTTGTTGCCTGCGGTTGCAGGGGGAAGATTCCGTCAATCCACAGGAGATTTCTTCAGAGCTCCTGGTGCAGAGAGGAGGCAGGCTATCCCCAGAGCATGCACCACCTGGAAACAGTTGAGAAAGCCGGCAGGATCAAGCGATACAAGGTTGCTAGTAGTCGTCTTGCTACTTTGTTGCGGTTTGCAGGCATCCTGAGCAGTCAGCGGTCGATCCTTTGGCAGAAGGTGAAGAGGGAGATGCAGAGGAACTCTGGTGAGCTCTTGCATTCGTTATCTGGTGAGATCCCCAAAGCAGAGACCCTAAATAGCCAGAAAAGGAGGTTTGGCTACCTAGGAAGGAGGATTGGTTACCAAGAGAGGTAAGAGCCTATCAGAAGGAGCCTCTGACGTCACCTGCTGGCACTGGCCACTCAGAGCAGTCCAGTGTGCCACAGACCCCTCTGTTTCCAAGATGGCAGAGGTCTGGGACACACTGGAGGAGCTCTGGGCACCTCCCCTGGGAGGTGCAGGTCAGGGGAGTGGTCACTCCCCTTTCCTTTGTCCAGTTTCGCGCCAGATCAGGGCTGGGGATCCCTGAACTGGTGTAGACTGGCTTATGCAGAGATGGGCACCATCTGTGCCCATCAAAGCATTTCCAGAGGCTGGGGGAGGCTACTCCTCCCCAGCCTTCACACCTATTTACAAAGGGAGAGGGTGTTATGCCCTCTCTCAGAGGAAATCCTTTGTTCAGCCTTCCTGGGTCAGGGCTGCCTGGACCCCAGGAGGGCAGAAACCTGTCTGAGGGGTTGGCAGCAGCTGCATTGGAGACCCCGGAAAGGCAGTTTGGCAGTACCCGGGTTCTGTGCTAGAGACCCGGGGGATCATGGAATTGTCCCCCCAATGCCAGAATGGCATTGGTGGGTGACAATTCCATGATCTTAGACATGTTACATGGCCATGTTCGGAGTTACCATTGTGACGCTGTACATAGGTTGTGACCTATGTACAGTTCACGCGTGTAATGGTGTCCCCGCACTCACAAAGTCCGGCGAATTTGCCCTGAACGATGTGGGGGCACCTTGGCTAGCGCCAGGGTGCCCACACACTAAGTAACGTTGCACCCAACCTTCACCAGGTGAAGGTTAGACATATAGGTGACTTATAAGTTACTTAAGCGCAGTGGTAAATGGCTGTGAAATAACGTGGACGTTATTTCACTCAGGCTGCACTGGCAGGCCTGTGTAAGAATTGTCAGAGCTCCCCATGGGTGGCAAAAGAAATGCTGCAGCCCATAGGGATCTCCTGGGACCCCAATACCCTGGGTACCTCAGTACCATATACTAGGGAATTATATGGGTGTACCAGTATGCCAATGTGAATTGGTAAATTTAGTCACTAGCCTGTTAGTGGCAAATTTGGAAAGCAGAGAGAGCATAACCACTGAGGTTCTGGTTAGCAGAGCCTCAGTGAGACAGTTAGGCATCACACAGGGAACACATACAGGGCACATACTTATGAGCACTGGGGCCCTGCCTGGCAGGGTCCCAGTGAAACATAGACTAAAACAACATATATACAGTGAAATATGGGGGTAACATGCCAGGCAAGATGGTACTTTCCTACACCCACACAATCTGTACTCCTTCCTACTGCTCCTTAAGGCCCCGCTCCTTCCCTGCCTCTCGTAAAGTTTATTTTAAACCCCATGATTGTTGGGAAATGTGAAGCTCACACTCCCCTCAATCTTACTGACCAAGTTACGCCTCTGCCAACGCCTTCCAGTAAAAAGTTCTTATACTACAAAAATCTTTCCATCTTATGAATATCTTTGGGGAAGAAGTTGAGGGAGAACTGGGAAAATCAGGTCAGAGAGGAGAAAATATACAGATGAAGTAGAGAGTACAGGGACGATCAGAAAGGGGGGACAAAATATGGGAGGAACGAAAAGTATCAGGAGGGGGGAGAGAATATATTATTAAATTATAACAATGCTTGATATGCTGAAAGAGCCTTTTTGGTGGACCACCATCTTGCTTATTAAAAGCAATAAAGTTCTTTCCTGATCCTGAATTTTTTTTGCAACTTTTATTCATTTGGGTTTGAATTTGAATGTAGACGTTTATAGTCATTCCTGCTGTATCAACACTGGAATTAGAAAATAAAAGTTACAGCTGATGAATGTTGATGTGTACAGGTTTCCATCAATAATTAGGATTTTCGCCTGCATCATTCAGCAGAAGAGTAATCGAAGGGAATGTAGGAAGGGGCGAGAGTACAGAGGAAGGAAAGAGGCAGACGGGAGAAGAGGAATTGTGGAGATGAATGTCTAGCACGGATCAAGGAAACCAAAAGCAGCTGTGGGAAAATTGCTCAAAACATCCTCACCCCCTTCATCTCCTTGTGCGCTCTCTCTCTCTTTCCATCCATTCTCTCTCTCACCGTCTCTCCTCTCTCAACCTTCCCTCTCCCCTCTTTCGCTCTCTTGAAGTCCCCATGCCCGCTGCAGTTTACCTCGGGGGAAGGTGACAAAGGCAATAGGATCGGCCCTGGGCTGCCAAACTAGCCTCCAAAGGTTCAAGCCTACTGGGGAAATGCCCGGTGAAATAAAAGGCCTGTCCGGCCCTGATGAAGGTGTGGAGCGTGACCTCTCTACAAGTAAAGAAACATATTATAGGCAACGAACAGTCGGTTCATGTCTAGAAGGCAAAAGATTTGAAGCATGAAATCAAGTAAGACTTCTGACCAATCCTGAAACACTTGGCAACGTTGTGGCTCGGTCAATAGGAAACAAAATGAGGTCTGTGATGCGTAGGCAGCACCTTTTTCAGCTTCATAAAGTGTGGCAATATATTAACAGTTACCTCTTTACTTGAACTTAAGTTATGTGCACTTGAGTCACATTCTCTCTTCTTCCTCGTTCTATGGTCAGGTGCATTTTCATTTGCTCCTTTCATTTTTATGACTGGGCTTTTCACTTGACATAATTCAATTTCTTGTTCTGTTTTATGATGTTTTCTAGACAATTGCACTACATAAGCAAAATAAAATCGTCAGGAATAAAGGGACTTCCCATTCCATTAACAATGTTATGGTGGTTCTGAACCTGCCAAATCTGAGGCCTCCTACCGCAACACCAGTAAGATCTAGTGACATGTTGATCCCACCGGGTTATGGGATTATTGATTACAATGGGTCACGGGCAGGGATATCTTGAGCATTTCAACCTGGGCAAAGGCATGCAGACATCAGCCCCATTTTTGGAAAATTTACAGTCATTTCAAATGCTGCTGTAGTTCCAAAATCGGATGCAAAAGGTATTTGCACCTGGTGTGTACGCTTTTAATTAGCAAGCGGATGCTGCATTTTATTTCCTTCATGCCTCAATTTCCTCTGTGCTGTTTTACCTTGACTTTTTTCCTTGAAGCACGTTCAGTGGAGGCAGTGGCGTAGCGTGGGTTGTCAGCACCCGGGGCAAGGCAAGTAATTTGCGCCCCCTAACCCGTGGATTTAGTCTCTTCCAAGATGTTGCGCCCGGTGCGGCCGCCCCCCCCCCCTGCACCCCCCACGCTACGCCACTGAGTGGAGGAGTCTGCAGACGTGGGCAGGCATTGCTAGGTGCCAGTCTGTCTTTTCCTTCGCCCCAGCCCAGTGATTCTTTTATTTCTACAAGCATTTCGACAACCGCCCTCTCCTCCTCACAATCCTACTTAATGAAGATAGATGCACAGGTCAAGCAGGCGGCAAGCTGATATTACTATACCACAGTTTCATCAAAATGCAATGGACTAATGTGCAGCCATATATGTTGACTTATTTTGTTCCTTGTATTTAGAGGCTACGCAGTCCCACCATTTTTGTTGTGTTGAACTATTTTAATTAGCAAGTGGAAACTTCTCTTTAATTCTTTTTATGGTTGAATAACCTCTCTGTTATTTTTACTTCATTTTGTTTTCTTCTAGCCATTTTTGGTGGCATTGTGGGGGTTCCAGGCTGTCTTTTCTTTGCTCCACTCAAGTGTTTCCTTTATTCCTACCAGTACTTTGTCACCTGGCAGTAGCCCTGCCCACTACTGATCACTACTGTACCTAATAAGGATGGATGTGCAGAGGCCACATCACTGGTGTGCCAAATTCAAGCCTGTTTGTGTCTATCCAACGCACCCACTGGGCACAGGATGCTGCCTGTCCAGCGGTAAGACACTGCACCCTTTAAAATATATAAGAGTTTTTCTTGAATGCTCAATATTCCAGAGTTTTGTTGTCACCTTCTTCATATATACTCTGCTTCTCTGCTGATGCTGTATGTACCTCCCCGTCTGATGTATCACATGCATATGCCACCCCAATCCCCTTCCTCTATTAGACCATGTCAGAAAGTCAAGAGAGACAACTTTATTAACGGCATCTTAATCAATGCTCACTTCTTGGTCAAACAGATCACAGAGTCTATGAATTTCTTCTAGAACATAGGATTGAGATGGAGTTGATCACAGAAACATGGCTGTAAGAGTATAATAACTTTGAACTCACCGTTGCCCTTCCTGAAGGATCAAAAATGTTAAAGTATGACTGGCAAGACGAATTAGAAAAGGTGTTACATCATTTGTAAAGATAATGTAGCACTTAGAAAAATCAATATTCCTTCCCGATAACCACATTTCATTGCTTGCCCTCTTCCCTTATTATGTTACACCTGGTCAACAGCCTCCTTCCGATGAGTTCTAATCTAATCTCTCCACTTATGGACTTGACTGCTTCTCTTTTAGCTGCCCTCATAGCCTGTGAGTTCTAGGTAACTTAAGTGGGCACGAAGACTGTAAGAAACTGGGTTGTTTGTTGATTGGTGTGTGTGAACCCTGGTCAAATAGCAACAAAACCCCTTGTCAGGATAAGAAACAAGCAAACCCTAAATTAACCTGTGCTCAGCCCCCAGGTAGCCTGCCACAGAACAGTCAGACTTAATTTAGGGGCAATGTGTAAAGTACTTGTGTATCATTTCAAACAGTAGCACAGTGAAAACACACCACAAAAGGAGCCCACAACAGAGTCAGTGGAAAAAGAAAAGAGTAGATTTTTATTAAATAAAACACAACCAAAACAACAAAAATCAAATCAGTAGATATTGAGTCTTAGAGCTTTAAGTAAAAAAAAATAGTGGCAAAAAAAAATAATCACAAAATGCTTTTGGAGATATCTGGTCGGGATGGACCGGGACAAAGTCACAAATTCAGACCAACTGCGATGGAGAGCAGCCTGGCTACAGGGATCCAGTTAGGCCTGCTGAACAAAGCACCTTAAATCCTGGTTGGGGAGCATTGCTATGGATCCACATTGAAAATGCATTGTGTAGCCAAGGCGATGCTTTGGTTCTGAGATGTGAAGAGGCTGCGGAGTGAGGTCTAGTTGCTTCTGTACTGAGGATCTCATTGATTGAGCTTGCGATGCGAGGGCCCAGGTCGGCGATTCATTGTGCAGTCAAGGCGCTGTGTCAGTTCTGGAGAGTGGTAAAGACACAATGTGGAGCTTTCGATGTTGAGACTGCTGTCGACGAGAGATGTGAGGAGCTGCTCCGGAGAAACATTCCACAGCGGCGGTTCCGAAGGTGATGCTTAGAACCAAAGATGTGGGATGCGCCTGCGACGCAAGTCTTTTGCGACCAATCTAATCCATGCAGCAGCAGGGATGCATTGGATCTGCTTGAAGATGCGTCACTCAGCTGAGGAGATGCATTGGTTCTGCTTGAAGGTGCCTTGCTCAGCAGAAAGATGCATTTCTTCACTGGCAAGCACCTTAGGCCCACTTCCAAGGGTCCAGGACTGGGATAGCACCACTTGGCAGAGTGGATTCATTGATGGCAGAGTCCAGCTGCAGAAGCAGGGTTGTTGGAAGTCTGTTATATCCCTCTGACTTCAGATCAGGAGGCCAGTCAAGTTGCCCTAGGAGTCACTATGGGTTCTATGTTCGAGAGATGCAGATGTAGTCCTTCTCACCCAGGTAACAGGGCAGCAAGACAGCACAGCAAATCAGGAGTCCAGCAGAGTGGCAGTCATTCTTCCTGACAGAATATCCACAGCTCCAGAGGTGTACTGAAGTGGTGGCGTCTGAGGTCCAGAATTTATACCTTGGTGTCCTGGTCCTGGAAGGTGGGAGAAGCTTCTAGATAGTGGCTTTGAAGTTTAAAGAATTCTCTGCCTCCCCTGCCCAGCTCCAAGCTGGCTGGAGTGACAACGTAGGGCTGTTAAGCCTTTTGTGTGTGGACACAGCCTATTCAGGTGTAAGTGAGACTGTGTCCAGCTCCTCCCTCCCATCCTGCCAAGATGGCCCCTCAAGGCCCATCAAGTCACACCTAAGTGCCCATTGTGTGTGGATGTCTATGAGGAATACACAAAGCTCAATTACCAACTACATCCAGCCATGTGACCAGAGACAGACTCCAGGCGCAAAATGACTGAGGCAGGAAAATGCCAATTTGATAAAAGTAGCATTTTCAGAACAGCAATTTAAAATCCGACTTCACGTAAGTTAGGATTTTAAATTGTGATTCCAAAGACACCAAACATGAAGAGGTAATCTCTTCTCATTTGGAAGTTACATGTATAAAATGTAATAGGGCAACTCCAATTTCATCCTATGGGAGAGAACGGTCTTGCAGTAGTGTAAAAAATTTAAATACATGGCACCATGCCTCCTGGGCTGTCCAGGGCCTACCCTAGGGATGACTTATATGTACTAAAAAAAAGAAGGGTTGGACCTGGCAAAAGGTTTATTTTGCCAAGTTCAAATGGCATTTTAAACTGCACACACACGCAGGCTCTGCAATGGCATTCCTAAGACATGTTTGGGGGTGTTTCCTAAGTGAGTGGCAGAACCAGTGCTGCAGGACCATTAGTAGCATTTAATTTACAGGCCCTTGGCACACATAGTGCCACTTTACTAGGGACTTATAAGTAAATTAAATATGCCAATTGGGTATAAGTAAATGTTACCCTGAGTAGAGGAGAGAGAACAAGCACCTTAGTGCACAGAGTCCTAAGGCCAGCAAAAACAAGGTCAGAAAAAATGGAGGAGGAAGGTAAAAAAGTTAGGGGGAGGACCACCCTAAGATGCGACAGGTCTAACATTGGGCAAGATGCAAATAAAGTTTCATTCATCCTACAGATAAGTCTTAAACCTGCCATGGCCCCAGAGACACTCCAAGGGGTTGGAGACTGCTTTGTCTGAGGACAGGCACAGCCCTATTCAGGTGCAAGTGTCAGCTCCTCCCACCACTCCAGCTCAGGAAGACTCATCAGCCTGGTGATGGGCCATCAGGATATGCAGGGGACACCTCAGCTCTCTTTGTGTGATTGTCTAGAGTGAATGCACAAACAGCCTGTAAGGAAATGGCTCCCTGTTGCAGTTACCCCCCACTTTTTGCCTGATACTGACTTGACTGAGAAGTGTGCTGGGACCCTGCTAACCAGGCCCCAGCACCAGTGTTCTTTTACCAAAAATGTACCATTGTTTCCACAATTGGCACACCCCTGGCACACAGATAAGTGCCTTGTAAAAGGTACCAGTGGTACCAAGGGCCCTGTAACCAGAGAAGGGCCCTAAGGGTTGCAGCATAGGGGTGACCCTGGCTAAGATAAGATTATCAGAGGTGGATACCTCTAACCCCAAAATAGAGAGCATTGGTGAACACATTAAAAGCACAGACAAGAGGCAATTAAGACTAGGCCCTATCACTGTGGAAGTGGGTCAGTTCCCCATAGGGAATGACCTGAACAGGAAGATGTAAGGCAGAGTAGGCCCTGCAACAAACCAGCCTATTTCCCCTACTCTTCCTCGCCTGACAGACTAGGAAGACTCTCCTAGCTTTGGCTGAGTCTCCTGGCCTGTGGGTTGGGGGCTTGTGTAAGGAAATGGCTCCCTGTTGCAGTTACCCCCCACTTTTTGCCTGATACTGATGCTGACTTGACTGAGAAGTGTGTTGGGACCCTGCTAACCAAGTCCCAGCACCAGTGTTCTTTTACCTAAAATGTACCATTGTTTCCACAATTGGCACACCCCTGGCACACAGATAAGTCCATTGTCAAAGGTACCAGTGGTACCAAGGGCCCTGTGACCAGGGAAGGTCCCTAAGGGCTGCAGCATATATTGTGCCACCCTAAGGGGCCACTCACGTAACACATGCACACTGCCATTGTAGATTATGTGTGTTGGTGGGGAGAAAAAGGCAAAGTCGACATGGCATCCCCCTCAGGATGCCATGCCTACAAAATACTGCCTGTGGCATAGGTAAGTCACCCCTCTAGCAGGCCTTACAGCCCTAAGGCAGGGTTCACTATACCACAGGTGAGGGCATAGCTGCATGAGCAATATGCCCCTACAGTGTCTAAGTCTATTCTTAGACATTGTAAGTACAGTGTGGTCATATTAAGTATATGGTCTGGGAGTTTGTCAAAAATGAACTCCACAGCTCCATAAGGGCTACACTGAATACTGGGAAGTTTGGTATCAAACTTCTCAGAATAATAAACCCACACTGATGCCAGTGTTGGATTTATTAAAAAATGCACACCGAGGGCATCTTAGAGATGCCCCCTGTATTTTACCCAATCCTTCAGTGCAGGACTGACTGGTCTGTGCCAGCCTGCTGCTGAGAGACGAGTTTCTGACCCCCCGGGGTGAGAGCCTTTGTGCTCTCTGAGGCCAGAAACAGAGCCTGCACTGCTTAACACCTCCCCCCTGCAGGAACTGTAACACCTAGCAGTGAGCCTCAAAGGCTCAAGCTTTGTGTTACAATGCCCCAGTGCACTCCAGCTAGTGGAGATGCCCGCACCCTGGACACAGCCCCCACTTTTGGTGGCAAGTCCAGGGGAGATAATGAGAAAAACAAGGAGGAGTCACCCACCAGTCAGGACAGCCCCTAAGGTGTCCTGAGCTGAGGTGACCCCTGCCTTTAGAAATCCTCCATCTTGGTTTTGGAGGACTCCCCCAATAGGATTAGGAATGTGCCCCCCTCCCCACAAGGAGGAGGCACAAAGAGGGTGTAGCCACCCTCAAGGACAGTAGCCATTGGCTACTGCCCTCTCAGACCTAAACACACCCCTAAATTCAGTATTTAGGGGCACCCCAGAACCTAGGAAACTAGATTCCTGCAACCTGAAGAAAGAAGAAGGACTGCTGACCTACAAGCCTGCAGCGAAGGAGGAAGACGACAACTGATTTGGCCCCAGCCCTACCGGCCTGTCTCCAACTTCAAAAACCTGCCCCAGCGACGCATCCGACAGGGACCAGTGACCTCTGAAGCCTCAGAGGACTGCCCTGGACTACAGGTCCAAGAAACTCCAGTGAACAGCGGCCCTTTTCAAAATCTGCAACGTCTATACAACAAAGAAGCAACTTCCAAAGACTTCACGTTTCCCGCCGGAAGCGTGAGACTTCACACTCTGCACCCGACGCCCCCGGCTCGACTTGCAGAAAACCAACACCTCAGGAAGGACTCCCCAGCGACTGCGAGCCCGTGAGTAACCAGAAATGACCCCTCTGAGCCCCCACAGCGACACCTGCAGGGAGAATCCAGAGGCTCCCCCTGACCGCGACTGCCTGTAACAAGGGACCCGACGCCTGGAACCAACACTGCACCCGCAGCCCCCAGGACCTGGAGGAACCGAACTCCAGTGCAAGAGTGACCCCCATGCGACCCTCTGCCTAGCCCAAGTGGTGGCTGTCCGAGAAGTTCCCCTTTTGCCTGCAACGCTAGAGTGACCCCCGGGTCCCTCCATTGTTTCAATCTAAAACCCGACGCCTGCTTTGCTCACTGCACTCAGCCGCCCCTGTGCTGCTGAGGGTGTACTTTGTGTGCCTTCTCGTGTCCCCCCGGTGCTCTACAAAACCCCCCTTGTCTGCCCCCGAGGATGCAAGTACTTACCTGCTGGCAGACTGGAACCGGAGCACCACTGTTCCCCATAGGTACCTAGGTGTTTTGGGCACCTCTTTGACCTCTGCACCTGACTAGCCCTGAGCTGCTGGTGTGGTAACTTTGGGGTTGTCTTGAACCCCCAACGGTGGGCTGCCTATGCCCAAAACGTGAGACTTGTAAGTGTTTTACTTACCTTCAAAACTAAGCTTTACTTACCTCCCCCAGGAACTGTTGATTTTTGCACTGTGTCCACTTTGAAAATAGCTTATTGCCATTTTTACAAAGATTGTATGTGATATTGCTTTCATTCAAAGTTCCTAAAGTATCTAAGTGAAGTACCTTATATTTAAAGTATTAACTGTAAATCTTGAACCTGTGGTTCTTAAAATAAACTAAGACAAGATATTTTTCAATATAAAAACCTATTGGCCTGGAGTAAGTCTTTGGGTGTGTGTTCCTCATTTATTGCCTGTGTGTGTACAACAAATGCTTAACACTACCCTCTGATAAGCCTACTGCTCGACCACACTACCACAAAATAGAGCATTAGAATTATCTACTTTTGCCACTATCTTACCTCTAAGGGGAACCCTTGGACTCTGTGCACACTATTTCTTACTTTGAAATAGTATATCCAGAGCCAACTTCCTACATTGGTGGATCAGCGGTGGGGTCTAAGACTTTGTATTTGCTGGACTACTCAGCCAATACCTGATCACACTTCATAAGTGTTAGAAACTGTACATTTCACTTACCCATTTCCACATGCTAATCAGGGGAAAAAGTAAAGTGCAAAAGACAATCAGTATAAAAGAAATGGTGACTGCAAAGTCAGCAGAAGAAATACCAGCATAGATTTATTTAGGGGTATTTTTTAGTGTGATTAATTTCAGTAGGGAGTAAAGTATACTTAATATTTTCAGACGTACTTCATGTCAACAGCATACATTTTGGAGGTCTACATTCATTTCATAGAATCTTGTTTTAAATAAACTTATCTAAAGTCCAGGCTGGACAAATCACACATACACGAGCATTAACCAGCAGAGAAATCCTCCCTGTTCTACTGACTGAAAAACGGACTGAGGCTTAACGCAGCAAAGTGGTCTCAGCTCACACCTCAATCCCTCTGTTTGACTACTCATGCAGGCTACGGCCTCAGAGGGCTTAACCAGTCTACAAGTACCGTGCTGACTTCAGAAAGGAGGGCGGCCACACATGTTACACCGCTCTTACAGGTCTACAGATACGAAAGCAGCACTATCTAAACCTCAGAGATAGTTAGACTCCTGCTTAAACACCACTATTCATGTACATGCTAGGACCCATACCTGAAGAACTTGCTCTCGGGTGACGCAGTTCTTACATGCTCTGGCTTTGGACACAAGAGCAGTCTCTTGGCTTCCATGCCTGCGTGGGCTACTGCCCGCACAGCTTCCCCCCTCAGAGAACAGGGGCCAGACCTTGAACAGCGGGAGTGTTACAGGCTAAGGGCCTGATAGGGAGTGTGGTGGGCTGTTTATTCGGTCACAACATGGCTGATTTCCCATCTGCTTTATTACACGCGCCATAGGACATAATGCAGCTGTGGCAGGGAGGACAGTGTGTCTATATTGTTTGTGTCGAAGGGACCCATCCTCTAAACTCTAAATCAGCCCCAAGTTTTCAAATGTACGCAGAAGAAATATCTCCAAGTTTACACACATCTCCGAAGTTTTAGCATCTGACAGTAGGATTAATGTTACTGCTGGTGAGAGATGGAGTTTTGTCTAGTGGCAGCTTTCACTCATAATAAAGTAAGGCAGAGGGATAATGTGCCCCTTTGCAAAGAATGTGTACCATGCAGATCTCCAAACTGAGTGTGAGTGAGCTATGAGCAGTGCTTTAAAAAACTAATAAATGCATGTCAGAGAGGGTCAATAGAGAGATGATAGTCACTGCTGGAAAGTGCCAGTGAGGGAATTCATGGAGAAGTCATGGGAAGGGTTTAGGGGGTGGGAGCGCCGAAAAGACGGTTGCACCAGGCGCCACCAGCACCAAAGACGTCCCTGGGTGGAAAAACTAGTCTACTTAGAGATACCTGTTCTCAGTCAGAAGTGGCTGAAATTAGTGTAGCATATGGTATCTTGTTTTATATTTGTATTTGCCTGTGCTTTATTGTTCTTTGGTTTCTATCTTTACTTACTTATTGTTTGTATTCAACTGTGTTAGTTCCATACCGTTGGGCTAACAGAATCTATCTTTGGGGTTCTGGATTCTTGGGTGGGTATTTGCTAGACTGACCTTCAGCCTGATCAGTCATGTGTATGCCTGCCGTGGATCCTCAAATAAACTTCTATCTTGGAGAACCAACTTCGTTTATGAAGAAATTCATCTGTGTCTCCACATTATACTCTACATATTTTGGTACCAGGAGTGGGGCGAAGAGATTCGAGTTAAAAGAAAACTACGGAGCAGACTGGAGCCGACACGATATTAACGGGTCCACCGACAGGCATATGAACAACTTTTGGCTCATCGTAACTATCAGCGTTGGTAACGTGTGCGCATCGCACACCTTCTTATATTTTTATACGTTTTGGTTTGTTTCCGGCGTTTGCCTTACTTGTGCCTAAAGACGAGCGAGGATTGTTTTCTTTTGTTTCGCTGCACGCTGCTTGTCACGAGCTCCAACAGCCTTTCTTCTCTCGTGCAGCGCCTGACATCGCACAGCGTCATTGTTTCTCTCCGATGTGATGGCGTGACACGCTGTCAACGTGGTCGCCTAGGAAACGGAGACGCATATGCGCGCTGCAACTCTTTTAAAGGCAAAGCGCCCGAGTCAACGCACGCGCGCTGCAACTCTTTTAAAGGCAAAGCGCCAGAGTCAGCGTGGTGAAAGTGACACTGAAACGTACGCAGTGTTTCACACATCATAACACGAAATCAAAAACGCTGGCTTTGCTTGCTTCAGGTAATCATCGAAGCGAAAGAACTGTTCTTTTAAAAAGAAGGTAATCAATATTCATTCAAAGTGACTACTTTAATGAGAACATTGGCATTCTAACAACGGGAACTTTAGCGGAGTAGGTGTTCTTCGCTCAGGAACTTTTTTTTCTTACAGTTTGCATTTTCCTCATATTGCCTCGGGATTTTAGACATTTTTTCTTACAGGATATTTAAACTCCGCTCTTAAACTCGTTCTGTTATCTTATTATGGCATCTAGTAACCTGGTAGTACAACCTCCACCTTTTTTAACTAAGAGTGGTAAACCGGACATCAAGTGGAGAGAATGGATAAGAGTTTTTGAAAATTACTTAGTTGCAATTGATGCCAATGACTTTTCTCCCACAAGGAAATTGGCCCTGCTATTTAATCACCTAGGTGTGGCTGGGCAGCGTGTTTTTGACAATTTACCTATTATTTCTCCACCTAATGAAAGTGGTGGCGATACTGCAATATGGAATGTTTATACTGAAGCGAAAGAAAGAATTGGGAAGCAGTTCTCAGATGAATACAATGTGTTATTAGAAAGATTCAATTTCGCAATGTGCAAGCAGTCTATATATGAGACAGTGGATGAATTTGTGGCTAATTTACGTGTGCTAGCTGCGAGATGTAGACATGCATATTAGGGACCAATTTGTGTTCCATTGTTTAAAAAAAAAAAAAATTCAAGAACGGTTGTTAGCATGTCGCAACCCTTCTTTAGAGGAAACTTTAGACATTGCTAAAGCTGTTGAGAGATCCATTGTTACCTCTAAAGTAGTATCCGGACACACAGAAGGTGTAGGGGTTAATCAATTGATGGGAGACTTTGAGGTTAATTATATTAAGGAGAGAACTACAAAACTTATAAAGAACGTACAATGTTTCTGCTGTGGGTCACGCAATCACTTAAGCAATAATTAGTTGTGCCCAGCGTTGGGCAAGAAATGCTTAAAATGTCAGAAAATTGGCCATTTTCAAGTTGTTTGCAGGCAGCCTAACCGTACTTAGAAACCTAGTGGCAATAACATGAGAGTGAAAGTTAGTAATGTGTACTCTAAAGGTGAACAAGCAGATGATAGAGTAGACGACTGTACGGCTAATTTATCTAATGTTGTTCTAACAGTGGATGTTGCCACAGTTAGAAACATCAAGGGACCCATATGTCAGGCAGTTATTGATTTAGTTGAAATTTCTGCCATGGCTGATTCTGGTTCACCTGTCACTATTATTGCAGAGGTCACTTACCACAGATGCTGGCCTACTATGAAAGTATTGAACAAGGCTGACATTAGTCCCAAAGCTTTTGGGGATCATGACATTGAACTCTTAGGGTATTTTTTGTCCAAATTATCTATTTAGGCAGGAGCACAGTGACTTAGATTTACGTGGCAGTGGATGGCAGGGATATCATAGGGTGGAAAGATCTTGTGAAGCTGGGTATAGTATTACATCCTGGATTTGACAATCCCATAGTCTTAGGAGAAATGCCTCTAAAAGTGTCAGAAATTAGTTTACCTATTACCAACATCTCAGAATCTTTCACAATGAAATACCCTGAGGTATTTGCCGATGTAATTGGAGTTGTAAGGAGTTTTGAACATTGCATCAGGCTTAAGGATGGAGCTATTCCTGTTTCTCATAAGGTGAGACCCATTCCTATCTCTGTGAAAGGGCAACTCAAAGATCTATTGGAGAAACTGGTCGATGACGGCATCATAACCCCCACAGACTCTTCTGAGTGGGTTTTGCCCATTGTTCTCACTAAAAAGAGGAATGGGGACTTGAGGTTATGCGTGGACTTAAGATCATTGAATAAAAACATAATTATTGATTGTCATCCTCTTCCTCGTATACAAGAAATGATTGCTAGTTTGGGCACTTCAAAAAATGTCTCCACTATTGATTTGCACTCTGCGTATCATCAGATTGCTCTTAGTTTAGATTCTCAGGAACTCACTACTTTTGTGACTCCTTTTGGGGCATATAAATATCTCAGACTTCCTTTTGGCCTAACCTCTGCAGCGAGCGTTTTTCAGAAATTAATGGATTCCTTGTTTGGCGATTTTGAGAATGTATGTGCCTTTCAGGACGACATTTAGATTTACACTATGATGTAGCATATGGTATCTTGTTTTATATTTGTATTTGCCTGTGCTTTATTGTTCTTTGGTTTCTATCTTTACTTACTTATTGTTTGTAGTCAACTGTGTTAGTTCCATACCGTTGGGCTAATAGAATCTATCTTTGGGGTTCTGGATTCTTGGGTGGGTATTTGCTAGACTGACCTTCAGCCTGATCAGTCATGTGTATGCCTGCTGTGGATCCTCAAATAAACTTCTATCTTGGAAAACCAACTCGACTTAGTTTATGAAGAAATTCATCTGTGTCTCTACATTATACTCTACAATTAGGAAAATCGTTTTGGATTGGATGGCAAACCTTTATAGAATGTAGCAGAATCCAACTGAAACGTACCCAAATTGCCAAAAAATATAACTCAACGAACAATACATTTGTATATAGTATGTTTCGAAAAGCTGGTAAAAGGAGTACGCACAGCTGGCAGTGAGAACTTTAAGCATTACATGCATTTGGGACATTGCCTTTTTATAAGGAAGGGATAAGGCAAAAGTCATGGTTGTTTTAGTGAGAGGTTATAGGTCACTTGTTGTTAAGAAAGGCAAACATGATAGGATTGTAATGACTGGCTGGGTGCAAAAGGTGCCTAAGGCTGGTCTATGTCTTCTCGATGGTACAAGATAACATATTTACATCAAAAAGCATCTGAAAAAACTCTCCGTTAATGGCACAATGCCTAAATATTAGTGTACAGAAATATATGCTCAGTTTTGATATAGTCCTTACATCCTGTTCTTAGATATTCAGTTGTTTTCCTAATTGTGAAGAATATTTTAGTGAATGTGTCAATCTACATTTGACTGGCGCGGTTTCTCGCTTCCAAATACTTTGTTTCAAAGCACAGTGCAAGCCTGTTCTACAAAAGTAAAGTTTAGCTAGCTAACCCCAGTCTGAAACACTATGTAATTACCTTCTCTCACAGAACAGATAATCAGAGCTTATTGCATTCGCCCTTGAGTCCAGATGTTATTAAGTTAAAGGGTTATTAAGCAGAACCAAGCTTCTGCGTCCCGGCGGCGTCTTGCTGATGTTGTAAACACTTCCAGTGTCTCTGTGAGACGTGGTTTAAAAATTACTTGTCTACTCCACTTTAATATTTCTATGTTACTCAGGCTGTCCACTGCCACAGGAGCATGACAAGATTGCATTATTGGGTGTAATGCGCATATTAGTGCACAGAAATCAACGTGTGCCCAATGAATTTGAAGAACAGGCACTTGAAGAGATCATAGGTCTGCACCAGGGGGATTGAGAGACAGCCTGGCCACACGCAAACGAACACTTGAAATCCGACACTGAATGGGCGTCCCAGGGTGGTTAACTGGCTTGTTGTTCTCATCATGAGTCAATTATCTCCCTCTGATGATGGTGCTTAGTGATTCCAGCACCCTTTGGGTATTCGGTCCCTTAATGTCGCTGCCATGATCTGTCCGCAATGCTACCTGTTGGGCTCTTCAGCTCTCAGCCTCTCTCTGGTTCCTCCATCAACATGGTCATAGGGACAGCCCAAAGAGTATTCGGCAAGTCCTGGATTCTCATAAGGGCCTGTCTTGGAGCCTATGAGACAAGCGGCCACTTGTTGGGAGTGGTAGTGACTAGGCATCGTGTGTGCAGCACTGGCAAGGGACGAGAGAGAGTGATGGGGCTGTGACTGCCTCCGCGGAGGCAGCGCCCAGCAGATGACTGTAGAGGTCTGGAGCCGTAATTCCCCATTCCAGGGAAGGGCGAAGCCCCAGACAAGCGTGATGTGAGAGAGCAGGTCAGAACCAGAGGGCAGTGCAGCTCCTAGAGTGGGCTTTGGAGCACTCCGTAGCGAGGACTGTTCCAAGATATAATGTATATTAAAATAACATTGTGGCATTTTTATTGAAGCACTTTCAGCTTTTCGAGCCTTTGTGCAGATGCTAGAAAAGTGTACAACAGAAAACAATAAATAGAAGAAAAGACATGATATTCTGAAAAAAAAAATGATAACGAATTTAAAAAGAAATGGTCCTCACGTGATCAAAAAGGGAGAAATCAAAGGAAAAAGGCTGCAAGAAAATGAGCAAAATTTAGGATGATAAAATGTTCAAGCCCTCGTTGTCTCACATTTGGATGTGGTAACCACTTGCTCAATTGTCTCCCAGACACCACTCTTGCTCCATTTAATGGTATCTTACATGCCACAGCACATCACACCAAGGACTTGAATAAACAGAACTACATCACCCTTATCCTGATGGAACTCCATTGGCTCACCTTGCCAGACTGCACCATCCTCTGAACCGGCTGCATCATTTACAAAGCTGTCATGACCACCACCCCCTCTTATCTTGTAGATAAGATCACCTTCTCTGGTGGTTCTCAGCACAGCCACAGCTGGACACTACCAGACCGCAGACTAAGAAGTGTAAAAAAGAAAACAATAAGGCAGCAGGCTTTTCCATTTTTATAACCATGATCTGGAACAACATCTGTGTATTAATCAGGGCACCATAACCCTGTCCCAGTTTAGGTAGAACTGGAAGACTCACCTCTGGAAAGAATACTAAATCATAATGAATTAACCGTCCATAAACCAGTTACCTCCCCTATCACTTGTTCATCTTAGGTTTGCTGCACAGCATTCCACTACCTTTTGGCTAGGTTTGGGCTATAGAAATACCACATATATACATGGTGACATTGTCTCTGAGCATAAGAAGATGTATTCAAAGATGGCAGCTGCAAGGGCATGCAGATTCACAGCGGCCATCTTTGCGTTCATTTTCTTCTTTTTTAACAAAATCTGTTCAGATGTTGCCACTGCATTTACACACACAAATGCAGTGGCCATATGTTTGCTTAATTTATAATCTACAGTTTCTGGATATCAACAAACCGTATTGGAATGGTACATCATAAAAATATGGGAATTGGTAAAGAAAACGCGTATGCGGTTGCATAGTGCAGCAGCTAGGCCATAGGGCAAAGTAATTAAATAAAGGGGGGGTGGGTGATCAGAAACAAGGGTGTGGCAAATATTAGCACGGGGCCAAAAAGCAAGTGGCCCAGGTCAGAGTGCAGATGCTGGGTCCTCGCAAAAAATAAAGTTAAACAAAGCTATTAAAAAAAGCAGGAGGCAATGTGACACAAAAATGCTTCTGGTCTGCGGTATGACAAACACATAAGAACGGAACAAAGCCAACAGATAAGGAGAACAGAACTGAGACAGATAAGGAAACCGCCCATTCATAGGTCCAGATCCCATTCTAGATACTGTATTGTGTACAACAGGCCTTCGACCAGTTAAATCAGTCTGCAGCTTGAGACCTAAAAAGGGCCACACAAGACAGTAGCTGGAGTGTAAAAGTCAAACTTAGAACTGAACAGAGGTATTGTGTTACAGCGAGCTTGCTGACTTTATCTGTCATTTGTATGTTTCTACATTTATTCTCTTGCCATAGCAAATATTTAAAGGTGAAAGAGTACTGTATGACGAAAGTGTCAAAAGTCTTCTATACACACCATCGGCAATTGATGTATGCATAAAATGTATGCATAAAGGTAATTTTGTGGCCTCTCTGAATCATTTCATTTATGTCCCATATGTAAAGAAAGTACCAGTGTCCATGGCTGGATGCAGTAAAGGTCCCTCTAGATTCCTTCTTGACTGCCTGAGGAAAGGGTTACTCCTCCTACTAGGCACGATGCGATATAATACCACAATATACAAGTGAAAGGTGTCAAGTGTTGCAGTTAGGACGAAAGTGCCTCAAAGGGCAGAAGAACGTCCTTGGCAATTTGGACTATTATTGACTGTAGATGATATTGAAATTGAAAAACAAGCAATCAGAGTTAAAAAATAGACCAGTACGGGGTAATGCAGAAGAGAGATTTTCAGAGTAATCTTGCTACAGAAAAATGTACAAACCAGAAACAAAGGGGGAATCTGAGTGGTTGATAAATGTAACAGAAATTAGGGGAACTGATGCATTGTGGCTCCTCCTTATATATGATTTAGACAGGAAATTATATCACAGGAAAATAGGCTGACATTACATTGGATTGGGAATTTCAGGCAGCCAAAAATGAAGAGGCAGCCATCTTGCATAGACTTAGATATGAGGATATGTCAAAAAATAAGGGGATTCGGAGGAATTAAAGGTCCAGTGTATACCCTCCAATAACAGTTACTAATAATGTAATACACTGTTCCTGTTAGGAACAGTGTATTACATTATTAGTAATTAGATATGAGGACAGTCATACCTACTTTTCCCGGAGAATGGTATTTCCCTGAAATGGTAAAAAAAGGAAGAATGGCCCCACATTTGATAGTTCTCGTGCCTACATGCTTAGGCAACTATCTTCTGCACCCAGTGATTTGCTATGCCAGTGGCACACTCTGCCAAGTGTCCAGGAGTGCCGAGATGCCAATGCTGGCCAGGCAGAACAAATGGCAAACCTCCAACTAAATGCCAGTTTTGAGAATCAAAGATGCGAGGTCTTCTCCCCACATTACGCAAGCCCAGAGGAACCCCACTGTCAGTGAGCCCTGTCCTGAAAATGAGTACTGAGTGTCCATAACCTTCACAGTGACCACAGGTGACAGGCCCTATCTGTAAGTTATTATTGAAATGAAGCCTCATTTTCAGTGTACCCTGTGGTACATTCTGTGAATAAAAGAAAGGTCTGCTGGCACATTTTAACTAGCAAAAAATGGACCTAGGTTAATGATTTCAGTAACTACTTGAAAGGCCACATGCAGTTGTGTGCTCCTCTTACCAAAGGTCACTGACACACTTCTTGGTTACATAGAAACCACTCTTTTTTCCAGTCATCAACAGCTGAGTAAGAATTACACATGGATAACTGGTTCATGAAGTAAGCCTGAACTGTGTGGTCAGATGTATTAGGCATCTCGGAGAGCAACATAGCTTGGATTATCACTGCTAAGCTACATTGACTTTGCCATAACATGGGCTTTGCCTTTTCATAATTTAGTATCTCATGCTATGTTATTCCAGGGATATGTGGCACCTCCTGTCAACTCCACAATTATCTCAGGAACGTAGAAATAGTTCCCTGAAGCAAGCAAGGACAGTTTCACCATGTCCTCAGGCTCGGTACAAAAATGCAACAATAGTTGGATTGCAGTGGCCCATCACTCCCGTATGCCACAGTGCCACTGCACGTTGCACTACAAATGGGTACTCACTTGAATAATCTACAGAGACACTTTGTACTGTGGTGGATACTAGTGCGCTTTAACTTAAGGAATTCAGAGTATTAAACTAGTCCAGGTGACATACTGTGCTGGCCTGCAACTTTAGGGTAGTAAATGGTGGTACAAGGTGTTTGCCCTTCATTGGTTAAAGAGCTGTAACACCCTATAGCGCACCATATGCCCCTTCTACAAATGATTGAAAAAAGATTTTGTTTTATTTTACAGGGACCACTAGAGAAATTAAAGAGGGGAGATGATCTGTTTGGAAGGGACTGATTAAACTGAAACAGGAAGTTAAAGTGATGCACAAAAATCATTTAATGTCACATACATTTGGCTCTTATTTTATATTTTGTTAAAGTAAGAAAACTGCTTAGGGGCCATGCTGGGTGTAGAATCATATTTATTTCCATTAGCGCTGTCCCGACCTGCCAACTTAATAAAACTTTCCACCTGTGAAGTGTAAAAGCTGAATTTATTAATAATAAACTTTGCCTTGATTAGTAGTTAAGAATTGACATGAATTAGGCTAATATAGAGAATTCGAGTGTTTTGGAAAATGTACCCACCTAAGTGGCCACAATACCGTGTACAACATTAATAAAGAAATAACATTATTTCAACAGTTAATGTGCACATACAGAATAAAATTTGTTAGTGGACCATACTAACCTATTAATGACATGCATTTGCTAAAGTTTATTAGCCATAGAGTAATTGAGAATTTTTTTGGCCTAGTCAACAATCATGTTAAGTTTTGTGGCCTAAATAAATGTTTGTAAATGTTCTCTGCTTCAAGAAAGAAGCTTCATTTGTTCATTGTACACACAGTGTTGACCAAATAGATTTGTAATGTTGCAACATTAAACTAGATGATGTCTAAAACTTTCTTGTGAGAACTGTCTGCTGTAATATGATGTACTAGCTACTGTTACATTTGTATCTTTGGTGTGGGAGAAGCTAAAGTTCCCTGGACCTGACAATGACGTCACTGACAGGTTGTGAATTGCAACTAAAAGTTACCTGACGGAAACTGGTGACAGGAACAGGAGAAGAGGAGTCAATCATCGACGTATGAAAGACTGTCTAACTATTTCATAGATTTAAGAATTAATGTTTGTTGGTTCGACTGTGAATAGCCGATATTCTAACCAATGACGACTTGAGAAATTACTTTATGGATTTGAACTCATCCCGACTGCACTTACCAGAAGCAGATCGAGTGATGTTCCAGGAGAGATTCAGAGTGATCCTAGACACGCTTTTCTGTTAGACTAATCGCTTAGTTATTAAATGTTAAGGCTATTAATGCTGTTTTCCTTAGTTTGATGCCCCTTCTATGTTGGTTCAGTTAACTTAGATCACCATTGTGGCTGAGCCAATCCCCTTCATTTTCCTCACTGCAAGAGCTGACCAGACGGATGTCCAACTGATGAAGAAGTCTCTGCCTCCTGATTCATTCAGGAGAGGTGTAACAAATTGAAATTCTATTAGTCAAGGATTTTTGTTTTTTCTTTTTAGGTACCAACCACTATAGTTTGACTAGAGCCATAGCTAGATGTTTTCCAAATTAACTTTTGTCTAATTGTTTTCTTTTCGCCTGAAGGCCAATCATGCTATTCGAATTAGAGCGTTAGTGTGTCCATGTTCAACCAATGTTATTAACAAAGGACTGATTTTATTCACCTGTGAATGTCTAAATGCATGCCATCTTTATAGTTTAGGTATTGTTGATATTAATCTGTATGGTATCCCTTGAATGTTTAATGTAAAATGCTTTGGTAAAATTGAGATTTTTCTGCATTTTTGGTCAACCTGTGTTGTTTATCTATGTTTATAAGTTGGCTTTAAGATTGCCTTACGTGACTTTAGCTCTGTTAATCTAGGGAAATAAACTGTCTAACTTTTACTAAAGGTGTGGTTATTTATGATCACATGTCCCATGATATGCAAAGGTTTACTGACTCAAAGTTTAGATAAATGATTTGTTGTACTAAGTCGTACTGTTGTTAGTTCGGTCATGAGTAAAATTTGTGTCCATGGTGGAACTTTCTTAACTGAGTCCAAAGGTCCATCGAACCTCTAATGCGTCCCTTTGTAAATAAATTATAAAAGACAAATAAGGCCAGACGCGCTTACAGAAGTGGTACTGTGAAAGGAGCGGAGCCTCTTGCAGAGAATTGCTTCTGTCAGGTGCACGTCTGCCCCCTCCACCCTTGAATGCCCTTTACGCTAGAAAGCAAGCAAACAAAAGGAAGCATTTGCAATGCAATAGGTCTCATATTTACAAGAGTTAGAACTATTGAGAATGTAAATGCATAATTGGACTTTTCTTGCCACCTAAATTGGTCGACCCTGCCTCATAATTTGGCCTTTTACTACAACATAATTCCAGTGGGCCTTCATATAACTAAAGCACTTCCATTTACGTTCTGCCTCTATCAGCAGCAAAAAATGAAAATGCTCCCATTTAGCATCTTAATTTAAATCTACCATGCTTATTACAATAGAATAACACTTTCATTCACCGCCCCACCATCAGAGTTACTGGCTGACTAGCACAATACCCCAAAAAACCTCAAGTTAGAGCTATTGGCGTTGTAAATAGACAATGTTTTTTACCCATGTGTTGTAGAGTGGAGTGGATGTATGTGGAGTGGAATGGTATGTGGGATGGACTGGAATTGTTAGTTGTGAAATTGTGTGGAGTGGAATTGTGTGATCTGGCATGAAAATGTGTGGTGCGGAGTTGATTTGTGTTGTGGAATTATGTAGCATGGTCTGCAGTGGAATTCTGTGGCTAGTAATTATGTGGTATTGAGTGTACTGGAATTATGTGGAGTAGGACTGTGTGTCATGGAATGGAATTATGTGGAACGGTATTTTGTGCTGTGGAGTGGTATGTAGTGGAGTTTAATTATGTGGTGTGGTGTACCATTGAATTTTGTGGCATGCTGTGGAATTCTGTGGTGTTGATTGGATGTATGTGGTGTACTGTGTAATTGTGTTGCACAGTTGAATGATGTGGTTTGGTGTTTAATTATGTGATGTGGAATGGAAATGTGTGGAGATTAATTTTGTGGCATGAAACTATGTGGCGTTGAGTGGAATTATGCTGATTGGAACTATGTGGCATGGTCTGGAGTGTATCTATGTGGATTGTTTATATGTGAGAGTGGTTTTAGGTGGGGTGTATTTATGTGATACTGAGTAGATTGTAATTATGTGGAGTTGAATCATGTTGCGTTGAGTGGTCTTATGTAGAGTGTAATTATGTTGGGTAGTGTTGAATTCTGTGGCAGTGAATTGTGTAGTGTTGTGTCTCACACTAAACATACAGGTATGCTACACAGAATTGGAAGTTTTGGCTCAACCTACTGATAAATAGATAATAAGAAATCACCCAGAATTAAAAAATAAAATAAAGCTCTGTTTTCCTAAAACAAAGTGTACATATTTTTAAAGCACGGCACACAGCATTCAAATTAGTTTTGATGCTGAGGTGCGGGAAGGGTGAAGATGGGGGCACGCCCTCACTGAGAACTGGCATTTGGTCCAAAATGCATCACAGTCGCCAGGGGCTCTTCTGAGCTGGAGTGTCTAGGCGCCATTGTGCTCCCTATACATATAATAATGATACATTTTTGAAACAACTTCTCTGTGGTCACTTTGTGCGCCTTTCTCCGGTGACATGGATGTGGGATGCTAAGAAATGGCTGGGACACAGTAACATGAATTCCTAACGGGATGCCCAGCTGCTGTGGTGTGCAGGAAGAAGACGAGCAGCCCCAGATGCACTTGGAGTGGGGGATATTTATGTGCTATGTGTAGAGCCCTCAGACCCACAGGTATCCAATCACTTGTTTCTTCCAGTTGAGTGTGTGTAGTAATAAAAAAAATGCTGTCACATCCTGGTGCGACAGGGCATCTTTTAGTTGCTACAATTCTCATCGACCCTTTAAAATGGCCCATCCCACAGGAGGGTCTTCCCCCACCTTTGATGGAAATCACAATCTGGCCTTCTGGGAGTGGAAACAGGTGATGAACTGAAGCTGGAGAGCTGGGAGGTGACAGCACCCACATCCTGCCAAAGCAGTAGTGGACTTCAAAGGTGAAACCAGGTTCAAAGTAGCTGGATTCAACCTTACGAGGGCCTTTGCTTGTGACTGTCCAAGAGACAACATGGGTGTAGTGGATGTAAGAGGTACAGGACTCCCAGGATACAGCTCTGGCTGCGGCCTTGAGGATGAGAGTGGCATGGTCTCTGTATAAACTGTCAATATACATTCCTTACGGAGGACGAAGCTGAACGGGGTGAATGCCAGGCATCTCAAAAGACAGCCCAAGGCTCGGAAGTGCCATGCACCAACTCTCGGTTGAGGCAACTCTCATTTGTGACTGTAATTAATATTTTTGTGCTCGGCTTGTAACCCCACACTGGCAGCGCTGCAGAACCCATGGCAATATATATATATATATATATATATATATATATATATATATATGTGTGTGTGTGTGTTTTTGTTTTTTAATGGATGGAAGGCACGGGACAGTTGTTCTTGTGCCTCACCTCCACCTCGTTCTCCTCCCCTCCCCCAGCCAGCCCTCCTTCATGTGGCAGAGCAACCTCATGACACCACAAGAGCTGAGCCTGGAGTCCAGAGACAGCTCTCCACTAACAGCAGAGCTGCGAATCCTAGCAACTTAAAACAAGAGGTATGCAAGCAACGAGAAGGAAAGAAGCAACCACCCCATTCCTGTTTACATGCATATCCAGAGTGTTTGTACATGTCCCCCACCTGTCCGCCTTGTATATTTGTGTAATGTTAGTTCGCATCAACGTGCCCTACAGACACATGCACACAAAGCTCCACTCATTGAGAATATGCAGATTCCATGTCCTAAACTGAGACTGTCTCTGTATTAAATGACTCCACATGCCTTCAAAGTGTCAGGTTTGCGCTTTGGCAAATGGTCCTGAGAACGTCTAAAGATCTAAATGCAGACTCCAACCCAACATGCAACTTTTGTGTCTAAGAACATTTCAGCACATCACGCGCTTTGCCATTGGGTCAGGATATTGGACCTAAACGCATTTTACATTCAGACACAACTTACAGAACACAGCTTCACGTTTTCTTCCATATTTCAAACAAGCTCCCGCCTGCCGGCGCATGCAGCTCATTTAGCAGCGCGCATGCCTGTCGTTTTGAAGCGCTTTGTGCAGTGCGCATGCCACCCTACATGAGTACATCCACACGGAAGGACCTCATAGCCGTGCGTGGAGGATGTCCAGCTTGTAGATGGTCACCTGGTGAGGGGTTCCTAACAAAGCGAGGTTTATCTATTGCAAGGACCAGTGCTTGAAATGGAGAAATATAACTGTGGGTACTCTGTATCAGAGCACCTGCTTGTTTCTGAGAAGTGCGGGTACTCTCTAGTATTACGTTTATCTTAAGAAGCGCAGGTACTCTTCCTCTCAAAATAAAAAAATGCCGGTACTCCGTACCGGACAGTACCGGCCCATTTAAAGCACTGGCAAGGACCAAGCCCTCTAGCGGAAATGATTCCATGTGTTGTGTTTATAAAAGAAGAATAATGCCATGTCCATATAAGGAGGACTAATCATACATTCAAATGTTTTTACAAGGAAAATGGGCGAGATGTTCCTATAAATGATTGGCGGGGAGTGGCCCTGTAGAATAATAGATGTGTCTCCTATATAATGTAACTAGTGGTCATGTAAAGTGCTTAAGTACCTTCGGGTCGCGTTTGTGCTATGTAAAACTGCACAAAAAAGAAATGCCCATGTTGCGTTGTTGTTCCAATAGCGACATCGCTGGTACAGGATTTAATGCAAGGATGAGGATGTTATGTCGGTGTTAGTATTGTGGGGAGGATGCTCCTATAGGAGAATGTTTATATGGTGGACTTTGTCACAGGATTACGTTAATTTAGAATATGTTGCCTTATTGGAGTTGTAGGGATTGAAGGAATGTTTTTGAGGGGGGTGTGTTTCTAAGGGGAGTCAAAACTATAGGGAACTTTGTTTTATAGGGCATGATGTTCTTACAGATGGTGCTTTTCAGAGAATGTTAGGGGAAGTGTTTTACTGGGGGTATATTTCCCATAGGAAGAATAGTTGGTTGTGGGGCGGGTGGTGTCATGTGGCGGTAAATTTGTATGCAACATTTTTGAGGTGAGAAGCAGCAAAACATAAAATGTGAACTTTACTGGCTACAATATCGGAAAACTTTCCCTTCAAAGGAAAGTTTGCATACACGGAGAATGGATAATTAGAAGGGATGTTAGTGTGATATTGGTGTGAATTTTGGGTGGGGGAAGCTTTTTTGCATCTTTATTATCTCTTCCACTAGCATCGTCCCCTTCCGACTCTTCAGGAAGTCCTGTGCCAGGCTGAACCCCCCGGGAGGGCCCCAGGCCTCAGCTGCATCATTCCGCCCCTCGTACATCTTCTCAATGGGAATCTGGGCTTGGGCAGAGGGACTGCAAAAAGGGTGGTCTGTGGAGCCCCGGTCAAGGACCCTAGAGAACTGGCATGTCCCAATACAGACGGAGCAATCAGGGAAGGGATGCAGAGAGTTCACAGGAAGAGAAACTGGGAAAGGGGGTGGGAGTGAGGAGAGGAAAGCAGGGGTGGGGAGAAGGGGAGAGCAGAGAAAAGAGCAGGAGAGGAAACAAGTGTGCCTGCACTTACCGAGCAGCAGAGCATCCCGTCGCAGCAGCTCCAATCGGAGCACAACAGCTGGTCATTTTTGTCTTGGGAGCAGGAAAGAGAAAAGTAGTCCCTTAAACCAAGAATTAAAGAACCACAGCATAAATATACTGTTCTTAGTCCCTGCTCCGAAACAGAAAAAGGAGGGACAAAGAGGCAGGAGTGACCACTAGCAAGCAAGGATTTTCAAAAGACACTGAAACAAACTAATGAAACGTCTTCAAGCCAACAAGAGAAGTATATTAAAGTATACAAGTAGTCGTATACTTATGCTTGACCCAAAAAGAACAAAAGCTTGCTGAGGCTGCTGCCGCTGATGTCCTGCGGTGTTTTCACACTCCTTAATTGACATCTACTACTCAGCATCTCTCAAATCAGCTGAAAAGCCACTATTCTGCAGTGGTTTTCAGCTGATTTCCCTCTCACCATGTGATATCGGCTCCTCGTCAGGTGACGGTGTGAGGAGAACAGATATTGTGACACACGCGGTGGCATTGTGTGAGTTGGCATGTCTGGCTGTCTCTCAATGTAACAAAATTAATGCACTCAGTACAATTAACTGAACGCTACTACAACCAAACAACAATATCTGATGGATCATCCCCCATCAGCATCAGCTCCTAGTCTTAAACCACCATTGTATATTTCCAGATTGTCCAACAGCTTACTCATTTAGCTGTAATGCATCCATCCATTGGCCTGACAAGTGCCTCTCATAATCCTCTGCATCTCTTATTTTTAGTTCACAAAGGTGATCTCAGCATTGTTTATATTTATCTTTTTTTATGAATTCATTCTGCTGACCCTCCTTTCCCCAGTTGAGACCATTGTCGGAGTTTCTCAGCTTTGCCCACCATTTGTATTTTATCTGTAGGCATGGTGGCTATTCTTTTCTGTGTATCTTGCGTAGCTGTGTTTTTTGCCATGCTGTTGCTGACTGGAGTTCATAGCTGGTATCTTGGGCTTTGGTGGAAGAAACGCTGAGGTCTGAGCCATCATGCAAGAAAGAAAGGGTGCAGTGAATTGTCTCAATTACTAACAATGCTTGTCTCAGCTTGTTGTCTAATTAACTGCCAATCTCACTTAAAATAACACGAAGTCAGTAGTCTATGCTGTGCAGTGAGTTTGCATGGGCTTTTGGTAAGACTGTGTTTTCGTAGTGGCTGACCATATGGATCAGAGCTGATCAGGGGCACTGGGGATTCCATGGCACTCTGTAAACACTAAAGGCCCAACAACATCTTATGGCACACACGCTGCAATATGACAAAAAGGTTGTCTCCTGAACACAGTACTTCAAGAAGGAATGTATGTATACCACTTCTCTGCACACATGGTACCAAGGCAGGTTTAAGATTTATATGTAAGATGAATACAACTTTATTTGAATCGGCGCCCAATGCTTGACCTGTAACACCTTAGGGTGTGCCTCCCCCAAACTTTTTTTTACCTTCCGCCTTCATTTTTTCTGACTTCATTGTTGCTGGCTTTAGGACTCTGTGCACTTTACCACTGCTAACCAGTGCTAAACTGCTTGTGCTCTCTCCTCTAATCAGGGTAACATTTACTTATACCGAACTGGCATCATTAATTTACTTACAAGTCCCTAGTAAAGTGGCACTACATGTGCCTAGGGCCTGTAAATTAAATGCTACTAGTGGGCCTGCAGCACTGGTTGTGCCACCCACTTAAGTAACTCCTTAAACATTTCTCAAGCATTCCATAGTAGAGCCTCCCTGTGTGTGCAGTTTTAAACTGCCATTTCGTCCTGCCGAAATAAACCTTTTTCCAGGTCCAAACCTTCTTTTTTAATACATATAAATCACCCCTAGGTTAATCCTTGGACAGTCCAGAGGGCATGGTGCAATTTATTTAAAAAGGTCGACATGTACAGTTAAGTTTTACATATTCAGTTAGTGAAAAACTCAGATTCAATTTTCATGACTGCAAAACCTCTCTCTTCCAAAGGATAACATTGGAGTTGCCTTATTACATTTTAGAAATGTAATGTCCAAATGGGAAGAGATAACAGTACATGTTTGGTGTATCTAGAATCACAATTTAAAATCCTAACTTATGGCAAAGTTGGATTTTAATTTGCAATTCTGAAAATGCCACTGTTAGAATCTTCTTATACATAAACAATGTCCTGTGGGACCCATTCCAAATTTTGGAAAGATTTGGAACATTTCAAGGAATCCACCATGCAATGCAATATCATTTAATCATACCAGTACTTAAGTATTTGGAGAAAAGAGAAAATAATGGACTGAAAGAGATCACTGTCCATAGTTTATATTCACAATTCATATGCAGTGGACTGTGAATAAGTGAACAAAGTGCAGACAAAACAGCGTCTCTTCAGGACCAAGTCATCTCACTATGCAAACCTATATCTGAGTATAGATCTGCCTTCCATTAGTCCGTCATCCCATGCTAAGTACTCAATACTTGGCATGCTCAGAAAAGCCTGCATCCTGTACTGTAATCCGTATTCCACAAAAAGCTTCTCTGAAACAGTGAGCACATCCGTACAGTCAAAGGTACCATGCAAAATCAGAGTGCAATCCCTTTTCTTGCCTTAGCATTTAGGGCCATATGTACGAACACTTTTTCCCATAGACACAGAATGGGTAAAAACCTTTCCGACATCTGGCCCTTAGTGCCTGTAGCCTGTCCTTGGGCACATGACTGCATGTAGCTGACAGCTGAGGTTTGTGTATTCCTCCTAGATAACCACATACAATATGGAGCTTAGGTGTGCCCAGATGGGCCATCACTGGCAGAGTGGGACAGAACACAGCCCCACTTACACCTGAATAGTGCCTCCACACAAAGAGCTGCATACCCCCTGTAGTTAGTCTGGAGCCAGGGTGGGGAAGACAGGATGCCTGGGGTCTTTAAAGGGAAAGCTTTAGAAGCTTCTTCCTGACTGCAAAGGTACAACTGGGTAAAAATACTGGATGCCAGACACCAACTCTTCGGTACAATTGGACATGTGGAGGCTCTGCCAGGAAGAAGGACTGCTGTGCTGCTACAAGTACTGCCACTTTGCTAGACTGCTTCTCAAAAGGAACTGCTACCCTGCTCTGCTGACCTGCTGCCCTGTTGCCTGGAGAAGAAGAACTGGATCTGCATATTCATCTTGAACCATGGACCTCAGAGAGACTCAAAGGGCTAGTCTGCTGGCCTCCTGATCTGACCCTCAGGTACATAAAAGCCTCCCCAACCAGCTTATTGGGCCCACCTGCACTAAGTTCCTGACCCCTGCGTGGTGCTCCTTAGGTCCTGGATCCTTGGCGTGGACCAGCAGTTTTAAAATCAAATTTTTGGGCTGTTTGCAAATATAAATGGGTCATTTCACACTGAGACTACGCTGCTCGCACCAAAATTCAGTGCGAGATGCCACCAGCCCATCTCCTAGCACAGCAAGCCTTGATTGCATATGGGGTATTGCCAATGCAAAGCTTCAGCACACCCCGGCTGCGGCAATGGGTCTGCTCTTCATGCCACACTGGCAACTGGCAATGACGCTGTACTTGCTCCCCACGACCCTCTTCAATGATAATGGGACACTTGGCACAACACTTGAAAAGGTAAAACCTCAGTGACACTGATTTGTGACTGTATCCTAACTGCAGTCCACCACAGTCGGCCTAAACTTTTGACTTTAAACCATTTCCAGCACGATCAGATAGCCACAGTTGGTGCTTTATGTTTTTAGGCACTTTTTTCATTTTATTGTTTAAAAGTTCATAATTCCATTTCTACTGGTTGGATTTTTGTCTTGTTTTATCTATTCAATGTTGCTCTATTTCTCTAACTTGGTGTGAGATCTTTTTGATTAGTGTTTTTGCTGTTTTACTGTTTGAAATGTTGTACAAATGCTTTACACATTGCATTTAAGTTAAGCCAGACTGCTTGCTGTATGCCAACTTACCAGGGGGTTGAGCACAGGTTAACTGGGGGTTGCTTGTGCCTTAACTGAACAAGAATAATGGTTGCTTCTTCACCAGGGACCATACCCCCAGTCTTCCAGTAACCCAATTCCTTATACGCAATATTTAGTAGATTTAGTTGAAATCTGGGAACCACTAGGCACACAACATCTGCAGCATTTAAGGTTTCGTAAGATTTATAGTTAGAAGGAAAATACCTTAAACATCTGGGTCACAATTGATATCTGGCCTTGCAAAGTACACAGACCTGCTAGGCTCATTGTGGCATCTAGAAAACTTTGCAAACTCCTCTCAGAGACACATAGACCAATATTTGACGGTCTTCCAGTAGTGAAACTAAGATGAGGAAATTGTATGGAGGACCATAGCACAACTGCTCCTGGTAACGGTAAGCCGGAGATTTCTGCATAGGAGGCTGAGTTCAGGACTCTAGAGGGGCGGGGACTAAAGGCAGCCATGGATTATGTTCTAATACAAGCTACCCATTGCCATAATTGAGAAAGCATGGGAAAGGAGTGTCTTGCCCTGTCCCAGTGGGTTTAGAAACTGCTCTCCCAAAAAGTTACCTAAAAGTGTGGCAAAAAGTTTCGTTTTAAAGCATACATTTTAAAGCATAATTTCTCAAATAAATTGACTGTAAGCCATAGATTTGCCTCCAAATCCTGAGGACAATTCAATTCACAATAGCAACAAATCATGTGCATGTGGAAGGCAACCGTGTGCTTCTAATTCACAGCAACTTCCTGAGCTACATGCACTGTGGACATCTCGCTCCTTCCAGCTTTGTCCCTTAGCCTGCCAGTGCCTCCCACAATAGACAGCGCTTTTGTCAATGACTGATCCCACATTCATGGTTCGTTAGCTCTCTCCCAGGAGTGGATGAAGTATTATTAACATTCTCATGCGATGGTGGCCCCTCTTTGATATTTCCGTTAAAATCTTTCCATCAAAAATAACTCTAAGGGTGTAACTTGCTGTTACTGAAAGAAGAGAGAGAGACATTCTAGAGTGAATAATTTTATTTAATATATTTGGGAGGTCATATTCTTGTTTGTCAGCACAAATCAGTTTTATGGGAACATCTTTGGAAAGGATAGGTCTAGCAATATATGCTGCTTACTCGTTGAACTTTTTGAAGCGAACATTTTGTGAGTTGTAGAGGAAGTAGTCAAAACAGCCAACAGAAGCTCTACAACAATGCCGGTTACCTCTTTGGCATGCATTGCAACTGCGTGGGTCACACAGGAAACTGTCCTGGAGCTGTAATACGTACGGTGGACACAGCACTTTGGTGTCTTTTTTACATTCTCAATTTCTACATATTTTGGAGGAATACATTTCGTGATGCAGCAGTAATATGCAGACTGCGACCCTATGACGTATTAGGTTATAGGTTTGATTTTTACAAATACTTGTGCATGTTAAAGATTACGGTTCTACGACGCCGAAGCACCTTGTTCTGAGTCCACGCTTACAACGCATCTTGATAGCTCGGAAGAAAACGTCCAGACGAAGTACCTATTGGCTGCGTCCACTGAGATCATACAACACTAAGGAGCCCTATATTTGATATACAGTCCGTGTATTATTGGGAAAAAAATAAGACATACTTTTTTCCTGTGCAGAACAACACTGTTCAATTATATTGTGATGGTTACTGTATTTTGTATTATGATTTAATCCATATACACATTATATTGGAGAACATTGATGTGCTGCTATACTGTGTTCATTTGGTTTTATAATAAGTGTCTTTATATTTTTCTAGAACATATGTATAATGGTTTTCGTATTGCAAGTGACAAAGTCAATGAATTGAAAAGGAACAGAAAGCCAAGCAGTGCATTGAGGTTCTCCCAAAAGCAAAAATAAAAAAAAGTCTGGTTTGGTCTTATTGGTAGATTAGTATTGTGCAAACATTGGGGAGCTTTGCTTGCTAGACCAGGTGTCATTTACAAAGGGCTCCACAGACCTGCCATAAAAGATAATATTCATGAGAATATCACACAATCCACCATGCACTAAACTACCCACCTGGGTTCAAAATACCCGCATTGGATCGACTGGTGTGCCTAGGGTCCAACCTCGTGGCAGGACTGTGGAGCCCTTTAAAAGATACCTGGACTGTAGAGTAAAAGTGGGCATCACAATTATAGCCACTGGATTTGCACAATACCAATCTGCACAGCAACACCACATCAGGTTCTCTACATGGGAGGCGTGGGTGGGGCACTCGTCAGTCTTTGGTGGATGTTCGGTGTCAGCCAAATTCCAGATAACTCCTTAAGTCTCGTCCATCCCACTTAGAGTGTACTGATGAGCCTACACTCCACCATACAGTAGAGGGAATATCCACCACGGTTTGGAAGATGTCTCCCATTTGCCTAAAACAGGTGGATGTCCTGTACCCCCTATTTAGAGTGTGTAGAGGAGTATACACTGACTTTTACCTTGTTAATTCGATTTTTTACTGGCAAGTTAAAATCAACCCAGAATTCATTGAAATTCATTAAGCACAGTTACTGTGAAGAGCAACACTTCAATTTTTTTCTTGGTTAATTAGGCTAAAAATAATTTAACTTAACACGTTTTCAAATGTGTCGTTAAACAAATGGGGTCATGAGGATTAACCCTTAATATCCTTATCCCTAAGCCCCCAATAACTAACTAAGTCATATATCTCAAGCCCTAAACATGTAGTATTTATTTTTTTAACAAAAAAGGAGAAGTGTTCATTTTAGAAGTGTTGCTGTCTATGTTTTGACTCAATGCCATAGGGGCTAATGAAGCCATATGTCTTGCATCTGCAGAACTCTAAATACCCACTGGAGCCTTTCCTTTTAATATCCCTTCAGCTGCATCTACTACTTCATCTTTTTGCATTTGTATATTGCTTTTGGACAAGTTTATTACAGTTCAGGTGATCCAGAGGTGCACACATGGCATGGTTACTTATTAAACAAGCACTGGCAAAGCCAATAGGTCTTGCCATTGTGAGATTTATTGGTTTTGCTAATGTTTGTTAGCTATATTGCAAATGGCTGAAAATAATTTTAGAAAGCTGTAGACACAGTCATTGTTGTTCGCGTTATATCACTTTTTTATTTTCAGTTATGTTGCACTGAAGCTAATGCTGCTGTATAATATAGCAAAAAAAAAATGACAAAGCCAATATTTCTCACATAGGCAAGAACTATTGGCGTTGCCAATTCTTAGTATAGAAAGCCATATGGTAAGTTATAAGTATTTGTATAGTGTTTACAACAGCTGAAGTGCTAATGTTATAGAATGGAGAATGCCTTTGCCAAGGTGTTACTGTGTCCAGATTCAGAAGCAGTTTAGGACCAAAAGAAATATAAAAATGTGCCATATAAATGCGCTGAATTTAACATAAGTGGAAGGTAGACAGAAATGTCCACTAGGTTACAGCTTTTATTACAGTGATGTGTTAGGCTATGTGTTACTTTGGGTGCAATGGTTATACAAAAGAATCAACAATGCACTCCTGACTGCTTGTTTAGTAGCAAAATATAGCAATAATTGGTGTTCAGTTTGTTTCCTAGAGATTTTGGCCCCTGTGCCACTGCACCTTCTACACAATTCAAATCGTGGCCCCCTAGTGCCTGCAAGGTAACTGCGTTTGTGACTGCTTGTTCGGTAGTAAAATAGAGCAATAAGCTGTGATCAGTGGGTTTCCTAGAGCTTTTGGTCCCTGTACCACTGCACCTGCTGCACCATCCAAATCATTTCCCCTAGTGCCTGCAAGGTAACTTTGCTTGTGGCCGCTTGTTCAGTGGTAACATATCGCACTAATCAGTGCCTGACTGGTTTTCTAGAACTTTTAGCCCCTGTGCCACTGCACCTGCTGCACCATCCAAATCATGGCTCCTAGGGCCTGCAAGGTAACTGTGCTTCATCCGTGGACCGTCCTTTGGTGCTGAGGGGCCACATCCCCTCCACCCTTGGCCCCTCAAGAAGAGTGTCTGTCAGGCTGAACAAAGGTCAGCTTAACAGACACTCTTCATGTTCAAGTCAGGTAGCCAGGAGCAAGACATGCGCTATTTGAGCAGGCTTCCGGCTGCCTGAGCTGAACTTTGCTAGGCTGAAGAAGTCACAGCCCTGTGGGCATGACCTCTTCAGCCTAGCAAAGTTGCCTCAAGGCCCTCCCCCTATTGATGAGAGGGAATGTCACCTATTGCTTCAGACCTGGGCGCTTCAGTTTTAAGCCCTGAAGCCCCCAGGACCAAGTGTCAATCAGTGACACCTCGTCATAGAGTGGGGTCAGCAGTCTCACTGACCCATCCCACTATGTGACGAGTTGGGACTGCTGCCTTCCCTCATTGGCTGACCTTAGGTTAGCCAGTGAGGGACGGCAGCAGTCCTAACCCTCCTCGGACCTTCGAAGCAGAGCTGAAGGTAAGTGTGTGTGTGTATGGTTTTTATTTTATTTTTAAATGAATGTTTGGTGCGTGTGTGTATATTTAAATATTTGATAAAGTGTTGTCAATGGATGTGTGTGTGCATGCGTGTGTGAATGAATGAGTGTGTATGTGTGCCTGTGTGTCCCCCCTCCCTCCTAAAATTACCGCCTGCCACTGCTGTGCTTGTAACCACTTGTTCAGTGGTAACATTTAGCAATAATCAGAGCTCGGTCTGTTTCCTAGGGCTTTTGGCCCCTGTGCCACTACACCTGGTGCACCATCCAAATTTTGGCCCCAATTGCCACAATGGGTAATTGCGCTTGTGACCGCTTGTTTAGTGGTAACATATAGCAATAATCGGTGCTCTGTGGGTTTCCTAGACCTTTTGGCCCCGGTGCCACTGCACCTGCAGCACCATCCAAATCATGGCCCTATCTGCAAGGTAACATGAGGAAAGCGCTACTATCCAGTAATGTATGTGTTTTGAAAAAGGCATGGTTGCAAACGGAATACATAACAATTTTGAAGGTAAAACAAGCACAAAAGCTTTCATAAAGAGAGTCTTGAAACATATCCAACTCTCCAAAAGGAGTTGCCCAGATGTCATTAATGAAGAATATGCTTTACACATCAAAGTGAAATCCAAGCAATGCTAAATTGTGTCACAATGTGGCTGGCTCTTTCCTGAGAAAAGATCTTATCCTGTGCTTGACAGTGAATGGGCCATAAACAGTATTAATTGCCTAAGATCGCCATTTGTTAAGCTGAAGCTGAGACTGAAATGCTGTTTGGTACTTTGTTCATAAAAAGGCAGTTTCACAAATTTAATGGACTCCAAGAAGAAGAACTTTGCAAACATGTGCACATGTTTTGGGCAGATGAAGAAAAAGCTTCTTTTTGAGATGGCTATGCCTAAATTAAATGAAAAAAGGGGCACAAGCAGGCTCTATGAAGAAAGGCTGCATTCCTCTTTCCTTTAAAGGTGGTCACTTTGAAATAAAAAAGAACAGATGATGGAAGGAATGGGCTGGACTTCCCATGGAGAGCAGGGTCAAGACTGATTTGCATATGGCTTGGACCAAACTGAGGGGGTGGAATGGTGGGCAAAAAAACAATGGATTAAACCCAGATCTCTGTGACTAGGGGTGAATGTTTGCATTGCTCAGCATTCCATCCATCATCTGTTCTTTTTTACTTTTGTTGCCCAGACATGCGTCCTGTGCTCACTCCGCTGCTAGATTCAAGCTAGCCTGGCTGATGAGGGGTGATACCCCAAAACTAGCTCCAGGATGCTTGTTTCCGGTACAGGGAGGACCTGGCTTGGTAGTTCGGGCTGAACTGCTCCCATTGGGAGCAGGGTCAAGACCGATTTGCATATGGCTGTGACCAAACTGGGGTTATGTGGTGGGCAAAAAAAAGATGGATTAAACCCAGATCTCTGTGACTGGGGGTGAATGTTTGCATTCCGTCCATCATCTGTTCTTTTAGCTTTTGATGCCCTAAGTGTTATGGGTATGCCCAGACGTGGGTCCTGTGCTCACTGCACCACTGAATTCAAGCTAGCCTGACTGATGAGGGGTGATACCCCGAAACCAGTCCCAGGATGCCTGTTTCCGGTCCAGGGAGGACCTGGCTTGGCAGTTTGGGCTGGACAGTTCCCATGGGAAGCAGTGACAAGACTGATTTGCATATGGGTGGGTCAAAACTTGGGTGGCGTGGTGAGCAAAAAAAATGATGGATTAAACCAAGATCTCAGTGACTGGGAGCAAATTTTTCCATTCTTCAGCATTCCGTCCATCATCTGTTCCTTTTGCCACTTTGAAGTCAGCAGAAAACAAAACAAAATAACCAGGCTACCATGCAAACACAGCTTGACATTTGACCTCAGTCTTTGAATGCCCAGCAAACATGACAGAACAAGATTTGAAGGCCTGTTGACAGAAAAGGAGTTTGCGGAAGTGAACGTGGATTCTCATTGAGCAGGACAAACTGAAACTGGAGAGCCTAAAACAAATAAAACCAGCAAATGGGAAGGAAGAAAATGTGAGTTACAAACCACAGAGCCAATGGGAGGCGAAAGACAGAATGCATTCCTAGGTCAATTTTTTTTAAAGTTCCCAAGATGTCTTTAGCAAACCAGACAAGCTGTGCAGTCTGGTGTGCTGTGACCTAATAAATGGGTCCAAAACAGCTGAGAGGGAACTGTAACATTTTCTATTTTAGGACAGAATTTTCTTATAAGTGGGGCTAGTGCACTATAGTGGGGCTGCAATAGCGCAGTGAGACTAAGATCTGTAGAGGAAGTACAGAACCTAAATCTCTTAGCTCCAAGTCTAACAGATGTTACTTATGCCAGGCAGGCACTGGGTGAGGTTATTCATCACCCGCAAGCACTCTCCTCATTGCCATAGTCAATACTCACTGATGGCGTTACCAATCTTCTGAAACAAGCAACTGGCTTGCATCTAAAATATTTATAGGTAATTAAATTCTGTCCCTGGAGGTCATATTGTATAGCTGCCACCGGCCACAGTCACCCGCTCTCCACAGAGGCAGGCTCCTTCCTTTACCATTATGATTGTGTTCCCTTTTTTCTCTCTGTCTATTCTTGCCATCTACATTTTTATCACAGTCTCTTCCTCTTAGGTCTTGCTACTGGACACTGTTGTGCTGCTGCGTGACGTGCCTGCTTGCTGGAGTGAGCTGGCTTGTTGTCGCAGCCCTGATCCCTCCCTTCCTGCCAGGTACCGCTTGTGATGCTGCAGCTCCACCTACAGCGGTCACAGAGCGCTCTTTGCTGCAGATCGGGAACTGGATTCCATAGGTTGGGTGTTGAGTGATGTTGCATCAGGCTGCGCCTTTGCTGCGCTTTCTGCCTCCTATGGATTTATGTATATGCCTTCTCAGTTCCACTTTGTGATTATTTTAGATGGGACCAGTGAACTGAGATATAGCTCTAGATGTGCACACATTTCAGAAGCATGGCTTGCCACTGGTACAAACAGGTGTTTTCCTTTGACCCTAATTCTGCAGTTGGTACCTCTGGCACCCTTAAAAAACGCAAATTAAGAGTCCTTTTAAGTACACCTGGGCCAACACTATACAGTTGTTGAAGGGTACAATTGCCCTCTTTTCAGATTGTTTGTGTTAACATTTCTATGTTTTCAGTTGGTGTACGAGCGGCATTCTGGTGTTAAATGTGTAACGCTGAATTACACTTTTTACTGAGTAAATCAAAGCAACGATGGGCACTTGAGTTCCTCTCTATGACGTTTTTGTTATTGCATCCAGACATATCACACAACAATGAACACAGGCTTAAAGAAAGCCAGACCTGTGGGCGTTGCCAACGCTTGCTAATAGCGTCAAATAAATGAGTAACAATGATTTTATTTAGCATAAAATGAATTGAAAATGATTGAAGTATAAAATTATTGCACTGTAAATTAAATATTACTAGCTAGGTGGAAGGAGGTGGTGTCCTTCGGACTGCTGGATCACTCCCGCTCTACCGTCCATCTGCAGTCTCCCACTCTGACACTTTCTCCCAAAAGCTTTGGAAATCCTCTGAATATCTCACACAACACCTCCTTCCTCTTCGCTACGGTCTTTTCACTCTCTGCTCTGTATGTGCTGCCTTTCTTCGCCCCTATACCGCTGTTGCTTACAGAAGCACTGTGGGTTAGCGTTGGCTAAAGGGGGTTGGTTTATGTTAGGATTAACAGTAGAGCACAGGTCTCATCCAGGAGGACATCAGTGGATAGATAAGGAGGTGACTGCGCTGGCTGAGTCTGGGCGCTAGCTAAAGAGCCATGCCTTTAGCTTCTTAAGGAACGCAGGAACTAAGGAGGCTGAGGTGCCTGGAGCGATGTTCCACACTTCGGAGGTGAGGTACAAGAAACAGTCACCTCGAGCTGTGCCTCAAACATGTGGGGTATGTGTGTAAGCAGGAGGCCAGCTGAGTGGAGGTTTCTGGCCAGGTGTGGAAATGAATGCAGTATTCAGGGCTTTGTGTGTGTGTTTGAGGACCTTGAAGACAAAGTTTGTGGAACTGGTGTCAGCTGAGATTCTGAGGTGCTGGTTGATGCGCACTCCGAGTGGGAGCCTGATTGTGAGTCTGGCAACTGTGTTTTGTCTGACCTGAGGCCTTCCGGTCAGTTGCGCGGTAATGCCGACAGAGTGAGCTGCCGAGGCCCCGTTTGCTGGAGATACGCACCCGGGTGACGGTTCTGCGTGTGTTCAACCGGAGACATTTGCATGTGTTTTGGAAGTTCTTTAGGGTGTAGAAACAGGAGGAGACATAAGGAATAGAAAAAAGCGCCGTCAAAGCCAAAAGATCTGCCTTTTGCAAGCATACAATGGGCATTGTAATACATTGTTTTGGAAACAAATGTAACATTCTAAAAAATGACAAAAAAAGAAAAAAACAAAAATAAAGGAGTGGCCCTGGAGCCAGACACACCAGCCCTGCCAGTGAAGCGCAGCTGTGCACACGTGATGAGGCACCACTCACAGTGTAAGACAATGGTTGAAGTAACATGATCCAGATCCCCATGGTGTATGCTGTGGTATGCGAATTTTATGGCAGGACCGGAGGCTCCTATTATGCATTCTTTTCTTGCTTTAATTAAAACAGCAGCAAGTGAAGAAAACAACAATTCCCATGAGCATGGAAGAAACCAGCCAATGGGAAACAAAAGGTAGTCCAATAACAGTAACCAATGAATAACCACATATGCCATTATGACGTAACTGGACTGCGAACAGCCCTCTTTTCTTGCTGCTCGCAATCCAGTTAAGTAGTTTTTTCTTATTTCTCTTCTATTGTGGTGCATTTTGTTATAGTTATGGTCATTTTACTGTTGTTTCATGCGTAATATTATGCCTTTGCTGTGTGCTAATGCACTGTTTTCCTCTCCAGTCGGCATGTTGCCGCATTAGCGTCGTGCTCTCGCGCTCCCCGGCGCGCGCTCGACTTCCTTAGACGGTTTTAACCGTTCCTCGCGTTGCGCCATTATTTGAGCAACGCGCGAGGAATGGTCTACTCCCCTGTACCTCTATCGTCTTTTCAGCAGCTTTAGAACGCTTACCGACGTTTCTCCTTCAAAACGAACCGCTTTTTCAGGAGGTTTTTCGGGGCACGTCCTTCTCCTTCAGGCTCGTCGGCGTCTCTCAGCATACTCAGTAGGCAGTATCAGACACGCCCTGGGGCGGAGCTGTTTCTTTTTCTCTCACTCCCTTGGCCATTAACCCTTTCTTAACCAGTTTTTGTCTAAACATGGATTCTGGCAGCCCAACCTCTCGTCAGGTAGACCCTGAAGAGGTTTCTGCCATTAAGCAGGATATTAATCATTTTATTCAAAACTCTGTTCAACAAGCTGTCAATAATTCCATGAATAGCCTATTAAAAAAATTTAGAATCTTCAGTTTTGAAAATGTTTAATAAAACATTTACTGCCCAGTCTGCAGGGGAGTGCAGACAGCGCCCTTCACTCATTCCCAAGAGTTCATATAATTTGGCGCAGAAAGTTTGTGAGGTTTCCTCACCCATGGCAGAGGACGCGGTTCCTCAAAAGGCTCCAATTAAGGAGAAAAGAGTCACTGAGGGTACGGCTCAGAAACGCAAGGCAAAATCTAAGAATATTTTGTCTCCCGTAGTTATCACCTCCATTCCAGATACTGATGACGAGGTACCCGATGCGGATTCAGATGTGGATCCATCTGATCAAGATGATTGTGATGCTGCACCTGTCTCAAAAAAACCTAAAATTTCCTCTTCCAAGATCACTCCACTCCTAGACTAGGAAGGTTTGCCTATGTTTGACCCTTCCTTCATATTACACCCCAATTCAACTGAATGGTTCCCAGCTAATCATGTGGGAGAATATGTTTCAACCAAGTTATTTTGTCCTTTAGATAAGCAAACCCGCTCTAAACTTAAATCTGAGTGTCCTCGTCCCTCTCTAGAGCATAAGGCATCCGTTACTCATTCCATTGATCAACCCATCCTCACCTTCTTTACCAAGTTTGGCAAGGATCCCAGGAAAGGGGTAGATAAGGCCTGGTCCTCTTGCCAGGACAAATTATTAGACATCATTGGCCCTCTAACTCATATTTTCGACATGGCAGAGTCCGCCAGAATCGATGGCTCTGCAGTGGACCCGGAAGAGCTTTCCTTATGGGTCCAAAGATCTGTCTGCCTGTTAGGCAATGCCAACGCTGCGATTTCTCAAGAACGTCGCAAAGGGATCTTGCTCAAATTGGACCCCAAACTGGTTCATTTAGCTTCTCTCCAAGCGCTCACCAATACAGAAGGCTGTTTATTCGGCAATAACTTTATTAAAGAATTGGGCTACTTTTACTTCGATCGATAAGGCTCAACAGTCCTTAAAGAAGATGTTCAGTCAACGGGTTTTCAACAGGGCCGGCAGAGGCAGGAGCCGCTTTGCCGGCCGTACATATTACAACCAAGGCTCCCGTGGCAACTACATCTACAACTCTTCATACCAAGAATTCAGACCCCAGTTTTACCCACAAACAGCCAGAGGTTTTCGTGCCAGAGGCTTCAGGAACAACAGAAATGCCAACCAAACAGGTAAATCCGTTTCCTTCTCTTGTCCATGTGGGCGGTCGCCTTTGTCATTTTTCCCAAATTGGTTGGTAATTACTTCAGATCCTTGGATTCTCAATACCATTCGAGGTTATATGATAGAATTTTACTCAACTCCAATACAATCCGTTGTTCCCCCACTTCCACGGTTTTCTACAGATATGTCTGCTCTTATCTCCTTGGAAGTACAAACCCTTCTTCAAAAGCGAGCTATTGCTCTTACTCAACCCCATCCTCTAGGCTTCACCAGTTCCATTTTCCTAGTTCAAAAGAAGAACAAGAAAATGAGACCGGTTATCAACCTCAAGTTCTTCAACCAATTTGTGGTTTATCGTCACTTCAAGATGGAAACAATTCTCCATCTCAGAGATTCTCTCCTTCAAAACGACTGGATGGTCCGCTTGGATTTACAGGATGCCTACCTGGTAGTTCCAATCCACCCGGATCACAGGAAGTTTCTTCAATTTCAGTGGCTCGACCAATTCTTTCATTTTACATCTCTTCCTTTCGGTCTTTCGTCAGCTCCATGGTGCTTCACCAAACTCATGAAGCCAGTGATAGCGCATCTCAGGGCACAGGGGGTAAGACTTCTTATTTATCTAGACGATATCCTCCTCATGAATCAATCTCCTCATCTACTCTCATCCCATCTCAACCTGACCTGTTCTCTCTTGACAGACCTTGGCTTTATCAACAACAAAGAGAAGTCTATTCTTCTTCCTACCCAAACTATAGAATTCTTAGGTTTCCTCGTAAATTCCGTTTCGTCCACTCTGCTTCTCCCTTCTGCAAAGATCAAATCTATAAAGTCAGAGATTCTTCAAATTCTTCGCCACTCAACCATTTCTCTAAGGACCCTTGCCCGGGTAGTCGGTCTTCTTTCCTCGTCCATTCAGGCTATATTCCCAGGCCCGTTGCATTACCGGGCTCTCCAACGGTTAAAGATTCAACATCTTCGCAAAGGACTTTCTTACGCAGATGTTATTCCCCTAGATCACGATTCACGTACAGAACTGCAATGGTGGATAGACCATTTAGACGCCTGGAACGGGAGGACTATCTTTCCATCAGCCCCAGATCTTGTATTATAATCCGAAGCAAGCCTAACCGGTTGGGGGGCCCGCTGTGGATCAATCTCGACTGGAGGGCTATGGTCACCAGAGGAGTCCAGATTGCACATCAACTGTTTAGAGATGCTTGCAGGCTCCTTTGCAATCAGAAGCCTAGCGAAGAACAGGGTATGCTGCGCTATCCTTTTAAGGATGGACAACATTTCCGCGGTCCGCTATATCAACCATCTCGGGGGTACAAAATCAAAACCCTTAGCAGAACTGGCAAAAAGCTTTTGGGAGTTTTGTCCTGCAAACCAAATCTCGGTCCAGGCAGAGTATCTTCCGGGATCTCTCAACTCTATCGCCGACTGGCATTCACGCCATCTACGCGATTCGAGCGACTGGAAGCTTCATCCCGCAATATTCCATTTTCTTCAAGACAGATGGGGACCCATGTGGATCCATTTATTCGCGTCTCGCCTCAACACACAACTTCCCCAATTTTACAGTTGGAGACCGGACCCTTCAGCCCGGGCCTACGATGCTTTCCTTCAGGACTGGTCCAAGTCCCTTTCTTACGCTTTCCCTCCTTTCGTTATGATCAGCAGAGTGTTTGCTCAGGTCCGGCGTCAACAAGCTACTTTAGTTCTCATCGCTCCTTTCTGGCAATCCCAGATCTGGTTCCCAACCCTTCTGGAACTGGCCATAGACTTTCCCTTTCTCATTCCTTCTTTCCCGGACCTTCTTCTGGACCCTCTTCAACACCCTCACAACCTCATTTTAGACAACCTTCTTTCCCTTTCAGCTTGGAAAATTTCGGGAATTACCAGTCTTTCCCTTTCATTTCGTCACAAGCTTCAGAATATATCAAACAATCTTGGGCCCCTGGAACAAGGAATGCCTATAAGTCAGCCTGGACTTTATGGCACAGCTGGTGTGTGGGAAAACACATTGATCCCCTTTCAGCAGATGTTTCTTTTATAGTGAATTTCCTCGCTGCGGAAGCTAGCAAGGGTAAAGCGTTCCGTACTATTAATCTCTACAGGTCTGCCATCTCCTTGAACCACCACTTAGTCAACGGAAGGCCAGTGGGAGAACACCCGCTTATTTGCCGACTTCTAAAGGGAGTAAAATGTTCTAATCCCCCGCTTCCTAAATACAGAATCTTGTGGGATGTTAACATGGTATTGAATTTCTTCCTTTCCTGGCCCGATAATTCGGCTCTTACTTTAAAAATGTTGTCGGCTAAACTCACCATGTTGTTGTGCCTTGTATCTCTTAAACGAATTTCTGATGTTAAAGCTCTAGACATTTCTTCTCGTCAGTTTACTCCTTCTGGAGTATTATTCACCATTTCTAGGAGAACAAAAACAAATTTGCATTCTATTTTTTACCCTTATTTTCCTGATCGTCCTAAATTATGTGTAGCAAAATGTTTAAAAGTATATGAACATGTGACTGCGCATCTAAGAACGTCCTCATCTTCCCAACTCCTTATTTCCTTTCGGAAACCTTACAAGCCAGTGTCCGCTGCTACTTTGGCTCGTTGGGTCAAGTGGATTATGTCATTGGCTGGTATTGACACTTCCATATTTGGAGCCCATTCTTCCAGGGGTGCCATGGCATCCAAGGCCTTTTGGGCTGGTTCACGTCTGGAGGACATTCTTAGATCTGCAGATTGATCTAATGATAATGTGTTTAGGGTTTTTTATTGTAAACCAGTTGATAATATGGTTATGAATGTTATTAATTCGCTTTAAACATGCATAATAGGAGCCTCCGGTCTTGCCATAAAATGTAGATTTTCCTAGTTTTAATGACGGAAAGTCTTAATTTTATTAAAGACACGGAGGCGAGTATTATCCCACCTGTTGTTTTCCTGATAACTACTGTTGTTTGTTTCTTTTCCCTCCCTTTAGTGGCACCGGCTGTCCAACCTACTACCTAAGCCATCTTCTTATTCTGTGGAAGGATCATCATCTTCAACGCTTTCTCCATATCCTCTTCTCTGCTTGGCGGATCATCAGTGTGCCTCCCTTCATCGCAGTTCCCTGGCCTCATGAACTTCTGCACCGAGTTGTTGTCTTTCATCATGGCTCTGTTAATTTTGGCAGCTATTTTTCCTTTATTTCGTACTAACTGGTCTTTAAGCACAAGAAAAGAGGGCTGTTCGCAGTCCAGTTACGTCATAATGGCATATGTGGTTATTCATTGGTTACTGTTATTGGACTACCTTTTGTTTCCCATTGGCTGGTTTCTTCCATGCTCATGGGAATTGTTGTTTTCTTCACTTGCTGCTGTTTTAATTAAAGCAAGAAAAGAATGCATAACACTCGCCTCCGTGTCTTTAATAAAATTAAGACTTTCCGTCATTAAAACTAGGAAAATCTACATTAAAATAGAAATTACACTAGAACAGACCAATGGGCAAGAGGTCTGAGCAAAACATACCCGTATGTGCACAGACACCTGTATGCATTTTTATTATGACTTTTTAAAGAAAACAGGAGGCTCAATCTGTCTCTAGGCCAGACCTGAAACGGGTATTGTATTAAACTCTTTAATAAGACTTCCGTGTTGATTAATGACCCTTTTGCAGAGGTCTGTGTGTCATAGCTTGAATGCAGGCAGGGGAATTCAGTTTATAGTGTTCTGGTACATGATGAAATAAGTATCATTAAAGTAGGACATTTGTACGACTGCCCTGAGTCATGTCAGAGGTGCACTTCCGTCTGTGGTAGTCCATTGCGTATCATGCATGGATGATGCAACCTTTCATCGTTTGAGTTCGCTAAGATGCTTACCGACGAGGCGTCTTATTACGAGGGGGGGGCGGGTGCTCATGGCAGCTGGTGAGCCCCTCCATCGAAAAAGAAGTAAACCAAGTCAGTGGAAAATAGTATTTTTAAATTGAGGGGTGGGGGCGTTCTCATATCAAAATAATTGTACGAGAGCCTTGTCATAAGGGAGTTCTTGCCACAAACCAAAAGAAAAAGAAAAGAAAAATGTTAAAAATCGAAGATTGATGGAATACGGTCAGACACACTCACGGGCTCAGGTCTTGCACAGCGCTACTGCTCAGGTTACACAGAATTACAAGCTTTATATTTTAAACAGTGCTTAATTTGTAAATAAAAAGGTGTCGGTGCTCAAAGCCTTCCTCTTAAACACGCGGCTGCTGCTTTTAAATGTGATAACAGGGAGTACTGAGGCAGCGTAATCCTGAAATCATCTCGGGTCTCTTCAATCCATTTAAAACCCCTCCCTGTCCCTTCAGCTCACGCTTGCAGCTTTCTGCTTTCTTCCATTCTGAAGCTTTTTCGTGTTTCTCTTCCTCCGTCTTTCCCAAATGTGTCTTTAGCTCGCAGCAAATGCTCGAGTCAGAAGCCTAAGCGCAGGCCCTCAAAAATAAGTGCCGGTGCTCAGCACCGGAAACAACAAGCACAAATGAAGCACTGATTTTAAAGAAAACAAATATCTCACTGATGTCACAGCCCTTGCAGGTCTCATATAGCAGAGTTATCTCTTATGTAAACTATTATCTATATGCTTTGGCAGCAGAGCTATCTCTCATATTACAGAAAATGTGCAGGTTAAAGGCTCACATAAAAGAGCTGTCTCTGGTTCTACAAAGTGTCTGGGTTCAGGTCTCCGATAGCAGCGCAGTGTCCCGTGTGCACATCATTTACAAGCCCATGCTTGAAAATGCAGAGCTGTGCCTCGTGTGACACAGGATGAAACGCAGGCCTTAGGCAGTAGAGCTTGTATTCAGGTTACAAAACCCACAAATCTGAGGCCTCAGGCAGCAGAACTATCCCTCGGGTTACACTGATCCCATGATGTTTCTAATTAAACAAACAGAGATCAATCAAGTGAGTTGCTCAAGATCACACACTGTATCACCAAATAGCTTGAACCATTTCACTTGATGACCAGCACCTGCACTGGCTGCTCAACCTCGACCTTGCCATGCCTATTCTCTAATGGATGCAGCATCAAACAAATGCATTATTCAGACTTCATGTTGCTATTTGCATTTGCTTGTACAGTTCATATTTGGATCAAATATGACCATGGAACAGCGCTAGAACGCCAAACAATTAAGCACTTTTTATGCAATCTCTTGGTTTCACTTTTCATCCCTGCACTTCTCCCCTCACATACACCCCTCAGCTCTCATCTTTTGCTCTCACATTCTGTGGCCATCTTTCTCATTGACTATCTCCCAACTACAACATGTTGTTGTAAAAGGGGCATTTCTTTGTAACTGGAAACCATATCAAATGTAACTTTGTTGGCAGCCCCGTTTCGCATCAGCCACATCCAATACGTTCTGGCGTTTTGCCCAACAGTACTGTCCATGCTATAAAAAAATACCCACGTTGTTTAACGTTAAATGAAAAACGACAAGATCTGTGATGGTTTATCCGTGTCTGTCCACAGAACTAGAACTCAATGAATGTTTCATGATTTACTTCTTGCTTCTATGAAATGGCCTGTGCAAAAACCTTCTGCGGTGTTGCTTGCTTTAATTAAACAGTTATGATGCCATGAAGAACAGACATTTCAGTCCCACCCCTTACCTCTACTATCTAAGAAATAGCTGTGCTCATGAAGAAGCTATTAAACGCCCCCTTGCTAACAAAGCTAACTGACTTGTTTAAAGTACCTGTGCATCCTCACTCCACTTTCTGGCTCTACAGGCTGCAAGTAAAGGAACTTAGCCAACACACACATGCTGTCTGTTAAGCTTTCCTCACCCCCATCTTGTGCCATGCCACAACCAGGGGCATCCAAAATGGATCCCATTTCTCTTTTTTCCTTAATACACTGAGACAAACTTTAAGGGTGAACATCAGAGGACATCCACCCCAACTCCAGCATTTCCAGACTCTCCTTTTGGATGTCTGCATTATCTACCCTGTAAACTCTCTCAGACTGCTAAAATCGTGGGATTACTGCTGCTTTTGAGAGTGACTAAAACCTCTCAGTAGTTCCCTAAATATGCCACCAGCCATTACCTTGTGCTTCCAGCCCTTTAGCTGATCTGCTGTTCTTGCTGAATCGGTGGTCTAGTTGTAGCCTTTCAGGGACTAAAATGTTTACTTCTAGTGCAAAAGTACATAATACAGCACTGTCACACATGCAAACTGTATGGTATTTTTTAATGGTTTTGCATCCTCAGAAAGCATGCAGTCTCCAGAAACCTTCCTCTGTATTCACAGGAGAGTCGAGTTTGCCTTCAAACTTCAAATTGTCTGTTCTTTTCTTTCAAATACCCTCTACTTACTTTCCTGCTTCTGAATGCCTCCTCTGTCAGAGCACAGCTTACTTTAAGTCACATGCATATTGGCCCTAATCCCTATTATTTTATTTCTACAAAATTTCCACACCACATTTCAAAGATCACAAATCATCCTTTAGTAAGTCTTGCTCTTGGACGTAACAGTGTCTATTCTCCTGTTGCTTACATATTACTACTGACAACTAAGTGCCTGAATTGACATCCCCCCTTTCCCGCTAATGTCTAGCTCCCATTCATGTAATCAACAACATAGAAACTGGAGTAAATGCATGGGATGGTTTACTTGAGAACTCAAGACTACTTCCAATGTCCAAAAATAACCACTGGGGGGAAAACACACAAAAAACCAAACCATGGGTTAAGCAGCAGAGTGCTGCCTGGCGTAAAGTGTTTCAATGTCTCTTCAATATGTATATAAATGCAATTATAATACAATACAATACATAACCCTCCTTGCCCACATACCATAAACCTCAGTGATCAGGCAGTGGAATATAGTTTATAGAGGCTGCAAAACCCACTAGCCACCAGGGATTATATGTTTTATAATGTTTTAGGGCAGCGACCTCTTAGGCAAGAGTCGCTGCCCTGGGGGCAATATATTTTTTATACGTTTTGGCCCCCCCTGGGGCTAGATCGGCCATGTTTTCGGCCGATCTTGCACCCGGGGGGGGGGGGGGGAGTCGAAACCCACTAGGCCCCAGGGATTGTGTTGTGTGAGTGTGTGTGTGTGTTTAGTGTGTTGGGGGCACCCCTTGGGCAAGGGTCACCCCTCCCCCCCAAAAGGGGGACATTAGTGTTGGCCATTTCTGCCTCCCTTCGGGGCTGATCGGCCTATTTTTCTTAGGCTCAGAATCCACCAAGACGCCAGGAAATTTAATTTTTTTGTTCCCCTTTGTTTTTGTTTTGTGTTGGGGGGGGGGGGGGGCTTTTGCAAGGGTGCTCCCCAAAGGGGGCACAGAACTGTTGGCCATTTCTGCCCCTCTTGGGAGGCAGATCGGCCTATTTCTTGTAGGCCCATCTGCCCCCAAGCAGAATCCACTTAGGCACCAGGGATCTTGTGTATGTGTGTTTTTTTCGGGGGGCGTCCCCTTTGGCAAGGGTCACCCCACCCAAAGGGGGCACATGACTGATGGCCATTTCTGCCCCCCTTGGAGGCAGTTCGGCCTATTTCTTGTAGGCCCATCTGCCCCCAAGCAGAATCCACTTAGGCACCAGTGAAAATTTGGAAATGCTTGGTGGCAGATTTGTATTTGTGATTATAACAGTTTATTTCTCCCTTTTGTTCTAGTTCAAAGCTTTTGCTTCCTTTCCTGTGGATCCTTGCTGTTTTGGCAGTAATTGACCTGTGGTTTGCATAGTTGCATGTTTTAGGTAAGTAAAAGCAATTTACTCCAATGGAGTATTGTTGACATGCATGAATGACATGTTTGTAGGTGGTGTACTCAATGCAGGATTGTGTGTGAAATTGTCCTTAGATTTGTGCACAATGATATTTGTGTTGTCTTATGTCTAATTTGCTTTTTTCTTTTTTTCTTTTTAGTGGGATATCGTTGGTGATTGATGTGTCTGTGCAAAGTAGTTCCTGGTGAGTCTAGCTTTTTCAGGCAAGTGACTGGTATAGTTTTTGAGTATATAACTCTTTTGATAAAGCCACACTTTGTTTATAACTTATTTTGACAGTGTTGGTTATGCACATTTGTAAAGTTACACTTCTTAGAAAGGATCATGTCTAGCAGCAGAGTGACCGCTCAGCAGGTTGTTGGCATGCTTTTTGAGTCGTCTTCTGACCATGATTATGAGACTGACTCTGCATCTGAAGCAGCGGTGTAAGTGAGAGATTCTGGCAGGGAGTTTTCTGTCCAAGAGGGTTTTTCTGGCGAGGAAGCCACTCTCAGAGCAGATGATGGGCCTGTTTGAGAGGAGGACATTGATGTGCCAATAGTGCAGCAGCCTGGGGCTGAAGGGTTTCCCATTGGAAGACCTGACACCTGGATTGCCCCAAACGTGGAGCAGCCACAGTTACCTGCATTTACTGGTCTCCCAGGGTGTAGAGTCAATACAAAAACTTTTTGCCTGTCAATTTCTTTCAGTTGTTTATGGATGATGTATTTTTGGAAGAGATTGTTGAGCAGACTAATTTGTATGCGGAGCAGTATTTGAGGGACAACACTTAGGCCAGACTTAGGCCTCAGTCTAGAGTTGCCAAGCGGATTCCCACAAATCTGAAAGAGTTGAAAAAGTTCCTAGGTTTGACTTTTTTGATGGGGTTGATATGGAAGCCTTCGCTGGCTTCTTATTGGGCTACTAGTCCCTTGATGACAATGGCTATATTTCCTGCAGCCATAGGCTCGTAATCGGTATTTGCTTCTTCTTCGGATGCTGCATTTTGTTGACAATGCTTTAACCTTGCCACGAGATCAGCATGACTGTGACCGTCTTTTTAAGATTAGGCCTATCCTTCACCATTTTGTAGATCGTTTTTTAAAGGTTTATGTTCCAGGGAAATAAATATCTGTAATTGAGTCTTTGGTCCTGTTCAAGGGGCGTTTGGTTTTTAAGCAGTACATTCCTAGCAAGAGTGTATGGAATTCAATTGTTTATGCTGTCGGAAAGTAATACAGGATATGTGTTTAATTTCCGGGTCTACACAGATAGGGATTCCAGTATTGACCCCCCTGGTTGTCCGCCCACTTTTGGAGTTAGTGAGAAAATAATTGTGTGGGAACTTGGTAGATGGCCCGTTTAACAAAGGTCACCATTTGTATGTAGATAACTTCTACACTGGAGTGCAGTTGTTCAAAGAATTGTTCAGAGTGGACACTGTTGCTTGTGGCACAATCCGCTCTAACCGGAAAGGCTATCTAAGGGAGCTTGTCTGTAAAAAACTTGAGAGGGGACAGTGTGGTGCCTTGCGGAATGATGAGCTGCTAGCTCTGAAATTTGCAGACCGAAGGGATGTCGACATGTTAACTACCATACATGATGAGAGTACTTCACCTGTGGCTGTTTGGGGTCAAGTTGCTGAAGTGTGCAAACCTGTGTGCGTTTTAGACTACAATAAGCACATGGGTGGTGTTGATAGAGTAGGCCAGAGGTTGGAACCTTACACTGCTATTCGTAAGTCTTATGTTTGGTATAAGAAGTTGGCCATCCATTTGTTTCATTTAGCAACTTTTAATGCTTTTATTGTGTTCAAGGATTGTTTTCCTTAATCAAGGATGAAATTTGTTACATTTCAGGAGTCTGTGATAGAGAGCCTTATTGTGGTGGAACAGGCAAGAGTTCCTAGAGTAGCAGTGGTGGAGGATATGGCTAGATTGAAAGATCACAACTTTCCTGATCACATTCCTCCCACTCCCAAAAAAGACTTTCCCACTAAGAAATGTAGACTCTGTGCCCGAAGAGGTATTCGGAGGGAGACTTGGAACTACTGCCTAGATTGTCCTTCTAAGTCTGGGCTGAGTGTGGCCGGCTGTTTTAGAAGTTACCACACCCAAAAGAATAGTTGGGAACTACCATGAGTGAAAACTGCCTGTTCTGTTTTGTTTTATATTTTTTGTTCAGTTTCACCGTTGGCATTACTGTCATGCATTTAGTTAAAGCTTTTGAGTTTGTAGTTTTTTACTTATTTGTAATTAGTTAGTGGTCTCTTTTTTGTTTAAAAAAAGTGATGGCGGTGTGCGTGGAGTGGCGCTTGGCTGGCAGTGCCTTGTTGTTCACCAATGCAACACACTGCCAGCCAAACGCCAGTACACACTCCCATCTGCTGGTGTGATTGCTGTATCAGGAATGTGGGAGTATGAAAGTGATGGGCCCTTGAATGGCGCTGTCTGCCGATGCAAGTGTTGTAATGTGCTGGGCCCGCGGCTGGCGGTGTGAATGGTCTTGTGCACATCATGTATGAAAGGTGTGTGAATGGACTGTAAAGCGGTTGGTGCCTTGACGCGGCTTTACAGCTCACGAGCTGTGAGTCATTGGTTCAGTTTTTTGGCCTTTCCTTTATTAACAGTGAATTTCATTTTTTGTGAAGTGTCTTGTTTATAAAATTTGATCTGCTGAACTATCACTCACCCTCGTGCCAAATCCAACCAGTATGTGTGGTAAAAATGACAACACGTGCTCTGCCGTAATCAGGCATTGGAGCACACCCGTGACATGCTCGGTGTCTCGGGTGGGACCCCGATGATAAAGCATGCCACCAACTGTGTTGGTGGGTGAGGGGTCTTCTTAACATAACCTAAGTGTATTTTTTTCACATTTTTAGTGTTTGAACATCACAGAAGAATGTGGACATATCAAAATGATCAATTGCAACACTACCTGTTTTTCAAGGGGGGAGGGGTCACCTGTGTTTTTGGTCCTGGGTGCGGCGGTCACCTAGGGAAACCTACCAAACTCAGACATTTTAAAAAACTAGACACCCAGAGGAATCCAGGGAGGTGATCCTTGCGTGGATCCCCCAACATTTTCTTACCCAGATTCCTCTGCAAACCTCACAATTTGCTTTAAAAAGCATATTTTCCTCACTTTTCTTTAAAGGATCACCACACCGGCACAAATTTCCTACCACCCAGCATTCCCCTCAGTCTTCCAAGCAAAATGATACCTCACTTGTGAGGGTCCCCAAAGTAGAGTCAGTCTAAAAATGTATAAAAGGAAAAAATGTGCCTATCAACTCGCTGTGCTATCCCCTCAATCTCTACACATTTTTGACCTCTTCCTGTTGCAGGCACCTAGGCCACACACACAAGTGAGGTACCATTTGTATCGGGAGACTTTGGGGAATGCTGGGTAGAAAGACATTTTTAGCTCCTCTCAGATTCCAGAACTTTCTGTCACCGAATTGTGAGGAAAAGGTGTTTTTTGGCTAAATTGTGAGGATTGCAAAGGATTCTGGGTAACAGAACCTAGTGAGAGCCCCACAAGTCACCCCATACTGTATTCCCCTAGGTGTCTAGTTTTCAAAAATGCACAGGTTAGGTAGGCTTCCTTAGGTGCCGGCTGAGCTAGAGATCAAAATCCACAGCTAGGCACTTTCCAAAAAACCCATCAGTTTTCAATGTAAAAATGTGATGTGTCTTTGTTGCGTTTTCTGTCGTGGGCATTAGGCCTACCCATGCAAGGGAGGTACCATTTTTTATCAGGAGACTTGGGGTAACACAGAATAGCAGAACAACTGTTATTGCCCCTTGTCTTTCTCTACATTTTTTCCTTCCAAATGTAAGACAGTGTGTAAAAAAAGACATCTATTTGAGAAATGCCCTGTAATTCACATGTTAGTATGGACACCCCGGAATTCAGAGATGTGCAAACAACCACTGCTTCTCAACACCTTATCTTGTGCTCATTTTGGAAATACAAAGGTTTTCTTGATACCTATTTTTCACTCTTTATATTTCACCCAAAAATTGTTGTGTACCCGGTATAGAATGAAAACCCATTGCAAGGTGCAGCTCATTTATTGGCTCTGGGTACCTAGGGTTTTTTATGAACCCACAAGCCCTATATATCCCTGCAACCAGAAGAGTCCACCAGACATAACGGTATATTGTTTTTAAGAATCTGACATCGCAGGAAAAAGTTACAACGTAAAACATGGAGAAAAATGGCAGGTATTTTCACCTCAATTTCAATATTTATTTATTTCAGCTGTTATTTTCTGGAGGGAAACTTTGTAGGATCTACACAAATGATCTCTTGGTGAATTCAGAATTTGGTCTACTTTTCAGAAATGTTTAGCTTTCTGGGATCCAGCATCGGTTTCACACACATATCTGTCACTAACTGGAAGGAGGCTAAAAGCACAAAAAAAAAGTTAAAATTGGGTATTGTCCCAGGAAAATGCCAAAATTGTGTTGAAAAATTGGGTTTGCTGATTCTAGTCTGCCTGTTCCTGAAAGCTGGGAAGCTGGTGATTTTAGCACCACAACCCCTTTGTTGATGCCATTTTCAGAGAAAAAAACCACAAGCCTTCTTATGCAGCCCTTTTTTGGAAAAAACGAAATGTTTGCTGTATTTTGGCTATTTTCTTGGTCTCCTTCAGGGAAACCCACAAAGTCTAGGTACCTCTAGAATCCCAAGGATGGTGAAAAAAAAGGACACAAATTTGGTGTGGGTAGCTTATGTGGACAAAACGTTATGAGGGCCTAAGCACGAACTGTCCCAAGTAGCCAAAAAATGGCCTGGCACATAAGGGGGAAAAGTCCTGGCAGCGAAGGGGTTAAACCACCCATTGCCAACTGAGCAGGCATGGAATAACTGAATAGGTCTTCCACATGCCACTGGCCAAGGAAGGCTTTAAACTAATCCACACCTGCAGGTTCGACAAGCGACACACTTCAACGTGACAATAACAATCAGATATGAGATGATATTAACAAAGCTTATCCCAGCAGATCTCTCCACCATTTCTCCCTCCAACCTATGCCTTCTTAGGACCATAAATTTAAAACAAACTATCTCAGAAAAGACAACCCTGTGAAGTAACTATCTAAGTAGAATATGATCATAAGAAATACCATAAAGTGACCTGCAGAGTTGCTGTAACCTGCCAGCTTGCTGAAAACCATAAACTGAGTGCCTCCTTCTCACACTTCTTTATTCATCACACTGCTAAGCTCTGTGTCCTTTAACACGATAACTGCACCCCGGTGGTCATCATGCGCAACATAGAAGCACTTCCCACAAAGGGTAAAAAGAAAGACAACTCACTTCTAAGCACCTGCGCTACACAGTGAAGTATGCTACCCAGGTAGGCAAACACTTCAGTGCCCCACATAGGGACAGTAAGCACTATATAACTGTTGCAGTAGAATACAATACAACATGAAAACAAATGAATAATTTTGCCTCTTGTCTGAAATAAACTTAAATATAAACTGAAACCCCCCAGGAATTTGAGGCTTTGGGTGGCAAATTACGTGGCCAAAAACAGAAAAATGTGCACCGCAAGATTTAAAAATTCACAGTATTTTTGTGGTGGTCAAAAATGGGCCAGCCACAAAAATACTACTAGGCCTGTGCTCTGTCACTGCTGGAGACTGTGCTATGTCAGTCTGTAACCTTGCAGAGTCTCCAGAAGCACAGTGCCTTCATTTTTAGGGTGTCTGATGCCAAAGAGAGCTGATTCCAGTACGAAACCTCCTCTTTCTGACATCAGGTAACCTGTGTGTGCAGGGCTGGAGCATGCGGGGATTGGGCGGCAGTGAAGGTTGGGGTATGTAAGAAATGCAAAGGAAAAAAAAGTGGAGACATAAGGGTGGGGGTTAGGGATTAACAGGAGACGAGGGGGGCCAGGAGAGATGAGTGCCGTGGAGGGTGGGGAGCAGGAGAGCCTTTGAACGGCCTACAGTGTCTGCAGGGGGTACACAAAGGTGGAGGTGGGCTGCAGGCTAATTGCACAGGAGGGGGCTCTGGGTATCTGAAAGTTAACACCTCTGCTGCGTGCTAACCTGTTTCACCCTCCCTTTACTGGATCAGTTGCAGTTCACAGCCACCAGTAAAGAGAGGGTCAGCCCCATGTTATTTCTTTTTACATACATTTTGCGGGCACTTTTGTAAAAATCACTAGATTTTTAGATAAAAGCTGATTTTAATTTTTTTTTGCAAACGCAAAATCGCGATATCCTTGGGGTCTGATTACTTCCAATAAGAGCTAGTACAAGTAATGGTATCAGCGTTAATGTTTACAGAACCTTTCAACAGACCACAGCTGTTGCAAATGTCTATACCTGAATCACTAAACGGATCTAAAAACTTAGCATAAAACAAACAATTCCGATGGATCGGATTTTGTGCAAAATATGCTTGTCCAGGAGACATACTAGAATGCAGTAAATGACTACTGCGACAGAAGAACTTAAGTACATCAAGGTGATAAAATAGTTCTCAAGTTTCACATATTTCCAAAAAAATGTGTCATGGGAGCAGAACATATAGATTGTGAGATTTCCCTCATCCTTCAGGTACAATAGTTTCACCCTATATGCAGTATCTTCTACTAACAATAGTGGATCCTTATAATTATTTGTATTCACTATATGAGGCACACAGAAAAAAAAAAATAGTTGAAAATTGCATTGCTAAGCGCCGTGCACAATTTTTACAAAATATGTGTACATCGACATTTAGATGGTGTGAGAATGCATCTATCTGGGTGCTGGTACATAGGCGAACCTATAATACACCTGCTAGTGCATACAGATTTAGGTTTCCTAAAAGTGTTTTGATACATGTAAAAGAGACAGCATGAGAAACAAAATGCAATGATACTCCTTACTTTAGGAATGATGGTGGAGTTATGGCTGCTGTTTCACCATTGACATGGAATTGCTTACACCCAGCCAAAACACAACTGAGAGGCCCCAAGAGGTCTGCATAATGGTCTTTAGACGCATCCCTTCATTCCAGTACTGCTCCAGTCCTGATCTACAGAGATCCAAGCACACTCAATCAAAGGCGAGATCAACAGACCTCTGCAGTAATAGTAAAAGCCCTGCATTCATTGGGGATCCGGGACCTACTTAGCCTAATCTAGATCTGTACAAGGACAGAGCTCAGGTCTAGCTGCTTGCTATAGATTTTCCTCTGCAGCCAGACAGGTTAGTGATCACAAATTATTTTTTTGGGTTGGTTGGTGGATGGCTGGTGCCTAAACCTCCACTGGATGGCAAAGCCTGTCATCTCTTTGGTCTGGCTGTCCCTCTAAAATACAACCCTGGTTAGAGATAGTGTTATGAGTACCCCACTGCCAATGGCCCTCTTTCTACTCTTATTAATGGATTTTGAGCAAATACCTTAACAGAGCTGTTTGTTCTGTGGCTGCAAGGCTCAACTAGTCACCCTACAGGGAACATCCTACATTGTCTGGTGGCGGAGGTACTCCCTGCTGAGTCACATTTACATCTCTAATGTGACGAGAAGTTCGGTCAAGAGCGTATACATTAATCCCCATACACATCAACTTCAATGACCCATAAGGTTTCTGCTTCTGATGCAGACACTTTCAGTTCTCTAGTTTTTTAATTATAATTTCTCTTCTGCCCACTTTTTGACCTGCTCTTGGACTACCACATCTGCTATAATTCCTTAAACTAAATTCAGCTGTTTTATTTGACGTTCCTTTAATTTCATCCTCACTGCAGTATTTTAAATTTACAATTGAGCACTTCAATGCTAAATTCCTCTTCTATATTTATTGCCACTATTATCTTCTGAAAGACTTGGGGATTTTTTGCTCCCCGAGGTAGTACTACCTTTTCCATGTAACACACTATGCACATACATTGAGGCACAAATGCTTTCAGACTTAATTCATATAAATGAATGTATGTGGATATTCAAGAAGATGAAGGAAAACGAGAAATCATAAAAGCAACCAGATCTAAAAAGATGGATTCAAAGGGATACCTTGAGTCACAAATATATTAACAATCCAAGAAAGAAATTACTTAAACAGGTGAACTCACTGAAGAACAAAAAAACAAAATATATTTACACTACCATGTTTCAGCTTCTGCACCCTCACATAGCAAAATATTGCTTGCTCATTGAGTGCACTATTGGCAGTGCAGGATTTCCAGAAAGCATCATCTCGATATTCCATTTGAAGTACACCATTAATGCAGCCATGAGAAGTGCTGGGATCAGGTCGTGTTGTCACTGGTTTAGTCTTTCTGTATGTAATGTATGCTGAGTCCACCAGATCCGTCTTGAAGATATGCCACATGTTGGTCTTCATTACTATAATGATTGGCTACATGTCTTACAATTTATTGTATTACCGGTTGCTGAGTTGTAATTCAAAATATGTACGGTAGCCTGTTCATGTTTAGGCTAAATGTTGCTTTTTACGTCTTTTTTTGTATTGGTTTCACAAAAATAACAGGTTGATGGGCAGATAAGATGTACTATTGCCTGAGGTCCTTTCTGTAAGGGAAGGCTCATTAGATTTGTAAATGGTAGCTACAACTGGTGCAATTTTAGAACTACCGCAGAGAACCACTTGATTTGTTACATATTGTTTGATTTCAGTGTTCACAAAAAGTGCTTCTAAATTCGGAGCTCTGTAGCATGCACGTGACCAGTGGGGTTCAGAGAAATATGTTCCAATTTTTCAGAAGTGGACAGTATGGGGAATGTTTTTGCATTGAGTTTTTTGGTTTTAGAAGTTGAGGAAGGATAATGAACCACAAATGGGATACTACCACTTTTATTCCCCTAGTTTGGTACTTGGGTAACTGAAAAGATGTGTCAGTTTGATGTAGTATAATATAAAAAAGGCATGGTACACATTTGTAATAATCATACAAGCTCCTCATTGCTGCAGATGTAGCTTATTCTGCGTGCTCTGCTTTGGAAGATGCTGAGTTTAGTGTAGTGTGGGTGACACAAAGTTGGTATGAGATTCTACGGGCATTTTGTTCAGATATTTTGTTATTTTTCCTTCCTGGATGATGGGCAGCACATAAAAAAGGGAGATGAAGCTGTTGATTAGCATTGCTACTGGTGACATTGGAGGTAGGATGATTATTGTTGCCATAGGAGTTGAATTCTTCCAGCTTGACATCAAGCAGTTTATCTTTCATCATTCTGGTGGTGTGTTTACAAGAGGGTTGAGGTTCCTAGTAAAATGTTGCTAAAGTTCTTGATGGATACTATTAAATATTAATGTTAAGATCTATTAATTGGATCTTATTAAGACCTTACAGTGCTTAGAACCACCACAAGGGAGGCATGAAGCCCTACATAAAACACAATAGAGGGTGCCTGAAATCTCAGTGACATGGTTAGTTAAATGGTAATTAATGAGAATGAAGTGTTGTGTTTTATCTGTTGTTTGGAGTGTCATTGGTAGCGAGGAGAATGTGATTGTGACTGTGAGGATTAGATTATGTGGGGTAGGTGTCTGTTGTATCTGGATGTGGATGAGGATGAGGCTATATGCTGCTGTTATGATGAACATGATGGTTATTACTTAAGAAGTGAGAAGTAGGGGTTATGGCCAGGCTCGCCCAAGACGCAACAGGACTTAAAAAAGAGAGATGCTTGTCTCCATTCCTATTCGAGTCAGGGGCTTGGTTGGCCACGCCTGGGTGGCTGTGGCTTTTTGGGGGATTTTAAGGGGTAACAGGGTAGGCCTGGTCTGGTAACAAACCTAGCATGCAAATCTGGGTATGTGAAGATAGGAGCTTGTATTTGGTAGCAGTAGGTTGATAAGGTACTTGCCGTGGTAGCATATTTCCTGGAAGAGCTGCGCCACAATAGTATTTTTCAGTGTTTGTGAACACACAGGAAGGGCAAGGCCAACTGACCAAGCTTCCAGGCAGACCAAAATCTAACTATCCAGAGGATCCAGTGTTACTTCAGCATTCGTCATCTGCGTGGACGTGGCTTACTGGCCTTCGCTGCAGAATTGTTGAAAGGAATGGGAGCTTAAAAGAATGTTGGTAGAATCTGGTAGAGGCAGAGTATTTATGTACTGAGTAGTGCAACTTGGAAACAAATGCTTCATCTGTATACCCACCTTAAGCTACCTGCGGCTCACCACAGGTAGACAAAAGAGGCATTTCAAGGGCTAGTGAGGCGTGCTTGAGATACTTCAAAGGCACAGGAAAGTCTGGCAGTGGCCTTCTTTCAGAAGGCCAGTGTATCCAGTGATAGCCTAGTCCAGTGCGACAGAAAGAGCACAAAAGTACTTCCCGATCAAAGGCCTCGCGAAATATAAGATGAAACACTTCATCACTGAGCATGTACCAACCATATTTCGTACATGAACATTAAATCAGGGTGTGCAGCTTTGCCCATGACTATAATAATGTGATCTAGGGATTAGGATAGTTCTTGAAATAATTTCATTTTAACCATTTCATCTCTCTGCAGACTCAGATAGGTTTGTGTGAAAAATAAGTCAATGTGTGTTTCACAAACTGAGCTGTCTCCCAGGCCACAGGTGGGCTTTATATCCTGGCCCTCTCTTCAGTCTCACCCCTCACCCGCTGCTCCTCATTATCAAAGTGGTGTGTCTTGTACATAGACTTCAAGGTGCAAACACTCTCAACCAGTGGCTCAAGAAGAAATGAGCCAAGGGAGAAAATTAGCTGTCTAGTTTAGTTTATCTGTCAGATCGAATTACAAGAATTCATCGACACACTCTAAAGAAAAACATTAAAACAGAATCACTTGGAGATATATACATTAAAATGAATTAAAAACGGCAAAAGAAGTCAATAAAAATGTGTAAAAACAGTACACGCACTCAATAAATGCCACGGTTACTTGGGTTTTCTCATACAGCTTGAGGCTCGAATGATTCACAAGGCAGGTTTTTGGGCAGCCAAAGGTTATGTCTCACAAACCAACCTGCTCTCAAACAGCTGGATACGGGTGACACTACCTTTGGATGTATTTTTGATTTTTAAGAAGTGCAACATTCATCCCACAGGGGATATCACGGCGCTATAGCTCACCATGTAGCATATATAGAAATAGTCTGAATAGGAGAAAGAAGACAGACAATTAATTTGGAAAGAGCCATGTTTTAAACTTTTTTCTAAATCTAGGATAATCATTTGTGCAGCGAAGATCTAAAGGCAATAAATTCCAGTGTGCTGTGGCTAGATGGGTGAAAGAGTGGCCTATGGCCCTTCGTTTTTTCACTCGTATAGTTTTAGCAAGGGCAAAGTTCGCAGATCTCGGGTTCCTAGTAGGAGTATAGAACTCCATTTTAGATTGAAGGATCGCAAGACCTCAGTTCTAAAAAGCCCGGTGTGCATGGCACAAAAGTTTGAATTTAGCCCTCATCCGGATAGGCAGCCAATGAAGAGTCTTAAGGCATGCAGAGGAAGAGTTCTACCTCCCTTTGTCGCAGATGAGTTTTGCAGCCATGTTTTGAATCACCTCCAAGACGGGGAAATGATGGTCTGACTTACCAACGTAATGTATGTCAGCTTGACCAATCCGCTAGGCCTCCTGGTGGTGTCTAATTCCCATATTTAAGCAGAGCGGTTTGATCCACTTTGCTGGTGCAATTGGTGAAAAAAAGAACATGCTGAGCATCTTGGCGTGAAGCTGACACACTGGACAACTGTCCTTGTTGAACAGGGAGCTGGACCAGGTGCTCGTAACTGAGGCCAATGGAAGGGTGCGTAGCCTTAACTGAGAGTAAAGCTTCATTTGGAGGTCAAGGTACTCTCCAAACTTCAACAGAGCTACCAGTGATTGAGGCAGGCTCGAGCCAGGACTAAAAGTCTGGATGAGAAAGTGAGCTCAATTCGTGCAGATTCCAGGGAACCGCAAGCCCCTCTTTTACGGAATGGCAGGTTGAGCCACGACAGGAAGATGAAGAGTAATTGTGTGAAATGGGGGTGCTATGCGACCGGGATGGCAAAAGAAAAACAATGTGTAACATACTGTAAACCATTTCAGCTCTTTCCATATGATGGATCTGCCACTGTATGAAATGCAATTTTAGGCACCACATCCAGTAATTTGTTTCTCCTGTTTCGATGCCCATGAGAGATCTTCTCGGTGAATGGGCCTCGGAGCCTCTGCCTTCCTGAAAGAGGAACGGTGGCGTTTTTTTTTTGTTACTAAGGATTGATGTTAAAAGCAAGTCACTGTTTGGATTCTAATGAGAAATATTGATTTCTTTTCCTTCTCCTCACCCCTATTCATTTTGTTTCCCATTTATCAAGGCAGAATTTCTTGCCGTAATTGGCTTTGGATAGCTCCAAGCAAAAATCCAGGTCTGGTGAATGTTAATTTATGAAAATTGGATTTTTTATTTGTAACTTTGCACATATTCCCTTCCATAACATTAACACCAACTAACCCACTATTAGGACCCGAGAGCCCATCGCTGGTAGTTCTAGGGCGGCACTGAAACATTGCTTAACTGTGTAATCTGGTTTCTATTACAGAAGAGTCACTGTCATCTGAACGTGCCACACGGATTTATGAATGTTTGCAGGTCTAAATATTGTCACTACCAAAAGCTGAATAGAAACAACTCTATTTTCTTTACATTCCACTCAGCATTGCTACCGTCTTACTAATCAAATGTGCATGTGCTTGACTGACACCAAACCCCAGTGTCAGCATGGTAAGCACGGGCCAGGTTCACAATCCTGGTTTCCCTGAGTAATTGTGGTTCACTTCTGCAGTAAATCACACCTACGTCAGGAGTAAGACACAACCACAAACAGGAGCATGAGGCGCCTCTGCATGCCTTGTATTCTCTGCTTCGGGATGGTAAAGAAGGTGCAACAGCTTTCCTCGGGCAACACAAGGTCGACAAAGGTCATACCTGACACACACCACTTTAGAGAAGATTGTTTCTGGGAAAAAGAGATGCATCGCTTGCAGCCCAGAACTTAATTTGTAATGAAATAAAGACCTGGGCCCTTGTCGGGAGACCACTGCAGTTTGCACCACCCATTGCCAATGCCAGTGCTACCAATGACAATTCAGACTTTTTATACATTAAAAATTAGTGATACCAGCCGCCCAAGCTATTCTTTTATGCTTAGGGCGGCAGGTATTAGCCAGTTTTTAATGTATATAGAAATATTAAACAACTGTTTCATCACAAAATTAAACAAACAGCCCCACCATATGGCTGGCTGTCAAGTACAGGTGTTAACAATTAAGTGCCAGTGCCCAGCACCGGAGGCCACCGGCACAAATTAAGCACTGTTCTGGATTAGGTTTTCACAGGTGATAACAGCGTATCAGACACAACCACATCTCACTTGCCCGGCATGCTTGGCTTTGACACCAAATGGAACGGAAAATCTCCTTTAAGGCCCTTGTTCTCGTATGCAAAAACATTCGTGGCTCTGCATGGGCCACTGCCTCAAACATATCCCCTTGTGCTCACTCCTTTCTTCATGCTGTGCCAGGTACATGGGCTGGTGTAAGGCTTGTGCTATCCCAGGCCAAGTGAATTGGGCGCTGGGCTCACATTTATTGTTTTCAGGAGTGATCTGGCCCTCTTCGACCTCGGTAGCGGCCTCCTTTGGCCTCACTCAAGAAACAGCCTCCAAGCACAGCGCATGGTAGTTCTGACTCGACAATTAAAGGCCTTATCTGTGGAAGGTTTTGTCATCACAATGTTTTGAACTCCGTTTGTGCTCCAGGAGGGTACTGGACCACAAATCCAAGTCCTATTCATGATGCTGCTCTATAAGTTACAATGTTGTATCCCGCATGTTTAGATAGCAAAAAACACTCCAGCTGGTGAACCAAGCATTAAGTCTGGTCAGCTGGTTCAATACCCCAAGCTGTGGGGAAAGGAAGAGACAAAACAGGACGAAAGTACCCATGAACCAACATCTCCAGCTCTCTCCCTCTAACCTCCTAGCGTCCGAGATGCCACACAAGTGTGCTGGGGAATGTTTTCAATGGGGCAGACTAGCACTGATTTTACATTTACACAATGCCACTGCCAATTAGAAATATACAGTCATTATATCATCACTGCGCTTGCATTGCTACAGTGTGAGGGATTTATGAAATCACATTTTTATATCTTCCTGGGGTCGTTCAGCATCACACGTTGGAACACACTTGCCTATTATTTCATAATCTTGGCATTGATCCACCTCTACCTCTTCCTCCACTGGCTCAGACCATACACTTTATTAATCATCCCCCGACAGTGATTTGAGCAGTTTCAATTAGAAGAATAAACAAGTCAATTCTAGTCAGGCGGCCATGGATTTCCTACTAGAAACCTCAATGCCTAGGCATTTTTAATTGCTCCAGCCAGGATGAGCTATGCAATGCTATCCATCTCTAGGCTCATCTCATAAATCATATGCATCCCTGCTCTTCAGCTTAAATGATAGTTGCTCAAGACATGCTGCAGAATTATGCTGAAGGTCTCAAGAGAATTGCAGGAGTTACTACTGGGTGTCTGTTTTTCAGCAGTTTGAACCCAAAAAGGGTTGTAAGTGTTTTGTAGTCATTAAGGAACTTTGCACTAAAAAAGCCCGAAGATTTAATCAGCGGATACATACATATAATTGACAGGAGAAGTGGGCAAGCTGGTGATAAAGTATTAATTACAAACCTCAAGTGCATCTCCGACGGGGAGAGGAACTAGTGAACACCAGGCAGCATTGAAAAAAATGCCTATGTGTGAGAGAGGGGGAAGGGCTTGGAGGGGCTGGGCCTGGAGACGGGTGGGATTTTGACCCTGACACTTCAGGGTCTTGGACGGGCCGGGTTGGAGAACGGGGAGGGCTTTGAGCCTGTCACTGCCTGATCAGCCATGAAGGGGCAATGGAGAGTCGGGCCATCGTGAAGGGGTGATGGTCTGTGTCTGGCAGTTGTGTGATCGAACAACGCATGCCTTTAGTCCCCGGTCATTACAACGACCGCAACACTACCACACGTCTTTACAACGATAATGTTTACCCCTAATATGCCCTTACCGAGCAGGCCTTTACAATGAAAATGCAATTGTAGAAGCATGTTTGGTAAAGGCATATGTGTGATAAAAGTTTATCTTTAAATGTACTGTGTGTATATATATATATATATATATATATATATATATATATATATACACACATATATAGAATACCAAGAATTTTCACCGCACTCCACGAGGTACCACCAGATGGTTGTTACTGCAATAAAATACACGTTACTGGTACCTCGTGGAGTGCGGTGAAAATTCTTGGTATTATATAAATTTCGAGATTGGTCCTCTCTGTCACTGGGTACCGGCAGTGGAGAGCGCCGCCCAGGATCTCCTCAAACACTTTGTTTTATAATATATATATATATATATATATATATTATATATATATATACACACACACACACACACAAATATATATATAGATTTATTAGTACACAAATAGATAAAAATTTAAATTTATATAATTGTATATATATTACATACATACATATTATACACGAGTGTACAGATATATATATATATATATATATATATATATATTAACCTAAACCCAAAAAACACTCCCTACACAAAAACCCATACTCACAACCCTAAAACCTCCTTACCACCCAAAAACCCATACCCACCCTAAAACCTAAAAAAAACACTTACCACCCAAAACCCATATCTACCCTAAGCTCTAAAAAAACACTTACCACACAAAGGCATATACCATGCACAAAACTAAAAATACCCTACCCCCCAAAACCACCCTGAGCTGGACAACCTTTCTGTGCCCCAGCTCTCCTTGAGTTCACCATGTGATGCCAGCTCTACACCGGGTAAAGATTGCTGATACTGTGTGGCACACAGTAGTTCAGTGTGAGTTGGCAGGTCTGCTGATGTTCTACAATGTTTTGGTGTTTCACAGGAGGAGTAGTGGCTGTCATACTATTTGGCCCAGGACAAATATGAGCAGATCAGTACATCGGGAACAAAGGCCCATTTTGCACTGATACATGAATCACTGAGTCAAACCGGAACCCATGAGCATAATGGAGGGGAAACACTGAGGGACAATTAAACCGCTGCATCGTGACTCTCTGCAGGAAGCCCACTTGAATCCTGGGAAGAGCTGTTAAGGCTGCAACAAAAGTAGGTGCAATGAGACTCTGCATTCACCTTTGTAGGGACAGAGGCATTCACAGAATTTCTCCTGGCCCGCTCCCACTCTGCACCCTTTAGGGGGTGCTGACTTAGACAGTAGGGTGGTCTCTAGGGGTTTCCTGTGATTCTCCATTTCCACTCCCAAATGATGTCTACAGGAGGGAGATGGGGCCCAAACTCTACGCACAAACGCCTGTATTTCATGTAAGCCCTACTAGCAATCAGGTAGACACTGTCTTCAGGCCATTCTGGTGGGCCATAGGGGAGCCAATCTTATTGGCCTAAACGCTCTCTGAGGACAAAATGAACCAACTTTGCAGCTTAGGAAGATGATGGGGGCACCACATATTATACACGTTCAGAGTTACTCAAGGAGGCTGAGTGGTCTCAGTGAGTGGAAAAAATCTCAAAAATTCTTCCAATCCTCCTCTGTGTGGCAGGCAGTCTACCACACCCTTCGCCCCAAGGAAGAGTACTTTTAGGTCTGACTTTGTTACAGACATGTGCTGTAGAGAATGTTATGGAATAATGAAGTAAACATAGAATTGCCAAGACACAGCAGAGCCTTAGTTCCTCATACACAGACAGTACCCCAACTGTGACAAAATACCAACATGACTGACTTGCTCCAGTACCACTAGCGTGCCTACCCATAGTCGCTGATGGCACTCACACTGCTCCATGGCCACATGCCACAGCAGTATAATTCAACACAACTGAGCACAAGAAAACAAATAAACCAATGTACCCAAAGCATTACAGAATTCTCGGGCGTGGCTTAGCCACTAAAGATGGCGGATGTGTAGCCATTTGGCTCCGTCCGGGCCTTCACATAATCCTGCCAAACCAGCTTGTACCCGAGAGCCGGAGCGGCCAAAAATACCCGGGCCGGTAGCCGGTGTGCTCCCATATTGGGGCAATTGTGGCTCCGGGGGTGCTCGGTGCGCGGCTCCGAGCGGACCTGTGTTGCGGAGCTGGGTCTGGCCTGGAGGCGGGCCCTCTGTTTCCGGTGCTCCATTGGAGCGGAGGCCGGGATACGGACCCCGGGGGAGGCTCCTGTCATCCTCGACTCCCGGATTGACCTGGCGCGGAATGGATCTCCCCGTGGGCCCCCCCCCCATGTGAGCGGCGCTTCTGGGGATGTCGTCGCGTGCAGTGGCCTACCCAGGAGCCCTGTGCTGGAGGTGAGGCGTGCTCCGGCAGGGAGCGGAACACCGGGTGAGGGAGCGGCGGGGTACGCCAGATGTTGAATTCAGGACAGGGGCGGCCCGTCTCGTGCTGAGACCCTTCTGCCGGCGCTGGAGAGGTGCGGCCAGGGGTAGTAGCAGCGTGAATGCCTGGCCCTGCAGCACCATCAAGGAGGAGCCGTGTGGTACCCGGATGGGGCTGTCTGCATTGTTTTTTTTGGTACGGGCACTGAGCGTGTGCACACACTCCGGGTGCGTGAACGTCCCCTATTCTGTATATGAGAGGGGGACCGGCGCAACATCTTTGGGGGCACCATTTCAGGAAGGAGTAATTAATGGGCAGTTCAGTCACCAACAACACGGTGCGGTGTGCATGGTTGGACCTGAGGGCGACTTGACTCGGACCAGCTGTGCATGCAACAACTGCCTAAACGGAGTGAGAACATTAATGAACATTCCTGCCTGGGTCTGGCCTTCCTGCGACCCCTATGCGGGGCGCTGAGAGACTGGGGTAGGGGCCGTGAGGAACAGGGGTGTGCCGTTTGGTTCTCCCAAGCAGAATTACAAGAGACCACTAGAGGCACAGGGGCCTCCCCTCCCCCCCTCGATGAATCTCTGTGCATTCGGGACTAGCACTGATGGGTGGAGATGCACGGGGGGAGTCTGACGAAGCTAGGAGAGGGTGGATTCATGGAGACGCCCTATAAACTAAAGTGATGAGCATCACATGGGAGCAGCTGTTACTAGTTTCCCCAACTTAACTGCAGCTTGCATTTGAATCTTTCTGCCCTTCTGTCAAAAACGGTGCGTCCCGGATGACTTCTAGGAGCAAGAGGAGAGGACAAGGCGCAGATTTGCCAGACACCTACTACAATAAATAGGGAGAATATGGAAGGAAGTGAGCAACCGATGGTACAAGCCACCTGAAGACACCAAAACAAAGTTGCAACATGTTATCAACCAAGTGGCCATTGAGGTAGGCTTGTTGAGGGCGGACCACCAAAGACTTTCAGATAGAGTCCGAGAAACGGAGACAGTGCTTGCGGACCTAGCTCCGAAGCAGGAGAGCCTCACGTCCACAGTAGTGCATTTAACTGACCGCGTTTCCCGCCTTGAGTGAAGTGTTGAAGATGCAGAAGGGAGGAGTCGCAGGAATAATGTGCGTATTGTTGGCCTTCCTGAGGGTGTCAAGGGAGAGAACATGGTGGAATACTTGGAAGATTGGCTGAGCACGGTGGTGGCACTGGAGCACCTTTCCAGGTTTTTCACGTTGGAGTGGTCGCACCGGGTGCCCTCAAGACCTTTTGCGCCGGGAAGACCCCCCAGAGTAGTGGTGGCAAAATTGATGAATTATAAGGACAGAGACACACTACTTCAAAGAGCCAGGGAGGTCAGCCCCTTCAAGGTGGCGAATGGAGAGGTAACGCTGTATCCAGACTTTACTATTGAAGTTCAAAACAAGCGAGCCTCTTTCCTTTCAGTGAAGAAAGTCCTACGGGATGAGGGGATCCAGTATTTGCTTCTCTTCCCTGCCAAATTAAGGGTGATTGTAGGAGATAAAACCACTTACTTCCAGTCACCGGATGAGGCGTGGGAATGGCTGGAGGCTCGAGGAGCGGGGAGGGGCTCCAAGGCGGGGCAGAGCCAAACTAAACCCAAGGGCGGCGGAGGCCTGAGAAGACGGAGGAACGGAATTCGCCCCCGGGCAGAACCGACCCCTGCGCAAAAGGAACTGGCGAAAAAAGTTGCTTTGGAGGCGGCGGCCTCCTTGCGTGACGGAACGGCCTCGGCGGAGGCTAACGGGAGGGACTCAGATGGAGGGTCTGGGTCTTCAGCGGAGGACTCGGGAGGGTCAGAGGTGACACCGAAGGTGACCCCTCAGACGGCCGATGAGCTGGGTTGAATTTGCAGACGCTCTGGCTCCACGGGGAAGAAAGCTAAATGAATAACTGGCCTAGACGGATGAGGAACCACCCCCCTAAAAGTTTCTTGGCCACCTAGATAGAATGGGCAGAACTCTGATGGAAAAGTTGAATTTAGTGTGCTGTTACACTTTTTTGTGGGCAATCTGCAGTTTGGGAGGTGCCCCTGGGATGGGGAGTTGGGATATTAAAGTTTGTTTTTTGATGGTGCAAGGGGATTCGGGAATTATTTGCCGGGTGAAATGTTGCTGGGTGGGGGGTGCATGTGGAGAAGGAAGCTATACACCCTCCCTTGTTACAATTGCAAAAGAATGGCGGATTATAACTTTCTGACCTGGAATATTAGGGGGATGGGATCCCTTACTAAACGTTATAAAGTGTTGTCATACCTTAAAAGACCGGGTATTCACATAGCCCTATTGCAAGAGACCCACCTGACAGCGAGGGAAGTAGACAAACTGAAACGTAGATGGAGGGAGCAGGTGTCTGCCACTAAATATTCCGCTTATGCCCGGGGGGCGTTGGTATGGATTAGGTCTGGAGTTCCCTTTGAGGGCACATCCACGGACATAGATAGTGAGGGCCGGTTTGTGATAGTGGAAGGTAAACTACATGGGGTCCTGATAGTCCTGTCTAGCATATACGCCCCCAATCAGGATCAGATCCCCTTTTTACAACGTCTGTCGGGACACTTTATGAGCCACCAGGAAGGAGAACTCTTGGTTGTCGGGGATTTTAACTGTGTCTTGAATACGGAACTGGACCGATCCATCCCACCACTGACAGGTGCACTGACACATAAAACTGCTAGAGGTTTCAGAGAATGGATGCTAAATTGGAACTTGGTGGATGTATGGCGGAGTCAGCATCCGGACGATAGAGATTACTCCTATTACTCAAGCCTCCACCAGGTGTCTACGAGGATAGACAGGGTGATGTGTTCCACTGGAATAGCCCAGGGGGTGTCACACACGGAATACTTGGGGCGCACCATTTCCGACCATAATCCTTTATTACTCATTTGGAGGGCGGCTGGGTCTAGACCCCCCATATTGATGTGGAGAATGGGACCAGGAGTACTCGAAGACCAGGTATACAGGGAGGAACTTTGTTCGTTCCTCACTGAACACACTGGTATTAATAAGGGATCCACCCCGGCCAGACACTTGGAATGGGAAACCCTTAAAGTGGCAACTAGAGGACACTGTATAGGTCGGACTGTAGGGATAAAACGAATACTAGAACGAGAACTCAAACGCTTAGAAAAAATTGTCCACGAGGGAGAAAGGGCCGAGGACGTCTTAACCCCCGAGTGTACTAGGTTAAAGGAAGCGAGGAATTATACTCTCAGACAGAGGAACAGCTGAGATGCCATAGTACGCAGAGTTACTTGGCTACGCAGCATGCAGAGGGGGGGCAGGTCAGGTAGGATGCTGGCATGGTTGGTGAGGCCTCGGGGAGCAGGAGCTCCTATTGTTAAAGTGCGGGACCTAAAGGGCGAGTATAGATATAAACCAGACGATATAAACAACGCCTTTAAGGATTACAACACCTTTCTGTACAGGAATCCAGAACCATTAGACACTGAGGGGGTTATTCTAACTTTGGAGGAGTGTTAATCCGTCCCAAAAGTGACGGATATACCACCAGCCGTATTACGAGTTCCATAGGATATAATGGACTCGTAATACGGCTGGTGGTAAATCCGTCACTTTTCCGTCACTTTTGGGACGGATTAACACCTCCTCCAAAGTTAGAATAACCCCCTGAATCTCTTGAAATATTCCTACACTCCCTCCCTTTGAAAACACTGACAACTGAGGACGGGGACAGGCTGGGAGGACCAGTGACACTTGAGTAGGTACAAACCGCCATTCAGCAATTGACACCCGGGATAACTCCGGGCACAGATGGCCTCTCTATGGATTTTGTAAGAAATATTCATCCTTACTAGCTCCTCAACTAGTTGAAATGTATGCAGAGGCTCTTCAGCGGGGTGTCCTCCTGGATTCCCTGAGAGAAGCTTTGGTGGTCCCCCTGCCCAAGACGGACTTTGAGGAGGCTTCGGTCACTGACTTCCGCCCATTATCAATGTTAAACAGTGACTTTAAAATATTAAGTAAAATTATGGCTAATCGGTTAGTCCACTTTGTTCCTATACTAGTTCATGAAGACCAGAATGGGTTTGTTCCAACACGAAGTACCTCACTGAACCTTAGGCGCCTATTCACACTTATGCATATATCAAATGAGGACAAACCGCCTGAGGCAATGCTATTGGCGGTTGATTTTGAAAAAGCCTTTGACTCGATAAGATGGGATTACCTTAGGAAAGTGTTGCTCCGGATGGGCCTGGGAGAAGGATGGGTGCGATGGGTAGACCTGCTGTACGCTGAACCGCTGGCGAGGCTGAGGACGGGCAGAACAATCTCATCGACTTATCCAGTGCATAGGGGTACTATGCAGGGTTGTACCTTGTTTCCATTGCCATTTGCTCTCGCAATTGAACCATTGGCTACCCAATTTAGAACTGAAGGAGAGGGCTCTGGGTTGAAGTGGGGCGGCACTGAACATAATATGCTGACGATATCCTGATTTACCTCAGAAACGGAGACACCGGATTGTTATGGACATTGAATAAACTGGATCAGTTTGGATGTCACTCAGGCTTTGACTGAACAGGGGCAAGACGTGTGTTTTTCCCCTGGTTGCTGGTGGGCGGCGCCCCCCTCCATGCCCTAGTGATATGTTGTGGGCCCCGCACACATTCAAGTACCTGGGTATACAGGTATTTCATGACCTAAAGGACCTCCGTGAGGGTAATGTAGGTAAATTGCTTCGAGCACTTCGAGCATCAGTGGGGTTTTGGCGATCACTTAAACTCTTTATAATGGCCAGAATATCCCTTTCCAAAATGATCATGATCCCCCGCCTTCTTTATTATTTCGCTAATTTACCAGTACTTATACCCTCGTCCTGGTTTAGGGAACTGAACGCCCTACTTAGGGATCTTATATGGGATGGAGGGCGCAGAAGGATGGCACTAACTCCTGTGCAGACCAACCGAGTCGGGGGTCTGGGGGTTCCTGACTTTGAGCTCTACTATCTGACGTGCCAGCTGCAGTGGATAGCTAAGTGGTGTGTGGGAGAGGGTCGAATAGATAGAATTACCTTAAGTGGTGAGCAGGGACGGAACCGGATATTGGCACAAATGCTCGGATGTTCCAGGATACCCCGGATAGGAAATGTATTAATGACAGTGGCTTTCTATTGCTGGAAAAAAGATATGAAGTGTACTAGTGCTACAGTTGCCTACTCTCCAGCTTTGCCGATAGCGGTACTTCCACAGGGCACAGCAGATGGGGCATTCCTGAGAGCCAGACTGAAGATATGGTCCAGAGTAGGGATGGAATCCTTGGGCGACCTTTTTCATGATGGAGTAATGCGAACTTTCACAGACATCCACGATAAAAACAAAGCTCCATCAAAACATGATTCACCACATAAAGGAGCACTGGCACACAATTAATGCAGAGCCGGACACACATGGGGTCTTACACCTATTTTTAACTTCAGGGAGAGAAACACATTTGGTCGCCAAACTGTACAGGACACAAATTAATGATATTTTGGATCCACTGCATTCGCTTAAGGAGAAATGGGAGGGAACCCTGGGCAGAGTACTTACAGATAGGGATTGGCGAACTGTACTAAAGCATCCACGAACAGTTTCACGCAATTCCCGTCTTAGGTACCTACAATACAATTACATACATAGGACATACCTTACCCCCCATAGGCTAAACCGCATATATGGGGGTATTCCTAGAAATTGCCCTAGATGTGGGGAACAGGACGCCAACCTTGACCACATGGTGTGGAACTGTACTGATATATATAATATTTGGAAAGCAGTCTTAAACGACCTTAATAGAACCTTATAGAGTGAATTGAAAAGCCCATAGCACCAACATGGGACGAGTTGCCGACCAGATGGGAGGAACGGACCTGGGAGGTTGGTGGGGACCTGGAGGTCCTTGCCCACGGAACGGATGGAGGGAGTGTCCTCTAACAGTACTAGAGAAGATTTACGATTTCTGTGTCGGGAAGCGAGAGGAGGCTGAGGCGACTGGTTTAGAAACGGAAGAGCGATAGATGTGATCAAGTAGGAATATTTAACGTCATATCATATAGCGAGGGATAATATAACTGGGACTGTATACGGGCTGCATTGGTAGGGGCCCATATAAATGACTGCACTCATGACGACGCACTTATTCTAGCTACCCCCACAACGGGAACGCGTGGGATCTTTTATCCACAATGGGATTTAACCGCTCCCAGCACCATCACATACACAGTTTGGTTAAAGTTAGCAATATGTTATTTTGCAATTAGGATACTCACAGTTGCATTTCTAATGGATAACTCTGCTTATGGAATAACTGTGTTGACTTTGTTTATCACATATACACCGCTTAGCCATTTGTGTCAAATCAGGAGAGTTATGCAAAGTGACCAGTTTTATATGCACGAATGGTAATGGAAAATATTTGCAAAGTTTGATCACGCAGTACCATAAGAATACAAACGTTATAAACTGAGTTGATAATATGTAAATGCAAAAAACTGTTAATAAAAAAAAAAGCATTACAGAATTCTCCTCCACAAACTACAACATGACTTAAATCAAAGAGAGCGTTCATAGATGACGGGTTAATCACAGAGCAATATGTATATTTCTCTAACATCTGATCCTTCAGGCAGCTTAAAAATTCATTTTCTGACTGCAGGGAACACAAAATGCCACAGGTGGAGTAGTAAGGAGAACCCCCATGTTTGTTCCTTCTCCTTACAACACTACAATGGCTCTACCTTCAGCCAAATACATTAAAAAGTAAAAAACGATGCATAAATACAAGGGACCGCACAAGTAATGTCCTCCAAAGAAAGGCCAGAACCGTCACCCAGCAGCCATCCTCGAGGTTGCTGTCCACCATGGAGATGCGTCCGCAGCATGTGAGGAGACCACGACCGAGCTGCGGTTCCAGACAGCATGGTACATACTTGGAACGACCTCCTTGTAAGCATCTGGTGGGGGTGAAGGCACCTCAACCAAGTCCGCAAAATACTTAAAAGCTCCTCTTTTTTGCATTCAGCATACAGCAGCAAGTGCACAAACAATCCCCTTATGTTCCAATCCTATTTATAAAAAATCACGCAAATTAATACAAAAAATACATATATGCTGCAACTTTGCTGTCATATCTCTAAAGAAAGTAATGTGCATCCTTCTAAGGTAAAAAATAAATAAACTGGTATAAGAAGTTGCATATCACGTGGTATTCGTCTCATAATATTTTACTTGTTTTGCTGTAACACCAACATTTTATTGTAAGACATAAAATATTTCATCCTCATTCTTTCCATTTTCCAATACCACATACTAAGCAGAAAATCATTGCAATAGCGTTAACTCACTGGCGTCCATCCAGCTCCTAAAATATCAATAAAGAAATACAATGGAGAAAGCAGTGTGGGGGCCTGGGCAGCTTCTCGGCATTTATCCACAGTCAGGAGAGACGGGGCGGAGAAGCATATTTGTTTATTGAAGAGGTGTGTGCCCATTGGCTTGCAATCAAGATTTCACATAGTTGCAAAACAATTATCACTATTTCGGTACAATAGGGACTAGTCTTCCTAACCAGCATGAGATGAAGATTTGGCACAGAAACACGAGTTGCAGGTTAGGCACAGAGCAGGAACCTTTCACCTACAGAGTTTGGGCCTGTAGGAAGTCGGTATTTAAGGCACAGCTCACGAGCCGGGGTTCCTTCAACAGTGACGGGTAACTTAGTGGGGCGTGCTACTGACTTGTAGTGAGGGGAACTGCCTCAGAAACAACGGCTGCATTTGGACACCGTGTCTGCTGACTCAACGTTAGGTGCACATACTTGTATTCAGATTTCTTCCAGAATGATGGCATGAGGGTATTAATGTGTCTCCCTCTATATTCCAAACACTATTACCCTATACATAACCTTAGTGCTGTGCTCATGCCAGTATGTTTTTAGCATGATGGTTTTCACCAACAATCATACTCTGATGCTCCCTATACCCTTTGATGCTGGCGCACAGAAATACTACAGCCAGCCACAGAAAATGCATTTCTTAAATCTCTTGGAAATATGACAAGTGTGAACAAACATTCTAAAAACAAAATGTCCATCTATGTTTCACCTTAGAATTAATGGGTGCAGGCAGGGCCGTCTTCTGGGCGGTGCGAGCGGTGCGGCAGCACCGGGCGCTGACCTCAGGGGGGCGCTGTGTTCAGCAATGACTTCCGAAACTTGCGATTTCAAAGCAACTGCTGAAAAGTTCTTTGTGCTTTTAGCCTTCAAGAATCAATTAAAATGTCAAGATAACTCTTGTAATTAATGTTCCTGCTAGAAAGAGATGGGAGTTTTGCCTAGTGGCAGCTTTGACTCAACATAAAGTAGCATAGAGGGTTAATATGCCTGTAAAAAACAGAACTATGGGGCATATTTAAGAAAAGTGCACAGTGCAGCGCCACTTTCCTTGCACCCCTTAGCACCCCCCCTAACGCCACCATGTGTGCATCATATTTAAAATACGGCGCACCGTGGCGGTCGTTAGGGGACTAGCGTCAGAATCTTTTATGCTAGTCCGGCGCTTTGCAGGATTAGCGTAAAAAATGTTGGCGCTAATCTTGCAAAGCACCCGGAGGCCCATTGTAACCAATGGAAGCCTCCTTTTAATGCCTGCTCTGAGCAGGCATTAAAAGAGCCGGAAAAAAATGAGACAAAGAAATCTGACAGATTTCTTTGCCTCATTTTTTTGCCCCCCCTAACAGGGGATGCCCCCTTTGCATACATTATGCCTGACACAGGCACAATCGTAGCGCAGAGGGTTTACAAAGTTGTGCAATTCTTGCATTGTGCCTCTTTGTAAATATGGCACAGCGTTTATGACCTTCTAACGCCACATTAGTGTAAAAAATGACACAAATGTGGCGTTCGAATGGTACTAGGGGCTCTTAAATATGCCCCTATGGCAGTACTTAATTTGTGCTTGTTGTTTCCAGTGCAGAGCACCGGCACTTTTATTTTTGAGGGCCGGCTCTTATTTGTCTGCCTCAAGCATTTACTACAAGAAAAAGACACCTATGGGAAAGATGGAGGAAGAGAAAAACGAAAAAGCCTCACAATGGGAAAAAGCTGAAATCTGCAAGAGTGAGCTGACTTGGCAGGGAGTGCCTGTAAATGGATTGAAGAGTCCCAAGATGGCTTCAGGATTACACTGCCTCTGTATTCTGCGTTCACACATTTAATTGCAGCAGCAGCATGTTTAGGAGGAGGGCTTTGGGCACCGGCACCTTTTTATTTCAAATTAAGTACTGCCCTATGGGGCATATTTGAAAAAAGTAGCACTGCAGACAGTGCTGCGCCACTTTTCTTGTGCCCCTTAGCACGCCCTAATGTCACCATGTGTGCATCATATTTTAAATACAGCACACCATGGCGGTAGTTAGGGGACTAGCGCGAGAATATTTTATGCTAGTCCAGTGCTTTGCAGGATTAGTGTCAGAAATGTTGCCACTAATCTTGCAAAGCACCCAGAGGCCCATTGTAACCAAAGGAACCTCTTTTTGATGCCTGCTCTGAGCAGGCATTAAAAGTGCCAGAAAAAATTGAGACAAAGAAATCTGACAGATTTCTTTGCGTCATTGTTTTTGCACCCCCCTACCTAACGTGGGAATGCCATCCTTGCATACATTATGCCTGGTGCAGGCATAATGTAGCAAAAAGGGATGCACAGTGGTGCAATGCTTGCATTGCGCCTCTTTGTAAATATGGCTCTGCGTTTTTGGCCTTCTAACGCCACATTAGTGTGAAAAAATGACAATCATGTGGCGTTAGAATGCCACTAGGGGCTCTTAAATACACCCCTATAGCCGTGCCTCATTTGTGCTTGTTGTGCTGGTGCAGAGCACCAGCACTTATTTTTTAGGGCTGGCGCTTATTTTTCTGCCTCAAGCACTTACTGCAAGCAAAAAGACACATATTAGAAAGATGGAGGAAGAGAAAAACTAAAAAGCGTCACAATGGGAAAAAGCAGAAATCCACAAGAGTGAGCTGAAGGGGCAGGGAGCGCCTGTAAATGGATTGAAGAGGCCCAAGATGGTTTCAGGATTACGCTGCCTCTGTATTCTGCGTTCACACATTTAATTGCAGCAGCCGCATGTTTAAGAGGAGGGCTTTGGGCACCAGCACCTTTTTATTTACAAATTAAGCACTGCCCTACAGGGCATTTTTGAAAAAAAGTGGTGCTGCACAGAGTGCTGCTCCACTTTTCTTGCGCCCCTTAGCGCTCCCCTGTGTGTGCTGTATTTAAAATACGGCGCAACACGGAGGTAGTTAGGGGACTAGTGTCAGAATTCTTGACTCTAGGCATGCGATTTGCAGGATTAGCACAAAAAAGAATTATGCTAATCCTGCAAAGCACCCAGAGGCCCATTGTAACCAACAGACACCTCCTTTTAACGCTTGCTACGAGCAGGCGTTAAAAGTGCCAGAGAAAAATGACGCAAAGAAATCTGTCGGATTTCTTTGTTCCATTTCCCCCCCCCCCCCTTAACGTGGGAATGCCATCCTCGCATACATTATGCCTGGTGCAGGCATAATGTAGCGCAAAGGGATACACAGTGGCGCAATGCATGCATTGCACCACTTTGTAAATATGGCACAGCGTTTTTGGCCTTCTAACGCAACATTAGCGGAAAAAAAACCCGCTAATGTGGTGTTAGAATGGCGCTTGGGGTTCTTAAATATGTTCCTATATTTTATGTGGCTAGCTGAGTGGATTAGTACAGCCAGCCTTTACAAGTGCTTTAAAACACATGAATGTATGTGAAAGGGGAGCGATGGAGAGATGAGGGGCACATTTGCCAGGTGGTAGTGAATGAAGCCGAGGAGGAGGTCATGAGGTGGGGCGCCACAATAAAATGTCGCACAGGGTGCCACCAGTCCTAAAGCCGGCCCTGGGTGCAGGTTTTAGGAAAAGAATAGCGACCTCCCATTTAAACAGAACGTAGGCAACGGGGTAACTCTTGTTCTGAGGTTCCTCTTGTAGTGAAGTGTGGGAAAGAGGACATGTTCCCCTGGCTCTACTTAGAGGTAAAAAATCACCAAAAAAACAGCTTCATTGTGTCACTGGTTTCACAAACTCAATATTATGTTCACAACTTATTATGCAAAACTTTCTGTCCCTGACATGCTTAGAGTATCACTGCCACATTCTAATATTGTGGTTAGACACAAAAAAGAGCCCAGTGCCTACTGGCATGGGCGCAATGGCACAACCAGCGACACACTCATGAGTTGGGATGGGGTGGAGGACAACTTCATGCAGGGTACAGATGAAGGGGATGCTCGGCAGGTAGTTGAGGTGGGTATTAGGTGCAGGGTATGGTGGAGGTGGTACCCTACAACCAGCACCGTCTAAGCAGTCATTGGCCATAGTTCTAGGTTACTGGGAATGCGTTACATTCTTGTTAAGATATCATTAACCACCCAAAGGGTTCACTGAATATACCTAAGTTAAATAACTTTATTGCTAGATATTTAGGTTAGAGATGTATCGCTACTATAAAGAAAAGTAAGAAGATTTCAACAAAAAACTGCAATTGAGGTAGCTTTATGGTTACAATACACAACCTAAATACCCTGAAATTTGAACGCTCTGGTGAGTTGCACAACCACAAATCTCCAGTGCACTACTCAATGAACTAGCACATGACAATTGCCATCATTGGTGACATCACTAGTAATATCACATTTCATATGACCTATATCATTATTTTAAAAAAATACTGATGTTTCATTATGTATGGCATAACATGAAGCTTGGCGATTTCCACAAAGCTGACAACTGTCGTTGAAAGGAGAGGTCAGCGTCTAGGTGTGTCACTATATTAGTATGACTGGGTCCTTGGGACTGGGTCCATATAAAGCTTGCCAACTGGGGGCACCGCAGGCCTACCAATGCCATTGGTGGCATAATGAGTGATATTCATTAGGTCTTTACAAAGGGAAACTTATGGTAACATTGATACCCCATACCTTTGAATTTCTGGTGATTTCAGGACTGGATGTGGCATTATGGCCAGAGCTGCTGTCTTTGGAACTGGGTAATTAGGTCTGAGTCTAGGCGTCTGCACAATATTCTGTGATTCTGTGTAAATCAATTAATTCTCCCTGTGCCTATAGAATAGAAATGAATGTCTCCTAGTGTAATATAGCGGTAGCTCATATAAAGCATTCCAATACCTTTGGGTCGAGGTTGTGCTATATAACCCGCATAAAAATATATTTAAAAGAAAATTAACGTTCTAAATCATAACCATATTATCCCTTCAACTGACTTTTGTTAATGGAATATTTTTTTTTATGGACGTAACATGACACATCAATCAATCAGCAGCTATGTAGAGCACTATTTGTCACCCGTGAGGTTATCCAGTCATGTGTATTTGTGAAGCGCATGCAAACCCCCTGGGGCATCTTAGCATTGAATAACAGGCATTTATTGTTACTCTTCTCAATGGTACTCATGTTATTGACCTCTTTGGTTGAAAGGATGGGTGGACCCGTTGGGATCTGAACCTATGTCATAAAGTCAAACACAGGCCTGTAGAGTGCATGCATTAGCCCACTGAGCAACCAGACCAGGTATTTTCTGATCTGAACTTTAACCTCACCTTAACACAGCTAAATAAGAACCCAGTGTGCATGGCCTCAAACTGTACCATCCATCACAGATTCTCCACTTAGCGCATACTAATCTGTCAGGGGTGTCTCATATTAGGAAAGCACGGGCTGGTGTAAGAGTTTTCTCTTTGTAAACCACCCGCCCATGGAATTTGTTGCCTCTGGTGTTGCATTCCATCACTCACCTTTGCGGTTTCAGGAGGAAACGAACAACTTTGATTTTTAGATCTAGACTCCTTGTTTTTAGGTCGAGCGCGCAAGAGCTCTGACGTGTTGTAATTTATCTATGGGCTTTTAACCACGCCCATCTCACGTCCATCACCATCACTCGTTCCTAGGATTGCCTTTCAAAAATCATTTATCATCACTGGTAAATGCTTTACATTTGTCACTCCTTGGGGCAGTTTTGTTACCGCTTTGGCCATCAACACTGTTACATGGATATTGCCGATGCGTTTGACTGCAAGCAAGCTTCTTTTTCTTTTTGTGCCTCTCCTTCGTGCTCACGCTCATGGCGGCCGTGGTGCTTTGAATTGCCTAGGAATTTACAACGCTAGTAGCTTTAACTCGAGCAAACGTTGAGATACATTGCTTTGCAAATGCTTGTTGTCTTTTTTCTGTTATGCTTGCACCAAGAGACCCTTTGGGGTTTAAGTGCCCTTAATAAATGTATAACACATAACATACCAATCCTGCCCTCGAACTCCTATTACGAAAAGATTTTCCTACACTTAAAAGTAGTTTAATGTGTCACTAAATTACTCTGTCCGTGTTAATATACGTGTTTTGTTAATGTAAAACATGAATGTACATCTATACGGTAAACCCACTACACAGCCTTCAATCCAGGCGAGCAAATCTCTTTGAGATTTGGGTTACGCACGCTGTAAACGCAAAACGACATCGACAGTACAAGGGCTTGCAAATACTTCAACAGTAAGGCACTAAGTTTGAGAACAGCCCCAGTTGGATCACTAAATGCAGTCCTAGCAAGGCACGGGAACACACAATTATATTTAATTATTGCTCTGTCATGTTCTGATTTCTGTTTGAAACAAATCTGTCTGCTGCCTGCAGATGTGTGCAGAAAGAGGCTTTGAAATGTAACTCTTTGCTGTGCCCCCGGCATGATTCGCTCCATGCTTCTCAGTTTTTTGCCAAATATGCAGCGGTGGAGCAGGTAATCTGACGGACGTGTTGTGCATTTCAGAATTCTGCGCCGCTGGAACACGAATCGTTCTGCTCGTAGTCCCTAACAATGAGCTTCTGAAATAAATGCCTGCTCCGCAGACAAGGCCCTGACGTGTTTGCCTCTGGGAACCGGGGACTGGAATGATGCAGGTCGAAGGTGAAGTGAAACATTTATTTTATTCTATACAGAGTCATCACCACCGCCTGTTCAACTCCGGTGACAGTTCGTTCTCAGGAGATGGCCATACCAAATCAGGAAGGACCACGTGAGAAGGAAAAGGGCAGGACCATGGAAAGGTAAAATGGGGGGCATTTGAAGAGGTATGGAGTGTACCAAGTGGTATTGAAAACTCCAGGAAAGTTTAACAGTGATCTTTGCCTGGACTGCACGTCTTCATGCTGTTAAAGATATTTCCATCAGGGCACAATATATGGTTACATTGGATTATTCCTTTCAGGCGTATTTTTTGCATCAAGTGATTTGGAAAGCTCACAGGTCTTGATTTTATTAGATGAGGTACTTCGTAATTGATGCTTCTGTGTGTGCGTGGGGAGGTGAAGTTGAATCTTGTGTTTACACGAGGTGAGTGGGTGAGACGAACAATCTCCTGTCACCACAGAGCTGGATCCCTCAGCTGGACCGCATGACTGGATCCCCAGATGCAAGACACGGCCACATAGCTAGATTCCATCTGCACCACATGGCTGGGCTTCTAGTTGGATACTGTGTTTGCACAGCACATTGGAATCGCCTGGCTGCAACTCACATCTGGATCTACTGGTTACAATACACAGCTCGATCCCATGCCTATACTGTATGGTCAAGCACTTTGTAAGAAGCGCACAACTTGATTTTCCATTTGCACTGCACATCTGCATTCGCTGGCAGTGGCGGATCCACTAGGTCTACCGCACAGCTGGACTCCTCACCTCACTACAAAGCTGAATGCACCGAGTGTAATTGATTTCCCATGGCACTGCCCTGACAGTAGAACCTTTGCCTGCAACTGCAGAATTGTATTTAGTAGCTAGATTACAAGGCAAGATCCCCTAGCAGCCCCCGCCTGGATCCTTATGCAACTCTTTCAGATACACCTTCTGCTTGCCTTATGCATACCCTCGTGCACCTCCTTAGAGGCAGCCCCTTCTTACTCAAGCCGAGGCTTGGCAGAGTCGTGTTGAGGCTGAAGCCTTTGGCCCTTGCATCTGTCAGATGCTAGAGCAGTTCTGACCATAGGTCTCCCAGGAAACAGATGCTGAACACAGCGGAGAAGAGGCTGCCGCCTTGGGAGGAGGATCTCATCCTGTCCAATCGGATAGCAGCAGAGGGAGGAGTGAGGCTGGAGTGGAAGAACAAATCTTGGGTCTGGAAACGATGAGAGGACCCCGAGACAGAGAGGAATGGCAGACAAAAGGACAAAGGGTTGAGGTGGGAATTCAGGGGTGTATCTGCACAACCTCTCACAGGACGAGTCAGGGTGATGTGGTGCTTGTCCCAAAACATTATTATAATCTTGCAGATGTAATATGGACTTTCCGTAGTCTATGACGTAAAAAGTCTAGGAGGCCAAAATACAGGCTGGTTGTGTAATCTAAGCATTAAAGAATTAATTCAAGGAAACCAGGACTCTTTGTGGGAACGCCACACAAGAAATCAAATTGCATTTGTGTTTTCAGATAGAAATAAGAGGCCTTGCCAATTGAGCTGATCTTGGATAACTCAAATATATGCTTCTAGTGTGCACAAACTTGGAGAGCCATGGGATACAAAGAAATAGCAAAGATGCGGTCGGTGGTCAGTGATGCATTCAGCATTGAAGAGTTCCATTTTGTTTGTTTGTGACTAAAGAACAGGAATCACTCTACCTTGAACAAGCATCTAGCGGGGAATGTTCGTGCTTGTCTTTTTGCAGGATTTCAAAATCATTTGGTGTCTTCTGTGTGTTTTTTTGTATTTGCCACATTAAGTGCGCCGGGTACGCCCTGACGTGGGTCCCGTGCTTGCTATGTCACCATATTCAAGCTAGCCTGGCTGTTGAGGTGGTGATACCCCAAAACCAGTCCCAGGATGCTGGTTTCCAGTCCAGGCAGGTCCTGGCTTGGCACTTCAGGTTGGACTGCTCCCATTGGGAGCAGGGTCAAGACTGATTTGCATACAGCTGGGTCCAAACTGGAATGGAATGGTGAGCAAAAAAACGATGGATTTAGGCCCAGATCTGAGACTGAGGATGAATGTTTCGCATTGTTCAGCATTCAATCCATCATCTGTTCTTTTTGTATTGGTTGAGTATAGGCTTGTAGACATTTAAGTGCTTATTTTAGTAATGGTTCACGTTGCTTACTGTTAAAGGTATTTGCAGGTTGTTAAGTATATGGGTAGACATGTTGGAGGACTTTGCAGTTTTTCATAGAGCTGGGTGATCAGTTATCCATTACCAGGTCTATGATGATTGATTTAAAGAGAGCATCACTAGCCAGGTACAAATCTGTCATGATGTGGGCGCGATGGTGTAGCATGTTTATGCTAACTTTATATGCATGATTCAAAAAATGTAATTGTGTGGTCCAGGGGAGTGCTCATTAGTTACAGTGACAACTATCTAGCTTTAGTACTGTGCTTATTGGAATTCCACATACTGGGACATGCCTGGGCCAGAGATATCTGGGGCAGACAGTTTGGTATTTGTGCCGATCTCTTAGGAGTGTCTAAAGTTGCACAACAGATTGGTGCTTAACTTGGGTGTGTCTAAGTGTGCCAACAGGATGTGTGCATGAGGGTGGTGCTCGGGCTACAGTATGTTTGGGTAGAGCGCTTGAGACTCCGTGTTTGGGTGTAAATAAGAATGCTTTGTGCAGGGTATTTGCACGAGTCTGCATGAGCTACGCTGGGTACAAAGAGTTTGCTAAGTGTGCGTCATGGGATCTGCATGTCCCAGAAAGTGTCCAAGTGTACTTCTTGGGAAGCAGCATATTTGAGGTGTCTAAGTTTACTGCGGGAGTGGGATGTCGGAGCATGGGGAGGGGTGTGACAGCACTTGCTGGCAGGGATGAAGAATGTCTGAGTGTGGCTGAGGATGAGAGTGATGTGCTACAAAGAACGAAGAACATCATTAAGTATATCCACCATTCATAAAACAAACATGCACACCAGCTAGGCTGCTTCTATGGCAGCCATTAGTTAATTCCCTAACATTTCACAGAGGGCTTCTCACTTTGACCTGTCCTAGCTGCCAGTGGGTCATTCTTCAGTACTGATTGTAGGAAAATAGCCCCCCACTTTTTCCCTGATATTGATGCTGACTTGACAGAGTGTCGGGAGACCCTGCTAACCAGGCCTCAGCACCAGTGTTCTTTCACTACAAATGTACAATTGATTCCACAATTGCCACACCTCTGGCACCCAGATAAGTCACTTGTAAAAGGTACCAGTGGTACCAAGGACCCTGTGACCAGAAAAGGTCCCTAAGGGCTTAGCATGTGTTGTGCCACCCTAAGGGACCCCCTCACCTAACACATGCACACTGCCATTGCAGATTGTGTGTGTTGGTGGGGAGAAAAAAGGCAAAGATGACATGGCATCCCCCTCAGGGTGACACACACAAAACACTGCCTGTGGCATAGGTAAGTCACCCCTCTAGCAGGCCTTAAAGCCCTAAGTCAGGGTGCACTATACCACAGGTGAGGGCATAGCTGCATGTTCATTCTAAGACATTGTTTGTACAGTGTGGCCATATTAAGTATATGGTCTGGGAGTTTGTCAAAATGAACTCCACAGTTCCATAATGGCTACACTAAATACTGGGAAGTTTGGTATCAAACTTCTCAGAATAACAAACCCACACTGATGTCAGTGTTGGATTTATTACAAAAATGCACACAGAGGGCATCTTAGAGATGCCCCTGTATTTTACCCAATTCTTCAGTGCAGGACTGACTGGTCTTTGCCAGCCTGCCACTGAGGGATGAGTTTCTGACCCCCTGGGGTGAGAGCCTTTGTGCTCTCTTGGGCCAGAAACAAAGCCTGCACTGGGTGGAGGTGCTTCACACCTTCCCCCTGCAGGAACTGTAACACCTAGCAGTGAGCCTCAAAGGCTCAGGCTTCATGTTACAATGCCCCAGGGTACTCCAGCTAGTGGAGATGCCCAGCCCCCAGACAAAGCCCCACTTTTGATGGCAAGTCCAGGGGGATAATTAGGAAAAACAATGATGAGTCACCACCTCAGCCAGGACCACCCCAAAGGTGGCCAGAGCTGAAGTGACCCCCCCACCCCCGGCAGAATCCTCCATCTTGGTTTGGAGGACAGGGACCAATTGGGATAGGAATATGGCCCCCTCCACAAGGAGGGTGTACCACCCTCAGGGACAGTAGCCATTGGCTACTGCCCTCTAACCCTAAACACACCCCTAAATCTTGTATTTAAGGGCTCCCTCAACCAAGCTAGTCAGATTCCTGGTGACCTCACAAGAAGAAGGACTGCGTAGCTGAAATCCCAGCAGAGAAGGAACGGAGACAACAACTGACTTGGCCCCAGCCCTACCGGCCTGCCTCCTGCTTCAAAGAACCTGCAGAAGAAAAGTGACGCATCCTGCAGGTCAAGCAACCTCTGAAAAACCTCCAGAGGACTGCCTGCATCACAGAGGATCAAGAACTCCCGTGGACCGCGGCCCTGTCCAAAGAAAAACAGAAGAAGAAACCTCTTCTGAAGGACTCCCACCTCACTCCAGAAGCATGAGGCCTAACCACTATGCACCCGACGCCCACGACCCAAGTCCAGGTGGCCCAACTGACCAGAGAGGACCCCCAGGCAACGGCGACCAAGTGCCCACCCTGGGTTGACCTCTTCACCCCTCCACGACGACGCCTGCAGAGGGAATCTCGACGACCCCCCTGACCGTGACTGCCCTCGACAAAGATAACCAACACCAAAGAACCCACTCCCCTCGCAGCCCCTAGGCCTTGGAGGAATCGACACCCGACGCAGCAACAATCAACAGGCGGCCCTCTTCCCTGTCAGACCAGTGGTGTGTCCGAGACAACCCCTCGTACATCGCCTGCAGCGCCTGAGTGACCCCAGGGTCCCCTAATAGAGTTTCATTGGAAACCCGACACCCTGTTTGCACCCGGCCGCCCCAGTGCCGGTGAGGGTGTAGGATTGGTGCCTACTTGGGGCCCCTCCAGTGCTCCTCTAATCCCTCCGGTCCGCCGAGCCACGGGAACTTACCTGCTGGCAGACCAAATTCCAAGTACCTCCTGTCTTCAAAGGAGCCCACGTTAAAATTGCTCAACTTTGACCTCTGCACCCGGCCGGCCCCCTGTTGCTGGTGGTGGGTATTTGGGGTTGACTTGAACCCCCATCGGTGGACTACCTATAACCTGGAGACTGGAACGGTAAGTCGTGTACTTATCTCTAAAACTGTACTTTATTTTCTTCCCCCACAAACTGTTCTGAAAAATGCAGTGTCCACTTTTGAAATAGATTCTCTGTTTTCTTAAAAACTGTTTCCTTTGCTAAAGTGAATCAAAGTTACATTGATATCTGTGTTGAGTACTTACCTGCAACAGTAATTATTTCAGAACTGAATCTTGTGGTTCTAGTAATAAAGTAACAAACTAATATTTTTCTATATAAAAACCTATTGGTCTGGAGTTAAGTCATTGAGTGTGTGTCTGTTATTGTCTGTGTGTGTACAACAAATGCTTAACACTACCCTTTGATAAGCCCAACTGCTCGACCACACTACCGCAAACAGAGCATTAGTATTATCTATTATTGCCTCTGTCAAGCCTCTTGTGGAACCCCTGGACTCTGTGCACACTATATCTCATTTTGATATAGTATATACAGAGCCAGCTTCCTACACTGGTACTTTGGGTTTTCCATCACAAACACAGAGCGAGGAGCACCAGAATGCAGAAAAAACTGAAATAGATGCGATACTGTCACCTGACTGCGGAAAATCAAGATCTATGCTTCAGGCCCTTTTCCATTCATCTCGGACTGCGTTAACAAAGCCAAGTCGCTGTGTTTATGGGCAAACCTACCATATGAATCCACGGTTTCCACAGTCGTTGATGATTTAACTTTGTTTTTTCCACATGTATTATCCATTATACTTGGAAGCTGAGAGACTGCATGAAAGTGAACTCAGGGGTGTCCCTTTCAGATAAAGTACGTGTGCAGCTAGTAAGAGAGTTCAGTTGGCTAAACGGCCCCAGAGATGCTTGCTCTCACACATCCTTCTATCCTTCCAAGGTTGGCCAAGCCACTGTCCACAAGCTGGGTGATAGCACAACCAAATGCCTATAGGCACTTCATTTTGTGATGTGCACCACATGAATAGTAACAAAGCACTCAAGGTAAGAAGAAACTGACATCCAAAGTAGAGATAGGAGAAACGAGCAGCAGCAGCAGCTCTGCTGGGGCAATAACTGCCTGTATAGTGCGCCACCCAGATGGCACTGAGGAGGATACACTTGTCAAAAGAGGTTTTCATGCTCTGCGAGGCCCGCAGATGCCTTGGTTTCGGGGGACAGGTTAGACTTAGGTCTCGGCTATCTTCATGTGGCAGCGCAACCTTTTGATCAGAGCAGAAGCTGTGTGAAAACACGTTGTGCACTCCACAGCCCCTGCTCCAAATTTCATCACCACCTACTCAGCGCCGGAAGTGAGCCCTTTGACCTCAGTGGACCGATCTCGCCTCACCTTTCACTCCTTTCTGCATGTGCGACGGTACATGCTTTCCACTCTTGACCAAGGCCGGTTCTAGGACTTTTGGGGCTCCCAGCAGAAAGTGAATGTGTGAGGCTCCTCTAATCTCTATACAACGTGAAATCACAGGAAATGAAATCACAGGAAATGCCATAAATTCCATATTGTTACTGCGACTTCCTAAGAAGCAACTTTCTTGGTTCAGATTATCAGTAAACCATAAATAATAACACAAATAAAATAGGAACATAAAATTTTAATTTCTGTTAAGTAGTTGAGTGGAAATACATACATTAGTCACACTGGACAGAAAGGTTTGATCTAGGCCTCTCCAAAATGTATATCTTTAATCATATGTTAACAACTTGTTTCCAAATTGCATTAGGCATTTATGAATTTGTTGCACAAACTCCACCAAAAGGCTGCAAAGTGTTGTTCAGGGTCAAAGTCAGAGACACAGTCAACAAGTAGTAGGAGAAGTAGATTGTTTGTGGACTGAATCTGCATCATGATGTAGCTTTTTTTTTTTTTTTTTTAAAGAGTTGAGTATTCACTTGTTTGCTAAATTGGAGCTCGGTTTGGGCTCTCCAGGTGGATATGGGGATGTCATTCCAAATCAGTGGTTCATTGATAGAAAAGGCCTTTTGCTTATTTATTTTCTTTTTAGCACTTCTCCTTTCATCTGAAGATGCCCTTGCTGCAGGTGTGTCGAGAGCCACTGGTAATAGCAAGATTGTCCGCCATGTAGGCAGGGGTGTCAATCGTGTGTAAGTGATACTTCAATAGTGCAAACGTAGCCAAAAGGCAGAGGAGCACTGCACAGGTTCAATGCCAAGCATTAAGTCAAGAAGTGATAGGAAAGGCAGCTGGTTTGTGGACTGTTAATGCATTGTGATGGCAGTGAAAATGATGCAGCTGGGTTTCAAGATGGTGCGGGTTGGCAAGGGGAACGTGTGGTGTTCCACCACCATGGAATGATATGGTCAAATTTCTTCATTCCCTAGTGAGGTGTGCTGCAGCATGTAGAATGCTCTTAAGAAGAAGTTGAATTCCCAAATACCCAGAACGAGATAAAGTATATGCATGAAAGATATGAAAGAAAATAAAACTGTTGAAAATAGCTTGACATCTATTAAAGGCCTCACCCAAAACACAGTAAACACCAAAACCTAAGATAATGCAATTCTATGTAGGCTAAAAGAGTTAAACGTGCAACTACCCTATCAATGCCCTCTGAAGCCTTCAAATGTTCGGTTTCTAATTATTAATACACTCACATGGTTGCAGAGTGCATTTCCTTTTGTAAATTAGCATAATGCTGACTCAATTAACACTTTTGAGATGCATCTCCTCTAACTTGCAAATGATTTCTCCCAATTTTCCAGAACACCTGGAAAGCACATGTTCAAATGCAATTAAAACACTGCAAGCCTAACTCACTAACCAGCCCATTTTATTGGGACTCACAAAGCTGGACTATGGTTGCAAGGCCCAGGGGAGCGAGGCCAGGCCTCAGGGTTGTGTCTGGTCAGTATTTTGCCATAGAAGGTACTTTCATGTCTGCATCAGAGCAAAAATCTTAACAGAACATCTTAGGATATAAAAATATAGAAAAGGAAATGCTTTCCTCATCAACAAAGTAAAATCTCTCAAATTGGATATATGTAAAACAAAGACAAACTGTGTAGAGCAGAGGTCTGCACATTAAGGGTAGGTCCCCTCTAATGGACCTCAATTGATCTCATAGGACACCTGCCTCTAAGCAGCAAAAACATTTTATTATGCTGCAAGGTAATAGAGACTAACATCATTATGATTAAAACAGTGCATTGCTTTTAGTGAAGGAAAATAGTGGCAGTGAGTCATTCTATAATGGGTCATCCATTTATTTAGTTATTTCATAAGTGTACTGCGATCTGGGGACACTGGTTTGTAAACAGGAAAGTAATTTGAAAAGTTATTACTTGAACTTCAAAAGTAATCAAATGCAAAATTAGGGCCTACTTCTCTGGAACTCGTGATGCTTGACCAGGATTGTGAAGTCCAAGGGAGAAAGGCCCCTCAATGTTTCTCATGCATGGTCCAGCACTGCAAGGCCTGAGCATGGCATTTTCCTGAGTCTTGTATCACTTGACCATCCTTGTGAGGCTCAAGAGAGGGGCTGCCTTTCTGCCCATGGTCCAGTGCTTCAAGGCATAGGTGGAAGGCCTTTCCTCCCTTGGACCTCACATCACTGGGCCATAGTTGGAAGTCCTTGATGACAAGACAAGAATCTGTCCCTAACTTCTAAAAGTCAAGAACAGGATCCACATTACCCACCTCTCCCTAGGGTTTCATTGCCAGCATGGAAGCCAACTTCCCATTATTACATAGCAGGACATTTAACTATGCTTGTGATTTTACCAAGAACTCTGACTGAATGGTAAAATACAGCCATAGTTTGGGTGCCCAAAGACCCATAACCCCACAAGTCCATGGTCCTCCTGCACTTGCTACACTATTGATAGCTATGCTCTTCAGAGGGGCTTGGGCAATGCAACCATGGACCAGTGCTGCAAGCCCCATGGCAGCGGACTCCATGCCTTAGGCCTCTTAACACTGGACCATGGCTGTAAGGCCATGAGAAGATGGGCTTTCATGGGCTATACATGGGAGAAGGGACCAATGACATAATGAGGTAGCCACAGGCCAAGATGCAAGAAAATGAGGCTGCACAGTAAATCACACCCATAATTGGGTGCATTGGGTCCCTAACAGCCATGAGCCCTGGTGCCACTGCACCTGCTGCACTACTGACAGCTACATCTCTGAGAGAGGCCCACCTTGGTCCTCACAGCCATAGTTCAGGGCTGCTAAGCTCATGGGGAGTGCATGCTTCCCTAAGTGTCTAACCATGGCTGTGGGGACCAGGGCAGTTAGGGTCTTTCCCAGGCCTCACAGCTCTGGAACATGACTATGTGGCCCAGAAAAGAGTGCCAAGTAGCAGAGCAATGGTGCTATGGGCCCTGGGGAAAATAAAAGCATCTCCTTAACTTCGTCCACTAGCTGCAGAGTAAAATAAAGCCATCATTTGGGAACACTGGGCACTAAGTACTCTGGGACCAGTGCCTCTGCACCTGATGCACTACTGAAGTCCATGCCCCTGACTATGTCCTGCAACACAGGACTAGAACGCTTGAACAGCTGCATACATTTTCACCAACCCACCAGACACCTACGCTTTGCCTCACTCTCACTTGCACACACTCCCCGCATCCGCAAAAGCAAAACCGGAGGTCACTCATTATCCTACATCACACCCAAGTCATGGAATGACCTCCCTTAACACATCCGATCCTCCTCCTCACTCCTCGAGTTCCATAAGAAGCAGAAAACCTGGCTCTTCATATAAGCACCATGGGAACACACACCTTGCCCAAGAGCCTGGATACCCTCTTATGTGATTAGTGGGCCATACAAATCAACATAACATTCACGTAACATATAACACAACACACACCACCACCACAATATAACCCTATGCACAGAGCTATCTTACAGAGCTGTGAGATAGTTTAAATCAGACCCAGGTGGTGGGGTCACATGAACCCCCACCCCTCTCCCAACCCTCCCAGTTATGGTGTAGCACTGAGAGGAATAAGGGGGGGGCACTATCCATGGGCCTCGCAGCACTAAACCATGGCTATGAGGCCTAGAGGAGAGCGCCCCGCAAGGCCTTGAAATGCTACACCATCTCTACAGGGTGTAGTATAGGGGCCCTTCTAGGCCTTGTAACCATGTTCTTTTGCTGCGATGCAAGGCACAGTGAAGGGTGGTCCCATCCCGTGGGCTTCACAGCTGTGGTCTAGTGCTGGAAGGCCAATGAGATGTGGCCCCACTGCCATTGCCTCACATCCATGGTCTGGTGCTGCAGGGCCTCGGGCAGGAGAGTCTCCTTTCCTGGCCCTCACAGCAATCGTCCCCAACCACTGCTGCGAGAGCCAAGTAAGGTGGCCAATATTTCATTATCACTTTAGAGGACAATTTGTGCCTTTGAAGACACCTAGTCATTTGGAGACACATTGCATGTGCAGAGACATGAGAAGATGTTTGTTGGAGGTCAGAGGAACTATGAGTCACAGAGAAGAATTTTGGGGTTTCATCTAAATCCCCCTTAAAGCAGGCTCTAATAAAAGATAATGCAACTGGTGATTAAGTTTATCAAGTGTGAGTACCAACTGCCATAGGACATGGTGCAGTGAGTACGCTTCAGATATGGAATTAAAATATTAGACATCTAATCTATCTTAATGTGGAAATAAACACATATATAATCTTTGTACCAAGTAGCAGTGCATTTCATTCCTGGGTCTACTACTATCTTATTCAAATGATTGAGACTCTCACTGTGCCTTGTCCACTGATCTGACAATCCGGCAGCACTTTGAAACAGACTTAATGTAAGAAATAGGCGTACTCCCCGATCAGGTCCTGAGCATGGAGACAGGAGGGCAAAGGATGCCGACTTAGAAATAAAAAATTTGCTTCAAGCATCAGTGTGACAATAACATCCTGTGATACTGGGTAAAGCACGTAATCTCCCTGAGCCTAACAAAGTAAAATGTAGTGCTACTGGAATTATGCACTTCTGCGGCCGCAGTGGTTTTGGCATAGTTAAGAATGTGCAGCATAATTTGCAGATTTTAACAAAAAAATGTGGTTGCTAGCTCAAACAGATCAAAAGTTACTAAAAACGCTTTAACACATGTTGCCGTGCAGAGAAAGACACTTAGCAAAGTTTGATTGTTCACCTTTCAGTTCCATATTGATTTTTTGGGGGGTCAAACCTTTGTTCAGACAGGGATAACTTGTAAAAATGAGAAACTAATGAACTGATACAATCTCAAAATACGTTGCATTATGCCACATAATTTAGTAAACCCTGCAGCATAATTTGGTCCTCCCTTGCAGCATAATTCCAGTGGCCCTTGAAATATGTCCTTGTATAATGTAACTGATGCTCATGTAAAGCACTCCAATACCTTCAGGTCGAGTTTGTACAACATAAAACAGCAACAACAACAAAAAAAGTCGTAAAATGGGTTTCACTACCTCATTAAAGGATGTTTGCATTTTTAATAGCTGAAGGTGCTCCCGAACCTGCATGGTGCAGGACCCCTCCTGTAACGCATCCCTGCTTGCCACTGACAAGCAGCCCTTTCCCACCTCATCAAGGGCTGAAATATTGAGTGTTGACTATCTTGGAAGTGTTGGGGGCACTACAATGGGCGTCATTCGGTGCCTTTGAGTAGGCAGGTTTCCAAATTGAAGGCCAAGCCTGCTAAATGCTTATGGGCCTCGTAGCTATGGTGGGGCTGTGAAGCCCAGGTGAGAAGAGACCCCTCCTCTTGGCCTCGCAGCTGTGGTATTGGGCTGTGAGGACTAGGGGAGGTGCCCCCCTTGTCCTATTCCTTGTAGCGCTACACATGCCCTGTGAGGCCCAGAAGAGCGGAGCCCCTCCCCAGTGCCTCGCAGTGCTGCACCATAGGCCGTAGACAGGGGGGAGGTGGGGGGAATCACTGGTGCGACGCCCAATATTGGTGGGCTGAGCGCGTGGCCCTGGGCAGCTGCCCATGCCTAGCGCCGGCCCTGCTCTTGATGATGTGTTCATTTTCTTTGATGGAGATGGTGTTTTATTTGAACATTTGGTATACATAGGGTTTGGAGTCCTTCACAGTGAGGATGCCGGCGTTGAAAAGCGGCGGGGGGAGAAGGGGAGAGAGACAGGTGCTAGCGGAGCCCATCTCTCAGACACTGACCATATTGTAGATAATGATAATGACTGCGGGTCAGGAAATTATGTTCCATCCTCCAGGAGCACGGCAGCGCCATTACCCAGGTTTAAAAAGAGGCAAAGTCCTTCAGATGTAATTATCTGAGTTCCGAGGTCACCGAAAAAGGGACGTCTCTGCTCCCTCTAGCTTCAGAAAATAGTGTTACCTGATCTGAGGAAGCAGGTGTTTCTCTCCTCGCTCAGATTATTTCTATGAATATCACTGCCCTCATAAAGGGTACTATACACAGAAAATATTAATTCCCTTCACAACAAACCTGATTTCCACTTGGTAATGGAATCTTTTGCTGCTATCACAGGAAGTTTGTATATGGTAGGTCATCATGTATGCAATTCAGTTCAATAGCACTGACAGACAACCTGTACTGATGTCACTGAGGTGGTCTGACAGATTTTAATTTATATCTAATACACAATTATCATTTCGGCCACAAACGCTGAAATTATGCTTTTCGAAGGCTGCTACTTAATTATGGATTCGTCATATTTGCCACATAATTCATCATCTGCTGCATAATTTGCAGGTTTTAACACAAAATAGTTTTGAGCTCAAATGGATCAAAAGTTATTAAACTGCGCTGACCTGTGTTGCTGTGCAGTGGAAGGCCCTGTGCAAAGTTTCAATGGTCATCTTTCAGTTGATTATTACTGAATTTGAACTCTAAACTCGTACTGACGTGAAACTTTTACACAGTGTTAACGTGAAAAAAATGACAAAATTATTAATATCACAAGATGTGCCACGTTAGTTTGCATAATTTGCCATTTCTTGCTACATAATTTAGTCAGCTCTGTCGCATTATTTGGTCCTCCCCTGCAGCATAATTCCAGTGGCCCAGTTAATAGGTTAAAACATTGGCGGGGGAGTGTGTTTGACATTCGAAGGAACACTTGTATGCCTTCTTGAAGTCTGCACGAGTTTATTCAGCAAAATAAGCCAAGTATAGTATTGCTATGCAAAGCAGCAGCATGTCCCCTCAGTTAGCACTAAGCATAGAACACCAATATCTCTCCAATTTAGGCGAACTTTTAAATAGTTCTTACATACATTGCTTCACATGAGAATACATCTCACAGAAACAAACTCAGTGGCACATGGTTCTCATTAGCAGAGTGATTAACGACCTTGAAAAGACATACGAACTATATAAACTTTCAGAAGCCTCTGTTAGCAGAGCCAAGCAAAGGAATGAGGCTCAATACATGAAAAACGAGAGAGTAGGACAGGTTCTGTATAACATGGGCCCAACACGGAAAAGCAAAATGGCAGCAAATCAACATGGCGTCAGCTATTAAAGCGATTTAATGCAATGTTTTGTACAATTCCTCAAGTGGTAACATAAGTAAGTGGAAAAATGATTGAAGAAGAATGAAACGATGCAACGACAAAACATTAAAATATAGCATTACAGACTATATATTACAAAATACACTCATCTTGCTGAGATCTGCAGTTGAGACTATAGGAGTGGATATGTGGGGGTCACTGGGGAGGGTCAGCTGTTCACGTCCTCCGGCCTAGACAGATGGTTGTGGTGCTTATTCTTTCTAACTGCTCATATCTTGGGTTTGTGCTCTGTGATATACTATGATACTGGCATTTGGGTAACAGTATTCTGAAATTGGTCTGGCATTCTAAAGAGTCCAAGGACTTTCCACACGGTTCTGAAGTATATCATCTGTGCAAGCAGAATGGTAACCTTCAGTTCTGGAAGGTAGGTGGAGGCAAACCAGGCAGTAAATCCCAGCTGTCTCCATTGCTGGAGCAGTTGCATATGGAAACTTTTCATGCTTAATATTTCGCAAGTTTAACACCTTTTTTAGAGTTTGGCGGATGGGAATCTATGTCAAAATGTAATGGTGGCTGCCACTGGATGGGGATGGCTGGGAGGAACAAACTGATCAGGACGGGTAGGGGGAGAGTTAAAAAAAAAAAAAAGCACTTACCTTCTCCTTTGGGAGACGCGGTTCATCGCCCCTCTGTCCTCGTCCTCTTCCCGGCAGCACACAGGCTACCAGCCAATCATGACGCTGCTGTCAGCAGCGTGGTGATTGGTCTGAGTGGCTTGCTTTGGTGCTCAGACTGGGAGTGGGAGCCTGTGCATGTTCTCCACTTGGCTGTGCAATACAGCCGGTTAGAGAACACGCAAAGTGAGCATGTCTGTTTGGCCGGCCCAACTCGGCTGGCCAAACAGACATGTGCACTTTATGGTGCACATACCCCTCATCCAGCCCCCCTCAGACCCTCCCTAGCCCAGACCCCACACCCCGTTTCTACCGGGAAAAATAAAATGATAATAAAATAGCATTATTATCATTTTATTTTTCCTTTTGCTAAAATCCAGTGGGGCGACGCTGCCTCCACCTTAGTAGAGGAGCCGTTGCTGTCAAAATGTAACAAATATCCCATTTGTGATATTACAAGTGCCATAGGCTATAATGCGCTATAATACAGTAGATAGGAAATTTGCCACAATTGTGACGAAGTAACCAGTTTGCAAAACTCTAAATAAGCCCATTCATCTCTGGACCCACTTTTCTTCAAAGGGACTTGAGAGCCGAATTCTGTCCAAAGTTTTCTGGAAAGGACATTTCGGAAGAAAAGCATTAGTAGTTTAACAGACATGACCTTCAATCGGACACAGGATGTTTTTTTGGGGATTGTAAGGTGATTGGACCAGAGTTTGAGAGTAAGGTCAGTTTTGCAGACGAGTGTGGAGGAAATACGATGAGCAGAGGCAGAGTAAGGGGAATGAGGGACGAGGGCAGTGAGCAAGGTTCTATGGATTGTAACGAGGGAACAATTTTAGAGGAGAAATAGGAGGGAGTGGATGTGATAGCTCATAGGTTTGCCTCTGTCGGTGTGGTGTGAGATGGGAGTATATGGGTAGAAGTGAAGCAATGAGGTACTGTAGAAGGCCAATGTTGCCCAGCCAAGGCCAGTGATTAAGGTAGGTTTGCTTGAAAGTATTCACTTCTTTCAGGCCCCTGGACATCCTCCACCTGCGGATGTGAGTGTGCATCTGAGTACTGAGGGAGGACATAGCTAATGTGATCTAGGGAGAGGGCAGAGGGCACACTGGGTCAGGGTGCGGAGAGGATAGTAAGAGTGACAAACCGACTAATGGGATTTTTTGAAAAGCACAAACTACCGCGTGGTGCATTTAAGTGCCCAAATCAATGCAAAGAGTTTGGTGAGAGTAGAACAATGCCAGGAGTAGCTGAGATACTACTGCAAAGAAAGTGTAGGTAAGAGGTGACATGAGAGCGATGTACTAGATCAGTGGTTCCCAAACACTTTAGACCCACAACACACTTATTTGGGACCCATCTAGCTTTAATGGACATGTGGGGGAATGCAATTGTAGACATTCTTTCAAAATGCTGTGTATTGCCACAATAACATACTTTTTACAGTTTTTGTGTTCCTCGCTTGCAGCAATAGTAAATGTCACAACTTTGACCATGCCCTTTGATATACAATATTCAGAGTGGGGTGCTGGCCTGAGGCATCAGTTCAGTAAAATCAAAAGGCTTCTGAGAAATCTTGGTGCTGATGCCAAGGATTATACCAAATTTGGAAACCTTCCCTTCAGCAGCAGAGCACGTGGTAAGGCATGACATACTTAAAACCAGTCCCATTGGTGCATTTTGATCTTCATATATATATATATTTTGCAGTTTGTATCCTGCTTTCACATTCTACTCATGCTACAAAAGATCTTGACATGGCTGTCACAGAACACCAGAAGGAAAGTCACATAACCGCTTATCACAAGTAGGCTCGACTACGGCAATGCACTCTATGCCTGAACCTCCCATGCCACACCCACCTCAAACCACACCTCATGGAGCTCCACTGGCACCCCATTCTCAAGCACAGCCAATTCAAACTTCTCACCCACACATACAAAGCCTTACACAACTCTGAACCAGCATACATGAACAGACAAATACACTTTCACCAGCCTCCCAGACACCTATGCTCTGCCTCACACTCACTCGACACACCCCTCTATTCACAAAAGCAGAGTAGGAGGTCACTCATTCTCCTACATCCCACCTAAACCATGGAATGAACCCTCCCCAACCATATCAGTGCCTTCTCAGCACTTCCTAAGTTCAGCAAGAGGCTGAACACCTATCTCTTCTAATAATTGCCCAGGGACCACACACCCACTCACCTGTTCAAGCGCCTAGATACCCTCACAGGTGATTAGTGTGCTCAACAAATTAGCATACCATACTGCACTGTCCCATACCATACTGTACAATAACATACCCCAAGTGCCTTGGGGTGCCTTACATGAGCACCAGATTACATTATGTAAGGTCAAATTCATTTTACTTTAAGCATAGATTAAGTGATTTGCCCAGAGCCAATGTCAGAACTCAAACCTGGTTCCCCAGCTACAAAGTCGGCAGCTCTGGTCACTCGACCACAGCCATGTTTCTCAATTTATGTGTGAAAGTGATACATAAGTGGGATGACTGTGTATGATTACGCAGTGAAGTAAAACAAAAAAAAAAAAACTGCACCAAAGATACTAGAATATTCACTCAGTCTTGCTTGCAAGAATTGGTTTTAAAACTGCATCCAGGGACATAGCTCAGCACCTTTGCATCAGTGGTGCTGGGACAATTATCAGAGTGAGGGTGCTGACATCAAGGTTACATCACTCATAGTGACTGTGAAAAGTCTTAGCTTCACACAAAGTGTACCACTTTTGTTTAGCAGGAGTGTGGTAACGGTGCATTCTGTAGCTGGTGGTGCATTCTGGAACACACCGCTGCAAACTGTCAGCGCATTTTCCATTAAAATGGCCACTAATTATGTGTAGACATACAGTTTTACTGATGAAATTATATATCACATACAATGTGTGCAAATTGGGGTTTAGTGAGTATTTATCATTTGAGCATCACCAGGTCTGAGGTCCAGCTCTCCCACTGCTACTGCGTCGTTCTTGCTCCTGTCTTCTCCTTACTTTTTACCCCATTTTTTGACTGCCTTCTCCTTGCTTTTTCCTCATTCTCACTGCTTTCTCCTCCCTTTTCTCTCTGTTTTTTTGTGTGCCTTCTTCTTTGCTTTTCCCTAATTTCTGCTGCTTTCTTCTTGCTTTTCTCCTTGATTTTTTGTGTGTTTCCCTTGCTTTTCCTTCGTATTCACTGCTTTCTCCTTCCTCCCCCCTACACCTGTATGCCTTCTTGCTTTTCCCTCTTTTTCACTGGTTTCTCCTTGATTTTCCCTCTTTTTCACTGGTTTCTCCTTGCTTTTCCCTCTTTTTCTCTGGTTTCTCCTTGCTTTTTCTCCCATTTTTTGTGCAGCCTCCCGCTGCAACTCCGGACCATCACCTCACTTCTGGAATTCCAAAAGGCCCTCAAGACCTGGCTGTTTGAATGACACTCTGTGACCTGCAAGTGCCTGGATACGTGTTGGGTGATTAGCTGCACTTTATAAATATTGATTTATTGATTGACCAAGTAAAGTGTCTTGATTTGTTTTGACCCTATTAAAATCTTTTTTCCATCACACTTCAGAATTGCAAAAAAGTGTTTCACTTTTGCTTTCATGGCTGCTGATATATTCAGAATTATGTGTACAGTTCAATTACAGCTTTTTCAATGTTGTCATTCATTATGAAAAATTACAACCTACAGCCTTTCTTTTCAACCCCTCTACCCCAGCAAGATTGTCACATAATTCACTTTACAAATCCTCTCACTTTGCAGTCAGACACGGAAAAGTAAACAGCAATCTCCACGTTAAAAGAACAAGCAGCATTTTTTCAGACATAGCCTGATATTTGACCTCTGTCTTTGACGCACAGCAAATGTAACAAAATATAAAGGCCTCTGTAATTATTGATCTTTTGAGACCCACCAGAAATCGACCTGCGACCAATCAGTGGGTTGCAGCCCACAGTGTGAAGAATACTATACTAGATACACCAAAGCAATGAAAGGAACAACCTAGAGACCTAAGGAAGAGATGAGAGAAATAAATACTGTGAGGAATTAGCAAAACTCATAAATTGTTAGAAACGAGCAAGGGACAAAAACAGTATGATGAATAGAAAACAAAGCAACAGGAGATGCGGCCGACGGATTAAAGCATTTTTAGGTAATGTAGATGGACTAAAGTATTACGATGTGTGCTAGCTGAAGCAAAACACAGACAAGGTATGTGAGAAAAGAAACCAATGCAATTGTTGTTTAAAGAGCAAGCAATATGAGTTGTCTTAGAGAAACTACAGCAATGATATCAAAAGCAATGAGGTTTCATGAGACAGCAAAGAAATGAAGTGCAGTCTGCAGACCAAAGCAATGACACATAAAGGTGAGAGACATCAAAGGAAAGTGTGGTTGAAAGGCCCGTGCAATGTGTATCATCCCAGAGACACCGAAGCAATGAGCGCCAGGGGCGCAAGGCCAGAAACATGAGATGTAGGTGAGAGGACAAAGCAATCTGACGAATGTGCAGGTGACCAGGGCAATGGGGTGCATGTAAGGGGCTTTGGAAAAGTTTAAAGCAACGCGAGGTATAGTAGGTTATTACTTATGATATATTTTGATTTTCGAACACTGCACGCCAATAACACCGGAAGAGTCACATAGCCTAACATCTGACCGTGATCATTTTCTCTACAAAAAACAAGGTAGCCACCCTGTTCTCTGGTATGAGGATATAGCACCGTGTTGGAAAAGGTGTGTAACATACAGAAGCTCACCACATTTCTGGCACCTGACACAATAAACATTGTATTCCCGTTAGCAGTGGCAACTTCCAAATCTCCCTGTGGGGGCTAAGCTGCAAGGCACAACCTTTGACCTTAGTGACATCGCTAAAAGTGATACTGGAACTGGTGTGATGGTCAGTTATGGCACTGAAAATACACTGGACATTCACATCTTTAGAATGCACATGGGATTAGAACGGGTACAAATACAACACACTACAACAAGAAAAAAAACGAAGGCATATTTTCTTTTAAGAATGATAACGGGTTACTTAAATCAAAGGTCCATCTGCAAACCCTCTACACTGAACTGAACCCATATGGTTCAGTTATCCAACATGGTTAGCATAAACTATTTTTAAAATGAACCTATTTGTATACTGGTTTGGGGAAAGTATGAACATAAAGTGCTGCCAAGTAGCTCTCTGTCACATGAATCTGTCCTGTTTTTTCCGTACCAAAGTGTGCTGCATTCTAGGATATGCAGGTTGTTTTTTCCATTATAAAACTTGGTTCAAACATCTCAGCATACAAAGTGCTGTTTGCTGTGTTTGCTAAAAAAACAGGATTGGTTACAGGTGTCGCCCGCGTGACATGAGCCCACCTTGCAGCTAGTAACATTACCCATTAGAAAACATCATGTAAAACATAATTCTTCATACATTGTTTGAAGTTGTTCCACATTAGCAGTGAAATAGTAGCAGAATGATGTCCAAACTCATGGCACAAATGGTCATATTTACTCAGACTCCCTACCGCCTCTGTCCGCTGAGCCGTACCACCACTGTTCACTTGGTAAAACCCAAAGCCTCCAGGCATCTGGCACTGCCAACCCCCATATTTGGCTCGCCATGCCTTCAGCACCTCGTCCCTCTCGCATCCAGAGAACTAAATCAAGCCAGTACCATGCACGAATGGTCAAAGATTCAAAACACACCCAGGGGAATGTGCTTACATTTCATGAAGAACTGTAGCAGGAGGTAATTTCCTGTAGGACCAGGGATCTAAAGCAGCTGGATTCGTTTCTCCATCTGCCTGACATTGCATGCAGAGGAGGGCGAGGCATTCTTCCAGAGGTCAGGGACCTCATCAAAATATTTCCAGGAGGCCTGATTTCCTTTCCTTCTCCTGCATCTCCCTCTGTCAGCTTAGCACCCCTGGTTCCCGTCCTGATTTCTCTCCATTGAAGCCTTGTGCATCTTCAAGACTGACTTTTAATGGCAAACACTACACTGCGAGACGATTCCTGGCTAAAAGAACACCATCCTTGGAAGCCCATGCAGGCTTCACAGCAAGCACCTGTGTCCTGTGGAACCTCTCAAATCAAAGAACAAAGGACTCTACGGCAATAGGTCTGAGCGGTGCCCTAGCAGGGACGATCGTAAGGTGATCACGATATGAATATTCAAGGTTATATTGATGACTTCTGTCGAAAGATTAGCGATACCCTTGGGCTTTTGACTAATCACTGGGTTACAACATGAGAAGACTTTTCATTGATAATATTAATAGACACTAACCAGTTTTCCAATTTACTAGGATTACAAATTGAAATATGCGGAGTTCCCATAAAGAGCGTTCCTTTTATTGAGCTTAGTCCGCAGACAAATCTAGGCATTTTACAATCTTCAGGACAGTACCTTGATGAGGTTTTATATATGTACATGTGTTAATAGATGTGATTTAACGAACTTGTGTGTCAAACATGAATATCACAAGGCCCGCTCTCAAACACAGCCACCTCCCAGCCAATAATGTTACTTCATTTGGCAATCTTATGGATAGCGCCAGGAGAGACCTCTACCAGCTGTTTTCTCACCAAAAGCTGCTTTGAGTTCCAAAGAAGAAATGCTGCTACAACCGGATGTGCGGCAAATCAGGTCATAGACCAGGAGGAACACGAGCATGTGCAGCTGACAGGAGCTCCCTGCTACTCATTTCAAGGGAGGGATTCACTCTGGAGCCCCGAGAAACGTGCACACCAGCTGGCTAGAACAGACAGAAGCATCACAGTTATGTTGAGCACTGGTGTATAACTTGTGCCTAGAACTCTACTTGATAAATTAGTATTTCCATTACTGAAACAATTTGGTCTGGACGAGTTCTCATAAGAAGAACTAAAGAAACATGTAGGCATTTAGAAAGTAATACCTTTTAATCTACATTGCATGGTGTGAAAGTGTGCAGGCACGCCATTAATAAAGGCGGAGAGAGCTCCATCATCGCACCCCAACTCCGGAAGATCATCAACAGTTCCTTCAAGACCGCCACCTTCTCGGAGAGCTGGAAACACGCCGACATCAATGCCCTCCTCAAGAAAGTCATGGTGGACCCAAAGGACCTCAAGAACTTCTAGCCCATCTCCCTGTTCCCCTTCCCAGCAAAAGTCATGTAGAAAATTGTCAACAACTGACCCGCTTCCTCGAGGAGAAAAACACTCTGGACCCATCCCAATCCGGATTCCACAGCAACCACAGCACCAAAACCACCCTCATCGCCGCCACCGACATCAGGACCATACTTGACACCGGCAAAACTGCGGCCCTCATCCTCCTGGACCTCTCAGCCGTGTTCGACACCGTTTGCCATCACACCCTATGCACACGCCTCAACGACGTAGGGATCTGTGACAGAGTCATGGACTGGATCACCTCCTTCCTCACCAGCAGAACCCAGAGAGTCTGCCTCCCTCCATTCTGCTCTTAAGCCACCAAAATCATCTGCGGCGTACCCCAGGGATCGTTCCTCAGCCCGACCCTCTTTAAAGTCTACATGGCTCCGCTCGCAAACATCGTCCGATCTCACAACCTCAACATCATCTCATACGCAAATGACACCCAGCTGATCTTCTTCCTCACCAAGGACGCTGCCACCAACAAAACCAACCTCCATGAAGGAATGAAGGCCATGGCTGAATAAATGAAGAACAGCTGCCTGAAACTGAATTCCGACAAAACGGAGGTCCTCATCCTCGGCTCCACCCCCTCTGCCTGGGATGACTCCTGGTGGCCTGCCACACTGGGAACCGCACAGACACCCACTGACCACGCACGCAACCTGGGATTCATCCTGGATTCATCGCTATCAATGAACCAGCAAGTCAACGCTGTCTCCTCCTCCTGCTTCAACACCCTCTGCATGCTTCGGAAAAGCTACAAATGGATCCCCACTGGAACCAGAAGGACAGTCACCCAAGCCCTCATAAGAAACAGACAGGACTACGGCAACACCCTCTACGCAGGAACCACAGCCCAGCTCCAGAAAAAGTCTGCAACACATACAGAACGCCTCCGCGCGCCTCATCCTAGACATCCCCCGCCACAGCCACATCATAGCCCACCTGAAAGACCTGCACTGGCTCCCCATCAATAACAGAATCATGTTCAAACTCCTCACCCATGCTCACAAGTCTCTGCACAACACTGGACCAGAATTCCTCAACAGACGGCTCTCCTTCCACACCCGAACCCAACAGCTTAGCTCCGCTGACCTTGCCCTCGCCACCATCCCACGCATCCACAGAACGACCAGCGGTGCCAGATCATTCTTCCACCTAACCGCCAAGATGTGGAACACTCTTCCCACCCACCTGCGACAGACGTAGGACCTACTTACCTTCAGGAGACACCTCAAGACTTGGCTGTGCAAGCAGTAGCAGCCCCCCCTCTCAGTGCCTTGAGACCCTCACAGATGAGTAGTGCGCTTTACAAATGCTTTGATTGATTGATACACCTGACACCATTTTTTAGCTGGCCACATGAGACTGTAGCTCTCTAGACAAGGCCTAGAGTGTGCCTTGCATACATTAGTGACGGCATCAGTATAGGGTATGAAGGTATAAGGCAGCTACACCACCTGGAACTGGTTAGACAGGGAGAGGTGTAGGCGTTTACGTTGAGGACGAGAAGTGCTACACTGCAGGGCAGTTTTACTCTTCTTGTTTCCTTAGGCCTCCTCCTTCCCTCTCCCTGGTGCCTGGGGTGGCTTCAAGTAAAAGGGAAAGCCAATGATGTGAAACCGTGTGGTGTTTTAAATTGATCAAACCAGCTAAGTGCAGCTCTTGTGAGGCGATCATTTATAACAACAGTTTTAGATACATCTGTGGTACACCCAGTAATGGATTCCTATCCCACTTCCAACTAGCACTTTAGGGATATAGCACACTTTTGTTGTTCCCTTCGAGACCCATCGATAGGCGAGACTCCAGTACAGTCCAATGTACTTGAGTGTAGACACTGCCACACTTACTTTTGGCTTTGGATGTTGAATTGTAATTGAGGGGTCTTGTAAAGTGAGTTGAGTAGATCTATCCATGAAATAATCACTACAGAATCCTTTGTTGATTCTTTGAGATTTCCATTTTGTTTCATGTTTTTCTGTAAAGGTTATTCCAAGTAATACATGTTGTCTTGAAAACTAAGTTGCATCTGCGGCGGACAAGTGTTTTGCTCTTCTGTGTGGCTGGACAGCCCGGGGCTTTCTCAAGGCTTTGTTCTCGTAAATCACAGTCAATATTATCACATAAATAGATTAAACAGATCCTAACAATACTCAGTTTTGGTCAGTATAATTGCATTAATTCAGTTAGAGATCATGTCATTTCGTTTTTGAAGTCATCAGGATAAATCCCAGGCAGCAAATCTCTCGGTCTGGTGCACTTTACAAGATTACTGACACTGAGGTACAGTGGGTCGAAACCTCGAACAGTGATCTGCCCCACTGCTGTGGATTAAGGGTATTACACAACAGGGAGAGAGTGCTGGACCTTGGAGTCTCCTAGTGTAATTACATTGAGGATGTCCTTCTTTTGTGTCGAACTCCTCTTATTAGTTATCAATAATAATCAGACCCGTAGAACACACCCAGTAACTTCTAATATTCAACCTAAAGTTCCCATGTCGATTTTTTTTTTTTAACCATAAACCTTTGGAACTCAAAGCCTCCTCACTTGCCTTTATGACTGAATGTTGCAATGTACATAGCCACCTGACAGTTGTGTCTAATCAGGTGCTCTTTTATCTAGAATGGCTATTGATCACACACACCTTTGTAAGTAAATGATTAAACATATCAGGCCTACTGACAGTTGTCACCGCCATTTTAAATGAAGCGGGGGTGATTGTGCTTTTATAATCTTCAACGGCTCCCTGGCACCTGCACATGCCTGCATCGTGCTTCGTAAACTAACAGAAAAGTTAACTTTTCAAAAAGAATGAACTTGTTTTTAGATATTGCTTCAAATGAAAGGACTGTTAAATAACTTATCGACCCTGCCATTTTCTCATTTTACACAAATCAATATAAATATTTCCGTTTTACTTTATTTTCTTATGTATTTACTATATATTTTTCTATTTGTGTACATTTATTTTAGCACTGAAAGCATGTAAGATAAAGCACAAAGCTCTTTCACTGAAGAGTATGTCATATGTGAAGAGACAGGGCGGTTATAATGAACTGAGACTAATCTGCCACAAGGTGCTAGTAGGCCACTAGGACGGATACCATCATCAGCTCACTGAGGGTGGGCATGTAGAAGCGCATGGACAAGCTAAGCAACACGGAACGTGTAAAGGTCTGTAGCAACACCGAGGATGTAGGGGAATGGAAGAAACATGGAAAGCCCAAGGGGAAAGCAAATAGGGACAGAGTATTTGCGACAGAGACAGCTGAAAAACATGCACTCTTGAAGAGTGCTAAACAAAAACAAAAAAAATAAGTAGTGCTTGTTAATGGGGGTTGCGGACGGGCATTAGCAGACTTCAAGTAAAGTGCCCATCTTCAGGGGAGGGACAAACTCACGCACTCACCGTAAAGCACACACAAGGCATCAATATGAAGCCAGTCGGTGAGAGTGACAATGAAGTCACGCAATGAAAGTAAAGCACAGCTTCCAAGTCCCCGGCAAAGTAACAAAAAGTTTAGCAAGAGATAGTGGGCGTGCTGTCTCTGGCGAGACCTAAAAAAAAGTAATGCAAGAAGTGCCAAACTTAAACATGAATGTTTATTTTATGCTCCTGTTGCTCCTGGATCGGCTTTAGTACAGGTAGAAGTGTTTCCTGTATGATGTTTTTAGTTTAAATACATATGATATAGGACTCCTGCAGTGTAGTGAATTATTGCTCTTGCAGTAGAGGGACAACTAACCCTCTATGGCTCATGGGCAGAGCTAGGATTTTTCTGACACTAGGTGGTGTTATTTCCTGACTAAATTGTTGTTTTTAGGACCAACCTCTGCTGGTGAATCTCCAGATGTCTTTCTAGCAAAGCCTGCTCTCGATCTGGCATCAAACTGGATGGATCACTTAGCAGAACCAGGTAGAACAAGTTAGCGCAGAATTGGTGCAGCAGCCAGAAGTGAAGGGTTAGAGCATCAGCACATGCGCCTCTCAGAAGCAGGCTGTGCACCCGACTGTTTCAGAGGATTTTTTCTGCCAGTATCAATGGAAAAAACAACCTACATTGGAAAATACATCTGCCTCAATGGGGTCAAGTCAGACTGCTCTGTTTGTTAAACCACTGGTCATAGAGACTGTGCACCTGAAGGCCTGAACCAGTGGGGAGGACTCGGTATTTCAGCTTTTTGAGGTGCTTCGTTTCTTAATTGAAATGATAATTGAAATGAAGGAAAGACTACTCATCATATGGATTGGGAAAGCTACAGAATCATAGATGTACAATAAGCATGTCGAAATTTTGCCCAGACCAAAACAAGTAAAAAAACACCTCGGGTCTATGAGTATACGGTGGGCGATGCCTCCATTGATGATCCTGTTTCGCCTTGATAAGTACAGGCCAGTTTCAAGTTTGTGAATAAAATGTATTCACTTTCCACTGCATCTTGTTAAGAATGCAGCCCTAGACTCCATGTACCAACAGGCATTTTGAGGAACTATTAATGACCAACATTGGCAAAGCCAGTAGGTCTGGTCTTGGCAACCTGTTGCCATGTTTATTTTTTCTTTCTTTTTTTCCATTGCCTCAAAAAATAAAAAGGAAAAAAAAAGAAACAAATTAAGCTCAACTTTTACTGCAAGTCATATGCTTGAAAAAACATTTTTTAATTAAATATAAAAACCAATTATATATAACTTTAATAGAACGAAGATCTAGAAGGAAGATCTACTCAGGACACTTTCTTACATAAAAAGTTTAATTTTAATGCACGCCACAGGAAACTGTTATAAATGGAGCAAAGAAAATTAGGATTGGCTTTGAATTGCTATTACCTAAAAACACAGACTTACAAAGAAGGAGCACCGAAAAAGTAAAAAGGGATAAGGAATGGAAAGAAAAAGACACTGGCAAAGCAAAGTATTGGTCCCGGAGACGTGGCACTGAAGAGCACTTAGTTTTTAGGGAGATGTGCACATGCGATCGAGAATTAGCCATCGGCCACAGTCAAGAGAACAATGGCTGAAGTGAGCTAACCCACTGCCCTGTGGTGTAGAGGATGGAAGGAAAATGAGGATGACAGCCGCACAGACCAATGGATGAAGAAGACTGACCCAAAGCCCCTGCATGTATGAATAGATATATTTTTTTTTACTTATGATTTTTTATTACATGAAACAGTAACACTACTAAAGTTTTTTCTGGGACATTAGCAAAGAACATTAAATAGTGGATGTTAGGATAAAAGAATGCTATTCCTGGTGAGACGTGTGGGAATTATCATATCAGCACACTTACTACAAATGTCTCTTTAGAAATACTAATAAGCATACACCGCTGTACTCGGGCACGCCCCTCTCTTTATTCTGCGAAATTAAGACCAGCGACAAAGACACATTTTAACGAAATGAAAAGGCGCCGAGGCCTTCGGTGACTGTAATGGAAAAATTAATTGCGCCTACGTGAGAGTGAAGGGACTGCGCGCAGACTGCTCGACATGCCCTTGAGCTTCGCGGAAAAACATTATTAGTTACATGTTGTGAAGGCAGATTATAGAGAGCTGACTATTCCAACGCGGGGCTCATAAAATATTAACAGAGAAACACGCAGGCCATATTTATAAAAGTGACTGGAATGCTGAGGGCAGCGCGCTCAGTCCTGCTTGAAAACAAATAGGGGCAGAGAAGTGATGGGGCCAGGAGCCCCGGGCTCGACGTGGTGAAATCGAATGACATCGCTTCCCCCGAGGTTCTTCCGGGCCGGGAGCCAGGACCCATAATCCCCCGTCACAATCCTAAAAGCGTGTTCAACTCCGTTAGAGGGGAGAGGGAGGCCGAGTCCTATTCTTTCAACAGTGGCGTCTATGTAGGCTGATTTTGGGAAGGAGGGACCACAGGTAAAAGAGGCGAGCCACCTACAAGGGGACATCGTGCCGACTGTGCATAGGTGTGCGTGTGTGTGTGTGTGTATATATATATATATATATATGTATATAATAATACTTTTCACTGGAAGAAAAAACAAAGGTTACAGGGACGTTATAATTATGTTGGTGTTTTAACCAGACAAAATGACAGAAATTCAGCAGTTATAGCTATACTTATAATTATACTTATATTAAGAAACTATAACTTGTAGCGTAAAGTTACGTATTCACATGAGTTATAGTTTATTCCGATAAGTATAACTATAACTACTGAATCTCTATGGTTTTCTAGGGGTAAAACAACAACTTAACTATAACATTCCTGTAACACTTGTATTTTTTTTAGTGAATTTCAATGTTTTTGTTCACCCACCGCACCTCCGCATGCACCTAAACTTACACCACGCACAGCCTTTGGCGGTATGCAGCAAATTTTGGTGTGTTAGTATTTTTTTTTTTTTATTGGTTGTTAGATCCACAGATCCTTCACAAGTTTACACCGGGGGCCGTGCTGAGCACCGCAGTGGATCCATGGATTCTCAGATCAGCCACAAAAAAAATATGTGACCAATTTATGCCCCTGAGGCGTCCCTCAGGGACTCCTCCATCTGTCCTATGGGGTCAGGATACCTGTATTCTCACTCCTTATATATTTTACACAGAATGGGGTAAAAATGTTTTGGGACCTCCCCCTTTTTCTCTGCCCTGCTTGATGCATCACTCCAAAACTTTCAACATAGCAACTGAAGTAAGTGGCAAACTAGTTTAGAAAAAAATTCGTCAAGCGGCTCCAAAGTTATTAGCTAAACAAAAAAACGCTTTGTCTATGAGAAAGGTTGGTCCTAACTATAACTACATGCGGGCTATCGCCAGTAGGTAATACATACATATTACCTACTGGCAGTAGCCAGTGGGTAGTTTTAGTTAAGTCTGCTTTTCCATACATGGAGTGTTTTTTTTATTTTGCTAATAAATTTGGCCCCATATGACGAATCCAGAAAAAAAATTCATCCACCGCAGCTCCTTGCTGGAAAGTTTTGGAGTGACCTGCAAAGTGAGGGCAGAGAAAAAAGGGGAGTCCCAAAGTATAAAATCGCAATGCATTTTCAGTAGACTTCTTTAGACACGGCTACAGCAAAAAGTGTTGAACAGAATTACACCCAATTGGGCAGGAAGCTAGATCAGCATATTGTGCTTTTGTGATTTGGTGTAAATACACTCATTAGTTCTTGAGGAATAAAAGGTGAAAAATAATTGTATATTTGGAAGGTTGCAGCTTGCAAGAGTCAATGAGACTCTTGTGGGAGTGCCAGTTTAAAAAATAGGTCATTCTGATTGGCCCAGGGAGCTTTATTTTCCATTAAGCCATCTTGCTCCAGCGGGAGTCTCACGCCTGTGAGAGAGAGCACTCTGACTGGCTGTCAGCAACACAATAAAAATGTTTCTGGCAGCCATTATAGGACTTGGGGACTTAGTCACCTGTCCAGAAGTTGTAAAAATACAAAATATATATGGGAGCAGGGTAGGTATATCCTGAGCCCTGGGTCCAATGAGGAGGGAAACCAGAGAGAACCCAGTGGGGTAAAAAAAGAAAAATAAGGCATAAACTGCTGCGATCCTGAAAGACTCTTGCGGAATCGAAAACACAACAAAATGGCAGACAAGCTGCATTTCTACATTACAAGCCCTGGGGAGCTTACCCTTGGAGCGAAAATGTTTTTATTTGGGGAGGTGGGGTCATGCAGCCCCTCCCTAAACCATTAACGGCCCGGGGAGCCCACCTCTGAGGAAGATGATTTTTATGGGGTGGGGGGGGAGGTCATATGCCACCTCCTGAGGTTCTATGGGACCTGGGAGCACACTCTGAGGACGATATTTAGTATTCTGGGGTAGGGGTCCATTCAGGCGTCCTCCTCAAGCCTCAAGGGGCACTTGGAAACCCACGCTCGGGCTGATATTTAGTATTCTGAGGAGGGGCCACATGGACCCCTCCCCAAGGTTCAAGGGGCCCTGGAGAGTCCTCCCATGGCCGATCAGGATAAGGTCAGTGCCCTGGGTGGGCACCAAGGCTCCCTCCCTTTGTAAGCCGGGCCCCTAGGGATGGGGTCTCCATGGCCAAATAGGAGCCTGGGGAGGAGGCCGCGTTCCCCCCTCCTCATTTAAAAAAAGCAAGCCCAGGGTGGACGGCTTCGTGACCCCCTCCTCATTTAAATAGATCCTGAGTCCTGGGAAATTGAGTCCCCAGGCCCAGGGAGGGGGCTGCATGTCCCCAGGGCCCAAATCAGACCAGGGAGAAGGCCACTTATTATAGTGCCAAGCCCCGGGGCATGGAGGTCCTGGGCCAAAATCAGTCCAGGGAGGGGGTTTGTGTGCCCCACTCCCCATTGAATATAGTGTGAGGTCCTGGGGGATGGGATCCCAGGCATAACTATAACTTGCACCCCTGCCATGCACTGCTTATGACATCACATATAACATCATTCAAGACACTTTCTGTGAAATCATTGATGACATATCAAATGATATCATTGATGACATCAATGATGACATCAGTAATAAAATCATGCAATTAATGTGCTTGTAAGTTTGCTTTACAGTTTACATGGTGGCGAGTAACTACCATATAATTTCTATGTAATTCTGTACATAGCTGTGTAGAGGTATAAATGTTTGCATTCAAGAGTAGCTCTGTGTGCAAGTGACAGTTCCCTTGTGTTCATTATGCCCCACACAACTTTTTGGTTCCGTAGAAAAAGTTTCCAATAGAAGAAAGATTCTACTTACTAGATACTAATTTTTCTAAGCAGCCTTGAGTTATTAGAGAGAGTTGTGTCAGCATGAGCATGTGTAAATTACATAGAAGAGTGTGTGCACCAGGTACTAACCTATATACATGTGCTTGCTTTGCTTCAGAAGACAGGCTATCTGTGAAGTTATTACCACAATATGAAGGGTGCAGATATTATAACCTATAGCACCTTCAGATATTCATTTTTTTAGGGAACTAGTGCCTTTTTTTACAACTGTTACATAGAATGTACACTGTTGTTAGTAGTGTCTTTTCAATACTCAGTGGTGTTTTCCTCATCCGAGTTTCACTGTTTGGAAAACAGTGTGGTATAAAGTGAATTCTCTCCATACAGTAAACATTGTTTACAGTTTTATACTTCTAGAAACTTAATTTCTTAATGTAGGTTTGGTGTGTGTCAGGGGTTTGATACAGATAAAAGTTGTCTGTACTAGGGCTGTTTTAGAATTAGCATTCACTATTTTGGGATTCTCTGAACAGCTGCATACAGATTGAACAGCGTGCCTAATGAGGGCTTCCCATGCACATGTGGTTGATTGTTACTGTGATTTATGCTGTGTGTAATGCCATAGCAAATTAAACAGTAATATTGGCAAAAACCAAGCTTGGATGATATGAATGATGTAATCATTGAAGTACTTTGAGATGTAATCAGTGATGTCATAAATGATGTTATATAATATGTCATATGTGATGTATGTGAGGTCATAAGCAGTGCATGATGGGGGTGCAAGCTATAGTTAGTGCTGCTAACTATAACTGTTGTATTTCAGTATTTTTTCAGCTCAAAACGTTAACGCTGTCACTGGGAAATTCACCTAACTATAACGGTACTTTAAACTTTGGTTTTTTCCCAGTTAATTCATATATATATATATATATATATATATATATATATATATATATATATATATATATATACACATACACACAACACAAAGTAATTTAACCTGACTGAATTAGACATTACTATGGTCTGTGGAAGGAGGCAAGTTCTTTAGAGTGTCTCAATCACTCCATTCTTCTCTACACACTACTCTCTTCTGGAATCTCTTCGCTAGATATTTACGCTTTTCCTCCTCATAACTCTCTGAAACACCCAACCTCCATATCTAACACTTCACCTCTTTCCTCTTCAGCACCACCTTTTCATTCTCTCCTGCATGTACTTCCTTGTATCAGCTTAAGTTCACCAATCTCCCTCACACACAATGCAGAAACTCACCTGTATGCATTACATTTTCTTTAACTTTGGCTCTGTCAATATTTTAACAGGTGTGTACCTCCTTCACGCACTCTCTCATGCAATCTCAATTACAATTGCCACACCTAACTGTTGCTTTGTGCTCTGCTAAGAGGCCAAGGATTGGATAAGCATACACTCCAAACCCCTTTATGACCCACTGATAGGCACTATGAAAAATTCCCACTTGTTCCTCCTTAACTCCACAGGTCTCAATCATGGCCTATCCACAACCTGACCTCACACTGAGGTTTTGTTGCATGAAAAAGGACTACAGAAACACATCATCCTGGAAAATACTCTTACGGGACATCACTGTTACCAGGCTGAGATGGCAGTGTCTGTTTTTGCAGGCTGCTGCTGTTGGTGGGGCACAAAAAGGGCTGGATCGGCAGTATTATTCCACTAGGCATTTCCGGAATGGGCTGTAACTCCTGGAGGTCGGATTTAGAGGCCTCTCCTAGTGTCAGTGTCACTTTCCCCAGATCCCTGAGGTTAACTGATGTTGATGGGTGCATCGTTGAAAAAGGGAGAGGGAAGTTAGAGATGAAGGGAGAAAAAGACATAATGGATGCATGGAAAAACAGTGATTTCAGGGGGAGATGAAGGGAGCGGGCTGGTTTGAGCAATTTTGCCAGGGGTGCTTCGGTTCCCCAGTCCAGCTCTGGGCACAAGGGGGTAAGGGTTTGAACATCTACAGATGTAATTCTGGCCCTGCCAGGCCCTTTCCCCCCAAGAAATGCCCCTCCCTCATCTCCAATGCAATATTTTCTTTTTCCCCAACTGTCTAAAACTTCCAGCCATTTTTAAACTCCAAACAACATCATTTATTTTGAATACGCTACTGATATGCAGCTGTTCTGCTATTTCTTTCTTTTTGTGGCATTGGGCGATCCCTGATGAATAGAGGAAGTTGCCACTTAGCCCTGGGTACAGGGACTAAGGCCCTCATTATGAGGCTGGCGATCATCAGACCGTCAGTCTCGCCGTGGCGGTCTTACCGCCGCAGACCCGGTGGTAAAGACCCCCACATCACAAGTTGTGGGGTTTGGCAGAAGCCGAACCTCCAGAACGCTGCCTGGCCCACCGGTGCGGTCGCACCGACGCGGCCGGTGGTGAGCACCTCCAACCCGGCGGCAGGCCTCAGCCTGCCAGCCAGATTATGAGCCTGCAGACTGCCAGACTTTCCGTGGTAGTCACCCGCCATGAAAACCCTGGCAGTAACGCACCCGGCGACAGGAATTCCCATTCCTGTCACCGGCACACGCACCCCCAAACGTCCACACACATGCAGACCCCCCCCCACCCGTCCACACACATGCAGACATCCCCCCCAACCCCTTCACGCTCGCATGCATTCACAAACACACCCCTCGGCATACTCACACAGACACCCCCACTCACTCTCAAACATGCAGCGACACACCCCCACACACAAACATGCAGACACACCCCCACTCGCTCACACACATGCACTCAGACACCCCCATACATGCACACATATACACTCACAGACATTCATATTGAATCGCATACATGCACGCATTCACCACCACCCTTCCCCCCTCCGCATACTCGCACTCGTACTACACCCCTCTCCCCCCCTGCGTACTCACACTCACGCACCCACACACAGACACCCTCCCCGCCTTCTGGACCATCACTTAACTTCTCAGTCGAGGAGGTTGTCCTGGAGGGGCTGGGTCCTGCCCGTTTTGCACCGCCAGCACCACCTCGCCCTCATGACTCCGTGTTAAGCTCACACAGGTAGTTTTGTAGAAGTGCTTTATTAGATACCACCAACCCACACCAAGCAAACACGTCTTCCCTTCTCCACAACTGTCAGTTCTCTCCCAGTTCCAGTGACATCACCTGGAACTTGGATAACCTGTAAATTCTAGACAGTGCCCAACATTCCAGGTATCCACAACACTCCTCCAAGCCGTATTACGGCTCGTAATATGGCGGGCGGAGTCCTGCCAGCGTGGCAGTGCTGGCGACGCAACCGCCTCTTCGGGGTCGGACTTCCACCCATAAATGGGCAGAAGTCCTCCAATGGATCCTAGTATTGCAGTTACCGCCAGCACTGGTGGTCTGTTGTCTGTAGCAGCTTCGGCAGTCTTACAGAAAGACTGCCGAAGTCGTAATGAGGCCCTAAGTGTGTAGCACTTTTCTAGTGCCATCTAGTGGCCATCTGTGTTTAGCATAAGTCACCTTACTGCTCACTTTAGTGACAATGGGCCCCAGGCAGGGTTAGGTAAACTGAGGTCTTCATCACAGTTAAGTTTGTGGAGATGATAGTGCCATTGGAAGAGTTTCTACAATGATTCCTAGGAGTCAACATTGTGGGTGAGTGACTCAAGCAACACACAGCAGTGTAAGGAGCAGCTTCTTTAATGTATTAGTAGTTTAGGTGTGGAATGCAATCCAGAAAAGAAAGCACCATCAACCACTATCTCCCTCCCTTTTTTCTGGGCCTCCTCATTCTCAACTGCAAAATTCCATCCAAGATTAAAACAAGGAACTCAGAATGATAAAAAAAAAAATATTACGGAACACTCACCTCAAAACAAAACAGCATAACCCCTTTCATTTAATACCCGCACACCCATAGGTCTGTCACAGAACTCAGGGAACCAAAAGGAAGTTACACATTTGAATCACATTCTCCCTCTCGCACCTAATACATTTTCAAAATCCATCCCACATTCCACCAGGGACCATTTTACCACACCACATACCCTTACCCCATTTTAGACATCTTTCAAGGTCTTGCAAAAAAACAAATCATCCTTCTGTTTCTTACTGTTTTTCACACTTAACATATTACCAACTCTGTATTTTACATCCTTTTGTCAAAATATCATTTGTAGCAGTACAACTTCTCTTCCACCTTCCTTTCAACAATATCCCAGTCAATAGTCATCTTCCCATCTCTGCTCACCCATCTATTCTAGATTCCACCATGAACTTAGATGTCTTTGCTCTCATCACAGGAAAGGGACTCACTCGCTTTGAGTTATATCAGTATCTTGTATGCCCTGCACATTTCCACCTTAATTACTTAACTATCCCCCTCCAGCAAACCACAGATCTCAGACTACACTGCTCATTGCTGGTATCACGATGTTCCAAGATCCCCCTCATCTCCTAAGACATAACATTTACCCCATTGCTAGAGACGATTTCCACTTGCAACCCCAATCCTAAGTACTCTAGAAAAAAATGATAACACTCTTCAATCACATCCATGATGAAGTCTACCTTTAGACACTTCAATCAGTACTCTACCAGTATCACCAGATCCTTCAGATGTTTGCTCCACAGTCAAAAAGATTCCGAAATGTCCAATGCAAATTTGAACCATGGTTTACAATAAATCCACCTGGGTTAAATGGAAGTTCCCTTGTTACATAAACCGTAGCACTATTTTCACGTGCCTTTCAATCTCTTACTGCACACTCAACATCACAATCAATTTGTGGCCAACAGTACAGTCCACATAGGTATTATCTGCCCCACTACATATTCCTCTTATACAATGAGTCTTGAAAATGAAAGAGTATCATGGGATCCGGACTTGTACAGCTGGTGATGTGCAACGGCACTAAAGACATGTAACATGAAGATGTGCAAAGCCCAGGCAGCAGTTTCCAGCCAATAACCGAATACCTCTTGTACACCTCCCCCAAATACCTTAATGTAGAACACATTATTACCCCCTCGCCATTCTGAATCTGACTCAGAAGTGTTCCACTTCCTTGTGTGCAAGCATCTACTATCATCCTGGAAACACTGGAGATCACATTAAGGCACCTCTTGAACAACAACCAGCTAACTCCCTCTGGCATACTCACTCTCTTCATTCCTTTGTCCATTCTTTTCAAATATTTAACAGCTCTAGTTATGTCTGCAAACCATCAGGCAAGTGTAGAATAACTTTCTACTAGGCACAATTACGACCTCAACTGGACCTGTAGCTACTGGAAGATTTACCCTCAATATTATCTTTCTCGTGAAGTGATACCTCTCTGGTTTGAGTTTCAACCCTTGCTTGTCTGACAATAAGTGGCACTCTCCACCTTATAATGACACTTTTATCTTTTAAAAGTTAGATCTCTTATCTAGGCAATTTCCTCAATGCACGTGTATACCAGCATCATACTTCTACTCTGTAATCGTCCAATAACCTTGTATGTCGCCTTGAAAATAGCTCGCATCTACCTCTCCTGACACAAATCATTCTCATCACCTCCCTCCACACCGATGTTACCCATCACTCTTTGCAACCACTGTCCCAAGTGCATGTATTTGAACTCATAAGCCCATATGGCATAGCATGTGATGTATGGTCTCAGGATCTTCCTAATGGACCCGAGCAGTGCATAATACTTCATCTCGATTGACTGAAGGCCAAGACTCATTCAGATTCCAAAAGATGGGGGTTAATAAATGTGGTACTATTGGGGAGAGTTGATTTGATGAAGATTTTGTCACTTCCTAAGCTACAACATATTTTCAGTAATCGCTACTGGTCGTGCTCTTTTCTGTGGGGCTTCCAGTATCCAACAGACATTAGTGAGTGACCATGGTCAGAAGGGATGTGCTACACGTATACTGTCTGAGAAGATCCAGTAAAACTACTGCTCAATTTCCGGTAGTGAAATGTACAAAACAATTGGCGAGAAGGCATGCAAGGAAGACTAAGGGCCTGATTACAACTTTGGAGGAGGTGTTAATCCGTCCAAAAAGTGACGGTAAAGTGACGGATATACCACCAGCCATATTACGAGTCCATTATATCCTATGGAACTCGTAATACGGCTGGTGGTATATCTGTCACATTTGGGACGGATTAACACCTCCTCCAAATTTGTAATCAGGCCCTAAATTATTTTGGACTAGATGGCAGAGGTTCCAGTCTGGAATGATGGTAGTTTTAAACTAAAAACAACAAACAGACGGTTTGCAGCAGGAACATGCTTAGGAAAACAGGTCTGAAAGGATGGCGAGATGTGTGTGTCTGATGACAGTAAAATGAAGGATAATTTGGATGACGATTAACTGGGAGCACATACACTATTTAAAACGGTCTTGATGCTTTGGTGGAATCCTGAGCCATCAAACATGGTCTCTCCCTTCTACCTTGTTCATAGAGAAGTTCCCTCTGCAGTAAGGACGTGGACACTGTCCTGAAAGTATCACTGCAGTATGCCATTTCCTCCTCCAATTCAACAAAGCAAAGACAAGCCAATACTTTTACTTTGTGCATATTAAACCTCTTTTCACTATCTGCCACATAAACAGAATGAGGGTATTGGAAGGACAGACAAAGAGGGTTCTGGAAGATGGGACAAAATCACTGAAGAACTTGAGGTTTCTATGTTATTCCTGTCGGGACAGCTTTAAGGTGCAGCAAATTAAAATATGAATATAAGAAATAGGTAGTCTAAATGAGTAGAAAATCAAGTGAAAGAGCCCACAACATCATAAAAATAAGGCAAAATCAAGAAGAGGAATCATACAAGATTGCTTTAAGGTAAAATGATACATTTGCTGAAACAGAAAATGACTCCAGTCCTTTTCAGGTGCAACATTTGGACACTCTCAACCTGAGCGGAGCTGACCTCTCTATTCATCCTCACTAGGACTCTCATCCCTGATGCCGTAACCCGTCTTCTCTTCAGCCTAGTAATATGTCACTTCACCCCCCTCATTCCAATATGACCTCACAAGTAGGCTACATTATGAAGAGATCAATGAATAAAAAAAATACAATGCCACCTTGTAGAAAATCTCTTCATTTTCAAATTGCTTGTTCAGGTCAGGAGTAGCAGACAGACAGAAAAGTACAAAATAACAAACAGGTGCAGAGAGGGCAAAGTCTACCGACACAGTGGCCAGGGAGAAGCTGGGCCAAGAACAATTGACCTATCTACACACAAGAAAAGATGCACCACAAACATATTTTATCACATGATGTGAGGTAAAAGAAAACCTCCTGAGTAATTGTCATGGAATTACATAAACTATGCCTGTGCACGTCACTCCAGAATACAGAGCACAAAAAGGACCTGCAGCAAAGGCCAGGAAGCAGCCTGAATTCACGCCATGTATTTACTTTGGCAATACCACCCCCCCCACCCCTATTTGTGCCAATAAAGTAATTACTTCTGCACAGGAAAGATTTGAGAACAGCCAGCTAACTATGACCGGATTCGGAGAGGCCTATAACTAAGGACCTGCGGACAAATTGTTTACTTCCAAAGAGTGAGTCTGTGTAAAACAGGGAAAGGTGCCAGACGCAGAGGGAATTGGGGGTAGATAGCAAACCAAGGCCAGTTTTTAAGGCACCGAGAAGCCAGTGCAGGCCCTGAAAATGCCAGCCTCACAATTTCAATATGCAAACAGTTCAGATATAGACATGTGCGATATATTCAGTATAAAAATAGAATTTTAAACTAAGCAGTTATAGTTTACTTGATTGACTATAAGCTGCACACCTTCATGCAGTGCTTATGGCATCATATTTTACATCACTCATGACGTTCAATAAATTAATTGATGACATCACTTGTGACATCTCAGATTACATCACTGATTACATCATCCACCATGCTGCTGTTCATTTAACTCTACGAGCTATTACAGCCTTTGAAATATGTAAATAAGTACTAAAGGGCAGAAGGTGAATATTATATAAACATAGGTGTTATATAAAATAATTAGATCCCAATCGTCTGCGAAATATGACCCAATTTTAGGTACCTTAGATTCTCTGTTCCATGAAAGGCTCAGAGCCAAGTTACCAGTTGGAGTCAGGGTATCTTTATAGCGCATTCCACCTGCACATTGCACGAGGATGGTGCATTCTCGCTAACAATCACCCCTGTGAGACTGCAGGATTATTTGTGAGTGAGCTCCGAACCCACTTGCATGGTAAATGGACACACAAAAATCCACATTATATATTTTTAAACTATATACAAATTAATGTATTAATCTAGTGCAGATAAAATATATATGTACCTCTTTTTTAGGTGTTGGTTTCATGGGTCATCAAGGTTAAATAACAAAGGCTCACTTGTGCAGGTTGGTTAGGAGATGCAAACCTGATGTGCTTTTTGCAGTGTTTTGTAAAATGCAGCCCAGATTTTTGTTCCCCTAGACCATGGATACTCAAAGTACGGCCCACGGGCCTCATGCGGCCCCTCTGACCTTTACATGCGGCCCCTTAGGCAACAGGAGCACTGGCCAGCTGTTTGCTGACCACACTAACAATAAAAATATTAAATAGACACACAATCATTTAGTTCAAACTTAATTGGTGTTAAAGAAAGGAAGAAATTAGGGACTCCTGCACCTAACTTTAGAAGCGCCTTTATTTTTATAGACATCTTACAGCATAAGTGTAAAACTAAGACAGTCTCTTCAAAATTAAAAAAGTGTATTTAGTTAACATGCAGAACCTTTTCGCCTTACTACACTTTATTTTATCAGTGCATTGAGATGTATTCATTTAAAAGTGATAGTTTTTAAACATAAATTTGGAAACATTAATTCTTCCCCTTACCCTGAGAACACCACCAACACTAAATTAAAGAGGCAAGTCACTTGGTATGTGCACTTTATGGGTGGCCTGGGCTCCTATCATACGTGAACCAAATTATAGTTTATTAAATCAAACATAGAAGCAGGTTATGTGCAGCACACACCATGAATCATATATTTCGAGGTCCTCTTAAATGTGATAATGCAGAGAAAGGAGGGAAAGAGAGATTTAAAAATTGCCTCGGATCACACAATTTAGAAAAGTGGGTAAGCCGGGATTAATTCCAGGTTTTCTGGTTTCCTATTGTGTATTTCAGCCACTAGATGTATATTCTTTGCTTCTTCTACACCTACCTTGCCACCAATCCCCCCAGCCATCCCACCCCACCCATCCGCCACTGGCCTGGCATCAATGCGGCCCCCAGGCACACCACAGACCAAACATTTTGGCCCCTGGAAAAATGTTTGCGAGTACCCATGCCCTAGACCTTCTGCCCAAACTCGAGCTCAGAGCTAATTTAGCAGCAGGAGACGGGGAACCTGGTGGAGTGTAACCTACAAACTATCTGTGCATTACATGATGATGGGGTGTTCTGGGCAGCAATCAACCCTGTGACACTACAGGAGAGAGAGTGAGCTCAGAACCTCCTTTCACCATGGATGGGCACAGAATAATCCACAATACATATTTAAGACTTTAATAAAATCAATGTTCTAATCTAGTGCAGATAATATCTATAGACACAATACAAAACAAACATAGTAGCAACGAAAGCAATTCGTAAACTAATTATTAAACTGAATAGCAACACTGTGGCAGCGTTTAAGAAGTTTATTGCACTGCACGAAGGAACTAGTTTCTAGTCACCAACTCCTCCTTTCTAGCCCTTAGCTAAGCTGTCTTACCACCAAATATACCTGTCTTAGTTTCTTGATGTGGCCTCCATCCTGCATACCCTAGCTGAACCACAAGCCTGCTCTTCCATTATTCTACAAGGTCACTCTTTGCCTCAGTTGTGGCGTTCCCAGGTGAGCTGATATGGCCAAGCTAGCTCCAAGAAGCCAATGACATCGACTAAGAAGGTTTGCAACTGAGCCTGCACAAATCAAATCTCCCAGGAAGTTGGAGATGCCTCTCTGTTTAATTTATATCTATAGCAAGCTTCAAAATACTTTTTTGAATATTTTTTGTTGAATTATAGAAAATGCATGAACATATTGTTTTGCACATTCACTGAATTCTATCACATATTATATGTCATATAAATACATATTAATGAATAATTAATATACTATCAAAGTATCATAAAGCAAGTATTAATTGTTGTAAAAATGCAATCAATACTAAATGCAGCACATTTATTTATAAATTAAAAATATGCACTCAAATATGAACATATGAAACATAATAGGGGCATCTAAGAAGAAAACAACAACGATTGTCAAACTCATAGAGTATATTTTTATAACGCAAACTAAACTGAGTTGTTTAACTGTACTGTTGAGTAGAAAAGAACATGTGTTAATTTATGTTCAATACCTTCGTTTTTATTCAATAGCTAAGTCAAAGCCTGAAATGAGGTCCTGTGTAGAGCAGCTACTGATATTTTGTAACACACTACAGCCCACACCTCATCACTTTGAGCCAAAGCTCTTTGATTAAGGGACCGCTCACAGGCCATTGGATTTCCTTTCCATGTCCCTCTTTCCTGATTTGGCAAAAAAGCCTCAGTGGCTCCATGAAGATGGATGTAGCCTCTATAGTACAGCAGTTCATATTGCAGGTTCCTACTGGGTACGATTTGCACCACGGCAAGGTTTACTGGAAGGTTGAAAGAAGGGACAAATAGCATCAGTGTTCACTGCTGATGCCAAAGAAGTTGACTCGGGAGGAAGGGCACAACCATTCTTTTCAAACCAAGATGGTGCCTTTCTGTCACAGTTGGCTTGTTGTAGCGCATATTAAAATGGCAGTACCTCTTCCTGTTTATCTGTTTCCTCTTCCAGGTGTAGGTCTAATATTTAAAGGGCTCGATCGAGAAAATCTTGTTTCACAACTCTTACAGTCCCTTTTTCCTGACTGGTGTATCGCCTTCTGCCTCCATTTTTATTCTGAAGATTTTGCTCCAGTTATTTTCGGTTTAGCAGTTTTTTGTTTTGCTTCTGCTTCCCAGACTGAGTTATTTTGCATCAGTATCTCTACTGCTGATGGTTATTGGCCCTTTTCATCCTTTCAAGTTCTGCCGGCCTACAATTCCTGGAGGTTTTTGGCGCCATTGGCTTGTTCTTCCATCAGAAGTGATTTATTTTTGCAAACATATCGATTGCTACTACCCTATCACCAATCAGTATAGAGGTCAAGCCAATACTTCCCAGATTAAGGAGCGACAATCGCAATCTGCTATCAACACTAGTGTGCAGTGCACAAGAACAGGATAAGTGTGGAAAGCATGCATGGAGTGTTTCATGTGGCACACAAAATTTTACAGATCTGGTTAGAACTACAACAATTCAGCAGGTTCTGTAGCATTTGATTCTGCTTAGATGCTGGGAAGGTTGGTTGAATTGGGAGTTTACAGATGCGTCAAAATGTTATGGTTTCTCTTCCTGCATTGTGCTTGAGATGCATGTATGAGTTGTGAAGCAACACAGGGTCACAGTAGTAGGGGAAACCACAGTTCACTTCCGTCATGCAGGGATGGGGGCACCGTTGTATACCACCATGACAGGGCAAACAGCATTTCCTGGTGCAATCATGATCTTAATGCAGTGTGGTGCAGCTCGGCAGGGTCACAGGTGTGACACAATCTTGGGCACAGACAAACAGTTCAGTGGTAACCTAAGAGTAACTAGCACCTCATGGAGACCTGCATCCAGAGTGGTACACCCCACGGGGCACGACCTGCAGAGGGGGTCACTCCGAAGCAGGGAGGATGTCGAAGGTGGTCATTTTTAGAATGCAAACATTTATGTCTGACTTGGTAACTCCAGTAGACCTCAAATGTCTGTGTCAATTCTTGACTTTTGGCAGCATTTTCAGGACAGTGATCACAACAGCAGAGTCTGGTGGTTCTTAGGTTCTTTCATCGCGTGTAGACAACTTCTCAGTTCACACGGCAGTACCTACTTTTCTTCCGCATGCAAAACAACAGGATTTCTTTCTGACACTTGGAGAATATCCCCTAATCCTTCAGGGGGAACTGCTAAACTTCCCGTCACTGATCCATATCTTTCAGCTATACTGGTGAAAAGAACTCCTTGCAGTAGATAAGTGAATGAGGATACTTGGCCCAGAGGGCTAACATATCACGAAGCCGTGGCAATCGGGCCCCATCCAAATGGCAACTCAAAATCGAAATTGGCCCCTAACCTTTGGAGGGAACAAACCATCCCGATGTTCATCTTTCTGCAGGCAGTGTTCAGCTCCATGAAAACTGTTTTCTCATAAAGTGTACAGTCACGCTGGTTTCCAAGGAGACCGTCAGACATCCTGAACTGCTCACGGGATACATGTTTCAGGCTCAGACAGGTTTTATTAAATCAGGAGCTGGTGCCAGGCTTTGGCTGTCCTGGCAGCGCTGAATGCAGTATGTGAGGGATGGGTAGGAAGCCCATCTTTTTGTGAAGGTGTTTTGCACTGCCCACACCACTGTCCACAGGTTAAAGAATTATTTACAATACTCATTCCTAAGCATCATGAAACTGGCCCTTTAGCAAACCCTTGTCAATTACCGGGTGGAGAAAAGGCATGCACTTGTGATTATATGTAAAAAAGAAACACTGATCTGCCAATCCAGTTCTCCAACTACACTCGAATTGTTATTTTTTCAAAGGACTCAGTGAATACAGTTTTATAGCCTGCAAATGGAATCCAAGAGAAGTAGGCTTCTCAATAGAACAGTGTTTAGGGTTGACTACACAGTGTTCAACTAGTTTGGGTTTCAGCAGTGAAATCTGCTCAAACCTGGAGGCGGGGGTAACTTTTTCTTTTTAATAAGGCATGCTAGTACTTCTTTCCTGCAAGGCATTTATGTTATTAATAAAAACTATTTAACCAGGTGAAGATGATTATTAAGCTGTCTGTGCAAAACATTTTTTATACAAGCCGTATACAAGATTCTGATCAATATTCTGTATCCTCATGTCTCACCTTTAAAACTCTAATTTCTGTCTGCTACACTTGAGAGGTCCACTGCTTTTGACCAAATTATTTCATAAATACTCTTCACACTATTTTTTTGCATTTTTAGGTAGCGCAAACATGACCTGAGGGCATTAAAGAGATTTGCATAAAAACCAGCCATTATACATTTTTAGGCACAGGACAGGAAGTGACTTTTCCAGAATCACAGGATGTTAAATCAAGTCCAGGACTCGAACTGGTTCCCCAATTCCAGTAGTACCGCTAGTGATTGAGCCACATCTCCACAGATTGCAATGTACTTCATTTACTTGAGTCTTTTTTGCCCTTAGTATCTCAATTTGTGCATTGTGTATGCAACTGAGAGCCCAGGAAAGGCAACATATAACACATTGCACCTATCACTATTATATTTTGCTGGTTTTTGGATCTTTCTTTTCCAAAAAGCTTTAAAAAAAAAACCACTGCATTCTGATCATTGATTGATCTCTGCCACTCACTAATTTCTCTGCCAAAACTTATTGACATTTTGCTCTCACGGGGTGCTGGAAATTTCAATTCTCTCCCTTCAAGCCCTACAACATTTCAGCTAATACTCTCAACGGTCACTTCCAGCCGTGGAGAAGCTAGACCGATACAACCCTAGCTACTGTCCAACAAGTTATGAACATGAACACAACACTGTCAGAGTCTTCTTTACTAGCTCTGATTTTGATGAGATATTGATATCTTCTCTGTGATGGTTTTTTTTTGTTTATTCTTTGTAGAATATTTAATATTTGGGTTGTTCCAATTTGTGGAGTAAATTATCTCGAGTCAGGCGCCTTTATTGTTTGGTTCTTTGTTAATGTTACCACTGTTTTTTTTTAACTGTTCTACATGTTCTGTACATTTAAACATTTGATGCTTACTCCATAAAGTTCTTTAAAGGTGTAGAGCAATTGCCTTCCCTCTTGGCCATTATCCTAGTTGCTGTGTGAACCGGCAGAGGTTATAAGTAAGTGCAGCCGCTTGCTGGACGAATTGGCTAATAAAGATGCTGAGAACGATTTTGGGGGCCTACTCTTTGGACATGACCTTATTAAAACACTGGACAAATATATACCCACCTTCTTGTTTCTGCGTTCAGCACATTATAACAGGACGCATGTTTTCGGCACATGTGTTTTTGTAAGGGCTGACAGGAGGGGACTAGCTGCCGGCCGTGGAATTAAAGGTCTCACTACTATGCTCTCAGAACCAATGCACCCAGAGCTCAAGAGCGTATGAAAGAGGTTTCCAAACCTCATCAGGAATCTTCCCACAAAGAGGAAGGTTTAGAACCAGGAGGAAGGTCCAGAGCTCAAGGAGCTGGATTGGAAGGTAAGTGGAACAATCTGTTCTGGTTCTTCTCAGGTAAAGATTACCAGAAGGTTAAAACTATTTATCTGGAAATGGGAGGAAGTGACAAATGATTCTTGGGTTCTGCAAAATGTTTCAGGTTTCAAAATAGAGTTCTGGGACACCCCTGTTCAGGTCTCTCAACCCCTCGGCGATTGTCTTTAAAGAGAAAAAATTGAATTGGTTGGTGCAGAGGTTTTTCAAATGTTACAGAAGGGTGCAATAATACAAGCTGTAGATTCAAAAGATGGTTTTATGAGCGCAATTTTCTTGGTAAAGAAGACAGACAAAGGATGGCGCCCTGTGATAAATCTAAGGGAATTAAACATAGTTTTGGTTTACAGGCTTTTCAAGATGGAGGGCATCCATCCTTTAACTGATATTTTGCACAAAAAGCATTGGTTAATAAAATTAGATTTGAAGGATGCGTATTTCACACTTTCTATGGAAAAGGATTCACAGAAATACCTCTGATTCAAATGGAGGGGTGTTGTTTACCAATTTTGTTGTCTCACCTTTGTTTTTCTTCCGCCTCTTGGTGCTTTAAGACCAGCGGTAAGGTATGTCCAGTGGTAGCCTTTCTTAAGGGAGAGAGGAGTTTGTTTAGTGATATATTTGGATGATATACCCTTGATGAGTCAGGAAAAATTGGAACTTCCAGAGCATTTACGTTTGACAAGAGTACTTCTGGAAAACCTGGGGTTCATTGTGAATGTGGAAAAATCGGTCTCGATACCAAGTCAATCTTTAAAATTCCTAGGTTTTCAGGTCCATATACTACAGACCCAGTTACTTTTACCTCAGAAAAAGATAAAGAAAATATGAACATAGGTAAGGTATATATTGGGAAAATAAGTTGTTGCTCTCAGAGATCTAGCAAGAACAATTGGTCACCTGTCTTCATTGGTTCAAGCACTTTTCCCAGGCCCCCTACACTTCAGTGCTCTTCAAAGGTTCAAGACAATTGGGTTGAGAAAAGGTTTGTAGTATACAGATTCAGTAACTTTGCCTCTGGAAGCTTGAAAAGATCTGGAGTGGTGGTTAAACAGCCTAGAAAGTTGGAATGGCAAAGCTATTTTTGGAAATGCACCAGAGTTTACATTAGGAACAGAAGCCAGTACTTTGGGCTGGGGAGTGTGTCTGAAAAACTTGGAGACAGGAGGGAGCTGGTCATATCAGGAGAGTTTGCTCCACATAAATTGTCTAGAAATGATGGCAGGTCTGAATGTTTTGAAGAGCTTAAAAAACTATTTGACTAACACTGTAGTACTGCTTCTTATGGACAATGTTTCAGAAGTTTCATATATCAATCGCCTGGGGGTTCCAAATCAACACAGTTGGCAGATCTAGCAAAGGACATATGGCATCTTTGTTGGGAATGCAAAATTATTTTGTCAGCAAGACACATTCCAGTAGAACAGAATCTGAGGACAGATTGGAATTCACGTCATCTCAGATTTCAGCGATTGGTAATTGAACTCTATGATTTAGATATATTGACAAGCAGGTTGACCAGTCATGTTCCAAGATATTTCAGTTGCAGGCCGGACCCAGAGATGTTGGCAGTGGTTGCCTTTGTACAGGATTGGTTGGCAGAGAAAGCATATTCATTCCCACCATTTGCAATAATTCGAGGTTACTTTGGAAAGTCTGGAAAGAAGGTTGCAGGTTAATTCTAGTGATTCCCTTTTGGACTTCACAAGTATGATTCTCAGGGCTGGAAGACCCTTTTCTTATTCAGGTGCATCAGGGTTTGCTAGTGGGGCCAGATGGAGAGGAACATCCTTTAGTTCTAGAAGGAAACCTGAACCTTCCTGCCTGGACCATATCAGGGGCTCTGGAAGAAGCTCTGGCCTTTCAGGAAAGGCTAAAGATTTATTGGATGAATCATGGGCACCAGGTAGTCGGAAGAGATCTAAAAGGGTTTGGTGTAGATGGTGTAGTTTATGCTTGGAACAGAGTCTGGATCCCAGAGGGCTCTGTAACAGAATTAGCTAAATATTTGGCTGAACGTTTTCAATCAGGTTTATCTTATAGGACTATTAATTGTCATAGGTTAGGCATTTCAGCTGGCCATACCCTTGTGGGTGCAACCACAGTATATGTAGAATGACAAAGGGTATTACACTCAAGAGGTCACCTGTTATACTTTTTTATGGGATGTAAATTTGATTTTTCAAACTCTTTGACTCATTGCTAGGAAAATCTTTTTTTCTTTGAGACAGATTTCTCAGACAAGTAACACTTCTATGTTTGGTATCTTTCAGAAGGGTCTCCAATGTTAATGTTTTGGAGATTTGCAACAGAATTTACTCAGGAGATGGTGTCTACTTTGATATTTGGAAGAGAAACAAACATATGTCTGGTCATGTATTCTATCCTTCACTACAGGTTTGTCAAAAACTGTGTGTAGTACTTTGTATGAAGGTTTTTGAACAAAGAACGCTAGAATTAAGACATGATGGTGATAGCCTTTAATATCTTATGTGAAACCACATAAAGCAGTATCTACAGCCACTATAGCTAGATGGATTAGGACAATTGTGAGTGAGGCTGGCATAGATCTGTTAAAAATTGGTGCACATTCAGTCAGAGGTTCGATGGCCAGTAAAGTTTTCTCGGCCGGGGGTACCCTTTCTGAGACCTTAAAAGCAGCAGACTGGTCAAATGCTAGCACTTTTGCAAATTTGTATTTGAGACCGGTGACACACGTAGCATAGTTTTAGATGGCTTTAAACTTGCATAATGATAGCCTCTGGTCTTGTAATGAAATTACGATTCTCCAATTAACATGCACAGAGTATCTTGATTTCATTAAAAACAACTAAGGCTATCATTATCCCTCACTTCTCACCTAGTGTTTACTGTTCTAAAGATGTTAAGATGTAGATATTTGTTATGATATAATGTTAGATTGAAAGTGAAGAGTTATACATTTAGCTTGTTTTTTTCTCCATCATAGGGAAAACTACTCAGAGGAATATTATTATTGATTTTATTGTTTTTTTCCCCACAGGAAACAGTTTGTGATTGGATCCGATCTCGGTGGATTTGTGAAGTTCTTGATTACATCTTTTGCTGATGTTCCTTCTTGTTTTAAGTTCAAGCTTTTTTCTCATCAATTTGCAACCTAAAAGAGGAAGAAAGCTGTTTCTATGGACATTTATACTGTAGTATGGTTCTGGATTGGAATGTTTTACTTTGTGATGTGTTTATATTCTTTAAAGGGCTGCATGTTGGGGCAGCAATAAAAGATTATAGCATAATGATAGCCTCTGTTGTTTTTAAAGACAGCAAGATTCTCTCTGCATGTTAATTTGAGAATCATCACTCTCTCCCTTCAAGCCTTGTAACATGTCAGCTAATACTCTCATGGCCTTCTCCAGCCAAGGAGAAGCCATACTGATACAACCCAAGCTACAGTCCAACAAGTTATGAACATGGAAGCAGCACTGCCAGTGTCTTCTTGACTAGCTCTGATTTGAGGGAAAGTTGAGACAATCAGATCAATAAAGTGAATGTTAAATACTCAAAAATGCATTAGCCTATATGTGAGGTGTGCGTTTCAGCAGCAACTGAATTTTGCTGCAAACGTACTAAAAATAGGAGAATTTATGTGATTTATAATGGTGATTTATCACAAACACTTTTATTCTATACACAAAGGTAAATGCTTATGGGCCTGATTCACAAAGACATTTTCAGGCCTCTTCTCCATTAGCGCCTGTCAGGTATCCAGAGAACAATATGTACTGGGCAAATTAAATTACTTCACTACTGCATAATTGTACACCATAGCTGTTAGAAATGGGGTCTCTGCTTGGCAGAGGTATACACCCTTGTCCATGTAGGGGCCACAACCCTAGTCAGGGTAATTCACACACAATCCAAATTACCCTGTGCCCACCCTCTGGTAGCTTGGCACTGAGCAGTCAGGCTTAACGTAAAAGGCAATGTGTAAAGGATTTGTGCAATAAACCATACAGTAATACAGTGAAAACACCACAAAAATACACCACACAGGCTCAGCAAAGCAGTCCAGATGGGTTCTTTGGGCAGCTAGGCAGTTCCTCTCCAAAGGTTGCAGGTTCAGATCCAAAAGTGTCTGAGTTGGTGGGGTCAGAGACCCAGTTTATATATCCCAAAATGCCTTTGAAGTGGGGGAGACTTCAAAGGGTGGTTTTGAAGTGCACAAGGGCCCCTTTCAGTACAGGTCTGTCTGCCAGGGTCCCAGTAGGGGGTTTGGCAGTCCATTGTCTGAGGGCAGGCCTCTAGTCTTTGAAATGTAAGTGTCAGGCCCTCCACCCTTCCAGCCCAGGAAGACCCATTCAGTATGCAGAAGAGTGCAGGTGTGACTGAGTATCCTGTATTTGTGGTTGTCTGGGTGAAATGCACAAGCAGCTGTCAACCAGCCTAGCCTAGACGTTGATTGGAGACAGGCTGCAAGGCACAGATGGGATTTAAGTGCAGAGAAATGTTCACTTTCTAAAAGGTGCATTTCTAAAATAGTAATATAAAATCCAACCTCACCAATAAGCAGGATTTTCTATTATCATTCTGGCCATACTAAATATGACCTGGTTACCCCTTTCTGATCAGAATCTACCACTCACACAGTATATGAGTGTAGCCCTAATGCTAGCCTATGAAAGGAGCAGGCCTCACAGTAGTGGAAAACAAATTTAGGAGGTTTTCACTACCAGGACAAATAAAACACAAATGTACATGCCCTGCCTTTTACCTACATAGCACCCTGCCTTATGGGTTACCTAGAGCCTACCTTAGGGGTGACATATGTAGAAAAAGGGGGGTTCAGGCTTGGCAAGTACTCTTAAATGCCAAGTCGAAGTTGAAGTGAAACTGCACAAACAGGCCTTGCAATGGCAGGCCTGAGACATGGTTAAGGGGCTACTTATGTGGGTGGCACAAGCAGTGCTGCAGCTCACTAGTAGCATTCAATTTACAGGTCCTGGGCACATGTAGTGCACTTTACTAGGGACTTACAAGTAAATCAAATATGCCATTTGGGTATGAGCACTTTAGCACTGGTTAGCAGTGGTAAAGTGCCCAGAGTCCTAAAGTCAGCAAAAATGAGGTCAGAAAAAGAAAAGGAGGAAGGCACCAAGTTTGGGGGTGACCCTGCAGAGAGGCCATTTCTAACAATAACAATGTAGAATTACACTGTAGTAAGCCCCAAACAAGGGATGAGGAGTGTGTGGATCAAGGTGTGGTTTGCTTTGTGGTTTTGTGAACACCCACAAACTTGTGCATTTGTGGACATTCAGAACCCCTCATTGACCCTTTAGCATCCTAGATATGTTCAGCCATTTGGGCCAGCAAATGGCTGTAGTACATTTGTTGTTGTATGGAAAGAAGAATTAAACACCTACAAGCTTATTTAGGGTTTATAAGAAGGGGCTTTACTACAGGGAAAATTATTTCCCTTTGGAAAACAGAAAGAAACGTGCATATGCTCAGAAGGTGCACTGCTCGTACAATTCTGCAATGAGTAAATAGAAATGTGTAAAATGTTGCATGACACTGCCAGTAACATGCTTAGAAATGTGTGATTGTCACTACTATTTATGGGTACGTCTGCCAATGTTTGTAAATTCCAAAAACTAGCAGATCTGCACATGTTCACAAGAGTACCTATAGTAGTGTAGAATAACTACTTTGTTTTACATTAAGCCATTTATTTTTTGAACAGCATAGCCCAAGTACTCCTAATTTCGGTGGAAATCAGGGCTGAGGCTCTGAGCGATTAGAGACTCATTTCACAAAGTTAGATCTGTGATTAAGGGTTACGTGTGGTTACACCTAAATTTCCATGGGTACATCACACTTACAGAAACAGATTTGTGATATGAGCAATTTATTCAGTGTCAGATAAATTGGTCTAGTGAGACAGCCATATTTAGAAGTTAGGTTTCTTGGTTCCATGCTGAAAAGACTCAGTAAGTGTTAAGGTTCCTGGTCTCTACCACGAACACTAAAGCATATATGTAGGCATGGTGGAAGTATTACGTCACCCAGCGAACTGCAACACCCATTCAATTTACAGTAGAAACATTAGTTGGTAAGACTCAAATGCATGAGCTGCATGCAGATAAGGGAAGCAAAAAACATTATAGATAAAGAACAACAACTTGCAAAAAACCCTCGTAAAATGGTGGGACAAATGTGCAATATCCTCTCGGGGGATCTAAATGCAAAACAATTCCATCTGTGGATAGAAAAGGCAGAACCCGAGTGACAGAATTATGACCTTCAGGCCCTTACATCTATATATGTCACTGATTATCACAGAAAATCTGCCAGTGTGGTGGACTTTCCCACCCCGCACAGTTTAGGATTAGTGTGGTGGCTTGCCCAAACAAGAGGCACCAGGACCCTGAGACAGCTGCCCACGGAGCAGAACACTAGACTCTACTCTCTGTGTAGAGCAAATCTACAGGACCGGAAGGGGGGAAGAAGATCGTAATAATAGGACAGCATGAGCAGGGGTGTAGCTTGACAGTAAGATGGGGGGGTGGAGGGGAAGCTTCAGAGTTCCCAACAATCAAGCTGGTTCACATGCATTCTGTGAGAAGCAGGGCATGAGGGGGCTTAGGGACCAGTAGGAAGGGACAGCAGTGCAGATTGCGAGGGACTCTTAAAACTATAAACTCTGTAAAATAACCATTTGTTAAGACCTTTAAAACAGAGACAGTGTGTGGGTGTTTGTGTATGTAGGTAAAACTACCAAGTGAAATCCGGCAAACACCTCATCGCACCCGATTTAAAACACCAGTACCCAACTATTTAGTACAGCGAATGTTTAGTAGGGGGGGGGATGTAACACCCCAGACATCCCCCTGAGTGTGAGGATGCGGTGGTTCAAGACCAGCTTCTTGAGGAGTAGAAATACAAGTGTGCGATGCAGTACTTAATTTGTAAATAAAAACGTGCCGGTGGCCAAACCCCTCCTCTTAAACTTGCTGCTGCTGCTTTTAAATATGCAGCACGGAATAGTGAGGAAGCGTAATCCTAAAGCCGTCTCTGGCCTCTTCAATCCATTTAAAGCCACTCCCTGCCCCTTCAGCTGACTCTGGCAGCTTTCTGCTTTCTACCTTAGTGACGCTTTTTCCTTTTTCTCTTCTTGCGTCCTTCCCAAATGCGTCTTTTGCTCGCAGCAGATGCTTGTGGCAGAAGAATAATCCCCGGCCCTCAAAAATAAGTGCCGGTGCTCAGCACCGGAAAAAAACAAGCACAAATTAAGCACTGGTGCGATAGAGGGTCTGTTTCAGTTAAGACTAGTTAGACAATACCTTGCTTTGCGTCAGTCCTTGAAGTCACAAGGAGAACTAAGCACTGATAGTGTTCCCAATTAACCAGGACATTTGGAATTCTGTCAGTAGCTAAGCACTTTTTCTCAAACAACGTAAATATAATTACAGTGAAAAGTGAAGGGAAAATAGACGGAGCACAGTAAAATACACAATAAAATAGTAATGCACAATACAGTGATAAACCAGGACTCCATCACAGAAACACTGTTCACAATAATTGAATAACACCGGAGGACAACAGGGAGGAATACAACACAATGTGCTTACTGTTAGTGATTTGATAGTGCATACAATGTTCACACATGCAAAGTTGGCAAACATTCCCTGATCATGAACACCGTGATGCAAAATTAAAGTTTCCAAACCTTACAGTAAATCAGAATGTTGCGAAATCATAAATCTTACGTTTCACCAGAAACAGGCTGGCACCAAAGAAAACAGAGTGCCAGTTGTGATGCAATACCGCTTCGGCATTGGCCACTGCCAGTTAGAGTTAGTGCACCCTTTCTAGTTCAACAATCAACCCAAGCAGGTTTTCCTTCTCGCGGACATCAGAGAAGGGCATGGACTGCCCTCTTCTCAGAATGCACTGTAGGGGTCACTGCCTACGTGCAGGAGGCCATGAATAACCTTCAGGGTCCACCTCGAGTAGAAAGCATTGTATACTACCCGAGATATGAGCTGGTTATGAAGCAACGGGCGAGCCAGCCGTGGTGGATGGGACCCCCACCCACCCCAGCCAGCCACACACGAAACCTCGGCTTCGTCCTAGACTCTGCTCTCACCATGTCCAAACAGATCAACGCCGTCTCCTCTTCTTGTTTCAACACCCTCCGCATGCTCCGCAGGATCTTCAAGTGGATTCCAACAGGAACCAGGAAGGCGGTGACTCAAGCCCTCGTCAGTAGCAGACTTGACTACGGCAACGCACTCTACACAGGCATCCCAACGAAAGACATCAAATGACTCCAAAGCATCCAGAACGCATCCCCCCGCCTGATCCTCGACATACCCCGCCGATGTCACATCTCCCCCCACCTGAAGGACCTCCACTGGCTCCTTGTGGATAAAAGGATCACCTTCAAACTCCTCACCCACGCACACAAGGCACTACACAACACCGGACCCACCTACCTGAACACCAGACTCAACTTCTACGTCCCCACACGTCAACTCCGCTCTGCCAACCTCGCCCTCGCCATCGTCCCCCGAATCCAGCGCAAGACCTCTGGCGGCAGATCCTTCTCCTTCCTCGCCGCCAAGACCTGGAACTCTCTCCCCACCTCACTACGCCAGACCCAGGACCTCCTAACCTTCAGGAGACTCCTCAAGACATGGCTCTTTGAACGCTAGCAGCAGCCGCCCCCCTCCCCACCCCCCAGCGCCTCGAAACCCTGTCGGGTACATAGCGCGCTTTATAAATTCACTGATTGATTGATTGATTGATATCCTTGTGCTCTGTGGGCCTTCAACTTGCAACTCCCATTTTCACAAATCTAAGAGTAACCCCAATGTCAGTTGCACAGCTAGTGATCGTAAACTATATCCTGTTTACATGTGTTCCAATCGTCATACTCATTATTACATGGCTTCTCCAAATACTGTTCACTCACTTCTACACACACAAAATAAAAACAAAGGCCCGACCCTTCATCTACGGAGCACAGGACAAAATTCAGTCTAAAAGGCCAATAGACATCACCACTGGGCACTGCCACACCAGCCAGAACCTGTGCTGAAAATGTCGATAAAGTTATTCCCAATCTCAGGGCGCAGAAAAATGTCAACTTTCAGAGGAAAGATTCCACAAACATTTACCATTGTGCATAAAAAAGATTTTCAAAATGTAAAGTTGCAGAGAAATATACAGTATAGATTTTCAATCACAAACCTTTGTTGGTGAAAACAAAACTTTGCACACTCCTGTTTAAAACAGATTTGCTTCCCTATGCAGTCCTGGGTTTGTCATTTTAGCACTACTGACCTTGTGTCCGATATTGTCTGTACATAGAGCCGCTTTTTGCTTTCTACCATTTATAGCAAAAACAACAAGGAATGGTTGAATTAATCTCAGCCACTGATAATTGCTAGGACTGCATTTCAGACCATCATTTTACTCTACTAGCCAGAGACCCGCCCTAGCCCCAAGTATTTAATAGTGCCTCAGATTAATTCATTCATCATGTTTGATATTCTTCATTGTGACACAAGTGAAACAGGTATGCTCAGAAGTGGGTACTGTGACCACTGTACCACTGGAATCAATCTGCCCCCAACCGAAGAGGTCCAAACAGGATAAAACCAGCCTTGGGTTGCTTGTGTTCTGGTTCAGAGAGGACCTTGCTTGACAGTTTCGGCTGGAGAGTGCCTATTGGGGCAGGACCAAGGCTGATCTGCAAATGGCTAGTTCTAATCGGAGATGAAATGGTGGACAAAAATGCAATAGGCTGGGATGCAGTCCCCAATGGCTAAGATTAATTCAAATATTCCATCCATCACTTTTTATCATTATTCTTTATCCCATTTATGAACAGGCCTTAGGCCCTAGGTATGGCAAACATTTCAAAGGAGAGGGGACATCATGTTGAGTTCCCCCGGAGAGTATTACTGGTTGAGGTTTGATGCCATTTAGCATGAGTTGTGCGCATGGTTGGTCAATGGGAAGATGGGGAAATCAGACCAAATCCGGACTAAAATATAATTTGGAGCTTTTTTTCTAAAGAAAGGGCTGGACTAGGAACCCAAAGACGCCCTGGCAATTTTGTCAGAGCAGCCGGCGGGTGAGGGGGGGATGGGTGCAAGTGTGAAGCACTGCTGCTTTTGTTACTGGGGGCTGATATTGCAGCACTACTGCAAAACCAGCCCCCACCGCTACAAAACCAGACCACACCCATCCAGCCTCCCGGGGGAAATGCCTGATGCCCGCTATGTCCAGTCCAGCCTGCCTAAAGAATTTACTACATTTAACAAATTCCTGGTGATATCATGGACATGCTTTCCATTAATTCTACCCCTCCCCATTGCTGCATCTTAAGTATACTGAGATTACACTTCTCTAAATAAATGTATTGTAAGAAGGAGCATTTATTATCCTTGGTGAGCAGAAATGTGTAATATGTAATTGCAAATTTTCCAAACTCTTTGATGCCTTTCATAACAATTTTTTTACAATTTATTTTCTTCATTAAATCAATAGAATATAAGAAAGTGGATTATTATGTATGATGGGGGCAACTCACTCATGGAATAATGACAATAACTTGTCAGGCTGAACCTCAAAGTCATTAAATTAACCTCAACTCAACTCCCTGGCAGCTATGGCACAGAGCTGAAAGAATGCAATTTCAGGCTGACCAAGATGGAGCGTGGGTCGGATACATCAAGTGGGGTAGACACCTATGCCGCAAGGTCCCACTGATGGCTTCAGAGATCTTGAATGTCCAAATATTTTGTATGTTTCCACGTTTGAGGGTTTCCTAAGAAGCTCAACTGGGTCACTTCGAAGGCTCATGTCCTCAGGGACAGCACTTAGGGAACAGAACACACTTCAGTAGAGGCCACTAGCAAGGTTCAGTCCAGGTCCAATTGGTACTGTTCAACTAGTTACTTCAGAAAAAGGCCTCATGCAGCTTGTTGTGTCCCAGTAGCCACACAGGAGGTCAGCCCTCTGACCCCTCAAGTCCACTTCTTTGTTCTGAGATCAAAAGCAGTTCTAGTCCTTCGGAGCTTCTTCTCAGATCATACATAGAAAGTAAGTCCAGTCCTCTCCTGATCTTCCATAGGCCCAGAAAGTGTACGTAGAAGGGTACCTTGGGATGCCATATTTATCGTTGGCACCAGCTAATGGACAGAGATTACTTCTAGTTCCTCCCTAAGCAATGGGGTAAAACTACCCACTTTTCCAACAGTTCCTGTTTGTCATACTGCAAACTATCCCACAGTGTTCCTCACCCCTAAAATTTAAAATGGGGAAAACAGTTCTCTTTTGTGGAGAGCTCTTGTGTCTAATTAGAGGTGTGCCCAAAGAAAAAAGCAGGACCCTCTCTTGTATCAACTTCAAACCTGTTCTGAGAATAGCATCTCTCTCACTGTGTTTTGAGCCAGCCTGACTAGTGTGAGACAATGTCTTTCCCTTCTTCAGGTCTCTTCTTACATTAAACTGTGAATAGGCAGGCCTCACCTCTGTTCCTTAAACGTTGATGAAACTCCTGTGTCTCCTTCAACTGTCCATCTTGGACTGTCCCTAATCCGATTCCATCCTGTCACAAGGCCTAAGCCAATAATCTGCTCTCTGAGCAGTTATCACACTTCATTAAACTCAAGCAGCTACTGGGCAGCTGCTGGCAGGCTAATGTAAATTAGCCTCCAGGAGTTTATGCAGTGAAAATGTAACTTTGTAAAAGCTATGTTTTACCAATATTTATAAAATATCCAACTTCACCAGTGAACTGTACAATTAATACCTCCTGGTCAGCGGCTGCTAACCTCCCTACTTCCTCTAGCTGCTGCTGCCTCTGCCTTGCATGGGAACGAACTGAGAGCCTGCCTGACTCTCAGTTCGAGGCCCTCCATCACCCGCAGGCTCCTGCCTGCGCAACAGCCCTGGTGGTCTAGTGGCCATCACAAGTAAGTATCTCTCTCTATCTCTCTTTTACTCCTGCTTCTTTACTTCTGCCTTTTATTTCACTAGCCTAGTTTTTTTTTTTTACTTTGTGCTCCTTTCATTGCTTTTCTCTCCATTCCTTGATCCTCTCCCTCCTGTGACGCTTCTGCAGCCCCACTCCGCTACCCCCGGAAAGCACCTTTCCGGCCCTCCCACCTCCCAGTTGACCAGAGCCCCTGCCCCCTCCCCTCCTTAATGGCACACTGAAGGCACGCCACAGGTAAGCCCGTCTGCGCCCATCCATGCCCGCACTGCTCCCAGTGCAAGGAACCCTGGATCTCCGTCATGCCATCCCCTGGCCAGCATCCATTACAATGCCGCAAACCTCCACTACCTTAACACCAGACGTCTAAGCGACTGCTAAACCACATCCTCCAATGACACCCACGGATCTTATTTGTGCAGGAACTGAAACTTCAGTGCTGGACACAACGAGCCAAAGGCACTCCTCACATCCGGAATCACCAGCACCCACCACAGCCCCATTAACTGCCTCCTCCTAAATATCCGCTCCTTCCACAAGCACCCCACCAAACTGTGGGATTTGATCGACACCGCCCAACCGGACATCGCCTTCCTTACAGAGCGCTGGATCAACCCAACCTTGGAACCTGGCATCGCCATCTAAATATCGGATGGATACAGCATTCTAAGGAGGGACCGGTCCTCCCACCCGGACCGAGGACTCGCCATCGTGCACAAGTCCTCACTACATATCAAGGCCAACTCAGAAGAACAGTGCACCACCATGGAACACCTTCACTTCCTGGTCCACACCAATCACAGCTCCTCCATCCGCGGCACCCTGGTCTACAGACCACTCGCCCCCGCCCAGCATTCATCAACAATGTTGTAGACATTGCCACCCCCAGTCCGTGGCGTCCAATGACTACCTCCTCCTCGGCGACCTGAATTTCCACCTTGATGACCGCAACGATTCAAACACCTCCGCTCTCCTCAACAACCTCGCCACCATCAGCCTCAGATAAGCTGATCACCGAGCCCACGCACATTGTAGGACTCACACTAGACCCCAGCTTCACCGCAAGCAACCAGATTATCATCGAGACCATCTCCACCCCAGACTTGTCCGACCACCGTTGCCTACACTTCACCATCACTGCATCAAGTAGCCGTATCCATGACCCGAGCACCCCCACAGGAAATGGAACAAAATAAACAACTAGCAACTCACCACAACTGTTGCCAAATCCCTCCCGCCTACCTCTGATGACACCAACACCTCAACATCTCAACGCATGGATACCCGAATGCGCCAACACTTTAGCCCCCTCCGTCTGACATCAGATAAGCACATACCAAAGAAAGCTAGTTGGTTCTCCACCGAACTCCAAGAATTCAAACGCACCCACAGGCGCCTAGAGAAAAAATGGAGGAATAGCTAAACCAGCGAAGACCTCGCCTCCTTCAGAGCCACAACCGCCATCCACTGCAGACACATCAAGAATGCAAGAAAGAACGCACTCCGGGAACGCATCAACTCCTCCACACACAACACAAAGGAACTTTTCTCAGTCATCAACAAGTTTACAAATCCCCCCCACCGAAGCCACCAGAATCCCCCCGTCGCAGGTCCTCTGCGAAAAACTTGCCACCTTCTTCCACTGCAATATCCAAGATATCTATGACAGCTTCCACCAGGAAAACCAACCCAGCATCAGAACCTATGACCAACCCAACCCCCAAGAACCCAGCCAGACCATCCACAGCTGGTCCACGCTCACCATGGAGGAAACAAAAAGCATCATGAACAGCACCCACTCTGGAACCCCCACCGACCCTTTCCCGCACCACATCTGCATCAGAGCCAGCACATCCATCGCCCCGATCTCCGGAACACGATAAACCACTCAATCTACACTGGCACCTTCCCTGAGGACCGGAAACATGCTGAAGTAGCCCCCTCCTGAATAAACCATCGGTCCACCCATCAGAACCAAAAAAGGCCAGCCCTACCCGGCCAAAGTACAGGAGAAAGCCATCAACACACAACTACAAAATTTCATTGAGGTCAACAACTCTCTGGACAGCTCCCCGTCTGGGTTCCGCAGCAACCACAGCACGGATATAGTTCTTCTTGCAGCTACCGACAACATCTGCTCACTTCTAGACCACGGCCACACTGCAGCACTCATACTCCTCGACCTCTCAGCAGCCTTCAACATGGTCTCCCACAGCACATTATGCACCAGACTCCACAACGTAGGAATCTGTGGAACAGCCCTGAAATGGATCCACTCCTTCCTCTCCGGAAGAACTCAGAGGGTCAGGCTTCCTCTGTACACCCACAGCAGTCAGCTGTGGAGTTCCCGAAGGATCATCTCTGAGTCCAACTCTTTTCAACATATACATGACCCCACTAAAAGCCATCGTCAGAAGCCACGAAATGAACATTGTGTCATACGTCGATGACATACAACTCATCCTTTCCCGCACTGAAGACCAGGACATGGCCAAAAGGAAATTCCACTCAGGAATGGAAGCCGTTGCCACCTGGATGAGAGAAAGATGCCTTAAGCTCAACTCTGACAAGACAGAGCTCATCATCTTTAGAAATGCTCCTCAGCATGGGACAACTCCTGGTGGCCCACATCTCTCAGCACCCCGCCTTCACCGACTGAGCACGCCAGAAACCTAGGCATCGTCCTAGACTCTTCCCTATCTATGACCCGACAGGTAAACTCAGTCATCTCCTCCTGCTGGCCCACCCTCTGACAACACCAGAAAATTTTCAAATGGATCCCAGCAGACAGACACAGGACAGTCACCCATGCCCTAGTCACAAGCAAGCTTGACTACGGCAACGCTCTCTATGCCGGCACCACGACAAGAAACATAAAAAAGCTGCAACTCATCCAGAACGCCGCCGCCAGACTTGTCCTTAACCTCCCACGCCATGGGCATATCTTGCAGCGCCTGAGGACCTTCCACTGGCTCCCACCAGAAAAACTAATCACCTTCAAGCTACTCACCCACCCGTACAAAGCCATTCACAATGTCAGACTGGCCTACCTGAACAACTGCGTCTCCTTCCACCCTCCCATCAGATCCCTCCGCTGAACTGGCTCTGGCCACTATCCCTCGCATTTGCAAAACCACTTCCGGAGGATGATCTTTCACCTACATCGCAGCAAGGACCTAGCACAACCTGCCCCATATACCTCACACAAAGGCCATTGTTCACCATCTTCCGGAAGAATCTCAAGACGTGGCTCTTTGGATGAGGCTCCACCCTTCCCCCCCAGAGCCTTGAGATCTTCACAGGTGAGTAACCGCGCTTTACAAAAACTGATTGACTGACTGATTAACACACATGAAAAATAGTATTTGAATTGCTATTTTAGCCATTTCCTATTAAAAGTCACAGATTAGAATTTATAATCTGTACTTGGCCATTTTCTGAAAAATAGCTAGGTACTGGAGGTACATGCCAACTTTAATTATGCACACTTTCTACTTTTAAATATTAGCCTCTCCACCTCTGAGATACTGCTGCTATAACTGTGGAAGCCAAGGAGGAAGACACCTGTTCCTCAGCTTTCTGGAGGTATTTCAAGGACTGGGACCCTTGGTCAATTTATCGAAGGAAAGTGTGCTAAGGCTGCTTAACTCTCTTCAGAAAGAGCAACCTGTGGTGAGATTAAACAGTTCATGCCAAATGATGTGGGTATACACCATAAATGCCCACATATTCTGTACCATGCTGGTTGATAATGGGTAACACTCAATGGGTGTTTATGTCTGGAACATGGGGATATAGAAAGAGGCTTCAGGATAATCTTTGCCTTAGGCTTATTTCTGTTATACCATCTGAGCTGTGGGGTGTTCTTCTGCGTGATTGCTGGGATGCATGCCATGAGCTGGTAGTTGTGGTGGGCAGCTGAGGGGACAGGTATGGGATTAAAAGCTTTCCATGCTGAAAACCTTTGTAAGGGTGGAGAGAAGTGACCATCAATTAAGAATCATTGTGAGGATGGTACCGTGAGGTGTAATTCCTGAGGGTCCACTCAGGAGCCTCTACATTTTGGTGGCTGAGGTGGAGGAGCAGACAACAAGGGCCTTTTATTCTAAGAGTGAGGCAGTTTATGGATGTTAGTTGTTCACTTATTCTCTCACTTATTGCTGTGTGACAATCTAGATTCTGAAGAATTATCAATACAAATGTCATCAGTATCATTCCCACAATTGGGTTTTCTAATTCCTGCACTGTCCTTACTTGACTCTAAATCAAAATAATGTTGAGTATCAACCTCTTCCTTTTCTCCCTTTTCATCACTGTTCCAAAACTTTTCTTGATGCGGTTTTAACACTACAACCGCATTCTTACTCCACAACCCTTTATTCTTCAAATACAAAGAACTATTGGTGGCTTTATAAATTTGCACAGGCGAAGCGTACGCTGATTCCCCTTTCTGCCCTTTATAAGGTTTTTTGATACAAACCCAATCACCCACATTGAAAACTTTAGGTTTAACTCTATTAAACATATTATAATACGTTTTAGTTTTGGTTTGTTTGTTAACAATTTGTTGTCTAACATGTAACTCATTGTCATCAATTGTCTTTACTGCATTCTGATTTTCCACAGCTTTACCAAACCTCGGAGTAAGCAAGGTATTTTCCCGTCTACCTCTTAACAAAAAGAAAGGTGAAAATCCAGTTGTAGAATGAACTGTATTGTTGTAACTACAAACTTTTTCACGTAAAAATTCACATACATTCAAATTTGATGCCATAGCTTACTGAATCCCTTCCTTCATAAATATATTCATTCTTTCCACTTGACCATTTGATGATGGATTATAAAGAGGAATTTGTTCTTGTTTTATACCATGTTCACTTAAAACTGTACACATTTTAAGAGAAATCAATTGGGTTCCATTGTCGGAAACCAAAATTCTTGGCAATCCTTCTATTGCAAAAATCTTCTTCAAGAATTCAATAATAACGTCTGTGTTTATACTTGCTAAGAATTCCCAATGAATCCATTTGGAATAGTAATCTGTAATAACAACAAGATACCGCATTTCAGAATCAAGTAAAGTAAATGAACCTGAAAAATTGATAGCTAATTTAAACCATGGAGAATTGGGTATATCCACTGGTTGTAGCTCTTTTTTACTCACCTTCCAATGTTTATCTGATTTGACGCACTCCATGCACCTATCCAAAAACATGTCCACATGACTGTCGAGTCCTGACCATCAATAATAACTTCTCAACAACTTTTTAGTAGCAGTAAATCCTGGATGCCCTTTATGAGCTAAATCAATTAACCTTTTTTTAAAGATTGAGGTGGAACATATAAATCATGTCTCATAAGAATACCACCCTCAATAGTCGTTGGCTACATGTGAAAAATTCCTAAATGGATTATACACATTTATGCTGGGAGGCCACCCTTTAGCCACATATCTCAAAACTTGCTGTAAAACCACATCTTTTTTACAAGCTTCACTCCACTCTTGTCCAGAAACCACACCCTCACAATGTTCAACAGCATCCACATAAGCAATAACACACTCACTAGCCAGTATTTCAACCTCTTCCTTATCCTCCACAGGTAACCTAGATAAACAATCTGCTCATTTGTTCAACCCTCCTGCAATGTGTTTGATTTCAAAATTGTATTCCTGTAACTTTGACAACAATCTAATCAACCTAAACGATACTTTACTATTGCCCTTTCCATCTATCATGTATTCAAGAGGTTTATAATCAGTTAATAATTCAAAGTTATTGCCCCAAAGATATGTTTTCATTTCTTCCACAGCCCAAACACATGCCAAGGTTTCCCTTTCTATAGCACTATAAAAACATTCAGAATTCCTTAGCATTCTGGAAATGAATGCCATAGTATACTCTTTACCAGACAATCTGAGAGAAGACAGCACCTATCCCTGTTGAACTGGTATTGCCTAGATCCTATTCTTGCCTTTGGTATCATAAGGCCTTAATGCTGGTGCTTTCAATATAGCTTCTTTTATATTTTTTAATGCATTTTCTTGTTCGGAACTCCATTCAAAATTTACTTTCTTTCTCAACAATTTTCTAAGGCGTTCAAACAAACTACCATTATCCATAATGAATCTTGAATAATATTCACACAACCCTAGAAAGGTTCTCAGAGTGTCCTTGTCCTTGGGAGCTTCACGTATGGCTCTCAATAGATCTTCTTTAGGCTTTATTCCATTTGAAGAACCTTTTATTCTAAGAGTGAGGCAGTTTATGGATGTTAGTTGTTCACTTATTCTCTCACTTATTGTTTTGTTTAATGAATATTGTGAAAGCAAGGGGGAAACAGCTGTAAATATCTTTGTAAGTCATTCAAGCTGATACAGGTTTTTGAATTTTAGAAATATGAAGGAATGAGAAAGACCTTCATAGTAACTATGGATTTTGTGGTGCTGGTGAAGAGAAGATGTGGATTGTCAGTGATCAAAAAGCTAAACAAAGAGTGCATCCTATGAAATGAGCTACCAGCTAGATGGAGCCAGTGCTTATTTGTTAAAGAAACAGTGCCAGTGCTCAAAGCTCTGCTCAGAAGCCTGCAGCCAGCACTATTAAATGTCAGTGCACCGAATACCAGACTCCTCAGTCTTGAACCCACTATAGGCCCTATAATCCACTGCCAGTCACTCTCTGCCCCTTTATCTCACTCGTCAGTCCCTGCTTTCTCCCTTTGTGAGTTTTTTTTCCATCTCTCTCTCTTCCTCCTTCTTTCCCCTTTATGTGTTTTTCTTTATTGAGTTCGAGAAATTTCCGAAAAAGAAAAATAAGTGCCAGACCCCAAAAATGCATACTTGCGGCCTCCACCAGCAACCATCTGCTCAAATGAAGCACTGGGTAGAGCCCATCCAGAAGGAACATCTTGCTAAAGGACTATAACTGTTTATTTAGGTGAATATGCTGTGTGGTGGAAGGACTGAACGATGCAGGCAGACCACAGTTAAGGGCACTCGTTTAATAGAATGATAAGGGAAACCGGCACATGGGTTTAAAGGAGAAGAATAATCTTTCAAAGAGTTATTTCCCAAGTACAGAACCCTAAGAAGTTATTATTAGATGTTCTACTCTAGAGCATATAAAGCAGGCGGAGCAGTCATCCCTGGCTCCTTTGCTCAGTCAGCCAAACACTGCGATTCAAAAGTGAACCTGTTCAGACTATTTCATGTAGATCAACGTACAGCCATCGACTTTTCCAGGGGTATTTCATGCTTGCAATTAGAGACAAAATGTTTATTTTCTTACACAACGAGGACTGTTTGTAATAAGGCAGGTGCATCACTGCAACTGCAAAATCACTTATTCAGTGGGCACCTGTCGCCGTCATCCTTCCTCAATGGTCCCTTCCACACACGGATAGACTATGCCAAGCACCACAACATAAGATGTCTTCAGCAGGCAGTGGAGCCACTGGTATTGCCGGAGGAAAGATGTGCATCCTGTCATTGAGCCACCGACCACACACCCAGTTTATAGTCTCTCTTTTAGACAACGTCCCAATCAGTTTCAGGAAAAGGGCTTTCTTTGGCACTTATCACCCACCACACTCCCAGTTTATAGTCTCTCTTTCTGACAAATTCCGAACCAGTCTCGGGAAAAAGGGTTTCTTTGCAAGCAGCAATACGATTCTGCCTCAAGGAAGTAGAAAAGTATAGCAGAATAAGAAAAGTCACTAAGGCAACGGGTGGAGCACAAACCAGGGCGCTGGGAGATATCTTACATCATATGAGAAACTGATGATTAATAATGAGGGAAAGGCGCAGGAGAAGGACATTTGCATTGTTTTCATGGGTGTTCTTGGCCGGAGGCACCAGAAACACCACAATGGCATCTCCCAAATCAGATCATCTCCAATCAGGTCTATACTGAATCACCCCTGCCCCGCCCTAAAATGACTGCAGGTTACTTTGCATGATTTAGCCATGATGTTATTTGGTATCAATATCTTCTCTTCGTGAACCCAAATAATTAAACCTCAGTAGCAATCTTAGAGTACATGATAGCAGTTCCAGATTTAGGATGTCTATAATCTTTTGGTAGAGCTGCTTAAAACTACAGGGAGTGCAGAATTATTAGGCAAGTTGTATTTTTGAGGATTAATTTTATTATTGAACAACAACCATGTTCTCAATGAACCCAAAAAACTCATTAATATCAAAGCTGAATATTTTTGGAAGTAGTTTTTAGTTTGTTTTTAGTTTTAGCTATGTTAGGGGGATATCTGTGTGTGCAGGTGACTATTACTGTGCATAATTATTAGGCAACTTAACAAAAAAAAATATATACCCATTTCAATTATTAATTATTACCAGTGAAACCAATATAACATCTCAACATTCACAAATATACATTTCTGACATTCAAAAACAAAACAAAAACAAATCAGTGACCAATATAGCCACCTTTCTTTGCAAGGACACTCAAAAGCCTGCCATCCATGGATTCTGTCAGTGTTTTGATCTGTTCACCATCAACATTGCGTGCAGCAGCAACCACAGCCTCCCAGACACTGTTCAGAGAGGTGTACTGTTTTCCCTCCTTGTAAATCTCACATTTGATGATGGACCACAGGTTCTCAATGGGGTTCAGATCAGGTGAACAAGGAGGCCATGTCATTAGATTTCCTTCTTTTATACCCTTTCTTGCCAGCCACGCTGTGGAGTACTTGGACGCGTGTGATGGAGCATTGTCCTGCATGAAAATCATGTTTTTCTTGAAGGATGCAGACTTCTTCCTGTACCACTGCTTGAAGAAGGTGTCTTCCAGGAACTGGCAGTAGGACTGGGAGTTGAGCTTGACTCCATCCTCAACCCGAAAAGGCCCCACAAGCTCATCTTTGATGATACCAGCCCAAACCAGTACTCCACCTCCACCTTGCTGGCGTCTGAGTCGGACTGGAGCTCTCTGCCCTTTACCAATCCAGCCACGGGCCCATCCATCTGGCCCATCAAGACTCACTCTCATTTCATCAGTCCATAAAACCTTAGAAAAATCAGTCTTGAGATATTTCTTGGCCCAGTCTTGACGTTTCAGCTTGTGTGTCTTGTTCAGTGGTGGTCGTCTTTCAGCCTTTCTTACCTTGGCCATGTCTCTGAGTATTGCACACCTTGTGCTTTTGGGCACTCCAGTGATGTTGCAGCTCTGAAATATGGCCAAACTGGTGGCAAGTGGCATCGTGGCAGCTGCATGCTTGACTTTTCTCAGTTCATGGGCAGTTATTTTGCGCCTTGGTTTTTCCACACGCTTCTTGCGACCCTGTTGACTATTTTGAATGAAACGCTTGATTGTTCGATGATCACGCTTCAGAAGCTTTGCAATTTTAAGAGTGCTGCATCCCTCTGCAAGATATCTCACTATTTTTGACTTTTCTGAGCCTGTCAAGTCCTTCTTTTGACCCATTTTGCCAAAGGAAAGGAAGTTGCCTAATAATTATGCACACCTGATAGAGGGTGTTGATGTCATTAGACCACACCCCTTCTCATTACAGAGATGCACATCACCTAATATGCTTAATTGGTAGTAGGCTTTCGAGCCTATACAGCTTGGAGTAAGACAACATGCATAAAGAGGATGATGTGGTCAAAATACTCATTTGCCTAATAATTCTGCACTCCCTGTATACTGGTGCAACATGCAGTGGAGGGAGGAAGTGACAGAGATAGCCTCCTCCAGCTGGAAGTGTAGTATATTGTAAACCTGGCTGGGTCTCATGAAAGCAGTCTGAGAAAACAAGCAGAGCAAGAAGAGCTCTCTGGACATGGTATGGAATGTTGAAAGAAACTAATGTTGACTACTTACAGCACACCATGCCTCAGGAATTAGGTCTTTTCATTGCATCACAATCATGCACTTAGTATTGCATCCAGTTACAGACTAAAATACATCAATTTTAACCCCACGCTAAGTACCCAGTTAGTCAATTATACCTTCCCCAACATTAGCACAAGAATTAGTACATTGTTATGGGCAACCTCCCCATGGCATAACAAAATGTTAATTTTTCGAACTTCAGCATTGTACAAGTAGGATTTACCCACACCACAATACGCTTTCAGAGACTCTGGTATTCACTGTTGTACGACCAGGACCGAGCTTTTAAAGAACAAATAAAAACTGTTTGTGTTCTCCCATATTGACAGCAGAGTAAGATGCCACAAAACACACCAATACCAACAGAAACAATGACCAATTCTTCACTGCTTGAATGAAGATATGCCAATCCTGGACACACCAAAGATGGGCTTGGGTGGTCTGCACCTAAATACTACAAGTTGACATGTTTTGGCAATACAACTGTACGGGTGCCTTTGTTAGGACGTACAGGAACTCATTAATGAAAGAGATGCCCCACTCTACTTTATTGCTTACTCCAAATAGACAGCACTGACTGTTGCAGTGGCTGTCATCAGTTTGCTGCCCCTCCCACTGGCAGCATTCACAATAGACCATTGAAGGAAACAAACAGTTGACTCTCATGCACACCACATTTTCCATTCAGGTGTGCACCTTGCGCCCCTCAAAACAAAGAACTGGATACAAATACATTTTGGAAATTGGAACAATCATCATTTTCAAACTTTTAATAAAAGGTTGTATGTTTTAGTTTACAGAGATTTGGTCTGCAATTCACTTGAGTAGCAAGCAGAACTTGAGTTTCTTATCTCAGAATAGGAAGTTGGAGGCCCTAAAAATAAGTTAAAAAATATAGAAAAGCAGCTGGTGCAAGATATTAAACATTGGACTGATCAAGTCATTCTTGTCTAAATCACGTGTTTTAATTATATTTTGACAGGAAAAAGGCTCTTGAGTCTTGGGCATTTGCCACTATTACTTCAGCTCTGAAACTTGACAAGAAACTACAAAGCTTGGCGAGGTGGATAGTCCTGTTGCTCTTTTTATCAATTTATATGCAATTGTTGTATTTTGGAAGGAAGGTTAAATAGGGTTATACAATTTCTGGTACAAGGTGATCTAAAGGGATTCATTCCCTCCAGGCAATTTAATAAGCTTACTTACAGAGTTATTGGCTTTCTAGCAATTCTGAATATATCCATAATATGTAAGCCTCAGCTACTGGTCGGCAAATGTTGAACTAATTGTCCAGCAATAACCTACAAATATTTTTTACAAAAATAATTACAAATTTTTCATTGGAGGAGCAGTGTGACGCCTGTCTCCTCACTTTTGGAAATTGTTGGAATGTTTTCCCGATTGAAACCTTCTATTCCTTTTATGTGTGCAATGTATATTAGAAAGAGAATTTGTCCTCAATTTGTGGGCAGTGTTAGAGGCTTCTGAAGATATCCAGAAAATATTGAAGGTGTGTCTATGGCTGTAAGTACTGGTCTTGTTCACACCCTGTCAATGCACCATGCCACTGTCATCCAGCTCACCATCAAAGACAGTAGTGAAGAAGACATCATTCATCATGCACAAGGTGTTCAGGAAATTTATTACAAAGTGTTGCAGTATCGCCTGAAACTATATACAGGGAGTGCAGAATTATTAGGCAAATGAGTATTTTGACCACATCATCCTCTTCATGCATGTTGTCTTACTCCAAGCTGTATAGGCTCGAAAGCCTACTACCAATTAAGCATATTAGGTAATGTGCATCTCTGTAATGAGAAGGGGTGTGGTCTAATGACATCAACACCCTATATCAGGTGTGCATAATTATTAGGCAACTTCCTTTCCTTTGGCAAAATGGGTCAAAAGAAGGACTTGACAGGCTCAGAAAAGTCAAAAATAGAGAAATATCTTGCAGAGGGATGCAGCACTCTTAAAATTGCAAAGCTTCTGAAGCGTGATCATCGAACAATCAAGCGTTTCATTCAAAATAGTCACCAGGGTCGCAAGAAGCGTGTGGAAAAACCAAGGCGCAAAATAACTCCCATGAACTGAGAAAAGTCAAGCGTGCAGCTGCCACGATGCCACTTGCAACCAGTTTGGCCTTATTTCAGAGCTGCAACATCACTGGAGTGCCCAAAAGCACAAGGTGTGCAATACTCAGAGACATGGCCAAGGTAAGAAAGGCTGAAAGACGACCACCACTGAACAAGACACACAAGCTGAAACGTCAAGACTGGGCCAAGAAATATCTCAAGACTGATTTTTCTAAGGTTTTATGGACTGATGAAATGAGAGTGAGTCTTGATGGGCCAGATGGATGGGCCCGTGGCTGGATTGGTAAAGGGCAGAGAGCTCCAGTCCGACTCAGACGCCAGCAAGGTGGAGGTGGAGTACTGGTTTGGGCTGGTATCATCAAAGATGAGCTTGTGGGGCCTTTTCGGGTTGAGGATGGAGTCAAGCTCAACTCCCAGTCCTACTGCCAGTTCCTGGAAGACACCTTCTTCAAGCAGTGGTACAGGAAGAAGTCTGCATCCTTCAAGAAAAACATGATTTTCATGCAGGACAATGCTCCATCACACGCGTCCAAGTACTCCACAGCGTGGCTGGCAAGAAAGGGTATAAAAGAAGGAAATCTAATGACATGGCCTCCTTGTTCACCTGATCTGAACCCCATTGAGAACCTGTGGTCCATCATCAAATGTGAGATTTACAAGGAGGGAAAACAGTACACCTCTCTGAACAGTGTCTGGGAGGCTGTGGTTGCTGCTGCACGCAATGTTGATGGTGAACAGATCAAAACACTGACAGAATCCATGGATGGCAGGCTTTTGAGTGTCCTTGCAAAGAAAGGTGGCTATATTGGTCACTGATTTGTTTTTGTTTTGTTTTTGAATGTCAGAAATGTATATTTGTGAATGTTGAGATGTTATATTGGTTTCACTGGTAATAATAAATAATTGAAATGGGTATATATTTGTTTTTTGTTAAGTTGCCTAATAATTATGCACAGTGATAGTCACCTGCACACACAGATATCCCCCTAACATAGCTAAAACTAAAAACAAACTAAAAACTACTTCCCAAAATATTCAGCTTTGATATTTATGAGTTTTTTGGGTTCATTGAGAACATGGTTGTTGTTCAATAATAAAATTAATCCTCAAAAATACAACTTGCCTAATAATTCTGCACTCCCTGTATACAGAGAATGTATATTCTTATTTTTCCTTTTTATTCTCCCCACCTAGAAATAGATTGACTTGCTCACCTCCATAGGTGTCTCTTTTGTGGTTTGTACAAAACGCTAATTTCTAGAGGACATACTTACCCTTGGGCCTTCAAATAGAGAAAATAGCTACATCTGCAAACCACCAGCTCCTCCACCTTAAAAACATGAAGAATTTCAAACTTGAGGACCAGCTTCAAACCCTAAGCTGGCGCGCAATATAAATCAGAAGAACTTTCAAAACTGCTCGCCTCATTCATAAGGAAGACTACCCCATCACACCGAAAACCTGCCCACAAATTAGCATCTGTAAGAAGAGAACAGGCATCACTCAGCAGAAACATCCAAAGCCTTGTAACACCCAACCTCAAGAAACAGAGAAGAAACAGAGAATACTCTTCCCATCTCCCTCGAGCCAGGCACCTAAGATCTGGAAATCCTACCACATCCAACAGGCTACAAAGGTCCTCCTATTCAACTGTGCTTCTCCATTAACACGTCTGCCCTTCCACACCTAATATTTGCACAACTGCTAATATTATTCCCTAGAGAAATACTTAGACATGCACAATTTTAACAAATGCAGCATATTAAAAAAGTCCTTAACCACTGATTCCGTCTTGTGATGTTTCTTGACTACTTGTCTCTTTGGAACATGCTTTTTGAAGAAGTAAATAGTCACTCCCAAGTTTCATATGGCGCTGTGATATGTTTGGACTGATTTGCATTTAATGAAATTAAAAATAAATGTCCTTTGGTTCACACTCGTAATCAACAGCTCATCTCTTAACATGGACTTTTTCAGCACTCGTGTCTTACTGCTAATGTCGTGTTAAATTGCCTCTTTTCTGAGATAGTAGTAATTATCGCAGATGGAGCTTTCTGTCTCAGAGTCGCAAAAGAGGTAGTTTCTGACACCATGTTGACAGAGGTGAAGTCATTTCCTTGAGCTGTTCCGCAACCCTCAGCATATCAGATGTGGTTTGCAATGACTTGTTCTGCACTGATTGCAGGTTTTGAAATTAATTGTTTTGAAATTAATTCCTTTTCTAACATAGGATAAGGTGAATATTCTACCTATCAAGCACCACAGAGAGGGGCTCACTCCAACTTGACTGTACTTCACTTGACAAATGCCTTCCCATATTTTGAACTCCATTGGCTCCCCTTGCCAGACCACATGATCTTCAAAAACAGAATCGTGTAAAAAGTAATCACGACCTGCGCCCCCATTTATCTTCCAAACAAGGCCACCATCTTTGGTGGTTCTTGCCTAACCTACAGCCAGAACTGCATCAGACTATGAAGCGTGCAAAAAAAGAACAAGCATTTGCAATGCAGTGGGTCTTGCATGTGCTCGAGTTAGAGCTATTAGCGTTCTAAACTCCTAACCAGACTTTTCTTGCCACATAAATTGAAAATGAAAAGTAAAGCTGTTTCACATAAGCGAGCTGACAGCCACCATGAGTGTGAAGGAGACACACAAAAGGAAACAGAAGTTCTCTTGTAGTCAAACGTATCGGCAAAAATGCAATTATCCATGTAACCGTCAAAAGTGCAATTATCCATGTAACAGGGTTGAAGTCAAGCAAAGCGCTTGACTACTGCCCAGCAAGATTGCGCTGCGTAGGAAGTAAAAAGAAAAAGTAGTCCAGAAGCCATGCAGAAAACAAAGAGCCTCGTATGTATTCAGTAGTTTACCTGTCCTCTCGAGGAGGGCTAAACACCGGAAAAGGCATGACGTATGCATGCCTTTCACTAATGAAATCAAGCGAATTTTAAAAGGCAAGCCCACAAACCAACCAAACTCATGGGCATGACATGGGATTGATTAAAAGCCCACAGAGAGATTACAAAAGGGGCCAGAGCGCTTGCACGTTCAACCTAAAAACAAGAAACACAAGGCAGCAAGCGCTTTTGATCAATTCACTCAAGATGTGGAAAAACACCCTGTATCCATTAGGACCACCCTGACGTTGCTCCAGTTTAGGAGAGAGGCGAAGGCACACCCATTTAAAGAACACTACATCACAATGCATTACCAGCCCACAAGTTATCTTCACTTGCTAACTTATGCTCAACTTTGAACATGTACAGTGCCCCACTGCCTTTTGGCTAGGTTTGTGCTAGAGGAAAAACTTCATACATATAATCCTATTGAGTTTATATTGTGTAACCATGCCATACAATTAACTCAGCTGCCCGACACCTACTTAGTTGTTGCCAGACATTTCCTCCATCTCTCACTCTTTATACATGATGATTTGCAGTTGTGAATGGACTTCCACCTAACATTAAGGACATTGATCTTAATCTAGGTCTGCACTCTGACAGAAGTGCGAACAGGCTTGCCTCTAAATACCATGCATGTCTCCATGTGTTGGAAGTTGTGTTGATACCGGAAGCATAATTATGAAATAGCAAGGTTATATTTGCCCCTTTGTTAACCAATTTCTTGAGATACTGCAAAATCTTTGTACTTTAGTTCTCTTATATCCCATATTTGATAGCAGTTGTAAAAATTATCAGCAAGAGTATTTAACTTTATGTAATCTAAACTGGACTAAAGGGGAAAGGAGAAATGTGTCAAAGTGACCATCAGGCAAAGTCAGGGCTGTGCACAATGCAAATGTTCTCCAGCACCCCTATCCTTCCAGTGAAAAAGGAACGATGTCTCAGCTTTTGTCAAATTTAGCTCTCGCTGAACGCCTCTCGCTCGGTGCCTTTTGGAAACCAGCCTTGCATTGAGTAAAGGTATAAATCCTCCCTTTCCCATAGTAATCTACCTCACCTCAGAGCCGGAATGCTCTAGAATGAACTAACAAACATATTTCACTGCAACTTTATTATGAGATTTATGTCACCCAAACCATGACGATGTTCAGCAGGACCTAGATGACACGTCGCCTTCTCAGCTGTCACTGGACACTGCTTACTCCTGAACAGGCAGGAAGTGGAAGGACAACTAACAGGTCTGGTGCAGGATAGAGCAGAGACAACATGGTAACAGAGAGCCTTTCCTGAATAGCTGAGAGCAGTGCAATAGAAATAAACGCATATATGAGAACAGTGCCATTTATGTGTTGTTTATGATGATTGATAGGCAAGACAGATGATGAGGTTTTATCCCTCTTAGATCTGCAGAGCACTCAAAGTGAGTGGCTCTGATCCTGGTATTGAGCATTTAAAGGGAGTGGCTCTCATCCTGACATTTGAGCATCCAAAAGCAGAGGCTCTGGACCTGGTATTTGAGCATTCAAAGGGAATGGCGCTGATCCTGTCATCTGAGCATTCATATGCCATGGCTCTGATCCTGGCATTTGAACATTCAAAGGCAGAGGCTCAGGTCCTGATATTTGAGCATTCAAAGGGAATGGCGCTGATCCTGTCATTTGAGCATTGAGAGGGAGTGATTTTGATCCTGGTATTTGAGCGCTCAAAGTGAGTGGATCTGACCCTGCCGTTTGAGCATTCATATGCCATGGCTCTGATCCTGGCATTTAAACATTCAAAGGCAGATACTCTGGCACTGGTATCAGAGCATTCGAAGGGAGTGGTATTGACCCTGCCATTTGAGCATTCATACGCTGTGGCTCTGATCCTGGCATTTGATCATTCAAAGGTAGAAGCTCTGATCCTGATATTTGAGCATTCAAATGGAGTGGCTCATATCCTGGTATTTGGCTCTGATCCTGGTATTTGATCATTCTAAGGTAGAGACACTGGTCATGGTATTTAGGCATTCAAAGGGAGTGGCTCTGATCCTGGCAGCTGAGCATTCATAGGTTGTGGCTCTCATCCTGGCGCTTGAGCATTGAAATGCAGAGGCTCAGGTCCCGGTATATGAGCATTCAAAGGGAGTTGCTCTGATCTTGGCATGTGAGCATTTAAAGGGTGTAACTCTGAACCTGGCATTTGAGCGTTCAAAGGGAGTGGCTCTGATCCTGGCATTTGACCATTCAAAGAAGGTGCCTCTATCCTGCCATCTTAGCATTCATAGGGGGTGGCTCTGATACTGGTATTAGAGCGCTCAAATGATATGACTCTGAACCTGATAGTTGGGCTTTCAAGGGGAGTAACTCTGATGATGGCATCTGAGAGTATTCAAAGGGAGTGCCTCCAATTCTGGTGTATATGAAATCATTTAAATGGAATTGTTCATTGTTCTGAATCCGACATTTGAGAATATTTAAACAGAGTGAAGGTGCTTCTAGTTTTTGAGAGGATTTAAATGGATAGATTCTAACTTATTTTTTCAGGCTTGATTAAAGAAACTCTCTTAAGCTGTCCAAAGACTTATTTTGACTATATTTTATTACTCATATTTTATTGCCATTTTAAATAAACAGCATCCTGCATTATTGCATCTATAGTTCTAGCATAAAACATTACTAAGGCACTTCCAAGGAATGTTCCCTTGGCTTCCTTGTACATCATAATCTCAAAGTGTTTTTTTTTTCATTCCACTTCTTTGCAGAACTCTCCCTCCGTACAACCCTATCTTCAAAAATGTGGAGACGTCCACAGATCCCTTAAGTTAGTGGTAGGCAATACACGTGGGTTTAGGGCAGATTGGAAAAACGTAGTATGTGGTTAGGAGGTGAGGTCAACAGAGAAAGGAAGATGTCCAGGAATCCAGCACACATCAGCAAAAAGAGTGATGTCCACTTCTGAGTGTGGGTGTAGCGCGTGAAAGCATTGATGAAAGAGAGCAAGCGTCCCCTAGTGTTTCAGCATCGCGTTTCCAAACATCCCCTACCTGCCTTAACATCTCATGTTCACATCATTCGTATCTAGTGCCTTCAGGGGTCCCTGGCATTGCTCCAGAGTGGGTGGGTAAGCATACTCTCCATGTAGAGTCAGTGTGACTCCAAGACCGGGCTCGAGCGAATGTGTTTTAGATGAACTCTTTTCAGTGCATGTCAGTAGGTCCTGTAGCTCATCCTGCTGACTGAACAACTATCTCAAGGCAACATTTCGCGAGAGTTACTGGACGGAGCAATGAATTCTGGGAAGAGGAATACCCAATGTTTACACGAACATGATCTGCCCATCAAAACCCACATCCAGTTTAATTTATGCTCCACAGCGGGTAGATAAAGGCTATTCAGAAGATTTGAGAGAAGTTATTCATTTCCTCTTACGGCAGGTATCTGTACCGAGAACAGGGACTACTTCAAAGAGCTACTAGCAGCTTGATAAACACAAACCTATGGATATATTCTAAGTCCATGAGGGAAGAGCACTAGCCTATGTCTATGTGTAGCCGCACTGCTATAGGTTCCGGCACTTTGCCAATATCTTAATCAATAAATAAATGATGTCTGCATCTTCATCGGGATTATGTTTGCTGTAGTCGGGGTGGAAGGACAAACTTTATAATAAGTTTCCTATTTCACAGTGGAACACCGAAGTTTGTTATTTTTAAATCTGGAAAATGAACAGGGACTAAGTCAGGTGATTAACCACATTAAGGAAACCTCGGGGAATTCAATGCCTTTTCTAAATTCCCTTAATAGCAATTACTGTGCGACAAAAGTCACACCTTTTTTTATGATTTATCACCATCTTTTTCTGCGAATAAAGCAACAGAAGTACATCGCTCTAAAATTTTCCTGAACTGGATAGGAACAGTGTGTGCATTCCCACCAACAGAAAATGCAGATTATGTTGTTTAGCGGATGAACCTCGTGTATATTGAGTTGATAAACTTGCCTCACTTCTCGGGACCTAACAAGTACTCTAAATAGTGAGTACCTGCACCTCTATAGTTCCATGTAAAGCACTGACCGAAACAGAAAAGTGCAACACACAATTAACACACAGATATTTGTGACAGAGATTTATGCTTCACACGCTACTGTGCACGGTTGCCTGGCTAAACTTATGGTGCCATGACCCTTCATCAGAGCTGTATTCCAAACACAGTGGAAACAGATCACCCACATTATACTTGGCTGCTTTGTAAGTGTCTAACATAATGATTTTTTATAACTCGGATGCCAGTGTGTGAATATATGTCGAATTGTCGACTACATTTACCGACTGAACTAAAAATAGAAATATACGTTATAATCTTGGATTCAAACATACATTTGAGATGAATCATGGTAATTGTAGTCTCCTAATTGCTTTACAGCAGCACACTCATTTTGGTGCACTATATGCTGTAATACTATAAAGCACATTCTTCACAGAGAGATCTTCTGTGCATGCGTTACTGATATGGTATATATATGTAGATTACACAAATGATGGCAAAACGTTCATATGAAGTAAATATGAATAACAATGTTTAGCCACAAACTTATGTTCTCAGAGTTGCAGCTTCTAGGCCCAGACAAAAAACTTCCGTCAAAGCAGGGACTAAGCCAGCGCCACATTCATAAAGCTACACCCGCCATGCACCCTCTATGTGTGACCAGCCTTCTCCACTCCATTGTCAGCAGTCTCGGTTCGGGGTTGAGGGCCAGGGCCGGACTGGGAGCCCAAAGCAGCCCTTGCAATTTTGTTGGACCAGCCCCTGGCCCGGGATGAGGCTCTGGGGAGGACCAGGGGTGCAAGAGCAGAGCATTGCTGCTTTTGTTATTGGGGGTCGATATTTCAGCACTGCTGCAAAAACAGCCCGCAGGAGCAAAACCAGCCCCCATTGCTGCAAAAACGGCCCCCACCCTTCCAGACTCCTGGGGGAACGCCCGATGCCCACCATAGCCACTTTGGCCCTGTTGAGGACAGCAGCCCAAGCTTCAGTTCTAGATTGCTTTGCTCATATTTCTTCATGTCCTTTGACTCACGCATTCTTGGAGAACTGATATTATATCCCACCTAGGACTCTAATATCAACCCCTCATGAACCGCATGTGCGGAACAGAAAGAGGTTACTGCCATCTCTATCAACGCTGCATTCTGAATTCCCTTAAACATGTTGGGATCCCTGGACCCTCAAATAGTAACATTTATCATAATTGTATCCACTTTAGGCTTTACTTCTCATTGCAGTCTTACCTCTGCTTGAAAGCTACATAGCCATAAACATTGCGCACATGACAGAGATGAATCTTGTGTCAGTAGTATTCAACCACCATGTCTATGGGTGCTCCTTCAAACCTGGTAGACTCTGCGGCAGACAGAACCTCCAGACCATACTTAGGGTGCTTCTGTGCCTCACGTCTCCACTGCAGTAAGGGAAGACGTTCATATGCCCTGGCTGGGAGAATCTTTCTCTCTCCTGGGAAGAGAAGAGTGCTTGCTGGTCCAGCCTGCTGTGTGACACCATTGCAAGGACCGAGTAAAACGTTGTCCCACTGTGTAGAGGCGGAAGCATCAGGGACACCACTTGGCCTGCATGTGGACGAGAAACTGCTAAGCACACAACTCTTATTCTGAACTTCTGTTTAACATTTTTCAAATGCAAATGCGCTATACACAAAACTCCAGAAGAACCTATAGTAATTAAGGTTCAAGTAATATGAAAACATAACAAGCATAACGAAAAAATGTCATCCATATACAGCCAGCTGACCCATGTATTACTCAATACTTAAAAAAATTAAATCAGAAGTAAAACAAATTACATGTTAAAGGTTAAATGAGGCGGCAAACATCATATGCCCCACATATGTTCACACAGTCCCGTGCTATTCATAGCTCCTCTCCCAGTATCTCATTCAATTACTTGAGATGACCTATATTTCTAAACAAAAGCCATTCCATCCTGTGCAAAAACAACACAGCAAGTGTCCATGGAATCACAGTTTTCTTTTCCAGTTTTTGAACACCAATAATTTCCCAACAATCAATTATCACACAAACCGGACTTTGCCCTTACCACCTCAATACATGCACAGTGCAGAGCTCTCATTGAGATGTATATGAAGCAATAGAACTAAATACGTTTTCAGAACTATGACTACTAGATTAGCAATAAGTTAAAATTAGTCTAACAACAGGGGGTCTAGAGGAGACCAGAGGTTTCGAGATAGATTATTGAAAGGTTTGTTTATGAAGGGTTCAGGTAGTTTTGAATAGAAATGTGGATTATTTGGAGATTTATCCTCTCTAGCTGCCGAGAAGTATATTTGTCGGCAGGAACATGTACTTCCCATAACTAGTTTGGATTGAAGTTGAGCAGCGGCTGGAGGGAATACAAACAGATGCCGGGGATCTCACAGCTATGTTGTTTGGTATGTTGAGGTCAGGGTGGTGTGAGAAGAATTTAGATGCCATGCTTCAGGTGGTATGGGCTGGTAGTGGAAGTGAAAGGATCATCATTTGCAACTTCATCTTCATCAGGGCTAGAACCTGGGGTAGAAACAGTGCACTTTGTTTTCACGATGGATCCTAATGGAAGAAAATGAGAATTCCATGGACAGATGATGAAAGGAGACTTTACAAAACATTTGCTGGAAGTAATCCTTCACATGCCTTATAGAAGGAAATGGGTGGTAGAAACACAAATTGGAACAATTAAAGCTTTGGGGGACCCTATGGGAAGACAACATATTTAATGGTTTTGAGAATTCTTTGCTATTTTACTCTCCTTCTTTCTATCTGTGCCTTTTATTTTTAAAAAATACCTGATTGAAAGCCTTGATCCCTGCCTTGTCAGTGAGTCTGTCCTCCATAATTCTCTCCACTTGCTTTCTTATTAAACATGCCTTAGTTTTGACATTTATTCCTTTATGTTTTTGAATCTATGCAAATGTCTGTTTACACAATTCAATGTTTATATTAATATTTTATTCTATGTTATTTTACCTATTGGTCACCACTAAAATGACAATGCAAAGCACGTCTTCAGTCCTGCTTCTGCAGCCTGCGTGTGCAGTCTTAAAACTGCAAACTTGAACTAACAAAATAAACCATTTGCAAGGCCTAAACCGTCCTTTTTAATACTTGTAAGTCACACCTACGGTAGTCCACAAATCCCCATATGGCAGGGTGCATGGTATTTTAAAGGCAGGACGTAGGTATTTAAGTCTTATATGTCCTGGCAGTAAAAAACTCTCCAGTCGTGTTTCACTGTGGCAAGGCTGGATCTCCCATAGAATAAATAGCACAGAGTTATATTACAGCACCTTTTAATGCATAACTTGATCGGGTGCCCAGAAAAAGGGGGTGGTCCTCAAAAAGTGATTTCCCCATGCAATGTTTCATAGGAAATTTAGCCACAGATAAAGCCAAAACAGCTAAATGGAAATACAGCAAATTTAGTAGAAAGCTAGATCTTGGCAGAGAAAGCGCCCCGTTTTTGATTTGGTGTAAATCAGTTCTGTTTTTGAGAAATTAAGGTTCAAAGTTTATGTATACAGCACTCTGCATAAGATTTGTTGATCTAACAAATCGAAAGATATGATCTGATTGGTTGCCATGACACCAGTAAAGATGTGCCAACAGCCAATCTAGGACTCGGTACTAAGGCCACTGCCCTGAAGAAAGAAAATGCAAATAGGGGGCAGGTTAGGCATACCATGCTCCCCTAGGCCTGATACGGGGTTTTCAGAGGGACATCCACTGGTGTCAAAAACAATATTTTTTGTGGTACTGAGGATCCACAGAGATTCTAGGGAGCTACTGTAAAACTAAGGAAAAACAGGCAGGCTCCTGCCATTTTCATAAATAAAGCCAGAGGGAAGGGCAAGGGTCTGAAGGAACAGAGCAATATTATTTTACAGAGAGAGGGCATGCAGTCCCTCTCTCCAATCCTTTTGTAGGCCCAGGACCCCAGTCCTCCAGGGGCACTTTACTTTTAATGTGAAAATGAGCACGTTCCTCCCCACAATCAGGCCATTTTTAGGCGCTGGGGGGCATTCAGTAAGGGCCACTTTATTTTTAATGGAAGTGCTCCTATTGTAGAACTCAATGAGTCACTCAGATGCTGACAGTGGTGAGATCACCACTCAGTAATGGCTGACTTCTCAATGGGTTACGTGTCAGCGTATGACGATCAACTGGTGGTGGACCTCAATAAGGGCTGCTGTGAGGACTGAGAATCTTGGCGGTCTGCAATGAACCAGACCTGTTCTGAGTTTGGGCATGCAACAGATATCCAGCATACCTGCAGAGCTGTGGGTAAACCAGGTCTGTGACTCCTCCCAAGATGGCACCGAGGGGGCATGGCAGATAAGGAGCCATGCCAGAGGAGATGCAGTATGGATCCCTGAGGATGACTATACTTTGCTGGATCTACTGGTGTGTGGTAAGACGTGGGTGCTTTAATTGGAATGATAGTAGCCTGGTGAAGAGGTCTAGGACATACTTGCTGGACTAGAGCTTGCCTTTGCTCCTCAGCACAACACCTTTTTGACCCGGACAGTTTATAAACAGCGGCGTAATGAGGAATTCCCAATCTCAAGAGTGATTGCAGAGCAAGAATCTCGGGGTTGTTGAAACTGGTGAGCACGCTGACCTTTAACAACGTGGAAAGAAGCTTCGTTGTTATATAATTGCCATGAATTCCGAATTGACTGAAACAGCAAGTTAACATTAAAAGACCTGTGAAGGCTGCATGTAATAGAGTGGCAGGAGATGAAAGGGAGCATGATGTGCTGAACAAAAGCCAGGAATTAATAGAGGAACAGATAAATGAGCCATTAAATGAAGTCGGAAAATTAGACACATTTAGGTCCAATGTAAATGAAGCTGTTGCCCTGCTGGAGACCAAGATTGATTGCTTTGAAAATTTGCAGAAAGGTATACAAATCAGTGTTTGGAGGTATGGCTCGACAAGGAGACAACATGTTGCAATGAGATGTGGGAGAGGTGTATGGAACTAATCAAAAAGATCAAGGTGACAAGGCTGGCAGTTGTGGGACAATGATGGTGACCTTGGCAACAACGTTACAGACATGTAAACTGCAGAGAGCCCAATAATAAAAAGCGGCGAGGTGATGATGGGAAAAGAAGCCTAATGGAAGCGAAGCAGAGACTGACGGCCAAATGAATTGTGGCGTCAGTTCGCTCTTCAGTGTGGCTGAGGGTAGCCTGCTGAGAAAAGGTATATATGATTCCACAAGTTGTTTCAGCCAGAAAACATGTGGAGGCCAGATGCCACTAAATGATTATGTTGTTCCTAACAGTTAAGTTTTGTGATGCAATGTTTATATATTTTGTATAGATGATAAAACAGACGTAAACATGAGAACATTACGGAGGGGCAATGCATAGGATCTGGACTCAGAATGCAACACTGTCTTCAACACTCAATGGTATAGGTAGACCCTAATTAATATAAATTGATATTTATGTGATTATCCCTTGGCACGTTTGATAACAAATTTTATTGCTCAATTCATTTGTGCTCAATTCATTTATCAACAAACAGAGAATGCCGTCTGGATTCAGATTTATCACATATAGGGACCAGAATGATCGCAATCACATATACACAAAGTCTTACAGCTAGTCACTGAGTTATTCTACAGAAGAGGAAAATGTGCTATTTCATATGGATAATACCTGCACACATACCTAGAAGCACTCGTTTCACTTGCTCACCGAATCATGAAGCCTCAAGCTTTCTTCTTCCAAACCCTCTCCCATCCTGCAGCCCTTCCTTCTAATGATCTTCTGTTCTCAACAGTTTTTATCTATGTAGTTCTACAATGAACTCCAAAGTCTGCAGGATCAGGGGCTGTGGTATGACGTGGCTCTCACAGCGCAAACTTGATTGACAGTATCATTTTTACATTATATGCACTCTGATCTGCTTAGTACATGTTCTCTGCAGCAGGCATATTAACCCAGTGCACTACCTTATGATGACTCCAAGCTTTCACTAGAGAGAAGTACGTTCTCTTGGCTGCCCTAGAGCTCAGAGCGCAAACTTGATTGATGGTGTAATGTTTACATTATATGCACTCTTATCTGCTTAGTACACATTTTTTGCAGCAGGTATATTAACCCTGTGCACTACCTTATGATGACTCCAAGCTTCCACTAGACAAAAGTATGTTCTCTCTCCAGAAAGAACATAAATCACTGAATTATTTTGAAATTTTTACATTACATGCACTTTGTGATGTGCCTAATACGCGTTCTTTGCAGCAGGCACATTAGCCCTGTGCACTTCCTTATGATGACTCCAAGCTTCCACTTGACAAAAGTAAGTCCTCTTGGCTGCCATGGCGCTCAGAGCGCGAACTTGATCAGTGGTGTTGTTTTTAAATTATATGCACTCTGATCTGCTTAGTGCATGTTCTTTGCAGCAGGCATATTAACCCTGTGGGCTACCTTATGATGATTTGAGCTGTGTTTGTGTGTATTTATAAAACTAACCTCAAGGAGATATTACAGTTGATTATGCTGTACAATGGTGAATACTTTATAACTAATATTACCAATCAAGACTGACTGAGGATCATTAGCATCATGTGACGTGGCTCTCCTCAAGAGTGTGAAAAATCATAGGTGTTTTGCTTGACTCCCCCAACTGCTTTAAAGGGGACAGTGATTCAGTAAGCTTGAATTATTGGATTACAATTATTTATTCATTGTCCCATGGGCAATGTCGCTTGTAACAACTTCCAAGTAAAAATGTTTTGCACCTGTGAGTAGTTTGTGTTTTAGGACCTTGTTTAGAAAAATATTCTAGTACGCCTACCAGCCCTTTAGTTATATGCAGGGCCACTGGAATTATGTGGCAGAAAGGACCAAAATATGTGGCAGGGTTGACCAATAAATGTGGCAAAAAAAGTCAGGTTATACATTTACAATGCAAATAGCTCCAACTCAAGTAGACCTATTGCATTGCAAATGCTTGTTTTTTCAACTTGCCTGACTCTCTCTGGGAGTTTCTGACTTGCTTGATAAAGAAACATGAATTACCACATTCTACCATCCGAAATGAGGATCACTACACAGTACTCCTACTTCTTGACTAGTTTCGGGCGAGGTGAGGCACAAGACACAGTTAGGACAATTGTAAATGGCAGCAGAATTCTCAAACTGAGTCATGACATGGTTTAACTTTATCATATAGCAAAAACAGCCTATAAAGTTAGGAACCTTTGCATTGCTAGTAACATACATACATGTTACCTTACCACAAAGCCAACCATATTATTCTCCCCCTGACGTCCTCTTCAATGTCAGTCTCACACTGAGACTCGTTAGAAGTAAAATAAGGGGTGCTCGCGCTCAAGGAATATGACATTGTTAATTAACATTGGAGGAGTGCAAACAAACACATTATAATGGAGTTCACACCCAACACGTGTTTCGCCCCCTAGTGTGGCACAGGCCTGGTGCTTTTTAAAGGCTTACACAAACGCCGGAGCGTTATTTATTAATCTCCAGCAGTTTATGTTATATCTGTCTGCTGAAGGAGATGTCATTATAGGCAACGTAAGGCTTAGTTGCAAGTACAGTAACTCCAACTTCCGGACACTATTAAACCAACCAGTTTGTGACTTTCCCTAAAGTTATGGTTACCGTTCTGCCAATCAAGCCTTATATATTAATTCCCTGTAATTAGATCTCCATCAGCAGACATATATTACATTGACTTCCACGCACATAGGCAACTGTTTAATATTGTTGTTTTGTCAAAATTTGACAAAGTGATTAGTATGCCTGGCTCTGAAGAGTTTTCAGATGGGAGAAAATATATATGGGTGGGTGGTAGTCTCATTAGTTTACAGGGTTCCCCAGCAGCCTATTGATCATCATGTACCACTACCTGCAGGCGAGCAGTGGACTCCACCATCTTATGTTCTCATCTTATCAGGAGGAGGCGCGCAGTTGGGAATATGCATCATACATGCTGCCCAGCCAGTGCTAATAAACTAGATTACGTTTTGGAGCGAGAATTTCTCACTCCAATGACATGCACTGCAGAATAACGTTTAGAAGGGAGAAGGACGAAATATCCTAAGATTTATCAGTAAGACGTACCCTCAAAGACTTGGCCTGGTTGGAGCCACAAATATCTCCCACTCGAGGTAACTTGAAGTGATGATGCTTATGAGTAATCAGTTCCTCTTATTTGAGGTGTCACTCTCCGGAACTGAAGATGCTTTTTCAAACTATTTAGTATGAAAATTAGATTAGATCTGAAAATTGAATCAGTGTCCACAGAGCCACTGCACATCCATAATACTGTGGAGGTAAAGAATGCTCATAACATGGTCCTCTATGACAACAAATTTTTGTAGATCACCCAAATCGATTCATAAGAGCCCAGCGGTGAAAGCCACTTACAAGGCATTTCACTATGATCCCACGTCTCTGCGCTGTAAATCCAAGGTACAGCCAGAGCCCGGGGAAGCGGTGGCGTACAGCTGCCACAGAGTGATGCGAAATTAAAGAGAGAATGAATTGTGCGATCTCATTTAATCACACCTGGTGCTTCTATCTTTCAATAACAGCACCCTGCTACACTGTGTCAAATTGGATTTAAAAAATGAAATCATGGTTGCGAAAATGAATTAACCCTTTCGCCGCCAGTGCCGCGCGCGCCAGAAGCTAAGAACGGTTAATGACAAGATTGGATTTTTTTTCCAGAGAGAATTCATTGGACACAGACCCGACAGCTAAGTGGACAGCAGAGACGTACAGTGCTTTGGCGAAACTGGAAATAACATGAGTCCTCACCCTTGACTGTGGCTCGCACCTTGGACTTTACCTGCATCAGGTTTGCAATGAATGCCTGCGGTAGGGTAGGAGCATCTGTTTTCATTATTTTCTCTACTATAGCCAAAATGAGCGGTAGTACCCATCGCCTGCACAAAATAAGCATTGTATCCTAACACTGTGCCCCTTTCTTCCTTCTACACCAAAATGGAGAGCACAACAGATTCCTTCCTGTGAGTAAGCGTGCTGTGCCTATAAAGCACCAATAAATAAACCAGGAAAGACGACCCTGTGGACTATGTGTTTCTCGCCCATACATGATTCATGACACACCTAGCCATTTCTTCTTTACACTGCTTTAGAACTCGGGCACATGTCGGATCACACAATGCACGTGCCAAGATCTTTCCTCAGACTCTGCACTGCCCCGTCCAGCAGTTCTTTAGAGAGTCAGGTCTCATTTGGTACAACAAGCATCAGAGAGTGCGCTTACCCGTGGCTTGAGGGCTGTTCAGGCGCTGCCTCCCAATAGTGCGAATGAAGCATTAATAAATCACTCTTTATAATGGACAGCAAGGTGCTTTCTATAATGCAAAAATGAAAGAATAGCCAGGCCTGAGCTGCCGCCAGAGTCTGAGGGCGACAAAAAGTGCACCTAATTACAATCGGTACAGGAGAATAATGAATGTGTGAGAGCACAAGCAGCAGAGCATCATATTTTTTTTTTACAAACTTTGAAAATTAAATCAGAGTTGAAAAACAGCTGGAAGGAGGCCATTGTTGCCGCCATGCTTGAGCAATGCCATCTAGGGAGGCACTGGGTACAGAACGGTAGATGAAAATACGTGACAATGTAGGCTCCAAATGAGGAATGGATGTTGTGCCTTTCATTAACATTCTTCCTAAGTATGCTGTACAGGAGATCAGGTAGCCAAGTCTCGCCTGGTCGCATGAAACATATGGGGTCCTATTCACAAACCACATTTTAGCATCTAATGCAGTACTAAATTAGTACTACTCACATACTGCAAAATGCTATTCACAAACATCAGGGGGGAGGCCCGCCTCTTTTTTATGAGGACATCTCCTACCATGTGTCAATTATTTCAGTAGTAGATGTAGGAGAAACAAGGTAAAGTGGTTGTAAATATGGGGAGCACTTACTTCTAATGGGAGGGGCTTAGGGACATTGAAGTAGGGGTTTTGGTAGGGGCTTGCTAATACAAACACACACCCCATCCGCAAAGGAGTAATTCCATTGTCATTCAAAATACACTTCTAAAGTTATTACAACCCTAAATGTGTTAAACCTGGCCTACCCCTGGAGTAAGTGGAGCACCACACATGGCCACTCCCAGATACTGCAACACACTCCAACAGAAAACGGTGGAGGCAGGTACATAAAATATTACCCCTTGGGACATAAGGTTTAAATATTCAATTATTTCAACATTTACACACACATAAGTATACATACATATATATCCATATGTGTGTGTTTTATAAATAAGTTGTTTTAAATTATTTTATTATTTTAAACGTTTATTAACTTCATTAAAAAAAAACGGAACCTTTTCATTAGAAATTAAAACATATTTTACATAAATTAAACAATGAATAATGATATGCACTATTTTAATAAATACAAATAAAGATATTGATGGTGGATTTGTTTTCAAAATTGTTTTAACGTTATTTATAAATTAATATGTTTAATTTAAATGCTATATAACAATTTAATGTATTAGTTCTAAAATAAAATGAAATATTCAAAATGTATTTACAATATTTTGAATTAGAATAGTTTTAATATTTTTGAGGATTAATAAACTTTAATCATTTTCCATATAATTTCCCATTGAAAGATCCCCATCTACATGTGAAGAGTAACCAGCAATAACTTTACACTTGTACATCATACTGTATGAGGCTTCACCCCCTGATCTGAAGGGTTAGAGATATTTTAATCCACAACTAAGTGTAACGCTACACTCAGAAATGGTGAATAGCAAAACCTTGTAGAATTACACCTAGGTGTAGCAGTAAATATTCAATTGAGTAAAACGCCAGGAGGTGGCTCCAGAAGGGTGCATAGAGGCGCACTGATCTTCTAGGGAGCCTAGTGATGGTAGCAAGAAGAATCACCCACCGTTCCTTCGTTGGCGAGTGGGTGGTGTACACAGTGAAGATGGTGGACCGCATTCATATGCTTTAGGCTTGTGATAAATTGATTGTGCCCCTGTACACCTCACATTCCCACCTTTGTGGTTGCTAAGGCCCCTGTGAGTGTAGTTTAGGGACAACACCATCCTTCAACGGGTCAGATTGCATGGGTGCGTGCTGGAACCCCACCATTGGCTGAATTCGGGGTTTGTCAAAATGAAACTTTTAGGTGTCTTAATTATCTCACCTGGCTATGGATGGTAAATACCCTGGGTAGTTTCCATTCACTGGTTTTCACTCCCAGTCTTGGCCCAGCCCTGAAAAGGGCAGTCCCGACAAATTGCTGAGTCACATCCACTTGGACACCTTACACAAGAAACCCCAGACACATTCAGTCTCACTGGGCCTGATCAGTGAGATGCCGCATGGGGTTCAGTGGCTAGTTGAACTATAGGGCTCATGGCTGTACATCCATGTGCCACCTTGGACGAGTCAGAGAGCAAAACCAAAAAGGAATGAATGCCAATGGTTGCATTATTCGTAGCCACGTGCAACAATTCAATTTAGTTTCTGTATACAATTTTAATTAACTTTTGTGATCAACAGAATCAAGAGAAAATAAATAAATGAGAAATAACAATAAAAAAATCAATGTAATTGAGTTTGTCCCATAATGCAGGGCAACAAGAGGGTTCCCTGATATAAAAAGACGTTTGTATGAGAAGAAAGAGGGGAGCGGGAACGAAATTATTTAGATGAACTCAGACTGATGCAGGCTGTTGTGGGACCAGCAGCTGGTATCCTTGGATTTTAGTTCATTTTGCAGTGTGTTTAGGCTTCCCCTAAGAAGCGCTAAGAAGGGGTTAGTTAATGTGAGCTCTGATTTTTCTTTTTTGTTTTTTTTGCTAAGCATCATTTTATTCTCCTAAATTGAGGTTTGCAGAGGTGCACCATAAGTGCTTTCCCTGTTCTGTCAGTAAGGTGGTTAGTTTTTGAGCTTTGTTTTTCCACTGATTATTGAGCTTTTCATTTCAATTTACATTAGTGCATAACGTATACAATTATACATGTGATGAATGCCTTTGCATGTGCACATCTATTGTTAGAAATAGTGTTCGGAACACAATCATGCCAGGGGGTGAGACGTGATCTCAATACATGCAGCCGGTCCTACAGGTCAGTGTTTCCAGTGAATTAAACTAAGACATGTAATCAATATCACAGTGTTGTTGCTGTTCAAAATGTGATAACATACGGTTCGAGCAATAAACAGTCTTTTCTGATTCTCTTCGGTTGTATAATCACACAACAGGAGGAAGGAATGGAGGGGAGAGGAGGGAAAGCAAAGAACACGGAGAAAAGCCAACAACTGCAAACCACACCAGTCCCCCAGCAGTAACACATTATGCTGTAGTATTCCCCCTTGACACAAAGACACATGACCCAGCAGGGCAATTGAGATTATCAGATTTTTAAGTGATGCGTGGAGCCCCTTCCACGTGCGTGTCGAATACTGTGGTGTTGCCTTGCGTGGCGTCACCGTGTTGCATAGAGGTGCAAAGCTCAGCTAAAATAGTGTCCCAGTTGGGTGGGAAAGAGTATTTACAGAGTCCCAAATTATCTTCTTTGTGTAGTGCAACACTCTCAGCCCGGGCCCATGTAGAGATGGAATGGGACCAAGCCTCTACTGTCGGGGGCTCATGGGACATCCACCTGTAGGTGAAGAGACTTTTAGCCACCAGGAGTCCCAAGTCTAAGAATTGTGTGGTGGCTCTATTTTTGTTGTCCCTGCGATAAAGACCCACTAGGCATGTTTCCCAGGTGTGTAAGGCAGGCTCCCCGTGCATGTGGATAAATGCTGCAAGACCTCCATACCAATAACGTTGTTAAGAGGGACAGGCCCAAAACATGTGGAGGAAGTCAGCATCAACTTGATGACAATGAGGGCAAGCAGAATCTGTTCTGTTGAAATATCGATTCATTTTAGCTGGGTTCAAATATACTCTATGTACAATATAATATTGTATAAACCAGGCATTTCGAGGAACATATGTTGGACCTGCTAACAGCGCGGCCCATTCATTGTGCAAGGATGTGATAGATCTGTCTCCCAATGCTGGCGAGTGATCTCTCTGTATGGAGGTGTAAAGACTCAGAGAGCCAAAGCATGAGATGGCGACCAATGGCCAGCACATTTAGGTATTGCATGGTAAGATGCATTTTGCGTTGTTCTGACATGTCTCCCCATTTATTCCTCCATGTTGCTATCAAAGAATTGTACACAAGGAGTGTCCAGAGGGCAATCCTGCATCGGTCATTAATGATTCATAGGGAATGAGGGTAACGTCAAAATAGAGGTCGCCCTGTGAGTGGAGAGCTGCTTCGTGCAGGCGGCTACCTCCGTCATGGTGGTCACAACTCGTCCCTTGGGTGTTCCTAGTAGCGCCAATGCTGGGGCATACAGTGTGACAGAACTAGTGAGATATAGGCAGCAACAGGAGCGTTGATAGGCCACAAATAGGCAATAGTGGATTAGAGCATGGGTGAAATAGGTGAAGGATGGTTGTATCTGTAAGCTGCAAACCCACTATCCATCACACGGCCCACTAGAGTTGGGGTGCAAGGTAATATTGTTCATAATTTGGCACTCCCAATCCTCCCCGATCAGAAGGCAGACATGGTTTTGACATTACTATCATGCAACAGGTTTTGCACCAGACAATTTCTCAATGATTGGAATAAAGGAGGTGGGATAGACAATGGCAAGTTGGAAAAATAATGGAGTAGATGGGGGAGCATCACCATTTTTAAGAGGGCAATGTGTCCTGCAACGGACAGCAACAGTGCACTCCAAAAGGCCATTTTAGTGACACAACCGCCCTGGTGAGATTTCCATTGAGTAGATCTCAATCGTATATCCTAACACACTCGAAAGACCGCGGGTTGCCAGGTGACCGAAGTACCATTAGTAGTAAAGTTCAGATCCGGCAATGTGGGAGGTTAATGGGAAGAGACAGAACTTCACCCAGTTAACCTGCAGACCAGGGAGGTGAGACAGTCGGTTGAGCCTGAGCGCAACTGACAGGGGAATAGAGTGGACATCCCTGATGTAATAGAGTACGTCATTCCCAGACAGTTGTGAACTCTGTCACTCATGGATATGCCCCAATCCTCAGCTTGTGCACGCATCACAAGGGCTCGATGGCCAAAGCAAAAAGGAGGGAGGGAAAGCAGACAGCACTGCCTGGAGCCCCTGTGTATTTCAATTGTCTCCAATACAAGACTGCCTATCTCAACCCTAGCCAGTGGCAGCATATATAACAGGCGCACCAACCGAATGAACCTGGTCCCTATACCGTAATGCGCCAGTACCGCAAACAGAAAGGCCAAGGTGTCCTTTCAAGAATGGAGTTCCAGGCCCCCTCTGGTATTGGGGTCGCCAGGCCTTCCTCCCAGCTGGTCCTCAGTTTCTCAAGTGGGTGACAAGAGCCCCCACCCATGGCCCTATAAAGACAGGAGAACACCTTAATGGTTCCCGATGAGAGTACAATATAACAGCAACTTCTCAGGGCTGGAAGTTCAACAGTCTCATTCCGTCAATGCTGTCGGATAGTCGCAGTGACTGCACTGTACAGTAGGAAGTGTCCCTGTGGGACATCATAGTCAGCCCTAAAGTCCTCAAAGGAGAGCAATTCTCCTCTCCCTATGAAGGTCCCCCAGGGTACAGGTTCCTGCCTCTGCCTAGTCCTCTAAGCCTCTCCAGTCCCCTCCATGCAGCAAGATCATTAATATTGTTATCAGTTAGTTCGGGGTATATGGGATTTTAGTGTGTGTCCACTATAGACAGCGGTCCCAACATCTGTCGATCACCCGGAATTCCACGGTATCTGAGGGCAAAAGACGCCTTGCATTCAGCAAGGTCTGCACTAACTCTGTCAACCCAGGTACAAATGTGCCGATTTCCCGCTCTGATCTCTGCCTCCCCACCATCCACTGGACGAACCACTGGAGCTAGGCTGCCAGATAGTACTCCTCGAAATCAGGTGCTGCTAGCCCTCCATCTGCTAAAGGGCACTGAAGTGTAGTCAGAGCCACCTGCCTGTGAGGCGATCCCCAGATGAATTATATAACTTCTGAGTTTAGACCTCTAAATATCACCCAGGGTTTCCACAGCGGGAGCGTCCCAAAGACATATAGTAGGTGGGGCAGGGCAATCATTTTCAGCAATGCTATTCTACGTATAACTGAGAGGGGGAGAGTTTTCCAGAAGTCTATGCTGGACTTTAAGCATACCGCACTACCTACATTCCCATCAAGGATATCATTATGTTTATGAACGATCTTAACTCCCAGGTAAGAGATGCATCTAGGGGCCCACTGCAGGGGAGGCAGGTCCACCGGGGAGCCAAGTCTGGTGTTATCGGGAACACCCAGAATTTCTGCCACTTCAGTTTGAGGCCCGAAGGCCGTCTAAAGGTGTCTAACATGGCCTTGGCCCCTTCTAGTTCATTATTTGGATCTCGCAAGAATTTCAGCAGGTCATCTGCACACAGGGCTATTCTATGCCAATGTTCCCTCAGTCTAAGTCCCCATAAATGGGTTCCTTTCTTGCTACACGTCCTAGCAAAGTGACCTTTGAGTAACCTAGAGCTACTTCAATAACTCACACCTGATCCACTGGTGGAGTAGTCGCTCACCTCATTAATACCATCTTTGTTAGCTCGCTGGATGATTTAGCTCATCCTGAATTAGCCTAGTCAGTTACAGGATACCAGCCTTGGCCTATGTTGATGGCTTCTGCTTACACCTGCTCCACAGAACCACAACCAAATCTCTTATTGCCTAGCCTTGTAATTCACAATCTTGAGGGTTAAACCAACACAAAATGTTAAATGAGCACGCAACACACGTGCACTCTGTAACAAAGCCTTTACTGGAGTTCATCATGCCTTGGAGGGGCTTCACAGGTTGAAGTTTTTTGTCCAGTGAACGATTTTAGGAGGAGTTTGTCCCTGAGCAGGAATAGCAGCTAGGTTCATGGGCAGATGAGCTCATAATGGGTAATGGAGGGTGTTAGCGCGCCCTTGGCTTATCTGTTTCATAATAGTAGGTGGTTGGACACTGCTTTAAGGTCGATTAACCTTTTGAATTGTTTAAATTATATTGATTAACATATTGATTAGTGACTCATAAAACAACATTAAACAATAATAATAATCACCAAAGAATCAATATACGACGCACCATGACCCATTTGGCCATGAATACCCACACCTTTTAGTATCAATTAAAATATTTATTTCCCTATATTAACAATGCTAAGGTCACAAAAGCTATTCTCAACACCAAATGGTACAAATAAAGCCTCACAGGTTGATGGATTGGCCTGAAGAATCTTAGTTTAAACAGAGCAAATAAAACAATAAACTCCATAGTTAGAACACAAATCAATAACATGAATATCTGTGTAAGAGAGATAAAATACATTGGATTCAGCAATAAAGCAATGTCAAATCATAGGTATGGAGAAAACCACCTCACTAACCTCAAATTAGCATTAGCACTAGGGGTTCATGCAAACGTTTTAGTAACATTAATTTAGAAAACACATAGCTATGGCACTATCAAAGACAATTAGCAGCAGTATTAAAACAGTAGCAGCTGGTACCAGGAAAACAAAAGACAAAAGACAAATAATATTGCACAGAATTAATAATATACACTTACCTCTCCTTAAGGTAATCAGCAATCAGGTTATAACTTCATCAGGGGGACAGCAGCATCAACATCAGGACAGGGGCAGGGAACAGGAGTGACAATTCAGAATTTGGACTCTAAGTTCTCTGAACCATCAAGTTAATTATCTAAGGCAGGCAGCATTGCGCTACAGGCTCTAAGTATTGAGCGCTAAAATGAGCACCAGCATCATTGCATGGAGCATGAGAAATAATTCAAAATAATAACATACCAGAAAGTCAGTAGACTGACTGGCAAAGCATGAAATGTCAAAGTGACAGATCATAAGAATGAGAAGTGAATTCTCTGGAAACCAGGAAGCAATGAACCCCCAATGTCTGATTCTCAAACATTAAATTAAACTTACTAAACTCCTGTGATTGGATTATCTCTGTCCATATGAAGTTTTTAGCCAATCATAAAACATCAACTCATCAGAAAGTGTCATAATATTGGCTTAAATGCTTTGTATTTTCAGCTTCTTCATTTTGCTTAAGCTCAAACAATATTAATTGTTGCATCTGAAGCACACATCCGAACGGTTCAGCAGAAACCTTTGTCCAGCCACTCCAAAATACACTGCTGCCGGACGATAGTTACAAAGAAGTAGAAACATTTTCAAATCAGTTCTTTCCCTTCAGAGAAACACATTCCATTAGTACCAACACAGGATACACTCATGATTAAAATAAAAGAAGCTTGTAATTCTGGAGATGATCTCACGCTCAGCTTGTCAGACGGATAACTACACGATGTGACCTTGCTTACTTGAGACACAGCAGAGAACAAGAAATACTCATATCAAAAGAAATACATTTTAATTAATAAAAATTTTAAACAAGTTTGAGATTCAAACAAAAAATGTGCTAAACAGTGGACATGAAATAATTCTTCTAGCATTGTAGTTTTCAGTGCCTTGGCAGACATTCAACATTAGCTGTGGCCTTGATCTGCTAAAAGGCACAGCAGAAACACAAGAAATACTTGTATTATTTCAGCATTTATTTTTGCAGAGAACATGTTCTTAAAGAGACAGAATATTTTCCATTACAGTGTTATTTTTTATTATAAACATGTGCAGGCCTTTTACTTGATGGCCGGCATAATACGTCAATTTTTTGTCACCATTAGTTTTCATTATTAAAGCACATAAGTATGAGTACATAAGAAGTAATTATTTCAAGCTAAACCTCAGCTCTCACAAGGGGCTGGAGGACCTGTAGGCCTTATCAGGATATAACATGGAAGAGCGGTCTGCATCAGCATGATCACTCTAAAGACTGTCGGATACACTCATAATTTTGCACTACATGTAGGTCTTAAATAAGAGTGTCAGTACTCTGGGCCCAGTATATATATATTTATATATGGCCAATACAGTACTACACACTGAGAAGACTTGCCGATTGACAAAAGAATCAAATTTGCCTCCTTTTAGATTGCTCTGTAAGAGCCAGGATAGGGCCAGCAGTCAAAGAGACTCACAAACTGGGAACACTGGCTATTCTCACCATTTTTGTGTACAAGGGATAGGCCTTATGTTAATAAGCCCCTTTCCTATGAACAGAGTAACGAAATATAGACGTAAAAACGTACATGTAGAAAGTTGAGATGCGATGCACTGCTCTGTGAAACACAAAGATATAGTGGTAAAAAGTATTACTTTTACCACCTGTGCCTTTTTACTTTAACTTAACACTTAAGCTAAACCATATATCTATCTCTCGTACCCTAACCCAAATCCTGTCCCTTATCCCATCTCTTACATCCTTACTCCTACTCCAACCATTGCAACAACCCTCACACTAGCTCTAGCCCAACTCCTTATCCTGAACTAACTCTTTAGTCAACCCCTCACATTAATCGATCATTTAACCTAACCCTTAAACTAACAATTAACTATAATTCTTACACTGCCATCCATTATTATTATAACCATTACCTATAACATAATCGTTAACTTAGTCTAGACCCCTTACCCTAACCCATAGCCCTAACCTGATTCATAGGCCTTACCCTTGTCCCCATCTCCTGCCCTAACCTCAAACTGTACCAAAAGCCTTAATCATGGCTCTTAAATTATTTAAATTCATTTGACTATTTTTATTTTAACAATCAAATACTCACATTTAAAAGTCTGTTGATTTCGATCACAACTTTTTGGACTTTTTAAAATACAATAAAACAATAAACATTCTAGTCTTTGAACACCACATTTTGTGTATGTAATTATATTTTTTTTTACTTCAACCCGAAGGCTCCCTTCGGAGGAAGCTGTCTGTGCTCATGGGTCACCATTAAGGAAGCCTGGAAGATCAGACACACCTTTGTCAGAACATTTCTGCTGCTTCTGAGAAAGTCTCTGAACTTCACAGATCGTGTTATCGTTTAAACTGAAAAAGATTTACCTTTAAGGGTCTCAAGAAAGATGGGCTCTCTAAGACATCAGTCCTGGAGGTGAGTAACATAGTAAACCGGAATGAGGATGCAGTTGTGAAATAGGAAAAAGCTCCCATAGGACCTCTATAAAAAAATAAAAAAAACAACAACAAGTTGTAGGGAGAATTGTGGGTAACCCGCCACGCTTACCATTCCTCTGAGTGGACAGGAGGGATGGGGGGTAAGACTGCAGATGGGCTCTGAGTTCCAATTTACCTGGTATGGCCTTTCAGCCGCCCTGTGCACCGGGGATGGAAATCTTGGAAACAGAACATGAGTCGGAGAAGGGTGGGGCAGGGTGGTGTGAGGGCATCATGCACCCTCTCACAATTTCTATTGGTTCCAGACTGGCACCTTACAAATAATGGTATGCCACTATGCTGCATGGTGCTAGGGTATAACTAAAAATAGGAGCTCCCTGCTACTGCTAAAACTGCTGATGGCTGAAAGTCCACCTCTACTGCTTTGAAAGTCTGCATTCTCTGATGCAGAGACACCGGCTTTGCTGAATCGTGGAAATAAGTAAATAAAAATACAGATACAGATTTGCTAGTTCCCACGGAATATGTGCTTCTTCCAAGTGCCTTCCAGGGGTGTAACATAGGCCTCCCCAGCAGCCACCTTTGTGCGGGGGAGGAAGGAGGTGCCCGAGCTCCGGGGGGGCCCTCAGCACAGCACCTGGTCTGAGTGAGTAAGGAGGGGGGTCCCTCTTCTGTGCAGGGTCCCCCCCCCTTCCAGTTTCGTTACGCCACTGGTGCCTTCTATGCCACAGCTCACTTTTGCATGAGAGGCGAATAGCACAAATGAAACAGAAGTGCAGGTGACATTTATTTTCTGTTTCCCAAACTTTCACATTGCTAATTATGCTGACAAACAATCGATCTGATTTACATCAAGGTTCGAAGCAGTGGCCCTTTCCGCTCCAGGCAGATCTTCAATCAGAGAGGCTGCTGAAGGAGAACAGCTTGGCAGCCAAAGTTTGATAGATCTCTTGTAGGAAAGGTGAGTGCGTAAATCACACCGCTTTGGAAAGTTTTACCAACTCAGAAGAGACGCTTGCTCTGGGAGCCTAACCAGTGGCAAAGCAGAAAACATTTAAAAGGCCTTTCATTGCCCCAAGCAGAGGAACCAGGCAGTTTTTTGCTTTATTGAAGAGTTTTGATGACAGGACTATTTGGTACCACTTGAAGGATTTACTTCAAACTTTGCAAAAAAATATATGTTTGGCCAAGTCTGACTTGGTTTGTGAGATCTGGAGGGATCATTAAAGGGGAGAAGAGTCCCTCTAGGCTTACTTGGCTGAGCGGAATGTGGAAATTATTTTCCAACCAGCTTGAGGTATTCCACATACATTAGAACCTTAACACATATATTTACCTGTAGAACATATAAATGCGTGAATAAAATACAGGCATAGAAGAACAAAACCCTTTGAAATTACATGAAATAATGACAGATAGAAGAATAAGGTTACAAATCGCAATAGTCCTGAGAGTCACCTGCGAATTAACCTATCCAAGCTTACCTTAATGCACAGTACATCACAGCCATCCACAGCTAGTGACATCAACTCCACTACCAGGGTTCGAGGGGGGGTTGATTGATGTGCAGAAGTACATTGACTACTGATTTCTGAACTTTTGAGAACGTGTAAGTCTTTTAAATTGCTGCCTTTAACGTTATTAGAACTCTGCCATAAGCTGGTATGATTTACTTGGTATTAGGAGAGGCTGGTTATTTAGGTTGAATACTCCCATTTACCACAAAGACACAATGGGTATAATGAGCATATGTGAGACCTGACAGCCATAGGACGGTCTTCCTCACAGCCCTTTGCCTGCTTCCTCCTTTTTTCTAACCTAATTTCTGATGGTATGAAGACTCTGGGCACTTTATCCCTGATAACCAGTGTTAAAATGCTTGTGTTCTTTCCTCTAATTATTGTAGTATTGACATCCCCAATTGGCATAGTTAGTTTACTTTTACATTCCTAGTGCAGTACATGTGTCCAGGGCCTGTAAATTAAATGCTAATAGTGGGCCTGCAGCACTGATTGTGTCATCCACTGAAGTAGCCATCTGATAATGGCTCCGGCCTGCCATTGCAGAGCCTGTCTGTGCAGTTTTACAATGCCATGTTGACCTACAAAATAACCCTTTTGCCAGACCCAAACCTTCATTTTAATACATAAAAGTCACCCATAGGGTAGACACAGGACAGCCCAGAGGACAGGGTGCAATGTATTTAAGTTTTGCAAGTTCTGCTAGTGAAAAACTCTTAAATTTGTTTTATTTTACTACTGCAAGGCCCGTCTCTCCCATAGGATAACATTGAAGTTGCCTTATTACAATTTATAAGCATAATTTCCAAATGGTAAGAGATAATTCTTTCATGTTTGGTGTCTCTGGAATCACAATTTAAAATCCTACCTTTAAAGTATTCTGAATTTAAATTGCAATTCTGAAAATGCCACTTTTAGAAGGTTGACATTTTCTTACTTTAGCCATTTGGGGCCTGCGGCCCGTCTCTGATCTTATGTCTGGGGTCGGTGACAACTGGGTTTTTTGTATTCGTCCTAGACATAGACACACAATTGGAGTTTAGGTGTGACTTGATGGGCCATCATTGCAGGATGGGAGGGAGGAGCTGGACCGTGCCTCACTTACACCAGATTAGGCTGTGTCAAGTCCCCACACAAATGCACTGTATATCCCCCTGTAGTAAGCCCAGAGCCAGGGCAGGGCCTCTGTGCACTACAAGTGCCTGTCTTTGAAGTCTCTTCCACTACAAAAGCACCACTGTGTATAAGTAATAGACCTCCGACAACTCCAGTTCAGTAAACGTCTGGACCTGTGAATACTCTGCCAAGAAGAAGGACTGTTGTGCTGCTCAAGGATTTCCATTCCACTGGACTGCACTCTGCTGGACTCCTGCTTTGTTGTGCTGTTTGCTGCCTGCTGCCCTCTGCCTAGGTGAGAACGACTTGGCCTGCATCACTTGAACCCAGAAACCAGAGTGACCCCGAGGGCTAGTTGGTTGGCCTCCTGATCTGAAGTTTCAGGGACATAAAAGACCTCAGACCATCCTGCGCCTGCACCAGGACTCTGCCAGCTGTGAGTCTACCCTGCCAATTGGTGCCACCCCAGTCCTGGACCCTTGGAAGTGGGCCTAACGTGTTTGCCAGTGGAAAAGATGCATCCTCTCTGCTGAGCTTGCATCCCCGATCAAAACCGACAAATCTTATTGGCTGAGCGGCATCCTTGAGCAGAACCGACGCATCGCTGCTGCTGCATGGATTGATCCTGTTGCAAAAGACTGGCATCGCTGATGCATCCCAGCATCTTGGGTTTGAGGCATTGCCTTCTATACCACCCCTGGACAACGCTTTTGCCGGTGCAAGCTCCTCATACCTCTCATACACAGCAGCCTCAATGACTCCAAAACTCTCCATCTCAGCTTCACTGCTCATCGGAAGTGACGCATAGTCTCGACTACGTAACTCAGCCTCAACATCAGCCTTCACATCGCAAGCCCTGTCAACAGGATTCCTGATGTCGACACAACAGGACTTTCCTACACAGCCTCACCACAAGTTGGAACTGATGCATCTCCTCGGCTGCATGATGCATCTTCAACCTGGATCTATGCAACCCGGATTTAAGGTACTTTGTTCAATGGGCCTAACTGGGCCACTGTAGCTGGCCCATGCTCCATTGTGGTTGGCCTAAGCTTGTGACTTGGTCCCAGTACGGCATGACCAGATATCCCCCAGTACCGCTTCATGGAGCTATTTTTACTTAGCAATTTGAAATTCAACATCTCCAGTTCTACTTATTGAATTTCTATTGTTTTGGTCTTGTTTTACTTATTAAATTGTGATCTATTTTTTCTAACCTTGTGTGGAATTTTGTGTGTACTGTTTTCACTGTTTTACTGTTTGAAGTGGTGCACAAATACTTAACATACTGCCTCTAAGTTAAATCTGACTGCTCTGTGCCAAGCTACCAGAGGGTGAGCACAAGCTAATTTAGGGTTTGCCTCGACCTCACCCTGACTAGAGTTTTGGTTGCTACTTGACCAGGGCTCATTCCCCAGTAAACCAACAACCCAATTTCGAACAGCATTGTTTGGGAAAATTGATACAGATTTACTGAGAAAATAGTTATTTGCTAACGTTAACCAGCCAGCCTGCCGCAAGCTGCTAGTATTAGTTTGGGAGGAAATGGTAGACATTTAAAGCTGTTAGATATGTTAAATATCATGCAATGTACTCAGATGAAGAAAGGCAAGGCTGGGTCAATGACTTGGATAGACTCAGCTGGTATAGACTCAAATGCACAAAATATTGGAGAAGAATCACTGGCGGAAGGAGACAGGTTTGTGTGGTTAAAGCTGAAGTAAAGAAAGAGTGTGTATGAGAGTGATCTGGAATGCAGTGCAGGACCTCCCAATTCAAGAACTGGGTTAGAGAGAGAGCAATCAGGGTATTTGGAGAAGGGGGGCATACAATTGTTAGAGCTATTTAACGGAGATGAAGCAAAATGTGAACATTAGAGAACAGCAAGACCAACAGAACAGCCTGACAGGGTCTCAAAGTTGTTGGACATTCAAAGACCCGTTATGAGTAGTGGACAGAAATTGGTCTAGCCTTATTGCTGGAACTACAGTATGATAAGTACATGGGCAGTAAACCTTCATAAGATGCTAATAGTGACACTTCAGATACACAACGAGATTACAGGTCCTACTCAGTGTAGAAATCACACAACATGAGAGCTGCAAGCAGATGGCATGAGAAATTACAACCTTGCTTTTTTTTAACACTGCTTTTTAAAAGTATTTGGAGTTTGACTGAGCGCATAGCTATCACCAGGGCTTTAAGTGGGATGAAGAAAGTGGGAGGTTTTAAGAGGGCGTGGCCTACGTAATTAAGTGTGTTGCTTAAACATGTAAAACAAACATTACAAGATGTATAATCAATTTCCGTGAGTTCCATAGTACAAGCTTTCTGTTACTATATGAACATGTATAACATCACAACTGAAATACGTCTAAAAGCAGCCAGGACTATTGGCTTTACCAAAGGTTATTGACTATTTAACATAAATGAGTTACAACAATGATTTTGTTGTAAATAAGTAATATTGAAAATGTTAAAATTCTGAAATTATGAGACTGAATTAAACACTACTGCGGCCTGTAAAAGGGGTCTTCAAAGTGTCTGTCATTCCTGTGATGTTCACTCTGTTAGACATGTATGCCCTTTTTCTCTCCACATCTCGTCCATCTGCACACCTTACACCTCAACTAGTTCCTCTTCAGTACCCTCTTTTCACTCTGTCTTGAAAGCACTTCGTCGCATTTCCTCCACTTTACCGCTCCCAAACACACAACCGCCCACTCACCTATTAGCACTGCATTTTCTTTTACTTGTGCCTTGCCAATTTGTCGACAACTGTGCACCTCCTTTATACATTTGCACAGAATCACAATTGCAGCTGAAATACATGACCACTGCTCTGCGCGCTCTGCAGAGAGGCCAAGGATTGTATGACCATGTATTCTAAACAGAGGCGGGGGAAACAAAGAAGACTCCATTGCCCTTTAGTCCTTATTGCATTTTTATTTCTTTATATTTTTTGGGTTAGACAAGTGTCAGGTGAGCACTGACAAATCCAACCAGGACACTTCAGACACCTACTTGGTACTTTTAGGTCTTGCTACAGAGAATTGCAAGAACACCAACAATTTATACAGAGAAGTGCTTTGGGTCAGACCTCTTCAGCCATTGTTCAAGAAAAAGTAGTTAATCTTTTGCATCGAACTAGAAGATTATTTTGATACGTATCGTGTGTTAATAGAGACATGCACATACCCTTAAAAGCGTTCCCACACCCATGTTAATGCTGCATCAATGTCGAATTTGTACAAACATATGTTTTGCTCTAAAATGAGATTTATGTTCCTAAAGTATTTCAACACTCTTGCTGTTTTTTATAAAATGGGCAAATCAGCATTATAATGGTATTTTTTCACCTAAATGTGATTTTGCTTTAAATTGTGATGCCACAATGTTTCTTACATTGCACCAATAGTAATTTCACACCTAAATATGTTTTTGCAATCCAATGAATGGAACCTGGAAGCTTACTACAATGTGTATTGTTGGGCTTTATAAATATTAAACAAACTCCGAAAAGTATTTTCATACTCCTGTTGCACAAAATGTAATTCTGCACCTAGAAGTGAGTTTTCATCCAAATGGGAGTATTGCCCTTGTAAGCATTTTCACACTTGTTGATGTTGTACTGAGTGTAATTTTGCATGGAAAGATTTTTTTTCAACTAATTATGATTGTTGCTCCTAAAGGTTTTCCTTACTCCTGTGGATGCTGCACTCAGGCTGATTTTGAACCTCAGTGTTTTGTCAACCAAATGTGATTTCATACTGGTCCCCATTTTTTGCACTTAATGTGAGATCTTACAATCTACATGTTCTCTCTGTAATTAGGGGTTTTGCACCTAAATGTCCCCTGAGGACTTTACACGTTTGTAGATTGTGCTCCTGTGTTTGTGCACCTAAACATATTTACTTCTCCAAAATGAAAAGTGTCTCCACACTACTACTCATGTGACATCAAAGTATACACCACAGTATGACTTTGCATCTGAAAGTGATTTTCCACCTAAATGTGATACTTGTCCTTTGCGCACTCCTGCTGATGTTGCATCAAATGTGATTGTGCATATAAAGGAGTTTTAAGCCTAAATGGGACATTTGCTTCCTCATTCCTGTCACTTTGCCCCTAATGTGTTCTTCCTCCTGAATGTGATTTTTGACCCTGATGTTGTAGTGTGGGTGGTTTTGCATTGCAATGTGTCGGCAATCAAATATTAGATCATGCTGATGCACACCTTTTACATCTGATGTAACATCATACAACTGCATTTCTATCTTATTGCATGAAAGCCCACAATACTGATTGCTGTCCCTTTCTGAATATTCTTATCTGACTCTTTATGATCTTTATGATCTTATTATGTCCACCAAAATTAAAACAAAGATCTTCATAAATGGTCGGAATCTGGAAAGGACAAATGAATACTTCAGAGATTCTCTTCCCCCTGGTCTGTCCAAAACTACCTTCAAAAACCACAAATGATGAGCCCTGATGGACATCCCAGAAACCTTAATTAGTGACAAATACCAAAATCTCAGACTGGGCTCCATTGAAACCAACCTATTTTTTTTATTTTTTTTACTTACTAAGAACATACCCTGGTAGAGTATACATTTTTTATCTTGATCTTAACACAAACATACCCATTTTACTTGTTGCTTGAATGTGAATTTACCTTGAAAAAACAAAAGATAAGAGGCGTTTGGCAAAACAGAAACAGTTGGTTTAATTAAACACTACAGCCTGGAGAACAGTTACAGAAATGGGGTCTGAGGGCTGTCTCAAAGTACAATCGATCTGAGCAGTGTTTTATACATATTCTCTGGGCACCAAAAAGCAATTACAACGGTCCTTTATAGGTAAGGAATGTGAGCTAGTGTCCTGGAGTCATAAATAAGGTCCTTCATCACAAATGCAGGTAGGCCTCAAACTTGCATGAACACAATGAGGGCTGGTGGGTAACGTGTCCAGATGTCCAGCATGAGGGGAGCTTGACCACTGTGTGTTACTGTGTGTGGTGATCTGATTGGCTGTGTGTTCCTAACTTCATGTGGCATCTGACTTTATGGGGTTTGGGGAACATGCGCACCCCTCTGGACATGTGTGCTTTATTGGGGCCAATATTCCTGGATCATTGTGGTGTTGATGTGTCTGTGGGATTGATCTGAGTTTCCTGTTTGCGTATTTGTCTGCTGGCTACGTTCCACCCCACATGTGACCTGTCAACCTGTAACCTCAGGCCTAGGTCTCAGAGCCTGCCTGACCACGAATTTCTGAGTTGGGGTTGATGGAGAATTCATGGTGGGTGGATTTGATAATAGTGATACAATTTCGTTTTTATATGTGAATGCATCATTTGTGCACATCAACAATCAATTTTCAATATTAAAATGCTTACCATTACTATAAATGTTAGTTACGCATCACCTGGTATGGAATGGGAAAGGTCATGAACAAGCATGAACGTGTGAACCTGTGACTCTTTCATGAAATGTTGAACAATTTCTCAACAATTACAAGAAAACCAATAAAATCTTGTGAAATTAATTTAAGAAAATATCACTTAAAAACCTAAAAAGAGGGAATACCTTGCATTCATAGTCACACAATACACCTGCAATGGGCCATTTATGAGGAGAAAATGGCACCAGAAAACATTTTCACAGAATTGCACACATTTCACATAACAGGGAACTTGTGAATTTAACCATCATAATAAAAATTCCTTGAATTTCGACCTCGATATCTTCACCACATTTTATTTATGATACTCTGAAAGCTCTATCGGCTTCTACTATGGCTACAGACACTAACATCTGTACCAGGCATACCATTTTTAATGACTACTACACCACTAACTCCCCTATCTCCACTGCCCTTTCTCCTTACTATCCCCCCACACACATATACCCACACCCTAGGGGGAATGAAAAAAAAATAATACCAGCATTATTCATAACAGTTGGAACCATAACCTGCAAAAAAGCTACTTCTATACTGACACAGAACAAAATACCATCAAGAACCAAACCCACAGCCCTCCTGGTAGCAAATACTGCACCTCAGTTTTAGCCTCCTCCTTTTAACCAATTGCTTGGACTATTTAGCGACACCAAATCAATAGCAAATAAACTGATTCCCAAATAAGTACCTGACAGCCTAAAGGTATAAGTCACATAAGAGGTGTGACTACTCGCCTCATTTTCAATACAGTCACTTGCTACTGACAATGACCAGAGCATAACTCTCTTATCTACTCTCCAAAATGAACTGCTTGACCTCCAAAGCTGCAAGAGATGATACAAAGCCTGCTAACCCCACTCTCCATCGATCACTCTCTTTCAGGCACTCATTTCAGAATTTAGAATTCTAACCTCTTACACTTAATTCAACACCTACTCTTGAACTGCCCAATACACACAGACACCAGCCCCCAAAGCTTTGGTGTATTCATCCCCACATTTTTTTTCAAAGAGAAAAGCCCCACAATTCCCTTGAGATACACTGACTGTGATTCAGAGCCACCTTCCCGCTGTGTAGTCTAAGGAGCCATAACTGACGCAGTATGGAATTTTCTTGGATTATATTTCCTTTATGCAGAGTTTTAACTTGCAAGTATTACGCTTGTTGTGCCGGGCATAATTCCGCAGGGGTTTTCGTAAACGATTTGAGGAAGGCATTTTTCTTGGTGGAGGATTTTGAATGCTACACGCCCTGTTTTTGCTGACCCGCTGAGTCTCATTGGCTTCAGAGTTGCCAATGTAACATTGTACTCTCCCAGGGAAGTCTTCGCCTAGCAGCCTCCTCATCCTTAACATTCAAAAAATGTACTTTTAGTCTCAGTGTTTACCCTTCCGATATGCGCAGAACTTCGAAGCAGCAGGTGGACAAAACTTTATCTCTTTTACCTTCTACGAACCTGATCACCCGACCTAAAATTCACCAACGGGACGCTGCACCTAAAAACATCTCTGCACATCTCTGACCCTGTGTTAGGGAAGTTTCACTTCTGTGTCATGCAGTGTGCATAAAAAGCCATCTACTTCAATCAAAAGACCAAAGAAGGATTCTGACCCTCCATCTAACACTCCCCCTCCTTTCAGCCTAGAGGATATTATGGAGGAAATAAGGGCCTTTTAAAAATTTTATTGTGGAGATTAATGCTTCCCTGATTCGCATGGAGGAGAAATGGTCCACTCATGATCAGCGCATCACAGCTGTCGAACAAAGAATCAGCAAGCTAGAGGATTCGGTCTTAGAGGTTTCTAGGCTGATGAAGGAGGTGGAGCTACTCAAATGGACTACAGAGGAATTGGAAAATAGAAATCGTAGAAACAACTTACATCTTTACGTTCTTCCTGAGAACTCTGAAGGTACTAATATGATTTATTTTCTACGAAAGGCTAGCCCATCAATTGTTAATTTACCAAATCATTATTCACTTAACATTCAAAAACCCCACCGTCTGGATCCCAAACCACCTGTTGCATCTTCTTATCAAAGACCCAGAGGTATAATTATTCTCTTTCTGCAACACACCAACTTAATGCACATCCTTTCCGCTGCCAAACAGGCAGACCGTCTTCACTGGTCCAGAATCAAGGTCTACTTTGCACAGAATGTTTCCACTGTTACAACATTGAGAAGAAAACGATTCCTAGATCTCTGTCCTCAACTAAAATCTATGAACATCAGATATGGCTTGGTACACCCTTGCTTCTTCAAAATCACCTACAAAGAGAACTCGTATAATTTTGAAGACCCAGCTAAACTACAGGACTTTCTCCGACAACATCGACTTGAATACATGGAAATTGGTGCTACAGCAAAGACTCGATTGATTGTTCTTTTTGCATTCTTTGTTATTCTCTCATGTTTTACAATGTTACATTTCGTTTAGGTATTATTCAATTTCAACTTGTGCATTATATATTTATATAACTATATTTATTTCATAGTCTTTCAGTCTTTATGTAACATTTGGGGTATACGTCCTTTCAAGTGTGTACCGCACCCTCGTTGTGCATGCTTTTCCCACATTATTCCACCTTCCAAGCTGTTTGGTAAGTTTAATGTTAAGTTTGTTATAGATTGTTATGCATCATACAGTCATAGTCTATTTGTGTTTCATTTTACATCATTATCTCTGATATTTCTCGTTTCTGGCGTAAATCATTTTCCCTCCCTTGTTCGCTGGACCCATCTTTATTAAGTGCACTGCACTCTCCTCATCCCTAGGGATGTATTTATTTCACATAAGATATCTTTTGCAACTAGGGTTTCTTCATCCGGTGTTGCCTTTATGTCTTCTCTGTCTTTTGAGGGTCCTTTATCCCTCTCTCTATTTTTTGCCTTTCTTCCTTCCCTCTTTGCTTTCTTTTTTATTTCTTTATACTCCTGGTAAAAAACATGTAGTGTTTACATGTATATGCCTATATTCTACTTCAATACATACCTATGAATCCTTCTCACATTCCACTTAGAGTCAGAACCTGGAATGATAAGGGATTAAAGAATCCCATTAAAGTCAGTCCATTTTGTCTCACTTATCTAGACTTCACTGTCAACTCACTTTACGTCAAGAAACACACCTCAGCGAAGTAGATATTAAAAGCTCAAAAAACAATGCGTTGGTGGGCTCTTTTTTTCACCCTTGACACAACGTAAAAACAGGGTGGCCGTTCTTTGTCATAAACACTTGAATATTGCCCTAGTCTCCCAAGAAAATGACAATGAAGATAGATGGGTCCTGGTACGACCTCATATTGACAGGCTTCTTTTCACAATTCTTAATATCTATGGTCCCACCAACCCTGACTCTCTGTTCTGGAAACTTATTTCACAACTGATCACACAAAACTATACTGAAAATTTCATTTTGGGAGGGACTGTAACCAAATTATGGCCTCTTTTTGAATCGCCACTCATCTACTAGATTCCTTCCTCATAAAGCAAGCTATCAAACATTGCACTCTCTCTGTGGCCGGACTCCTGCGGTGGCCATTAGGACATCCCTGCTGGGCCGGCGGGGATGTCGGCCGCAAGACGGGAGCTGGCTCCAAATGGAGCGGGCAGTGTTGCGGCGGTGCGACGGCTTTGCAGACAGTGAAAAGCTTCATGGGGCTGTGCCAGGGGGCCCCTGCATTGCCCATGCCAAAGGCATGGGCAATGCTGGGGCCCCGCAACTCCCCTTTCCGCCAGCCTTTTCATGGCGGTTCCTACCGCCATGAAAAGGCTGGCGGGAGGGGGACTCGTAATCCCCTGGGCAGCGCTGCAAGCAGAGCGGCCCTGGAGGATTACAACCGCCGGGACGAACGTGGTGGAAAACCGCTGGTCCCGGCGGTGCGTATTCACAAGATTGCACCGCCAGCCTGTTGGCGGTGCAATCATCAAAACAGCCCTGGCGGTCTTTGACCGCCAGGGTTGTAATGAGGGCCTAAGTGTCTTGGTATCTTTTACCATAAAAACCTCAGAGATACTTTGAAATTCAATATGGAAGTACTCTTAGCAACAATCTCAAAAGTGACTCAAGGTTGGTCACCTTTATTCTTGTCACGGTGTGGTTGCTTAGACACTATTACAATGATACTGCTACCAATTGTTAATTTTTACCTTATGATGTTACCTAGTAAAATCCCAGTGAAATATTTCACAGCTATTGATAGACTTCTCTCCTAATTCTTAGGGAGTGGAAAACCATCTTGTATTTCTCTACTTTGCTTAAAACTGCCAAAAAAATCTGTAGGGGTTAATTTCCCTAACTTTTCTTCCTATCATAAAGCCTTTGGTATTAAACAATGTCAAAGTTGTTTTTCGGATTCCTTAGACCCTCAACCTAAATTATGGTTTCAGCAGGAATTGGACTTTATTTTTCCATTTACTCACAACCATATTATACACATGACACAATTCCCTAAGTACTGGTTACCAGCAGTTATCTCTCACTTTTGTACTCTTGCCAAGCCTTACTTGGCAACTCATTTCTTTAATTTTGAGCAATTACTACAGAATCCTATTTGGTATAATAATCAGCTACATGTTAATGGTAAATCATTATTTTGGCAGACTTTGTTCAATAAGGGCGTATTCACGGTTTCCTAACTGGTTCAATCAAATAACTCCATTATTCCTTTCACCACCCATTCTTCTTCATATAACGTTTCCCCGAAATATTTCAAGCAATATCATATTTTAGAATCCTTGTTGAAACCCATATTGGTCTCCCCTCCTGACTCGCCCGTTCAGGGACGTTCTCCGCTGTCCTCACATAGATTACTGCTTCATCTCTGTAAGACCTCACTGATATAAAGGTCACTAATAACTCCTCCTCTAGATAAGTCAAAATCTGAATTGGAGCTTCAATGGGAATCTGATATACACTCTAGCTGGCCTATCCAACTCTGGCAGAAATTACAGGGAAAAATTAATTCCACAGCACGCCCTTCTAGCCTTACCCAAACAATTTATTACTTCTAAATCAGGTTATATCATACACCAGAATATTTGTTTAAAATTAAACTCCTTGACAGTGATGTTTGCTGGTGTTGCAATTCGAATACTGATACTTATGTTCACATGTTTTTTATGTCCAAATGCGTCACTGTTTTCGGAACAGTTATGGAGAAGAATAGGCCATAGTACTGAAGCCTACTCTTCTTTTTTATCCATTGCCATTATATTTTTAGGTGGCTTAAGTAGTATTTGGCCTCAGAATAAATTACTCCATAAATTTGTTGACCTGCTGATTGCTATTGTTTTCAGGAATTAATACCAATTGGAAATCTGTAGACAATATTACACTGCAATAGTAGTGGAATTTGGCGTGTCATAACCATCGTCTCAAAGGTTATAATTTACACTCTTCAACTTTGTTGGCAAAACGGGGGGACCTTTGGGAACCATTTACTAAGTATTTGTTCAGACATGTTCGTACTGTGACTTAATTACAGATTGTATTTCAGCATTTGAATTTTATGTTATTGATAAGACACGTTTTTATTACAATAATGCTCTTGCTTATCATATAGTGTACCATCTCCATGATCTTATTTTATCACTTTTGGAAGTTTCTCTTAATAATAATATTACATCTTCTCTTCTACTCTTCCTCTTCTTTCACTCTTCTCTCTTTCTTTTCCTACTTTCTTTATTTTACTCTTCCCACTTTACTAATAATGTGTCTTATCCGGTAACCTACAGAATGCTGTAATTTACCTTTTCGCTGTTGACATCAGTTTTCACACTCAACTTTTTTATTGTATTTTATGGTTTTCTATGTACTGGTTTACTGGACTATTTGTATATCTTTTGCCTCTTTAATAAAAATACTAAACTAAAAAGTAAAGCTGCCTACTGAATTTAGGCACAAATATGCAGTCAAGATTTGGTAATTGTAACATGTTTAGCCATGTCAAGAAGGTTTTTTTTTTTAATTTATAGTCTTTCTTTGCATTTTGATAACTGTACCTCTTAATTTGTAATGGGAAACTACATGTGAGTATAAATGAAAACAAATGATAGCCAATATCCCAAGCCTCATGACAGGCATGGGATCTCATCCAGTCACTGTTTTGCCTGTGCATTTTGGCACAGACAGACTTGCTATGTACAGCTCATACTGAAAATAAAACTGTAAGTTAAGTGTGAAGCTCATACTGCGGATTTTTGTATTGTAGCTGCTCTGTGTATGAGAGAAGCTTGTGCTGCCTTGTGCACATGGAACCCTTACTATAAACCTTCTCAGGAGTTCACAAGAGGAGTCCAAACTCCATGGTCCTTATAGGACGAGTCTCCTGTCAGGCGCAAACAGCAGCTACCAGTATCGCACTATTAAACAAATAGCAACTCTACCAAGAACTTCTGAAATAAAACAAAAACTAGCAGACCTGTAGTAAAGTTCCAGCACCATTCTTTTAAAAATATATCAGGATGCATGATGGACAGAGTTATATTTTATGGGGTTTGTACAGCTTAAGACATGCAATAGAATCTTCAGCACTGCTGGATCAAAGGCCGCTCTCCTGCTTTTCATAAAGAAGCATTAGGTTGAGACCCTTAACCCTCTAACAATGCACTGGTCATAGCACGTCATCATTTCCCTAACCATACAAACCTTCCCCGCGCTAAACTGGGGATGGAAATGGTAAAATGTACAGAGCACAGGCTCAGTGGCAACTAGCATTGGCAAATTCAACAGGTCAATGTCTATTCATGCAAACATGGGCTTGCACAATTCACAAAGACTATGTCCGCCATATCTCTGTCCAACCTGCCTTTTTTCTGTAGCTTCTATGTTTGTGCCCGCTTCATTCATTCCCCAAGTTTGTGGTGCTGCCGTTTTTCATCCTTTAAGCATGTAATGTTCATGCATGCAGCACCACAGGTTTGAAGAGTACAGAACAGGGCAGACCACTACCTCTAGTGTCATGAGAAGCAGGTACCAGTAAGCTTACAGAAAGTACATCACAGGATCTGCAATCAACTTGATCTGCCAGACACATTGCCCCTCATGAAAGGTAATATGGGAATCCAAAGAAAACTCAAGTGATTTTGACCCAATGTCCTCTACATGTTTGCTTTGTTTTTAAATATATCTTTAAAGGTTGTTTACACTCCCTTTGACATAAATGAACTACAGTGTATGTCATAGATGCATACAAGCTTTAATGTTAGTTAATTTAACCGCTGTCTCTACACTCAATTAATGGATAATTAATTTTTAGACTTAAGACAAATTATCACAGCTCTTTTAAGTAATTTACCACACTTCAGTTGTTCAGAGCCAGGGTCTCAATGGCCTCAAAATGATCTGCTCCCTTTTATGGTGGCTTGCATGGTAATTGAAAGGGACAATTCAGCACACATTTCTAACCCCTTTCCTGAGTGTTCAGAATGTATTGGTCTGGTCATGCAGCTCGGTCACAGCATCAGGGGACATAAACTTAAAAAACGTGAGTTCTATTTTCTTGTCGAAGGTTCAATCAGTCCTAAACCAAAAAATATAATATAAAGGATACAAAAGGCAAGAAACCAACATAACAATGTATTAGTTGGAGAATGGCCAATTGACTTTTAGTCTCAGCAGCGGTTACCTTTCATCTTGTTGGTATCCAGACCAGTAGCCTAAACGTCTGGCCCAATTTCTCAGGGGGTAATAAGGTGTACATACAGATTTATCACTCATCATACGATTCTTACAAGATCTGCACAGATATTTTCTCCATTCTTTTGTAATTATCAATGTTATAAAAATACTGGATACATATTTTGAGTAAGTCACCGTTGCCAGTTTATTTGGGTTACTCTTTTGCAATGACATTAGCACTGTGGATTTCAAGTGCAGCACTTCTAACTGTACAAACGAAACTACAAGTCCCACTGATCTCACTGATGTTGAAAACCACAGGGTTAGTTGAAAGCAAAGCCCATGACTTGGGGCCACTTGTCAACTCTGTGTGCAGTCAGACCACGGAGTAGGAGATGTTTGTAAGCTCTGGAGCCGAGAGGAGAGTGGGCAGATGACTAAGCTGGGGTTGAGAGGTTGGGGATGATGGAAGAGAGCTGTGAAAGACCGGTGGATGGGCGCAGAGCTGCAGGGAAAGAGTGAGAGTTATGGGGACGTCAAGTGTTCACTTCTTCATTTGAAGCAGATTTCTGATCTTTGGGTGACTCACATAGGCATCAGAGAAGTAATAAGAACAGTAATGCCAAATAACTCCCCCATTATAATTTCCAGCCCCAAGGGAGAGAAATGTTAATTCAAGTTCTGCGGTGTGCGAGCCAGTTAGAGGATTTGGCAATATGTTTTGTGAATGCCAAGAAACTTAATGCTAAATTCTCTATCTCTGCCGCCCGCAGTGTTTTAATTGGCATCTGTCTCCTGTGTAGCATATATATCCCCTGCGGCAGCGTCTGAGAAGGCTGCCCCTGGGGAGCATGGGAACATCTACTTATCCTAACTTTCCACTAAGAGAAAAAAGTCTGCACATGTGAATCAAATGTTTTAGTATCTATTGGGAAACTATTTGCCCAAGAAGAATCGCTTTTATCTCCGCTCCCTTTTACATATTGGGGTGTCCCCCTGACAACGCACTTGTTATTCGGCCGATCAAAGGAGAAAATGTGAACATTTACTGGATGAGAAACTACTTGCCTAGGCTATGCAAATACCAGCAAACACATGAACCTGCAAATGTTTGCAATCTTTCCCTCAAAGAAGCGTCCATAAAATAAAACCAACCTACAAATGACATTCAAAATATGACAAATGCTATAATGGTTGGATTGATGATATTTATAGGTATGCCTTCCAAATGTAAATTTCCAACAATCTTAATTATTTGATATATGCCTGATTCAACTTCGTGTTCGCAAAGTGCAACTTTCGTGCACATGTTAAGCTTCTGTGCAGGATAAAATTTGTGAGCTGGTAACGGTATGTAGTGCATGAACAGTTTCGTAAGGTGAGAAAGGAGGGCAGCTAATCAGTACTGTGCGAAATTTCGATTACGCTTCAGTATTGTGTGCAATTACTTTTTATGTAAATTACACAAAATTTCTGAAATTACGCAAGCATGACATTTTTAAAACTTTCTTTTTTGCTACAGGAGCTAGGTCGAGCAGGAATGCCTTGGGAAAAATGGCTCCAGCACAAACTATGTCACAGGAGAGACTTGCTAGTATCTTATGTTTAATCTTCACTCGAGGTGCTGCATAGTATATTTTGTGAATTTTACGCCTAATTTCGCACATTCTCCCCCATATTTCACATGTTTTTAAAACATAAAACTTGACATACTTTTTGCTTCATCAAAAGCTGTAGGTAAAAGTTGAGAACTAGAAGTGAAAGCTGGAATATGAGAGGCCAGAGTGACACGGGGAGGGGAACTGAAAGGAGAGGGGGGGGCGGCAAGATGATCTGGTGGGGGAAGACGAGAACCAGTGTGCGATCCTTTAACACTCCAGTTCTGGTTTATAAACAACCGACAGTTGGTGGAGCTGCCAGAGCTGCGTAATGACGGGAGGGTCTCGCTTGCGACACTGACAGCAGGCGTAAAAGACACCGAGAACGTGAAGCGACATCAAAGTAGACCACGCAGCAAAGAAAATGGGACTGGACCTTCCGTCTCCTTACGCGAAACAAATTTTCTGTCAGAAGAATGGTTTAGGAGGGATCTTTCCCGAAACATTTTTGAAAAATAGAGGACAAACTGGGTCATTTCAAAGCAAATGGGAAAACACAAGAGGCTCGGGCAGGGGCAAAAGCTTCACTCCTTTCTGCTAAGCCCTTAGAGCCAGCTCAAGTCAGGCCAGGGTTCAAAGCCATCCCCTGCATGAACTATTGCTCGGTCCTGACACACTGGACCAGCAGAGGTGCCTGCTGCATCGTGGTTGCCCATGCTTGAGTTGTGCACAGAGAGGATGCAATGTGTAGAAATACTGCACCTTTTATAAGTCACAAGACAAACTATGGACACACAAATTATAGGGTGTGCTGTTTGAATATTGTAAAAGTGCTTTATGTTCATGGCTGGGAAGATAAGCCTCTGACGGGGACAGTATAATATACTGATGAAAGGCAATTTTTAAGAGAGTCAATTTTTTAAAGTCACCAGCACCACTGGAAGACTGTGGTCTGCACAAAGACTGGAATTGTGGTTGATTTAAAAAAGAAACTGGAGTTTAACTAGACCCTTGAGCTTTAAATTCCACTGACTCACTTATGCCATATGAGGGCTTTCAATCACTACAAAGGCATCTATTAAACTGGAACAGTAAATGGTACAGGAGAAGAATGCATGGGGTTTGAAGAAAACTGTATTTCAAATTATGGAGCAAAGGTATTGTCAAGCGAAGACTCTGCATTTCAGAAAGAAAGTGTTGTCATTGAGTAGCTTCTAATTTAAATATGTACGAACATGAGTATGTTTAAAAACTTCCTAGGAAATGGCATCAGAATATTGTTCTGTAAATAAATGCCTCTGAGAACATGTCAGGTGGAAATCTCTAACCGTGTCTGAAAGATCTTTGCAAAGAATCACTGGACAAAAACACCTGAGCTACATCAGTTCTCATAGCCCCCTTCGGTGCCCCAACTTACTTTGTGAAACGGTGGTCTCCACCATATGCCTATAGCATAGCGCGTCCTCCGTATGTTAGCCAACAATGTGGAATGCTAAGAATAAAAAGAGGAAAGCCTGCTCAATTACTCGAGCATAACTGGAAATTATGTCCTGGGTGTACTGATGCCAAATAGGTACAAAGGTGAGAGAAGTACCTTGAGTAATGCACAAGCTCACTTGCATCAGAAGCCCGACACTGGGTGTTGGTCGATCCAGGCTGTACTATAATGCACTCGTCAAAGTGGTCCCTAAGCACATGGATCACTTAAGAACATTCACCATGATACGTATGTGTTGAATGGCAGTCCGACTGTGACGGTAAAGAGGCTGAACACCAAGAACTACAAACCATGCAGCCACCATGGCTCAATTTGATTTAAAATGTGGTCCCAGACACATGCATCTGGAACTGCTGCTATCAAGGCCTGGCTCTTCGCAGAAAGCTATCCACTCTGGTGGGACAACTCATGATTCTACTTCCCAGGCCTCGTATAGTTAGGACAATGAGTCCAAGGTCTGCTCATCTTGCCCAATGCATGCAGCCAAGGTACCCCAGTGTGCATGCAGGACACCTGCCCAAAGCCACCACATGATGCTAGCTTCGCACACCAATGACACTGGGCACCAGATCCATAAACAGAACCCAGGGTACGTGCTTCCCTGCCCCCGTCTTGCTGAAGAAGGTGTTAAAGGAGTCGTCACCACCCCAATGGTCTTGTTGCTGGGCATCTGTCCATCTGGCTGGATGCCATGCTCTAGGCAGTACAGCTCCCAGCAGGCTTTGCCTATTTGGACTCCAGCCTGGACTACGTGGACTCATTCCCTCATGATTGCACTGGACTCTTAATGCATATAATATCACAGATCTACTCAGATCTGAAGCAGCCAATCCAGTCACGGCTCTCACGCTGTTTATACTAGTAAACATCATGAAAGCAGCAACAGGATTTGCAAGAGCAGGTGAACGCAGCACTCCAGTGAAGACCTGGTGGCTGAGGTAGTGCTTCTCCAGGCTCCCTCACAGAGAGTGAATTGCTAAGGTCTGAAGTGCGCATGTCAGCCTGGTCATGGGCAACATACTGCCCATCCTGACATGCACAGTTCACTTAAATTGCACAGCCACGTCATCTTGCTGATTGACATGGCCCTGTAACATTGTAAAGGTACATAAATGCATACGGGACAAACCAAAATTAAATGTGAGGTAACGTGTATCTGTTTTGTGGTGGCTTTTGCTGCCAGGGGGGCAACACTCCAAGGCTCCTATTAGCCACCCCTGTATCCAGATTTGGTTTCCTTTTCTGCCAAAAGTCACAGTAAAGAAGGACAAAATATACGTGGCTAGCTTTCATCTCCATTACGTTCCCAGTCTTTCCCTCAGCTTACTTTTTAATTTCTTGTTCTGAGGGTTTCCAGTGGCCGGGCTCGGGGGGCACACACATACAATATGACAGGGCATGTGGTTGTGTTAAATTAATCAGCTTTTTCTCCCTCTTCTTTCTTTGAGTTTTCTTTCCTTTCTCTACTTGTGTCTTATTTATGATCTCCTCTAAATAAATCAAGTTTTGGTTGTATTTATTTATTTCTACTTGATTTCCTTTGCTGTAGGTTTTAATTCCTTAGTTATTGTTTTGGGGTCTTTACTTATTCTATTACATTGTTTGAATGAATGAATGGACATTTATAGAGTGCACTATTACTAACTCATACGTTTCCTGGTGCAGACCCTTAACCCAGGGTGCTCCAATACAGCCAGAAGCATAAACATAACTGTACGACTGGAGGAGAGGAGGCCAGAGATCTGCAAAAAAGTCCACAGTGACACATAGTGGGAAAAACAAGGCGGAGAAAACTTCAAAGCCGGCAAAAGTGCTTCAGAGAAAGAGCAATACAATGCACACAGAGGTATGGGTGTTTAAACTATTATCAACTAATCTTATTTTTTGCTCTACCTCCTCATTTTACTTTAAAAGAAGCAAAAATATATGCTAAGTGCCGTTTTGCATATTGCATTGGAGAACAATTACAGCTGTCTAAACACATCAATCTAAACTGCTAATCAATTTAAATTACAGTGTTATTGCTTCGGTTTGCATCATAGCACAACGATTTACTGTAAATCAAAATAATTACAGCCAGCTAAAAGGAATATCTGAAAAGCAGTGAGTTGCACGCATGCAAAAGTACGCGTTTGCACTTTCCTGCTTCATCCTTGAGCGAGCTGCCCTGTGGGAGGTGTTGTGGCTTGACAATGGTCCCAACGAGGTTACACATTCATCTGCTGTGCAGAGCTTTCAGAAGTGTCAGCTTGTTCACCCGTGTTGCGCTATTCTGCGACAGCAGCTGACTGCACAATGGGAGAGGGCCCAAGAAGGTGGCTACGTCACTACAGAGCGACCTGGGAAAAGGTGTTGCCATCAAGCAAGAATATAACCTGGCAAAGATTGTGGGACATTGTCATTTATTGTGGACGGTTAGGTGCAGGACTGGTGTACAAAATAAAAGGGTGAGGCACTCAGAGGCAGTTTAGCTCATAGTGTAGTTGTAATTGTGGCCCTAAGGTTAAAGTCCTTTGTGTACAGCAGCGGACTGTGTTCAGAGTGTGTTAAACAAATGTGACGCCTGGCAGAAGGAGCAACTTAGTGGCTGGTATTTACTACACACCCACAAAGGTTATGTGCACTGTTGATTGGTTGCTCCCCGATGAATTGGCACAGGACTGTCCTAGTTCCTGTCAGGGTAGCTGGTCAATGGCAGTATATTAGTATACTTGTACGATGTTAGGTCCCTTGAGTCCATGACGCTTGTACCCATGGTGGTGTGTCAGGAAAGTGGTACTAGCGCTTTGTCACTCTGACCCTTTGTGTCCGTGAAGCATGCACCTCATGCTGGTGTACTGGGAGGGTGGTACTAGCTCCTCATAAGTTGGGCCCCCGGAGTCTGTGAAGCTTGCACCTGATGGTGGTGTATCATGTGGGTGGTACTGGAGCCTTGTAAGCCGGGCCCTTTAAGTTTATGACGCATGGACCCAACGTGGTGTACTGGGATAAGCTGAGCTCCTTGAATCCATGAAGCTTGCACTAGTGCTGGTGTATTGGGTTGGTAGTTTTAGCGCTTTCGCAGCCATTCACTCGAGGTCCTCACTAGGAACCTTAATTCCAGGGATTGGATATGCAGATTCTGTGATATGGGTGTCAGGCGGTGCTCTACATGCTAACTTGTGTGTTTTTCTTTCTTTTTTTCTCTAATGGCTGCAGCAATATTTTCTTTCAATGTTGGGGCAGCCAGTGAGATCCTTTCTGAAGTGTGGTCCCTTTCAGGCCCTCAGGAGAAAACACAATCTTGGCCGATTGGCTTTGTTGATTTTATGGATTCTGGGATTCAAGGATATCCGCAGATCCTCAACTGTCAATATATCTTTAACTTTTTCTGAGAGTTAACTCCTTCATGCATAAATACATATGTATAAACCTCTTCCCAATTATCCTCTTTTTTGTCATTCTGTTTAGCCATTTTCTTCTGTGAAACTTTATATAGAAATTAAAATTGGAAATTGCACTTTTTCCTTGCCCCCACTTGCCAGACCATATACCAGAGCAACCCATTGCACCTGGGCTGTAAACATATATTTAAGATATGGTATCAAGTGGGGGTTAAATTAAACACAAACATGTTCTTTCGCCTAAATCAATCTTAATTTGAGTTAATATTGTGAAAATATACCACACTTAGCTATTCAAACACATTGATCCTAACCACACCTCTTTTTGATTACTCATGTGTATGTTTCCATGATGTTTCTTGGCAACAGTTGCCACTTGGTAGTTATAGTTACGATCAAGTTTCCATAGGAAATAGATTTTTTGATTTGCTTATAACTTTGGGGCAGTTTGACAACTCTTCACAAAACATTTTTTTTAAAGTCCCAACCACCTCAACTCCTTCCTGGAAAGTTTTGGGGAGAGCCATGAAGCAGGGGCTAAGAAAAAGTGGGTGCCCCAAAACACATTTTCCCTATGTAATTTGCCATAGGAAAATTAGACACAACTACAACAAAAATGGATGAACAGAGTAACACCTAATTAGGCAGAAAGATTGTGATTCAGAAAGTGTGCATCTCTTGATTTGGTGTAACTCTGTTCAGTAGGTTTTGAGCAATTAAGGTTTAAAATGTATGTGTATATATAAAGAGAAAGAGCATCCATGAATTGATAGATCTAAAGATAAGAGTTGACTCGCTGCCACCACATCCACAAATATGTGGCGGCAGCCATTTTAGGACTTGAGGACTCCATACCCTATGTTGCAAAAAGGTTAAAAAACACATATGGGGGAAAGGATAGGGATACTCTCCCAGGCATGGAACACAGCTTTGCTTGCACCTAAAGGGAACAGGGAAAAATGCTGCTACTGCCTGGAAGGAACCAAAGCAACACAGTCGGTGCCGTCTAGCACCCAGGATGGGTGATGGCTAGGGAGCTGGCAGGGACAGCGGGGGCCTTGGGCCTCCACCCGCAGCCCCCAACCATGCACATTTTGTGGGTGCCCTGGATGGGCACAGGGGCACCCACAGTAAGATAATGGCCACCTCCCACCTGCACCCAGGATAGGTGATGGCTGGTGAGCCGGCTGTTGGGGCCTTGGGCTCCCTTCATGGCCCCCAAGATTTAAAAAAATAAAATAAATAAAAATTGTGGTGGCAAAGGGGCAGTCATGGGAAAAGAAAAATGGCCAAACTACCACCAGCGGGGGACACTTGGGCTTTGGGGCTCTGCCCGCAGCCAAAAAGTGTCCCTAAATTGTGGGTGTCCTGGTACACCCACAAAAAAATAAAAATAATAAATGAGCTGCTCGTTTATTGTTCATTGCTCCAGGCAACTCTCCTGGATCAGACCCCAAGACAGCTTGCAATTATTTTTAAGACACTCTGAGCTGGAGCTGTATGTTCTTCAACTGGAGTGCACTGCCCCCTTGTTGATTCTATGGCTGCGCTTTGTGGCCTGAAAAATGTTTAAGAAAGACGTAAAGGCAGATATTTATTTTAAAATGCTCTATTGAAAATATCTTGAGACAATTACCATTATTAAACAATGCAATATGTGAATTTATAATATATTAATTTGCTTAAAGTTAGTGTTGACTTTTTGACAAAGCCAATAGGTCTGCTTTATATATGTTTATATGCTGACCACTTGTTAAAGTCAATAGGCCCACTTTTTATAGTTTGGTGTTCTTTCCCTTTGACAAAGCCAGTAGGTAAGCCTTACTTAAAATGGCACAGTTTATGTTTTTACATGGCAAAGTCAGTTGTGCGTGGTGGGAGGTAGGGTACAAGGCCTGGTGGAAGGCTAGGTCCTACGCCTAACCCTCTGGTGTGCATGGCTTTTGTGGCAGGGAGTTGGGCACCCACAAGGTGGGTAGTTATCTGCCAAGGATTGAGTGCAGGGTGTGGACACAGGCCAGACCCTGCTCCCAACCCTACTCACATACTGCTATGGACATCTTAATTTACGTTAAAAATACAAAAATATCCACTTAAAAAAACAAAGATTAAAGTGAAATTATAGCTAAAACTTGAAACTACTTCTTAATTTACATTAAAAAACAGTAATTCTCTGAAAAAAGCAAAGGTTAAAAGGACATTACAGTTAGGTGAACATATCTGTTACAAAAAGTATCTCACATATTACATCACTCATGACATGTTTTATGGCATTATTGATACCATCATTGCAACATATGAAATTACATCGTTGATGATGCTGTGCATGGCACACAACCTAGGGATACACTCCTATGATAACTTCTATTGATGCCTCACATAACCAAAACGAGTTCTGAAGGAAAATTTATTACAAACCTGTAAACACCTCAGGCTATTCTTTTGAATCTCACAAAAGGTATGTTACACCTGGAGTACTGAAGTCACATTTACACTCCCCACTATCACAGTCTCATAACTGCAGATATAAAGCCACTGCTGCAATGACCAAACCATGCCCATACTGAAACTTTACTGGCTCCCAATCAAAGAAGGGTCAATTCAAAACTTAGTACATATTAAAAACATTCTCTCACTGCTGGTCTCTGGGAAACCTTGCCAGGATATTCAGGCCATGCAAACCCACTGCATTTGGCCTGTCACCTGTATCCTCCCTTTCATATGCCCAGTCACATGCAATAGTTTCAGAGGTACCGGTACCAGGCTCAACATTCTGCAACTCTCCCAGGCAGATGCTGATACTCCAAGAAAACTTTCTGTATGCCCAAAAAGCATTACAATTCCACGTAATCTGCATGGCTCACAAGACTGCTGTGGTGTAAATTCCAAAGCCCAAAAACGGTCAGAGAGTCAGAGGCTGGATCAAAAAACTGAGTCTATCACAAGAGAATCCAGCCAACCTGATCTTGGCCAGTGTGCACTGTAATCTTCTTAAATCAAAGTGCTTGGAAACAACTGCTGAGCGGTACAAACAGCTTTAAGGCTAGACCAAATACATTAGTTAATCCCATGACAGTTAAGTCTCCCTTGTGAAAATGGGGATTGCTTGTTCTAGTCTTGGGGGAAGTACACACTGCTAGCCTCAGTCATACCACATGGACGTACTAAATTAGGCCAGGCCTTCTTAGATGCACCCGCCATACAGGAAAGATCCACTCTAAAACTGGTCAAGATGGAGTCCACCGCACTGAGGCATAAATCTGCTCATCTTTGCTACCGCCTTGATAATTTACAGGTAATCTTTAGCACTCTGAATCCTACTCTTCTTTATTAAAGTCCTTCCATTGCAAGATTTACCTCATCAAACAGACAGGATTCACCTATACCAACCCATATAACATTTTCCTATCAAAGACGTTAAGGGATTGTTTTTTTAAGAGATTGATCAAAGGGATGCTCCATCTAAACCTGACGGATATCCCTTCCACCAAGTTACTAGTGCTGTAGGCTACAACGTATTGGTCATATGTCAGACAGATAACCATTGCATTTGTGAGGGGTTGTCCCATCTGCCAAACTCTCAATAAGGCCCTACATTACCATTCCTGACATCTTCAGACAAGATGTAATGCATCCACAGCAGAGACCTATGTCTGCCCCAGTCACAGATTCAAACCCCAGCGAGTTCGCTAAGCCTTTTATCCTTCTGAGGTTAATAAAATGAGCATCACCGAGTTGGGTAACAATAAACATCTGTTATTAAGGCAAAGGGACGCCTCGGAGTGTATGTTATATAGTTATAAGTTACATATGACGCACGTGATGTTACAGTACACATAACACGACTGTGTATAGGAGCACAGAAGGGCACGTACAGATGCTCAGTTGTATCTTTGAATGGCTTGCCATAGAATCTGACTAGACTATGGATCAGGGTCCTCAGGCAGCTGTGGTTAAGCTTTACTAATACCACATGTCTTAGGCGTTGGATACTAACCTTGGCATTATTCTGATTGTTTTGGGGAGGCTCTTTTGTACCTACAGAAGTATCTGGTTCCTTCTGTCCTTTGGTGTAAAGGCGACAGGGCTCCTGAGGGAGCATGTTTTGCTGCAGGGGACTGATATTAGCTTGAACTAAAAGTTGTTTTATCTAACCCCCTACCTTCCAGGTTCTAACAGGCTAGGGACTGTCAATAACGGTGTGCAATGTGAAACGCTGCACTGTGGGACTGATTACCATCTCGGAGGACGTGGTTGCTCCATCCCAAATGTGATGGATATCTCGTCCTCCAAATTACGATTCCATTATATCCTATGGAACTCGTAATATGGCGGACAGAATATCAGTCACATTTGTGACAAAGTGTTCCATCCTCCAGATCGTAAATCAGGCCCTGTATCTTTTAAAGAACAGATTTTGTAGCTTGTGAAGAACAGCAATAAATGCTGTTTAAAAAAACCCAAAACCCTGACTTAACTCTGTTCAGAGCGCCTCTGACCTTACCGCATCAAACCACAAACACCCATCTTAACAGGATGGATTCGGCTGATGAATGCATGTTGAGATAGCTCACCAGGCCTGGTACTTGTCTGTATAGGGGTAACGATTCCCTGGCAGAGACCATCAGCAGCTGAACCAGGGGCTTCTTGTTGAGAGGACATATGCCACGCGGCAGAGTCACTACTTTCTTTCAGAATCGCCCTCTGACGTTTCACTTCATCGCGTCTGACCTCGTACTAGCAGAGTAGATAAACTAAACGTCACCAGCTCCGTGAGGGGGCCACCCTGAACGTTATACTTGTGTGTCGGACACAAACGACAAGCCCATTCAGAATACCGAGCCAAATATCACTTAATATTTCTAGCCATACTCCTGAGCTGCGTCAGGTCACCTGTTAGTGAAAATCACGCATGGAGTTCTTCCAGAAGCTGGAGCTGGCACACGATTGGAAGGATGGTAGGGCATGGTGGAAAGACGCCTCGCTGAAGTAAACTTTTAAAATTAGCAAGTTCAATTTTTAAGCTTGAAATACGTCTCATATAGCATGTGCCATCCTGTCAGTAATGCAAGGGAAACTGCACACACTACAATTACTTTGAGCTGCCACCTCCCACTCACATGCTCTTCCGCAGCTTTACGTCAGTATTCAATTGCTCGTTAGTTTGATCCGTCTTCCATAAGTAACGCAGTCTAGTTCTCGGTTCCTCCGGTGCTTGTGAAAATATGTCCTATAAAGAAAGTCTCGGCTAGTACGCAGAACAGTAAATATTCAAGAGTACTCTATTTTATTTTTAAACGCAATTATGAAATTTGTTACCTGCAATTACTATAAAAAAGGAGAGTCGGTGCCAATGGTCAAACACGCATTGCCATAGCCAAAAGGTCTGATCATGCCAAGTGTGCATTTTTTTTGCAAACATATGTAATATACAAAAATATTTGGCAAAATATAAAAAAATATAAAAATAAAGGAGTGCCCTAAGCACACCACTTCTAGTATTGAAGTTCTCGCGGTCAGGTAAAATGCTGTCACTCACAGTCTCAGAGAGCCAATGGATGAAAGTGGGCTGACCACTGCCTCATGCTGTGGTAAGCAGATGTGCAATGTGAATAAAAAAAAAAAAGGGAACAAGCCTCTGGATGAGGCATTATGAGTGAATTTATATGCATAATACATAGTGGCTGTCGCCACTAGGTAGTTAGGACCTAGTTTCTATAAAAACATTTTTTTGTTTTGCTAATAACTTTGGCGCCGTTTGATGAATCTTCCCAAAATTAAAAAAAATATATATATGACCCCCCAATTCAGCGTATGTCTGTAAAATTTCAGGGTGATCCATCAAGCGAGGGCCGAGAAAAAAGGGGGTCGCAAAATGCTTTTTCTCCATGCATTTTTCCAGAGGAATTTTGAACAGGAATAGCAGCTGAAACACTGGACAGAATTTTATGTCAAGAACGGAGGCTCATATTATGCTTCTCTAACTTGCTTTAATTTTAATAGCAGCAGTCAAGAAAACTACAACTCCCAAAAGGCTTTGAACAGAGAAGCCAATGGGAGAGAAAAACGTAATGAAAAATGCGCCAATCAGAACAATGGAAGCTATGTATCCACTAAGCTTGACTGCGACCAGCCCTCTTTCTTGCTGCTCGCAGTCAAGATAAGTCACGCACATTTCTTTCCTATGTATTTGTTCTTAGAATGCATCTCTTTATATTTATTTTCTAATACTGTTGTATGGTTTCGCGCTGTTTTAAATTCTCGGCATTTTATAACTTGTTATTGAAGTTTATACGGGCTTCAGGACCCGTTCGTTTCAGCGTGCTCGCACGCGTCTGAGGCAGCTTTGCTGCCTCGAGCGTTCTAACGGTCGCGCTCGACTGGAGACACGTACGTTTAGTTGTTTGGCTCCCTGCGGCTCGATGTTTGCTTCAGCCTGCCTCAGACTGCTTTCTCAAGCTTACCTGGTGGGCCGGCTCATCGCACTTCATCCCAGACCTCGAGAGAAGGAAGGGATTGTTACTCAAACTGGATCCTAAGTTGTCTAATCTGGCTTCCATGGATCCTGGGGTGAAAGCCGAGGGTCGTCTCTTCGGAGACTAATTTATTAAAGATCTAGGAAAGTTTGTAGCAACTTTTTCTTCTATCGACAAGGCGCAACAGAACATTAAAAAAGTGTTTAACCAACAGGTTTTCGCCAGGGCCGGTACAGGCAGGAGCCGCTCTACCGGCCGATTCACTCATCCTCAAGGATTCAGAGGCTCCTCATACTCATACTCAAATTACGGATATCAATCCTACAAGCCCCAGTTTTACCCTCAGAGAGGCAGAGGTTACAGGGGCCGTGGACAACGTGGTTTCAGATCCAACAAAACTCCAGGTAAGCCTTACCTCTGGCCTTCCTCCAATAGGGGGCAGGCTCAGTTTTTTCATAAAAAAATGGCGCTCTTTCACTACCGATCCATGGGTTCTGAATACCGTTCAGGGATACCAAATAGAGTTTTATTCACAACCTCACCAAGTTTATCTTCCTCCACCGCTAAGTTTCTCAAAAGAAATGTCTCTTCTTATCTCAAAAGAAGTAAATTCTCTCCTTTCAAAAATGCCATCCAAACTTTGCCTCCAGATCCCTCCGGGTTCCTCAGTTCGTTATTTTTGGTTCAGAAGAAGAACAAGAAGTTCAGGCCAGTCATAAATCTAAAGTATTTCAACCAGTTTATCGTCTACCGACATTTCAAAATGGAGACAATTCTTCATTTACGGGATATTCTCCTCCCTTTGGACTTCATGGTACGATTAGATCTTCAGGATGCGTACCTTTCGGTTCCCATGCACTGGGGTCACCGCAAGTACCTTCAGTTTCAATGGCTCGGTCAAGCTTACCAGTTTTCTTCCCTTCCGTTCGGTCTGTCGTCTGCACCCTGGTGCTTCACAAAGCTGATGAAACCAATAGCGGCACATCTCAGATCTTTGGGCATCAGGCTGCTGATTTATCTCGACGATTAACTTGTTCTCTTCTTTCCCAACTGGGGTTCCTAGTCAACGAAGAAAAATCAAGCATGGTCCCTTCTCAAAGGATTCAGTTTTTGGGATTTGAAATAGACTCTTCTTCTTCCACCCTTCATCTTCCCCTACAAAAAGTGAATTCCATCAAATCAGAGATCTTAAGAACGCTCTGAAAAACCCAAATCTCTCTAAGATCTCTAGCCAGGATTGTGGGCCTCTTGTCCTCTTTGATTCAGGCCATATTTCCCGGCCCTTTGCACTATTGGGCTCTTCAAAGACTAAAAATCCGTCATCTCAGAAAAGGTCTAGCTTATTCGGATCTGATCTTTCTGGATCAAGAATCTCGCCTAGAACTCCAATGGTGGATAGACCATTTAGATGCCTGGAACGGCAGAACTATCTTTCCATCAGCACCAGATCTTGTGTTAGAGTCTGATGCAAGCCTGACGGGTTGGGGCGCCCGCTGTGGACCAATCTCGACTGGCGGTACATGGTCCTTAACGGAGTCCAGATTGCGCATCAACTATTTAGAGATGCTTGCAGGTTCCTTTGCAATAAAGAGTCTGGCAAAAGGCAGGGTTCAGTGTACCATCCTCCTCCGCATGGACAATGTTTCGGCTGTCCGATACATAAACCATCTAGGAGGAACCAGATCAAAGCCGTTAGCAGACCTGGCAAAAAGCCTTTGGGAATATTGTTTGGACAACGAAATATCTCTCACGGCGGAATATCTCCCGGGCTCCCTCAACCAGACGGCGGACTGGCATTCTCGCTTCCTCAGAGATTACAGCGATTGGAAACTTCACCCCTCAGTCTTTCAGTCTATCCTCCACAAGTGGGGCCCCTTCAGTATAGACCTCTTTGCCTCTCGCCTCAACGCCCAACTCCCCCTCTTTTTCAGTTGGCGTCCGGATCCTTCGGCATTGGCCTCCGATGCTTTTCTTCAGGATTGGTCACAGACGATCAATTACGCTTTTCCTCCTTTTATTATGATCACCAGAGTTCTGGCCCACGTCAGACGTCAACTCTGGTCTTGGTGGTACCATTTTGGCAATCTCAAATTTGTTTTCCCCCTCTCTTGGAATTGGCAATCGATTTTCCCTTTCTTCTCCCCTCTTTTCCCTCCCTTCTGCTAGATCCCTTAGGGAATCCTCATCCCTTGGTTCTCAACAAGACACTCACCCTTTCAGGATGGAAGGTATCAGGCCTTCCCCATCTACCATCCCAATTTCTGATGAAGCTACTGACTTCATCAATAAGGCCTGGGCTCCCGGCACCAGGAAAGCATATTCTTCCGCCTGGTCTCTTTGGTCTAGCTGGTGTATGGGAAGGGACCTCGATCCCATTTCAGCAGATATAAATTATGTAATTAACTTTCTGGCTGCGCAAGCTAGTGCAGGTAAGTCTTACAGGACAATTAATTTGTATAGGTCTGCTATTTCCATGCATCACACCCATGTCAACGGAAAACCGGTGGATGAACACCCTCTACTTTGCCGGCTGTTAAAGGGAGTCAAGTTTTCAATTCCCCCACTACCTAAATATTCAAAGTTATGGGATGTCAATGTGGTTTTGGATTTGTTTCTGTTTTGGCAGGATAATTCTGACTTGTCTTTAAAAATGCTTTCAGCAAAACTTACTATGTTGCTTTGCTTAGTTTCTATTAAGCGCTTATCGGATGTTAGAGCACTTGATGTTACTTCTCGACAGTTTGCCCCCCCCAGGGGTATTATTTTCCATTAATAAACGCACCAAAACTAACTTACGTACAGTCTTTTACCCATATTTTCCTGATCAACCTAAGCTATGTGTGGGACAATGTCTCAAATTTTACGAAGAACGTACAGCTAATCTCAGAAAGTCCTCTGTTTCCCAACTGTTAATTTCTTTCCAAAAACCACACAATCCCGGGTCTGCTGCGACTCTAGCCAGATGGGTTCATTGGGTGATGTCCCTTGCGGGTATTGATACCTCCATATTTGGAGCTCACTCAGAGGGGCCATGGCTTCCAAGGCCTTTTGGGTTGGATCCAGGTTAGAGGACATTCTGAGGTCTGCTGATTGGTCCAATGATAATGTTTTCAGGACATTTTTATGTAAACCAGTACATACTGCTACATCAATAGTGATTAATATGCTTTAAAATAGCATAATATGAGCCTCCGTTCTTGACATAAAATGTAGACTTTCCTAGTAGATTATGACGGAAAGTCTTAATTTTATTAAAGACACGGAGGCGAGTATTATCCCGCCTCAACAAGGAGATATTTCTGATTTTGTCTTGTTTTTCCCTCCCTTGCAGCAACCTCCACTCCAGCTCAAACTTCTACCTGATCAGAAGGTGGTTTTGTCAGACATGAGCATATCGGCTTGACAGTCGGATCCTTTCCGAGGCAGTCCCTCTTCTCCCTACCGGATACCTTCTTCACTTCGTTTGTGTCTGGAACTGATCCAGGACTTTTGTTCTTTGACTCTAGCAATTGCTATAATCTTGGCCATTTTTCCGTTGTTTTCTCGTAATTACTAGCCTTCTCGCAACAAGAAAGAGGGCTGGTCGCAGTCAAGCTTAGTGGATACATAGCTTCCATTGTTCTGATTGGTACATTTTTCATTACGTTTTTCTCTCCCATTGGCTTCTCTGTTCAAAGCCTTTTGGGAGTTGTAGTTTTCTTGACTGCTACTATTAAAATTAAAGCAAGTTAGAGAAGCATAATACTCGCCTCCGTGTCTTTAATAAAATTAAGACTTTCCGTCATAATCTACTAGGAAAATCTACATTACACCAAATTTGGCAGAAAGGTAGCTCTTGGACCAGAAAGTGCCTTTTTAGGGTAGAGCATGAGCAAGTGCTCTGGACCATGTTGTAATCTCTCTGTGGGCTTCTAACCACGCCCATGTGACGCCCGTCACTTTCATTAATTCGTGGTCTTGCTTCTCAAAATCGATTGATTCCATTTGTGAAAGGCATGCATACATCATGCCTTTTCTGGGGCCTAGCCCTCCTAGAGCGCACTGGTAAACTAAACATACGTGGCTCAGTGTTTTCAGCTAGTTTCTGGGCTACTTTAACTTTAAATTTCCTGCGCATCGTGATCTCGCTGGGCAGAACAGATAATTGCACTTTTGCCGGTAACATGGATGATTGCACTTTTGCTGCTAAGTTTCACTGCAAGCAAACTTCTGTTTCCTTTTCTGTGTCTCCTTCACGCTCATGGCAACCATCGGCTTGCGTATGTGAAACTGTTTTACTTTTCATTATTAGTGTATGTGGCACGAAAAGTCCTGTTAGGAGTTTACATCGCTAATAGCTCTAATGCATGCAAACGTGAGATTTGTTGCATTGCAAATGCTTGTTATTTGGAGTAAATCTGTTCAGCAGTTTTTGAGAAATTAAATATTGTATATTTAGGGACCTGAAGGCTTCGCGAACCCTCCCGATCTTGTGCTGAGATCCGATTGAACAAGAAAGTGGTGGCAGCCATATTGGGACTCAGTTTCAGCCGAGTCCCAGAATGAAGGTAAAAAATAAACAGGGCCAGGGTAGGGACACCCTAACCCCTTAAGCTCTGGTGCTGGGGACCTATAGGGACCCCCACTGAGAACAAAAAAGCATTAAAAAAAAAGTGTTTGGTGGGAGAAGTGGCAGATCCGCAGAACAAAAAAAGTGTGGGATCCAGTGCTTGTTTAAATGTGGCCCCTGAGTGGACCAGGTCCTGGAGGCATTTACATTTTGAATGCGGGGTAGGCACCCAACTCCCTGGGGTTTTAAATGTAATCAAAATGGGGGGGAGGGGTGATCCTGGCCCATCCGTAGCCCCAGGGTCTGCCAACTCCCTGGGGTTTTAAATGAAATCAATACAGGGAGCCGCACCTGCCCGAGGATAAACTAATAATGTAAGTGGGAGCATATGCCCCTCCCCCCTCATCCCGGGGACCAGCACCTTCCTGGGCCTAATATAAAACAATGATGGGGGGTCCATTTCAGACCTCCACCCCAGGGACCACCACCTCCCCGGGTCATACATGTTGGAGGGGGACCACACAGCCCCCCCTCGAAGAGCCAATGACAGCCCCCCCCCCCCTCCCAGGGCTGGCTTCTGCTATCTCCAGGGGTGCCCAGCCACAGGACATAGCTGTTTGCTTTTGCTTGGTGGGAACTGACAGCACCCACCAAGAAAAAGCAAACAAAGTCCGCTTTCTGCCAGTAGGAGCTGTCAACCAGCTCCCACTGGCAGAAAGCAGTGTTTTCATCTGTTTCTCTGCATGCAATTATGGGTGGAAGGCTCAGATGAAAACATTGCTCCCACAAGAAGGGAGCTGCTATTTCAAACAGCTTACTGCTTGTGGGAGCAATGCCGGCTCCTGCAGGACAGGAGGAGCTGGATAGGACCGTGGGGGCCTTCAGCCCCCCGCGGTACTGCCACTCTTTTTTATTTTTTATTTTATTGTTTTCTCTCTCTCTCTCCATCCCATATTAGGATGGAGAGAGAGAGAGTAATTGTTATTGCAAAGGTCTCTCCTATCAATGACCTTCAAAGAGTCAGACTAGCAAGATGTTTGGTAAGAATGGTATAGTTACATTTGGATGGACAGCAGACCACAGTCACTTCTGGTCTAATGGTAAAGCTCTTGGACTGCCACTCAGTAGGCAGAAGATTCACATCATTTTATCTCATGGCAGCGTGTCTGTTTATTTTCCAGTGTTTTGACTGTTAAACATTTCTAGCGATGTAACATATTGAAGTATTTTTTCACTCAAAATCTTTGGTTTCAATGTCGTAGCTAAGTCTGGACACCACATACTAAGGATCCACTTTTGGCCTAGTGGTTAAGGTCTCAGAACTGTACACTGAAGGTTGAGGGTTCAAATGTATTTGTGTTTTTGTTCATTTCCCTGAATCCCTGGGGCCGAAATAAGCCAGGGTAGGGGGACCCCGAGGACCCCATCTCCCCCCCAAAAAAAACATTTTAGCAGGCTGGACCCTGGGGGATGGGGTCTCAAGGGCGGAAATCGGCTGAGGGAGGAGAGCCACGTGGACTTGCGACTAACTCCCACTGGCCATGGCCAAAGTTCATGCACAGCGTGGGGTTGGTCATTATAGGGGTTTTGCTTCAGGGTCTGGCTGCAGGTGAGGCCCTGCGGCCAACACCACCACAATCAATGTAATATTTGCAATACCATTTTTGACAAAAAACTGTGCATGGTGGAAGCGTGAGTTATAGTTACCTTAAGGCACGAGTTATAGTTCCTTGAGATAACTCTAACTATAACAGGTGAATTTCTATTGTTCTGTAGGTTTAAAATGTGAACCTAACTATAACGTCCCTATATCCTTTGTTCTTGTAAGTGAATATATATATATATATATATATATCAACAACAAACAAAGATTAAAGCTTAGTTATAGTTAGGAAAACATATTTTCCCTATACAATCCAAGTTTAAAGTTCACAAACTTTTAAAATTCTAAAGTTATAGTTATAACATTTAATTATGATTTATCCACCACCTTCAAAATATTAGCGGACCTTGTTACACACACTTTTCAGCATGCTACATATGAAGCCCAAAGTGAATGAAAGGCAATTGTTGTTGCGATTAAAAATTAGGATTTTTTCCCCTAATGGACTAAAGCCACTCTTCATTTTTGTTGCACAGGAGTACATAAGTAAGATGTTTTTTGTTTGGTTTGTTGGGCTCAGTTTTATTTTGTGAGCAAGAGAGCATATGAAGAAAACTTATGCAGAATAAGTTGTAGTCTATTCATTCAGTATTCGTTTATTGCTTTCCATTAGCAGGTGAACATAAATGGGTCTTTCAGTTGTTCATGCAGTAAATCTGAAACTTTACATATGCAGTCTTGGTTATTTTTATTGGGTTTCCTTGCTACTTTTAGTAGTATTGTGCTACCAGGTACCACTTAGTTGAAAGATCTTATAACTTAAGAAATACTTACTCCACTTACCTGCAGTACCCAAAAGAATCACCTGCGCACCCTAATATCCAGTGCTGCCAAATTTCAGCAAATCCGACTGGCCATTTTCGTACTATGGGAATACAAAAGTCTGTGGGAAATGCATTGGATTTCAAGCCTGTTTTGGGACCCCCTGTTTTTTCTTTGGACCCCCTCGACCAAACACGCAAAACTTTCAATACTCCTCCAAAGCAAACGGGGTGTTGTCCCACTCCCTGGAACCATTAATGGCCCCAGGGACCCCATCCCACTGGGCCGCCTTAGCAGGTATGGGAAGCACACCCCAGGGCCTAGCAAATTTTACCTACATGCAACGGCGTAGGCAGGGAAACCTGTATTTGCTGTCACTTGCCAGGAGAATTTTTAAATCTTCACCCTAACTGGAGCAAACACCAAGGGGGTCATTCCGACCCTTGCGGTAAAAACCGCCAGGGCCGTGACCGACGGAAAGCACCGCCAACAGGCTGGCGGTGCTTTCCTGCCCATTCTGACCGCGGCGGTAAAGCCGCGGTCAGAAAAGGGGATCCGGCGGTTTCCCGCCGGATTACCCCTGGCTGGGCTGAATCTCCATGGCGGCGCTGCTTGCAGCGCCGCCATGGAGATTCTGACCCCCTTCCCGCCATCCTGTTTCTGGCGTTTTTTACCGCCAGGAACAGGATGGCGGGAACGGGTGTCATGGGGCCCCTGGGGGCAGTGGCAGTGGCATGGGCAGTGCAGGGGCCCCCTAACAGGGCACCAGCATGATTTTCACTGTCTGCTTAGCAGACAGTGAAAATCGCGACGGGTGCAACTGCACTTGTCGCACCCCTGCAACACCGCCAGCTCCATTTGGAGCCGGCTCCTGTGTTGCAGGGCCTTTCCCGCTGGGCCGGCGGGCGCTCCCTTGGCGGGCGCCCACCGGCCCAGCGGGAAAGTCGAAATGGCCCCCGCGGTCTTCTGACCGGGGAGCGATCTTTTGACGGGGGAAGTTTGGCGGGCGGCAAACGCCGCCCGCCAAACTTGGAATGACCCCCCAAGTCTGCTTTCAGCTTGTGGAAGGCTCAAAAATGCTCCCGCCCGCTGGGAGCAGACTTTAAATCTGTTTCCCTGCCCTCAGTGATGCAGACAGGAAATATATAAATATTGTTCCACCTGCATGGAGCAGCATTATTAGGTGCTCCCTGAGGGGCAGGAGCAATACTGGTTCCTTCTGGATGTGGGGAGTCAGCTAGGGCTGTGAGGGACCTGGGACTCCACCTGCTGCCACCATGATATAATGGTGGGTGCACTGGGTGAGCACTAGGGAACTCATTTTTTGATGCGCTGCGCCCTGGGAGATGGGGGTCTCAGGGCACAAAGGTGGCCTGGAGAGAGGGCCCATGTATCCCCCTCCCTCTTGAAAATACTGCGGACCCATTGGGATGAGGCCCCTGGGGCCAAAATCAGCCCAGAGAGTGGGGATGTGTGCACCATCCCAATTAAAATTACACCGGGCCCGGGGATTGGATCTGCTGGCCTGAATTCGGCTGAGGAGGGAGGCTGTGTGTCACCCTCCCTCAAACAGGCACACCGGGCCTTGGGGGATGGGGTCCACAGGGCCGAAATTGGCCCGGGCCGTGTACTGCCACCCCCTGATAATAAAGCAGGGGCTGAAATCAGCTTGTGGAGGCGGGCCATGTGTCACCCTCCCCCTCAAAAGTGTGCCGGTTCCACATGATGGGGCCCCCAGGGCTGAAATAAGTCTGAGGAGGGGGGCTATGTGGCCACAATCTGTCTTAAGAACATTTATTTTTATTTAAGGGAGATCTACATTTACAAATTAAGGGGTTTATATGCCAGTTTCTACACTGGTGTGACGTATTCACTGCGTTCTTTGATGGCAAAGGTGAATTGCTTCTCCTTGTGTTTTCCATGACATCACTTTATAACCACGGTATGTAACAAGTTTGGGTCAACATATGGAGATGTCACAACAACACATTAAGGGAAGATAGATACTTAAGTGCACTTCTTTTTACTATGCAGGTGGGAGTTTAAATAAAAGATTTAATGACCAGTCCGACATCCGTATGATTGTAGCATGCAGTATGTTGCTTTCATAGTTTGATACAAATATGTGATGTGGTCTATTGACCAGGTTGAGTGATTTTTAAGCCCCCTTCTCTGGTCTCAAGGTGGCCCTGTTGTTTTTCTCAGTGCACAAACAGAAGCCATTAGGGATACAGTGCATGAAGGTGATGTTCTCCCTTCTGGATCTAGGTAACATGCTAATATTGCGTCGTAAGCATGAATTTATTAAAGCAATACAGTCTGGACCTTGGCACATGGTGTTTTGAGGTGCACTTTCTTTTTAGCTCTCTAGCATGCTTTTTTTCCAACATCTATTTTGCAAGCACTGTATTTGGACACTGCATGTGGGAGTTGTGTGTATAATGGCAGAGCTAGGGGCTTCAAAAGTTTTTGGGTTTTCAAAAGGGCATCACTATTAGTTTTTGGCAGTGGTACTTTTTCTATATAATAGTATTTTGTCACAGTTGCTTTGATATATTGTTAGGTTTTTAAATATAAATATATGGTGTTTCTATGGATTGATATTGCCTTCCGGGTGTTGTCCTGAGGAGGCCTGCAATTTGGGGGCCGAAACGCATCAACATTTCTTCTTGAAGGAGTCATTTTACCTTAAACTGGAGATGAAGTAATTGTCAAAGGGCAGAGGTCTATTGTAAACACCAGAGGACAAGGGTTGTCTAATGACACTGTCCCAAAGGGACTACCTCCTACAAGGACTGTTTGTAATGTAATTGTTTGTCTGATATAACAATATCATGCTGCTTGATATAAACATGTGTGGTACAGAGAGTATTCAAGATTATGGACTCCTTACTATCTGAAATAGTTTTACAAGGAACTTGTTTGTTTAAAGGAATTTGTATTTTTGCCTTGGAGTAATTAAGATCCTCTGGTTTGGTAATGAATTTCTGATTATTGGTCCCCACTATAACTATGTTTTATACATATATGTATTTATGGCCCAGTTGCAAGAGAGGCTATGTGGGCATACCCCTGAATGTTTCTATATAGTATAAATTATTACGGCATCAGATGTCTGACAGTAAGTACGAAAAAGCTCAGGAAAAGATCAGGCATAGATTCTACCAACAACTCCGCTAGGTGTTGAAAACAAGCATAATGTGCAACATTGACCCTGTAGCCAGGACCATTGGAATTATGCATTTGTGCGACCGCAGCGATTTTCACATAATTATACATTTGCCACATTTGTCACATAATCCATCATCTGCTACATAATCTGCAGATTTTAGCAAAAAAAAAGTTTTCTAGCTCAAACAGTTTCAGATGTTATTTAAAAGGCAGAAACACATGTCACGCAGTGGAAAGCCCTTTGCAAAGGTTGAATGGTCACCTTTCTGTAGCCTATTGCTATAGTTAGGTTTTAAAATGGCACTAATGAAGTGCAACTAATGCCCAGCCAGTGTTGCCAAGTTTAAAAATGACAATATATTGAGGTAATAGTATTACAAAATGTGCTGCATAATGCCGCATAATTTGCCTTTTATTGCTGCATAATTTACTGAACTATGTCGCATAATCTGACCCTCCCCTGCCGCAAAATTCAAGTGGCCCTGCCTATAGCTCACACTTTACAGGTAGCATAGTTCACATTAACAATCAACCACAGACATATGGAAAACCCTCATTGAGTACAGTGTTCAATCTGTATAAAACTGTACAGAGAAAGCCAAAATAGTAAATGCCAATTCCGAAACGAATGCCCTAATACCGGACAGCTTTTGTCTGTATCAAGCCTTCACAAACATAAAACCTACATTGAGTTGATATCAGTAAGGAACTGAGTACTGTAAACAGTGTTTACACTATGGAGAGAGTTGATTCTATACCACACTCTTTGCAAACACTGAACCTCTTGTGAGAATTACACCACAGAGTATTTAAAAGAATGTACAGAGAATATGTGTACATTCTATGCAACAGTGTCAAAAACGACCCTATTTGCTAAAAATAACCCAGATTTGAAGGTGCTAATTATAGTTAGCACTGCTAACTATAACTGGTGAATGTCTGTGTTTTTAAGTTCAAAACATTAATGTTGTCACTTACAAACTCATCTATCTATAATGTTACTTTAACCTTTGGCGTTTTTTGACCCTGCAGGGAGGCCTCAGCACAGGGGTGAAGCGTCCTACTGCAATACATATCCACATGAAACAACAGCCGAGGCACCAATCCACCATGACATCCATGCGTTTAATCAACCTCAGAGCAGCAGATATAAATCCTAATGCATTTCAGCATGTAATTCCTTGCTCACAGGAAAATACAAACAGGTGTGATCGTCAGCCAGTACTTATCAATCATCAGTCACATGACTTAGCGCATTATGGGACTTGTATTTTGGATTACTGTTTGAGTATTCCATCTCTACTGCAGTGCTTAATCTCAATATAGCTTTAATAGTGACTTGAGGGATCATGTTTTCCAATAAGCATTACAGATAAATCAATATCCTTATTCTCATGTTTGTATGTAAACTGCTGCTCACTCTGATAGTGTTAACTGCTGGAAGCCAGTGAACAGCTAGAAGAGAGGTAAAATACCTCCCTCCCATCCCTTGCTCACCTTCATCACAAATAAATTCTGGATAAATGCCATCCATTGGAAAAAGGTGAAGGGGTCGGGCCCCCTTCCTTAACAGGATTTAGACACCCTGACCCCTTAGCTCTGGTGTGCAAATCATTACCTAAGGGCACAAGTTATAGTTACTTGAGATAACTTTTACTTTAACAGGTGAATTTCTATGGTTTTGTACGTTTAAAATGTGAGCCTAACTATAACGTCCCTGTAACCTTTGTTTTTTTAAGTGAATTTCTATGTTTTTTTTAATTCTATTTTTTAACTATAATGTCACTGTAACTTTTGGTTATATATATATATGATTGCCTTAAAATAAAGGAGTCTCAGATACAGCACGGGCAGAAGAGGAATAATCACACAAAGTGAACCTTCAATCATTGCTGGTAGGTATTAGTAGCTTAAAATGAAGCAACATTACATCCAGCAATCCATCAAAAACATTGCCTTGGACTATTAGTGCAGGATCGCCAAAGTGATGTCCTCTGCACACTGGTTACAGAGTCAGTGTAGTATGGACCAATGTCTTTCAGGCTTTTTCACAATGTGCTGTGTTTTGTTCAGTTTTATGGATGGTAAGTGTGTGTCTCATGGATCAAATTAATTGAAACAAGTTATCTAGGAGATGTTCCCCCTTACAGTGCATACCTTTCTGAATTTGCATCAGGACATAAACCTCTAAATTTGTTTTCATTTTATATTATTAGATATATACATAGCGCTTTTGTTAAAGCACTTAACTAAAAACTATGTAACAGGGTACAATAAAATAGTGAGGCACAGAAGAAAAAGTTAATTACCTTTGGTAACGCCTTTTTTAGTCAAGACTTTACCTAACTGCAGATTCCTTACCTTAAGATTCCCAGACATCAGACTTGATCTGGAAAATCTTGAGCAGCACCTCTGCACACCTGTGGGTGGCCAGAAGTGACATGTGCAGTGCCTACATAGGCCCATAACAGCGCATTGACATCAGTTTCTTTCATAACATATTCCTCACCCCTAAATGAGAAGCAACATCATAATGGTTGTGACCAGTGTGCAGAATCTAATACGGAACTTATAGAAGAAAGTGCCCAGTTCCCAGAGCATGGAGGAAGGTAGTAGTCTCTACCACACACGTTGTTACTAAACGTAAGTAACTTGTTCTTCTAGAAGAGACTTCTAATCACAGATTCCTTACCTTAGAGCAGATACTAAAGCAATAATCTTCTCTGAGGACGAACTGTGAATTGGCTCAAATCAAAAACTTTTGCAGGATGGAATGGGCAAACTGTCCATCTCAACAGAATGGACAGTCCAGACAACAGTGCTTCATGAATGTGTGAAATGACAAAATGTAGCCACATGGTATATGCCCAGGACAGGAATGCTGTGTGACAAAACAGTAGTATCAGCATTGGCTCTGGTGTAGTGGGCCCTTAAGCCTTCCGGGGGCTACATTTTTGCCAGTGCATAGCAGATTTTATTGTAGAGTCCAATTAATCAAGAGATAGTCCTCTTCTGCACTGCCTTACCCTTCTTGGCTCCTTTGAATCTAATGGAAAGCTGATCGTCCAGCCAGTGTTCTTTTGGATAGTTGATATAAATACTAAGAGTTTTCTTTGTATCCAAACAATTAAATCTCTACCGCTCCTTAGAGGGGAGAGAGGCAGCAAAGAACATCAAAAGGGTGATGGTCTGCCATCTTTGGAAGAAAGGAGGCACAAGTCTGAAGAACCACTTTGTCTGATAGCCAGGTAGTATATGGAGGATGAACGGAAAGGGCCTGAAGCTCATTCACCATCCGTGCCGAAATAATGGCAATCAAAAAGACCGTCTAATGAATCAGATGTCTCAGAGGGGCCGCTATGCATGGATTCAAAAGGAGAACACGTCAGACAGGTTAAGACCAAATTAAAATTCCACTGGGGTATAATGAAAAGGGAAGGCAGAAGCATGTGCTACAAACCTTTAAAAAATGAGTCAAAGAAGGGTGACAGGAATAGCGATGGCTGATCTTGCAACCGCAAAAAGGCTAGTGGTCAACAATCAACGTGGAGCCCGCTACGGCCACAACCTCCTGTCTTGCCCTGTTGAGAATTTTTGATTTGCATTCCAGAGACAAGTCTCAAGGTAAAACATTTCGTCAGAACAGACCTGGTCCCTGTAGCCGACCTGTGCTCCTTAACTCTTTACTTTGGCCCAGTAAAGCTCAACCAGATGACCACTGTTGACACTTAACAATTTTTGGTGCTATTTTGAATCTTAAACTTTAAGAATGCATGACTCCAGTTCTAGGGATTGTGGTTTTGCATTCTGGTGTCACTTATTAGTTTTTAAAATTAAAATGTATTCTATTCTTTAACTTGGTTTGGAATATGTGAAATGTACTTGTTTGAGTACTGCATAAATACTTTGCACATTGCCTCTAAATTAAGCTTAACTGCCTTTTGCCAAGCTACCAGAGGGTTAGGCACAGGTTTATTTAGTGGCCATAACATGGGTTGTGCTGATTATCTGAGGTGGATTCTCTCCTCCCTCAACTAATAGTCCAATCTCTTGTACTTCCTCTCTCAGCGTATAGCCTACTCTAAATTGCATGGATGTTTGCCTTATAATCTCTATTATTGTGTTTCTCCAAAAAACTCACACCTCATTTCATATATTGCAACCACTCCTTTTTCAAAACGATACACATACAATCTACCATTACTTAATCTCCTCTTCTTTATCTGGTAATCCCATTAACCATTTGCATTAATTTACATAGTCCTCACTAATTATCACTTCTAAACCTATCAATTAATTCTACCACACATAAACTACAGCAACTACATGGAATGGCCTACTTGAGAACACAAGACTAATCATAGTAACCTACAATAACTATTGAAGTAACCCTAACCTTGGGTTGCAGAGCAGCATGCTGCCCGGAAGAAAGTTTTTCAACACTTTGCAAGGGGTAGTACTAGTGGGGTAAATGAAGATGCTGGGGTAAACAGTAGTATAGGTGAAACGGGGTAAGATTTATTCACAAGGTAGGAGTCTCAGGTTACTGGTAGAACATGTTATGAAGGTAGCAGAAAGGCTACACTGGAAGCAGCATCCTTGCTGCTCAACCCACGCATTCCAACTAACACTAACTCAAACCATGCACACAGCAGCATTCTATTACCTCACAGTCACACTGGCTAAGATGCAGGGGACATATAACTAGGGAGAAATGCATGGAATAGAAATGAGGATACCACAACTAGCTATGCAAATTCAATTATAATAGAATACCATAGCCACCATAATTCCAGTGGTGGGTCTTATCATACAAAATGTGTTCACAATATGCCAGGAATTACCATGATTATACCAGTGTTGAATCCGCCATGCAAATGATGCCCCCAATATCTCCAGAATGGCCACTATTATGCCAAGGTGAAACCTATCCTACTAAAAATGCTAACAATATGCCAAGAATAGCCACCTTTATACCAGGCCATAGATCTGATGGGATTGGGAATGAACAGTGTGTGGATGCCCACACAATAATAAGAGCACTTACCTTTATACTAGAAAGATGGCTCATCAAAGTTACCCACAATATGCCACATATTGCCACCATTAAGATAGGTGTTGGTATCATAATACAAAGGGTGTCAATAATATGCTGTAAAGGGTATGCATTCTGCAAGGGCCATCATTATGTCATGGGTGGGCAATATTAAGCCAACAATTCCCAAAATATAGTTAGACAATTAAAATCAAGGGTAGAGCCATTGTGGCACTCGGCCAGGCAAACAAAATGTAGCCGTAATGCCAAGGATGCAGGGAATATGCCAAGATTTGTCACCATGATGCCCATCTACAAGACCCTACAGGTTGCCCTCAAAGGCCAAATTATACCCAGACATGTCTTCCCCTTCCCTTCCTCTGTATTTTCATTCCCATTGTTCTGAGCTGGTGTTTCTTTCTTCCCCTTCTCTCTCTCTGTATCTTTCCTGCCATCTGTGCCAGTACCTTCTTCTCAATATTGTATTTCTTGATTGCATCTGTTCCATTTGGTATCTGCCTGATGTTTGCCTGTCTTAGCTGCAACACTCCTTTTCCTCTAGCCTGTGCTTGTGACACTCAAGTTCAAACATACTTTATGCCTGCAGCTATTCCTCTGTAATCTACCGATTTTTCATCACCGCCATGCTTAGCCATCTATTTGAACTGCATGTTTAGTCAGAGTGTGCTGCACATGTACTTTTCCAACACATAGGCCCCGTTGGTAGTCCCAAACACACACATACATCAAAGTCCTTGGTAGGTATTGCATAGTCTGAGCTCTTCTCCTGTATGTCTGCATCATGCCCTACATGACACACTTCTTCTAAATACAAGGCTGTTTCATAGTTGCGTGTGGCCCTAGGTTAAACCTCCCTCTAATAAAAAGGTGCTACATAGTTTTTACTTTCCTGCAATTATTTCCTCTCTCTTACATAAAGAGTTGGATCTGTCCTTCAGTAATAACTGTTGCACCGTAGCCTGCAGTGTGACTGTGGAATGTTCTAGTTGGATGTGGAATGTGTGGATAGTTTGATTGAAGGGTGGCTCCAGGGGTAGGCAGGACGCCAAAGCTTGGCTGCTGCAGACTAGCAGAGGAACTGTACGGAGTCAGTCTTAGAAGTGCCTGTATCTTCCATAAATTTTAAAACTTCCAAAGCAGACAAGAAAAATATCTATAATCGTTTCTATGGGAAAAAGAGGTGTTCAATGTTTACTTGTGACTCTCCAGTGAGCTCATCTGGGAAAGGATGTGCTGTATGATTTTTCTCTTACATCACATAATCAAACTCAACTCACAGAAAATGTTTGCCTTTGACCACCAAGTGAAACCTACTGATGTTGACTTGTGAAAAATCCTTTCACAGAAATTGCAACTGATTACTGTTTATTTTCAGGTGGAAGTAATATTTTTTATCTTGTCAGGATCTCAAAATGTCTATCATATCATGTTAAGATTCCTGACATTACCTTTAATATTAGGATAGTTATACCTAGTGGCCAGTGGTGACATTCAATGTACTCATTTGGGTTATTGAGCAATTAGTAAGATCTCCCTTCTTTATATTTTGTTGAGGCTACTCACTTTAAATGTGAATCATCTGTGAAGCAATGAGGACGCACTTCATTTTAATTACTCTAACATTACTCAATCGTCTAATGGATGCATTAAAGTAGACTAGAGTAATTGTGGGGCATAAAGGCAATGCGTTCTGATAAAAAATGTAAGATCTCTCTTTCGTGCCTGTAAAAATTGATCAAGATATGCAATACAATAAAATTACAATAGTAAATTCAACATCACGACTCAGTGCTAGAGATTTCATCGAAAAATAAAATTCATTTAATTATTGACCTGTATGAGTGAAATCTAGGACTAACCAAAAACGACATTTTAAATGTGTACTTTCCTTCCTAAACTTTGCATAACCCGCATTTGCTTGACTTGCTTCATTGCTAATGTTAACAAATTGCGAACAATATTAACTCAGCAGAAATCGTGACTTTTTTATGGTCTTTGCAAGGCGCAAACGTCCTATGCTAACAAAGAAAGCTAGATTATTATTCTTTTTTTCAACCGCTTGTCCTGCACTGGAGTCTCTAAACTAATCTGAAACATGCTTCTTTATGAATAGGCTTTAGTATGGAGACGTGTGAGAAAAATGATGACCTAAGCTATTTGTGCATAACATTTACATGAGTGTCTTTTCTTTCAGGGACCAAGACGACTGGAAACTATTTTAGAGTTTCAATTTGTGTAGAATTGTTGTCAAAAGTATCTTACGGTTAGAGCTGTCTTTGTTAGAAGTTACCATCTCTAAGAAAACTGTTCTTGTCTCACACTTTTGTTGCCAGCAATTGGCTGTCTAATATCTTAGCTGAAACAATTTGTACTAAAAGGTATATTATTGTATTTGTTATAAAAGTGTCCCAGGGAAAGTACAGACAGCTCGTTCACACACACACTGCCTCTTAGTACTCAACTCAGACTCACTCTCGCTCTCGGTGAGACTTAGACTGACTCTGCTCTCTGCCTAGACTATTCTCCATCAGAATCTGTTACAGTATTCTTTTATGAGTACTGACAACTTTGCTGACTAGACTGCCTCTTAGAAATCTTGTTCCGACTGATATTTTTTTACTAAAATGAATTACTCTTACTGATTTAGAATACTAGAATAAGGATAGATTCCGGGACATGCTTTATGCAATGGTATGGAAACCTTATTTGACTAATAAAGAAAAGATTTTAAACTTATGATAAATAAAACTTTTAACTGTAATGAAAACTCTCATTATTGACTCCTGAAAGATATACATTTGATCCATTGTAATTGAAAATTGCAGTTTTTATTTATAGTTCATTACAAAGCAGAGGTAAGGTTAGCATGGCAAGGGAAATAGGCTGCAATAATAAAAAGTACCAACATTGAGATAAAGTCCATACTGCCAAATACCCAGTTGCAAAGACTGATGAGGTGTGGTACTTGATAAATGTCAAATTCTCAGTGCTCCCAACATTTTAGGGATTTGTGCAATATCACATTTGTTATTCACACTTACGATGGTAGAAAATCTACCAGAATTCCAAATTCTCCACTGGCGTAAACTTTGGTAAAAAAAGTGTGAATGTTGACTTTGTAGAAAGGGTAAGAGTGGCCACGAAAAATACCTGTTTGCCCAAATCCACTGTTTGGGTACTCAAAAATATTTTGCAGGTAGCCCCACCTTGGAAACACACATGAAACTAATCCTGTTAAAACAAGAGTTAATTACTTTAAGTTTTGGAAATGTAATGGGGTAACCCAAAATTTTTCATGGCAGTACAAAGGAAGGAATTCCTTCATAGGGAGAAATATTTTGCATTTGGAGAAATATTAAAAATAGCATATACCTTATATATACCCAATATAGCAAGTAGCTGTCATCAGTAAATGTAACAGTGGTACATCTCCAGTGATGGTCTATTAAGAAATATATATGTGTTGCTTTATTGTCAAGTGTAATGTGCCTTGCTAGTGGGTTTATTTCTGGGTTAAAACTTATAACGAAGAGTTGCAGATGATGCTGTGTAGCACCATACATAGTAACAGGAACCCCAGACAGATGGGGTTCTTAAGTAAATGAAATTGAATAATAAAGTAAAAAGAACTGGTGAACTAAAATTAATGTCTTAACAGCTACTGGCAGTGAGGCAAGCACCTGATATCTATCTTTGGTTTCAACATTCCTCGTGGTTCTGTTGATTGTCTCTCTGTCACAAGGATTTTGCAATCTTTGTCTGACTCGGAAGCTGTGGGAGTGGCTGCCTTTCCTTAAGCACCCAATTGCCGCTTGTCACTAAATGTTGGTGTTTTGTTACTTACGACACGTACCATAGGTGAGCGCCAATGTCTATCTTGCCACTGCACAACTGGGTCACTTAGGAATCTTACCATGACCAGACTGGGGCAAATTCTACCCTGGTCCTGCCAATTTAACCAAGGCCAGAACTAAACCTGAAGCTCTGTTGTCAGGAATGCTCTCCTGTTACTGCATCTGCTTACTGTATTGAGTGCACTCAGAGGAGTTCATGCCACACCACACCCAACCCAGATCATCTGCACTCAACTGTTCATTAGAGATTGGGGGATTGCATAAGAATGCACCCAGCAAGTGCGGGGAAACCTCCTGGAGCTCTCTGTTTCTCACAATCACATTCATTTAACTAGTCAGACCAACACCCTCACACCACGCCCAGGAACAGCTTTTTTGGCATAATTGTGAAAATATCTTTCCCCACATCATCCTTGACGATATTCTGGCCTTACCCGGGAATCACCTTAGCACCACTGAGATCTAGAGCTCATTGACAAGGACTGTAACGTCACATGTGTCTTTTCCCTCTATGTACTCAGATGATAACTTCTGCTGGTGAGCTTATTCTGGCCACCAAAAGCGCAACCAGGCTATTTCCAACACTCAGAAACCTCAACCTAATGCAGTTACTTCAACTGTCGGCTGACATATTCCCTTTATAAGTATTGAGGAGGGGAGAGCATACATCTAAACAATGAGATAGCCATAGGCCCCCTAACTTTTCTGGCCTTGTAATCTCTGGGTAGTGATACAGTTTCAAGCAATGTCACTTGCCTGGCCTATGGGTTTATTTGAGCCCCAAGAATTTGATATTTGACTATAACACTTTTATCATGGATATCGATACCAAACACCCATAAAAACATAAGCAAGAACATCAGGATGGAGACAAAGCTAATTTAATGTTACCACTGTGTAAACACGGTTTATTTCATGGGTTTGTTTTACAGAAATGCTCATCTAGAGGCAAGAGCAGTGGCACGAGTATTAGTTTTCAGGCCCCCTTGGCACTCACAAAGTCAGGACCCCCAAATGGTACAACAAAAGAACTTCCATTCACTCCTCTGATGAGTTCTTGCAGCGCTGTGGACAGATCCACGTTTATCCATGGTGCTGAAACTCGAAAGGCTAACACTGGTGAATAAGCATGATTGTGATTTGTTTTTTTGTGGGCACTGGTTTGTGAAGATTACAGTGATAGCAAACCTCATAGTAATCAGAACAGTAAATATGGGAGATACAATTTTAAGGTTTTTTGTGTTAAAGAGTTTTTGTTTTTATGCTATGTTTTGTGACAATTTAAAAGTGTTATTAAAGAGTATTTGTTTTCCAAAGCACTAACTCTGGTTGGGTCTGCTAAATTTAATGTAAGATGCAACCAGTAGCAAATTTTAAACCATCACCCATGAGTTACGCCTTGAATGCTCGACGAAGCTACACTGGAGATTCAAGGAAACTTTGCACGCTCATGTAGTGAAATATGTGTTTTTGACCACTGACTTTGTGTTGCACCACTTTGCAACTGGATTAGCTGTCTAGTGTTCACCAGTTGCAGACTACATTTTGTTTTCAGTTTAGCTGCCTATTGACTTTATTGTGGCATTAAACACTGCCATGCTAAATCTGTTCGTACTTTTCCACATTGTAAACTGTGCTTGTTTTCGTGCTTTTTCTCACCAAGGGCTTTGGTTGATAAGGATGTACTCAGACGGCTGGGAACGGCCTTGTTTTGATTTGACATCTTGGGATTGTGGCCAAACCCCAACGTGTTATTTTCAAAGCAGACCTAAACTAGCCAGCATGTTTGAATTATGAAATGAAGGGAGTTTTCCAGAAAGCGCCTTATGGTTTTTTAAGCTATAAAAAGATTCAGTGTGACAGTGAGAGAGTGAGTGACCTCAATCAAGATTCTTGACGTCAGATGCTTAATATCTTTCCCGTGAGGGTGAAGATCTCTTTCTCTTTCGCAGTTGAATGGTGTCATCGGCTTGCTGGCATGAGAAAGATGAAGAGCTTGGCAGGCCCTATGGTGATGAATTTTTACTTCATTATTTGCTTTGCAGTATACTTATAAATACATATATTTGTTGTGTACATTGCAGTTGAGAATCAATTTGGTATGTTTTCCTTTCATTGCTGTGACTAGTTTTAAATGTGTGCTGTCACCATGCTAATCTCCTTTTAGGAACCTCATGGTGAAATAATAATAAATGTCTTCTTTGAACTGAGAAGGGCATTCCAGAGATTTTTGTCAGCTCGATCATTAGTGAAAGCAAAACAGCTCAGCATCTGTCCTAGAATAAGTACGGTGTATGCTAGGCAGTGGGGAACAGATGCCTGGAGTCTTACCTTACATATGCTAAGTTGTCCCAACAAATTCATAGATCTGGGAAAATGTTTAAATCCCAGCAATTACCTTGGAAAGACAGCAGTAAAAAAGATGTTCTTCAGTCAATGGGCAGGGGGACGAATGACTGAGAATGAGTACGAGGATCTGGCATTGTTAATTGAAAAGGTGTATTATCATCTGAAATTTGCTCGATTGGGTCAACATCCCATCACTTATGACTCTTCGGCAAACAGGTTACCACCTGTTTCATACTAATTCCAAAAGCCCCCAGCACCTAGAGACGTCTGTGAGGCAACATGAGTGTGTTTTAAAAGCACTGTGACTCACTCAGAACTTTATCTCAGGTCAGGTTTCAGAAAAAGCATGAATTTGCTAAGCCCAAAATGCATCTTCATATGAATACATATTAAGTGCTCTCATAATGCATATTGAGTTGGGATTTAACAAAATCCTTTATTTACCACCTCAAGACAATTTCATGCTAAATGTGCTTTACAAATGATATTTCAACTGCTTACTATATGTGCATGCATGTAGCATGGCACAGGATATCTTAAGGAAGTCAATCAGTCCTAAAGAAATATCGAGTGACCTACGTGCTGTATAAACGTCTAAAAGGAGTCACAGATTGTTCAGTGACCTGAGTACATGCTGAATGACAAAGTATTGAATAAGCAAGGAAGTGAAAACATATAACTTTCCATTTCAGGACTGATGAAACTGGAAGGTTTTAAGCTTCTTCCAGAAGCTGCATGTTCAAAACTATCTATAGAGGCTGGCTGGTTAGCACAATAGTTTCGGGCCTAGCACATTTTTCTCCCTCTGAATTTGAGTTTCTCAGCAATAACCTGCCCGTTTCTTTCTCAGTGTGCCAATTCATCTTTGGGAACCACTGTACGGGAATTGACTGTTTTGGCACTCGTAGTCACTATAACTGTTCCTAGCCTGGTCGCTCAGAACAAACACAGCTCACCTGTCCATTGGGCTATAACATGCTGGTCGCTGCACACCACTTGTGTGCAGAAGATGCACTGCTGTTGCTCCTATGGCATGCCTGTCTGCGTCTGTCCATGACCATTCTGTGTTCAGCACCTGGCCATGCTGATTGTGTCTATCCAGAGCCAATATTATGATTGCACTCCTCAAGAACTACTCCAGCTCTTTTTTTTACATCACCTTCTCGAGTCACATTGACTAAAGGTCTCAAAACAAAATAATCGGTATCCCTCTCCTTATGGTGAAAAGCTAATTTCACACCGCAGCTCCTATGCCAAAGACAGGAGCTCCAGATATAACGTATGTTGATTAATTTATAGTCAGTGGTAAAAATGTGTTACTTGATTACAAATCTCATTACGGAGCACAAACTTGACATCGTACGTCTGACCAAAACTCACCTGAGAGATGATTGTGGTTCCACCCAAAGAGATCTCATGGCAGAAAACTATGTGGACCTCTGTTGTAATGATGAAAAAAGTGGGATAGAGGCTTGGCAATCAATATGAAAAAATAGCTTTAAATTGTAGTAGTGGATTCCAGCCAACATTCATCTTTAGAAACATTGACCATTACAGTAACGGTCTAAGATGCAAGTGCCTGGAACATCTTGTTAGCTTGTCGATGACTGTCAGCTCATGCAAGGACATTTAACTTTTTGGCTGATCATTTATACTGAATAATTGTCAGTAAATCTCCAACTGTACTGATGGGTGATTTAAATATTCATTTTGATCAAACATCTCAAGCCCGGGCATCACATTATTTGTAACTTTTCACCACATGCAATCTATGTTGGGAGAAATATTTCCTACCCACTGTAAACGTCATGCATTGTGCATTTTGTTTGCAAGTATCACTCAGTGCACAACTGAGAAACACAATGACCCGCTGTAGACCGGTCATGTCAGTATTCCTTTTAAAACAGTTCTAGAGAAATGATTAACTATCGAAATTGGAAAGCTGTCTCCTTAGACGCCTTTTTTTCTTTGACCTAGGTCGAGACCTTAAATGAACCACATAACCCCTAAAAACTGCAAAACAACTATTGTAACACAGTGAAAGTACTGTAGAAGCATTAAACATTGCAAAATAAACTGTCGTTCCCTTCTAAATTTATGTTTATGAAAAAGCAACCATAGGTCCTTCAGTGCTATTGGTGGAAGGATTACTTAAGTACTGAGGCAAGTATGTCATTGTACCTATAAAACATCACATGGAAAGGCCAATGCTTCCTTCAATACCAGCAGAACATTTTCAGCTCCCACTTCAATGTCTGTCATTTTTAGGTCCCATCTACAGAGAGTTTTAGCTGTCTTTTGACCATACCTATTACTTCTAATATACATAGAGTGGACTTTGCTCCAGGTTGTATGATTTTGTTGCCTACGTCATTTGACACCTTGATTTGATTGTGTTTGTCCTTATTCTTGTTTTGTCCTACTCAGGAGCCCTTAGGTCACACAGCATTCAGACTGATTGATTTGTTTCCTCCACAGCAGACATTTCTTGCATTCAGGGAACAAGTTTTCTTTTTCTTTAAGCAATCCATGAGAGTGCATGTGTTTTCTTGCTTTCTTCACTGTATACTGCTTCCCTCCTCCCATCTTGCTCTCCATATTGCTTCTCCTTTCTGTGGTTACCGCACTCCAGAGTTTTTCTGAAGTGAAAGTCTCTCTTTAAGACCTACTTTGAACAGGGATGGCTTTAACGCTGGTGGCGCTCTGTGCAACAGTCTTTTTTTGGCGCCCCCACCCAATGACAGCTCCTCAGATTCCCTCACTACCACCCGGGCAAATGTGCCCCTCATCTCTCCATAGCCCCACTTTCACATACATTCATTTGTTTTCAAGTGCTTGTAAAGGCTGGCTTTACTAATTCACACAGCTATCCACCTAAAATATAATTCTGTTCTTTGCAGCAGGCATATCAGCCCTCTACACTACTTGATGGCGAGTCAAAGCTGCCCCTAGACAAACCTTCGATCTCTCGCCCTAGCAAGAACATTAATCACAAGAGGTATCTTGACATTTGAATTGCTTCCTGAAGGCTGGACGCACAAGAAACTTTTCAGCAGGTGTTTATAAATCGGAAGTTTCGTTAAGGTATTGCTAAACACAGCGCCCCCCTGAGGTCAGCACCCGGTGCGTCCGCACCACCCGCACCGCCCTAAAGCCGGCCTTGGCGTTGAAAACAGAGCATTCTTAGTGTAGTTAATCTTCACTAAAGACGCGATAAAAGCACAGCAGATCCAGCCTAGCTTAAGAAAGGTTGACTCCTCCTTTAAAATAGCCAGGTTGGCTTCATTGGCGATGTCTTGATCGTGGTACACGTCTTAATGTTCAAAGGTGTACATATAAGTTCTACAATAGAGGTATGAAAAACTAACCTTTAAAAAACGAATTTATGTTACTGAACTCAGGCTGCTTCATTTCTGTGCAGCTAACAGTGTTTTTTTTCTCATTTCCGAAACTCATCATGGTGGCGCCCACAACAGACATAAATTACCAGTTACAGGAGGTAGTTTTAGAAAACTGCTGTTTAATGCAGAAAAGGAGCATGCAATCGCACCTAGCTGTAATTATTGCTGTTGCACTAAAGAGAAAGTTCAACTGCGCTACTCTCACACACTTGCTGGAACTCTAGACAGTAATAAACTTAGTTATTTATAGCAGCTAGAAACGGAGGAAGCCCGTAAAGTAAGTTATATTTAAAAAGTTATTATTTTACTTTTATAAGGCTAGACAAAAAGTGTCTACTTTTTCCTCAAGGTGTTTCCCCTGCCATGATATGGAAATGAAACGTCTATCATAATGGAAATGCAAACTTCAATGTGCCTCTCTGAAAGAAAAGAAAGTTTTAGAGGCAGTAACTGTTCACGTTTTTCTAAAAGACAATACTGGTTAGTAAAGTGTTATTTAATAGATGGTATCCAAAGGCCTTTGGTTAAGAAGGTAAAAGGCTTGGGTTGTTTTTCTACACCGACCATGCAGACACAGCACAAGTCTGTTTACAGTACACAATGATCTAATGCACCAGAGACAATGACAACGTCACTGCTGCATAGTGACAGCCGTCAACCACTACAATGCACAGGTCACCAATTATGTTCTATGCCCATCCTACGGTGATGCGTCATTCTCCCTCTGTACATCAATGGACGCAAAGGCAGCAGCAGATCAGAACCCATAGAACGAGACAGAAGGGGTAAAGAGAAGCAGGGACCTCCCCACATCGGAGTAAGCCACATTACAGGATCATAGTGCAGGCTTCGAGTTAGGCCCTTGCCCATTATTGGCCGGCTCAGTTGTCTAACTCTGCTGTTTTCTCTTAGTTTCGTTGCTTTCTTCCCTATTGGTAAGTCTGTCTCCTCCAGGAGCACTTCAGTCTCCCAGTGTGCTCACGGGATGAGCCTCAGTCTTCCACAGCACACTAGAAGGTACACTTATTGTTTTCTATTCAACATTCCATGGACATGCATGTGTTCCCATGCTCTCCCGCTTGTTCCTCTTTGCCCCAGCCCCGCCCGCTTGCATGCAATGTTTTCCCTCGTGCTTCTGGTCCTATCCCCACCTGACCAGGTGTGGTTAATTTTCATTTATTTATTTAGGAGGGTATGACAGCTGCAAAATATTACTGGTCGGCTTGCTTTGTGTTTTGAGCTTTATGTGCACTTTTTTTTCCTTTCCTCACAATTTAATTTACCATGCTAAGCAGTCCATCCACCATGTTTGAATGCTGAATTGAAAATTCCCGATATGCGTCATGACCCACGCATAAGCACACATTGTAGGAGGCTGGCCTGGCTTGTAGGGGGTACCAGAGGCACTTACACCTTGTCCAGGTCCAGTTATCCCTTATTAGTGTAGAAGAGGTGTTTCTAGCAGCTTAGGCTGATAGAAGGTAGCTATGGCAAAGCAGCTTTTGCTAAACTAGGAGACATGTAAAGCTCCTACTATACCACTGGTGTCATATGCACAATATCATAAGAAAATACAATACACAGAAGTACTAAAAATAAAGGTACTTTATTTTTATGACAATATGCCAAAAGTATCTCAATGAGTACCCTCAGTATGAGGATAAGTTATATACACAAGATATATGTACACCAACCAAAATTATGCAGGTAATAGCAAGAAAAGTAGTGCAGGCAGTGTAAAATTACAGTAGATTGCAATAGGAGCGCATAGGTATAGGGGCAACACAAACCATATACTCCAAAAGTGGAATGCAAACCACGAATGGACCCCAAACCTATGTGAGCTTGTAGAGGGTCGCTGGGACTGTAAGAAAACAGTGAGGGTTAGAAAAATAGCTCACCCCAAGACCCTGAAAGGTAGGTGTAAAGTGCACCTACTACCCCCAGAGAGCACAGAAGTCGTGATAGGGGGGTTCTGCAGGAAGAACAAACACCAGCAATGCAACAACAGTGGATTTCCAGACCTGAGTACCTGTAAGACAAAGGGACCAAGTCCAATAGTCGTGACAGTGTTGAGAGTGGGCAGGAGCACAGGAAATGCCAGCTGAGGGTGCAAGGAAGCTGCCACTGGTTTGAAGAAGCTTGGAGTTCTGCAAGAAAGAAGAGAGCTAGGGATTTCTCCTTTAGAAGACGGATGTCCCACGTCACGATGAAGCTTGCAGAGGTATTCCCACGCAGAAAGACCGAAAACAAGCCTTGCTAGCTGCAAGGGTCGCGGTAGAGGTTTTTGGGTGCTGCTGTGGCCCAGGAGGGACCAGGATGTCACCACTTGTAGGAGGAGACAGAGGGGGCGCCCAGCCACTCGGGGAGCCCTCACAGAAGCAGGCAGCACCCGCAGAAGTACATGAACAGGCACTTGGAAGAAAGGTCAACCGGAGTCCACCCGAAGTCACAAAAGGGAGTCCCACAACGCCGGAGGACAACTCAGATGGTTGTGCACTGCAGGAAGGAGTGGCGGGGACCCAGGCTTGGCTGTGCACGAAGGAAATCCTGGAAGAGTGCACAGGAGCCGGAGCAGCTGCAAATCACGCTGTACCCAGCAATGCAGTCTAGCGTGGGGAGGCAAGGACTTACCTCCACCAAACTTGGACTGAAGAGTCACTGGACTGTGGGAGTTACTTGGACAGAGTTGCTGAGTTCCAGGGACCACGCTCGTCGTGCTGAGAGGGGACCCAGAGGACCAGTGATGCAGTCTTTTGGTGCCTGCGGTTGCTGGGGGAAGATTCCGTCGACCCACGGGAGATTTCTTCAGAGCTCCTGGTGCAGAGAGGAGGCAGGCTACCCCCAGAGCATGCACCACCTGGAAACAGTCGAGAAAGCCAGCAGGATGAAGCGAAACAAGGTTGCTAGTAGTCATCTTGCTACTTTGTTGCGGTTTTGCAGGCGTCCTGAGCAGTCAGCAGTCGATCCTTTGGTAGAAGGTGAAGAGGGAGATGCAGAGGAACTCTGGTGAGCTCTTGCATTCATTATCTGGTGAGATCCCCAAAGCAGAGACCCTAAATAGCCAGAAAAGGAGGTTTGGCTACCTACCAAGAGAGGTAAGAGCCTATCAGAAGGAGCCTCTGACGTCACCTGCTGGCACTGGCCACTCAGAGCAGTCCAGTGTGCCACAAACACCTCTGTTTCCAAGATGGCAGAGGTCTGGGACACACTGGAGGAGCTCTGGGCACCTCCCCTGGGAGGTGCAGGTCAGGGGAGTGGTCACTCCCCTTTCCTTTGTCCAGTTTCGTGCCAGAGCAGGGCTGGGGGATCCCTAAACCGGTGTAGACTGGCTTATGCAGAGATGGGCACCATCTGTGCCCATCAAAGCATTTCCAGAGGCTGGGGGAGGCTACTCCTCCCCAGCCCTGACACCTATTTCCAAAGGGAGAGGGTGTTACACCCTCTCTCAGAGGAAATCCTTTGTTCTGCCTTCCTGGGCCAGGGCTGCCTGGACCCCAGGAGGGCAGAAACCTGTCTGAGGGGTTGGCAGCAGCAGCAGCTGCAGTGGAGGCCCCGGAAAGGCAGTTTGGCAGTACCAGGGTACTATGCTAGAGACCCGGGGGATCATGGAATTGTCACCCCCAATGCCAGAATGGCATTGGGGTGACAATTCCATGATCTTAGACATGTTACATGGCCATGTTCGGAGTTACCATTGTGACGCTGTACATAGGTAGTGACCTATGTATAGTGCACGCGTGTAATTGTGTCCCCGCACTCACAAAGTCCGGGGAATTTGCCCTGAACGATGTGGGGGCACCTTGGCTAGTGTCAGGGTGCCCACACACTAAGTAACTTTGCACCCAACCTTCACCAGGTGAAGGTTAGACATATAGGTGAATTATAAGTTACTTAAGTGCAGTGGTAAATGGCTGTAAAATAACATGGACGTTATTTCACGCAGGCTGCAGTGGCAGGCCTGTGTAAGAATTGTCAGAGCTCCCTATGGGTGGCAAAAGAAATGCTGCAGCCCATAGGGATCTCCTGGAACCCCAATACCCTGGGTACCTCAGTACCATATACCAGGGAATTATATGGGTGTACCAGTATGCCAATGTGAATTGGTAAATTTAGTCACTAACAGAGAGCATAACCACTGAGGTTCTGGTTAGCAGAGCCTCAGTGAGACAGTTAGGCATCACACAGGGAACACATACATATAGGCTACAAACTTATGAGCACTGGGGTCCTGGCTATCAGGATCCCAGTGACACATAACAACCACACTTACAACATAGGGTTTTCACTATGAGCACTGGGCCCTAGCTAGCAGGATCCCAGTGAGACAGTGAAAACACCCTGACATATACTCACAAACAGGCCAAAAGTGGGGGTAACAAGGCTAGAAAGAGGCTAATTTCTCACACAAACTCCCCCCCCCCCCCAAACGAAGGACAATAAGGCTAATCTTGGCCAGTTGAGACTTTATTGTGTAAGTGGTGATAAGTGGAGAGTAGCTCTGCAATAGACTGGTTACTCCCTTTATCATCCACTATATGGTTACTTCCCTGTGGGGATGTAAACCATCCTGTCATCCTGTTTGAAGTTTTTTTAGTAACCAACAATGTGAAGATATATTCTCAGAGTTCCTATCAGTAAGTTTTAGTTTAGAACAGTGGAAATTGTCCACTGGACCTATTTCTAGTGATGAGAATGCCAGACAGGGATGCTGTCTCAGTAAAGCCATAGCTGGGCAAAAACGTTGTCCATATGGCTGTAAGAGAGAACAGGGATGCTGTTTCTCTTGTTTTAGAGCAGGGCAGGGATGCTGTCCTATGAGCTCCACACTAGGGCAGGGCTGCTGTCCTAAGTGTTTTGAGGCAGTGCAGGGTTGCTGCACTAAAGTTTCTCTGGGAGGGTTGGAGGGATGCTCCATGTTAACTACAATGGTGGACTTTTTCGCACCAATATTAGTTATCCCACAGAGAGGTACTTCCACCTCAGGGAGTACAGCTGTGCCAGCTGATGGTTCCCTTGGTACAGGTGCCACCCCAGGAGAGGTTTCTCCTACCACAGGAATGGTATCCTGAATGGCAGGGTGGGTAGGGGATACTGTGATGCCCTTTTTACCTGTTGTTGGAGAAGGATCCTGAGTTTTCAGGCCTGTTCCTCTCCTTTGCTTTTTCATTTCAGTAGAAATGAGAGGAAGCAATTCCTCAGGGATACCCAGCATGGCTGCATGGGTATAAAACCCTACCTCAGCCCAACCTGAGGTCTCTAGGTCATTACCTAAGAGACAGTCTACAGGTAAGCTAGGTGACACTACCACCTGCTTAGGGCCAGTAACTCCACCCCAACTAAGCTGAACTATAGCTAAGGGAAGAAACTTAATGGAGTTATGGACATCAATAATCTTGTACTGTTGTCCAATGATGTGTTGTTCAGGAGACACTAGGTTTTCAGTCACCAAAGTGATACTGGCACCTGTGTCCCTGTAGGCCTGGGCCTAACACCATTTATTGAAACTGTCTGCCTGTACTTATCCATTGTAAGGAGACAAGCAGCCAGTGTGGCAAGGCCAATGCCACTTGGTGTGACAGAAACTGTCTTGGGACTGACTACCCCAGTTTCTATGATGGACCTATAAGTGAACCCAACTACACCCTTACTTTGACTGTTGTCAGCAGTCCCACCACTTTTACTACTACTTCTAGGGGCACTAGAGTTTGATGTATTAGTGGTGGTTGGCTCAGGGGGTTTACCTGGACAGGACTTATCCCCTTGCCAATGGCCTTTATTTTTACACACATAGCACCAAGGCTTTTTAATGTGTGTATGTTGTGAAGAAGAGGAAGAATTTGATTTATCCCCACCCCCTGAAGAGTGATTAGGATTTGAAGAAGGATCTTTGATTTTACCCTTGTCCCCATGCTTATCCTGAGATTTCTCACCATCTTTCTTCTTGCCATCCTTGTCACCTCCTGTATGAACTTTTCTGTTCACTCTTGTTCTGACCCATTTGTCTGCCTTCTTTCCCAATTCTTGGGGAGAGGTCAGATCTGAGTCCACTAGATATTGGTGTAACAAGTCAGACACATAGTTATTCAGAATATGCTCTCTCAGAATAAGATTATACAGGCTTTCATAGTCAGAAACTCTACTGCCATGTAACCACCCCTCCAAGGCCTTCACTGAACAGTCAACAAAGTCTATCCAGTCTTGTGAGGACTCTTTTCTGGTGTCTCTTAACTTAATCCTGTATTGTTCAGTGGTTAAGCCAAATCCATCCAAGAGTGCATCCTTTAAAACTGCAAAATTGTTAGCATCACTTTCTCTAACAGTAAGGAGATTATCCCTACCCTTTCCAGTGAAAGATAGCCACAATATAGCAGCCCACTGCCTTTGAGGGACCCCCTGTACCATACAGGCCCTCTCAAGTGCAGCAAACCACTTGTTGATGTCATCCCCCTCCTTGTAAGGGGGGGACTATCTTGAACAGATTCCTGGAATCCTGCTCTCTAACAGGATTACTATCAGGAATACTGCTGCTGCCACCATGGAGTCCAAACCCCAATCTCTGTCTCTCCTTCTCCAGGTCTAGGGATTCCCTATCTAAGGCCAGCTGTTGCTGTTTAAGCTTCTGCCTGGTCTCTTCAACCCTCAACTTCTTGAGTTCCCTTTCTAACAAGTTATCCTCAGGGTGGGTGGGTTGGGAATGCTTGGACACAGAAGAGTAATTGGAAAAAACAGAGGGGGATCTGTCCCTAACTGACTGAACCCAACCAACTTTGCCTCCAGGAATAAAGACTCCTCTACTGTGATGGGAACCTCCATTACTACCAACATTACTGGGTGTCCTGCTAGGGGGAAGATCTGGTTCAGAACCCTCCCCACCTCCCTCAAGGAGATCCCCTGAGTCAGAATGGGAACCTTCTATTAACCTCTCATTTGATGTGCCTGCTTGGGCCTCATCATTCACAATAAGCATGTAAATTGAAACTCTTTTGTAGGGTTCTTTCCTATCACTAAACCTCTATCTAAGCAGAGACTCCTTAGGCTCTTGTAATTCAAATTGTCATAAGTAGTATTGACCATTTTAAGAGTAGAGTCTTCTACAGACATGATAGTAAAATGTTTAGAAATAGTGAGAAGGAAGAAAAATTTTCAGAACTTTTTAAAGAACAGAGAAAAAAAACTTTTTCTAACTTTAGAAGTTTTAGAATACTTTTCAGAACTTTGTAAAAAAGTTTAAGAGAAGAAAATCAAAACTTTTTGGTTAGGTGTACATACACTGAACTGTTTTGTATATTATTCTCTTATTAAAAGTAAACAATGACAAAGTGGTAAGTAGTTACAAGTACTTATCCCACCGCTGCACAACCAATGTAGGAGGCTGGCCTGGCTTGTAGTGGGTACCAGAGGTACTTACACCTTGTGCCAGGTCCAGTTATCCCTTATTAGTGTAGAAGAGGTGTTTCTAGCAGCTTAGGCTGATAGAAGGTAGCTATGGCAAAGCAACTTACGCTGAACTATGAGACATGTAAAACTCCTACTATACCACTAGTGTCATATGCACAATATCATAAGAAAACACAATACACAGAAGTACTAAAAATAAAGGTACTTTATTTTTATGACAATATGCCAAAAGTATCTCAGTGAGTACCCTCAGTATGAGGATAAGTTAAATACACAAGATATATGTACACCAACCAAAATGATGCAGGTAATAGCAAGAAAAGCAATGCAAGCAGTGTAAAATTACAGTAGATTGCAATAGGAGCGCATAGGTATAGGGGCAACATAAACCATATACTCCAAAAGTGGAATGCGAACCACGAATGGACCCCAAACCTATGTGAGCTTGTAGAGGATTGCTGGGACTGTAAGAAGACAGTGAGGGTTAGAAAAACAGCCCACCCCAAGACCCTGAAAGGTAGGTGTAAAGTGCACCTACTACCCCCAGAGAGCACAGAAGTCGTGATAGGGGGATTCTGCAGGAAGAACAAACACCAGCAATGCAACAACAGTGTATTTCCAGACCTGAGTACCTGTAAGACAAGGGGACCAAGTCCAATAGTCACGACAGTGTCGAGAGTGGGCAGGAGCCCAGGAAATGCCAGCTGAGGGTGCAAGGAAGCTGCCACTGGTTGGAAGAAGCTTGGAGTTCTGCAAGAAAGAAAGGAGCTCGGGACTTCTTCTTTGGAAGATGGATGTCCCACGTGGCGATGAAGCTAGCAGAGGTGTTCCCACGCAGAAAGACCGAAAACAAGCCTTGCTAGCTGCAAGGGTCGCGGTAGAGGTTTTTGGGTGCTGCTGTGGCCCAGGAGGGACCAGGATGTCGCCACTTGAAGGAGGAGACAGAGGGTCACCCAGCCACTCAGGGAGCCGTCACAGAAGCAGGCAGCACCCGCAGAAGTACCTGAACAGGCACTTGGAAGAAAAGTGAACCGGAGTCCACCCGATGTCACAAAAGGGAGTCCCACAATGCCGGAGGACAACTCAGAAGGTTGTGCACTGCAGGAAGGAGTGTCGGGGACCCAGGCTTGGCTGTGCACAAAGGAAATCCTGGAACAGTGCACAGGAGCCAGAGCAGCTGCAAATCAAGCGGTACCCAGCAATGCAGTCTAGCGTGGGGAGGCAAGGACTTACCTCCACCAAACTTGGACTGAAGAGTCACTGGACTGTGGAAGTCACTTGGACAGAGTTGCTGAGTTCCAGGGACCACGCTCGTCGTGCTGAGAGGGGACCCAGAGGACCAGTGATGCAGTCTTTTGGTGCCTGCAGTTGCTGGGGGAAGATTCCGTCGACCCACGGGAGATTTCTTCAGAGCTCCTGGTGCAGAGAGGAGGCAGGCTACCCCAAGAGCATGCACCACCTGGAAACAGTCGAGAAAGCCGACAGGATGAAGCAATACAAGGTTGCTAGTAGTCGTCTTGCTACTTTGTTGCGGTTTTGCAGGCGTCCTGAGCGGTCAGCGGTCGATCCTTTGGTAGAAGCTGAAGAGGGATATGCAGAGGAACTCTGGTGAGCTCTTGCATTCGTTATCTGGTGAGATGCCCAAAGCAGAGACCCTAAATAGCCAGAAAAGGAGGTTTGGCTACCTAGGAAGGATGATTGGCTACCAAGAGAGGTAAGAGCCTATCAGAAGGAGCCTCTGACGTCACCTGCTGGCACTGGCCACTCAGAGCAGTCCAGTGTGCCACAAACACCTCTGTTTCCAAGAAGGCAGAGGTCTGGGACACACTGGAGGAGATCTGGGCACCTCCCCTGGGAGGTGCAGGCCAGAGGAGTGGCCACGCCCCTTTCCTTTGTCCAGTTTCACGCCAGAGCAGGGCTGGGGGATCCCTAAACCGGTGTAGACTGGCTTCTGCAGAGATGGGCACCATCTGTGCCCATCAAAGCATTTCCAGAGGCTGGGGGAGGCTACTCCTCCCCAGCCCTGACACCTATTTCCAAAGGGAGAGGGTGTTACACCCTCTCTCAGAGGAAATCCTTTGTTCTGCCTTCCTGGGCCAGGACTGCCTGGACCCCAGGAGGGCAGAAACCTGTCTGAGGGGTTGGCAGCAGCTGCAGTGGAGACCCCGGAAAGGCAGTTTGGCAGTACCCGGGTACTATGCTAGAGACCCGGGGGATCATGGAATTGTCCCCCCAATGCCAGAATGGCATTGATGTAACAATTCCATGATCTTAGACATGTTACATGGCCATGTTCGGAGTTACCATTGTGACGCTGTACATAGGTAGTGACCTATGTATAGTGCACGCGTGTAATGGTGTCCCCGCACTCACAAAGTCCGGGGAATTTGCCCTGAACGATGTGGGGGCACCTTGGCTAGTGCCAGGGTGCCCACACACTAAGTAACTTTGCACCCAACCTTCACCAGGTGAAGGTTAGACATATAGGTGACTTATAAGTTACTTAAGTGCAGTGGTAAATGGCTGTGAAATAACGTGGACGTTATTTCACGCAGGCTGCAGTGGCAAGCCTGTGTAAGAATCGTCAGAGCTCCCTATGGGTGGCAAAAGGAATGCTGCAGCCCATAGGGATCTCCTGGAACCCCAATACCCTGGGTACCTCAGTACCATATACTAGGGAATTATATGGGTGTACCAGTATGCCAATGTGAATTGGTAAATTTAGTCACTAGCCTGTTAGTGACAAATTTGGAAAGCAGAGAGAGCATAACCACTGAGGTTCTGGTTAGCAGAGCCTCAGTGAGACAGTTAGGATCACACAGGGAACACATACATATAGGCCACAAACTTATGAGCACTGGGGTCCTGGCTATCGAGGTCGGCGGAGCGTAGGTGGCGAGCTGGAGTGTGGAAGTTCACTCTTTCGTTGAGGTAGGTTGGTCCCGTGTTGTGGAGGGATTTGTGTGCGTGGATGAGGATTTTGAAGGTGATCCTCTTTTCGATCGGAAGCCAGTGAAGGGATCTGAGGTGTGAGATGTGTTCATGGCATGGGAGGTCCAGGATGAGGCGGGCGGCTGCGTTCTGGATCCTCTGCAGTTTTCGTTTGAGCTTGAGTGTGGTGCCGGCGTAGAGGGCGTTTCCGTAGTCTAGCCCATTCTGTAGTCTAGCCCATTCCAAGATTGATGGCCACGTGTGCACATGCATCTTGAAGAATGCATTTGCATGTCTTGGTGCGTCAGACCTTAATAAGTAAACTTACAAGGGGACGCGAATAGGTCGATGAACTTTTTGACCAAGGCTTGAGATGTCCTCACCATAAAGACCCCTTAACAACACAAATCAATAACCAAATGTCAATTATTAACATCAACTATCAACAATAACCAATAACATTAGTAATCAGTAGGAGTCAGTAATTGACACACCATGACCTTTCAGTCATCAGTAACCACACCTTTATGTAAAAGTTAGAATATTTATTTCCCTAGATTAACAATGCTAAAGTCATGTAAATTAATCTCAAAATCAAATGATAAACATACAGAAATAACACTGGCTGTCCAAAGCGGTGAAAGAAACGCAATCTAATCAAAGTTTGAGCTACTACACATTCTAAAATTACAGTGCAAATTAATAGCAGGAATAACTGTGCAAACGATATTACATACATTTATTCAGCAAGGAAAAGACATCCGTTGTTATTCCCTATTTTTAACTTCATTAGTGAGAACCTTAACTAACACCTTATTAGAATTAGCATGTTGGACTTCATTTAACAATTTTAGTTAACACAAATTTGGAAAAACATCTAACTATGGCTCTGTCAAAATAGCATGGTTGGTACCTAGAAACAAAAGCAAATAGACCTAATAATCAACATTCTAGTTCATAATACCTATCCACAGTATGGATCAGCAAGAGGGTCAGAAAGGATTCAGGAGTCAGCATCAGAGTTCAGAAGAGGCAATGTCTCTTTAAGCATTAAAGCAAGCACGTCTCTTATCAAGACGCTCAGAAAATAATGACCTCTCGGTAAGCTAGAAAATGGTCAAATGCGGTGTCTTCTCTTGGTGCAGTCCCGTTAAGTTACATTTCCTAAAACTACTTCCCAAGTCCCTATTGGTCAAGGGATCACATGTTCACACTTTGACCAATAAAACTAAAACATCAGATCTATGTTTCTGCTAGTACACAGTTCACATGTCGATGATTGGCTTCTCTTGTAATGTCCTCATCATCTGGCTTGTCAGGTAACAACATGTTGCAGCTTATAATCCAGTCAGTGTGGACATTGTTCTCCTCCTGAGAAAGTCAATCTTAAACATGTTACATTTACACTGTTGCATTTAACAGGAACAACATCTTCTAGTAAGCAGTTCTCATGAGAAAGACTTTTAGCTATGAGTGCATTTGGTCAGTACAGTGGAAAATCACAGTTTAATGATCTAAGACAGCCATTTTATTAAACGTTTAAGAAATGCAGCTTGACATGATGCTGAGCAACTAGGCCAAGACCTCAACTAAGTTAGGGCTTTCAATTAATAAAGCAAATACATAATCCATAACCCTTAATATGATGTATTACTAAATTAACATATGCTCCACATTTCTTTTTAATAAGCCATTAATAAGTACACCTTGTGAACATTGGTGGCCACCTCTTGTGGTCATACTTTCAAATGTGTGCATTATTTTTCCTATGTTATATTTTCTATGCAAATTCAACTCCCAAGATACATGAATATTCATTAATAATTCTGTTAAAACTCCTGCGCTACCACATGCTACTATCAACAAGCATTACATAGACCAATAGCTCAAAATTTTAAAGCAAAGACCTACTGACTTTGCCAATGCTTGTTACACTTTTTACAGAGTTGAGAGGACTTGTACAAAATGAATATTAGATTTTGTTCTGAAGAGAAATAAAATAAACTAAATAGATCATTTCCAACAGAAAACAGTCATAAAATACTGTTATAACCCTGATTCTGTTGAAATTACAATATTTGTTATTTTTCTTGTTTAACACAGATCAATAAGATTGACCTTATTTCAGTTATTCAGTCCAGCAGACCAGCTGGCTAGTCAAAAGATGTACTTCAAAACGTCTACCGTCTGAGGAAACAACTGTTAAAACATCATTAATGTTTCAATGGATGTGGTGAAAGTGTTCTCAGAATTAAATTTGGCAGCAGAGGGTGACTATCCTATAAAACATTGGATCGTGACTTGTAGATACGCTTTAGGTTGAATTGCCATCTACCTTACATGTGTACATTTTAGAGATCAATTCATAACCAACTGTAAGACCTTATTGAGAAAAATATAATTGTTTTGTCCTGTGCAGGCAAGCTTTCATGCAGGCTGTTGTCATGTGTCTGTAGTGGTTGCAGCATCATATCATAGCTTTGATCCCCGGGGCCATATTATAGTAAGTTCTCCAGGAGACGGGGGTGCACAACGGGCATCCGTGCCTGCTTCTTATGCCACTGGAGCACTTTTTAGGCACCAGGGCATGCAGGCTGTTGTAATGTGTCTGTAGTGGTTGCAGATTCATAGCATGGCTTGGACCACCAGAGAGGCCATATTATAGTGAGTTTGCCAGGATGAAGGGGTGTGCAACAGGCATCTGTGCCCACTTATGCCACTGGGCCACACTGGTATTATAGAAAGGGCCACAAATGCTTGTGCTGTCACCTCTATATTATGAATCACAATGAGGCATGGGGGCATAGCCATATGTAAATGAGAGAATACTGCTGCACACCTATGATGCATTAGAAGTGCATGTGTTTTGTAAAATACACCCATTAGCTGGACACTGGCTGTACAACATAAGGAAGAAAAGTAATACGGTAGTTACCCGCCACTATGTAAACTATAAAACACACTTAGATGATGTCATCAGTGATGTCACAATTATGTGAGTGATGTAATATGTGAATTTATAAGCAGCGCATGCGGGCGCCGGTTATAGTAAGCTCTGCTAAGTATTACTGGCGAATTTCTGTGTTTTTTTTAAGTTCAAAACTTTGATGTTGTCACTGACATATGCACTTTACTATAATCTTACTTTACCCTTTGGTATCCCATCCTGTTCTACTACAGTTGATGACAGTCAAAACCTCTTTTGTTTCTTGGTGTGTGTCTATTTCCTTATTTCTCCACTTCCTCACTTCTCACCAGCACTATGCGGACATCCCTGTGGTAACGCTTCAATTTGATGATCTCACTGATAGACATCCTGAAGGTTTTGCTTCTGTGTCTAAATTATTCTGAACGAAGCTTTGTGCATCTAGACGTAGGACATTCTTCAGCCGGGGGAAGGGGCGTTCTTTGGGGGTGCTTAACTGCTGCTTTCAGCTCTTCGGGTAAGCTCTCCGATGCCAGGTGTCCCCCAAAGACTCGTCAGCCAACAGCGACACCCTCTGGGAGGCTTGCAACAATCTCAGTGGGTGGAAGTATATCTTTGGCAGGTCAGCACCTGTGTTCACCACCTTCTACAATTGCCATCACTTAAATCATGGTACCTACAAATAATTCGCTATTCCATGTCCACGTGCACCACCCGTACCACCAAGGCCAGAGGTCTGCTGTGTTACACAAAAGAAAGAAAAACAGAACCATCACAGTCAAAAAATAATTGTCCTCGTTTTTCACTATTGAGGTATGTTCTCAAACGGGAATGAGCAGATACAAAAGTGGGAACACAAACAGTTTTAAGATAAACTGGCCTCTTTCTGAGAAGAACAAAGGCCCTCGCAGGGCCCGAGTGAGTGAGGTTTAGAATATTTCATCACAGAAGATGCTACCGCCGCCCGGGGTCTGCAAACGGCCACCAGAAGCCACTAAAGCGGCATCTACAATTCGTGTGAATATTAATTCCCTCTCGGTGGCTCGGCTGCTTATCGTTTAATCAGCTCCTTAATTGACTGTTTACGACTGTATCTAATTAAGGACATCCCCGTACTGGCGCTGCACGGGATTGCGCGGGGCGTTCAGAGCTCTACATTCGGAAACCAAAACTCGTAAGCAGACGGCGACATTTCATCAACACAACGTTGGAACTCTGGGCTGCCTTTTCCCTAATTAGAGAGGAGCGTTTCACCTTTTCAACTGAATATTTTTTCTTCATGTTTTTTTACCACAGTGAACGCTCTCGTAGCCTGATGCGCCCTGACTGATGTAATTCAGGCCTGGTTACTGCTCACGCGCATGCGCCCCGCTAATTAACATTAATACTGCTCTTAAGATTTTCAGTCTGGTTTTCCGCGATAACTGGGGTAACAACGCTTCTTGCAAACCTCTAACAAATGACAATGTGTCCTGAAATCGACAGTGAGTGAAATAAAGTCTGGTGCCCAGTGCGACGTAAAAAAGAAAAATGCTGAAAAAAACGACCCTTGGAGAGAGTGCCTTGGCAGAGAAGACGAGGGCTTGCAATGCCAGGGAGTCCGTACAGGGCAGCACGGTCCGTGCCGCGGGCTGTATCTCCCAGGAGATCCCAGCTCGGCTGTGGCACAGGGCACTCAGCCAACTGCACTGCAGCGCGCTTGGTTGTCAGGGTGCACTAGGGGTCTGACCAGGGGCGTAGGAGACAATACATTTCTGGGGGGGGGGGGGGGGGGGGACAGCGACATTGTTATTTACATTCACAAAGTATTTAGACCAAATGTGAGAAGTGTGAAAAAAACAAGTTGATTAACCTTGCATCTTCATGCACCAAGCAAATATAGGTATGAGGGGAAAAAGGAATAACATACCCTTTTGTGCCCCGCACTGATCATGCCTCTCACCTCTTGCAAATTGAAACTGCATTAGAGATATCAAAAGCTATCAGGTACAAAAATTGTAAACTGCGCTCTGAAACCGCAGTTCTTATGGCACTTCTGGTCCCCTATGCGATCTTGGCCAGGTCAGCTCCACATCAGTGAAAACCGGGAGCATTTACACTGAAGAAGCTTTTGGTGTTACAGACTATTTAATAAATGGGATTCTGTGCACCCTGTATAAACAACAGTCATTAATGTCTATGTAATCGGCTACTTCTGATGCATCAAGTCACTGATTATAAAGAAAAGACATCAGAACTCAATTATTATAAGGTTATTACAATCCAGTTCTGACTCACAATGCCTTCTGCCAGAGCCAGCAATCAAGGTGAAAGGCAGGTCAGGACTTGGAACATAATTAAAGCAGCTGTTTAAAGCAACAAATGGAAAGTTGCTTTTCATTCTTCTGCTCTATTTCAATAGCTCACAATGACAAAAGCATGGCACTAAGGCAATGATTCTCAACATTTTGACTCCTGAGGACGTCTACTTAATCAGTACTGGAAGCCGGGGACCCACAAGCAATTTGTACAAATTAAATGTCAAACATGAAAAAAGTAATTTACAAAAAATACACAAGCAAGTTCTCACCAAACAGATACTCAAATTACTAAATATCTAATTATTTTATATTAAAAAAATATCCAGGAATTTAACTTATTTAGGAAAGATGAATCCTCAGGTCAAATTCTACATTTCCCAAGCAATTTCTGTTTTTATTTTTTAGGTACATAAGGCATAAGGCATATTAACCATCTGGGCTACCTTAGATGAGTTAGAGCTACCACTAGACTAACCCCCTACCTCTTTCCAGCAGGTACATTAATCACCAGAGTTCTCTTGATGCTTTTATTTTTGTCGGAAAGCCAATGGTGGCTGCTACTGAACAAGGGTGGCCGGGAGATGAAAACACTTCATCTATGTATGGCAGCCATCTCTTCTCCGTCATCTTCTCTTCCTGACTGCCGGCAGCATGGAAGAACACAGGTTCCCTTACTCTCCTAAGCCAATCACAATCCTGCTATCACCAACATGACAGCAGCATTGTGATTGGTTTGAGCAGCCTGGTTCAACTATCAGACAGGAAGTGGGAGACTGTCCATGTTCTCCACCCAGTTGTGCAATACAGCCGGGTGGAGAAATGCTTAGTGCACGTCTGTTTGGCCAGCCCAAGATGGCCAGCTAACCCATCATGCGCATTTATGGTGCACACACCCCAGTCCACCCCACCCCTAACCTGGCTCTGCACTGAAAAATAAAATGATAATAACATTGTGTTATCATTTTATTTTTCCTTTTCTGCACTGCTCAGAGCAGTGGGGTGATGCTCCTCTGCCTAAGAGGAGGAGCCACCGCTGCTGAAAGCTGCTGGATGTAAAAGGAACTTTGCACTGCTTTTAAAACTGCTGCACAAAGGAAGTAATAAGTATAGAACACACATGTTTCTAGAGGTCCCAGCTGGAGGAGTGCCTTTCTGCCGGCCCAGGCTTATGGATTCCCTGGGAATGTGTTACAGACACCTGGTGGGCCTCAGACCACAGGTTGGGAACTGCTGCACTAAGGTTTTAAGTGACTTGTGGGTACGTTGATGGTGTGGCCATGTATTATATCGGCTATTGTACCCGTGGTGTAGATGATAAGGATACTGCAAGTCGTCTTGGAGTTCCATACTTTATAAACAAGCATCGACAAAGCCAATAGATCTCACCTATGCAGAGCTTTTTGCTTTGCCAGTGTATGTTAACCATGTTGTAAACTAGCATGGCTGCTGTTCAGCATGGCTATAAGTTAATGGCATAAAGGAGAATGACATGTCAGAGTGTTGTCGATTGGTGTGGCATAGAGTGTCAAGGAGTGAGTAGAGTGGAGCAGTGTCAGAGTGGAGTAGAGTGGAGAGGCATAAAGAAGAGTGGAGTGGCGTAGAGTGGAGTAAACTAATGTGGAATGTCCTAGAGAGAGTTGAACATAATATACTGACGTATAGTGCAGTGGCATGGAGTGTCATGGAGTGCCACACAGTGGAGTGGAGTAGAGTAGAGTGGAGTAGAGCATCAGATTGAAATGGAAAATGTCATGGAGTGGCACAGAGTGAAGCAGTGTGTCACAGAATAGAGTGGAGTAAAGTGGCATAGAGTGGTGTAGAGGCAGTTGTATAGAAAGTCACTCACAGAGTGGAGTAAAGTGTTTGTGTAGTGGCACAAAGTGGTGTAAAGCTTAATGGAGTAGAGTGTTGGAGCGGAGTATTATGGAGTGTAATGTCATAAAGTATCGTAAAGTGGTCTAAAGGGAAGTGGTGCAGAGTAGATTGGCATAGAGTGCATTGGTTTTGAGTGCATTGGTGTAGAGTGCACTGGTTTAGCGTAGGATGCACTACTTTAGTAGTGAAGAACAGAGGGGGCAGAGTGAAGTGGCACTGCATAGACTGCAGTGGTGCAGAGTGCTGTGTCGTAGGGTGATGTGGTGCATGGTAGAGTGGAGTGCTGCAAGATAGGGTGGCGTAGAGAGCAGTGATGCAGCGTAGAGTGGTGTAGAGTGGAGTGGCACAGAGTGCATTGGTGCTGAGTGTAGTAGATTGGCACAGAGTTGCACAGTGGCGAGTAGAATGCAGTGGTGCAGAGTTCAGTGGCACAGAGATCAGTGTTGCACAGTAGTGTGTCATAAAGGGCAGTGGTGTAGAGTAGAGTGGCACAGAGTGCACTGGCGTAGAGTGCAGTCGTATAGAGTACAGTGGTGCAGAGTAGGATAGAGTGGCGTAGTGTGTAGTGTTGCAGAGCAGAGGGTCATAGAGTGCAGTGGTGTGGCGTGATGTAGACAGCAGTGGTGTATAGTGCAGCAGTGCAGAGTAGAATAGAGTGGCATACAGTGCAGTAGTGTAATGTAGAGTGCTGCTATAAAGTACAGTGGTGTATAGTAGAGTTGTGTAGAGTGCATTGGCGTAGATTACAGTGGTGCAGAGCAGAGTGGAGTGGCCTAGACTGGATTGGGGGAGACTGCATTGGCACAGAGTAGAGTAGAGAGGTGCAGGATGCAGTGGTGCAGAGTAGATTGCAGTGGCATGGAGTGGTGCAGAGTAGAATGGAGTGGAGTGACAAAGAGGAGTATGCATGGTGTGTAGCACACTGCCATTACAGGCAACAATCTTCAATTGAAATGACCATTATATATGCACCGACGTACAGTTTTACTGATAAAGATATACATCACACAAATGTTAATGTGTGGAAATGTCATTACCTAGTGTATTGATTTGTTTCGATCGTCTTGAAATATATTTTTTTCCCACACTTATATTCGTATGTACCTGCACATTTCATTTACAGACATTTAAAGTTTGTTGTGTGGTGGAAAGAAATAGCATCCTAAACCTTCCTCCACCGCACCCCCAGTAGCCAGCATGATTGTTATATAAGTCCTCTCACTTTGAAGCCAGAGAAAGAAAGATAAACACCAAGCTCCACAGGAAGACAGAGCCTGTCATTTGACCTTGGTCTTTGAAGGCACCGCAAGTAACACAAGATAAGAACAAATTTTAAAGGCCTGTTTACAGACATCGAACACTGCTGGAAGGATACAGTAAACTAGGGATGCTCTACGGGAGGGACGAACTCAAGCTGGACAGCCTAAATCAAATACAGCTAGCAAATAGAAACCAAGCAAATGTGAGTTACAAAACACAAAGCAAAAGGTAAGCAGTGGGTGGAATACATTCACAGGGAAGCTTTCTAAATGTCCCCTAAATGTCTTTAGCAAACCAGACAACTTCGACCGAACGAACTCAGCCTTCAGCCTCGTTCCTATATTTTTCTTATGGAACTCCTCTGGGACTTGCAATATCCTTATACAGTATGGCAGGGGGTACTTTATGTCTTATATTAAGAACTGTGTACTGAAAGTTATAACCTCATGCAAAGCTTGGTGAACCTGCACACTGAACTTCCATAACCCCTTTTCCCAGCCCTGCACACTGTCCACCACCCCCTGTATTACTTGGAGGGACACTGTGAAAAATGGAACATTCATGATGAGCCAATTATGACAGATGTCAGAAGACTGACTAAGAGATCTTGCCCTCAGTAACACAGATTAAAATATATGCAGAATTACCACTTCCTTCATTGAGACCAAGGGACATCTGAAGTCTGATATGTACCTTTTATTCCATATTGCTGAAGATGAGGATGTTGCACCATCGACCTCCTCTGGCCTAGCCCACACATCAAAGTAAGCAGTCTATGCCCATGAAATAAATGCTGCCACTAGTAGAGACCTGACAGACTAGAATACAATATATCATCTAACCACTGCGACAGTCAAACTGTATCTTGTTATTTAGGGCCTTTTACACACGCTCTTATGGGCCACGACTGCACTCACTGTATTGTCCTGTAACATTATGAAATGTGTGCAGATTTATGCAAACACTGTATTGCTGATGCCTGGGTTGGTTATCACTAGAGCCACTGGAATTATGCGATTGTGCGCTGCAGTGTTTTTCACATCATTATGGATTTGCCACATTTGCCACAAAATCCATCATCTGCTGCGTAATCTGCAGATTTAGACTTAGTCAAACCTGCCACATAATTTGGCCCTCCCCTGCTGCATGATTCTAGTGGCCCTCACTATCACCAATGTGTCCTCATGTAACTGTTATTCTTTATTTTACATTATTTTCTGTCTCTGCTCATAAAAATTGAAAATTAATTAAAAAAAATTATAATACAAGTCAAATGAGAATGTTAAATACATAAAATATATTATACTTCAATATGCTTAAGTATGTAACAATAACAACAACATAACTAATGACGCTAGGCAAACTGCCCAAAATGAAGCGTGACTTCTCACATTGTAATCCAACTCTTCATTACTTAGATTAAAAAAATTGGGCCTGATTCACAAAAGTAAATTTAAACATTTGGTATAAGTTTAGACCGAACATCGAATTTTACGATTTGTAGGTATTCAGAAAGTGCATTTGCAAGTAGTATCTTTACATCTGCATTCAGGGCAGATCTCCATTCCGTGAAAATGTTGCAAAGAGATACCCTTTTAGTAGCTGAATTGTATAGAGTTAAAAGGTAAAATCCTGCCTTCCCTGTTTCACTAAATGGTGTGATCCTGGGCAATTACAAATACTCAGAGCACAAGTCCTTAAAAAAAAAAAAAAAGAAGTGGGGGGCTAACCAAGTTAGGCAGTATGCAAGTGACATCACAACACATTATATCATGGTGCGTGACATTGTACTTGGCATCACAACCCAGGGCCTCAAACAAAGCGGCATCAGATCTTAGCACCTCAAGACATATGTTTAGCAGCTCTATCATTAGTACATTTGAGCGCATTACTATATTTAACAAATTAGATTTTGCTTTGGGATTGTGCCAAAAAAGTAAGGCAACTTTGACACATAATCTGAGCCTCAATCTATACATTTAGAAGCTGTGCCTCAAAGAAATTGCCTTAAAGGAGAAATGTGGCAACACATCAGTTCTGCTTAAATGGTGCAGAGCCTGCATTTTAAGATATCTTGTGGGGGTTAAGGCATCTGCTGAAGAGATTTTTGTGTACCCAGTATATCTCAGGGAATAATAATAATTTGTATGATGTAAAGCGCTTGGACACCCTGCATTGGGTTGAGTAGCGCTATAAAAGAAATAAAACAAAATAGTGGTATTTAAATTATTTGTGTAAATACTGGGTCAGACCAACACATCTGACATTCTTACAGTGCATACTTATCTCTTATATGCAGGGACTGACCAAAGTGAAAACCATGTCTCTCTTAGGTACTTTTGAAGTAATAGCAAGCTGTGTACTTTTGTTTCCTAAATAGCAGCTATGTGTGAAGCTCCGGGCAACTTCCAGCTAGAATAATCAAACAAAAGGAGACCTGATAGCCCCTTAATTTCAACCTTTGCTCTGGGCCAGCAGAAATTTAAAATCAGAAAGCCCTCTTTCATGATGCTCAGAAGGAATGAAAGCGCTTCTGAAAGTGTGTGCAGTCGCTTCTGAAAATGTCAAAATACATCGGGTCGAATCCCCCATATTTTACTGGGGCCCAACTTCTTGGGAGGGTAGACTCCTTTCTAGCCTGGAGGAGTTTTCCCTCATTATCCTGCAGTGCTCGTCTTCAAGGCGGTAGGTGGGGGTAGGGCTAGGAATGGCAGGACAGCCATCAGCAAACAGGGCCATTTTAAGTAGCGCTAAGTGAGAGGGGAAATTCTTTTGTCCCTTTGTCCCCCCCCACCCTCATCCACTGCATCCCCCACACTTCCTACACCCATGGGTTTGACAGGGAATTTTCAGCACTTTGTGCCACTGCAAGCCCAAGGTCACGGAGAATCACCATACGGTTGTTTCCTCCCATTAAAATCAGTGAAGTAGAGAGCACGTCAATGGTGAAAGCGTTTCACTATTTTCTCACGAAGCGTCAGAACCTGTTATTTTATCTCTTGTGTGCGTGAAGTGCACTCTATAATGTTTAACATGACATAGTTAAGCGCACTGTGCAGTGCCTCACAAAACAGAGCAAAGTGCATTCATTGACTTTTCACAAAATATAGCAAGCTGCATTGTGTAATCTTTCACAAGATACTCAATGGTGTTGCAGAGATACAACAAAGTGCACTCAGTGATTTTTCACAAGATATCACAAAGTGCACTCAGAAATTTATGTATGCATATGGTATTTCTATGGCACGAACCTAGCCAGAAATAATGGAGCGCTATACATTGACAAAGGTATAAAGTCAACAAGCAATATAATGGGAAGCTGGGTTGTGGATGGTTAATGCACTATGGTGTTGTGTTCTTCAAACACTCTTTCCTAAATTGAAGGCGTGTCGGGTGGTCCCGATGGAAACAAGATTTTGTTACAGATTCCAGGGTGCATTGATGTCTTGTTTTTCTTTTTTTATACTTCTTAATCTGCAGTCTGATAGTTTCCTGGATGTCAGTGTGCAGAGAACCACCAGAGATGGTAAGTTTGTCTCTAAGATAAAGGGATGCGAGGGGCTGGTCATGATGGCTTTGTAAATGATGCAGCTGGTTTTAAAGATAGAGGGGCTACAAGGGAAGCCAGCAGAGTTCTATCAGGATGGGGATTATGTGGTAATATTTCTTAAGGTTCTGGATGGGATGTGTTGTTAAATATAAGTAGTGAAGTGCTTTCTGTAATGTTTCACCAGGAATAATAAAATGCACTCTGTCATGTTTCACAAGATATAGGCAAGTGTTTCCAAGCCGCATTACAATATCTTCATTATAAAACCACAGCCAGGGTCAGATATGGAACAAATGGAAAATGTACCTTTGATTTACCAAAAAAGACTCTCAGTAGGGTTGCATATTAGCACCCACATTATTTAATCTGTTTATGAACAACTTGGGAAGGATCCTCACCGATCTTATCTTAGATGTATCAACAATAGGAGGAAAGTTTCACTACTCCTCTTTGCAGATGATGCCCTATTTCTAGCAGAACGGAGCAGACAATGAACCATTTGTCCATTAATGTCAGCAAGACAACATTTACGGTTCTGAATCTTCCCGTGTTGCGGCCCACCTGTCTTTCAGCAGGTTTCTCCTCATGCAGCGGTCTGTGGAATGTGGTCGGTGTGCCAAGTCAGTGAGGGACAAACCACTGATGAACCGCCACTGTGTGCAGAATGTGCGGCAATCACTTCGTAGCTGTTTGCTGCGAGAAAGGGTTGAAGGCAAATTTGCCCAGACCCGCCACTTCTCTGAGTGGTGCAACCTAAGAGGATGGTTCATCTAAAAGGTTCAAATCTGAGGAGCAAAGAAATTTCAGGAAAAATTAATGGGTTCCATTTGCAACCCCTAAATGATGATCGTGTCCAGGGGACGCGCGGTGTACCTCGTCACCTCAAGTCAGGGTAGCACAAGTCTACTATGCATAGATGTGTGAATTCAGCAAATCTCAGCCTTCCACTCCTTATACATATATATGGGTTGATTGACTACACTATGTGAAGAGGGCCTGATTCACTTTACATTTGTGCATTGTCAAAGTGTGCTAAATTAGCAGTTTATGAACATAAATTTTTCCTGATTTAAAGAGCAAGGAGTGGCGGAATCCCAGTATTTGCAATTTTAGATTTAGCAGCACATTCCGACCATCGTAGACGACGACCTGCAAAGTTTAGTGAATGATTCTAAACAAATGGCTTTCTAGCTCAAATAAAATGTGGAATCAAATGTGAATTTACTCCTGTGAGCAAGTGCCTAAAGATGAAGAGAAAAGGGAGGCAAAACTATCATATTTAATGGGGCATGGGATCTACAGAGAGCAAACCACTATTCCTGCGGAGAAAAAATGATACACGTCCAAAAGCACATTAGAATACAATGTATGCATGTTCCCCTGTTGGAAATTCTACATGTATAGATGCTGTACATGTGTGGGTTCTTCGGACTGTCCGTGACTCCTGCATCTATTCAACCCTGCCATTAACCTACAGGCGCAGAATACCAAACTTTAAATCATTTATATCGTTAATATGGACTTTAGATGCGGAGTACGCATTGCAAAAAGAGCTACAATACTGATTCCCAGTTTGTGTTCAAGCATCAGACCACCATATTGTTTGTAAGACTATGAGTACCCTACATTCTCTAGCATCCATTTTATGCAGTTATCCATTTTAATAAACAGTGCGTTTTAAGATGATTTAATAATATTATTAGTTTTCTTCAAAGTGATACCGTGAGTTATACACACTTTAGAACAAGTGTACGCCCTTGTGTTGACTCCTGGGAACAAATGTAAACCTGCAATCAGGTCAAGGACAGGTAAAAGCCATCACGGAGGGAGAAGAAATCCTACAGTGGTCTTCTTACTTCTCAAGTACGACCCACAAATGACAGCCAGTGATGTTTCTGTGAAGGCTGGATGCTGCAGCTTCCCTCCAGGCACGTGGTGATACAGAGATAAATGTGCGCAACTTTGGCGGTAAACCACCAAGATCCTTAACCTTGCATTTGTCGGAACCCACGCCGGCATTAAAAATGGATTAGTTACCATAATGATGACGTTTGTCTAGTTCCTCTGCTCACCGCTGCATCCTTTATCGTCCGGAGCACATCCACGACCTTTGCAGACAGACATTCAAGGACCTATCAGGTTTCAAAGAGTCTGGGGATGCCTGAAATACAAGGTGGCCCCATACCTGCCCTCCCCTCATCATTAGGGAGGGGAAATAGAAAACGGTCTGTTTTTTTAAAGCAGCCTGTGTTCCTTAAAGGAACCAGTGCTGCTTTGGAAAAAAATGTTTCCTGTTGGGAAATACATCTGGAGGAGCAGTCATTGTCATTTGGACCACTGCATGCTTCGTTTAAGGTCACCTGACTGGGCTGTCCAAGGAGAAGCTGTCTAAGAGCATACACGCTCCTCTGCAAATCTGTTACCAGCTCTTTGAGGTGTCAGTAAATGTTCAATTGTCTGCAGTAACAGTAGTTGCAAACCTTTGATACACACCAGTCGGACTCACAATTAAGAGGGGGCATCCCTTTCATTCCCCCATCCTTCCTGCAATTCTGGATAGATCGCAAAACCCATTTTGTGAGTTGGAAAGGCTTTTCTAGGTTTGATCGTTTGTCTCTTTGATGTAACACTCCTGAGTGGTAAAGGTTTTGCTCAGACATGGGTCCCTTGTGGCACAGGACCTCATGGATGATGCCTACTAAGTCAGAAAATGGTCTGCAGATGCTTGTTTTTCCTCCTGGAGGGTGGCTTCTTCTGGCAGTTCTGATGGAGTGTTCAAAGGAGAAGCAGAATCATAGCTGATTAGCATAAGGTGGGCCTGTGTCTAGAGTGGGTTAAAACTGATGTGTCGGAATGCTTCCCAAATCACTGCCAGTAGTTTAGATTAACATCTTTTGTGTACTGCTAGTTGGGATCACCAGCAGGCAGTTTAATCATAATAAATATCAATAAAGTAAGGATTTGTAAAGAGCAGCAAATCACCCATGCGTTTCTCAAGGCGTTGAATTGTGGGCATGGGGAGAATAAGTGATTTGCACAGAATCACAGGATGTTCAGCCGAAACCGAGACCCGAACCTGGTCACCCTTGACTCCGAAGTTGGCAGCTCAGGCTGTTAAGCCACATCCTCTCCACCTTTCAGGAGTGAAGTCGTCAATAAGTGTCCTAGAAACAAAACCAGTGGGCCACCATTTGTCCTCAGGGATCTAATTAAGCATGAGGTAGAAGTCAAAAGAGAGGAACCCCTCTGGGATACAGACTGCGTGTCCCACTCTGGAAGAATTGCCCTTACAGGCAGGGACCCAGGACCATGAAGAAATCTATGATACAGACGGGGTTACATAAAGAGAGAGGTTCCTGAAACATGATGGGAAGTACCCACACCTACACAATACTCAATCAATCAATCAATCAATCACAGCATTTGTAAAGCGCACTACGTACCCGTTAGGGTTTCAAGGCGCTGAGAAAGGGGGGGGGTGCTGCTACTGGTCGAAGAGCCAGGTCTTAAGAAGTCTCCTGAAGGTGAGAAGGTCCTGGGTCTGTCGCAGGGAGGTCGGGAGGGTGTTCCAGGTCTTGGCGGCAAGGTAGGAGAAGGATCTGCCACCGGAGGTCTTGCGCTGGATGCGGGGAACGATGGCGAGGGCGAGGTTGGCAGAGCGGAGTTGGCGGGTGGGGGCGTAGAAGTTGAGTCTGTAGTTCAGGTAGGCTGGTCCGGCATTGTGGAGTGCCTTGTGAGCGTGGGTGAGGAGCTTGAAGGTGATCCTCTTGTCCACGGGGAGCCAGTGGAGGTCTCTCAGGTGGTGGGAGATGTGGCAGCGGCGGGGTACATCGAGGGCCAGTCGAGCGGAGGCATTTTGGATGCGTTGGAGGCGTCGGATGTCTTTTTCTCGGATGCCTGTGTAGAGTGCGTTGCCGTAGTCTAGTCTGCTGCTGACGAGGGCCTGGGTCACCGTTCTTCTGGTTTCCGTCGGGATCCATTTGTAGATTCTACGGAGCATGCGGAGGGTGTTGTAGCAGGAGGAGTAAACTGCGTTGACCTGTTGGGAATGGTGAGGGCGGAGTCGAGGATGAAACCCAGGTTGTGTGCGTGGTTGGCTGGCGTTGGCGGGGCTCCCAGCGAAGTGGGCCACCAGGAGTTGTCCCAGGCGGAGGGGGTGCGTCCGAGGATGAGGACCTCCGTCTTGTTGGAGTTCAATTTCAGGCGGCTGTCTCATCCACTCGGCGATGGACTTCATTCCCTCGTGGAGGTTGGCTTTGGCGGTGTGTGGGTCTTTGGTGAGGGAGAGGATGAGCTGGGTGTCGCCGGCGTAAGAGAGAGAGAATGTTGAGGTTGTGCTGATGGGCCAGTTGTGCAAGGGTGGCCATGTAGATGTTGAACAGTGTCGGTTTCAGTGAGGAGCCTTGGGGTACGCCGCAGATGATGTTGGTGGCTTCGGAGCGGAAGGGTGGGAGGCGGACTCTCTGGGTTCTGCCGGAGAGGAATGAGGAGATCCAGTTGAGGGCTTTTTCTTGTACTCCGGCTTCCTGGAGGCGTGTTAATAGGGTGCGATGGCAGACCGTGTCGAAGGCTGCGGATAGGTCCATGAGGATGAGGGCTGATGTTTCGCCGTTGTCCATTTGTTGTCTGATGTCATCTGTGGCGGCGAGGAGTGCTGTCTCGGTGCTGTGGTTGCGTCTGAAACCGGACTGGGAGGGGTCCGGGATGGAGTTGTCCTCGAGGTGGTGGGTAAGCTGAGCGTTGACGATCTTCTCGGTGACCTTCGCCGGGAAGGGGAGCAGGGAGATCGGTCAGAAGTTTTTGAGGTCGTTGGGGTCTGCCTTGGGCTTCTTAAGGAGGGCGTGGATTTCGGCGTGCTTCCAGCTTTCCGGGAAAGTTGCGGTTTCGAAGGATAAGTTGATGACCTTTCGAAGTTGGGGGGCGATGGTAGAGTCGGCTTTGTTGTAAACGTGGTGGGGGCATGGGTCCGAAGGGGATCCTGAGTGGATGGAGTTTATGACCCTGTGTGTTTCAGTGTCGTCTACGTAGGTCCAGGTGGTCAGGCGGTTGGTGCAGGTGGAGTTTCCGGGGGTGGGGTCGGACGGAGGCGTGGTGTTGAGGCTGTCGTGGATGTCGGTGATCTTTTGATAGAAAAAGGTGGACAGGGCGTTGCAGAGTTCTTGGGATGGTGGGATGTCGTTGACGTTGGCGCTGGGGTTGGAGAGCTCTTTCACGATGCAGAAGAGTTCTTTGCTGTCGTGTGCGTTGTTGTTCAGGCGTTCTGTGAAGTGGGATCGTTTGGCGAGTCTGATTAGCTGGTGGTGCTTGCGGGTGGCCTCCTTGTGGGCTGACAGGCTGTCGGGTGTGTATTCGAAGAGCCATTTCTTCTTTAGTTTCTGGCAGATGCGTTTGGAGGTTAGGACTTCGTCAGTGAACCAGGCGACTTTTTTTCTTTCTTGGTTGTCTGTGGACCTCTAGAGTGGTGCGAGGGTGTTGGCGCAGTCGTTGATCCACCGTCGTAGGTTGAGTGTGGCGGTGTCTGGGTCGGTGGAGTCGGTGGGTGGGTTCTGGGAGAGGGTGCTGGTCAGCTGGTCCTCGGTGACTTTGCTCCAGCGACGGTGTGGTGGTTGTTGGGTTGCGGTGATGCTCGGTGTGCTTCTTGAATGTGAAGTGGATGCAGTGGTGGTCGCTCCAGTGAAGTTCGGTGGTGTGGTTAAAGGTGACGTGGTTGCTTGCGGAGAAGATCGGGTCAAGAGTGTGGCTGGCGGTGTGGGTGGGTGTGTTGACCAGTTGTCTGAGGCCGAGGTTGGAGAGGTTGTCGATCAGAGATGCGGTGTTGGCGTTGTAGTTGTTCTCCAAGTGGAAATTGAGGTCTCCAAGGAGGATGTGGTCCGTAGAAGGGAGCGCGTGGGTGCTCGTGAGGTCGGCGATGGAGTCACTGAAGGGTGCTCGTGGTCCTGGGGGTCTGTAGATGAGCGTTCCCCTGAGAGTGGTGTTGGGGTCGGTGTGGATCCGGAAGTGTAGGTGTTCGGCGGTCTTGAGGGTGTCATTCGTGTGGGTGTGGATTTTGCTGGTGGATTTGTGGGCGATGGCTATTCCTCCTCTGATTCCGTTGGGGCGATCCCTTCTGATGATCTTGTAGCCGTCCGGGATGGCTATGGCGATGTCAGGTGCTGAGGAGATGGTCCACCAGGTTTCGGTCAGGAAGGCTTCGTCTGGGGAGGTGGTGTCGAGCAGGTCCCAGAGCTCGATGGCGTGCTTGCGTGCGGAGCGTGTGTTGAGGAGTATGCAGTGGAGGTGGTTTGTGCCGGTTGTTGCAGGTTTCCTTGTTCTGTCGCAGGTGAAGTTGCAGGCGCGGCAGGAGAAGGGTCCTTTGGTGTACTTTGGTGAGGCCTGGTAGCATATTGTGGAGCAGCCTGGGTTGAGGGCGATGAGCTGGTTGGCCGAGTAGCGGCGTCTGGTGGTGCGGGGGTCGTGCGGACCAGGGGGGGTGGTGCTAAGCGCGGTCCATGCTCAGACGGGTGCAGGCGGGCTTGCCTCTGGCGCACCAGCGGCGCGGACGCGCAGCGCCAGCCATTAAGAAGGGGAGGGGGGGAGGAGCAGCTGGGAGGCGGGAGGGAGCGGCAAATGGGGGCGCGAGGGGGGCGGGCCGCAGGGAGGCAGCGTCGGGGAAACGCGGCGAAGGGGAGTGCACAAGGGGCAAAAGCAGTCAAAAAGCACAAATGGAAGCAAATGGAGCAAAAAGGCAGAATAAAACAGGGCACAGAATACAGTCACAAATACAGTGAAAACGGCACAATGAACACGAGTCTAGCAACGCAAATGTGGCAAAAAGGCAAATTAAAGCAAGGCACAGAATACAGTCACAAATACAGTGAAAACGGCACAATGCACACAAGTCTAGCGACGCAAATGTGGCAAAAAGGCAAATTAAAGCAAGGCACAGAATACAGTCACAAATACAGTGAAACCGGCACAATGCACACGGGTTCAGCGACGCTTACCAGAAGCCCACTAGACAGGCCTCGAACACGATAGCAGCAGCGTGGGCGAGGGTCAGGGACACGGACACAGCTAGGTGGTGCTGCGGACATGGGGGAGCGAGCTCTTGACCGAATGCAGGGTCCCAGGACGTCAGAACTCTTGCTGATATGGAGAGATTGGAGGGCTTTTGGCAAATGGAGATGGAGTTCTGTGCAACAAAGCAAGGCCTGATGTTACCATAGAAGACATGCTGGACATGTGTGCTGAGGTGCAGAATAATATGCAAGGAGAGGCAGACGGCCTCTGTGTCAACCATAGATTATGGAGACAGGAAGTTATGGGGACTCAGCGGTGTAAACCCCTAAAGGGGATAGCTGCTGCATAGAAACTTACTTCTACCAAGGAAGGAAGCTATCGCACTCCTCCCATCCCCTATGAAATGCGAGTTGGATCTGCGCTGGGATGGAGGCACCCTGGCCAAGTGTTTGGAAACTATGTGGAGAGCTTTTCTCTATTTTCCGCAACCTTACAAGGTATTCCTGAGAGCTCAAGCAGGAATTAATATTTAACCTTTGGCCTCTCATGGGAACGAAGCGTGCTAAGAAAGGAAAACTCCCTGTAAATCTCACTGCAGAAAGGGTAGGGTGTGGGTGCTGTAAAGTAAGCTTCAGGCTGTCAGACTCAGCATTCGCTTTGCGTCTCTGCTACTCAGCTGCTGTGAGCAAGACCCTGGGTGGATTTCGCAGATGGTCGCTTGTGGGGATCGAACACCTGGGGGATGCTTGAAGGGGTCGGGCACTTGTGACGTTTGAGGTCCTACAGCAAGAATACGTGATGGCGGGAACGGAACAGTTTCGGTACCTGCAGAAGCGGAATGCTTTGAGTCAATATGTTCTGGAGCATGAGCAGTTGCCGGAGGCGGCTCCTCTGGAGGACTGCCTCTTGACAGAGCCCCTGGAGTCAAAGGCCATTTCTTTGCTCTACAAGAAACTACTGAATAACTCTCCGGACCCGATGACTGCCCTACGGGCCAAATGGAAGTCGGATTTGGGTACACTCTCTGACGAGGACTGGGGAGCAGCGAGACCAGGTCCCAGGATCGTGTGATTAAGGCACGGTTCAGACTGATCCAGCTCCGGATTCTTCACAGGGCATACTATTCCAGGGTGGTGATGCATAAGATGGGTTGGACTCAGATTGAGCAGTGCTTGCGGCGATGTGGGTCGGAGGGCACCTTCTACCATATTTTATGGGCCTGCCCCAGGCTGCAGACTTTCTGGCAGGGGGTGGCTGGGGAAGCAGTTCTGATCCTTGGAAGGCCGGTCCTGCTAGATCTGGGCTACTGCTACTGAATATAGTGGGTGAGGAACACTGGCCGAAGCAGCAGGCAACATGATTGGCACTTGCAGCAATAGTCGCTGTTAGAAATGGGGTCTTTGGTTGACAGTCAGGTTACCCTCACTCTAGTCAGGGTTCAAGCAAGGACCCTCACTCTAGTCAGAGTAAAAGAGAATCACCCTCAGCTAACCCCTGCTTACCCCCTTGGTAGCTTGCCAAAGCAGTAGGCTTAACTTCAGAGTGCTAGGTGTAAAGTATTTGTACCAACACACACAGTAACTCAATGAAAACACTACAAAATGACAACACATGTTTAGAAAAATAGAAAATATTTATCCAAACCAAACAAGACCAAAACAACAAAAATCCACAATACACAAGTCAAGTTATCAATTTAAAAGCAAAAAGAGTCTTTATGTAGTTTAAAACACACACTAACACTGTTAGCGTGAAAATGTATCTTGGGTGCATCGAAAATAACTCCGCACGGGCGAGTGTGCGTCAAAAAGGGCTTGTGATGCGTCGATTTCACTCACGAGCGAGATCTTGCGTCGTTTCTCCTTTCGTCGGGTCGGGGTGCGTCGTTTCTTCTCTACGCAGGAAAGCGATGCGTCGATCCGGTCAGCACTCTCGGGTCCGGGCAGGCCTTGCATTGTTTTTAAGCGCCGTGCGGTGTTTGCGTCGGAAATCCAGCCACACAATGATCCAAAAACCACACAGCACGGGTTGCGATCTCCTAGCCTTCGTCAGCGATGCTGCAAGTAATTTCTCCAGCTCCATGCGTCGATTCTTCGGTCGCGCGATTTTCAGCCACGGAGCAGGCGGCGCGTCATTTCTTCAGCCGCAGATCGGAGTCGCGACAATCTTTTTCCCGCACGGCACTCTGTGCGTGGATTTCCTCCTCTTAGGCTGCCAGCTTCTCCTTTCAGGGTCCCAAGAACTGGATGGGCACCACAGGGCAGAGTAGGAGTCTCTCCAGAGACTCTAGGTGCTGGCAGAGAGAAGTCTTTACTGTCCCTGAGACTTCAAACAACAGGAGGCAAGCTCTAAATCAAGCCATTGGAGATCTTCATAAAGAAGGATGGCACACAAAGTCCAGTTTTTTCCCCTCTTACTCTGGCAGAAGCAGCAACTGCAGGATTGCTCCACAAAGCAGTCACTGGCAGGGCAGCTCTTGTTCCTCAGCTCTTCAGCTCTTCTCCGGGCAGAGGGTCCTCTTGGTTTCCAGAAGTGTTCTAAAGTCTGTGGTTTTGGATGCCCTTCTTATACCCAATTTCTCCTTTGAAGTAGGCCTACTTCAAAGCAAAGTCTCTCTTGAATGGGAAATCCTGCCTTGCCCAGGCCAGGCCCCAGACACTCACCAGGGGGTTGGAGACTGCACTGTGTGAGGACAGGCACAGCCCTTTCAGGTGTGAGTGACCACTCCTCTCCTCCCTCCTAGCACAGATGGCTAATCAGGATATGCAGACTACACCCCAGCTCCCTTTGTGTCACTGTCTAGTGTGAGGTGCAACCAGCCCAACTGTCAAACTGACCCAGACAGGGAATCCACAAACAGGCAGAGTCACAAAAATGGTATAAGCCAGAAAATGCTCACTTTCTAAAAGTGGCATTTTCAAACACACGATCTTAAAATCAATTTTACTAAAGGATGTATTTTTAAATTGTGAGCTCAGAGACCCCAAACTCCACATGTCCATCCGCTCCCAAAGGGAATCTACACTTTAATCAGATTTAAAGGTAGCCCCCATGTTAACCTATGAGACAGGCCTTGCAACAGTAAAAAACGAATTTAGCAATATTTCACTGTCAGGACATATAAAACACATTACTATATGTCCTACCTTAACCATACGCTGCACCCTGCCCTTGGGGATACCTAAAGCCTAACTTAGGGGTGTCTTACATGTAAGAAAAGGGAAGGTTTAGGCCTGGCAAGTGGGTACACTTGCCAAGTCACATTTACAGTTAAAAACTGCACACACAGACACTGCAATGACAGGTCTGAGACATGATTACAGAGCTACTTATGTGGGTGGCACAACCAGTGCTGCAGGCCCACTAGTAGCCGTTGATTTACAGGCCCTGGCACCTCTAGTGCACTTTACTAGGGACTTACTAGTACATCAAATATGCCAATCATGGATGAGCCAATTACATACACATATTGTAAAGCAGCACTTGCACTTTAGCACTGGTTAGCAGTGGTAAAGTGCCCAGAGTAACAAAAACAGCAAAATCAGGGTCCAGCACACATCAACAACCTGGGGAACAGAGGCAAAAAGTTAAGGGAGACCACCCCAAGGATGAAAAGTCTAACAGTCGCCAAGCGTAATATAGAGCAGTTGTGGGGCGCTGAGTCCCTGCCTAGTCTTCAGGATTGGCGGTTGGACCAGGACTGGTGCTGCAGTGCGGAAAAAGTAATCTATGATAGCAGGGGCTGCCCTGGGAAATGGAAGAAAATTTGGGATGGGTGGGGGGCTTAAAGGGGCAGGGATTGATTCTTCTGCTAGCTCTGCCCTGGCGGCAGGCAGGTCGCTGGATTGGGCGCATTGCTGTATACTTTATGGGGGATTTTTGATTGTGATGTTTATTCGATATTGGATTAGTTCTGTACTCCTACTCCAAGTTGTTGATAAATGATGGCTCCTCAATGGTCGTATGATACATGATGCAATGGCTGTTTTGTCGTTCATTAAAAAAGATTTTTTTTTTAAAAGGTATGCGTAGGAGACAAAATGGTTTTCAGAATCCCTAGACACATTATGGTGACTGTTGGTAGGAATGCACCCACAACTACGTTAGGGGTTACATCTTCCTGTCTCAACAGAAAGCTTTGATCTGCTATATGCTGGACTCAATGTGGCCGGAAGAAACTGTAACTGTGGCAGTGTGCTCAAGGAGGCAGTCCCAAGGGTGGTATAGCAGCTCACATCCCCTTTTAAGTTCTAAGGAGGAAAACTGGTGAATAGAAAGGGGAGGGGCCTTGAACGTTTGTTAGAGGGGGAATAGTAAATAATGCAACCTTTCTTCCCGTGTGGGTACCAGAAGGCACGCCTAATTTCAGTGAAACTGAGATTTTTCTGATTTTGCTCCGTGTCCTACTCTGTCGACTTTGGATGAGCAAAAAAGTGAGGTAAAGGCCCTTATCTGGGAGAAGATTGTAATGAAGAAAGGGCCCCTCGTGAAATTAATGGTACGAGTATTATGGGACTAGTTGGTCAAAGAGGTTACAGGAAGACAGGGACTATAGTCTTCAGACGTCTTTTTGCTTTTTTAGAGAGAGTCACGAAGTTAAGACAAGTCTCACAGCAACTAATGTAAGTACTGAAAATGGCGCCGTCACCTGGTGTGGTAGAAAAAGCACAGCTGTAATTGGAGAGCAGAGGGCCCCTCACACCCCTGAGTTTCGGTGCAACCGAGCACGCAGCACTTTTCATAACTACACTCCTGTCTGATACAGTGTTTATTCCAAGAGACTGTACAGGAAGATCAGATGCTTTCCATGAATATCAAGAATTTTGTGTTCTGTGCCTCACGGGCCATAGGTGGACCCAGCGCTCTTTTTCCAGACTACTATGGGCCAGATGTAGCAAAGGTTTTTACCCATTCTGTGTCTATGGGAAAAAGTGTTCGTACATATGGCCCTATGTGTTTTAGGAAATGAAGAATCTTGCGCGACGAGGGTAGATGAGGATCTGTGAGTGTGAACACTGTACAATGTGCCAAGACCTTTGCTGGTTTGTTCAGGTTCTCCCTGCGGTCACTTGCTTCCTTATACGCAGATTGTGCAGCTGTACCTACCACAGGCGAGGAGCTTCAAGAAAGAACCCATATGTGCAAAAACAAGGCATGTACAGTGCTTCACTAACACCAGGACAGAAGTAATGATGCTCCAAGTCTAGCAACACATTTTTCACCTCATTCCCACTATCTTAAATATTGTAAGAATGCTTCCACTCTGTGTATCCTGAGCGCAGTAGCTTACATCTACCACTGTTGCCCAAATATTATAACTATATACTCATGAATTATTGTGCACTTAACACAGTATCCAGCGTTACTACCTGTAGGGTTCAATGCAACTTACATGTTCACCGCGCGGAGAAACACTGCGGCATTCAACTTATAAAACGGAATAACAGACAAATTGGGTATGTTCAGGGCCACCTTTCACATTGATGGCTCAACAATCTCTATTGGTGAACAGCCCCCTCTCCCCCAACACACACACATCAAATCATTTTCTTCCTCTAGTGCTCTCTGTACATCAACCGCTGTGTACCCACTTCACTGTCCGTAAAATCATAATTTCAATTTGCTCATATATGGTCCTTGCTCGGTTTCCATAAGTTTCAGGCAGGTGGCACATACTCCACCTGGTATTCCTAGCAGGGAGAGCAACGGCGATGAGAGGGATGATATAATGTGGGACAAGGAAGGGACACAACAGAAATGGGGTAGAGGTTGGGGAAACCATCGAAGGCTAAAACTTGGCTCAGTGCCAGATGCCTGGCTCAGCTTCAGGCCTTCTTGAACCTTCAAGCCTAAAGCGAGCGGAGCCTGATGCGCTCAACGCTGGACGCGTCATATTGGTTTTTTTTTTGTTTTTTTTTTAAATCCTGAGGCCTGTTGTACTGCAGCTGGCGCTGCTGTGCAACATGTAAAAAAAAATGATAAAGCTAATAGGTGAAATGTATTGGATTTGCCAAAGCTTTTTTTACAGGGAAAGCCATATCTGGTCAAGATCACACACTGCATCAGAGGCGAGTGGAAAGGTGCATTATGAATGTAGCATGTACTATTATTGATAACTGAGGCATTAAAGGTGTGGTTTCAGGCAGAGCAGACGCCTCTAGCCACCATCTCTTGGCAGAGCAGCAGCACAACACGCGTCTTCAGGAGACAGACACCCCCGAGACCCCTTTAAAGGCAGCCATAAATAGCTACGTTTGAACTGGAAAGCCGAGGCTCTGCATAGATTTCTCACTTTCTTCTTACAGACTCATTTGCATTCTACACAAGTTACTTATTCTTGGTCTGGCAGCCACGAGTGGATGGGGAGGAACACAGCTGTATCTGCTACTTTCCGGTTTGAAGTTAGCACTCACTGTGGGGGTAATGCCAACGGCACGTGCTTTCAGAGTGCATGCACAAATGGCACCGCGCTGGGTGCCCTAGTGCAGTGGCATCGCCCCAAAGCCAGCACTGGCTGTGTTAAGTGACAATCGCCCGGTTTGGACATGCTTTAGCAGGTGCAGGGAGTGTGATAAGCAGAAAAGCTTTGAAATTCGAGTTTTAAAACGCCTATTAAAGAAACCAAACTTGGTATCTTAAAGACCTTTTTTCCAGCTAACCAGGAACGCTTCTGTGATGGGACTGTCAGGGAAACAGTCTAAGAACAGATGGCTCACCTTTACATTGGAACAAAAGGATGGGTTTCTCAGGGGAGGAAAGCAACCTTTGGATATCCAGTGACCTGCAACACAAAATCCCACAATCATTGTGTGTTCTGCCACTTCTATCCAACTTTAGCAGCTGAGAGTCAACTCTTGGCTGCAGTAATATTGCTCCCTCTTTGCCATTCTCTGGCACATTCCAGAGAAGCTTGGCTACTTTAGGTGGACACTCGTGCCAGTGCACCCAAACAAAAGGGAATGGCCGAGATCTTTTCTCCTACTGGACTATTTTTCATGCAGTTAGTCACATTTCTTTCCTAATTACTCCTGATTTTCACTCTGTTAGTGATATTTTGTTATAACCTTTTAACTACTTTGCAATCCATTTCAATGTGTAATTAGACTGCGGTTGGCTCTCTAGTAAGTATCCGACTTCGGCTCTGCTCTTATGCCCTTGATGCCTCGAAATAAAGTCAATGATGGGCATAAAGGGGTTCACTGGAGAGATGGGATGCTACGTCCATGGCTAATGCACACATAAATGTGTTTGCTGCACTTGCTACCCAGTCTACTGTGTGGGGCATAACCTGCAGATTTCACAGTGAATAACTTGCTTGTAGCTCAAACTGATCAAAACTGAGTGCAATGCGCCATGCCATTATGCACACTTTAACTGGTCCCCTAGCAGCAGGGTATTTTTATGCAGTTTTACATGAGCAGCAGTTGCGTTACACAATGACACTTTTGGTCATTTTTTTTTTTTTTTGGCAGGAGAAGATTAAGGGCCAGATGTATCAAAGGGTTTTACCCATTCTGTCTCTATGGGAAAATGCTTTAGTACATATGGCCCCATGTGATTTGCCCAGAATCACAGGATGTTGAGCCGACGCTAAGACTCGAACCCAGCTCTAAATTCGGCAGCTTTGGGCATTCCACCACATCCTCTCCTCCTCAGAAATGGAAATAAGTGGTACATTTACAGCAGTAGTCTGAATCAATCCTTAGCATGAAAGTGTTCTTTTTTTCGCTATTCACACAAATTAGCATTTACTTCACAGGGGCAACACGCGAAACACCAATTATTTAAAATGAGGGCAAAACACAATCTATTTTACTCTGGAAGGTAGAAATGGAAAGTGCTAAAAAGCTGTGCTTCCAGGCAGACAGCATTATTCATTGTTGAATAACATTATGCTGAATGTGTGTATTTTTCTTTCTTAAGAAACCTATGCATTTTTACAGCCCTGGGATCCATTTTGTGTCAATGAGTGTCAAAATGTCCTAAAAGCTACGCAGTAATTTCACAGAACGAGATACATAATTTTCTTTTATTCAACTGATGTGCCGCAAAATGTGCCTTCCCTTGCTGAATTGTTTAGTCACCTGTTCTGCATGGTTAGGCACTCCACTGCTGCATGATTCCCGTGCCTTGGCCGTGATGCCAAATGAACAGCAGCGCAGCACTCCGATAGATCACACAAAAGGGGGTTGTAGAGTCAAGGAATTGATATCTAAAGTGAAATAGAAATGGGTTCTTGAAAGTACAGGCAGTCAGAGGAAATGGCTCATGTTGCTGCGTTTAAAGCCTCCAAGAAGGAAGAGATGATGGGTGCTGGAGAGTAAAAGGATGCTTTGATGTGCCCAGAGATCAGACCAGATGTGGGACCGCTGGGTAATTGCAGACGCCAGGGACGAGAGATGGTGTCTGATGTTAGAAGAGTTCTCATTTATCTTTACTCTCAGATTTCTAACTCCACAGAACAATGTCTTCCTATGACTGCCCTCAAGAACTTTATCCTCAGGCTGATCAGAAGAGCTCTGTTTTACGTTCAGTGTTCCTGTTCCAACCTGTTTTATCCCCTACCATTATTTCGCCGCAGAGCGCCCATGTACTGAGCCACAGCCGATAAGTACTTGGATAACTGATGGTGTGGCTGCTAAGGAGGAGACGATGGAAGTGCGGCAAAAGAGCACTTTATGGAAGGCGACTGGACAAAGCCAAACGGATTCGCAAACAACTCTGGTCGGGTTTTTGTGCTGATTTCACATACAAATATTAAAAAGACAAGAATAGCCTTATGCAGGCTTGATTCGGTGCCCCGGTGATACAGAATGTTATAGCCTGTGCCTTAGTTTACTGGGTGGTCACCTAAACTCGATTCTGACATGTCCAAACTGATAAGCTTCCCCATTCTAAATATCGGTTCACAAACGCCTGCATCAAACAGAATTATCTCAGCGACTTCTTTAAAATGTATGATCTGAGAACTGAAAGGCGCCAGCAAATGAACTGAAAGGGCGGTGTGGTCCACATACACAAGGGGTAGAAGCAAGGACCTCTCAGGGCATCTTTGACCTTATGAATTGGGCTAGCACACGTCAGATGAGTGCTGGAGCTCTGCATAGCAAGGCTGGATCACAGTACACTTTTTCAGGACCAAGGCCACTTGTGGTGCTGATGGTCCTTTGCATCATGACATTGGGCGCGGCTCCTAGGTGCCATCCAGGGACAAGGGGAAGGGACCCACAAACGTGAAGCACAAAAAGCTAATTTAAGCATATGAAGTTGGGATGTGCTTTTCAGGCAGAGTTACCATGCAGCTCACACAAACCTGTCGATCTTTAGCAGTCATCTTCTGGTATCTGATAGGATAGGGTATAGAGAGGGTTTCTTGATGTTATATGTCCACGTCTCTGGATTCCCTAGGGTTGATGAGGGCTTCGACAGAGGAGCGGTCAGCAGCAGGACAGGCTAGCTGAGTTCCAGTAGGGCATCAAGCTTAGTACTCACCTTGAAGAAGCTCCACCACATTCACAAAGCACCACAACGTATTCCATGGAGTCGGACCTGAAGGCGGTATTATATGCTCAGACATCGACAGCTGCAGTTCGAAAATCAACCCAAGCAGGTTGAGGCAAATTCTCCCTCCACAGAAGAGGATGCCAGGTAGTGCAGGCCTACCTAGCTCCCAGACAGAGGACTAGCGCCTACTGAAAGCCCAGTCGGTACACTGTCCAGGGGTCCTCTCTGGCAAGAAAGCTTGTGTATTTCCTTTTGTCAGTAAAAAGGGACAAAGCAGCGAGAAGAAGAAAGGAAACGTGGGTTGAGGCTGATCCTGAAGCCATCATCTAGCTTATAATGAACTTTTATACAAAATAGGTCAATATCATCTTGAGTTACTGCAAAAGCATCTGCATGGAAGAGGAGAGCAAACCAGCCTGTCATCTCTTCTCATTCTGTTTCTTACTATTATTTCAAGGGCAGTCCAAAATAACTTTTCAACTATTCACAGTTACTGGAAGAAATTTACACCAAGAGCCAGTTGTTATTGTACATTAAAACTACAGAAATGCCCGCGTACGCCAAGAGAGTGGCCAGTGCTTATTGGGCATGTATTTTGTGGCTCCTTTGGAATTAGCAACACTTAAAAGTGAGGGGAAAATAGTGATTAGATCAAGGTCAAAAGGGCAAGGTCAGGATTGGAAGAGTTGGCACAAGCAGTCATTCAGAGACTTTCGTCCGCACAACTCACCATTCCAAAAAAAAAAATGTTTCAAGGTCTTCCTCTCTGTGAGGGGAGTCCTGCTCATTCAATTGGTTAAAGTTTTATTAACGTCCATCTGAAATTCAGTCCCTGCAGAGTAGTGACCCAGTGGACCAATTTGGGACAATCTTCTTATATTGTCATTAGGCATTTGAAGGGCCTGTAGTCCGTTTGGTTCGCAAAAGTGGGCCAAACAATAAGGGACTGAACACTGAATGCCCACGTAATCAGAAAGCCTTCTTCAACCAGTGCCCACTTCTGCTCACTTTATAGCAATCACCGGCTAAAGAAAGCCACTTGGTTCTACCAACTTTTTTCTCTGATCTGGGACAGGAAGATAAGATCACCATGGTCAGGGTATTAGTCTACACTATGGAGGGCTAACAGAAATCTGGCACCTTCCTAATGCAAGTCTCACAAATGCCTATTTACAATCTACGGTCCAATTTAGCTTCTTGAGTTACTTCTGGAACGTGGTTGATTCAATTGGAACTACTATGTAATTGTATTTTTTACAAAGTTCCAGTAGTACCCCATCATGCCAAAGAATGACTGCACATGGATCTGGGGGGTTGGAGTCTCCCAGTGCATTATGGCATGGCATTTACCACTCCAAGGTCAAACGTTCTGCCATCCACTGTGAAATTTTCTCACTGACATAGGCTTCAGTCTTTTTAGATGAAACACCTTGAATGGTTCATGAGTGGACAAAATGTCAATTAAATAATTGCCATTAATTGATATGGCTGATGTTATTCACAGAAATATAGAAACCAAACTCTATTGACGGAGTCTCATTTGTCAGAGTCTGAGCTTGAGCTGACCCATCGTGTATCTGCTGCTGTGCATGGTCACAGAATTGCTTCCCAGTAGTATCCAAGGTGGCTTCTGGATTAGAATAGAAATCTAAATCAGTCCTGCCAAAAATGTTCAAACCAGCCCCCATTGCAGGAGGCTATGACTAGAATGGGGCATGGTTGTCTCATGGTAGCCCGTCCTCCTCTCCTAGCCTTCAGCCAACTGGGACAATGCCAGAATGGCTTATTGACCACTGCAGCCTTGTGACTGGGCTCCTTGAAAGATGGAGCAGCTTCAAATAAAATCATAATCCTTTCCAAGGATAAGTATTTTGTTATTTTTTGACATTGTGCATCTTGACAGCTGCTGTCTAAATGGCTCTTCTCGTTTTCATGGATGCAATTAATTGGTCCTGGCAGATTGCAGGAATAGAGCCACTGGTGCTATTTGTGGCTCTAGTGGCCACATGTCCTTTCCTGAGGTGTACTGATAAGCAATCAGTGGCGTATCTTGCCTGCCTGGATGGTTGGGCATAGGACTAGTGCTCAGATTAGTTGATTTCTTTTTGTGAGGCATAGTGTCTTCCCTTGGCACTGTGCAAAGTCCTATACCAAGCTCTGTGGCCCACAGTGAGTAAGTTGTAAGAGCCCTGTTTGTAGGAGAGTTGCTTTACTTTACAGTCAAGTGCCCCATACGACTGCTAGGAAAGAGAACCCAGACATTGGAACATATTGTGGTACTATCCATAGAACAAGTTGTGCAGGTAGTGTTGTGGTGGTTACCACAATAGCTATGAATTACGGTGGCTAATTTCTACTCTACGCTTCACTTCACTTTCCACCTGTACCAAAAGGTCAAACCTACAAATGTGCATGTTTGTATTTGTCAATTATGGTGTGGGGATTGAGGATGTGATCAAGGTAAGGGAAGATAGTCCTTGAGTACTGGCATAAGAAAGAGTAATGTAGATTACTAATAAGTAATCATCGCAGTACATACTAATTTAGGATATAGCAAAGCAGTGATCTTACAACACAACCACAATAACACTAACTTCTCAGCGACACAATATGTCCGCTACAAAGGAACATAGTATCACCAAATGTAATACCAGAGGGAGCACAGAGTTGCCAAAACCTGAAACCCTTCACAGAGACCACTACATACTCTGAGCCCAACTACCTGAAGCCATAGATCATGAAGAAGCAGGCAGGGACATTTGGAGAGCAGTCCCACCCTGCCTTGGCCAACCTAGGCCTGTGTGAAAGCATCAGTCCCACAATCTGAAATGGGCATACACCAATAAATAACAACCAGCAAATGGCCAGAAAAAAAAAGGCCAGTATTGGACAATCCCAAGAGAACACTGGTCAAGAAATCAAAGCTCTGCTAGGGGAATCATATTGCAACCCAGGTGCAGATCATCATCCAAAAGTTCAGAATAAAACTAAGCAAATAATCCATGAACCAATTTCCCAAGTCATACAACCGCCCTGGGAAACAACAGGCAAGATCGGTCAGAACAAGCTACAATCCATCACTCCTTTAAGTTGGACCCTGAAGAGGAGGAAGAGTATTCCAACAATGTGACAATGTGTCTAGAAAGGGTGACTAGAGCCAGTGCTCTTGTGAACCTCAGCAAACATAGCCAACAACACCGCAGGACATTAACCTAAGTAGGCTACAGAACAGGATGGTAAAACCCTTTCATGTAAGAAAGTTGTGAAAAGAGAAATATAATTCTCTACCAGATCCCCTCATCCCAGGGGAAAAAACATCTGAGAATCTACAGCAGTTTGAACTACACCCCAGCATAAAAACCCAATATGTGATGAAAGACTTGTTGGAACAATATTCACAGAGATGAAGCTGGGCAACTTTTATAACTGCATGAAACTAACCAATAGCCGGATTCTGCCTCAACGGAGGCTCAGGCCCAGAATGAATTTCTGTGCAACCTTGCCATAAAAAGAGCCACTCCTCAATGTAAAGGGATTACCTAACAAGGAGAGAGCTTCTCTGTTGGGGTAATGGCCTCTCAGAACAGCCCCATCTTTTTGGTGCCCCTGATCCATGTGGGCTTCTATCCTTTGGCCTGGCCTGCTTATGCCTCATCAAATATAACAGGAAACAAAACACTCCTTGTCTTAATGCTTTAGGGAGCCTGGTTGTCACAAACCATCTTACAGAGCAACCAGTGAAGAGACTGTGATGTCACTAAGTTTTCAGATGCGGGTGACAACAAACAGGGCGATGAGAGGTCGTAGTGGGGAGCGTGGCTTACCTTATGGTCCTGGCTTGGGTGCCTTGGGGCTGATGGATCCAGCCATGAATGATATCGAACGCACTCCACCTTGACTGGCCCTGCCAGTGTCTGCTAGCCAGAGAGAGATAATGACAGGACCATCAGTTGGGGGAACTGTGATCCTTTGTTATTCTCCCCTATGTGTAAGATGATTTCTCTCTAATGCTGATACATCCCGACAGGCTTAGTGCCCACCTGACTTCTTGTGTGTGCAATAAAAAAACACAATGGGGGGGAGGAGTCTGGAGAAGTGGATTAAATACAGACTGTGCTGCTCATGGTGACTAATAAGGCCTGTCTTTCCATATTCCAGGTCTTCTTCCAGGAGCCTAGTAATCAAATAACAAAAAAAAGTAGTAGTAAGAAATGCATATTGCGATAATCTAACCTGTTGTAACGGCATGCTGCTGTCAATATCCAAACCTGAAAGGTTAAAAAAAAGTATAAGCTTTCTCTGCCAGAGTTCCAGTAATGACGTGTACGGGCATCTTTTACTATACTTTAAAAGACAATGCATTAGAAAAAATAATGAAAAATTTGTTATATAATGACCATTGTTGGCATTTAAAAAACATCTTTGGGAAGAACCCCATCAAGCCCCGCCTGCAGTGGTTAGGCTCGCTTGCTCCTCTAATACAACTTGCCAGGGCTTCTTTTGGTTCCCAGTGCAGCCTCACTTGATATGAAATAACTCAAGCCTGGCAGGCTATACCAAAGGTGGCCATGTTAGTCAAGCTTTCAAGCCACAAATCCAAAACCCAAGAGCAACTTAAGTGAAAGTCAGAACAGTCAGTCCCTATCCTGCCAGCTCAAAGCCCAGCAGGGAGGATCATAGGAAGTCAGAGCTACTAAAACCTAATCCACAAACTCCAGACCTAATAGGAGTAACTATGTATACCAGAGTGGTCAAGATACATATAACATTCTCTGTGCCCACTAAGGTGCACAAGTGCTTAAAGTCTAATCTGCGACCCACAAACTCAGCAAGAATCATTATAGAAACGGATAAACCAGAAAGTTCAAACCTTGCCTAGAACCTTAAAAGAAATCAGTGCACTCCAGGCCTAGCAATAAGGCTTAATCCACTATCCCCAAGCCCAAAAGAGAACACCCACAAACTCCATGGGCATCAAGAACTGCAAGAGGAAGCCAACGTGAAGCGGAACTACCATCTCAAGTTCCAAGACCAACATGGAGCACAACAGCTGTCTACAGTGCTAAAGATATAAACCATAAATCAATACTCAGCCAGGAGCACACTCATGATCCAGAGTGGCCATGATCTAACAGCTAACAGTCCTACCACTTTAGGGCGTGCAAGAGTAAGCCAAAGAGAACTGAGCCTCAAACCCCAAGACTATTAGGGAACATAAGAGGAAACCAAATGGCCAAGAATTAATTACCGGACTCAGAGGGGATCGTTCTCAGCTACCATAGTGTCTATGGCACAACACTTCACCCTTCATGCCCAACAGGGAGAACAAGAGGATGCTAAAGTGACCAGAGTCTCACAGCTCAAGCTCCAAGGCGGGCAGAGAGCATAAAGGGAAAACAGATTTACCAGACTGACATCAGGTTGTGCAAGAGAAAGTAAACGTGACCACAGACTGACTTGTCAAGCCCCGGGACCAGCAACAAGCATAAGAGGAAACTAAAGTCACCAAGTTTTAACGCACAAGTTTCTCTAGAAAAGAAAGAGAGCACCCGCAATAATTATAGTGGCTATGGTCTATCACTCCATCAGCATGAGATAGTACAAGGGGAAGCAAAAGAGATCACAGTCTAACACTTCAAGCCCCAAGCCCAGCAAAGAGTGAGACCAGATTGGCGAAAGATTAACACATGATCTCTAAATTCAACAAGGAGCACGTGCTCAGACTAGAGCAGCTACAGTCCAACATTACCACTCTGTGCCCTGTAGGGAGTACAAGGGGAAGCTAAACGTGACTAAAGCTTAATCTAAAAGCTCCAGATCCAGCAAGAGCCAATTGCAGAAATCAGAATGACTATGGACCGACAACTCCTACTCCCTATCAAGCATGGAATATGACAGGGACCCAAAGCAACCAGAGACTAACACCTCAAGCCCCATGACCAGCCAGAAGCACAAGAGAAGTAGAATGGTGAACCCAAAGACAGAAGGGCTGACTGAAAGCCCAGGAGAGCAGAAGAGGAAATAGAATTACTTCAAATCTTCAAACCAAAAATGCCCAACCTTGCACTTCAACTGAAATCACACTGTCCCAATAGAGAGTAAACAACCCTACACCCCAAGCCTTGTAGGAATTACAGAGGGAGGCCCAAGGCCAGGTTATGGACTCACATACATTGTCATACCTAGAAGAAGGCAGAGATGAAAGGGGAAATCAACTCACAGCTCACAGTCCATTAGGGAGCCCGAAAGGCAGGACGGTGAAACTAGAAAGCTGGAAAAACACAGCACACCAGTAGACAATCTTTAAAAGAGGAGTGTGCATGAAAGCCGAAGACTCATTGTGAAGAGTCAAACTCAAGTCCCAAGCCTTCAGCAAGGAAGGTCAGGTTACATACAACAAGGTCCCCAAGTAGTCTCAACCAGCAGGGAAGCACAGACAACTAATAATTAAATAGCCCATTCGCCAACAAAAGAAAGGGAAAGGGCTACATATCCAGTCAAAGAAAGAGCAACATCTGGCATCAAAAGTACAAATCGTCTCTTAGGTGACAGGGAGAGCAGAAAATTCAGAGCTAAGTGGCCCCAAAGAAATGTCCAACAAGAACTACAGGGACCACACATCCAAGAGTTGTGATGGCCACTAATCCAGACACATAGTTCTTTCTTAAAAGTACTAACTGTAAGCAGGGTCACCTATCCAGTTCACTTGGATTACCAGACTGTTATAGTTACCTGGTTATGATTCTGTCAATGTAAGGCACATATTAGAACCCTCACTTCATCAGGGTTCCTTGTGCGAGTGATGAGCAAAGGAGGTTCTTTGGCAGTTGGACAGAGTGAGCGTCGAGTGTAGCCGCTCTGTCCTGGGTTGGTGGTATTGGAATAAAGCTGTGGTTAAATCTAACCTGTATCAGCATCATAACACTGGCGACGAGGGCCTGGTTGTCACAGGCGCTGCCACCAACCCTGGACCCACCGTTGGAATTGCCTTGCTTCATTCCGGTATTTGCGGCCGCATGTGAGCGGGTCGTGTAGGGTCGTTCCTGTTGGGCCGTCGTTCCGGTCCGTGACTGTCCCTGCGGGACCATCTATTTCTTGCCTGCTGCCTGAGAAGAGACGCCGCGGCCGCGGCGGCTCGCGGTAAGACTTTCTGTGCGTCCGCCGCGAGTTGAAGCAGTTCTCCCTGTGGCCATATGTTCGTCCGTGGTGGCGTTGGCATCTCCTTCCGACATTTCATGAACTTTTACGTTTTTTTTTGGGCCATCTGTTGATTGTTGCGCGTGAGGCAACTGCGCACAATCCTGTCTCGTGACACGGTTGTTTGTGTGTTTCTGATGCACTTGTGTTGCCTAGCAACCACCAAGAAGCACTGCAGAGTCTCTGCATTCAACTGCTTCATACTGTATTCCTGTTACCAAGGGGACTGGAAAAAGAAACTAGACTGCTGACCTCAGTGAGTTTCCTTATCATTGGAATGTGGTAGCGGATTTTACTGACTGTTACAATGATGCCTGCAACCACGATGTCTCAACCTCCTCCTTTTCTCTCTGATAAAGGTGAGCCCATTTTACCCTGGAAGCGTTGGAAAAATCTTTTTGACTCATATTTAATAGCAATAGGTGGGGAAAAGTTTTCCCCAGCTAGGAAACAATCTGTTCTTTTACACAATTTGGGCATTGAAGGGAGGAACATCTATGACAGTCTTGAAACATTACCCTTTGGAGGAGCGGATGGTGAACCAAGAGATATTTATGACATGTCTATAACTATGTTGGCAGCTCATTTTGAATCCAAACTTAATGTGGTGTTAGAGAGACACAAATTCTTTGCGAGATCTCAAGGTAAATTGGAGAGTGTTGGGAACTTTGTTGCTGCCTTACGTACTCTAGCACGTACCTGTGACTTTGGAGACATCTCTGATTCTCTTATCCGCGACCAATTAGTTCGCTGTACTAACAGCAAGCGGGTTCAGGAGAAGCTTTTAACAAAGAATCCCAATTTGCGAGAGGCTATTGCGATCGTAGAAGATATGGAGAGCACCAATAGCTGGATCAAAGAAATGAACAATCATGAAGGAGATAATTTGTGCTTAGCACAAGCGTCACGAGTTCAGGAAGAGATTTCAAGAGTTGGCTTTGATGTATCATCCCAGGAGAAGAAGAAACATTCAGGACTACGGTGTTATCGTTGTGGCAATACTGGGCACTCAGCGAATAGCCCAAACTGTTTTGCACGCAATTCAACATGTAGGAAATGTGGGAAAAAAGGCCATTATGCAAGAATTTGTAATAGTGACAAACAGAGTACAGTAGATGCTGTTACTGATAATATTAATAAGATGGTTCTATGCGTTGAGCCGAATATTAATCATGTAGGAATTAGCATGGGTATGGTTGATGATGGGCCCATTATTTTGCCTGAATGCACAATTCGTCTTGATGGCAAGGTTGTTAAAGTTTTAGCACATTCAGGTTCCCCGTACACCATGGTAGGCGACAAGAATTGGCAAGCAGTATTTGGTGAGAACTGTAATTCCTTAATTGAACCGGACATTAACCCCGTCAGTTATGGTGGTACAAAAATAGATGTAATTGGTTATAAGGTTATGGAAATCCAGTTTCAGAATAAATCCACTATGGGTAAAGTCTATGTAGCCAAGTGAGGGAATAATCTTCTGGGTTGGCGTCACCAGCGTGACATGGGAATTAGATTGGATCCCAACTCTGATTCTCAAGTTTCAGTGGTGAGTGATGATAATGCTGACCTAGAGATTTTCAAAGAATTTCCTGAAGTTTTCTGTGACTTGTTAGGGTGTTTAACCAATTTCAAGCACAGAATACTACTAAAAAGGGGTGCAGTCCCATCCGTGCACAAGGCAAGGAGGGTTCCGAGACTGATGATGGAGCCTCTCAAGGCTGAATTGAATAAGTTGTTGGATGCGGGAATAATTGAGGAGATAAAATCTTCAGAATGGCTTGCCCCTGTGGTTTTGGCTCCCAAGGATAATGGAAAACAGATTCGCATGTGCGTGGATCTTAGAGATCTAAACAGACATATTTGGGTAGATCGCCAACCTCTTCCGAACATATCTGAGGAATTATCGCGGTTGGGAGGGTCGAGAATCTTCAGTGTGTTAGACTTATCCTCTGCTTACCATCAGATTGTCTTACATCCTGAATCTAGGCATCTCACCTCCTTTGTAACACCAGTGGGAGCTTATCAATTCTTAAGAATGCCATTTGGATTGGCTTCAGCATCTGCATGTTTTCAAAGGGTTATGAAGAAGACTCTTGAAGGGATCTCTGGGATTTTATTTTTCCAAGACGACATTTTGATCCATGGTAAGACTGTAAGTGACCATGATGGAATTCTCAGGAAAGTATTGAGGAAGCTTGCCCAGTCAGGTCTCACTGTTAAGAAAGAGAAGTGCAAATTCAGGGTCACTTCAGTAGCTTACCTTGGTCACACCATATCAGGTGATGGAATTAAGCCCAAGATAGAATTAGGTGATTCCATCATCCGAGCACCTGAGCCCAGGGATAAAGATGGCGTCAGATCCTTTTTGGGATTGGCAGAATATTACTCCAAGTTCATTGCTAACTTTTCTAGTGTAACTCAACCACTAAGATCTCTCCTGAAGAAAGGGTGTGAGTTTAATTGGACTGCTGATTGCATTTCTGCTTTCACGTCTGTCAAAGATAGTATCAGTAAAATGCCCACTTTGGGGCATTTTAATGCCTTCGCAAAAACTTTCTTGTACACGGATGCAAGTGTCAAGGGTTTAGGAGCTGTTTTGATTCAAAGGATAGACCAGGAAGAAAAAGTCATTGCCTTTGCGTCTCGCTCTCTTAAAGAAGCTGAACAACACTATTCAGTTATAGAGAGAGAGGCACTAGCGTGTATGTGGGCAATCAAACATTTTAGGTTTTACTTATGGGGTTTACCTTTTGTGGTCAGATCAGATCATAGACCCCTTGTCCAAATTTTTTCTGCAAAAAAAGGAGATGACCTCACGCCTAGGATAAGAAGATGGGTGGAAGGGCTGATGGAATATAATTTTTGGGTGGAATATATACCTGGTCCGAAGAATGTGGTAGCGGATTTTTTGTCCCGTGCTTCTGTCAGCTGTAAGGATGATTCCATTGATGATTCTTCTGATGTATCGATGGTGATCAATTGGGTGAGAGAAATGGCTATAACTCAAGACGAGTGGAAGGTGGCAGTAGAGCAGGATCCTGACAGGAAATCTCTTGCAGAGTTCATTGTGAAAGGTTGGCCAGAGTATAAAGATATCTCTGATTCGTTGAGGAAATATTGGAATGTAAGAGATGAGCTGAGTTTGAGTGAAGGTGGATTATTTAGGGGTTCTAAGTCCATACCTCCAGTTGCTTTGCGAAGTAAAATAATTAACTTGGCTCATGAAGGACACCTGGGCAGAAGTTTAACTAAATCTAGACTGAGAGCTGTGTACTGGTGGCCTGGGCTTGACCGAGATGCAGAGGCTGTTGTGAAGGATTGTGTATCTTGCGCATGCAGTGACAAAAGTAAGGTTATGAGGAAAGCTCCACTGTACCCTGTAGAAACACCTGAGAAGCCTTGGTTGAAATTGGGTCTTGATTTCATGGGACCTTTTCATCTTTTGCCTGCCAATGAACGGTATGTATTGTTGTTGGTTGATTATGCATCGAAATGGGTGGTAACGAAGTGTGTGAGTTCTATAGACACCAGAACGGTTATTGAGTTTCTGAGGGAAGAATTTTCTCGGGAAGGTGTGCCAAGTCATTTGGTCACAGACAATGGGGTACAGCTGACATCTCAAGAAATTAAACTTTTCTTGGAATCTTTGGCTGTGGTACATTTAAGGACAGCTCTCTATTTACCTCAAGCTAACGGTCTTGCAGAGCGTATGAATAGAATGGTTAAATCATGTGTACAAGAGGCTGTTGTGACCAGAGCTCCATTGGCTGGTCTGCTCAGAGACTTGTGGTGGGCACATCGGAATACCCCTAATAGTATTACCAACATTGCTCCTTTTGAGTATATGAGAGGCAGGTCAGGGTGCACCAAAATGTTTCCAGCTTGGATGAAAAATAGATTGGAGCTGGAGGATTTTGATCATTTTGACTTTAAGAGGGTCGATAAGGCGTATGACCGTAAGAGGAACTACCAAGGGAAATACAAATTGAGTTATGACTCAAAATGGGGCGTTTCTAATGTTAAATGGAAGATTGGTGACATGGTGCTGGTAAAGGATCCTACTTTTGTGACAAAGGGAAGATCGAGATTCAAGGGTCCTTACAGTATTAAGGAAGTAAGAAAAAATGTTGTTGTTTTGGATAATGGAGATGTGTGGAGTATGTCCAGGATTGTGAAAGATTCCACTTCTCCAGAGAACCAAGGAATGAAAAATAGTCATGAGTCCGAGGGCGGGGTTCAAACCAAGGTTTCTTCCAGGTTACGCTCTGAACCAAAATGGTTAAAAGATTTTGTGCATTAGAATTTATTGGTACTGTGCTTAACACATGGTGCCTTGCTTATAATTGCAACATAGTATAATCTGTATAGTAACATGTAGATCATAGTGGAAACCTGTTAGCAATATGTAGTAAGCTATATTTCCTTCCTAGTATGTAAATATTATTTTTCTCTCCTTTTAAAACATGTTCCCTATCTTTTCTTAGTGTTTGATTTGGGGTAAGGGGGATGTGTTATAGTTACCTGGTTATGATTCTGTCAATGTAAGGCACATATTAGAACCCTCAATTCATCAGGGTTCCTTGTGCGAGTGATGAGCAAAGGAGGTTCTTTGGCAGTTGGACAGAGTGAGCGTCGAGTGTAGCCGCTCTGTCCTGGGTTGGTGGTATTGGAATAAAGCTGTGGTTAAATCTAACCTGTATCAGCATCATAACACAGACCTAATAACCAAGTCAGGAATACATCCCTCTACTTATGTGGCCAGACATTGCACAGCTTCTAATAGAGACTAGTGTGGACTGGATGGTTAGTAGATAAAATATGGCATTATTGGAAAAAAAAGATAGTTCTGAAAGTCCAGGCTGAGTGATCTCTACATGCTAATATTTACTCTATTATACAAACTCCTGTATCATCCCCAGAATAATGAAATGCTTGGGAAGCCTTTCTGTGTTGGAACCTGAAACCCTCCTTTTATACACAGGATTCTGCAAGTCTCCCGAGCTATCTTTAAAATAAAAAGAAAGATGAGCAAGTCTCCCGAGCTATCTTTAAAATAAAAAGAAAGATGAGATTGGAAAATGTCAGCCAACCATAAGCTATTCTCCCCATCAGCTGTTCCTGAACCAGACAATATCAAGGAATATTGAGCATATGGCAAACTTCATTATGCTCCTAAAAGTGTACAAAAACGTCACACCATAAAGAAGGAAAGCGGTTTCCCATACCTGAGAAAAATATGCTCCGAAACCCCAGAAGAGGTTTCATTAAGTTACTGTACACAACATCTCACCCACCGAACTTAACACAAAATGGGAAAGAGAAGGGTGGAATATCAACCTCAACCCTCAAATGCATAACTCAATGGCACATTATTCAAATCCCTTTGCTTACCTGGAAACATGGATGTAGGGTAGGTCAAAGTTTGTTAGATACCTCCCATCCTGCCTCCAGGCACAGCAACCCAGAAGCCAAGCAAGGAAGACTGGCTGCAAAAAACAAACAGAGAAGCCCCACCCCTGGTGAACAGATTTAGAAGCGCTCCAAGCCCATGCAGAAGGAAACCACAAAACCAAGAAATTAAAGATATGTTAGGTACAGGAAGCAGGCCCTAAAAACAAGGATGATCTGAGGCACTCCACCTCCTCCATGGTACTCATGAAAGGGGGAGCCTGAGGGGATGGAAGGAAAGAGAGTGGGAGTTGTCCCATTTCTGAGGGGGGTTTTCCTAGGTAAATGTGATGAAAAACAAGTCTCCAAATAAATTTGCCAACCTTAGATCACCTTAAAGTCCTTGTGGAACATAAGTAAACAATTAAAAACTGAGATTTTTTTTGTCCTCATTGACCTCCATAACCAGAAACAGGATGGGCTCCTCGAGATTTTCTTTGGGGCTTGGGGTATCCTTGCCTTGCATCTCATGTATAATATCTCTGAGAAGGCCCTTGCCTCGTTTGGCCCTAGTCACTGAAGCATCCAGATTTTACAGCCCGATGTCAGAGCATAAATAAGGCTGTTCTTTACTGGGACTCCCTCCCTAGGCATAATCCAAGCCATGACTTCTGTCTTATCATTATTGACAGCATACCCAGCCACCTTTCCAAACTCCGCTGTTAGCGCCTCCAAGGCTGGTATTGCACCCTTTAAGTCAGTCGTATAAACCATTAAATCATGCACATACAGGGAGACTTTCCTTAACGACCCTCTGCACCTAAAGGGATATATCCTCTGCTCTTCACTGATTTAACATGCTGGTGAGGTGGTCGACAAATCTAAATTAGTAAATACTAGGATGTGGTAGGATTGGGAAAGTAATGTATTTTAAGAGGTGTGTTTGCAGGTGCGTCACAGCAGCATGTGGGGGCGCGGAGGCTGGTAGTACTTGTGATAATCATGTGACGCTGTCTTTTACCTTTTTGTTCAATTACTTCACACCAGCATTTGGACTTGGGTTTTGATCTGGCAATGATCATGCATAGAGGTTGTTAGATCATCGTGAACACAATGTTTAACTTGCCTCATCGACCCACAAACAATAGTGCCTTCCTGAGCCTTCCTGTATTCCTGCCTGTTCTGCCCCCTCACTGCGGTTATGAAAAGCTGTAGGCTCCCTTTGCACCAAGGCAACCACAATTTAGCGCTGCATATCACTCCCTCCTATTCCACTCTTCTCATTTAGAAGCTCTGCAAGGATATATCATGTCTAGGGATCAGCTAATGCTGCTGCATAATTCAGAAATAATGAAGTGATGGTGACATGCAGAGAATGGAGAGTTTGCTTAAAGGCCATCACCAAGGATGCATTAGCCGCTGGCGGAACGGCTGTCCCATTTTATAAAACCCCATAGGTGGAGTGACGCGCCGCCTGCTCTACCCCTGCTCACGACAGGGGAGCCACTTCAGACTTTTCTTCCAATTATGGTGGAGAGCAGTGAGCAGTCCCGCTCCCCACAGCAGACTAGGAACTCAACAACAGGAGTGCTTCCCTGAGGGCTGCCAAAAGATAATGTCAGCAAATGGTTAATGTGACTTCAGGCGAGGCTCACAATAGCCAAATCTGCAAGCTATGGAATCGGCTGAGAATCTCGTTATTCACTGGAAAGAATAATGGTTTCTAATTGGGCAGGCTATGACAAATAAAGCCTGGTGGAAGCCCTGCCTTATTTTATTGGTCTGGCCTAAAGACAGCTTTAGCTGTTTCGACCGCCTCATATTTTTTTAAAACAGTCTTGATAAAAATATATATGTTCGCATACAGACATAGAGGCGGCTTTGGGTCACCCCTATCAAGCTATTGACCACTTCAAGCGTCATTCACGTATGGCTTCAGCCCATGGCAGCATGCAACATGGAGCAGTGGGTCAGCCCACTCCAGCTGCTGGCTGAGCTGCTCTCTGAGTGGATGCATTTGACCGATCGCATGTGCACATCCACCTAAAAATAGTGTACTCGGTGCCAGAGCTACTGGGCCAAACGGGGTGTCGGTTCATTTTTCGTTTATTCTTTTGAGGAAAATCCCATTAACTTTAGACAGCAACATATTATTTTTTTCTTTTTATTTTTTCAAATTTGCATTATATTCGTAAAAGAAAAAAAATATACATGCTGGCCACGCCCAGACCTATTGGCATTTGTAAAGCAATGATCTTGCAGCCTCAATAATGCAACGCTAGCAACGGCCTTTCTCCAAATCTCACACTGCCACCAGGAAATTTCTTCTCACATAAACGATCCCATATTGCCACAGAAAAGGATTTATGCAAAAGCACAAACGCTTTCCACGTGGAGATAATACGGGCAACGTTGCAGAAATGCGCGTTTGTCCTGCCTTTACTACTACGCAGTGCCAGCGCCAGGGAGTGGCGTGCCCTTCTTCCCAATGAGGGGCTCAGCTCCTCGGAGGGCTCGTGTCCTCTGCAGAGAAAGCATGGCGCTCCAGGTACAGACAGGCGGGGAGCTTCCAGATTGTGCTGCCCCCGCGCCTCCCAAATCCTCAGACACAGTATTTTGCGTGTCTCGTCTTTTTGCTATCTTTATTCGTTTTAGTCTTTTTCTTAGTCATACTTTGGTATTGTTACTTACGTGGCTCACGTCTATTAGAATGTGGCCCCCGGTGTAGGTAAGACGCCCACACAGCTATGACATCTTTTTATTTTCCACCAGTCCTGATCCTACAGACCGCCTACTCTCAGGTGATGTCAGGAGTACACCTGGGGTGGGGTGTAGGCGCCCGTACACAGCTCTACAAAATTTTGAACTTCGTCATGTGTTTTCCTAGTTTTTTTGTGACCCCAAAAATGTGAAAATATATAAAAAGCATCAGCGTTTTGTTGCTAGTTCTTTCGATATTTAAATAAAGCAGTGTCTGGGTTAACAAGGTTCTAGGTCAACACAAGAGCAGGGTGGCAGAAATTCACCAGTTCAGCTTTTCCGTAACAATAGTCCCAATTATTTTTGTGGCGCGCATAACGGCCTTATAAACTGCAGCAATCAACTGTTATTAAGGGGTAAAAAGAGGATTTTAATAGAAGTCCCCTAGTCAAGTCGTCGGCAGGCCTTCCTTTCAGGCGTCCTGACGGGTGGTCTTCTCGCTCCGTCTAGGAATAACATGGCGAATTACCTGCCTCTGTATTGTCTCTCCAGACACGGCAGACCGCAGCTGGATGGCAGCTGCAGGGGTCTGCTTGTTATCTAGCGTAAAGCCACAAGCTTAACCCGCATCTGTCCCCTCCGACACAAAAGAGAGCACTCCCAGATTCCAATTTGAAGCTAAGTAAGGACAGGCAGCACAGAAGACGTGCTAACAATGCCACTCAACCTTCCTCTCCAGGACCGGAAAACGTGTAGATCAGGGCGCGCGTGCAGAGGGCGGCGCGTGTGCAGAGGGCGGCACGCAGTTTTACGCACGCTTCTCACCTCCGCCTCAGCAGAACGACATGTGGTCCTTGCTAAAAGAATACTATTTCGACAGAAACTAAAGAAAACATACCACAAACATTTGTGGTATACTGCACAATATTTTCATGTAAAACTATTGTATTTTGCATGTTCTATGACACCAATTGATGGCTCAATAAATGACACTTATACAAACCGGATACATCCCTTGTGCATCCAATATTTGGTGTTAATCAACACAGAAATTCCTCTCCTCTTAGGAGTACTGGCAAAGCCAATAGTCTGTAGCATTTTGGGCCTTGACTAAAATATATATTTTCTTTTTTTTTTAATCCTGCTGCCATGAAAACAAAACAAGACATTTGTTTCTAGTGTAGATGAGACAAACAGTTTAATGTGTCATGGCCAGTGTCCTTTTGAAATGTAAAATAGACTCTCAAGGATGGCAATACAGCAACTTCACAGGAGGTGGAATGATATACTAAATAGCCAATAGCATGAGGTGAGAAAGAAATATATTCACCAGGGTTGAGACAAAGCCTACTCTAAGTATATTATAAAAAAAACTGGTGGCAGTTGTGTTTGTAAACGGCTTCACTGAAAAGTAAAAAAAACAACAAGCATTTGCAATGCAATGGGTCTCGCATTTGGTCGAGTTAGTGCTATTAGCGTTGTAAACTCCTAACCGGACTTTTCTTGCCACATAAATTGAAAATGAAAAGTAAAACAGTTTCACATAAGCAAGCCAATTCAAAGCGCCATGGCTGCAATGAGCATCAACCTGAAGAGAGACACAAAAGGAAAAAGAAGTTCGTTTGCAGTCAAACTTATCAGCAAAAGTGCAATTAGCCATGTAACAGGGGTGATGGCGAAGGCGGTAACAAAACGTCACCAAGGAGGGACAAACCAAAAGCATTTACCAATGTCATCAAAGGATTTTTGAAGGGCAAACCAACGAATGAGTGGTAGCAATGGGCGTGGTTAAAAGCCCAGATACATCTCTGCACGTCGGAAAAGTAGTGCTTGCACGCTGCTATGCACAACCTAAAAATAATAAAATACAAAGACGTCACCTCAACCTCTCACTTTGAGCTATCTATGCTGGCTACATGTTCCACAGCTCAATAATGTATTCTGCAAACCAAACCCTCAAGGCTGTACAATGCAAAACATCAAAAGCACACGGCAATGTGAAAGCTGCATTTTTGACTGGCGCTACAACTGGTCAATAGTGATGATGGAAATAAGTAACAAACAATCAATAAGAGTGTACTGAAATCCAATTTGTCCATAAAATGTATCCTAAGACATGCTGTACCCTGAACACCACTGACACTTAGTGAAAGAACATGTTCAATGCTGACAAGTTCTCACCTTTAACAATAAAAAGGCCATGCTTTCATTTCGTAAGCGACAGGCTGCCTTGAGAGATCATGCCATACAGGAAAAAAGGCTACTTATACTGTCCAATCGCTCTAATAATGTTTCCGTTGTACAAATACCCATAAGTACATCTTTCCTTCAAGTCCCAAGACATTGCTACACATCAATTTTAATAATTATTAATGCATACTACATTTGTTAGGTATTAATTTATTTCTTATTTTAAAGTTGAGAAAAATAATTTTACTTTAATTCATTAAAGTTCTTATCCAAAATTAATTTTCTAGTGCTGTAGCATTACTTTTATTTTGCTCTACATATACAATCGATAAATAAAATGAATTTACAATAATATTTAACATGAACAATTGTTGGTGTTCAGTTTCAAGTACATCAATTGTTTATGGTTCCCAATACTTTACCAGAGATCCCAGGTTCTCATATTAATTTAGTTATATTTTAATAAAAACTATTGCTACAGTAATTTTTAAATTAAAAACGGAGTATTTAAATATTGTATAATGAAACACTGAATATGTACTATTTTTGAATTTTAAACATTTTTTTTTTTATTAACAATATTTTTATTTATTTAAAATAATTTAATTAATTTACCATTATATCCTATGAGGTTTTTATTCCTACCTCCATTATTTTCTATGGGAGGGTGTTGCAGTACCAGGTTTTAGCTACGAGTGGTCCTGGACATACTATTTTGTTTTTTAAATAGTAAATTACACTCAGATTTTGTAAATAAGCACACAGCAGTAAACTTAATCAAAGGTATAAATTACTCAAAGGTGTAAGTGTTTTTTGTGAATATGGTCCTAAGATCCTAAAATTGCATTATTTTAAATTACTTATGGCTAGATTTACTCTGAGGTTTACAGAATATATCTATGATATTATTTTGTTATTGCAGGATTGTCACACACCGGAGCAGCCGGTGCTATTTTACCAAACCACCATTCTTTTTGCGGCCCATGCTGCCAGTGCTATATCTAGTTATGTACCACAAAGGCAGGCATAACATGCTTTTGTTATACAGTATAACCTTAGTCGACACCAGATGTCACCATAAAACCAGAGAAAGGCTCCTAATCGTTTTCTGACCTGGGTACCACAAAAGCTTCGGACAAGCCTTCCTCCTTTGGGTCTGCACTAACTAATGGGAGGGTCAAGCTCCTAACTTTGCATATGCGGACATGGTTGTCCACACGTTGGTTAAACCTTCTTACAAGGCAGTGTTTAACCTATGTGCCCCATGGGGCAGTATACCTCAGGGAACAGGAAGATCTCAAATGGTATCCTTTGAATATTTGTTCTTAATTATTTCCGTCCCTTCTACCAATGCTGCTTTTCCTTCCTCCCCAAAAAGCTAAGTCAGTCTTAACTGTGACTCAGCTGGTAGTGAAGGCGGGGGCCTTATTAAAACTCTCATCAAAGGCCTCCACCACAGAGAGGCCAAGTTTGAAGTGGCACGTGCTGCCGCAGTAGAGCAGTAGTGATGTGCGCTGGTTATACGTAATATTTTGTTTAAATGTTTCTATAGATTGATTCACGCGTTGTGGTAATATCCGTGGTTGGACGGCATGAATGTCATTTAGGGGCACTACCATAGCGACCTCAGGCATCTGAGGTGGCAAATTCTGTGCCAGGGACACACTGGCAACTCATCCTTATGGACGTCAGTTGGGGCTCCACGCTCTTTGATTTCTGTCAATTTGTTATCACACTAATAGTGAATAATACTATATTATTAATTATTAGCATAATAAAAATGGAGTGCAATCAGCTGGAATATGCCCTTCCATGGCAGCTGAGGCAGAGTGTTTATGTGAGAGAGTGTATGTAAGTGTGAATGTGTAAGTATGTGTGTGTGAGTGAAAGTGGAGGCCAAAGGGGGTGTGATGTCACTTCCGCTACCCCTAGCATTTTGGGAAATTGACGTCCATGTTGGAAGGGCCTTTACACAGATAGTGTATTCACGGAGACTGTGATTGATGCAATTCTTCAGCAAAATTATGTCTCCAGTATATTTTACAAACTCGCCCCTCGAAAATGTAATACAAAATTGGAATTCAAGCATGGGACACAGTGCTTTAAATGGAAATATAGAAGTGCAGATATTCTCTAGAATGACTACCTGTTTGGTCCTCAGAAGTGCTGGTACTCTCCCATTAATTGTATTGGAGCAGGGCTGCGCAGTGCAGGTACTCACCCTTTGAAATGAAAGAAGTGCAGGTACTCAGTACCGGACAGTACCTGCCCATTTAACACACTGATGGGACATCAACTAAACTGAGATTTTTAGGTGCACTGGTGGTGGGACTAGGATGCGTCAACGGGCACCAGACATCATGGGAGGCACTAGGTGTGCACTGTTTTGAGACGGCTCAGCTTGATCTAAGCAGTTGCCTTTGCAACTGCAATATACTCATAGCGCAGTTTGCTCTGCATAGCTCCCAAATACCATCGTCTCATTTTATTACTATGATTATGTTAAAGAAAAAAAAAAAACACACAGCTGCAAATGTTTAATGTGAAAATGGCAGGCCTGGCATCACATGTGCTGTGTGCTTAATTAGAACCGGTGGGACCAATTGGCATTCATTTTTCAGGACTGCCACTTACATTCCCTCAGCAGACTGACTCCCAGCAAGAGGATGATTATATACGTCAATTATTCCGGGTCATGGAGTTTGCCCCTGCTTTTTCACCGGGTCCCCATGTATGGTGTGTGACCTTGAGAAGGCCTTTGCTTCACTTGATTGGACATATCTTTTTACTCTGTTCCATTGCTTCAGCCTAGGCAAACACCTGGTATGGCGCATTCAGCTTCTATATATGCATACTCAGTGCTTAATTTGTAAATAAAAACATGCAGGTGTTCAAACCCTTCCTCTTAAACATGCAGCTGCTGCAATTAATTGTGCAAACACGGAATACTGAGGCAGCATAGTCCTGAAGCCATCTCGGCCCTCTTCAATCCATTTAAAGCCACTCCCTGCCCCTTCTGCTCACTGTTGCAGCTTTCTGCCTTTGTGACGCTTTTTCGTTTTTCTCTTCCTCCGTCTTTCCCATATGTATCTTTTGCTCGCAGCAAATGCTTGAGGCAGAAGACTAAGCGCCGGCCCTCAAAAATAAGTGCCAGTGCTCCACACCGGAAACAACAAGCACAAATTAAGCACTGTGCAAACCACAGCAAGTGTTAGCATTTGCCGTTATGTACATATAAGTCAGATCCCATTTCGGTCCATAGGGGCACCCAGCAGGGATGTCCCCCTCCCACCTTCGCCTTAGCGATGGAGTCATCTCGATACAACTGAGCCACAGGCGGATAGAGTAGAGCATTCCCCTGAGAGGCAGGACACATGCAGACTCCCTGCATGCAGGTGGTCTGCTATTATACGTCCAGGACACTACATTGGGATGTCAGGACATAGCGCAGGCTCTAGATGAATTTCATGCAGTGCGGGCTTGTCTTTTAAGTGGAAAGAGTACTGACAAAATATTTAATTGCAAGCAGCACACGTGGAAATCAACACTAGTGCTTGAAGCACAAATATAGAACTTTCTGGATCATTACATTGAGACTCTTGAACACTGTAATCATTCATATCTGCCTGTTTATGCAGGGTTACATGTTCCTCACCGAGATCACTGGGGCTACCACCCCCTCCTAGAAAAAAGGACAGATTCTTGTGGAATGGGACAGGCTTTAGACAACGACTGATCTGGATTTAAGCTCAGGACATACATCATTCATATATCTAGTCTCACTTCAGGTGGAGACTGGTTTTTAATCTTGGTTGGTTGTTCTCGCTCCAGAAGCATTACAGAGTGAATTTATATACAAGCCAGTACTTGAAAGTAAAATGAAGTAAATAAATACATACATATTTAAATCTGCCTTGTTATGTTTCCCTTTCATCTCTTCTTGTACCATCCCCCCTTGGCACTGACATTCTTAACTCTTCCCACTCAATCTCCATTTCGCTGCTCTAGGTTCCTGGCCTTTTACCAGAACATGTTGGCAGTAGAACATTTATTTCTTAACTTTAATGGAGCAGCAAAATGATGGCTTATAAAAGGCTATTAAAGGCACATTACCAGGCACACCTATCATCATCATCTGCAGATGCATCACGCAAGAGAAATCAGATTTTCTCTTTCATTATACAAGCACTTCATGCCATTAAGTCAGCTGCTTGTCATGAACAATTCCCTTTGTGAGTGATTCAAATATCATTGGTTTTCAACCTATGGCTAGCCATTCCTCCGTTTTTAAGTTCTTGTTTTATTGATTTTCCCACTGCAATGAGGGATCAGTCTGCCATATTACAAGTTCCATAGATTATAATGGAGCTTGTAACACAGCGGATGGGATATCTGTCACGTTTATGATGGAGTAACCGCATCAGCCAAGATCAAAATCAGGCCCTCTGTTGTGTACAGTACAGGGCTGTCGCTGTTTGTTGGTTTGCTTGGCACTCTGCTTTACAGCCTTGTAATTGGTCAATGTAGGCCTGGCATAATTTCAGTTCCTCTGTGTGGAGCAGGGACCAAGCAATAATTGATTCAACTTAATCAGTGCCCGTTCATTTCTCCAGACAAGACTGAGGGACTATTTTGTTGTTTTTAACATCTAGTGCCCTGCAAACAGAAGCCTTGTGACTGTCAAAATAGTCCCCAGCAGGACAAACAAAATTGCAAAGTTTAATTTTTTAAAGCTAACTTTCTTTTATTTTGCAAAGTCATCTTTTCTCAGTTTATACTCCTGCTTTCTTTTACTCGTGGGCACTGTTCTCAAAAGATGACGATTATCTTGTTCTAAATATTGCAAAGCGACATTGTTGCTTCATTATGTGTAATTTCTGAAATTATGCTTTAACACATAATTGTGCAGTAACCCCAGTCCATCCCATTCCAATCTGCCCACACCTCACCCCACATCAATCCACCCCACACCAATTTATCCCATTCCAATCTAATGCACTCCAACCCACCCCAATGTAATCTGACCTACTCCAGTTCACCCCACTCCAAGCCAATCTGCCCCACTTCAATCTACCCCACTCTAATCAAAAACAACATGCTCGACTTCAATCTGCCCCACTCCATTCCAAAACAATATGCCCCACTCCAATCCAAAACAATATGCCCTACTTCAATCCAAAATACTATGCCCCACTGCATTCTGCTGCACTCCAATCCAAAACAATCTGCCCCACTACAATCTGTCCCACTGCAGTCCAAAAAAATCTGGCCCACTCCAATCTACCCCCGTTTAATTCAAAACAATCTGCCTCACTCTAGTCCGCCCCACTCCAATCTGCCTCCACTCCAATCCAAAACAATCTGTCCCACTTGAAACTGCCTCACTCCAATCTGCCCGCTCTAATCCAAAACAATCTGCCCCACTCCAATATGCCCCACTTCAGTCTGCCCCACTCTAATTCACAACAATCTGCCCCACTCCAATATGCCCCACTCCAATCCAAAACAATATGCCCCACTACTTTCCAATCCACCCCACTCAACTCACACCACTCCAATCCACCACACTCCCATCCAATCCACACCACTCATATCCAATGCAATCCACCCCACTCTAGTCCAATCCACCTTAACACAATCTGCCCCACTCCAATCCGCCCACTCCAATCTGCCTCCACTGGAATCCATTTCAATCTGCCCCACTTTAATCCAAAACAACCTGCCACACTGCAACTCGCCCTACCCCTACATGTGCCACTCCAACCTGCCCCACTCCAATCCTAAACAACCCACTCCGATCCAAAACAATCTGCCTCACTCCAATCCGAAACAATCTACCAAACTCTAAACTGTCCCTCTCCCATCTGCTGCATTCGAATCCATTTAAATCTGCCCCACTCCAATCTTCCCCACTTTAATCCAAAACAACCAACCCCACTTCAACCTGCCACACTCAAACCTGCCCCATTCCAATCCTAAACTACCCATTCCAATCCAAAACAATCTGCCCCATTCCAATTTGCCCCACTTCAATCCAATCCACATGACTCCATTACCATTCACCCCATTGCATCCACCCCATTCCAATCTAGTAGACCCCACACCAATTCACTCCACCCCAATTTAGCCCTATCCAATCTACCCTATTCTAATCTAATACATCCAATACACCTCACCCTAATCCAATCAAGCCCACTCCAATCCACTCCAGTCCAATCCACCCTAATACAGTCCACTCCAATCGATCCCTGTCCACTTCAGTCCAGCTCACCCTACTCCAATACAACCCACCCCACTACAATCCAAACAATCCACCTACTCCAATCCACCCCATCCTGATCAAGTCCACTGCTACCCAATTAACTTCACTCCAATCCACCCACACCACCCCAATCCAGTATAATCCACTTTAATCTACTCCAGCCCAATCCAATCCAATCCTCATTAACCCACCCTTCTCCAGTCAAATTCACCTCACTCCGAACCACTTTAATCCACCCCACTCCAATACAGTCCACCCCTCTCCAATTAATCCATCCAAGCCCAATCCCATCCACCCCACAACCCAATGCATCTCGCACTAATCCAATCCACCCCACCCCAATTCACCACACTCAATCCAAACCAACCCACCCTAATCCACACCACCCAATCCAATCCACCCCAATCAATTCGATCAACCTTAATCTGATGTACCCCAATCCGATCCACCCCACCTCATTGCAATCCATCAATCAATCAATAAATCAATCATGGATTTGTAGAGCATAGCTAATCACCCATAGGGTCCCAGGGTGCTGTATGTGGATGTGCTGCTCAGTCGAAGAGCCAGGTCTTGGGGTCTTTCCTGACCTCAATCAGTGATGTTGTCTGCCTGAGCTTGAGGGGTAGTCAATTCCATGTCTGGGCTGCTAGGTTGGGGAAGACTCTTCCTCCTGCTGTGCCTTTCCGGATCTTGGGGACAGCTGCAAGGGCAAGCTGGGAGGAACAGAGATGTCTTTTGGGTATGCAGAAGGTGAAGCTGTGGTTGAGGTATGCTAGTCCTATGTTGTGAAGTACCGTGAAGGTGTGGATCAGGCAATCCATTTCACTCCAATACACCCTGCTCCAATCCACCCCAACCCAACACACCCCACTCAAATCCAATCCACCCACTGTAATGCAATACATCCCACTACAGCCCACCACATCACATCCCAATCCAATCAACCCAATTTAAATCCACCCTACTCAAATCCACCACCCCTCTCCACCTGACTCCATCCCACCTGACTCCAATCAATCCTACTCACTCCAAACCACCACACTCTATTCCAGTCCACCCCACTCTATCCCGAAGCAATCCACCCCATCCCAGTTCAATCTGCCCCAATACAACTCAATTCCTCCAGCCCACCCCTATCCAGTCCACCCTACTCTTATCCAGGCCACCCCACTCCAGTCCAATCAAGTCTACCCAACTTCAGTCCAATCCAGTACACCCAACTTCAGTCCAATCCAGTCCACCCAACTTCAGTCCAATCCAGTCCACCCAACTTCAGTCCAATCCAGTCCACCCAACTTCAGTCCAATCCAGTCCACCCCACTCCAGTCAATCCACCCCACTCCAATCCAGTCCACCCCACTGCAGTCCAATCCAGTCCAGTCCACTCCAGTCCAATCCAATCCAGTCCAGTCCAATCCAGTCCAGTCCAGTCCAGTCCAATCCAGTCCAATCCAGTCCAGTCCACTCCACTCCAGTCCACTCCACTCCAGTCCACTCCAGTCCAATTCACCCCACTCCAGTCCAATTCACCCCACTCCAGTCCAATTCACCCCACTCCAGTCCAATTCACCCCACTCCAGTCCAATTCACCCCACTCCAGTTCAATTCACCCCACTCCAGTTCAATTCACCCCACTCCAGCCAGTCCAATCCACCCCATCAATCCAATCCAAACTACCCACCCCAATCCAATCCACGCCACTCAAATCCATCCCAGTCCAACTCATCCCATTTCAGTCCACCCCACTCCAGTCTATTTGAATCTGCCCCTCTTTAATCCAAAGCAACCTATCCCACTCTAACCTGCCCCACTCAAACCTGCCACTCTAACCTGCCCCAAACCAATTCTAAACAACTCATTCCAATCCAAAACAACCTGCTCCATTCCAATTCGCCCACTCCAATCCAATTCACCCCAATCCATCACCATTCACCCAACTGCAATCCACCCCACTCCAATCCAGTTCATCCCACACCAATCCAATCCAGCCCAGTCCAATCTACCCAATTCCAAACCAATACATCCAATACCTCTCACCAAAACCAATCAACCCCACCCCAATCCACTCCAGTCTAATCCAATCCACCCCACCCTACTCTTATGCACTCCAATCCATCCTACCCCACTTCAGTCCAACCCAACCTACTGCAATGCAACCCACCCCACTCCAATCCAAACAATCCACATACTCAAATCCACCCCACTCTGATCAAGTGCACTGCTACCCATTCACCTAACTCCATTCCACCCGCACCACCCCAATCCAATATAATCCACTTTAATCCTTTCCAGCCCAATCAATCCACATGAACCCAGCCTTCTCCAGTCCAATCACCCCACTCCACACCACCTTAATCTACCCCACTCCAATACAGTCCACCCCTCTCCAATTAATCCACCCACACCAATCCCATGCACCCACAGCAAACCAATGCCCCCCACACCAATCCAATCAACCCCAATCCAGTCCAATCCACCCACCCTAATCCACACCATTCAATTCAATCCACCCCACTCAACCGATCCACTCCACTTAGTCTGACACACCCCAATATGATGCACCCCAGTCCAATCCACCACACCACAATGCAATCTATCCCACTCCAATCCACCTCACTCTAATCCAATCCACCCACTACAATGCATCCCACTACAGTCACCACACCACACCCCAAACCAATTCAATCCACCCTATTTCACTCCAACCCACTCCAATCCACCACAATCTATTCAAATCCACCCCATTCTATCCCAATGCAATCCATTCCACCCCTGTTCAGTCCACCCCACTACAATTCAATCCCTCCAGCACATCCCCAATCCAGTCCACCCCACTCTAATCCATTTCCACCCCTCTCCAATCCACTCCACCCCATTCCAATCCACTCCACCTCACCCCATTTCAATCCACCTCACTCCAGTCTTGTGCACCCCATTCCAGCCCGGTGAATCAAATCTACCCCACTCCACTCCAATCCAATCCACCCCACTCTGCCCCAGTCCAATCCACCCCAATCACCACAATCTAAACCACCCACCACAGTCCAAACCACCCACTCCAATACAATCTAATCCACACCAATTGAAACCATCCACCTCACCCTATTTCAGTCCACCCCACTCCAAGACAATTCACCCCACTCCAATCCACCCTACTCCACTCAGTCTACCCAACTCTACCCCAATCTCTACCCCAATCTATTTCACCCAACTCTACTCTAATCCAATCCACCCCACTACCTCAATTCACTCAAATCTATTCCACCCCACTTTCTGTCACTGATTCACTGAACTCAACCCCATCTACTGAACTCTACGACACTCTACTCCCCCGGCTCCACTCTACAACACTCCAACAAATCCAGTCTACAACACTCAACACTCTACTTCCCCATTCCACTCTGACACTCCAGACAACTAACTTTTAGTCTTGATGGACAGCAGCCACACTGGTGTACAACACTGCAAAACACATTGCCAAATCCAATATAGCTCTTGTATAGGCGAGGCCTATTGCCTTTACCAATGCCTCTTGTACCATCCTGCTTCATAAATCAGGACACCACGGATGGTACATAACTTGAAAATTTATTATGTTGGTCCCTCTACAACTCGATGCAGCTGTCCCTCTGCCAGTCAGACTACAACTGGCAACCTTGGAACCTCACAACATGAGAAGGAGCCTGGAACTTGGAAGGAATCTACACTCCAAGTTCCAGTTGCTTAACATCTCACATAGCATCTTAAACCATAACACATCACCCTCCCTTACAATAATTGCTTAGGAAATATTAAAACATTACTTTAAACTGCACTATGCAGGTAACAAAAAACATGCACAGTTAATGAATATAACCCCTTAAATGAGCAATAAACAATACTTTACACTTCACTATAAAGATAGTAAAAACGTGCAGTTAATGAATATAATCTCTTAAATACTCAGGAGGATGAATTTCACATCTGAGTCTTGTTCCATTTAGCCCCAAATTTGGTGCATCGACCCACCTAGAAGTTGACCCTCATCTCCATATCCTCCCTATTTCGTGCCACTATTCGTGTGTCACCTCTGTTCTGGGATGACTGAACTCTCCATCCGTCATCAACATGAATGGACTACTTCCTTTCTCCCGGACGCTCACCTCATGTTGTCCTCTTCATTGATACAAGGCCACCCGCCTATTATTCTACTTTTCTTCATTGTCTAATTCAATAGAAAAGCGAAGAGCACATACCACCCAGAGCAGATCCATGAACTTAGACAGACCAGTCCCTTTCCGACCACACCGTAGTTTAACCCAATCACCTTCCTGTATATTACAAAGAAAGGGAGCACACTGCTTACACTCCAGCAACAAAGTCCAACCCCAACGCATCATGGTAAATGCAGTCGACTTCGTAGTACATTCAGAAAGTAATAAAGTCTTTCACCTCTGTAGGCGTAGCAAGTGCTGTTTATCCCTGTACACGTGTTTCTGGGTTTAGCCCGTCATCAGCAGGGAGCAGCATGGTATAGGGGCTTGCTTGAAATGCCGCCAAATGTTTTCTCAGGTTAATGTACCACTCATGGCGCACAGGTGCCTCCCAAGGCTCGTCAGCCGTGGCTCAAGGGAGCCGTCCAAGGACAAAATTACAAAGAAAGGGAGCACACTGCCTACACTCCAGCAACAAAGTCCAACCCCAACGCATCATGGTAAATGCAGTCGACTTCGTAGTCCATTCAGAAAGTAATAAAGTCTTTCACCTCTGTAGGCGCAGCAAGTGCTGTTTATCCCTGTACACGTGTTTCTGGGTTTAGCCCGTCATCAGCAGGGAGCAGCATGGTATAGGGGCTTGCTTGAAATGCCGCCAAATGTTTTCTCAGGTTAATGTACCACTCATGGCGCACAGGTGCCTCCCAAGGCTCGTCAGCCGTGGCTCAAGGGAGCCGTCCAAGGACAAAATTACAAAGAAAGGGAGCACACTGCCTACACTCCAGCAACAAAGTCCAACCCCAACGCATCATGGTAAATGCAGTCGACTTCGTAGTCCATTCAGAAAGTAATAAAGTCTTTCACCTCTGTAGGCGCAGCAAGTGCTGTTTATCCCTGTACACGTGTTTCTGGGTTTAGCCCGTCATCAGCAGGGAGCAGCATGGTATAGGGGCTTGCTTGAAATGCCGCCAAATGTTTTCTCAGGTTAATGTACCACTCATGGCGCACAGGGGCCTCCCAAGGCTCGTCAGCCGTGGCTCAAGGGAGCCGTCCAAGGACAAAATTACAAAGAAAGGGAGCACACTGCCTAAACTCCAGCAACAAAGTCCAACCCCAACGCATCATGGTAAATGCAGTCGACTTCGTAGTCCATTCAGAAAGTAATAAAGTCTTTCACCTCTGTAGGCGCAGCAAGTGCTGTTTATCCCTGTACACGTGTTTCTGGGTTTAGCCCGTCATCAGCAGGGAGCAGCATGGTATAGGGGCTTGCTTGAAATGCCGCCAAATGTTTTCTCAGGTTAATGTACCACTCATGGCGCACAGGTGCCTCCCAAGGCTCGTCAGCCGTGGCTCTAGGGAGCCGTCCAAGGACAAAATTACAAAGAAAGGGAGCACACTGCCTACACTCCAGCAACAAAGTCCAACCCCAACGCATCATGGTAAATGCAGTCGACTTCGTGGTCCATTCAGAAAGTAATAAAGTCTTTCACCTCTGTAGGCGCAGCAAGTGCTGTTTATCCCTGTACACGTGTTTCTGGGTTTAGCCCGTCATCAGCAGGGAGCAGCATGGTATAGGGGCTTGCTTGAAATGCCGCCAAATGTTTTCTCAGGTTAATGTACCACTCATGGCGCACAGGTGCCTCCCAAGGCTCGTCAGCCGTGGCTCAAGGGAGCCGTCCAAGGACAAAATTACAAAGAAAGGGAGCACACTGCCTACACTCCAGCAACAAAGTCCAACCCCAACGCATCATGGTAAATGCAGTCGACTTCGTAGTCCATTCAGAAAGTAATAAAGTCTTTCACCTCTGTAGGCGCAGCAAGTGCTGTTTATCCCTGTACACGTGTTTCTGGGTTTCTTTTTGTCCAATGACTGCTCCCTTGAGCTAACGAGCTGACGAGCTCTGATGAGGCACCTGTGCGCCAGTGAGTGGTACATAAACCGGAGAAGACTTTTGGCGGCATTTCAAGCAACCCCACAGACTTGGCTGCTCTCTGCTGATGACGGTCTAAACCTAGAAACACGTGTCCAGAGATACACAGCACTTGCTGCACCTACTTAGGTGAAAGACTTTTGATCACTTTTTCAACACAAAACGAAGTAACTGCATTTACCATGATGCATTGGGGCTAACTTTTTGCTGGAGTGTGAGGCAGTGTGCTCCCTTTTTTCTTTTTGTCCAATGACTGCTCCCTTGAGCTAACGAGCTGACGAGCTCTGGTGAGGCACCTGTGCGCCAGTGAGTGGTACATAAACCTGAGAAGACTTTTGGCGGCATTTCAAGCAACCCCACAGACTTGGCTGCTCTCTGCTGATGACGGTCTAAACCAAGAAACACGTGTCCAGAGATACACAGCACTTGCTGCACCTACTTAGGTGAAAGACTTTTGATCACTTTTTCAACACAAAACGAAGTAACTGCATTTACCATGATGCATTGGGGCTAACTTTTTGCTGGAGTGTGAGGCAGTGTGCTCCCTCTTTTCTTTTTGTCCAATGACTGCTCCCTTGAGCTAACGAGCTGACGAGCTCTGGTGAGGCACCTGTGCGCCAGTGAGTGGTACATAAACCTGAGAAGACTTTTGGCGGCATTTCAAGCAACCCCACAGACTTGGCTGCTCTCTGCTGATGACGGTCTAAACCTAGAAACACGTGTCCAGAGATACACAGCACTTGCTGCACCTACTTAGGTGAAAGACTTTTGATCACTTTTTCAACACAAAACGAAGTAACTGCATTTACCATGATGCATTGGGGCTAACTTTTTGCTGGAGTGTGAGGCAGTGTGCTCCCTTTTTTCTTTTTGTCCAATGACTGCTCCCTTGAGCTAACGAGCTGACGAGCTCTGGTGAGGCACCTGTGCGCCAGTGAGTGTTACATAAACCTGAGAAGACTTTTGGCGGCATTTCAAGCAACCCCACAGACTTGGCTGCTCTCTGCTGATGACGGTCTAAACCTAGAAACACGTGTCCAGAGATACACAGCACTTGCTGCACCTACTTAAGTGAAAGACTTTTGATCACTTTTTCAACACAAAACGAAGTAACTGCATTTACCATGATGCACTGGGGCTAACTTTTTGCTGGAGTGTGAGGCAGTGTGCTCCCTTTTTTCTTTTTGTCCAATGACTGCTCCCTAGAGCTAACGAGCTGACGAGCTCTGGTGAGGCACCTGTGCGCCAGTGAGTGGTACATAAACCTGAGAAGACTTTTGGCGGCATTTCAAGCAACCCCACAGACTTGGCTGCTCTCTGCTGATGACGGTCTAAACCTAGAAACACGTGTCCAGAGATACACAGCACTTGCTGCACCTACTTAGGTGAAAGACTTTTGATCACTTTTTCAACACAAAACGAAGTAACTGCATTTACCATGATGCATTGGGGCTAACTTTTTGCTGGAGTGTGAGGCAGTGTGCTCCCTTTTTTCTTTTTGTCCAATGACTGCTCCCTTGAGCTAACGAGCTGACGAGCTCTGGTGAGGCACCTGTGCGCCAGTGAGTGGTACATAAACCTGAGAAGACTTTTGGCGGCATTTCAAGCAACCCCACAGACTTGGCTGCTCTCTGCTGATGACGGTCTAAACCTAGAAACACGTGTCCAGAGATACACAGCACTTGCTGCACCTACTTAGGTGAAAGACTTTTGATCACTTTTTCAACACAAAACGAAGTAACTGCATTTACCATGATGCATTGGGGCTAACTTTTTGCTGGAGTGTGAGGCAGTGTGCTCCCTTTTTTCTTTTTGTCCAATGACTGCTCCCTTGAGCTAACGAGCTGACGAGCTCTGGTGAGGCACCTGTGCGCCAGTGAGTGGTACATAAACCTGAGAAGACTTTTGGCGGCATTTCAAGCAACCCCACAGACTTGGCTGCTCTCTGCTGATGACGGTCTAAACCTAGAAACACGTGTCCAGAGATACACAGCACTTGCTGCACCTACTTAGGTGAAAGACTTTTGATCACTTTTTCAACACAAAACGAAGTAACTGCATTTACCATGATGCATTGGGGCTAACTTTTTGCTGGAGTGTGAGGCAGTGTGCTCCCTTTTTTCTTTTTGTCCAATGACTGCTCCCTTGAGCTAACGAGCTGACGAGCTCTGGTGAGGCACCTGTGCGCCAGTGAGTGGTACATAAACCTGAGAAGACTTTTGGCGGCATTTCAAGCAACCCCACAGACTTGGCTGCTCTCTGCTGATGACGGTCTAAACCTAGAAACACGTGTCCAGAGATACACAGCACTTGCTGCACCTACTTAGGTGAAAGACTTTTGATCACTTTTTCAACACAAAACGAAGTAACTGCATTTACCATGATGCATTGGGGCTAACTTTTTGCTGGAGTGTGAGGCAGTGTGCTCCCTCTTTTCTTTTTGTCCAATGACTGCTCCCTTGAGCTAACGAGCTGACGAGCTCTGGTGAGGCACCTGTGCGCCAGTGAGTGGTACATAAACCTGAGAAGACTTTTGGCGGCATTTCAAGCAACCCCACAGACTTGGCTGCTCTCTGCTGATGACGGTCTAAACCTAGAAACACGTGTCCAGAGATACACAGCACTTGCTGCACCTACTTAGGTGAAAGACTTTTGATCACTTTTTCAACACAAAACGAAGTAACTGCATTTACCATGATGCATTGGGGCTAACTTTTTGCTGGAGTGTGAGGCAGTGTGCTCCCTTTTTTCTTTTTGTCCAATGACTGCTCCCTTGAGCTAATGAGCTGACGAGCTCTGGTGAGGCACCTGTGCGCCAGTGAGTGGTACATAAACCTGAGAAGACTTTTGGCGGCATTTCAAGCAACCCCACAGACTTGGCTGCTCTCTGCTGATGACGGTCTAAACCTAGAAACACGTGTCCAGAGATACACAGCACTTGCTGCACCTACTTAGGTGAAAGACTTTTGATCACTTTTTCAACACAAAACGAAGTAACTGCATTTACCATGATGCATTGGGGCTAACTTTTTGCTGGAGTGTGAGGCAGTGTGCTCCCTTTTTTCTTTTTACCTTCCTGTATATGTTTATTAGTCCTTCCCTCCTCAATCTGATTTTCATTCTCGTCCATACTGCCCCATGAGCTTGCTCTACAACTGACTTTGTTCCAGGCTTTCTCCCACGCATCATTTCAAATGGAGCCTTGCCCGTCGTCCATTGAGCACTTGTGCAATATGAGCAGACAATCTCCACCACCATCTCACCAACATTTAGTCCACTGCCAACAGCCATCTGAACAGGACCTTTCACCATCCTATTGCCCTTTTCCATGATTCCTTTATTTTGTGGATTATATAATGAGGTGTGTTTGTGCCTTATCCCAAAGAATGCACATGTGAAGTAATCTGTGTACCATTATCTGTGATAATAACCAATGGAACACCCTCATCACACATCACCTCTCCCAACAACAAAAGCACTAGTTCTGGTGGTAACGTCATTCATAAACTTCACTACTAGCCACTTAGTATGTACATCCACAATCACCATGGTATATCCCAATTCACCTCTCAATTCCTTCATAGTTCCAATGAAATACTTACACACCATGTGCCATGCTTTCCTTAGATCCTTTATGTGCCCTAAGTCTGCTTGCATGCCAACTTTCAAGCGTTTCTCTCCTTCTTTATGTATACCAAACCCTTCCACCCAGTTATCTACTTGTTCATCCATGCCGGGCCACCACCACTCAGCTCTCAAACACTTTTTGTTCTGGATTGGCCTAGATGTCCCTCATGAGCTATTGTTACAAGTCTCTGAGGCAATCCATGAGGAGGAATAAATTGTTACCCTCTCATGATCACCATGTCCTCACACATCAACAGTTCATCCAGGACTTTGAGGTAAGGTCTCACTGAGAGGGCAACATAACTCCCCCTTCTAGCTCCCATAGAATCAAGCATTTAACTTCCTTAAGCATGGTATCAGACTCCATTTTCTTGCCCATTCCTGCATGGAAGTAGCGTGCACACTACCAAGATCCAACACATCCATCACTGATGCCACAGCACCCTCATTCTCTTTTGTCAAGACCGCTGGACCATCCACCTCATGCCGATTCAGAGACAACTTTGACAAACAGTCAGCTTGACAATTCCTCTACCCCTGGATGTGTTCTACTGTGTTATATACTCTTGTAATCGAGCAGCCAGTCTAGCTAACCTCACAGAACCTTCACCTGCCCCGCCTGGTAACAAGATCTTAACCAGGGGATTGTGGTCCATTTACAGAACAAATTTCGAACCCCACAAGTAAGTTCTAAAGTACTCTGCACCCTAGGCTGCTACAAGTGCCTCACATTTAATTACAGAATAGTTTCTCTCGGAAGTGGTGAAGGTTCTAGATGCAAATGCCACCATTTTCTCCTGTTTGTTGTGTATTTGTGAAAGCACTGCTCTCAACCCCATGGGCACTTTCATCAACTGTGAGGATAGACTTTAACCTAGTATTAAATTGTGTCAAAATGTCAGCCTTACAAATTTCTTCCTTAATTCACTCAAAATGTTTTGTTGCTCCTCCACCACCAGAAACAGTCACCGTTCTTTAACAAAAGTCTTAAACATTCTGTCTTGTCTGAAAAGTTCTGTACAAACCTAATATATTATTCTATGAGGCCCAAGAAGGACCTCAAATAGTCTTTAGCAGATGGGGCAGGAGCCAACTTTATTGCATTCAACACATTTTTCTTGGGTTTTACACCATCACCACTAATACTGTACCCTCAGGTATTTTAACTGTTCTACTAGAAACTTGCATTTATCTTGCCTCAAGGATTATCCAGCCTCTTTTATTCTGTGGAGGGCTTGCATAAGGCCCATGTTATGTTGTTAAACGGAGTCACCAAATATAGAAATATCGTCTTGAACATAAAGAATGTTAGCCATGCCTCTGAATAGTTCTTTCATCATGCGCTGAAAAAAGCTTGCAGACAAGCACAAATCGTTTAGCATCCGCATAAACTCAAATGTACCTTCCATGGTAATGAGGGCTGTAAGAAGTTTAGACTCATCATGTAGCTTAATCTGGTGGTAAGCATTCTTCAAATCCAATTTGGAGAAATACCTCCCACCACATAGTGCCAAAAATAATTTGTTAATGTTCGGCAACGGGTACATGTCCACCACCAAATTCTGGTTAAGGGACCTCAAATCTATGTAAAAACCTGTATTTGCCATCGGCTTTCTCAGTAATCACCAATGGAAGTATGCATGTGGATGTTTCTATGGGTTCAATTACCCCTGCAGATATAATCTCTTCTAACATTTTCTTCACTGGTGCACGTACCACTAGAGGATTTCTATGTAGTTTATCGGACCGGGAACACATTCGGTTTTAAAACAATTTTGGGGACATAACAGCCCAATTTTTCCTTGAATACATCCTGGGCCTCCTCAAGAATGTCAGACAATGGAAGGTCACTGACTACCATCAACTTGGCTAGGTGCCCTGGGATGGACCACAATATTTAGATCGGACTGGTGCTTTCATCCTAAAATAGGTGGTCCATCCTCTGCCACATACACTTTGACTTTAATTTTTCTCCCCTCCAAACTCTATAGTTGTTTCCCTATATCCTACAATATCTGTTTTTACACATTGATACCCAACGGGGTTAATGTCCTTAGGTAGTAGATTGATACATTTCCAATGGTCTACAAACATATAATTAGGGATAATGGTGTACATGGAACCTGAATCAATCATGAGCTCTACAGTACATCCATTGATTATGAACTCTGCCTTAGGTCTGTTGCTTCTTTTCTGCATCATGTCAACATCACTGAAGCAGAGAATTTTGTCTAGTTGTTCTGTGATTTTTAGTGTTTTTCTCTTCTGTAGCCACCTTTAACTTACTCTCTTGTTTGCATACAGACGCAAAATGACCCTTACGGACACATTTCCGACAACCCTTATTTATGGCTACACATTTATGATAATCTGCAGTATGAGAACAGGACCTGATTCGAACACTGTATCTACATCGCAATCCTTTATGATAATTGTGGAGACTGCACCACTGACACCTTCCTTCTTTTCCATTTCACGCTTGCAGAGTTGAGATTGTTCTACTACGTTGGCAATGTCAATAGAATCTTTGAGAGATGGATTTTTAGTGTTCCTGTGTGTTCTTGCACTTGCAATGCATGATTAACTGGTCTCAAACTAATTACTCTGTCATTGCCCCAAATTTGCATTTCAAAGTAAGTTCTCTCAATTCTGACACAAATTCATCTATAGATTTGGACTCTCTTTGTGAGTGGGTGTAAGATTTGTAACATTTTAACACCAGATGGACTTCCTTTGCAAATCTAAGTTCCAGACGTGTCTTAGTTTCTACATAGACATCTTCAATGGGATCACCATTAGGCTGAGTGACAGTTGGTAAGTATTTAAAAATGCGTGGCCTGTCCTTCCCTGTTATTCAATAGTTAAGCTTTTTTTCCATGGTGCACTAAACTTTATACCATCTAATGCTGCATTGTTTGTTTCAAACATACTTAATCAATCCTCCCACTCCTTGGTTAAAGGACCGGGTTCTGACATAAAGATTGGTGGTGAGACAATGGCACACTGAGACACAGTAGGTGTGCAAGTCACCATTTGAATCACAATGCCTGCAGGAGAGCAAAAATAATGCTGAAATTGGTGTGCATTTGATCTAATTACTCTGGGGTGAACTATCAGTTAAAGTTGGTGTGCATCTCACCGTTGCAGTGAGTCCAAATGTTGCCCTGGGTGAATACGTAAATTTGGTGTGCATGTCACTGTACGTGGCCAAGTAAATCTGTCCCCCCAAAAAAACACACAATGAAAAGCTGAGTGAACGCTGGTCTGCGTATCACCATTGTGGGCCCCAACTAAGATGGAAAACACACGCTGAACATATGTAGGACGAAAGCACCTACCACGTTTGTGGGCGCGCACCTCAGCTCGAGATGCCGGAACGGAGTCTTATTAGTGATGTTCTTTTGTAGGTGCCAGAGGGCATTATATATATCACTACTATGACATGTAGAGCGACTAAAAATTAAAAGCGATAGCTTTTTTACGTTACTGCTGGTGACCTTGAATCATGCACTGAAGTTATTATTGCCAGTAATCCTGGATTCGATGGCCACCACTGGAATCTCGTCCAAAGTGGTCACTGTTGTAAGGCTGATAGTTGTTGCTACTAGCGCAGGATGATTTTCATTGAACATAAGTAGCTCTTATAATAGAAAATGTTGGAGATCCCATCATAAACACAGGCCTTGCTGTTCACTGACTCACAGACTGAAGCTAACATCAGGGCAGCTTTGGTTCAAGGCCAAAGCTAATTCGCCTGATAAGCACGAAGTGGAGGGCCAGCAGATGGAACCCGCCTCGCTTGGGAAACGACCGCCCAGAGGATCAGTGGATAGCTCATGAGAAGAAAATAAAATGTATAATGCATACTATACTCATTTTAACAAAACATGCTCCAAGTTGATGACTTTACAAATCACTCTAATTTCCAGTTGAAGCAGTGTGATAAGGAATATAAACCAGAAGAATTAACATTATTATTTTAGTTTGGATGATATGTTTAAAATGCAGAGTGTGAAAAAAAACCTCTTCAAAACTTTGAGAAGACTTGGCACAGATGGCTCCTGCTGCTGCTTTTCCTTAGTCCATCTGCAGCAGTTGTTGAAGTGTTTTTTTGGCTCTGAATGTTCCTAGTGGTAAAAAACATTGGTATTTTTAGCTGACTTTCAATACAAAGTTGTTTAAAAAAAAAGAAGAAAAAAATAGCACCTCAGGAAACCAGCAGAATTCAAGTACGAGAAAGAGCATAGACAGAGTAAAACCAATTTCTTCTCAGTTGTGCCCTAGCTTACATTTAAAACCTAATCTTGTCACTCTGAGAACATTGTTTGAAACAAAGGATGCAGTGGAAAGTCAAGATTGTTCCACTCCAAGGGCTAGCTCTCTCTACCGCACACCTGTTTGGGCAAATCTCTATAACCCACTGAAAACAACCTACTGTTAGTCTTGTTCTACCACAGCAGGATGTGATGACGCGAACACTGGTTCAAAAACGTGCCGGTGGTAGCAAAATGGACATTATGCGCCGTCTATCCTTTGATAACATCACAGGTTTGCGCCCTTATTCCACCATTGGAGGGCCCCGTGGAGAGATGGACGCAGTCCGTTCTCTCCATGGGAAGTTTCGGGGCCAGAAGGAGACGGCCAGGAAGGAAGGGGAGGGGGTTAAGGATAGTTTATAAGGAGGGGCGGGAGTGGGGATCGGCCTCTTCCGCGCAGCCTGTCACACTGCACTCTGGTTGGCCACCCACCCACCCTACAGGATGACACTGAATGTTATAAGGTGTGAGTGAATGGAGGATCTGGGTGACGGGGGCTAGGTGGGGGTGGGGGGGGTCTTACTGTTTGTATGCCAGGGTTAGGGCAGGTTGCTAGTGTGGGCTGTAGATGGGGAGGTTGGAGGGTCAGATGCGGGCCTGGCCAGCCTTCCAATGGGGAAAAAGAAGCAGGTGAAGGATGACAGATTGGGGGATGCCTGTTTCAGGCAGGAGATGAATGCAAAAGGGTGATGCGTGGAAGAATGAAAGGGGATGCTGGGTGAACAGAGAAAAGTGGGGAATGAAGTGAGAATGGAAGACAGGGGAGGTCAAAAGGTAAAAGAGGAAAGTGTTCAATCAAAGTTGCAGTTATGTTAATGTTATGTTATGATAAGCAAGCCTGTCTTAATAAATGGCCTTTTACACTAGTAAGACGGGTGTCGAGTGTTTATGTCCCGATGGCCCTTAATCAGACTCCCGAGGCCTCTGTGGAAATGATTATGCTTCCCAGGTGCCCCTTCATACTGCTAGGAATGGTGATTCTGGTATTAAAAACACTTGCTACCCAGATGTCATCCACACTGGAGCTGATGCGTTACTTCCTGTTTGACTAAAGATATTGAAAAGCTCCATGAGCGGGGTAGTTGGACACTCTCCCAATTGAAATGCTACCTGTAATTCATAATATTTTGTGGACTAGGAGGAAGGTTTGGGGGTGGAGAGGGACTGGCCGTAGCACGCATAAGGCCGTTTCCCCAGGAGGTTGGAAGGGTCGGGGCTTGTGTTGCAGCAGTAGGGCCTGGTTTTGTTACTGGGGGCTGGTTTTGCAGCTATGCTGCAATATCGGTCCCCAGTAACAAAAGCAGCAGTGCTTTACACATTCACTTAACCCCTTCACCCGGAGGCTGCTCCCACAAAATTGCTAGGGCTGGTTTGGGTTCCCAGTCCGGCCCTGCGTGAGGGTAGCTTGAGACACTTCTGCCTAGAAAAAAAGAGAGGACTTGCCTTGAAACTGTTAATTTGGTGTAATTATCATCACATTTCTGATTAAGATATAGGAGTAATCTAGGTGGAGGGGTGTCATGCAGCTCAGAGGTGCCATTATGGACCTCTCTGTTTTTTGACGAGTAACTAACTGACGAGGTGGTTATTCAATGGATGTGGTGGGGTGGGGTGTGAGGAAATGAGCCGCTTACAGAACAACAGATTATTTGGAGTATTTGCTATAGCCCAATTGAAGTTTGATGCAAATCAGTTTCTGATGTATAAACGAGTATCGAGGGTGACATGGCAGGAGTTTCTGAAGCATCCCCCTTAGGTACTACATGGGTAACTTTTTTATATACTCTTATAAGTGTTTTTCAACCAACCCGAAAACATCCTATCCCCTATTATTAAAGGAATAGAGATGGCACAATCCTTTCGATTTGCACCAACTGTTTATGACGTTTCATAGAATATTCACATTTTGATGTTTTAGGGGCCAATTCACGAGGGCATTCAAGACTAAATAAAACAGTACTACAGGATTACTAGATTACATACTCCAAAATGCCTTTGTGAATAGGCTTCTAGAAATGCATTGGCACATGAGCAGCGGGGCAGACATACTCTATGCTCAGATCAGCGACTGCACTACGATGCATGAGAGATGGAAGAGGAATACGAGCCACGTTTAGCAGATGTGTTTGATTACTACATCCCAGACGGTCAGGGAGATCTCTGGCAATTCAAAATGTAAACTTGTGCAGTTTAAGTTTCTGCGCAGGATACATACGACTCCTTCAGTAATTCATAAGCTCTCATCTCACTGTTCACATGTTTGTATGAGGCGTGTTGAGACAATAGCCGATAATATGCACTGGATGTGAAGGTGCACATTAATCACAGATTATTGAGAGCTGATGCTGAACAAGTTTAATGCTTTGGTGTACAGTCTGGTTGACAAGAGGAAGGATCACTGCCCTCTGGTACTACATTGCCGGCGTCAGAAAAGTAAGATGAGATACAATTGCTGCTTTCTTTTTTTCAAAGTAGTATTGAGATACATTGTATTCAAACTGCTGAATAATGAAGTCTCATTAACATTTTCCCCTTGACAAATCTGCATAAATTAGAATCAACCAAAAGGTGTTTCTCATATTTTGGATTGATCTGACAGATTTTTTAAATTAGGCAAATGTTATTGCCAAAAATATAGCAAGCATTGGCACAGCCAATCGGGGTCTGTTGGGAAAGCTATTGGTTTTGCCAATCCTTTTTGTTTTTGGCAGAAGGCTACCAATCATCCATGGTGGCTATCTTTGAAAGGGTTTTTTCAGACATAAGATGCAATGCATTCCAAGATGGCCACTATGGATCTGTGAGCATTCACAGCAGAAATAATTTAGAGTTTATATATATATATATATATATATATATATATATATATATATATATATTGCCGAAAAGAATCAAACTTGCGGCACTCCAAACAACTCGAAAGTATACTTCAGGCTATAACAGTCTTATAATGAAACGAAATTTCGACTTGCAGTGGCTACACGTTTCAACCGTTGCAGTCTTTTTCATCAGCCCAAATCATTACAGAGGCCCCCTCTCCCTTAGAAAATATACCCTTTGTTCCCTAGACATAGAAAACAGATCATTAATTAAAAGAAATATAATTGAAACCCAACCCAAACTTCTTGATAAATTAAAATCCTATCTATAATATAAATAAATATCTAAAACAATCATGTACTTTTTTGTGGATTTCAAAATTCTATTTCCAATACAAATCTCAAATCGAGAAATCATCTGGGAGAAACATACAACAGAGCAGGAGGAAGAGATAATTAATGAGAACAAACTTACGATTGTGAACATCTCTTCCCATGAATTGTCACATGTTGAACGTACTGTTCTAGAATTGGGTTTATCTTTCTGTCCTGTTGCTAACTTCAGTTGCACTAAAACTCGGATTGACATTTTTCAATTTGTTCGAAAACTGAATTTATTAAAAATATTTACCCAACAAAAGGATTGGTGCATCCCAATATATTCAGTGACAGATTTAAGTATGACGGACCTGTCCACAGAATTGACCATAGGTGATATTGGAGATTTAGCTACCTTAAGAGAATTGGAGATAGGGGAAAGAGTTTGGGACACTGAGATGGAACTGTTGCAGGAATTAGGATTGGAAACAAGGGTGGGGGGGGAAATTTAAGGCAAAATCTAGATGTAATCCCACGACCCCACATGATAACATTGATGCCTTCCATGAAGCAGTTGTTTTTGATTTGTTTAAACTGTAGAAGGACAGTAGGAACATGTTTGCATCTAATTTAACACCAGGAGAACGTACAGCTTAGCAAGTCAACTTAATTTGTGATCAAACCTGAAGATAAAGGTGGGAATGTTGTACTATGGGTCTTGAAAAAATACCAAAAGGAAGCGAGGAGATAGTTATTGTTTTCCAAGTGTTATGAAAGGTCGACTGTAGTAGCATACCGAAACTCACTAACATCGTTTTATGATTTATTGGAGAAAATTATAACTATGGTCTCCTCACTATGATCAGGTGAGGAAGATTTTGAAACGATATTGGCATTTGGTAAGAACTGACAGGGTGATTGGCCAGTTTGTAGGCCCACATCCAAGGATAACATATAGAAAAAGTAGTTCCTTACAGGACATACTTGTGCACAGTTATCAGAGGAAGGACAAGGAAACTTTTTTAGACAAACAACAAGATTTCTTCAAATGCGCAAAATGTAAGGCCTGCAAAAATAGTGTGAATTATAAAACCTACCTATTACCCACAGGACAAGAAGTCAGGATTAAGAATGTTTTTTAACTGTAACTCTGACTTTGCTATTTATGTGATCACCTGCCCATGTGGGCTCCGATACGCGGGTAGCACAATTTTTCCAATGAAGAAACGTATTTTGGAACATTGGCGTACCATCAGAAATAATGATGCTTCTTATCCGGTGGCTCGCCATTGTAATATGGTGCATAAAGGAAAAGTTGAAGAGATGTAATTTTTTGGGATCGATAGGGTACAGATAACCTCGAGAGGAGGAGATAGGGAACGGATCCTGAGAAAAATGGAGTCCGAGTATATAATTCGGCTTAATAGCAAACAGCCATGGGGCTTAAATAAGGATGAGGAACTTTATGTTCATATTGGATAATCCTTATATGATGTTAATAGTGTCAGGATTGGTTTTCAGTAGTGTCATAGATAGCAGCAGGTTGATATTAGGCTGGTCCTTGAGGGGGTATATCCTTCGGATTACTGATGACCTGGTTTGGTGTGTTGGCCCAAACTCCCTAGAAGTGGTATCAACAGGTTGTGGATGTGATGGAGGACATTCACCATATATTATGTTTGTTAGATGTTTCCAAAAAATGGCCACTTGGCCTCTTATAGCGGTGATCATTATGTTAGGCAGTATGTTTATGTTCATATGTATTTTTTGTTTAAAAATGCAGAAAAGCTAAAATTATTTGAGAATTGTATTGGAAATAGAATTTTGAAATCCACAAAAAAAGTACATGATTGTTTTAGATACTTATATTATAGATAGGATTTTAATTTATCAAGAAGTTTGGGTTGGGTTTCAATGATATTTCTTTTATTTAATGATCTGTTTTCTATGTCTAGGAAACAAAGGGTATATTTTCTAAGGGAGAGGGGGCCTCTGTAATGATTTGGGCTGATGAAGAAGACCGCAACGGTTAAAACGCGTAGCCACTGCAAGTCGAAATTTGGTTTCATTATAAGACTGTTATAGCCTGAAGTAAACTTTTGAGTTGTTTGGAGTGCTGCAAGTTTGATTCTTTTCTGCAATGTATACATTATTGATGGGTCCTGCACCTGTAAACGTGCACCGGCATCGATAGGCACAACCGGGAACAACGCAGGGATCATTTTTGGTGATATATATATATATATATATATATTTATTTATTTATTTTTTAAGACAATTTCTTCCATAGACAGAGTGCGCTTTGTTCTGCCAATAACTCTAGGGCTGCTTGATGAATCTTCACAAAATTTTCAAAATGTATACTTTAGTCGATGTAGCTGCTATGTTGAAAGTTTCGGGGCGACCCCTCAAGCAGTGGCTGAGAAAAAGAGGAAATCCCAAAACACGTTTTCACCATTTTACATCAATGGGATTTTTCAAATTTTGAACATGACTACAGCCCGAACAGCTGAACCGGATTACACCAAATTCGGCAGAAAGCTAGCCCTTGGTCCAGAAAGCCTGATTTTTGTAATTTGGTGTAAATCCCTTCAGTAGTTTTGGGGAAATTAGATTTTCTCAGAGCTGTACACTGAAGATTGAGGGTTCTAGTCTAGGTGTGACTATGGCCATTTCCATATTACAATTTTTTTTTACTTGAAATATTTTAGGTACATAACGAAAGGTTATCTCCCTCTACTTATCCTACAGATGCATTTTTTTCAATTTGTCTGAAAATATCTACATTTTTCTCTGGGTGTCAACCCCTACTGCACATGGCCAAAGGCCTTGTGCGTTGCTAACTTGGGTGCTTATAGGGTTTGGCTGCAGGCCAGGCCCTGTGGCCAACCCTTGCTGCGCACGGCCAGGGGGTTACAGGGGCTTGGTCGCAGGGCCTGGCCGTAAGCCAACCCCAGCTGTGCAAGGTGCGGGTTGGCTGGTTATAGGGGTTGGGTGGTTATAGTAACTATAACTTGCACCCTCGCCTTGCTCTGCTAATTACCCCACCAATTACGCCACTCATGACATCTTTGATAGCATCATTGATAATATCAATGCAATTTTTACAGTAACATTTTTGACGAAAAAACTGTGCATGGTGATGGCACGAGTTATAGTTACTTGAGATAACTAACTATAACAGGTGAATATTCTTGGTTTTGTATGTTTGAAATGCGAACTTAACTTTAACATCCCTGTAACCTTCGGTATTTTAAGAGAAAAATAATATACATGTATTACCTACAGGTGGTCGCCAGGAGGTAGTTATAGTTAGGGCCTAGTTTCCATAGGAAAAGCGTTTTTTGAATTGCCTGTGACTTTGGTGCTGTTTGATGAATCTTCACGAAATTTTCCAAACAAGTGCCCTGATGTGTCTTACTGTGCATGGTAAGTTTTGGGGTGGTTCATCAAGGGGGGGAGGGAGTGAGAAAAAGGGGTGCGGGTCAAAAAAAGAGCTTCTCCTATGTTAATTCCCATAGGGATTTGTAGACACGACTACAGCCCGAACAGCTAGATGGAAGCACACCAAATTTGGAAGGTAGCTAGCTCTTGGTCCAGAAAGCAACCTTTTTGTTATTTAGTGTAAATCTGTTCAGTAGTTGTTGAGATATTTAAAAAAATGAATTTGTTTATCTAGAGGTGCTAACAATTTGCGAATTCTCCTGATCTCTTGAAGAGATCTGACTGGCTGCCAATACTTCAACCAGGAAGTGTTGGCAGCCATTCTGGGACTTGGAGTCAGCAGAGACTCAAACAAAATATTAAAAAAATAAATGAGGGCAGGGTAGTAATACCCTGAACCCCTATCCTTGGTGCTAATGTCCCCCTGGGACCCTGCCAGGGCTAAAAGTTTTTTTTTTTTTAATTTTAACACAAAATTGAGGTAGCTTTGCGGATTTGCAGCGACATTGTTTTTCATTTTTTTTTTTAAACCAAGCCCAGTCTCCCATGCTAGTTTTCAGAAAAGCCCATGGGTGGGCAGGGCCTGGGGGCATGAAGGTATTTGTAAAAATGAAGGTAGGGGGGCCCCCCTTCCTATGGCTCTTTTTAGCCCTAGAAACCACCTCCTCCCTGGGGCTTTATTCAATAAAGGAGGGGGATCATGTTTACCCCCCTCCTAGGGCTTTTATATGCCCTGTGGTTCACCACCTTCCCATGGATAAATAATAACTAATGGAGGGTGGGCACGTGGACCTATCCACCACCAAGGGGACCACCACCTGCCTGGGGCCAAATACATATTAAAAGAAAAAATAGCAGAGGGGCTGGGCCAGACGTAGCTCCGGGGATAGGACAGTGCTATTTAAAGAAGGGGGCTGTGTAGCCCCTGCTCCTAGAGCCATTAATGGCCCTGGGGACCTCCTCCCCCAAGAGTGGGCTCTTGCTATCTCCCAAGGTGACCACCCTCAGGAGATAGCTGTGTGCTATCACTTGGCGGGAGATGTGACAGTTCCCCCAAAGTGAGAGCAAATGAACTCAGCTCCCAGCAAGCGGGAGCTATAAAACTGCTCCTACTTGCTGGGACAGGAGTTTTCATCTGTTTCCCTGCCTTCTGTCATGCGGCGACGGGCAGCTTACTAAAAGCCCCGAGAGCATGGCCAAAGCAAACTGTGTTTTCTCTGCAGTTCCACACTGAAAAATTATCTGTAATCATTGATGGAGGTGTTTGCATTCTTGCTCTTTCTAGACAAATATCTTATGTAGTGATACTACAAGCATGTAAAATGGCCTAGAAGCTCTGCTCCATATAGATAATAGGTATGCAATGTCTTCCTGCCCTTTTCCCAGATTGATGGACAGCTTACTAAAAGGGCCCCTGAGCGTTTACTTTTATTTTGAATGTCCTGTGCCCACACAGGATAGTTAAAAAAATATATATATATATCGGGGAAGGGCCCTTGTCTCAGAGCCTTTATAGTACCTGCGGACCACATTCCCTGGGGGCATTTTCTTTTTTATGAGAGGGGGCCAAGTGTCTATAGGCCCCAGGGACCCCATCCACTGGGGCTTTTTTAAGTGGAGAGGGGCACACAGCCTTCCTTCCCGAACCTTTACAGCCCCCGAGTTCCCATTTTCTGGGAAAAATTAATGTGAGAGGCTCACGGCCTCCCTCCCCAAGTGTCTCGGGCCCCAGGCCCCCCATCCCCATGGGCCATTTTTTTCTTTAAGAATAGAGGGGCATGCGGCCCCCCCTTCCTGAGCCTTTACGGCGCTGGAGACCCCACCCCCGCAGACTAGATTGGGTGCTCTGGTACCCACCCGGGGCACCCACTACAAACAACAATGGGGGGCCACAGCTGAATCTTCAGGGCTTCCAGTAGCCTGCCAGCTCCCTGCATACACCCATCCTGGGTGCAGCAGGAGCTAGCATTGCTACTGTTTGGCAGAAGCATGTATTTTCACTACTCCCACCGGTGGGAGCAATCTCAGTTTCCCTGCCCGCAAGAGTGAGGGCAGATAAACAAATGTCTGCTTTCACCCAATCCTTCCTCTCCGGCAGAACGCAATGAGTGAGACTCGCCGCCTTCCTCGCAGAACCCACACCCACCACCTGCGGAGTGCCCCAAGGATCCTCCCTCAGCCTCATGCTGTTCAACGTCTACATGGCCCCGGAATAAACATCATCTCCTACGCCGACGACACCCAACTCATCCTCTCCCTCTCCAACGAACCAGAGAAGGCCAGACACAACTTCCACGAAGGTATGAAAGCAGTTGCCAACTGGATGAGAGACAGCTGTCTTCAACTCAACACAAACAAGACTGAAGTACTCATCCTGGGCCCTCAACCCAATGCATGGAGCGACTCCTGGTGGCTAACCACCCTCAGAAACCCGCCCACCCCCGCCAGCCAAGCCCGCAATCTCTAAATCATCCTTGACCCCAACCTCAGCATGAAACATCAGATCAACTGTCACCTCCACCTGCTTCCGCACCCTCCGCCTCCTACGCAAGATCTTCAAATGGATCCCCCTCAAACATAGAAAGATCGTCACACACACCCTCATCATCAGCAGACTGGACTACAGCAATGCACTCTACGCCGGAATCAACAAAAAACTCAACCGCAAATTGCAAAACATCCAGAACGCCACCACCAGACCTATCCTCGACCTACCCCGACACTGCCACATCTCGCAACACCTACGTACACTGCACTGGCTCCCCATAGAGAAAAGAATCACTTTCAACATCCTCACCTACGCACACAAAGCCCTCCACAACACTGGCCAAGCCTACCTTAACTAGTGACTCAACTTCCACGCACCCCACAGGGCCCTAGGCTCAGCCCAGCTCTCTCTCGCAGAAGCACCCCACATCAGAAAAACCAGAACAGGAGGACGGTCCTTCTCCTACCTCGCAGACACCGCCTGGAATGCCCGACCCATCCACATCAGACAAACCACCTCCCTCCCCAGCTTCACGAAGGAACTGAATACATGGGTTTTTTATCCACCTTCCGATACATGCTACACCCCCAGAGCCTTGAGACCCTAACGGATGAGTAGCTGCGCTTTATAAACACTGATTGATTTATTGATTGATTAATTCACCCAGAGGGAACATTTTTTCTGCTTCCCCCAGTTGGGAATAAACAAGTTTTCCCTGCCCCCACTCTCAGGGGCAGGAAAACAGTGTCCCAGGAGTAGGCTCCCCATGGCACAGTGAGAGAGCCAGCCACATAGAATGGGGACCCTAGGGCCTTTACTGGCTCAGTGAGGAGGGTTACATGTTCCCCTCCTCTTTGAAAATAGTTGCCCACAAGTGATGTGGTACCCGGGCCTTAAGAGGCTGTGTAGAAGGGGGAGTGTGTGTGTGGTGGGTGGGGAGGGGGTTTGGAGTGGCGAGCACCAAAGAGCCAACCACAAAGATGCTCTGCACACCAGCTGAAGAGCATATAGCTCCAGCCAGGAGTGAGGTTACAAAACAATACGTCATCGATTTAATGACCAGGAGACTTACTGTTTTTTTTGTGTTGCTGTGGAACTGCTATATTTCTTGCAGCGCCCCTCAACATTAAAAAAATGTTTGGTGTTGCCTCTATCTCTGGATGGGTGCCACCTGAAATACAATATACAGTAAGAAACTACCTTAGGGTATTATGGGGCGCTACTTGCCAGAGCAGTGAATAATTAACGAGCAGCTTTGCCGCTCATTTATTATTCGCTTTCTATTTTTTACATATTACATCACTCATGACATCTTCTATGACATCATTGTTAATTTCGCTGCAACATTTGAGGTTACTGTAACTGGTGAGTTTCAGTGGTTTTGTACATTTAAATGTTATGCTACTTTAACCTTTGTTACAGTGATTATATATATATATATATATATATATGTATAAATATAGATAGATAGATAGATAGATAGATAGATAGATAGATAGATAGATAGATAGATAGATATAGATAGATAGATAGATCCAAGAAAGAACGGACTCAAACAGATGGTCTCACCAAAGAACAAAAATATATTTCCACTACAACGTTTTGGCTTCCACCTTCTTCAGGTAGTACAAGATGGTTTGCTCAGTGGCTGCAAAGCTGGATTTTCAAAAAGCATCATGAGTGAAGATTCCAATTGGAATGTGGAATCAATGCAGCAGCGATGTTCAGTCCATCTGGGTGCAGTGATTTTAAACGGTACATCCAGAAGTTTTCTCTGATGTCCAGTAGTTCTTCCTTTAAGACATGTCCCACAGTGAAAATCTTCCAATCCTATAGTAAACAGTCCACAAGGTTAAAATGATTGGCTACAGGCTGGTCAAGTTTCTTGTTAATTGTTGCCGATTTGTGGTTCATCTGGGTGCAGTGATTTTAAACGGTACATCCAGAAGTTTTCTCTGATGTCCAGTAGTTCTTCCTTTAAGACATGTCCCACAGTGAAAATCTTCAAATCCTATAGTAAACAGTCCACAAGGTTAAAATGATTGGCTACAGGCTGGTCAAGTTTCTTGTTAATTGTTGCCGATTTGTGGTTCCTGAATCGTGCACGGAGGTCATTCACTGTTCTAAGAAAATAAAAATAGTCTGTTGCCTGCTTGTTTAATTAAGTCCCTAGTGATATGTTGTAGTTGGGGGACAGGCCCTGGGTGGTGTGTTTGTTGTGTTAAATGTGTGCGTTTTAACTGATATGAAGAGAACCTAAAGAGATGTGTATATTGGTGTGTTTGAATGATGCCTCAGCAGTTCACGTTCCTTTATATAAACAATAGGGTGATATTTGCATGCATCTGCAAAGATAGAGGCTGCAGAAGAGTGTGGTGAAATATTTCCCACCTTGGGTGGAAATAAAAAGGAAAAAGCATTTAGCACTGCTACAGAGAAACAGAAAGCTGACTGGCAACCTTACCTTATTAGCATGAAACCATTGTGTCCATTTAATTGGTACAAAAAGCCTGACTAAACAACATAGCAGGAGGCTGCAAGGCAGATCATTCACATCCCAGCAGCTGGGGCCTATGATTCTCAACGTGCTGTGTGATGTCAGCTCAGGAACCTTCTGTTCCTATCCCAGCAACTAAATACTAAGAAGGAGGGGAGCTCGACTAATGGAAATCTACCTTTGACAACACTTCACCATCTTCTTTCAGAGTTGATTTGGGTAACAAGACACGGCGGTCCCACTAAAACATGTGATAAATTGGGACAGAGCATGAGCAGAAGATGGATGACTTGCACAAAGATGATCCTGAGCATTGGACTAAAACACTAAATTTTCTTAGTCTTCTGTTAGCCCTTCCACGGCAATCAGAGTTTCCACAGGTATGCACCTGAGCACTTCATCTACCACATATATATCGGGCCACCTAGTGCCTATCCCACTGTGAGTGCCTGCAATGTGGATTATATGAACAGTAGAAGTGAATGAGGCTGTAGCAACAATATGCTGCATGCACAAGTCACCACTGGTTGGAAAGAACCAAACACGCCCCTGGAAATAGCCTGTTTTTCTAAAATGGTTTGATTTACACCAAAGCAATAGCTTTAGCATCAACTCCTGCATTTGTAAATGGACCAGACAATGGCACTGACAAAGTCTAAGTGTTACAGTGGTTATGCTAGTTCTGGAAGCAAGGGTGCACTGAACACAATGAGGTTTTCAGGATACAGGAAAAAGAGGAGGCAGATGTGGCTCCAGCCACTGGACACAACAGGGGAAAGAGGGGGTGGGTGTTAGAAATGAGGGGTTGACATACAGGGAAAAGAAAGAGGGGTGGGATGACATAAAGGGAGAGTTGAAGTGTCAGAACATGCCCCTTAAAGTGCTCAAAGAAAAGGGCTATGAAATCAAATCAATCTTTATTTGGATACAAATCCATAAAAGATACACATACATACATTATAAAACAAGATATATCCTGCAGTAAAATCATATAAAATTAGATTCAAGAGAATCCATCTGCATTACAATGGGAACATGTACACAGAAATATACAAGTTGTCCATTCGCATATCCTGGCTTGACTATACCAAACAAATTGAATGTAATCTTTTTATAGTCAACCACAGAATAAGTTCTGCAAATGGGTATATGCTTTCCTACGTTTTATTGCATAGGTAATGTATCTAGTAACTGGAAAACAATCTTCTACAATACTTAATTTACATAAATAATTAAAAGCCCCTTTAAAGCAAAACGATCTATTTGTAATAAATAGTGGTTTTAAAAAGAGTTTTCTCATATCATAATAACAATTACAAAACTAAATAAAGTGCTGGGTTGGTTGTGCAGTTTCGCCATCACATGGACATTTCGGTAAGTTCTTTGCCCGTTCACCCATTTGAGGGAACGCTACTATGAAATATAATGCACTTAACCGAAGCCTAGTGAGATAAAACCTGTCCTGCACATTAGTTAGAATTGATAAATAGCCTTAATGAGGTGGATGCACATGTACAACAATTGTCTGCCTATACCCCTAAAATATGGAATCCTTTAGTCTCAATTTTTCTGTACGCCTTCACGGTTTTGTTTTTGCAGACTGCTAATGGCCTTCAGCAACTGAGTTGTTTTGTTTTTTTACATTTATTAAGGACAGGGACATGCATTTAAATTTAGTTAAAACCTATGCAATGGTCTTGGTTAAAGGATAGCTAATTTCAACTATATCTTTATGTGAGGAGACTGTGGTTGCATTATGTGGATTAAATATCCCACCATAGTGGGTAAGCCAATCGGCTGGTTGTATGTGTCACGGTCTCAGGGGCATTTATATCTCTAAGAAATGGTTGATTTATGTTTTTTTTTTTTCAAAACAAGGAACAGTTCCTTATTTTTGCTGCCTGCTATAAATCTTCCCATGCTTTCTCCTGCAATTGGGATTTCCTTTTCTCCAATGCATGTTTATAAATTAAACATATTATTTTTTTACTTCCTCTGTATTTCTGGGCCGTACTTTTAAGGTTTTATTTTAAGATTTTGACTCGCTTGTTAACAATGATGATCAAACAACCCCACTTTGTTAGCATTTTTGGTTTCAGACCTAATTTTTAGGTTCCTTGAAATAGCAGTTGTAAGCTTACAGAAGGCGATAAGGATTTTACGCGGGCATTGATTCAATTCCATACATACTGCTGTTTTCCTTTTTCCCTCTAATCATTTTTTCCAACAAATCAACTTCATTAATTCTCGCCAATCTTAAACTAATCCCATTATGTCCTTCTGTTTTCAGATAAGTCACTAGCTGTTCCCCTTCTTTATGTTGAATGTTGCTAAAAACAGTGGGCACACCCTAAATGACTCAAACATTGATAAGCCACAAGGGTTGTGGGCGATGGAGTCCCCAGCCGCTGCTCGATGCGACAGCTTACCGCCTGCAGCTCCTGAAGTGGCCTCAGCTTGAAAAAGACACTCTGGTGACCCAAGTGTAATACACAGTGGTATTTCCAGCTGCATCACAGTGATAACAGCCATCCTTTACAAAGAGCGGGTTACTTTCAAACAGGCTTCCTTAAACCAGCAAGGCACAGGCACCTTTTGGAGTTCTTGTACAACAGCTGTATAGGAAAAAATACACTATTAATAAGCAAAACCACCATACGTTTCAGAACGCTTAATTAAACCAATGGGATTCCGAAGAAGGCCTTCAGCACCAGGGAAATAGATTGAAACAGTTCCATTCCCTGGCAAAGATCATGTGAATGTCTGTGTTCTTGCTAGAATAACTTCAATCATGCAAGAGCGACAATGCTGGATCATAACATTTTAGAACCTAAAAAACAAATGGGTAAATGCTTGGAGTTTCTAGGTGATACAAGAAGAGAGTTGTAATATTAGCACCAGAGTGTAAGGAACATGCAATAGTGTTTTCTGGAAGGGAATAGTAAAAGAAGGCTATTAGAACCAATGTAGCACTTTAAAACTGTGAATGCAAGATCTGAAATATGTTTGTTTACATCGTATTTTTGTTTCACAAAATACCGCAAAAAAGGAAGCATAATTTTCGTAATATTGCATAGATCATAAAGACTAGGGCCTATATGCTAAATCCCAAACCTGCAGTATGGGGGTGGGGGTGGGGGTCAATGAACCATCAGCGTTGGTGTGGCAGCGCAGCAGAAATAATACACAGACAGTTAAAAGAGAAATGCAGTGTCTAATCTACAAAACAAGTACCCTCTGGTGCCGGCGAATATCGACTTTACAACTAAAATGAAACAGAATCTTATGACAGGACCATCAATGAGAAATTATCAGCTAGGATTGCTCGAGATTCCATTTCTCTGACAGGGCTATTTTCATAACTTTTCACCTCAAACACACAAATATTTCACTGAAAATTCCATTCTGTTTAGACACATTCTGCAAACCCTACAGCATTCATGAACATCAGCCAAATATGGCGACCTCTTTAGGGGTTACTTAAACAGTGAAGCTGGGAAAACAGCAGATTAAAATTTATGGACTGTCGTTAAATGATCGCCTTTATGGTTCATATAATTTCCATTGTGGACAGCCAAGCTTCACAACAGTAGGGAAATCTAATGGCCTTCAATAGGTTTTGGAAACGTGCAGCAATAACTACTCAATGACACGTTCAGTAGTTAGTAAATGGGCTTCCATTTAGTAGTGGCTGAAGTTTACGGCCCAGTGTTATGTGCCTTTTCCGGCATGATATATGGATTAAAGTACCCTTTGTCATGAATTATAAGGATATTGCAAGTCACAGAGGACTTCCATAACCATATAGAGGAAAGAGGCCAAAGGGCGAGTTCCTTTATAAGGTTATGGAACCCAGAGGTGACTTGCAATATCCTTAGCCTTACACCAGGGAGTGCTCTATCCACATAATACCTCGTCACACCATCACCTTTTCCACAAGCCACTTAAAACAATGGTGCATAGTTCTTTCATATGAAAGAGCAAGCCTGTTTGTAAACATGAAGAATAAAAATAAAACCGCTAGTGCAAAATTCAACAGATTAAAATCCTCTTACATATTTGTTGCAAACAGGTATTCAAAACAGTTCAATACAAATCAGGATAAAAAAAGCTGCAGTAGTTGTGTACTGATGTTTATTCTTTGTAATTGGCAACTGGGTGCGTCTCAAATTGCGGATTATAAAGAAATTAGAGACTGGCGTTTATACAGGGATTACAGCATCCCATGCCTTATAAAATGGTCCAGTCCATTCTGACACTAGTAGCTGCGAATTTTGTAATGGTATAAACATGACTACAAGTACTAGAATGTAAAATAAGGGGCTGAAATGCATGAGCTGCACAAGCAGGGAACTTGGAAACCTGGGAGCATTGAGAGTCATCTGAAAGATGAAAATGCCAATGCTGGACTTCCAGAGTATGTATTTTCTCACTTAACCAATCTGTAAAGGTGTTCTTTACTTGTAGCATATTAAATATGTAAAAAAAAAAAAAAGAGGCAGCCTATGGTGACAGGCCTCCTAGACAAAGCAACTGCTCTGAAATGGTGTCCCACCTACCTTCACAAGAAAAAAAGTATCTTTTATATGTGCCTGTTGGGGAAGGACAGGAACATCCATCACTGTGGTCTGAGAAAAGAGACCTTCAAGAGCTCTTGCTGTCTGTATGTAGGAATAGGTAGTGTCCTGCTCCTTGAACTCAAAAACCTAAAGTTTCTTCAAATATTAATGGAAATGAGCTGCAGTGATCTCTCGACCAGGGTTTGTGGCTGCCCTTCCAGCTCCAGGATCACTCATGGCTTCATTAGGTTCCTCTTCTCAGGTACAGTTTGAAAGTCTAGACTATAGCTCACCATGTCAGTCTTAGCCTGAACTCCATGCTGCCTGTAGCCGTGTAACGACAAGTAACAGAAAAGAGACACCCAGTCGTCCCAGATGGTACACGGAAGACAGGCTGAGGGAGCAGCCAAGGCCCCTTAACTGTAACCAGTGAGAACCACCTCTCTGACCACGGGCGCCGGCCACAGCAGCTAATGCGAACACTGAGACAGACAAGTGTCCCCAAATTAGTACTGACAAATGAAGACTTTACAGATCAGCCTGCATGCTACAAAGCAAATAAGTGTTGCTTAGTCCTGATGAGCTCTGAACTGCGAAATAATTAGTATTCCATGCGGGAATGCGGACACAAGCATCAAATTGCGTTCATTTCTACCCTGATGAGTGACACTTGGCAGGGCAGGAGTCGTTTATATATTTTACATCTATTTGCACAGATAAAATATTAGCGCCTGCTTTTTACTTTAAAAGTATTTGTCGAAGTATAATGTACAACTAATTTACAAATAAACACAAATGCACATTTACCAACTAGCCACCTTTTCTTCATTGTACAAACTGTTTAAACTGTGGTGCTCTGCCTTTCGTACAGTAAACACACTACACTGCAATACAGCAATTGAGTATTCAATGCACTATATCAGTGGTTCCCAATCTTGTGACTTATGTGGACCTCAGTTTATCACTACTGGAACTCGGGGACTCCAACGCAAACATTATTGGAATGCGAAGACCCCCCACTGAGTCATTACTGAAAGCTAGGGTCCTAATCTGTTAATATTATTTATTTTTCTAAGCAGTCGCGGACACTCTGAGGAGGCTTTGCGGACCCTCAGGGGTCCTTGGACCACTGGTTGGCAACCGCTCCACTATATGTTATAAGATGCAGCCAGTGTTCCAGCTGTGGCTCATTTATCTCTACCACATACCTCATAGCGCGTGTGTGGGGTTAGGAGGAAGAAAAGAAGTACAGAGCAGGCTGTATCGGCTAATCTGAATGGTGGAACGATATGAGGTGCAGAACACTGAGTGCTATACAAGCACTCTTTCCAAGGAAGTACACAACTTCTGCTCAATCAAATCATGTGAACATGGCTCCCAACATGTGGATGAAGCCAAAGACCCTCTCCTGGTTGTTTTCACATAATTGCCTGGCGATAGCTGCAATGTCAAGCCAGACCATAACCAACAACATTGGGGGCCCTGATGGGGCAGCGCCTGATGCATCTGTTCAAGAGAGGCCACTTTGCAGTGATGCTACACCTAAAATACACAAACCCCAGAGGATGGGCTTGTGAAGAGAGGCACAAACATGTTTTTCCTTTTTCGATGCCTGGTCCGACAGGTCCAGCTGCTTGCACTGACCAATTAAAGAATATCTTTTTAGTAGGCCAGTTTTCTAAGCAGTGGTTATGTTAGTCCATTAGCTTCGAAATGCTTGTATATGCATATGAAAGGCTATGCCGGTTCTCACAGGGACTCAACTGTTTAATCCTTGATTCATATAAGTATGGCACAAAGTCAGGAACTACACTTTATTTTGCATTTCACAAGTTTGCCAAGTGTCTCTGTGACATATATCATATCATCAGTAATTCATGGGTTTTTAGCCAACAGCATGTTGCATTGTGGAGCACACCAAGTGCTTTTGTTAAAAACATACCAGATTTGACTGAAGATGCTATACGTGACAGGTAACCCCTTCTGATCTTTGTTCTAATATTTTACAAAGTAGACTAGTTCATTTCAAAAACTGTCTATGTAAATCTAAAAGTAAACTTTTGCACTGCTAACATTTTGTGATGATTTATTTTTTGATTCACATCATGCAATAAAACAAGAATTGGCAAAGTGAATTGTTTTATCTTTTGAGCAGTAGAAAATGTTATGTTGCGCTTCACAAAAACAAAGTAGAAGCGTAACCTTCCATAACACTATAAAATAAAGGACAGGTGGCAGTAGCAGAAGGAATATTACATATTTCTCTCAAACACATACAGAGCAAGTAGCCAATATACTAAAGAGGGAGTGAGAGGAGTCAGAAGACTATTGTACACTGTCGACAAACCGACAAACAAGAAGTGCAACATTCCTGCACAAAACATCCAAACCTCTTATGGAATTACCATACATTCATATACTTACATAGGGTGATTAACCCCAGCGGCGGCTCCTCTGCTATGGCGAAGGAGCGTCACCCCCTGCCAGCAGTAGCCGCTGCAAATCCTTTAACAACGAAAGGATAATAAACTAAGTTTATTTTCGTTTTGTTGGTAAAGGGGTGGGGCATTGGGGATGATGGGGAGGGGAGAAGTGCACTCCCCTCAGTGTGCATGTGCGTTTGCCCGGCCGTCTCGGGCCGGCCAAACACACATGCGGATTGTGCTCTCTCCAGACTGGGACTTTGTTATCGGGCTGGAGGGAGCATGCACAGGCTCCCAGTCTGCCTGGGAGCACCTTGGCTGGGTTCTCCCAGGCAATCCTAAGGCTGCTCTGAGCAATGTCAGGATTGGTCACGGGCAGGCTGGGAGCCTGTGCTGCCTGGTGAGGACACGCAGGAGCGGGGCGCGGCGTGCAGTGAAGGTTTTTAATTTTTTTATATTTTAATATTAGTAATATTCCCCACTGCCGCTTTTAACCCCTGTAAGCCGCAACTGATTAACCCTCACTTACCTAGTGTGGCATACGTCATCAGTGGTTCTACCTTGTAGTGTGGGTTCCTGTTAGAAATTGGGTCTCTAGTTGGCAGAGGTATGTACCCTGTCTAAGTAAGGGCCGTGATCCTAGTCAGAGCAAGTCAATTACACAACATAAATTAGCCTGTCCTCGCCCTCTGGTAGCTTTGCGCAGATCAGGCAGGCCTAACTTAGAAGGCAAAGTGTAAAGTACTTGTGCAACACACACACAATAACCAAGGAGGTACACTACAAAAAGACTCCACATGGAAGTAGAAAAATAAAGCTTATCTGGGTTATTCAATATCAACACAATACAGATCCAATTCATAAATGGTTAAATATTTGCTTTGCAGACTAGAGATAAAACAAGGTTGATACCCAATCATGCAATCAAAGAGGTGGTACCGAAGACCCCTTGGCATGAGTGCGCAATGATTTTATAGACTCTGGTACTGTCCTGGTTGCACTCCTCTCAGGGAGCAGATCAGTGATTTACAGGTGCGGTCACCAGGGAAGCAGATGGGGATCACGGGAGAACAGTGCAGCCGCCGAGTTGAGCAGGGATGCTCCAGGTGATCGAAGCTACACACAGCCAAGTTGGACAAGGCTGCTCGGGTTGACTGAAACGACGAGAGGCACAGGCCCAGCAGGGCCACTTAAGGTGTTTCACAGATGCAAGTGGCAGATCTTGGCAAAGCTGCCCAGAGTTATTGAAGCAGCGAGCGGCAAAGATTCAGCGGACCCACTTTCAGTGAACAAAGTTGCAAGCAGCAGAGTTTGGCAAAACTGCTCAGGGTGATTCAAGATGTGAGCGGCAAAAATTCAGCAGGGCTGCTCAAGGTGGTCAAAGAGTTACAGGCGGCAGAGTTTGGCAAAGCCACTCAGGGGTGGTTGAAGCAGCGAGCAGCAAAGATTCAGCGTGGTCACTCCAGGTGATCAAAGTTGCAAGCGGCAGAGTTTGGCAAAGCCACTCAGGGGTGATGGAAGTAACGAGTGGCAAAGGAAAGCAAAAAGCTGCTTTGAGTCACTCTGAGTTTGGTGAATGAATCTTGGGCTACCAGGCAGAGATCAGCAGGGCAGCACACCAAAGCAGGGCAGCAGTTCCTGGGAGCAGTCAATCCTGGCAGAGTGGCAATCCTGGTACACAGCAGTCTTTAGTCCAGTAGCGTTTCCTTGATTCCAAAAGTGTACTCATTTGAGGGGGGCATGGACCCAGTACCTATACTAAAAAGTGCCTTTGATTTGGGGGGTGACTACAAGAGTTCTTGTGAAGTACACAGGTCCCCTTTCATGTCAGCTTTGGCTCCAGACTATCAGTTGATAATCAGCCCCTTTGTGTGGACTCTAGCCACGACACTTTGAGTTTTAAGCGTGAGCCTATCTCAACCTCCTCCCCAGCAAAACCCATCAATATGCAGATGCATGGAGATGCAGATGAGTATCCCGTGTTGTGGGTGTCTGGAAGGAATGCACTTGTAGCGATCACCCAGCCCAGGGTAGACGTATTTAGGAGATATACTGTGGGCACACAGAGCAATAAGTGCAGAGAAATGCCCACTTTCTAAATGTGGCATTTCTAAAATAGTAATAATAAATCTGATTTATCAGTAAAGAAGATTTATAACTACCATTCCAATGGTACTAAACATGATGCAGCTACCCATCTCAGAGAGGGAATTATGGCTTAAAGGTAATATAAGGAATTCCCAATGCTGGCCTATGAGAGGGGCAGGCCTCACAGTAATGGAAAATGATTTTAGGAGTTTTTCATTACTTGGATATGAAAAACGTAAAATCACATGTTCTGCCTTTTACTTACATGGCACCCTGCCCTATGGGTTCACTAGGGCCTACTTTAGGGGCGGCTTATTTGTAGGAAAATGGGAGATTAAGGCTTGGTCAGAGGTTTTAAATGCCAAGTCTGGGTGGCAGTGAGACTGCACACACAGACTCTGCAGTGGCAGGCCTGAGCCATTTTTACAGGGCTACTCACGTGGGTGGCACAATCAGTGCTGCAGGCCCAGAAGTGGTATTTAAATTACAGGCCCTGGGTATACGGTATACCACTTTACAAGGGACTTACAGGGAAATTAAGTGTGCTAATTGTGGTTACAACAATATTACCATGTTTTAGGAGAGATGCACATGCACTTTAGCACTGATCAGCAGTGGCAAAGTGCTCAGAGTCCTAAGGCCAACAAAAAGATGGTTAGAAAAATAGGAGGAGAAAGGCAAAACATCTGGAGTAAGACCACCCCCTAAGGATGCCAGGTCTAACAATTTCACATATACTATTGGCAAGCATCCAAGAGTGCTCCTGTTCTCTAGTTGGGCAATCTCCTGGCTATTTGTTCCCTAGTTTTGGTGAGTCTATGGGCCAGATGTAGCAAAGGTTTTTACCCATTCTGTGTCTTTGGGAAAAAGTGTTTGTACATATGTCCCTTTGTCTCTTATGTAAACATTTATGTTGTCCATTTGTTAAACTGTTAGACCTGTATTAAAATTGTGTGTGGGCGAGCTAAAATGCATTTTTTTTTTTTTTTTTTACTGATGTCTCCCTATCGGAAGATTAAAAAGATTAAAAACAGGAGGGTGGAGCAATGGACCTTGCTTCTTTTTCCCAGCAAAATGTTTCTGCGCTCAAATATTGTCCTTAATGGGGCAGGGTCTTTCCTCAGGACTGTTAAACCTCCGCATCTCATATCAAATATTGTAAAATGATTGTTGGTTCATAGGGCATGTCATTCAAGTGCATTCAGTATATCCTTTGTTTTTCCATAACAGAGCAACAGCAGTGGAAACAACCCTTCCTCATACAATTGGTACATCTTGGGTGGAAACAGCGCAAATGTTCCCCATTCTGAAGTCAGAGATATAGAGGGCAGCAGCACAAGCTTTCCTCATTACAGGTACAAATCAGGCAGCAGCAGTGCAAGCTTTGCTTCCTCACAGAACAGGTACAGGTAAAGGTACAATACAGCAGTAGCAAAGCAAGCTTCCTTCACTCACAAGAGGCAGCAAGTGTCATCTTCCATGCCCCCTATAACAGATCCAGAAAGGCAGACTAGGGCACCCTTTCATCGCTCACAAAATGTGAGTGGCTAACACATGAGTGGCATGTATTTCACAGCCATCCCTGTGGGTGAGTGCTTAAGACACTGTGAGGAATGTATAGGTGGATAAATGAGTCAATATTCAAATTCTGACACCTTTGTCCCTTAGGTTATCTCCCACATCTGCAACTTCAAAGTTCGTCACTCGGGGACTTGCTGCTTGTGTTGCTTATTTACTTGTCCATGTTCTGAGAAGGAGCCATTATCAGGTAGGTCACTGTTATTTGGAGCAGCCCAACCACAGCCTAGGTAAGCTATGATCTAGACTTGCACACAGATGTCCGATGTTTTGAACGGCGACATACAAGGCGCTGTGTAATGCCAGCCTCTGTGAGGCACCTGTTCTAAATGGTAAGGCCCACCACTGACTGACACCACACGCCTTGTGGGCATCAGATGTCCAGCTTCATTAGATTACAGCAGATCTAATACACAGTAGCTCAGTGCACAACACAGGCAGAAGGCTATCTGAATGTGGCAATAGAGGAGAAAGCATGCTGCCCCCTACTTTCCACCCACTTTACTTCTCCAGCCCGTCTTCTTTCCCAGAATGGTTTTCAAGTTCCACAGAGTGCGTGCCCTGGCCGGCAGGGGATGTCAAATGAGCCAGAGCCCTCCTCTTCCGGCTGCTAAAGCTTCACCGCTAAGAGACCCGGATGATGATCAGTAACATTGTTCATACCTTCAGTGGGTGGCTCAGCAAACACCAAGATCAATGCTCCTTCGCAGCTTCACACCACGAAGCAAACTCTGCCACTCCCCATCCTTGAGGGGCTCACAGGCTGCAGAAGTGCCAAATAAATGCCAAGTCTGTACATTCTCTGGCCTCTTTCCCTGTTTCTGATGTACAAGAGAACATACTTCTGTCAGGTAGGAAGGAGTGGGAGGAATTTATTTAGACAAGTCTTGTTAAGGAAGAGTGTTTATTATTAATCTCACTTTATGAAGCATTTCGTTTGAAGTGTGAAATTGTGCATTTAAGCATTTGCTTTGCTTAAAGAAATTCGTAGGCAATTTAATATCCACCTCGATTCAGGATGGCCGCTGAAAAAAGAACTGGCAAAGCCAACCAGGTCTCGCCTTACACGGGCACATGGGCGGGAGAGGGCACGAGCATGGGGGCAGAAGCACATGGTGTGGCAGCTACCGGGGGGCACCACAGCTCGAGGGCGAGAGTTGGGGTGGGGGGGTTAAACGCCCATAGGTAAGAGAGACTGATACAGAGTGGAGGGAGATAAGACGAATGGAGGGAGATAAGACACATGGAGGAGCCAACTTTTGAACGCACACACTCCTATAGAGTGCTTGAACAAAAAGGAAAACGTAATTCACAAAATGTGAGGAGCAGAAGGACACCAGAACTTGGGCCATTGTCCGGGGGCGGGGGATATGCAAACATAAGATGAGGAAGTGAAGCCTAAACACACTGACACACGAGAGGGAAGCAAATGAGCGGAAGTGAAGCCAACCAGGGGTAAGCACTGGGGGGACACTAAGCCCGCTGTGAGCGAACATGAGCTGTCTCAGGTGACACATAAAAAGGACTCACTTTAAAGGACGCTTTATTGGCAATAGCGAAGCATTTGGTATTTGCCAAGTATAAAGCCAAGACAGTTGTTCGACATGTGCCTTCCAAGATTACCATCCCCGTCACACACCCGCACATATAGTGACAAACCTATAATGGCACTGACCTTCAGCTTCCCAAAGTGATAGAGAACAGCCAGATGATCAGTCTACGTCATTAACAAAGATGGTGCAAATTTGATAAATAGTCAAGGAATCAAGCCACCTGACCCCAAAGACAGGAAAATGCTTGTGCCACATTTTGTGTGTGATTTTTTACTAATTGAACAACTTTCCCTATTCACACATGAAAGTAAGTGACATCCTCTCATGTCACACATTAAATTAAATGATACCCTCTCAGCACTTGCGCAAGGGTTTAGATTGTTGGTTGCGTTCTACAAATTGCAAAACTTAATCAAAATAGGAACATTGGGTGACAAACTACAGAGGAAGTGACTTGTGTTATCCTATCCAAACCCCATATACGAAGAACAGGTTGCTGGACCTCACCTTCCTCCAGAACACCAGTTTCTGATCGAAATGACAAATCCCATGAACTCAACGCACTGACAGGAGCCCCTCAAAGTGCAAAAACAGCAACAGCATCCGAGATATATATATATCTATATATATATATATATATATATACACACACACACAAACACACACACACACACACACACACACCTTTTCACCCCTCAACTTATTTGGCATCTACATTTGGCTCAGCAGCTCGAGCTGCCACCTTTTGGATCCTGGAGACTATAGTTCAAATCCTAGTCCTGGTTCTAGACCCAATTGTGGGTAATTCTGTGCAAATCATTTAATCTCTCTGTGCCTAAATCTGTCTTCTTTGTGTAGTCCCATGAGGTGAGCACAATTTACCATTGTTTCCCAATCTAACATCTAATATACAGTGCTCTGATTTTTCACTGCTAGGTTTGCGCTATATAAATACCAACACATACATATGAAACTTAAAAATGCATGACATACAGTTGCATAAGTAAGCACCCTAGAGACCAAGACAAAGAGGTGAGACCTCTTTCAGTAGTGTGTTTAGGCATGGAGACAATAGGGGTTGACAGGTAAACACAAGGCAAGGCAAGTAGGATGAAGGTGACAGGGCACAGATGGAACAGAGAAAGGTAACAGAAACTGAGGCAGTTTAAGGTCACCCCAAGGTTTTTGGACTGCTGCTGCAGGGTTTTTTGACTCAAAGTGCACAGAGGCCTGCTAACCAGACCTCAGTGCCTGTGTCCTTACCTTTAAAATGGTATGTCAAGATGCCTCATACCCAATTAGCTAAGCTAACTTGCCTGTAAGCCCCTAGTAAATGGTACCCAGCAAAGACAAGTCATGCATGTTAGAGGGTCATCCCAGGGCCTGCAGCACTAGTTCTGCCACCTTGGGAGTCACATGAGTAAACCAAGGCTCCCAGCCTGAGCTGTTGAACTGCTGGCCTGACTTTGCCATTTAAAGTAATGACAAACCCCTGGTATGTACAGGGCCACTGGAATTATGCAATTCTGTGGCAATTTTTACATACATTTGGATTTGCCACTTTTGCCACATAATCCATCATCTGCTGCGTAATCTGCGGATTTTAACCTACCCAAAAAATTGTTTCTAGCTCAAACGGATCAAAATTAAGAAAAAATATGGCGACTTGGGTTCCTGCAGACCGGAAGGCTTTTTGCAAAGGTTCACTAGTCATCTTTCAGTTGCTAATTGTTGTATTTGGTGTTAAACTGGTAATAATTAGGATGAACATTTTTTCTCACACTGTTCCCAGGTGTAAAAATGATAAAATAATGAAATACTATCCCAAAATGTGCTGCATTATACTGCATAATTTTCATTTTATTGGCGCATAATTTAGTCAACCTTGCTGCATAATTTGGTCCCCCTCTGCAGCGTACTTCCATTGGCCCAAAGTATGTGTTTAAGTCACCCCTATGGCAGGACTATTGAGTGCTAAGGTAGGGTGCAACATATCTCACAAGAGGAACATGTAATTTTACATGTTTTGATAGTAAAAACGTGAAACTGTTGTGTTCACTGTGGAAAAGCTTGGTCACCCAATTGGCAAGTCCAGAGTAAGATGCTAAGCCCTCAGCTGTGCTAACTTTGGAATGGTGCAACCAAAGTATCAAACAACTTGTTATATTAAGCCAGACTTGATTCCCACGTCGAAATTAATGTAACAAGTTGCAGTGTATGACTTTAGCGAAGTTGCCACTATGTTGCCTTTAGTCCCCAGTGCCCATACCAGTTGCACGTGGGGTCCTGTCGCCGACATAGATTTTCATCCTCCTGGGGAGACATGCCACCTTTGAAGGGCAAGTGGGTAAGTAACACTTGGGAGAGAGATTGCTCCATTGTTCAGGCCGACAGGCTGGAAGTAGAGGCCAGAGAGGGGAAACCAGTTGCCAAACAAGTTTTCCAGGGGCATGTAGTCCCAATGGTAGCCACACCTCTGGGCTGGGCTAAGGACCTACAAGCTGGGCAAGGGGTCCCGCCGTATTGAAAGTGGGTAGAATGGTGCATTGTGGGATGCCCAGAAGCCACACTTCACAGCAAGTGATCATCAGGTGTGAAGGAGCCTGGTATCCCATTGGCTACCAAACATATCCTGGCCTGAGGGCATTTCCTGAGCATAAAAACGGTTCCCCTGGCACCCGGAACTCGGATCTCGACTAGACGGATAGAAGGACTGAGGAAGGACTGCCCTGCTGCACCGTGGAACCGGCAAAAAGAAAGACTGCACCATTGTGTACTACCGCTGCTGTACCTGGTGGCTAGCAAATGAGAGGGACTGTGCCTGCATGTCCTGCTCAAGGAGAAGTCGCCTCTGGATCCCAGCCAAAACCAAAAGACTCCAAAGGTCAACTGACAGGCCTCCTGTTTACAGCTCAGGGACACAACAGCTGAAAAAGCCTGCTGGGGCAAGTTTGAAGCGCAAAGTCCTCTGCACCGCCACCAACTGCCACTGTGCAGCATCAGGGACTAGGTACGGGTGCACAAAGGTGTACACAAGCTTGCTGAAGCTGGGAGTGTCATCGGAGTGCAGCTGGGACCCCCCCCAGAGGATGAGTTATCGACCGGGAAGGATTGGCCTGCGACCACGATACTGGGTGACCGATAGTACAGTGGTGAATGGACCAAGAGTATTTCAAGGGACATCAACCCTGTGACTCGGATCACCTCACCCTCTTCATGGACCAAGAGGTAGTCTCTGCAAGGCCCCATTAACCGTATCTTTTGAGCATCTTCAGCATCCTTCATCTCTTGCATCACAACCACTTCCATAGGAAAGCCCTCCAAAGGATAAAAGTGCCAGGTACTGACTGAAAGACTGCTTCACTGGCTTAGGTAACTGTTTCTAAGGACCTTGTTGGTTCACCAGATTGCTCCCTACTAGAATTGGTCGTCTAAAGTGACTCCAAGTGACCGCATCACCACTAGCCCAAAGGTGTTAGTTAAAAAGTTTTTAAGTGTCTTATTTGTGGAATTTGCCAGAGCGTGTTCGCGGTTAAGTGAAATGCTTTGATGTACTATACACCATACATTCTATATCTCCGGAACCCTTCTATGGATCTTTTTCGCTGTGATGTCCTAAAATACAGTCTACTTTTATTAATGGGTGTCGGATTATTTTGGTGTCTTGTTGGTTTCTTCTTAATTTGTTTTGGTGCTGTTTAAATGTTTTACACTTGCTCCTTTGTATAAGCCTGACTGCTCAGAGCCACAGCTACCCAGGGTTGAGCTGAAAGTTTGACAAACAAAATATATGGGTCTTATACCATATAATGCACTCAATTTCCTGACAAAGCAATTATGGTTTGCAGGAACGCTGGGAGTTGATAGGACTGTGCTATTGGGGTGAACATGAATTTAGCTGTGAAATGATCATTCACAGGGGTTCTCCATGCTCCACCCCCCACCCGCCCATCATGCAAGCATAGAGGAAAAGTGTGCAGAAGGCTGAACAAGAATTGTTAAAGCTAAAGCTCTTTAAAGCCAAGAAGAAAGAAAAGTCACAGGCTGAGAAGAGCCCAGGTTAGTAAGTTGGGTGCCAGTTGAAAAACTTAATGTAATAAATGTCAGCGCGCAATGTTGAGCCGTGTTCTGTGAATCAAACATCATGGAAGGCTGGGGTGATTCTCAGAGGGACAGAAAAACAATCTTTCCTAAAAAATGGTCACTTAACCACAAATAATCACTGAAAATTCTTTAAAAAGCCAAAGTTAAAGGAATCTTAGGGTGAAGATCAATTTTTAAAATAGCACTGAACCCGCTTATTCACTATTCATGTTATCACACATGACATCTCGGTTAAAATTTGAAATTATAATTGTAACAATATCACATATGACATCATAAATGACATCACTGAACCAGGAACTGTTTACTTTCTCGAGTATGTTTGCTGACAAAGTGAATAAGGGAAATATTGTCCATTCCCTGTATATTATGTCTGTAGAAGCTGAGATTGGTGATGCAGCTTTACAACTGCATTTCATGTTTCTATTTCATATTTATGAAGTGTACGTTCAACTGCAGCGGTCTTCCTTTTCCTAATACATCATCTACCAGGATATCCAGCTAGTGATAGTGGTTTTATAACTTAATCGACTGTGTATGTCTATATGTATTGCTTCAAAGAGTATTTATGGATGTCTTGCATGCTCCTACATTTAGTATTACAGTGGTACTGCAGCCATAGATTTGTGTTTGATATCTTTGAAGACATTTAAGAATAACGAGTTCAACAAAGGGTGTCCTATGGCTATGCTCTGCACCAGGTGGCAGTGCCCATCATGCACTGGGATTAGGATTTTCCATTGCACAATGCTCTGTGTAAGGACAGCTGCAGGAATAATCTGAAACTACTCTGAAGCCTCTAGTACCCAGTGGGCATGGCAATGACTGTGCCAGTGGGCTCTGGGCAGAGAACATACCCTCTTGCCACCCCTGTATCCAATCACACTTTCACTACATCCTGCAGAGCACAACCTTCAACTGTGCTGACAGACTGAGTGTAGGGTGTGGAATTCAACCACCACGTCTGCTCACTCCCCTCCTTCACAGCCTACTGGGCACAGGGTTCTAGCTGGTTGACTGATCTCAGTCTCGCCACCCCAAAGCACACAGGTCACAGTGTGCAGGGTGTGGACTACTGCCTCTGCGCCCAGGTCTGTCACCAAAGCCACTTTTGCATTTACCATTTTAAAGTCTTGTAGAAGATTGATGTGGCATTTGGAACCCTGTTTACCACTTTTTACCCCTTTGTCTAATGCATAAAAAAGTTTCCATCATCAAATATACCAACATATGTAGCTTTCTATATGTGATTCTGAAACTATACACACGCTGAAAGGATCTACTGCTGGTAGGAGGATCATGATCATCACCATCATGATCATCATCATCATAATCATAAACCGAATCATCCTGGCAGGATGAGCAAGGATAAAAGACAGAATAAAAAAGCAAAAGGGAAGCAGCCAAAGATACGGTAGGTCATTGCACCAGAGCCAGGTGAAGCAATGACCTTTCAGTTAGAGATGGGAGCATAAATAAATGTTGCGGTGCATAGCAGGAGAGCCACAATACATCATATAGGCCTGGATAAGAAACAGGAAGTCACCAAATTTAATAGAAAAGTGGGCCCCATTTTAGGGTCTGTTTGTGAAACACTTTGTTGTGAGTAAAATTCTGATTATTACTGACATCTGGTTCTGAGCTTGTCTTGCCTGCGAGATATGGTCAACCTTTCTGAATCCAATTATCATCCTCACCGCCATCTTCTGAAGGTATTGTGCTGCAGTCCAGCAATGAAATATTCTGTTAAGCTCAGGTGGGGAGCATTTATATAGTCCAGATGGAAATACAACCACCTATCCAAGCTTTTCCCTTGGTAGAAGAGTGCATTTTGCTCAAGGTTTTTATAAGAATGAACCCCATTAACCAGACCTTTTTGATTTAGGATACAAAACACTGCTTATATACAACACTGTTGCTTCTTGCATTGGAAGCACACACAGCTTTCCAGGCTAAGGCTCATTTCATGAATAGTAGGACTTTTACTCTTCTAGGTATTCCTCTTCTTGATAGCTATATGTTAGTCAATCAAAAGTGAACTTGTACGATTGGTATATGATGCACATTTGGTTCATGTTAAAGCTTGCTTTAACAAATTTGCTGTACTTAATCTAAAAGATTACAGTTCTGTTCTACATAGTGTTATTGATTTCTCATGAGTTTCTAAAACGTTGTTAACTCTATGTTACATTTATTGTTCTCACAGAATAAAATTAGGTAAAAGGGAATCAGGTCACTCTTTGCTAATTGCGTATTATGTGAGTTTCAACAAATAATGTTATAAACGTGGAGCACAAAGGGTCAGGGGTAAGAGAGTTACCTTCACATGATGTGACAAGACAGGCCGCGCAGAATCGTGTCACCCATTCTAATTGAAGGCTGCAGGGGAAAGAGGCAGTCGGCCTTCGCATGCTTTGCTTATAAAACCCAACAGCCATTGGGTGACAAAATATGCTTGCCAACAAACTAAAAAGAAGCCTTATTGTTCTTGTTTATTTCTTTTATTCACGCTTTCAGTAAACATTGCTGCTGCCATTTTATTTGTCTTCGCTGTAGTTACAATTCATATCATGCACACATAGGATTTTGATTTTTAAATAAACCTTTAAAATGGATTCTAAATTTTCAAGTGTTCACAAGTGTGCTATTAATTATTGAAAGAGGGTTTGGAGTTCTACCAACTATCCTTCTAATGTATCAAGGAAACGATTGTCACCTGTAACATATCTCGCTCAAATATTGCTCAGTAGGTTGTGGGGTTGTTACAATCCAACTGATGTTCTGCCTCCTGAGTTCTTAGCGTGGGTGGGGGTCTAGAAAACCAAACTGTGTTTTCTTCATTGATCTAGAACACACATCTTTTTTTAGGAGAGCAAAGCTTGGACTATGACCAGCACCTCAGTTGTACCACCAGTTCAATTTAAGTAATCAAGGGACGCCTTTTGCTTGATGCCTAGTATTGCATACATATTAACACACCACTGTGGAATATCATGTTAGTTTCTTGTTGGCATTTCCATTTAATTAAACTTATTGCATTGCTGTATAAATCATTTTCAATTACATGAATGTAAATGACAGATTGCAAAAGTATACACCATTGATCTGTATTGAAGTCAAGATTGGTAAGAATAATACACCTGGTTCAACTTGCCATATAACATAAGGTCACCATGTTTAATAATACTCTAATTCTTTGTTACATATGCTATTTAAATACATAGAAATTTGAAATGATACTAATGTTGATTTTTTAAATAAATTGAATACCTACCACATATAGTTAGGTGATTATTTCACTATGACTTATTAGCAGTCCTATTGTTAAGATGTCCTTGAATTGCCCATAGAGAAGGTGCTATTAGTTTCCCAGAAAAGCTTGAAACTCTTCACTAGTAATCACTAAATATTACAAATCGAATGTCTGAATGGATACTGATTGATCTATGCAGTTTGTAAAGAATAGTGAACATGTTATACATTTCTCAACAGGGACAACAGTATTCCTCAAAAACTGTTGGGAGGAAACAAACGCCCAAATAGATGGAACTGCAGGATTCAACCTTTGATGAATATATGAGTACAAGACAACCCTTGTTAGCCCCTTCATGAGGTTTTCCCTAATTTAGCATATGGACCCTCTAAAATACATGCTGATGAAGCGTTGCCCTATTTAACAGGAGAAACAATATAGCAATGGGTGTGAGCCCGCTATATGTGTGCTCTAGTAATATAAGGAATAGAGATCCCTGGTCCTGAAGAAAGCCCTGGGCCCCATGTGGGCCATTGGCTGAAAGATGTTGACCTATTAGATGAAACAGTAATGATGACTTTTAGGCATGGCTTTAGTTTGTAATCATCTGGTTTCCTCCCTAACTAAATAAAAGGCACTATCTGAGTGAAGGTTTCCGAAATGTGTAACCTTTACCTTTTTGTGGTTCCCACTTCTATCCTCACATGTATAGGCTCCCTGCAAGCATACTGGTGAGCCGCCCCACCATAAGAGAATGTTTTGGCGGGTAAAGATGGCTGATGATGAAGCATGACACCCAGGTGGTGTGTGAGGCCATACCTTTCAGTTTTTTAATTGACTCCCATACATTAAAAGGAGTATTGAATTATTATAGACCTGCATAGACTACACAAATAAACTGTCAAGGTCTAAGGGGTCTCCTGGAATAGAGAAATTTCCCGCGTTTGACCTCTCTTGATCTAATTTGTCTTTCTGCACCTCAAAAACTAAACAGAATGGGAATTTCCACAGGTCATCTTGATTTCTCTGAAATTGCCACATCAGTTGTTATCAGATATTCATGCCTTAGAAGAATGAAGCTTGACATAGTTAAAGATATTTATATCTAGGACATGTCCAGAAGAAATATTTGTATTCATCCAAGGGTCAGCATTCGTGTTAAGCCATAGGAAAAATGTAAGACTGCAATTAATGTCTCTGCAGCCAGGTGGCAGCGAATGCTGAAAAAGAGTCCAAACACACTAACACTGGCTTCAAAAGGAAGATAAAACCCACAGCAGCAAATGCATGTCCGGCAATAGGTAAGTGTGAGCAGCCAGACATGACGAGGAATCAATTCAAATTAATAATTTTTAAAATGGTCAGATGTAGCAGGAGTTGTTAACATGGATACTGTGATCAGTTTTCTGAAAGATGTGACTTGTATGGAAGCAACTCTGTGCACTGCGAGCTGTGATAATGGACTGCAATTTAGGTCAGAAGGGTGTATTAAGGACAGAAAAGATGGAAACTTTGCTGAGGGTTGCGGTATAAACCATAAGGCCACTCCTCCATGTGGTAATGACTTAGTAGAAAAGATTCAGCACGGTTATTAAAGGATTGATTTAAGTGGCTGCAAATGGATGGCTGGCCTGGCTGAAATTAATTACGGAAGATTGTGTAACTGCCAATGGACCACTTGGTATTCACATTTCACTTTACTGCATGGAAGAAAAGCGCATTGCCTCATGGTTAATCAGTAGTTTTTAAGAGGTGTGATAAGATAATTGAACATGCGTTTCACTTTTCACAGGCCTTTTTCAGCCTTCCTAGGAAATGGCTACCTCGGTTTTTATGGGATTTCACAGACCCCATGATGGCCATCTGCCCCCCTATCACAGTGATCAGGTTGCAGCCAGTCTTGCCTTTTTGGCCAATGGTGCTCTGCATTCTGAGAATACATATTTTATGGGGGAAAGTAGACCTACAAGTTATTCACTTTGTATTTTAAACTGACCTTTGAAAATACTACAAGCATATTGCATATGGCACATGGCACCCTTTATAGGGCACAATGCAGTTCTGCGTTTCACCTCTACCTGGTTACAGTCAGTTTGCTAAGTTATATCTGTGAAGTTATACTCCATTACACTGTCACGCTGTTGCACATCATTCTCTTGAACAATGTGCTCTGCAGCCACTGATTCCCACATCTTTGTGCAACTTAAGTGGCTGAGTGTGGTGGACAAGGAGGAAGCAACTCTTTTGATGCTTTATTCAATGCAGGGTTTGGCTTCCACCACACCAACCTGCAATAGCCTTACTCTGACAAAGCAAAGTGGAGTTAAATGCTGTTATACTGTTGAAACCTTACACACAGTTTCCTTGAACTATTTGTTTTGCAGTTGCTTTATGTTTCGCAACTCTCCGTGCCTCGAGAGACTTAAGTGGGGCAGAGTAATAGAAGCGCTAGAAGCCATTCTAAGGTACCATACTTATCTACATAAACAGACAGATTTAGGCTATGCGCCATTACTCTGCTGCAGTTGTCTACATTGTTGAGTTGAATCTTTGCACTCCGGTTACTGAGGGTGCCCATCTTTCAAGCAAGTGTTACTTAAGCAGGTAGGGCTCGACCTGGAACCCAAAAGAAGTACTGGCAAAAAGTTTCAAACTAGCCCCAGACTGCAGGAGTCAATGACTAAAATTGTGCCATGGGTACATACTTGGTGATGGCAGCCATCCTACTCTGAAACCTAGTGCTTAGTTGGTAAAAGAATGAGTGCTGGTGGCCAAATCTTTGCTCAGAAGCCCACAGCCGGTGTAATTATATGTTGGTGCGAAGAATACCAAGGCTGCGCAGTCTTTTATCCACCTCATGTCTCTTTAACTCACTACCAGACACTCCCTGCCCCTTATCTGACTCGTACAGCAGCTGCAGCCGCCGTGGGAAACAGCAATTTTTTTTTTTTTTTTTAAACACTTGCCTTTCCCACCATTCCCGCCGCTGCCGACTCCTGCCACCTCGCTCATCGCTCCTCTTCTTGTGGTGTCCCAGCATTCATTGGGACACAAGCACAGGTTCTCTAGTAATTCTGGTGCTACTTTCATGCTACAAATAGCATGAAAACAGTGTCAGGATTGATCTGAGCAGTTTGGACTGCCTCTCAGACACATCCCTGGGGTCTGTGCAGTTTCTCCTGCCCGGCTGTGTACATGGTCGGGTTGGAGAAATCTACATGCGCATGTGAGTTTGGCACATGCGCACTTAAGTGCACTCTCTCCTCCTCCGCCCCTCCCGTGGCCCAGCCCTGCCCCACCGTGCACTGCTGACTGAGCCAGCAGATTAAAAAATAAAACAATAATAAGCTATCGTTTTATTTTTCATCTCCTGGCTCTTAGACTGGGGGAAGACACCCCTCTGCCATTGCGGAGGAGCCGCCCATATCGTACAGGTTTCTGATTTCTCCTTTGTGACTTTTTTGTCTTTCTCTTACTCTGACTTTCCACTTTGTGTGTTTTTCCCCTCTCTTGCTCTGTGCAAATGTCTAATTCAGAAAAAGATATGCCAGTCACCAAAAATAAACACTAGTGGTCCCCACAGCTCAAAATAAGTACTACTGAAAACACCCCACTAGCCTGCATCCACCTGGAAAATGCCAGTGGACAGGCCATGTGCCAAACATCACCTATTCACGAGCAAAGGCAGTGTGCAGTGGGGGTTTGGGTAGGGGTCTGGGTGCAGGGAACGTTTCGGGGTGATACATTAAGTGAGGGCCAAGAAAAAGGGGGGTGTCCCAAAATGTATATTTTCCATGCAATTTTCCACTGAATGGAATTACACCACATTTGGTAGAAACCTAGATCTTAGTCCAGAAAGTGTGCTGTTTTGTGATTTAATGTTAAGTTTTGTGATTTTGATGTTAAGTGGTTTTTGGGAAATTAAGGTTAAAAATATATGCATATTTCACACTGTGGAGGATCCGCAGAGCCTACAGATCAAACATAAGATCTGATTGGCTGCCACTGCATGGACAAAATGTTGCATCAGCCATTGTAGAACACAGGGACTCGTCCCCTGTCCTGTAAAAGGAAGAAAAAACACATGTGGGGAAACAGGATAGGAATACCCTGCCCCCTAGAAACTGGTGAGGCCCAAAACAGTATTTGATTTTTAACAATGTATTTTTATTTTTCTACAACGAGGTAAAGACAACAAGCAACTACCAGTTAAGTTGCTTTCACAGTGGCACATCATACAAGTGAAACCAGCTTTCTCAAATAATTGGGATAAGTAACAAGGTAAAAACATTTCGCCTAAGAGTGCAATATCATAGAGCTTGTGGCAGCAAGTCAAGAAAATGGTCTAAACATTTGCTCCATGTCTTTTTATGTTTCTCTAGGCATCTACCGGTTTTATAAACTGTGGCCTTTTCCAAGGCACATTGGTCTAAGTTGTGAGCGTCAGCTATTAGTAATGTCCCTTTTCCCCACTAAGCAGCTAATCCTGTAAAATATTTTGGTCCCAGTCTGTCTATCCCAACCTTGCTGTATGCTTAGAAGGGCCCTGTGTAACTCAGAAGCCACTTGAAAGCCAAAGATACATTGTAGGGTGGAGTGGACCCTTGACCAGAATGCTCAAATTGGAGGGCAATCCCAGATCACATCCAACAAGGCTCCCACCTCAGACCCACAGTGTGGCATGTATCAGTTGGAAAATTATGCATTTTGTATAACTGGAGTGTAGTAGAGGAAAATATTTAAATTGTACTAGGCGTAAACACAATAAGACTGCCTGTGACCCCGCTAACATTTTGGCTTCCAGCTAGTCATCATCGTCTAGTGCTTCTTGGTCAGTAGTCCAACACTCCCTCAGTAGCGAGAGTAGGTCCGGAACTAATGGTTCGTAAATCTCGAGAGGCCTTTACGGTCTATCACCTCAAGACTCAAGTTTGTCTTGATTGGGTTGTGATCCAGAATGGGAATGAGGGCCTCTTTCTATCTCTCTAGACCATGACATAATTTGAGAAATCAAAAAGAAAAATTTGATTTGTGGAGATTGTATTCTGCCCCAAATTCGGCAAATGATTTCTTGTGTGAGGCCACCCACACATCTCTCAAAATGGAAATCTCTATTCTGTCCCAGGGCTGACATCCCTGCACACAATCAACTAAGGGTTTTCATTCACTCACCCACAGGGGAGTTACCAGGGTTGGTCGTTTCCACCAGTAATACATTTTTAGAACCATGGACCAACAATTGCTAGCTTTGTAACTGGGAGAAGGAAGCGCCAGCCTCTCTCAGAATCGTGGCATGGGGTCATCTCTTTCTATGTACAGCCAGCTGCTGATGGGAAGCATATGTGCTGCCCAGTAATATAATTGGCTGTCTGGTACTCCCAGTCCCTAATTATCTTGTAAATGTAAAAAAAAAAATTAAATGCCACTTTCAGGGGGCACCTCTCCACATATATAATGTGAAAGTAACAAGCAAACAATTGAAAAAGGAGGTAGGCATTAGATAGGGGTAATTTTTGAAGATGTAAAGTGGCTGGGTGAGGGAAATTATTTCCCATGATCGAGAGTGTAATCACTGCACCCCCACACTGCAAGTTGCTTTTTAAGTTTGTACAGCTGTGGTTCAATGTTCAGTCCCCAGTAATCCTTTGGTCTCCGTGAGATCTGTATGCCCAGGTACCTAAATGGGCTTGATGACTGCCGGTTGGCAGGAATCCTGGGCAGGACCACATCTTCAGTCAACCCAAATGGGATCAGAATTCGACTTGGGCCAGTTGACTATTAAGTCTGAGGCTCCCTCATATACCTTTAGAATCCTCAAGACTCGGAGGATCAATAGTTGTGCGGATTCTAGATATAACAACACGCCGTCTGCCTAGAGAGAGAGAGTCTTCAACGCCCCCATCTTAATCCATTCCCCATATCTGAGTGGCCCTTCTGATCCATGTTGCAAGGGGCGTCTAGCTAAAAGCCAACAAGAGTGGGGAACGTGGCAGCAGCTCTGTCTTGTTCCCCTCTGTATCAAGACAGAATGTGAGAGTATGCCAGCTGCTGATGCATACACGGGCCCCCGGGGAGGAATAACGGAGCCAAATATAGGTAATACCCTTCAGTCTGAAGTTCATTTTATGTAGTACCTGAAACAAAACATGGAGTCAAACACTTTTTCAAAATCTAGGGCTAACACGGCAGCTGGTTTGGGGAGTCGATGAATAGAGGCAAGGGCTATGTGAGGTTGAATAATACAGTGTCTGGTGCCAGGCAACGCCGTGAACTATTTTGGCCTGGATTAACCAGATTTCAAATCACTCCAGGTAATCTGGAGGCCAGTACCTTAGCTAGTATTTTTACTTCAACGTTAATTAACAATATGGGTTGGTAGGAGGTGCAGTCTGTGGGGTCTTTCTCAGGTTTAGGGATAACCAGGTCTCTTGGTCAGTCGTGGGTTTAGAGGGTTTCATTCTACATGGCCACCAACAGGCCTACTTAGAGGCTATAACATTTCCTGTAGAATTCTAGGGGAAAACCATTGGGTCCGGGAGTTTTCCCCAAGGGCATAGCGCTAATTGCTGCATGCATCTCAGTTGCTGATATAGGAAGGTCTAGCAAGTTACTATCTTCGGGTTGTAGGGAAGTCACAAAGAGGTCTTACATAGCGGGGTTCTCATGACCCTCTGTGGTAATAGATAGTGCTCCACACAACCTGCTGAAATATTCAGCAAATACCACTGCAATCGCCATGGATGTGGTTAAAAGATTCCCAAGGGGTTACAGACACTAGCAACCACTCTGTGCTCCATTTCAGGGTTCACTAGCAAATAAAGGAGTTTGCTACTGTTATCTCCCACGTCATAAAGATGGCGATAGGAGGAGACCCACTGTCACGTGGCCCTCTCTAGTAGCTCTTTTTTTAAAAAATTTTTAACAACATTGCACATTCATGGGCAATTGAACAAAAGGACGGCCCCTGCCCTTTTCAGTATTCATCCCAAAGGGTGGGCCAGGACCTGGGGTTGGTTTTTAATAAATCTTTGGGGAGGTGAGCATGTGGGCCCCACCCCCAAGCCTTCAGAAGCCCCCGGAGAACCCATGTCTTGAGGACAATTTCTTTTTTTTCTTCGAGCTTCACCCTTTTTCTCAGCTCCCTCTTGACGAATCAACCCGAAACTTTTCACATGCAAACCAGTCAAAAAGTAGCATTTTTTTTAGCAGAAGGTTTGTGGAGACTCAAACGGCTCCAAAGTTATTAGCAACACAAAGAAGGCATGAAAAATGATCCTAACTATAACTACTAGTGATGGGGACCGCTACTACTGGGATGGATCGATAGATAGATAGATAGATAGATAGATAGATAGATAGATAGATAGATAGATAGATAGATAGATAGATAGATAGATAGATAGATAGATAGACAGACAGACAGACAGACAGACAGACAGACAGATAGACAGATAGACAGATAGAGCCTCACGGTGGTCGCCACTAGGTAGTTATAGTTAGGACCAAATTTCTATGGAAAGAGCATTTTTTGTTTGCTAATAACTTTGGCATCGTTTGATGACTCTTCACGAAATTTTCCAAGAAAATACAACACTCACTTCAGCTGCTGCCTGGAAAGTTTCGGGCTTCAGCTGGGTCCCTGAAAACAATGTAAAAAAAAAAGGGGCCAGGGTACAGACATCCTGACCCCTTAGCTCTGGTGGGTGGGTCCCAGAGGGACCCCCATGGCTAAAAAAAGGATTTGTTTTTAAATTTACAGTGGGGTTTGCGGTGGATCTGTGGATGTGCCATAAATTCTTCTTTTTTTTTTTTTTTTTTTTAAACGCGGCCTCTAGCGCTTCATCTTTTTTAAGCCTCCGGGTGGGCCAAGTCCTGGGGTCATTGTTTATTTCTAAAGCCGGGGCTTTAAGCAAGATTAATGCAGGGGCTGCCTGCCCCCGGCACCCCAGGGACCACCACCTCCCCAGTGCTTTAAACAATACATGGGGCACCCGCCTCCACCCTGCCCCCCTGCAGACCCAAGGGACCATCACCTCCCTGGGACTATCTTTAAATTATGTACAGGGGCACGTGGCCCCCCTACAGGCTCTGGGGCCACTGCTGGCCCTGGGGACTGCCGCCCACCAGTGCCAGCTCCTGCTATGTCCCAGGGTGCCAACCCCTGGGACATAGCTGTTTGCTGTGGCTTAGCTGCAGTTTGAACGCTGCAGCCAAGTCACAGCAAACACTGTGCTTTCAGGTCCCACTGTGAGAAAGTGTAGTTTTCATTAGTCTTCCCTGCACGGAGATATGAGTGCAGGGAAGACAGATGAAAACATTGCTCCAGCAACCACGGCGCTGCTGTTAAAAGCAGCTGTCTGCTTGCTGGAACCATAGGACAGCGGGGGAGGACTTGAGGCTCCCCGTGCAGTCCCAGATAGCCTGTAAAGGCAACACTTTTTTTTTTTAAACACAAATTGGGTTAGGACCGCAGGGGAGGCTCCCCCCACGGGCCCAGATAGCCTGTAAAGTGCAAGAAAAAAATTGGGGAAAAAATATGAATAGCTCAAGGGTGAATGTCACAGACCTTAACACTGAGAGCTGAGGGTTCGAATCCAGGTGTATCCTTGGTCATTTCCCTCCGTTATTTTTTTTTTCAAATGAAAATGTTTAAGGCTCATACTGAAAGGTGATCTTACTGCTTTTAATTGACAAATAATTTTTTCTTTTCAATTTGTGCAGAAGTATCTCATTCTAAATTTATTATCTACCAAAGCCTATAAAACGTTCTATATCTCTCCCTCTCATTCTCTTTTTCCTCTCTCTCTTTCAATCTTCACACAGACCCACTTATGCCCTTGTACACCCACTCACAGCCCCACGCACACACTGACGCACCCACTAAAACAGTGATGTATGCACTCTCACACCCAGATGCTCTTGCAGCCACTCTCACCCCCCAGATAACCCTCTCACACCTATTCTTACCCAGAGGCCGCGGCCAACTCCTGCTGAGCAGTACCAAAGGGCCATGCGCAGCATGGGGTGGGTGATTAGGGGGGGTTGGTTGGCTGCATGGTCTAGCTGCAGGCCAGGTCTTGCAGGCATCCTCCTCTCCGCATGGGTAAAGGACGTGCACGGCCTTCGGGGCTTACAGGGGGTTGGCCTCAGGCCCTGTGGCCAACTGCCACCACGCACGGCCCAAGGCCATGCACAGCGGTGGATGCATCAAGGTATAAAATTACTATACTTTTAAAAAACTAACTATAATTGTTGAATTTCTATGGTTTTGTATGTTTAAAATGTGAGCCTAACTATAATGTGCCTGTAACCTTTGTTTTTTTCAGTGAGAATATATATATATATATATATATATATACACATATATGCACACACAAACACACACACCGATGTGCAGAGTGTAAGACAGTAATACACGTTATCAACTCTGTTGAGTGTGGTTAGGGGCCATGACTCACGAGGAGTGAAACCTCAAGTGAATCATGATTCTCCTCCCCTACCTCAATAGTGGTAATAAATAGCGTATCGTACTTTGTGTGTCTGCATATAAGAATTATGCCATGGTATGATTTCATGTTTAGTTGTTACATCAAAAGGTATTTAACCAAAACCAGGGTGCAAGGAGTTGTGTGCAGTGTCATAAAAGAGAAAATATATCCATTCTAGGGCAGAATAACTGGACATTTTGCTTAAATCGCAGATTGAAGCATTAAGTCTCGATTTCAATGTATTTAGGAGCACTCTTTTTACACAGCTTTCATTGGTCAGAGAATATGCAATGTGATGGTTTTAAAACAGTTCATTCATGAAAGTCATGATCGTGCTAGATATTAAAACTGAAGATTGACCATCTAATCTGCATCCCATTATAAACTGTATATCTTCTGCTAATTTAGAATTAAATATGTTTTGGTGCCTACTTAATCTGATTTAAATAAGAACGACCAAAATAGTGGGATATATATATCCAAGTCATAGCCCACGTCATTTCCTATTTTAACATCCTAGGGTTCGTGAACTGAACGTTTTCCTTTAGAGACCATTCCATCATTGAGTCAGACATTTCATGAAAAGATTAGTTGTTGTATTTTGTCATGTCGAGACTTTAAACAGCATCCTCAAAGAAATAGGCAGCCAGAAAAGCACCAGAAAGGCATGAGTCATTTCAAGACAGACCGAGGGCAGTTTTCTGAAATCGGGAATCAAGACTCATTTTTTGGCGCAATTGGTTTATTCAAGAGACACTTCTGTTAAGCCATAATTTCTATCCACGCAGCTATAAAACACAACCGATAGTGGAGTAAACAAAGCCTTCGCATTGCAAAAAGCATTTGACGCACCTTAAGTGGCTGCCTTTTATTGTTTTGTCTCTACAGTACGTTTTTGCAATGTAAAGGCAACGAGTATCTCGAATAATTAAATTACGCAATAAAGAGAAACATTTATGCACCATTGGCATTTTGAGGAACTTTATTTTCCTCAATAGCTCAAATGAAGGTAAGTCAACCTGTTATTGTATTTTTTACTTATTTATTTTATCTAACGCCTCAACATTCAAAATCCTTTTTAAACCACGTATTAACACTGCTGCTACTGAAGATTTATTGCAGTTGCACTTGGAACAAGATACTGAGCCACGAGCCCACGAGATACAGAAAACTGGGAAATATCTCAGCTGGATCTGAAAATATCAGCAGCAAGTCATCTACTCTTGCTAGTGTCTTCAGCTCAATAAGGCCCACCGGGGACCCTTTCACACTGGCGTTTGTAAGATGCTCAGCTCGGTTCAACAGCAGACACCTGGCAGGGGCTGAAGCCACCCTTGCCTTTTTCCATCACGCAGCTCAAATAAATCCATGGAAAACAAAGAGTCATTATGTGTATGCATTTGAAAATTTACAAAAATAAAGATTAAACTCTAGTCACCTTTACGAGGGCACAATGTTATTTTTCACGTATCTCAGCTGTATAGTATCAGAGTCATTCTCCTAGAATGCCTTTTATTGAACAGATTGTGGCATTAAGAACTACTGCAGGCGTTGCCTTTCATTTACAAGGGAACCGGAGCAAACAGGACCCCCGATCCCTTGTGGAAAGCAGACAGAGCTAAACACGGGACCCCGAGAACGGAAAACAAAACCCTGGCACCCTCTTCCTTGCGTGCGCGAGCGCCCTGATGCCCCCGGGCCTCGCTCCTCTTCCATGTACTAACTCCGTGCAATAATGCAATGCTAATGAGATGGCAGCCGGGGGGGGGGGGGGGGACGGGGGACTTCAGAGAGCAGGGCATGACCTAAAGCTTGCCATTTACCATTGGAAACCGGCTGGGTAATCGTGGCTAAACAAAAACACATTAAATAACAATTAGCAATTAACATGGAGCGATTAAAACACCATCTGCGGGGAAGAGATTGCCCTAAAAAATGTACCTATAACTCATGGGATGAGCACGTGCCCCGATCTAGTTTACACTTGAAGCATCACCCGCTTGTAGTGATAATGTTATAGGCCCCCTTTTCGGGGATGCCTAGGACGCTGACCCACCATGGACATCTTTAGGTCTATTTCATCGAACTGTATATGACTTTGGGAGTATATAAGCAGCGCAGCTTTAGGGCAAGCTTGGGACGTGTCTGCCAGGGCTCCAGCTCCGTGCTAAATTGTCAGTGAAGGTGTGTGAGGACTCAGGGCGCATCTCGTCTCACCCTTGAAGCGCTGGAATACGCTGCACAAATAAGAAACATTTGTCTAATTTTGTTGAAGTGCCCTTGGCCTTTTACGCTGGAACAATAAATGGCCTGTGCACAGGGGTCGAACTGCATAAACAAATATGGGACTGTGATCTCGAGAAGAATGTGGAGGGGGTCTGTGAGTCATGGTGGGGTCAGCGAGTGTGGGACAGGGTCAGACACCTAGTTAAAAAAAAAAAAAAGAACATTCTATGATTACCTACAGGTAATCTAATTTACCGTGTAATGTACGCAGTTTACGTGAAAAATAAATGCAAGTTAAACTTATCTGTTCAAAATTGATTGTACTGCTTGGAAAACTCAGTTGATTAAAGTCGCAAATCTGAATCCTGGTTAGTGCACTGGGGAATAGTAGTGTGTATTTATAGTGCTATGAAGGTTGAGCCTGGGACAGCTCTGTGGATGTATTTGTCATTAGTTTAAACAATGCATTACACACAGTATAAGGTAGTTTGCCACACTGATGTGGCCTGGTTGCGTGAAACCCTGAGTGGGAAGCATTGATTTACTGTTACTTGATATACTGTTGTATAATTCATTGTCTCTGTATAGTGTGTGTGTGTGTGTGTAAAGTGCTCTGACATCCTACATTGGGAAGAGTAGCGCTATAAAAGAAATTACATAATTGTGAGATAGAGGCGATGGAGAGACAGGGAGCAGCGCTGGATGGTGGCAGTGAGGGAATACTATGAGAAGGAGACGATTGGGGCATTCGAGGGGGGCAACAACAATTGTTGCATGGGGCGCCACCATTGATATAGACAGCCCTGTCTGCACAGCATTATGGGTAACTGTGAATAATGGCCTCATTATGCCATTAACTGATTCTGCTACTATGATTACAAAGCAAAAGTCCAAGGGACTACTTTAAAAATATCACTCGAACACCAACATGGTATTATTAGGACATAACGAATGCTACCTCAACTGCACAGTTATTAAGATTGCAGTCTTGGTGACAAGTGCCATAAGTCCTAAAATATTAATAATGATGATGGAAACCAGTTATTACATAACAGATCATGCCAGTATGTGTTGCAAACAGCAGGTGCTCCTATTACCTAATGTGACCCATCAGCACCGAAAGGATATCAGGCTAAAAAGGCCTCGTCATGAATCAGCCTGGTAAACTGCAGATGTCAATGGAAAAACTTTAACTTACTGAGCTTCTGTGATGGTAAATGAACTGCTGCATTTGTAACATAACGATGCAAAAACCAAGAACTGACTCTTCATTAACAAAACATAGTCTCATGGCTGACTGGCAAGGCTGGTGCAGGCGTGACAATCCTTTTTGGTGTGCGCCCTCTCCCACCATGACCTCCTCCTCGGATTCCCTCACTATCATTTGGGAAAAGTGCCCCTCATCTCTCCACAGCCCCTCTCTCACTTACATTTTATTTGTTTCTAACGCGCTAATAAAGGCTGGCTTTACTAACCAACTCAGCTTTCCACATAACACATAGTTCTGTTCTCTGAAGCAGCGATATTAACCCTCTGTGCTACTTTATATCGAGTCAAAACTGCCACCAGACAAAACACTGATCTCTCACTCTAGCAAAAAACATTCATTGTGTTAGACTTGGCATCATTGGCAGGGTCTCCCCTAACTTTTTTGCCTCTACTTCCCACATTGTTTCTGTGTGCCGGACTCTGATTTTGCTGTTTTATTTGCTCTGGACACTTTACCACTGCTGACCAGTGCTAAAGTGTAAGTGTTACCTGTATAAATTATATGTGTACATTGGCTTATCCATGATTGGCATATTTGATTTACTAGTAAGTCCCTAGTAAAGTGCACTAGAGGTGCCCAGGGCCTGTAAATCAAATGTTACTAGTGGGCCTGCAGCACTAGTTGTGTCACCCACACTAGTAGCTCAGTAAAAATGGTTCAGACCTGCCACTGCAGTGTCTGTGTGTGCAGTTTTAACTGCCAATTTGACTTGGCAAGTATACCCACTTGCCAGGCCTAGACCTTCCCTTTTCTTACATGTAAGACACCCCTAAGGTAGGCCCTGGGTAGCCCCATGGGCAGTATACAGTGTATGTTTAAGGTAGGACATATAGTAATGTGTTTTATATGTCCTGACAGTAAAATACTGCCTAATTCTGTTTTCACTGTTGCAAGGCCTATCTCTCTCATAGGTTAACACGAGGCTGCCTTTAAATATGATTCAAGTGTAGATTCCTTTTGGGAGCAGATAGACATGTGGAGTTTGGGGTCTCTGAACTCACAATTTAAACATACATTTTTAGTGAAGTTGTTTTTTTAGATTGCATTTTCATGATTAAACCATTCTGTGACTCTGCTTGTTTGTGGATTCCCTGTCTGGGTCGGTTTGACAGTTGGGCTGTTTGCACCTCTCCTCTACACAGTGACACAAAGGGAGCTGGGGTGTAGCCTGCATATCCTGATGAGCCATCTGGGCTGAGGGGAGGGGAGGACTGGTCACTTACACCTGAAAGGGCTGTGCCTGCCCTCACACCATGTAGTCTCCAACCCCTTGGTGTGTGTATGGGACCTAGCCTGGGCAAGGCAGAATCTTGAAAACAACAGAGACTTCTCTTTGAAGTAGGCCTACTTCAAAGGTAGAAATGGGTGTAAGAAGAGCACCAAAACCCCTGGAAATCAGATTACTTCTGAAGCCAAGAGGAACTTCTGCCAAGGAGAAGAGCTGGAGAAGCTGGAGGAGGAGTACTGCCCCTTTGCCTGTGACTGTGCTTTGCTGGTTTGGCCTCCAGTGGCTGCTTCTAGCTGAGAGAGGACAAAGACTGACTTTTGTGCGACTTCTCACTGGTGAAGAATCTCCAAGGGTTTGAAACTGAGCTTGCCTCCTGTTGTTGAAGTCTCAGGGACAGCAAAGACTTCTTTCTACCAGCACTTGGGTATCTGCTGAGAGTCCTGACTGCCAACTGGTGCCCTAACCTGTCTCAGGGCCCCTGAAAGGTGCAGCTGGCAGAAAAGGACAGAAATCCACACAAAGATAGCATGCAGGGAAACTTTCGACGCACCACCTGCTTTGCTGCTGAAAAACGATGCGCTGCTGGACTCGCAGCTAAAATTGATGCTCCACCTGCATTGCGGCTGGGAGATCGACACAATGTGGCGGGTGAAACGACACGCAACACCCGCAGCGGCTGCATTTAATGACGCAAGCTTCACGCAGTGCGGTTTCTTGACACCGTGCAACCGGATTTCTACGCAATATCGCTGGGCGCGGAAAATCAACGCAAAACCTGCCCGGACCCGAGGTACCTGTCCGGATCGATGCATCACTGTCTTGCAGAGAGGAAAAACGACGCATGCCGATCCGGACGGAGGAGGAACGACGCACGGTATCACTTGCAAATGAGAAAATCTCACATCGCTGGCCTTTTCCGACGCACACTCGCCCGTGTGCTGTTATTTTGACGCAACCCAGGTACTTTTTCACACTAACGTTGTTCTCACTGTTTCCCAAAGGATTTAAGACTCTTATTCTTAAAAAATTCATAACTTGACTTGCATATGTTGGATTTTTGTCTTGTTTTGTTTAGATAAATATTACCTATTTTTCTAAACCTGTGTTGTGTCATTTTTTTAGTGTTTTCACTGAGTTACTTTGTGTGTTGTTACAAATACTTTACACATTGCTTCTAAAGTTAAGCCTACCTTCTCGTGCCAAGCTACCAAATGGGGTCCGCAGGGGTTATCTTAGGGTGATTCCCCTTACCCTGACTAGAGTGAGGGTCCTTGCTTGGACAGGGGGTAACCTGATTGCCAACCAAAGACCCCATTTCTAACAAATCACATAATGTATCTTGACATTTTAAATGTTTCCTGAAGGCTAGACGCACAATGAACTTTCAGCAGGTGCTTTTAAATCTCAAGTTTTGTAAGTTATAGCTAAACAGCACACCCCTCTCCCCCATTCAGGTCAACACCCGGTGTGGCTGCACCATTCGCACCGCCCTAACTCTTTAAACTATGTGTAGTGTCAACTTTGGCTCCACCTAGGGGAGTAATACACTCTCAACTCATGCTACTGGCTGTTTGAAATTTCATGACACCTCCTATGGAGTGACTATTTTATATCTTGAAGGTGCACTAAATCATCACACATTAAAATGTTTATTTCAAACATGCTTTGTTTTTTTTTTCACTGAGGGAGGCTATTTCAATATTTTAGCCAGGAATCATCAGTGTGTCACACATACAAAAACACACACATCCTCTCCCCCCTCCTCCCCTACATATGATTAAGGGTGCCCAATCCAGCTGCTTAAAAACAAAACAAATATTGGCAAGGTCAATAGATCAGGTTTTACTGTGGTAACACATGGAAATACAGGCATGCGCGCATTGTTTGCATGCACTTGCTCAATAATGCCAGTCCTATTGGATTTGCCTAGGCTTGTTTATATTTCTTGTTATGAATAAAATTATTCAGTCAACTATTACCCAGGCAAGAAAGCACACAGGAAAGTATTCACCAGCAGTCTTTGGAAAACAAGCACTATAATAGTTTAGTATGCCAAGCTCACATTCAGTATAAGTGCTATTGCAAAACTGAGTGCATAATAGTACACCACTCTGTATTCCACCAATGTAGATTCATAACTGCTTTGATGTGTTATTTCTAGTTTAGATTTGTACAAGACCAAGCGCTGCACAATAATACTTAGGTCTTGCCTAAGCCCATGAAGCAGCTGTGTAGATGTGCAGAACCCATGGTACCTCACGGGCAGTCACCCTGGCAATGTTTGCTTCTACTGTGTCTTAACTGTTTCACTAGTTTAGGCTGATCAGCTGACATGACAAGGAACTAAGTGAAGTGTCAACAGGAGGCGCTCCAGATGGATAAGGGTGAAGTTCAATCCCAGCATCTTGTGGTAGAACAACAACGATCCAAGTCAACAGAGAGAGTGACTATAATGATGGTTAAAGGTAATCTTTATATTGAAAGGAAGTGCTCATGTACTGTATACACTACATAGCTAACTCTTGGGTTTGTTTGCTTGCTGGACAATAGCCCCCAGATGACTTGTGTTTTATATTAGGACACTGAAATGTTGGGAGCGACATTAAAGACAATGCAGTAGCTTCAGGCTTCTAATGGCTGGTAAAAATCCGGAGCATCAACATTCCAATGTTTGTTGTTCTCAGCTGTTGCTGTGAGCAAATGCCTCACGAAGCCCGAGGGGATTTTGTGCTCCTTGAGGCCTTTGTTTTACTAATTAGAACATTCGATCCTTACTGGGTGGAATGTTGTAATAGCTTTATAGCCTTTATGACCCAGGCTATACGTGTTGTTAAAAGCCCTCTCCCTCGTTATAGGCTTGAGTTTAGGGCCCATAACACCCGGTATAGCCCTTGGCAGCGGGCTATAATGCTAGGTAAACTTCTTACCAATTCTCTTGCACAGATAATGTCATTTTCGCCTCTTGGTAGCTTTATTTCCATTGGTATTCCAGGCAATAATGTTCTGGGTGAATTTATGTGCGAATTGAGTTCTGGGAGTCTCTCTAAACCCACCTCAGCAGTACTGTACATGGTTCAAATGATGGTGATTTTGCATACTGCTTCTCGCAGAAGATCAGATACCATTTGGGCAACTCTCAACTCTGTATGTCTGATAGGGTCCTCTTTCAACATTCCAGCCCTTCCGGTCAAATCATTAACACCTTGGATTCACTACTTCCGTGGACCTGCACCTCACTGATTGAACACCCAGTCGTCAGCCAGGTAAAAAGGAGTTTGGAAACATACATATTTATTTTCAGGGCTCTGGTGGCACTAAAAATGTGGCACTTTGTATATTTTGTTTTTATTGTTGGGGAGTTCCCATGCATGGTTTGTGTGTGTTGGTGATGAGGTTGTAGGTAATGCAAACATCACTGAAATGATGGGGCTCTCCTGTTGGTCTGAATGATGAATTTCACTACTCATTTTAGAAGTTTGTGAAACTCTGGGGATTCATTTCCTCAGCATTACATCTGAGGATTATGTACACGGTTTTGCTACAACTATTGTGTGGGTGACTTGGAAAGTGTTTTCTGGACAGGAATGGTTGAATGCATGTTGGTAGCTTGCAGTATGTTGAATTTTACAAGTTGTGTATTCGAGGTTGCATTTTTATGCTTTATTTATAGACAGTGCTACAGCTTTCATTTTGGCCACAATGGGGATCTGGTGTCACTGAACACTTGTGGACTAATATATGTAGCCGAATAGTAGTTGCAGGGTAACCTGCTCAGTCCTTGTCATTACACACAGTTTCCAGACCTGGGCCTCCATGTGTCAGCCTAATACATTCTGGTTAACGAGATCGGACTAGGACAGAAAATAGGCACAGGCACCAAAAAAGTGACCCTGAATTGGGAATCAGTTAACTAAAAAAGTTAACTGAAAGTCCATATTTCCAAATCAGGGTAGTGGTGAACCCATACAGACACACTGTACAGGCGCATTTGTAGGTGAAACATTCACGAGTTAAAATGGTGTCCCTGATGACATGGAATGAGGTGGCTACCATGTTTATAGTTGATGCTTGTGAGTGATCAACAGTATTCTGATTTTGATCTTTACATAATTTAACTTTACTGTGGCCAATCTTGGGCACATGTTAGCTGCCGTGCCTCCATTTAGATAGATGTAGTTAGGAAATGGAAATGAAAATGATATTTCTTTGAGTGTGCAGGGGCATACAGCCATGATTGTCACTTTGGATGCAGGGCACCATTTCTATAGAGTGAAGCTAGACAAAAGGCGGTGGAGTCCTGTACATGGTCATAGAGAAGCTTTCAAAGAGAGGGTCACTCTGAATTTCTCAACAATCAAGACCTGCGGTGCCTTATTATAGAGGGGGAGGTAAAACAGTCTGATGCTGAAAGAAAATGCAGCTAATCTGTGCTACTGAAGTGGCAAACCTTGCCTTCGCCTCAGCCCACTCCGCAGTATTGGCTGACACTCTTCGAGTGACTTTCCTCTCACGCCCACCTTCATGGACCAGGTTAAAAAGCTGCAGTATTGCTAATTGTTTCTGCCTTTCAGATCAGAAAGGCCGGTGTTGAGCGTGGGCAAGCTACCCAAATACTCAACAGATAAAGCCTCCTTCAAATGGATATTTAAAAAGCTAGCCTGCCTTTCACATCTAGGGGGCTTAAAAGCAAATAACATTTCCCACAGTCCTTTGGCTAGATTAAAATTGAGTCTGCAAACTCCATTTAGAGGGGTGATAAATGTTTCAGGGACTAAGTGCTGTTCAAATACCTGAGTTGTTGAATATAAAGATACAGGGACATAACATCAGGAACAGTGGGAAATCACCCGTGGACAAACATTGGTAGGTGCCAATGTAAACTCTTACATGATAACATGACCAACCCTGAAGAGTTACACAAGTTGGGAGCCAGCACGAACAATCCTCTGACTTTGGGTGACAATTCTGAATTCAGACCCATAGCTGAATGCAGAAAAAGGCGAATCTTCAGGTACCGACACCCTGGCTGGGGTATAATTAATACCCCATGGTCTCTCCAGGGCCTGACTAGCACTGATGTTCTAGGGGACTTCGGGTAGACCCAGCAGCAACAGTTTGCTCCATTGTTCACCATAAGACGATAATGAGAACATAAACACATACAGACAGTTTTACTAAATTGTTCATGGCAAAAAAAGACAACTATAGATACTCATCATCATCATGGCAATGTAGGTGTAAGATGCATATCAAAAGGCAATTTTTTTTTAATAAAAAAGACCTCTTCCATCCAATCATGAAACTGGGAATGGTGCACATCAAAAGCAGCAGTGATTTAACCAGCATGGAACAAGGGCAACTGATCAAAGCACAAAAACCCAGCCTCAGTAAACCACCTTTGTACTCTGCTTTGTACACACATGGCATTTGGAATCAACATTATCAATATGTCTCAAACCACAGGGCTTTCTACAGTGGGGCCAATTTATCATTTAACAGTATTGGAAATAATAGTACAGGAGTACTCATTACATACTCTTACGTGCCTTTGACATTCAGGGTTGATTTGCAAAATCTCTATTAGTATACTTGTAAAGCAGGCACAATCCTTTCCGTTTGTACTATTGTATATTCCTAATCAAATGTATTGGGCCAATGATGTAAGAGTATGTAGAAGAGTACTACAGGAGTACTATGTTACATACTTTACAATGCCTTTGTGAATTGGCCCCATCTTGTTTTACACCTCATTATTTCATCCCACTCTTGACATTCTAGGCCTACTCCTGGGTACTCTGTGAGGCACTGGTTACTACCCTTGCAGGTTGGGATTGGGAAGACGGGCAGTCGAGCATTGGACAATGGGCTGGTGCCTCAGGGTCACCTGTGGGCCGTTTTGTTAGGGTCTCTGTGAACCGGCTCTTACAGGGAACCAAATGGTGTAGTTCCAAAGCCCTGAAACACTACTTGATTACATCGGGAGATTTCTTTGAAAATTGTTTCCTCTAAGATGGTCCCCATCTTCAGACCTGTTTGTCCTCTATTGACACCGTGATGTCTAATCATGAATCAACTTAAGGAAATCAGAAGGTTCCCTAATTATTCCCATAAATCACTCTTGTGCAAACAGGAATATAGTAGCAAATCACACTGGACTTTTCTGACTCTCTCCATACCCACCTTTATTGGAGATTAAGTTTCTTTTTTTTTTAACCAGCCACCCATAGGCCAGGAGCGGCTCCTCCATTATATTGGAGGAGCATCAACCCCGCTCAAAAAATGCCCCTGAAAAGCCCCAGGGATAAAAAATAAAATAGTGGTAAAGTTTATTTATTACCATTTTATTTTTCACCAGCCCATCCCAAACAGAGTGTCAGGATGCAGCGGGCATTTGGTGCTGAGTGGCAGAAGGTAGCTGTGCACTTATGTTTAAAGTGTGCATGTCCTTTTCGAATTCCATTTTACAACGGCCAGCCAGACATGCACACTGTAAACCTCTCTGAGACAGCTGGGTTAGAAAAAGCACAAGTCTCCAGTGCTCTTCAGAGCCCTGAGAGAGGCAGCTCCCCCAATCCTAGTGCTTCTCTCATGCTGCTTAACAGCATGAGAGCAGCACCAGGATTGGTTAGGGGAGAGAAGATTTGACCACCAGAGCGAGATGGTCATTGTTCAGCAAGCCAGTAAGTAAGGTAAGTGGCTTTTTCTTTTATTTATTTTACTATCCCCACCTCTTTGCCCACCCCACCTCTCTCCTTACATGCCAGCCCCCACTGCCATAGACACTAGAGGTAGGGGTGCTGGAGCACCCTAAAAAATAACTATGCTGGAGTTCAGAAAGGGGATAAACAATAAAAATGCCTTTACAATTTGTCTTTATCTTGCCACATACGCAGTGCATTGAAAGATAACAGTCAAATGTCTTCTTGTAAATTGCTGCTTATTCATTCAACATGGATATTGGTGTTTGCTTTCCATTCTCTAAATACAAAATGAGAGCATTCTGTGAAATGAACTATGTGGCAATCTTGCTGTAGTAAATGGAGCATGAAAGTAAAGGCTGTATTTTTTCATTTTTTTCTAAAAAAACATTTTAGCACCTTCAAATTGGCTGTATAAATATTTCAAATATACTAGCAGTTAAGAAAGCTCAAATGGAACACTTTTCTATTTTGTAATTCCAAAGTGTGATACAAACATTTTCAAAACAAATCAAGACACTTTACTTAGTAATGTGCAAATGATAATTATTCGCAGAAACACTATTTGCACACGTTGTTTGTGCGCTTTTTAGTTTTACAAGCAAATTTAGTGCCCATTCCACTGAAAGCTGTGATGTCTGTTAATTACAGTGCACTACCATACCATGCTTTAGTATTATATTTGTGATAATGTGCTCCAACATTCCCAGCAGCTGGCCTCATACCACACCCTTACCAGTTTCCTACTTATGTGACTTTGGAGATGTAACATAAATAGCAGCACATACACTCTGAAAATTGTTTCTGCACCACTCCAAGCAGTTGTAGCAGCAATGGCACCCCCTCTGGTGCCCCAGCCACATCGTGCCACTCCCATTTCACGTTACAATGCATTTAGCAATAATTTTTCACCGAAAGTGTTTCTGCCGACATGTAGGGACCACTTTTGCAATGCCGGCCACCCTGCCATGATGGAATGACATCCCGGCTGGTAACCGAGAAACATGGTCATCCCCCTAAATCTGCGGTCCATCACATCACATTCTTAAACACAAGCATTCCAGGATATTACAAGAAGGCATTACAAAACAGCAGATTATAACATAAACCCCAAAAGCAGGTATTTGCATATGGAATACAAACAAGCTTTGTCTCTGACTACCGCTTGCTTCTGCTGCCCGAGACCACAATGACGTAGATGGTGGCCCCCAATGGAAAATAACGTGGCAGACATGAAGTCAGAAACCATACCATGAAGTTGGTGGTGCAGCAGATGGGTTTATAGGAGGGTTATATTTGGCACAGCCAGCGGTGCTCCACAATTACGGAACAGCTCATGCACCACCCCTAAATGTGGTAGGAGAACTGATGGTTCATCCATCAATTAACCCACCAATTTCTGCCAGATGCCCTGTTACTGCCCAGTTCTCAATGAGATCCTACATTGGTAATCTTGCACTTTCACCCTGTAGGGCATGCTGTTGTCCAACCACGAAGAGCGTACTGATTCAAAACACTCTGAAGCCGCCTGAACGCGGCTCTCAGTGGCGTACACATCTCACCTCTGGCGCAGATACCTTGAACAGGACCTCCCCCACCTCCAGCCAATGCTAACCACTTTCCACTGTTGCTTAAACTGTCATGTGGCGTCAACAAAACAAACTATTTCAACCAAGTACCCCGTGTATATGTTCATCTAAGGAGACCCACCATGATGAACCTGCCATGGTCTATTAGCGTCAGTTCTGACGTTTACTGCCAACGCGATCTTCAACGCTGTTTGGCCATCACCGTCCAATGCCTTGTAATGTGCGTGCAAAGCATGCACATTTTACAAACAATTAGCTCACATTTCTCAAAGGATTTGTCTTCTGCACACAGGAACAAATGTTCACTTTGTTAGCTTAACACAGTCTTCAGACAATCCATAACGTATTATTTGCTGAGGAAAACAAACACCGCCTTTAGCATAAGCATACACAATCGTACGAGTCCAACAGCCTTTACATTGTAATTAATATTTAGAAATGCAACATTTCTCATAAATGCAACTTGTTTCCATTGCACGAATTTAATCACATGTGGATATCTGTTTTACTCGGACAGTATAGATACAAAGTTCCTCTTGCAAGGATATAAATATGTCAGCCACGGACGGGGAACTCCTCAACACCGAACACAATGTGGGGTTTTTAATGAGGAGCGGCGGACCTCACCGCGCCACCGCCTGACGCTGCAGCGCGAGGCACAGGAGGTGAAGGGCCGCTCGCGCGCTGCACAAGAGACACGCTTCTCGTTCCAGAAGCTTGGAGGGGATGGGAACAGAGCCGCACATCAGGCATCAGTGCTTCATGGCATCTAATTACACTGCCAAGCCACATCACTGCAGAAGGAGCAGGGGAGATATTAAAAGATGATGAGGCGCTGCCTCGAGATATTGCTTTCATTCGTCCAGCTCGCCATAATAAGGCACGAGCCGTAACGAAGAGTCAATCATCCGGGGGTCAAGGACAGCGGTTTCATTTAGGCACTTTTTCCGCCCTTTTGCATCAAGATGCTCACACTGAAAGTCTTTCTTCCAGGGCCTACTTTTGGCATGGGCGAGCTGGCACATGCAGCAAACTTCCTAAGCTGCCGTGAATAAATACTTTTATGCCGGGCACCTGTAGGAGGCTGGACTGGCTTGTAGTGAGTACCAAGGGGTACTTGCACCTTGCACCAGGCCCAGTTATCCCTTATTAGTGTATAGGGTGTCTAGCAGCTTAGGCTGATAGATAATGGTAGCTTAGCAAAGCAGCTCAGGCTGAACTAGGAGACGTGTGAAGCTACTACAGTACCACTTAGTGTCATATGCACAATATCATAAGAAAACACAATACACAGTTATACTAAAAATAAAGGTACTTTATTTTTATGACAATATGCCAAAGTATCTTAGAGTGTACCCTCAGTAAGAGGATAGGAAATATACACAAGATATATATACACAATAGCAAAAATATGCAGTATAGTCTTAGAAAACAGTGCAAGCAATGTATAGTTACAATAGGATGCAATGGGGAAACATAGGAATAGGGGCAACACAAACCATATACTCCAGAAGTGGAATGCGAACCACGAATGGACCCCAAACCTATGTGACCTTGTAGAGGGTCGCTGGGACTATTAGAAAATAGTGAGAGTTAGCAAAATAACCCACCCCAAGACCCTGAAAAGTGAGTGCCAAGTGCACCAAAGTTCCCCTAAGGACAAAATAGTCGTGTTAGAGGGAGAATGCAAGGAAAACACAAATCAGCAATGCAACAACGATGGATTCCTGTCTGAAGGTACCTGTGGAACAAGGGGACCAAGTCCAAAAGTCACAAGCAGCTCGGAGATGGGCAGATGCCCAAGAAATGCCAGCGGTTGGTGCAAAGAAGCTCTTACTAGGCTGAAGAACTGTGAATACTGCAGGAACGACAAGGGCTAGAGACTTCCCCTTTGGAGGATGGATCCCCCACGCCTTAGAGAGTCGTGCAGAAGTGTTTTCCCGCCGGATGGACGCCAACAAGCCTTGCTACACGCAAATCGTGCGTTTGGCGTTTTTGGACGCTGCTGGGGCCCAGGAGGGACCAGGAGGTCGCAAATTGGACCTGCAGAGAGAGGGGACGTCGAGCAAGACAAGAAGCCCTCACTGAAGCAGGTAGCACCCGGAGAAGTGCCAGAAACAGGCACTACGAGGATGCGTGAAACGGTGCTCGCCGAAGTTGCACAAAGGAGTCCCACGTCGCCGGAGACCAACTTAGAAAGTCGTGCAATGCAGGTTAGAGTGCCGTGGACCCAGGCTTGGCTGTGCACAAAGGATTTCCGCCGGAAGTGCACAGGGGCCGGAGAAGCTTGCAAAGTCGCGGTTCCCAGCAATGCAGCCCAGCGAGGTGAGGCAAGGACTTACCTCCACCAAACTTGGGCAGAAGAGTCACTGGACTGTGGGGGTCACTTGGACGGTGTCGCTGGATTCGAGGGACCTCGCTCGTCGTGCTGAGAGGAGACCCAAGGGACCGGAGATGCAGCTTTTTGGTGCCTGCGGTTGCAGGGGGAAGATTCCGTCGACCCACGGGAGATTTCTTCGGAGCTTCTGGTGCAGAGAGGAGGCAGACTACCCCCACAGCATGCACAAGCAGGAAAACAGTCAAGAAGGCGGCAGGATCAGCGTTACAGAGTTGCAGTAGTCGTCTTTGCTACTATGTTGCAGGTTTGCAGGCTTCCAGCGCGGTCAGCGGTCGATTCCTTATCAGAAGGTGAAGAGGGAGATGCAGAGGAACTCGGCTGAGCTCATGCATTCGTTATCTGAAGTTTCCCCAGAGACAGAGACCCTAAATAGCCAGAAAAGAGGGTTTGGCTACCTAGGAGAGAGGAAAGGCTACTAACACCTGAAGGAGCCTATCAGCAGGAGTCTCTGACGTCACCTGGTGGCACTGGCCACTCAGAGCAGTCCAGTGTGCCAGCAGCACCTCTGTTTCCAAGATGGCAGAGGTCTGGAGCACACTGGAGGAGCTCTGGACACCTCCCAGGGGAGGTGCAGGTCAGGGGAGTGGTCACTCCCCTTTCCTTTGTCCAGTTTCGCGCCAGAGCAGGGGCTAAGGGGTCCCTGAACCGGTGTAGACTGGCTTATGCAGAATTGGGCACATCTGTGCCCAACAAAGCATTTCCAGAGGCTGGGGGAGGCTACTCCTCCCCTGCCTTCACACCATTTTCCAAAGGGAGAGGGTGTCACACCCTCTCTCAGAGGAAGTTCTTTGTTCTGCCATCCTGGGCCAGGCCTGGCTGGACCCCAGGAGGGCAGCTGCCTGTCTGAGGGGTTGGCAGCAGCAGCAGCTGCAGAGAAACCCCAGGAAGGGCAGTCTGGCAGTACCAGGGTCTGTGCTACAGACCACTGGGATCATGGAATTGTACCAACAATGCCAGGATGGCATAGAGGGGGCAATTCCATGATCATAGACATGTTACATGGCCATATTCGGAGTTACCATGGTGAAGCTACATATAGGTAGTGACCTATATGTAGTGCACGCGTGTAATGGTGTCCCCGCACTCACAAAGTTCAGTGAATTGGCTCTGAACAATGTGGGGGCACCTTGGCTAGTGCCAGGGTGCCCTCACACTAAGTAACTTTGCACCTAACCTTTACCAGGTAAAGGTTAGACATATAGGTGACTTATAAGTTACTTAAGTGCAGTGTAAAATGGCTGTGAAATAACGTGGACGTTATTTCACTCAGGCTGCAGTGGCAGGCCTGTGTAAGAATTGTCAGAGCTCCCTATGGGTGGCAAAAGAAATGCTGCAGCCCATAGGGATCTCCTGGAACCCCAATACCCTGGGTACCTCAGTACCATATACTAGGGAATTATAAGGGTGTTCCAGTAAGCCAATGTAAATTGGTAAAAATGGTCACTAGCCTGTTAGTGACAATTTAAAAGTAATGAGAGAGCATAACCACTGAGGTTCTGGTTAGCAGAGCCTCAGTGAGACAGTTAGGCACCACACAGGGAACACATACATGCACACCTATGAGCACTGGGGTCCTGTGTGACAGGGTCCCAGTGACACATACATATAGGCCACAACCTTATGAGTACTGGGGTCCTGACTAGCAGGATCCCAGTGACACATAACAAACATACTGAAAACATAGTGTTTTCACTATGAGCACTGAGGCCTGGCTATCAGGATCCCAGTGAGACAGTGAAAACAGTGACAAACACCCTGACATACACTCACAAACAGGCCAAAAGTGGGGGTAACAAGGCTAGAAAGAGGCTACCTTCTCACAGCACCCAGTTCACTTCATTACACACAGGCTGTCTACAAAATCGTGTTTTTTTTACTTACCTCCGCCTCTCTCTGATTCCCTTTGCCCCTAACTCCTCCTTTCTACTCTCTCTCACTCTCGCCCCTTTTCTTGGACTCTCACCTCCAGTTTAACAACTGAAAAGGTGATTCCGGTGAGTACAGAAGGCGCTAATGTGTGTTCAAAGGCCGGTCACTGCTACGAGACAGTAAAGTTTGCCAGACATCATACATTTCATGCCAGTGGGGGATCGGAGCAGAGGCGAATAGTGGCGTAACACAAAATGGTGGGGGGGCCTGCAGAATGTGGTGAGGGCTCCCTGGACTTCCATGTCCCACAGATATTCATAGGCGTTATGCCAAGTAGGGCCACCCTCAAGGCACCCGTGTTACCCCCGAAGTACAATAAAATCTATGAAAGTTCAAAGAGTTTCAAAACACTCCTACTGCTGTGTTTTTTAAGTCATGCTCAAGTACGTATTTTTTAATTCTGGTTTTTGATTTAAGCGTCTTACTTTTCAACAGGAAAAGGTCCTGCATGTTGCAGATACACACAACCACTCAACAATACACAACCAATGGATGGATGTCCCACAGGTGTATGAAAAGGTTGTCAGGATTAAGAAAGTGCCTTATTGGCAGGCCCTATATAAATGCTGAAAACATGCTATAACATAAAGAGAACCTACTCATCTTAGTTGTAACGTCTGTGTCCCCCTTTGTCTCAACTGTTGCTAGGTGTTAGGCATTTACATGGAGAGACCCTGTGCCCTGGCCCTGTACACCTCTGTGCTGCATTCCTGACAGGTTCAAGCTATACAAATACCATTTACATAGATACATTAAGCAGGGCTACTGGACTTCAGCGGCAATGGAGGATCAAATCATGAATCTGGATTGACTACAATTTACAAAAAAGGGGATCCCTCCAAAAGTTCATTCAATGACAGGTATGGAAACGAGGGAAAATGATCAACAAGAAATAACAAAAGATCTCGCTTAGCCTATTAAACCTTTCAGTGGAAATGAATTCTAGATAGAAAAACTCCAATAACACTATATATCACTTCATAAAAAAGTCACTTTTATTTATTTTACTTTCCATTTACCTTTTCCATGATGCTAATCTCTTGAACATTTTCATTGTTTATCTATTGTCTACCATAAGCATACAAATAACTTTTTCAGAAGACTTTTACCAAATATATATACCAAACAAATACAGGAACATAATTTCAAATAAATACAAAATCATAATTACAACCATCATTTAAAATGTCATGGCCCAATTTCGTCTACCCTCTCTCACACTCATACCTACCATTCCATTCATACTACATCTCATACGCGCTACACACCCCCCAGTTCAAAGGTATCTGTACACCCTCCAAATAGAGTCTGTTCTTCCTTCACCTCTCATTGTGGTGTCAACAAACTGAGTTTAAAACTATCAACGCATGTTTTGGTCGAATTACCTAATTCATACCACCTTCATCAGGACCAGTACCTTAATAAATGATTTTCTATCTGACAAGACAAATGTTTTATTGCTCGATTGAGTACTTGTCAAGGGGAGACCTCCCCTGGATACTAGACTGAAAGAAATGGGAAACTTTCTTCTCTCTTATCCTCTACTTAGAGGGAACACATCTTTTCAAAACGTTGCTGTTGTTTCAAAAATGCCAGGAGCTCAAACATTTCAATGTTTGTCTCACAGCAACAGCTGGGAGCAAATGCCTCACGGAACCGAGGGGATTTTATTTATTACAGTATTCTGCTCTTTAGTGGTGGAATGTTCTAATAGCCTTTTAGCCCACCGTAGCTGGGCTATACTAGCCATTAAAGGCCAGCTCCCTTGTTAAAGGCCCTTGCCTTCACCTCAGGCCTTTAATGCTTGAGCAGGCCTTGGTCATTAAGGCCCACTATGGCAGGCTATAAGGTGATATCATTACTCTTTAAGGAAAGGTTTCATCCTATTAGTACCAGTTTAAGACCTGGCTGCAGCAATCAAATACCTGAAAGAGACCACATTGCCTTTCACACTCTTTGCCACTGTGCAGCACAACACTTTTTATTTTAGTAATGTTTAAGCCATTTGAGTTTAAACTATTTTTTATTTTTTGCTGTTGAAATCTGCAAATTATGATGGAGGTGGTGGTTGGATAAACTGGAAAGTGTGGCTAATCCATAATTAGGTTGAAAACGCTGTGGTTGCAGAATTACAGTGGCCCTAACAATGCGCCATATTGTTAAGGACCGATGCTGCTCAACAGAAGGCATGCCAGTGAGTCAATCCTCACTAGTTCTTGATGTACTATGACAAGGAAAGCATGAGTGTGTACCTTGTGTGAGTAGTTGAAGGTTTCGCACTTCCTCTCGCACCTTCAGCTGCAGGACCTGCTGCAGCACATACTGTCGCTGACTCTCCTGCGCAATCCCCATCCGCTCCAGCTTTTTGTCAGTCAGCCTTAGAAGAGCACGACCTAGATGTAGAAGGAAGCAGTGTTAGTAGGGCAGTAGACATCATGTTGAGGTTATGTTACATTTCCCTTGACAAGTCTATTGATAGAAACAGAGACATAAAGGGTAATGTGCATGATGTGCCCAAGCAAGAATGTTTTTCTATGCCATACCACAATGTTGTTATGGCACAAAATCCATTTTGACCCTCACTTTCATCCACATCTTCCAGATTCACAGATCTATTTGACATATATTAGAAATCTAGGACTTTAAGGTTACCTCCAACAAGCTACACAAATATTCGACATGCAGGACATTTATAAAACTTGAAAGGTGCATGGGTGGAGATGTACGCAGATCGTCGGTTTGTGTATATGGCACTGTCACTGCATTCTTAAATAAGAGGATTGTCTGAAGGATGGTGGAGAAAAGTGCATTTGTAAATGTAAGATTATCATACTAAACGTAGAAAGCATTTTTCCTTATGGGGAGATTATTTCCCCAAGATCCTAGAAAAATAGTGTTGTGTTAAGGAAAAATGTTACCCTACTTTGCACAAACAATTACTCTGGCTATTTTAGTAGTAAATATATGTAGGAAAATGTTTATGAACAACCACAAAGCCATGATTTTGTAGATGTTTGCCACTTTACTAACAGCCACGTTCTACCCCACCCCTAACATTACAACCATGGCTGTGGAAAATCTGATGTACTTGCACATTTCTTCTCGTGGTGAAAAGTACTACTCAAAAATATCTGCACTGACATATATCTGGAAACTACCATTCTTTGATTAAGGATTTTGGAACTCCACCCATAGTGTTTTGGCAGCGGGCCCCATAAAACCTCTGTTCTTTACTATGCCAGTTCTAACTACAAATAATAAATGTATGCGTGATGTCAATGCATGGTTGACGTCCAATTGGCTTAAATTAAAATGTGACAAAACCTAAATACTTTGCTTTGGTTCAGGAAATGAACTGTGGAATTCTCGTTGGTGGCCGACCGACTGTGGCACTCTCCCAGTTCCTACTCCCTCTACAAGAAACTTAGGGGTCATTTTTGACAATTGTCTCTCTTTTAGACTACACGTTAATCATATAGTGAAAACTAGTTTTTGGACACTAAAAATGCTAAAGAAAGTCTTTCCCTTCCTTCAAAGGGAATGGAAAATTATAGTGACTTTAGCTTTGGTGATGTCCAAATTGGACTACTGCAATGCCCTGTTGCTTAATCTAGACAAATCATCTCTAAACAAACCTCAGCTGATTCAAAATACTGCTGCTAGGGCAATCCTGAACCTCCCTCGCTCAGCTTCGGCTAGTGACAGCCTAAAACAAGTGCACTGGCTCCCAGTGGCCCAGCGCATTATTTTTAAAACCTTATCTTGACCCACAAAACAGTATATGGAAACAGCTCCAAATATTTGGCTTCTAAACTATTTTGGTATAGACTCAAACGATTTCTTCGCTCAGTAGGAGCTTTCAGAATTCAGGTTCCCTGTACCTACAAAGCAAAATGGGGAGATAAAGCCTTTAGGTGGCAGCATCAAAATGTTGGAATTTCCTACCTTTGACTATCAGGAAGGAATACAATTTTTTAGTCATTAGAAGTCAGTCAAAACATGGCTCATTCTGCACTTATGCCTTCTTTTGACTTCTCTCTCACTCTGTGGACGTGTCTCTTACCTTTTTAGCGCTTCAATGCCTTGGCCGGAATGTGCTTTACAAATACAAAATATAAATACAAAATACAAATACCTTTGACCCATCCACCAGCGGAAGCATACTGCAAACAACTGGTTCGCTCCAAGGTCTACCACCTTTGGGGCATAACTGCTGAGAAAAATATATATTCCCATATATGTGCCTATAGATATGATACTTTAGTTCCAATTCTCTCCTCCATTATCTGAATCCCACTAAGCTATTTATTATTTTCTCTTACCAAGATGCTTGCTCCTCTCATTCACAGAATGGTTCCACTCCTCCACATTCACTGCCCCAAGACTTCCCTGCTGACATCTCTGCCTGCAGTGCAAGTAAACTTCTCCAAGTCACGTTGTTAACTTTAGCTTGGTCTCACACTTTAAGTTCAGTCATTCAGCAACCCATCCCCCTTTTCCTTAGGGTCCACCTGTTGTCTCTTCACTTGTCTCTGCTCACACTGTGATATGTATAATGTTACTCTGTGGTCTTGAAGTTCTGTATATGCAGCATTACTTTTTATATATGCTTGCTCATGTTTGGACTGTGTCCCCTTCTGGGGTTTTGCTGTGACGGCACGTATTAACATATATAACTGCCTGACATATGCTTCAGGCCAGAATATGCCAGCTTGTAAGACGTAACACTGGGTAGTGAGTCTGCCTTCTGGCTTGGCCTGCCAATAAACCTTGGTACCTCAAGAAACATTTTATCTGTTCCGGAGCCTTGCCTGGTGTTTGTGTTTTCTTTACGTCACTCTGAGGAGGGTTGGAAAAGTAGTTTCCCTAACAATAATCATCAGTCCATATCTAAAAAACCTCGCAAAGCTGAACAATGCTTGACATGTACACGTTATTTTCATCCCTCAGTAAGGTATGTGTTTAGTTACTTCCATTAACAACTGTTTAACAATAGTTTGTTGCCATTGTGCATTTCTGAGTGATAGCAGAATCTGTAGTATGTTCTAGCACTATAGTGTGCAGGTCATGTGTGTTTCCACTCCTACTACATATGTCATTTTATGGGTGTACGCACTGTGCTTGATTTTGCATAGTAAGGCCAGGTGATATTGTGCATAGTATGACCGCACGGCATTGTGGTAGATGTAGTGCGCACAGCTTTCATTTCCTTTATCAATCTTTACTCAGCAGGGGGGCGGTGGACTGGGCAGCGTGAATACCTTGGGAGAGAAGCAGGGTGAGGGAGGTAGACTGTCGAAGGCAGCATCTGGTTCAAAGTGATGGACAATAAAAAGGTGATTATAAGCCCGAAGTGAGTGACCTGTTGAAAGGTGTGGGGCTCCCTAAACCCTCATTAGCGGCAGTGGGGATGTTATGTCAGGCTGCGGTTCTGTTTAATTTTAGAAGTCAGACAATTTACAAGACTGTCCCAGTTGTCAAAGCGTTGCCATGGTGAACCCTGATAGGAGCATCTTCTTGTCATGGCCACAGAGACCTTCGCCTGTGACCCCCTTCTTGCCTCTCAGTAGGTGTTTCCAGTGAAGAAAGTCCGATTTCTCTTCAGACTACAAGGTTCCATTGTTTGCCAGCTCTGAAAAAGTATTCCTCTATTGCAATCTAACACTCAACTCTTCGGTTTTACAGACTCTCTTTACGCTAGCGGCTTTCAGGAAATAAAAATTAAAAACGCAAATATTTATCTGTTGTTATCCGTAAAACCTTGTTTTACAAGTCTGAAATTAAATGTTACGATGCCTCTTAGGAGACCATTATAAAGCTAATGCACAGTTATGTTTGCTGCACGCTTTCTTTTTCATTATGGTATATTTGATACTGAGCTGTAAAGTGTGTTACTATTCGAAGGTAATGCTCGTTTGATAAAACACAGAAAAGTAAAAAAACGCTGTACCCACAGAGTGAGCACAGATCGCTGAACTGATACAACAGATCATGCCTCTGGCCAGGCTGCGTTCATCAACGAATATGAGACAGGATCTGAATAGGAAACTACGAGCACCCCAATACTTGCAGAGCAATGAATGATGCTCGTAAGAAGTGGTATGTCCCCACAGACCTTGGAAAGAGCACACGTCATTAGGGAGAAGCCGGAAGGGCCTTAGGCATTAAACAACATTTAAAAGAACCTAGAAGATGGCGCGAGAGATAACTAAACACACGTGAAGAGGGCGTGGGCATTGCATGGAGTGAAACATAGGGGGCACGTAGGGTACCACCGAGACAATGGTGGTTTCAGAACTCCGGCATTTCTGCCACTGTGCTACTGCTGAGGACTGCTGGTACTTAAGGACTGGAGGGCAGGGGAGGTGGAGGGCGGAGTCGAGCGCCTCCTTTACAAAAGGCTTGTTAACAGGTTGCATTATACCCAGGCCTATGGCAGTTATTTTATGGACGTCTGAGGTCGGACTGGCCATAAATTAAGCAGGTGGCCCACGGCTTCCATGAAGCTGACACCTGCAATGGGCCTGTTAGCACCATTATGGGGTAGTGAGCGGAGACTGCCACTGTTACCCCTCGGATGCTTGCCTAGTCATTCAAACCAGGCATGCGCAGCACTGCAAGGCAACACAAACCTCGAAAAAAATAAACAAATAACCACATGTAGGCTTTGATGCAGGCTTCCAAGTAAAGTAAAGTGAACACTAAAGCCAGTATCTTCATCACCACAGCACACCTACTGCTACCATGAGCTATTCTGATGAAGTTTGTCACATCTGAGTTTCCATCCGCCATCATGTCTTCCAGCTCAATATGCACATCCGCCATCTTCAACAGGTGCCATCATCCCCATCCAGCCTAGGGCACTGTGACACAACTAGAAGGCTGGTGACAACTAAACTAACCCCGCAATGCTGCTAAATGTATCCTTTCGTCGTACCCACAACATCTAAAGGTTAGTTCCATTGGCGCCGGTGTGAACACAACTGTGAGTGTAATAAAAGGGAGCCACATCGGGTCGCTGGCGCCCATCTTAAAGAAACAGAGAATATATTTGGAAGCAAAACAGTTGTCATCAAGCCACACTCAGAGGAAAGCAGTTAACTGCGTGACAAACTACTTAGAAATATCTCTCATCTTTATGGGTACAAACAAAACGGAGGAGGTGGAGGGAGGACGATGGAACCCAGGCTCCGTGCTCCTCAGAAGGCCCCGCACCCTCCTGAGCCTCAGATCGCGCTGCTTGCCTCTCTCAATAGTATTTTCTTTATTGCTTCTCAAATACGTTGATTGGTTAATATGCAACTGGAATGATCGCCCTTGAAGAGCCCGAGAGGGCCCATTAGGTAATGTGCGTGTATTGCTTTAAGCGCCCTGCAATGATGAGTATGCAGAAAGGTAAGCGGCACTTAGCACGCAGCCGCAACTGCACTTGAGGAAGAAAGCGACTCCGTGTAAATTAAAGAATAACTTGCCGAGGAAACAAAGACGTGCTGCAGTTGAAGGGAAAGGCCATTGGTGACTCAGTTCAAATGGAAGCTCTGGCGGGAGCTTTCGCCGTGCGTGGGCGGATGGACACATCGAGCGCTGTCCTGTAGCGCCACTCACAGGTTGCATGGTGAATTGAAGGCAGCCTTTTTGTAGATATGGGGATGATGTGTGTAGTAGGTACCAGTATCTCATTTTTCACTATACTGTTGCCTCAACTACACACCGTAGCATCCTGGAGAACATCTGTGCGAGCTGCCTATCTCCTTAAATACTGAGTTACGCCTGCAGGTCATCGGTGATGTCTCTTTCCAAGTAAATAACATGCCTGTCCTTTATTTCTCTGCGAACACATGCACTTTGTAGGCCTCAATCGCTGCTGAAACCAAGTTCGCCAAGAATGGAACAGCCACATAAGGAGAAAACCCTTTGCCCCAGGTGCCATCCACTGCCATGCTAAGATGTCAATTGGTGGGTAGCGTAGGGTATTTGTACCTAGGTATTAGTTGGCACGAAGGGCACACAAATAAACACTGCTCAAAGCGCACAAGGCATTTCAGGTCACAGTGCAGGAGATATGCAGCACTTGTTCAGCCCTATTTAAAATGGAAACAACATACAAATCTCAGCTAAATTGCACTCTTTCCATCGACCTTGCAAGGGTGAAGGGCTGGGGCCAGCCCAGGCAGAATTCAAACCTTTAAACTGCAGGTCAACTCAGCTGAGAGCACCGGCACCTTAGCGCTACAAGGCATCTGACTTTAAATGAGCCCTCAGGTGAGTGGTTGTACCTTTGCTCCGCGGTAGCGCATAGAAAGTGGTAAAAACCGAGCCCCGTAAAAGCCCCTCTGGACATAGCGGCTAGACAGGCGAGCGACGCACTGAAGAGCAGTAAAACACACATTTCTTTCTCTGTTTTTTTTTTTTTTTAGATTATTTTTATTAATCAAGTAGGAAAAGTTCATTACAAGTGTTCCTCGTGATACTTATATATTTTTTTTTCAAAAGCTGTCATAGAAAAGGTAAAACCATAATACAGAGCAGCGTAGAGGGATGAGCCCCCTCCAAAGCCATACAATTCCGACGCTCGTACAGTATCCGGTAGTAGAATTAATTGCATTCTATTACACTTCATTCAAATGGAACGCACCAAATTTCCCTGAATTTTTTCCTAGCCCCAATTCTTGCCGCCTACGGATCTTCACGCTGTTTGACTCATTTTATCTAACTTGGTCCTTGGCTAAGAGTTGGCACCTCTGTATTTCTCCATTTTTGTAACATTAAAGATCAATCGACCAGCGAAGATGTAAAAGCGCACTGCTGCCGTGCAGTGATCTGCCTCTGCGGAGGAGTCACGCGAACGGGGGCCACAGGGGTCTGGGCATAGGTCCAACTGAAGCTTGTGGCCAATACCTTGAAACATATGATCACAAAAGTATATAACGAGGGAGACATGAAACAAATGTGCGACTCAAACCTGAAGACAAGAATATGAGGTGGCTTGTTTCAAGTACGCTTCAGTAGCTTAGATACTCTTAAAAAGAAGGGGAGCATGGTACTGATCTCACTCAGCATCATCCTCTGAAGATAACAGAGTGAGTCTCATTGGATATAGCGCCCAACAATAGTAAGGGCAGCGAATGCCATCGAGGTGTAGTCCACAAGCCTTACTCAAAATAGTTGTGTCATTTAGGCGAAACAAGTCTGCAAAGTTAGCTGTAATGTAAATCCCGAGATATCGAATGGAGCGAGTATTTCGACAGGAAGGACTGGAGGGAGGTTGAATAACAGAACTTCGTACTTGGAGTGGTTAATTTTGAACCCACCGATGTCTGTAATTTCTTAGATCGCATTTGAGACATTTTGGGCCAGATGTACGTATGTCTTGAATTGCGACTCGCAAATTGCGAGTCAGAGCGACTCGCAATTTACGAGTCTCAATTCAGGATGGTGTCCCTGACACCATCTGCGACTCACAAGGGGGTCGCAAAGGCCCACCTCATTAATATTAATGAGGTGGGTCGCAATTTGCGACCCCCTCGCAACTCGCAGCACTCACAGGGATGGTGGCCTGCTGGAAACAGCAGACCACCATGTCTGTGACTGCTTTTAAATAAAGCAGTTTTTTTTGTAATGCAGCCCGTTTTCCTTAAAAGGAAAACGAGATGCATTACAAAATGAAAAAAAATGAAACGTTTCAGTTTAATTTTTTCGGAGCAGGCAGTGGTCCATTGCCTGCTCTGAAAAAATGTTTTCCAGGCCATTCATAAAGGGGAAGGGGTCCCCTGGGGACCCCTTCCCTTTTGCGAATGGACTGCGATTGCTTTGCGACTGCGTTTGCGATCACAAATTAATGCAGCATCGCACTGCGACTCGCAAATAGGAAGGGGAACACCCCTTCCTATTTGCGACTCATAGTCCCGTTTTGCGAGTCGGTAACCAGGTTACCGGCTCGCAAAACGGGAATAGGGCATCACAATGTAGGTTTTGCACGTTGCAAACAGAGAAATTCACTGTTTGCGACGTGAAAAAACGTTGCTACATCTAGCCCTTTGTTCCTCAGGGGCGAAAAGTTTTATTTTTCCTGCATTCTTTATTGGGACCCTAATTTGAATATCCTGCCTTAGTTTGTGTGTGCCAAAGGCTTGATAAACAGAGCGAAGAAAACGGGTGACATATGGCACCCTTGTCTTGTGCCTCCCTTAATTGTAGCTCGCCCTACTATTGGTGAGTTAATTAAAATGTTTGCGTCAGCTGCCTTATACAAATTCGTCAGTAGATGTACCAATTGTTTGAGGGAACCCAAATTGCATTAGTATGGTAAACAAAAACTCCCATTGAACTAAATCGCGTCTTTTCAGCATCTAACATAGTAATGGTTGCCTTTATACTGTTTGCTGAATAATAGTCTATAGTCTGTACCAAGAAACTTGGGGAGATATCCGGAACAACGAGTCTGGAACCACGCCTGCGTTGTTCACGCAAGCGGATTGACGCTTGCCTGAACAACGCAGGCCTTTTTCTCTGCCTTAACCATGCATGTGCGTGGCTAAGGCAGAGAAAAAGGAAGATCTATCGGGAGAGGTTGGGGGTACTTTTTAGGGGTGGGGCATGGGGTGAAGGGGTTGGGGTGGTTAGGCTATTTTATTTTTTTCTAAGGGGCAGCGGTGGGGGGTGTCGGGGTTATTTTTTTTTTAGGGGTGAGGGGTCGGGGTAATTTTCTATTTAGGAGTGTGGGGGGTTGGGTTTTTAGGGGCAGGGTGGGGGGTTGAGGTCATTTCCTATTCAGGGCGGAGGGGTGGGGGCCGCTGTAGTTTTAGGAGCAGGGGTGGGGTATTTTTTAGCTTTTTAGGGTGGGGGGGTCGGTGTAGTTTTGGTTTGGGGCAGGGTGGGGTGTTTGGGGTAGTTTTGGTTTGGGGCAGGGTGGGGGGGTTTGGGGTATTTTTTAAGTTTTTAGGGGTGGGAAGGAGGGGTCGGGGTAGTTTAAGTTTTCGGGGTCACGGTGTTTTTAGGGAAGGGGTGGGGGTTGGGGTATTTTTTTAGTTTTTAGGGGCGGGTTGGGGTAGTTTTAGGTGCGGGGTGGGGGTAGTTTAGGTTTTAGGGGTGTTGGAAGCCGCAGTAGTTTAAGGGACAGGTTGGGGGGGTCGGGATAATAAGATTTTGGGGGTCGCAGTAGTTTTAAGGGGTGAGGGTCGGGTACTTTTAGTTTTTGGGGGTGTGGGTTGGAGTGGTTTAGGGGCGGGAGTGGGGGATTGGGTTGGTTTATTTTTGGGGGTGGGGGTTGGTTTTAGGGCTCAGGGTGAGTAGGGGTAGCAGGGTAGTTTTTAAGGGTTTAAGGGTTTTTAAGGGAGATTGGGGTACTTCTGTTTTTAGGGTGGGGGGTGGCATGCGAACTAAGCATGCCTTTTCAATGAAAAATCATTATAAAGGCATGCGTGGTAAAGGCATGCATGGAAACAATGAGGTCGTAGATCCAACCACTTTGTTCAGGCATGCATGGTTGCTGCATGCGTGGTTCCATCATACAACAAGAAATTGGTGTTATTAGAAATCGGCTTCAGAGGTTAAAAAACAAACAACAAAAAAAACACTTTGATCTGGATGGACCAGGGTCTGTGGTTTCTGGACAATCTGTCTGATAATTTTAGCAAGATTTTTTTTTTTTATCACTGTTCAATAGACTAATTGGACAATATGCGTCTGGGTTCTCAGGAGACTTATCCTTTCTGCGGAAGCTAACAATCACTGCTCAGTGAATGAACTTGGTAGATCACAGCCTTCCAAAATGTCATTGAATAGTGTCACTTAAAATGTAGCTGATTGGGACTCGAAGGCCTTAGAAACGTTGGCAGATAGTCATCTATTCCACAGACCTTGTGTTTGGGGATGTTTTTATTCCATCTTTCACATAGCTACGGTGAAAGGGAGGGCCGCAGCGGCTTGCAGATCACTTGTTAGAAGCCAAAATAGTGTCAGCATAAAAAATTCGGCGATGCATTCAGGTGTGGATTTATGGGGTGGCACATAAAGCCCTGTGTAATGTTCAAGGAAAACTTTGCAGATTCAATCAGGCTGTGTGACCGCTTTATTCTCAGCCCCATCAAAAAATAGCTTTGATAATATCATTACTCCTATTTTTTTCTTAACTGACCATGCCAAGAACCGTTCCACATGCTTGCTTCCCTCATAGCTTTTCTGAAAGCATTTGATCTGGTTTACTATTTCTATAGACATGAAATGTGTTTTAAAGTTTAAACATGCGTGTATTACGTTTGGTTTAGTAATGGGTCTGCGAAGTGTAGAATACTCAAGTGTGGACAAATTGAGTTCAGACTGCAAGGCCATGGGGTGTGCTTGCCTTTGCTTATTCATTTGCTTGTTGAATGAGATCACCTTCCAAGGAATAAAGGCCTTCAATGCACCCCAAATGACAAACAAAGCTGCACCAACATTTCTCACGAACAAATCATCTATTGCCATACACCTATTCGCGCCCCAAATTGTGTCAGCTAATACAGACTTACCGAAGCACCATGTAGGATATTCTGCTCTGCAATCCACCAATTGCAGATCTATGTACGGAGCTGAGTGGCCCAAGAAAGGGTTGGCTAATATACCGGTTTTACTTCTATACCAACTATATGATAGCAAAAAAGAAGTCAATCCTGGAAGCAGAATAGTATAGTTTTGAAAAACAAGCATACTCTTTTCCCAAAGGATGCTCAGCCCAACCAGGATCAAATAGTCAAATCAAATCAAATCAAATCAGGGTTTATAAAGCACAACTACTCACCCATAAGGTTCTTAAGGCGCTAAGAGGATTTGTCCTTGGAGCTTCAGTTGAAGATGCAGATTTTAAGGTCCTTCCTGAATGGGGGTAGCGATGGTGACTGCCTGAAGTGCAGGGTGTTCTGGCTCTTTGCTGTGAGGTAGGCAAAGGATTTCCCACCAGCCGAGGTCTTACATATGCGGGGTACGGTGGCTAGTGCTTGTTGAGCGGAGCTGAGAGGTCTGGTGGGGGAGTAGAAAGTGATGGGGTGGTTGAGGTAGGCATGCCCCAGGTCATGGCGGGGCTTGTAAGCGTGGAAGAGGAGCTTGAAGTTAATTCTCATCTCAATAGGGAGCTAGTGGAGGTCTCCTAGGTGATTGGAGATATGTTTACAGCGGGGAATATCAAGGATGAGTCTGGCGGAGGCATTTTGAATGTGCTGTAATTTCTTGATGTTCTTCTGGGTGGTCCCGGCATAGAGAGCGCTGCCATAGTCAAGTTTGATGGGAACCAGGGCATGGGTTATGGTTTTGCAGCAGTCCTTTGGGATCCATTTGTAGATCTTCCAGAGAAGTCGGAGTGTGTGAAAACAGGAGGATGTGACTGAGTTGACTTGGTGTGTCATGGTTAGCGATGACTCCAGCATGATGCAGAGGTTAGGTGCGTGGTTTGTTGGGGTGGTGGGGTGCAGAGGGTCGATGGCCACCAGGAGTCATCCCAGGCTGATGTGGATGGTCCCAGGATGAGGATCTCGGTCATATCAGAGTTGAGCTTGAGGCAGCTGTCCTTCATCAAGGCGGCAACGGCTTCCATTCCTTTGTGGAAATTCCTCTTGGCAGTAGTGGGGTTTTCGGTCAGTGAGATGATCAGCTGGGTATCGTCGGTATCGGAGAAAATGTTCAGTCCGTGGTCTCTGACGATGGATGCGAGAGGGGCCATGTAGACGTTGAAGAGTGTGGGGCTCAGGAAGGAGCCCTATGGAACTCTACAGCTGCTCTCCGTAGGTTCTGACAGTGAAGGGGAGAATCTGACTCTCTGTGTTTCGCCACACAGGAAGGAGTGTATCTATTGTAGGGCCTTTCCGCAGATGCGTGGAGCTTGGAGCAGAGGGTGAGGTGTGAGACCGCGTTGAAGGATGCCGGGAGGTCCAGTAGGATGAGGGCTGCTGTATGGCTGCAGTCGAAGAGTAAGCTGATGTCATCTGTGGCGACGAGGATGGCAGTCTCCATGCTGTGATTGCTCCTGAAGCCTGATTGGGAGGTGTCCAGGATGTTGTTGTCCTTTAATGCAAAGTCACATCTCATTTTTTCTAAAAGCGAGACGAACTTGGCTTGTTTTGCTGTTAGCTTGAGAACAATCCAACCTGGCATCTTGTATTATATCGAAATCCCCCTTAAAAACCACTAGTCCCTTTACGTGCATCATAAGCCTGTATAGTTCATCAAGAAAGGAAACATCATCTTCAATGGGACCATAATAGCTGAGACTAACATGTGCAAAGGATCTGAAGTTGTCTGACAGTCCTGTGGTGGAGGTGAACTGGACTGAGCTTTATTTCTCCTGCATGTATACTCCACTGCCTCTGACAGAATCGTTCCCTTCTGGGGGATTGACAGAGCATTTGACACTGAGCCTATCATGATTTTTCTCTTCTCCCACCTTTCCTTTACGAACAGAAGAGGAGAACAGGGGGTAAGTTGATATAGCTTTTGTTGGAGTGACTGGCTCAGTCACTAACTCAGGAAATGTACTGCCCACAAGCGAGGTTGGGGTTTGAAATGCATTATTCTAGGGAGGCGAAATTGCTCCCCTCACTTGTTGATGAATGAGAGTATCCACTGTCGCCCCAGCTTGTCTATCTTCTCAAGGCAATTATAAGGGGGGGGGTGAGTCAGGGGATCAATTGGACATTGGTGGAATGTCAGGATTCATACCTATGGCCCCTTCCACTGGTGCTGCTACATGCCCCGAAACCCGTTCCTTTGTCATTCACGGTTGGTGGTATTTCATGCAAGACAGTAGCCTGTTGGGCCACCTCCGAAGTTTTAGGCCACGGTATCATGACACTCTATGTATGCGACGCTTGACTCCTTTTGCACTTTTGCCCAGGATTCGAGCTTTCCCCGAGAGTTCATGAGAGTAACGCTTCATTAGGCTGTCAGGAGTCTATCTGACTTTATTTGATACGTGACGATGTGTTGAAATATACCAAAACGTCGCACACTGCATCAGCCGCTACGCGGACCGCTTTCGCAACCCTTAGTGATCTGAACTCTTGGGGGACACCTACTGTACCCCCCAACGAAGCAATCAATTAACAGCTCTGAGGGAACTATGTACCACCCAGTACTGCACAACAATATTGATAATGTGGGTGCTTCATGAGCCTTTCAAGCTCATCCTGGGTTCTCATCTTCCCCCTCCTAGAGGGGGGCACTCACACTGAGCAGTGAAGCGTTGGAAATGCCTCTTAAAAAGGCTAATCCTGAAGGGGGTGGGTGTTCGAGACGGAACTCTAATTACCAGGTTCAAGTGGATCAACTGATGGTTTCTTTAACAAAAGGGTGACCCTTGTGTTTTTTAAGACACTGGGGATTATTGTTGGCAAAAAATATGTTTCTGATGCATAAATACATATCCAAATAATAACATATGATAGCGCTGAGATCTGTAGACCTTTAACAATCTGGACTATTGTAGATATGCGGAACTTGATTGAGGCTCAGTCATGGAAGTCATTGAGCATGATGCAGATCACTGGTATATAATTGTTCACATTACTGCTGGCATCCCTTTATGCAGTGTGAATCTTACAGTTTAAACTGGATCACAGAAACCTGAATGTTAAGAGGAGGGAGTGAAACATGTAGTTGGATCAGTACTAGACATTGCACTGCTCCAACATGCAGATACAATGCTTGTAAATTGTATTTTACAATTTAAGAGAAAAGCAAAGAAGGGCGTGAGTCACAAAATATGTGAGCACATAAGTGGCACTTATGTGTGAAATTATGTGTTTTCGTTGGTAAATGAGAAATCATGGTTTACAAATTTCAGTGGGATTTTACAAATGCAGATTTTCTGCCCATATAAATTTAGGGCTAGCACGGGAAACACGGGTGTTCCATAAGGAAGAACAAGGGAGAATGGAAATGTGGTAATATAGCCTCACAGATCTCCAATGAACTTTTCCACACGCAATATTATCCCAAAAGAGGGTGAAGTGTGAAAAACGGGTGATAAAATCACCCCAAGCCTCAAGCTTTACAGGGGCTTAGCTTGGTCAGTAAAATGGCGGGGGGGATTCAGATTTTTAGCAATCACACGGGCAACTAAATACTTTATAGAGCAAAGAGGGTGCATGAGAGATGCTTAAGGGGCAGTGGAAAGGGAGAGGAATGCGGGTTGGCAGGGGTACTAAATAAGAGAAAGCACAATATTTTGTATAATAAATAATATTTTTTAGGACTTTCAAAACAGAGAACGAGCGTGTGTGTGTGTTTTTTTTGTCTGTGTATATGTAAAATTCACTAGTGAAGTGAAATCCGACAGGCACTTCACCATACCCGACTGAAGGTATTTGTACCCAACTATTTATCTGAAAATACATTTATTAATGCTTGTAACACCCCAAACACCCCACCCCCTGAACCTATGCCCCTGGGAGTGTAGGGAAGTTGTTTTTTCTTCATAGGTAAAATATTTTCCCTTTTGGGGAAGAAAACATAAAATATGTTAAGAGGCATTGTTCCTTAAACTCTAAATGGAGTGGACTATCCACCAGTGAAATGTCCAGCGCGCACGTGAAACACAAATTTCGATAGGTTTGAGGGTGTGTTTAGAGAATTTTTGGAATTCTATAAAAGTTATAAATCTACTCAATTCAAATGTTAATAGGAGAAAGCCTAGGAGGAGTAAATTTACGAATGACAAAAATATATTTTGAAATTGGGACCAAATCCTACAGTATTAAAAGGCTATTGAAATGCTATACGCATTACTTTTTGGTCAAATGTTGAGGATCAGCTTACAAGCCAGGTCTTCTGCTTTCAATGTAAGCAACCCAGGGCCAGATGTAGCAAGGCATTAGCGCCTCGCAAACGGCGAAAAACGCCGTTTGCGAGGCGCTAATGCCTGTGCGCGATGCAGAAACACATTTTGCGAGTCGGAACCGACTCGCAAAATGTGTTTCCGACTTGCAAATAGGAAGGGGTGTTCCCTTCCTATTTGCAACTCGCACCGCAATGTAAGTTGATTTGTGACCGCAAAAGCGGTCACAAATCAACTCGCAGTTACCATCCACTTGAAGTGGATGGTAACTCATTCGCAAACGGTAAGGGGTCCCCATGGGACCCCTTCCCCTTTGTGAATGATCACAAAAATAATTTTTCAGAGCAGGCAGTGGTCCAATGGACCACTACCTGCCCTGAAAAATACCGAAACAAAAGGTTTCGGTTTATTTTTCAAAGTGCAGCTCGTTTTCCTTTTAGGAAAACGGGTTGCACTTTGAAAAAAAAAACCTGCTTTATTGAAAAGCAGTCGCAAACATGGAGGTCTGCTGACGACAGCAGGCCTCCATGTTTGCGAGTGCCCATAGTCGGTATGGGGCCGCAATTTGCGACCCACCTCATTAATATTAATGAGGTGGGTCATTGCGACCCCATACCGACTCGCAGAAGGTGTCTGAGACACCTTTCTGCATGTGGTTTTGCGAGTTGCAATTTGCGAGTCTCTATGACTCGCAAATTGCAACTCGCAAAACCATACTTACCTACATCTGGCCCCCAGTTACCTGACTGAAAGAGACACTGCTCTGACAAACAACACAAATAAGTTGCTCTACTTTTTGTGCATGTTAACTGGCGACATACGAAAGTAGCACATATATGATCAAAATGCTATTGCAGTGTATGTGTCTGGGAAAGTGGTGCTAAGTGTAAAGCAAAGTACTTATGACATATCACACTTGCCCTGTGCAATTTCCGCAGGCACCTCCCAACAGAGGCCTGACTGACCTCCCCTCTTGAAACCAGACATGAAGCTCCACCCTTTGCAAATCCTCTCCTAGCACCACCATGACGGCAAGGTGGAGGCACACTGCAAATCAATTTGTAGATTACAAGTATTTGAAAGGATTGCCATTTTTCAATGGCTAACAATGGAAGACAGAGACCAACGGAATACACAAAGGTACACGGAAAGCGATAAGTACATACATTGCATCAGCGCGCCCCAACCTGCTGTTCTGAGCCACCATGACTCCAATGAGCTGACAGATCCATTTTCTCATCCCCTGGACTACTGAAAAGGTCCAACCAAAGGTCAGCAGCAACATCATTGCACTGGTGTTAGATTGGTTTTTGGGGTTACTGTTTTGTGCACTAATAGCGATTAATATTTTCCTTCACTCATGAATGTGTGTGTATATATGTGTATGCAAACCAGGAAGAAGACTGTGAAGGCGAAACGCATTGTTTACTCCTTTTGCATCGAATAAACCTGACAAACCTTGTGGAGCTGAACGGAGTGCGCAGTATTTATTTTTTGTTTACAAAGTTAATCGAGGGCCCGGCCAGCCCCCCCTGCCTCGCACCAGCTGCAGTGCACATCGTTTCCCCTTGGCGCACTTTGTTTCGAATATATATATATATATATACACATATATATGTGTATATATATAGATAGATAGGTATGTATATGTGAGAGCCAGATGGACTGAATTGACAATTGCAAATCAAACAAATTTCATACGATAATGTGTTTATTAATGTTAGGCCACATTCACATGGAAACCAACATTTTAAACAAGATGGATGCCATCTCTGACATTTACTCCTGCTTCACCCCAATACACATTGTATCCTCACATGGTCTGCAGAGCACAGTCAAGCAGATGTTTAGTAATTTATTTCCACTGTTACATTACTTTCAGTGACCTTTTCCCTGTGCACTATGGCTTGTACCGTTATCAAAGTCCCATCCGCTGTGATCACTTTCTCTGAATGTTTTTACTGTTCAGTGTTTAATATTAGAAGATATCTGAATGACAGCATAGCGGGTGCTGAATAGTTTTCTGAAAACTGGGATGGTGCTTGTGTTAAGATAATGTCGTTTATTATTCTTGTGTTCTGATTTGGTAAATAAAGAAGACTTTTGCTCACAACACAGTGATTTTATAGTTTCTTTGATTTTTTTATGCAAGAAATGTGAATAAAACCCCCTTGAGTTTGGGGGTGGGACAGATTTAGAGAACACTTCCCCATCTGCTAATGATGCTTCCTTCTAATTTTGCGGTTCATTTGGAAAATAATTCTCTGACTTTACATGATCTGTATAACTTTGCATTTGAGAGCATTCACTGCATTGACTCTGTACTGCTTATTTTGAATTTTTGTAATAAAACCCTTGAACTTTTCCGTTGATCTAAAACTAATTTATTGAGTGGGCCTCATTATTTAGTGAGCTGCTTTACTTTGCTAATTGATGTTTGGGGAGGTGCCTAAACGTGCAATTAAATCTGTGAAATGGCACTATGAGGTAAAATTGTGGGGTGTTGAATTTTTTGGGTGTCTAAGTTTTCAGATACAGTTTTACTCCGCACTAGTCATGTGACCTACCCCTCCTGCTCATTCTATCTTCAATGAATTGTGTCGCTCCTCCTCGCATGGGAAAAGCATGTTGTATATACTCTGACATCTTTGGATAAGAGCTAACAAAGACTGAATTTTCCCCTCTTTGGATTGGTTATATACTGGTAAGAGCACAAGGCCACACCCCTCAAGCATTTCACTGGTCCCATAGCCGCTCATCACCACACCTGTGCATACACAAAACCACTTTCTACACTTCATCTCTTACATATCTCGCATATTTGTAAAACCATACACACTTTAAACATGCAAACTAAAAACTCTTATCAATATACCACTTCTCCTCCACAGCAAAAACGCAGAATATATTCACACACTCATGCTAATCAACATATGCTTAGCAGTTCTACAAGCACTGTTGTCAATTTAAATATTATTTTCATGACAGAAATCAGACACAAAAAAGGTGCTGAAAAGAATCAGTCAATCAATCACAGGAATTTATAGAGTGCACAGCTACTCAATGAGTGTCCCGGCACTAGGAAGATTTCGCTGACCAACTTTCTGACACCTGATCATTGATAAGCCACACTAAGAAGCAGCATCTTGAGATTGTGTTTGGATATATGTACATCCTTCACAACACAAGGATGATGGAGAAGAGCATTCCAGTCCCTTGCAGCAAGAAAGGAGAAGGAGGTTCCACCCCACCCTCTCCTATTTATTCGCTGGATTACAACCTTCAGGGCATTTGAGGAACAAAGGGTCCTCAACGGCTTGAAAATGGTCTTTCTGGTAAACGAAAGACCATGGATAGATATGATCAAAATCTCTGTGTGCCAGTATAAGTCCCTTGAATCTTACTCATTCACTCCTTCCTTGATAGGCAGCCAGTGCAACTCTTTCAGATGGGAACAAATATGATCCCCTCTAGGGAGTCTCGGCAGGAGCCAGGCTGCAGCGTTATGCAGTAGCTGAAGATTTCCTAAATTGATAGGCTGGAATACCTAATTACAAAGCCTTGACGTAATCCAACCATGATGTAATGAGGGCTTGTATACCAATTGTTTGCTGCTGAAGTGGATGAAGATATAGACATTTTTTTAAAGATTTCAGACATCCATAACAGGATCCAACGATTCCCGCCAGCTGAGGACCTAATGCAACAAAACTGTCAAACCTCACCTCTAGGTTCTGCCGAGCTGTAGTAGTTGGGAAAGGGATGGTGGAACAGAACTGGGCCAACAATCGTTCTCCCAGCTGGGGGGGGGTGGGCTGGGGGGTCAAACCCCTTCTTACTAGCCTTACACTGTAAGTTACTGGAGCACATCCACCGAAAATACTGCTGTGATGCAAGGCTTAAATCTACTAAAAGCACAAGGTGCCTTTCTGTCCAGGGTGAGGAGAATCTGAGTGTCATTAGCGTAGGACACGATTTGTACGCCGAAAGATTGAACTAGTAAGGACAAAGATGACATGTATATATTAAACACCATTTGACTCAATGCTGAACCCTGAGGAACACCAAAGTCTAAGGGTTTCACATCTGAAGTACATGGGGCCATTTACATCGCTTGACTTCTTCCTAACAGAAATGCCCGGAACCAAGCTACTGCAGATCCAGCCACACCAAAACATTTTAATCACCGCAGGAGAATGCGGTGGGACACGGTTTCAGAAGCTGCAGATAGCTCCAGGAGAACCAGTGCCACCTGCTTCCCCTGGTCAACAGCCCGCTTGATGCTATCCATGACGTCTAACAAGGTGGTTTCCATCCTGAAGCCCGTGGCAAAGCCTGACTGAGGAGTGCAGTAGCTGGGATTATTCTAGATAACCAGATAATTGCTGATTGATGACATTTTCTAGAACAATTAAATCGGTCTGAAATTAGACAAGATTGATTTTTCAGCCAAAGGCTTCTTCAGCAAATGAATCAGATTGGCCTGTTTCCAACAGCTGGGTACCTTCATCAACTGAATAGAACAATTTAAAAGAATTTTAATAGGATTTATTGCAGTGCAGTTAGCAAACAGAATATGCGGCGGACAGAGATCCTCAGGGGAGGCTGATTTGCAAGCTCTTATAGCTTGTGCATAATCCTCCAATGTGATAGATTCAAACACCTGCAAGGAGTAGGACAGACATACAGAGGAGGTGTCCTGCCCAGCAGGTGACCCACTGGCAGCCAGAGTTCCCGTGGTGCCAGAGCACAGAGTCCACAATTCCCTTTATTTTTTAATAAAAAAATAAGATAATTGGGCACGCAGTATAGGCGATGCTTCCAAGGTCTGATGCAAGGCATCCGGGTTGGTAAAGATCTTAATAATTTTAAATATATTGCATGGTTTATTATGGGAGCCAGCAATTGGAGTGGCGAACAAGTCTGCTTGAACTCTCTTGATCGCCTGATGGTAGTTATTTAATGCTTTTTTTATAAGTAACCTTTTCTTGAAGCAGATAATTCTTCCTCCATCCTCTTTCTAGTTTTTTGTACTGCCTACACAGCTCCTTGAGCTCATCATTAAACCAGGGACCAGAATAAAGCCTACGCTTAGAGACGGCAGATTTGGCCATGATGGGGGCTACAGTATTAGCCATCTGTAATAACCAATCATTAACCTTTAAGGCATCCAATTCAATGTTTCCACTCAAATTCAGGACATTCTAATTCAGAGTAAAACTGAACTCAGTGTTCAAAACTGTGGCCCAGTTCCTGCATGGTGGAGTGGGAGTGGTCTGCCAGATTCGACCCTCCAGTCAAAATCTATAGAGCATGCTCAGCCCACTCATTCTTTTTAATATCAGAATCCCCAACCTGGCCATTGGAAAAATCGGATCCAGGACATGACCTGCCACATAAGTAGGCTGATTAACACATTTTTGCATTTTCTAAGAAGCCATATTTTTCAATAGTAGACGGCCATGCTGGTCTGAGATCTGATACACGTGTATATTCAGGTTGCAAACGACAGTAGTTTTACAATTTTAGAATATATTTGGACATACATGCATCCAAAGATGCAAAAAATTATCCAGCATGACTGGGAGGACGGTAAACTAAGACCCCAACAAAAGATGTATTAGCTGACAATGTGAGGCAGAATCCAAGTGATTCGGCCCCCTGAAGCGCCTACAGTCAAATGAGACACAACTTAGGGATTGTTTATAAACAACTGCAACCCCACTACCTCTTTTTCGTAAGACTGCTTACAAATATTCTAATCAACTACCATTCATTCTGGATACCATTCCAACCCATTGTTTTGTCCCCTATGCTGTTCTAGACATAGGTTTACCTGCAAATCAGTACTGACCCATTAAAAACACAAACATGTTCAACCCAACTGCCACACACGTCGTTGATGTGCAGTTGTGCAAGACCATAGGAAGTCACAGTGGTACAGGGCAAAAATGCAAGAGACGGCATCATCATCAACCATTCATCTTCCAGACCCTGCACCGCCGACTAGCTTCATCATTTAGCATCATCAAACTCGTAGCCCTGCACTTTACATGACTGCAACACTTGTGGTACCTGACCTCATGCCAGAGACGTTCACCTGCACAACCATCAATTTCCTTAGCAACTTCAACTTTCCGGGAAATGTCAAGACCATGAAAAAGGGTGTCCACAATCTACTGCCTGCAGCCAACACCAAACAACGTATCTCCCAATAAACCTATGGTGAAGGGAGCGCACTGGACCTGGTCAGCACCTCACAAACCAGTGTCACCTGTCGTCCTCCACAGCAGCCCAATGAGACATCTTCAATCCATGCTGTCCTTGTCTTTCTGTCCCTCTATCTGTCTATGCGTCACTCTCTCGTTGTAGGATTCTCCTTCACTTTCTCCCTAGCTCTCCATCTTCTGCCTCCCCCGTCTTTATTTCAACAGAAAAGTAGATAGATTAAGTTCAGAATGGCCCCATCTCTCCCTTTGTTTCTCTCTTTCTCTGTCTTTTTTGTCTCTATCATCTCCTATCCTTTTCTGTCTCTCATAGGCTCCCCTCTTCCTATCTCTCCTTGTCTTTATTTCCTCCTTGCTCTCTTCCTCTGCTCCTCGCTGTCACTATCTCCCATCTCAGTCTTTCTCTTTCTAATTATATCCTTCGTTGTCTCTCTCTGTCCCCGACTCTCTATTGCCCTCTTTTTCCCTCTCCCCCACTCTCGTCTCGCCCTACCTGCCTCCCTCGCACTCCCTATCTTTCCCTATCTCTCCTAGTCTTTCTCTGCCTCTTCCTGTCTCTCCCTGTCTTTCTGTCCATGCCTGTCTTTCTCCCTTCCTCTCTGACAGCTTTTCCACGTCTTTCAGTGTCCCTCCGTGTCTTTGACTTCTGTCTCTCCTCTCTCGAATTCTTTCTGTCCCTCTCGCTGTCTATGCTTATCTATCTCTATCCATTTTGTATTACTCTTCCTGTCTTTACCGTATGTTTCTCCTCTCTCTCGCTGCCCTATTTCTCCAGCTTTCACTGTCTCTCCCTGTCTTCCCATGTGAATCAGTGCCTGTCTTTCTTTTCCTATGTCGCCCACATATTGGTCTCTGACCTCTGTGCCAGTCTCTCGCTCCTTCTCACCATGTCCTTTTCCAACTTATTCTGTTCTCCCTGTCTTTCATTCTTTCTCATGCTATGTATCCCTCTTCCTGTCTCTCTCCCTGTCATTCCCTCCTTTTGGCTGTTCTTAATGTCTTGGACAGAAAGCACGTGATCGGGAGCTCAGTTATATGCAAACTGAAAGCTTCGACCCTGACATGTTGTGAATGGTCTGGGCTCTAGAGCTGTAAAGCTTCTTCTATCAGTGTTTTATATCTGTGCTGCCTGCACGCTGAAAAGCTTCGGCTGTGAATGGCCTCGACCGTTCCCAATGAGGCCTACTCGGCCGGGTCCGCAGGGACTGGAGTGTTTTGATGCTTTCTTGATCCGCATCTGCAGAGGCAGTGGACGCTTCATCTTTCAAAACCCGTATTAGCGGCAAATCCCAGAAGAATACCTTAAGAAATTAAGAAACACCAAACCTGTACATCAATTCAATTCGAATGTTTTGGGATGGCAGTGAAGACGAGCAATACTGGAAGGAGCTCATTTTGAAAAAAAATTAAAGCTAAGACCAGGGACTGAAAAAAGAAGATTGCAAAAACACACAGGACATTATTTAAGAATAATGAAACGTATTAAAGAGGCTTGAATTAGCAGATACTAGAGTTGGAACTGAACAATGCTGAAGGTGATGAGCTGTGTAAAGGGACTGGTAATAGAACTGCCCAAATGGAGACAGTGACATGGACAGCACTGCAAATACACACAGCAGGTGAGCAAAGGCCACAGGGAGGTAGGCAAGGAAATTAAAGCATCTGTGACGTAATATCAAGGTCAAAGGTTTTGCAATATAAAATTAACAGTGAAAAAACATCGATTTTACATGCTAAGTAAAGTACAAAAACAGCATTTATAAAAAAAATAGTGGGCAAAATGTCAACATCACATAGGGATATATATATATATATATATATATATATATATATATATACAACTATTAAACAGAATAGAAATAGAAAGGTGCTTAAAATACATTTAGACATTTATGTAATTAAGAAAATGTAAAGAAAACTCTAAGAACTTAAAGATAATAAAATATGTAAAATAAAATGCACTTAAGACAAATATACATATACTACAATTAATATATAAATTAATAATAGTAAATAAAAATATAATTAATTAAAATATACAAATACTTAGAGTGATATAAATACATACAAGAATACATTATAAAAATTAAACAGGTATATATAAATTAAGTCCACAATTATGTCTTTCTAACCCCATAACTTTATCTGGGAGCAGCAGTTAATCCATGGATTAAAGCAGCCTTTATCAAATACTGAATGGGCTGCCTTCCAACATTTGCCCACCTCCGTAGGTGGACGAGAGTCAATATGATGGGCACCTGTCGACTATGTGGGCTGGCTCTGGAAATGCTGATCCATCAGATATGCCTATGCAAAAGCACTACAACAGATCGTAATAGGCTCCTACGACCAGTTTGGCTTCAAAGGGAACTGCGCAGGTGCAGACCCCCAATATTGGCAGGCTTTAAAGACTTTGACGTGCAGCTCAGCTGCAGACTGGCTAAATTCTTGAGTAAACTAGGGTGCCTTCTTCAAGAGACTGAACAAGCAAGACAAACGCGCCCAGCCAGCCTGCAAGCAACTTTGTAGTACTCCATAATTCAGCTGAACATTTTAACTTAAACCGATTTTATTACTGTATTTTATGAGTCCTTGGTTTCCTTTTTTTTTTCTTTTTTTTATCTTCTCTTCGTGTAATGGTTTTTATTACCGAACACGTGATAAAGTGAAAGTCCAAAAATACATTACTAAAACGTATAAAGTTTAGAAAATAAAACAAATAATGTGAAAAAAATAAAAATACAGTAAAAGATGAAGTTTAACATTAAATCTCAAACAATTAAAACGAAAACAAATATAAAAGAATTAACATTCACATACAAAGAATTAAAACATACACAAATGCTACAATACATAAAATCCAACATACATTAATAAAAAAAGAGACAACTTGAATACAAGTGGAAAAATAATTACAATTCTAACTCAATTCTAATAAACATTAGAAACACACACCACCATTTAAAGTCAATATAAATTATAAAAAATATATACATCAAATAAAATCAAACTTAAAATGCCTACTGTTGGATGGTGGTTTATTAGTAGGGGCAGGTACGTACCTAAAACTAGTAACACCACAGTCACAAATAAGGTCCAATCAAGTCTCATTATCCTTGGTAGTCTTGCTAATGAGCAGCCACGTTTAATTTAGGAGACAGATGTGTAAAGCACTTAATGTCACCAAAACGGTAAATAAAGAAGACCCAAAACACAATAAAAATCCAGCACTGATTTATAAAAATAGAGAATATTTTTATCTTTAAAAGGACACTAAAACAAAAAAAATCCAATGTAGGGAAAAGGAGATATGAATTTTCAAAGATTAAATGTAAAAATGTATTTTCTAGCACCAAAAAGTGAAAAATGCAAACCGCGGCTATCTGGTCGCACTGGAATGGGACGAAGTCAAGTTTCAGGCTCACCGTGATGGAGAGTGGGTCAGATACAATGAGTGGTTGAGGCTGTTCACGTTTTTACCTTCGCACGTAGTAACTTTTTTGGTTCTTTTTTTTTCTCTACATCCAACGGTTGTACTCTACAATCTGATTTTCAGTTCAATGATGGTGGCTTGCGCGATGCAGGTCCCTGTCTTCGTCGTTGACATCGGAGAGCTCCGGAGCACTCAGTGGGGCAAACCTGGAAGTCAGGCCGAGTTCTGGTTCAACGTCACTGGCTTGACTCTCGTCATCGAGGTCGGTGAATTTATGGAGCTTTTTTGATAAAAGTTGTCCAAATGTTCTCAAACTTCTGGATCTTCTTCCAGAAGATCTCCTTTGGGTCTTTGAGGGTCCAACACCAGCCAAGGGTCCAGGAGCTCTGAGTTGCCTCTTGGAGGTTTCGGACTACAATTCCCACAATGCACCTGGTCAAATCCTTTAAAGTCTAGGTGAGTTGGTTAACTGGGCTAGTCCTTGCCGGAGTTGGTGCAGGGGATTTCTTGTAGCTCTTTTCTACCTGTTGCTTTCAGGGAGTCCAATCCTTAGTCTTGGAAGCAAGGCAAAGTCCACTTTTGTGAAGCCCAGAGTGTGCAGCAGGTGCAGTCATTGGTGCTCTTTTCTACCTGTTGCTTTCAGGGAGCCCAATTCCTTAGTCTTTGAAGCAAGGCAAAGTTGTTTTTTCTGTGAGGCCAGAGTATGCAGCTGGTGCAGTCCTTGTGAGCGCAGTCCTCTCTGTGCAGACATGGGGTTCAGCTGGGCAGTCCTTCAGATTTTTTCAAGCAGGGATCGGAGGTGCTGTGCAGATCTCCCATCATTATTGCAGTTTTCTGGCTGGCAACAGGGGAGCACCACTAAAAACGTGATTCAAGTTGCCACCCTCTATGATGGCCTCTTCCTTAGAAATGTGGCTTATTTTTGTCCCAGAGAACACATCTCAGTCCAAATCTCTCTTGGAGGTTTAGGTCTGGCTAACCCAACCCACAGGTGTGGCTAAGTTTTCCCTACACTCCACTTCCACCTCCCTTCTAATTCAATTACAGGGGCTCCCATCTGGAGGGGGGGGGGGGGGGGGGAGAGTGCAGGAAGTGGCGGTTGGCCTGGTTTGTGAACTGTCTGTCTTTATCTATTTAAAGACCTGTTTGGCTACCCATCACCCTTCTGTCCTGACATCTGTAGCAGCAGATCTGCTCCTACCAGATGGTCTCTTTGTTTCAGCCCAGGCCGCCACTTCACACCTCATCAGAGCAGCTTGCCTCAACCTGTCAAATGCCGACCAATCAGGAGCCGCTGCTACAGGGCTGTTTTAGGTAACTTTACGAAACCAAGTTCTAAAACTACTTTCCTGAAATAGTTACAATAAATATGAACTTGGGCAGTTTTTGGATTTATAGTAACTATTATTTTGAGACTTTGAATGAGATGACTAGCTCATTCATGTCAAAAGTTAGACTTTATGAACGTTTAATAAAGCCTCACCATGGCAGCATATGGAGCTAGCACACTGCAATGGGGAAAACAAAACTGGCGTTTTTTTCTCACCAGGGGATGAAAGACATATTTTATAATGTCCCTGCTTTTAATTACAAAGCACCCTACCCTTGAGACACCTAGGAAAACCTTATGGGTGACATATGTTATAAAAAGGTAGTTTAAGACTTTGGAAGAACTCCTAATTCCAAAGTCGATTTTGGACACAGTTTTATTTTAAAGGCAGCCTGCAAAGCAGGACTGGCTTTAAAATGACAGACAACACCACATAAGTGCACACTTAAGTGCATTAATAAGATAGCTCAAGGTGCTTGTTTCACGGTTATCTGAGAGTCTATCTTGACCACAAAAATACTCATGCTATGTTTTTAGGATCTGGAACACCCTCACCACCGAGGTCTGAAAACCTCCTTCACTAGTTCACTTCCAGAAGAAACTGAAAACATCTTCTTCAAGGATTACATCATCTACATGAAATCCTCCAAGGGATGGAATCCAACTGGTAATCCCCCTTGTACTGACTACACCCCTTCCTCTCTTCTCTACGGATTCTCCCTCTACCAAACTCTGTACAGTCTCAGGCACCCTCTGAAGCTGGAGAGCTTCTTGCCTTGAATCTTCCAAGCTACTCATTATCCATCTGCCGCTATGAACAGGTTACTGCTGAGCCAGTGATTGGCACCACTTGTGGCATATTGGCTGAACTGCAACATTTGGAAACAGCGTTTAAATCCAATCTATTCCAATTGATCAAACTGTCTCATTCTGAGCAAATCACTTTAATGAGGCCTCCGTTTACAGTATCTGCCAAAAATCTGGAGCGTCAGACGATTCATTCTGTAGCTGTGTCTTATACCATTGCATTTACTCACATGTGTCCTTTTCCCCTTGTTGTATCTTAAATTCTCGTACATTTGAGCCTTTCCAGTGCTGTCAAACGCTGTAGAGATGCTTCTGTTATTTCTGTGCACTGCAAAGATGCCGCTGTTTGCATGAGAAACTCTTGAGTGCCGTAATTGTATTTTTCAACACGTGGTTTAATACTATTACATTCTGAATTAATGTTTCTCATGAGTGAGTGGATCATGTCTCGCACAGAGCTTCTAATGCAATATGATGCAGGCTTTGGAGCACCTATTATTTTCATCAGGCTAGGGTTAATCAAATCAGGAATGCAGTGATTAGGAACAGACACCCTATTTTAAGGTCGTCTTTTCAAAATTAAACTTTCGACGAAACAAATGAATAAGATTCTCAGGCTGCGTTGTGCAGGTGCATGGCACGCAGTCTGAGCTGTCTCTGCATCTTCTGACCAAGGCTTGGTCAGCACACACGCTATGCCCGTCACAAGCATCAGCATCTCAGGTGAAACAGAAGCACCACACCATCAACTCAAAACAGAGCTGAGGGATTTGTGTATTTGCATTGCCTAATGTGGGTACATTCAATTCAGAATGTTTAAGAGAATGCATAAGATGCTGACAGCACAGTTCAGAAACAGTGAGTAATGGTTGCCTCTCTCTGTTCTGACCTGTGCCATCTTGGCCACTATGGAGCACCAGGTGACTCAGCACAGAGCATTAAAACCACCAGCAGTGATTAGGGTATTAACAGCACAATCGATGTCAGGTAAGTACCTTACTTGGTATTTTCCATGCTTAGCCCTTACATTGCCTTCAGCAGAATGTTAGACCAAAGAACTGGTTTTCAAGAGTCTCCTTAAGCAAAGTAGGTGGGGGTGAGCTCTCAAGTTGTGCGACAAAGTCCTCCACAGTGTAGGACCCTGAATGTTTAGAAATCTGGGTCCATGATTCTGTGACTCGAAGGTTTGCCGATAAATTAAGTGCAAGCTGGCTGACGGCAGGTTGTGTCCAGAATGGAGTGGGGAAAACAAAATGCGCTGTGACCCAGTATCACTATGAACCCGGGTAGAGATGGGTTAACAAATAAATAGGTTCCCTCGGGTGAAGCTGTTCCTTAGCTTCCTAGGCTGCAGAAATAAACGTGGTAACAAAGTAATGGAAATGGACCAACTATTTAATGGATGCCTCCACATTCTTGTGTGCACAAGCCATAGGGACAAATATCCACATCAATAACAAATAACCAAATAAGATATTTAGTGAGTAAGAAGTGCGCAGTGAACCACTTAGCATGGGAACCAATGCTGACGTAAAATTGCACTAATTTCTGGTTTGCAAAGCCCTTTATTCAGGGTCCGCCTACGGCAATTACTTTTTAAAGTCAACAATCAACACGTCAATGTTTTAACCCCAATATTTCAATTTTGGAATGGAGTCTTCATCAGGACATAAAAGTAGACATCTACAACAAAGGACATATACGGTCTTAACTGGTAATGAATCACAATTGTAAAACATCATAAGAAAGTATGTGAAGGGTAGCCTTACCTCTTCTTTACAGAGAAAGAAAAGACATGGTTGCTCTGTATCAAACAGATTATGTGCACCGATCTGACATGTACAAGGCTACCATTCTGGGAAAGTCTAAGCTATGTATTGACCATTTAAAAGAAAGACATAGCAGTGGGGTTGACAAAAGTAACCTCAGTTCATGGGGAAATAGTTAACCTGTGCAATGTCCGCGCGCTGGATTGATGCTATAGTGCATGTTTAAACACATAGAGTAACCTAAAACACCACAAAACGAGCCAAATGTGGTCAAGAACGCAGAAAATGAAACAGTGCATAATATCCAAAGGGCACCAGGGAGGCGCGCTAATGAAAGTGAAAAATAGGGCAGTGCTCAAAGCATTAATACAATTATATTGTCCATCTCTTGCAGGAAAGCCTACCCACCCTTACACCAAGGTTCAAAAGAACACTTTTTGGTTGTCTGCAAAATACATGATTATCATCAGTTATCCGGAAAGAAAAAGCTTGAAAAGTAGAAGCATGTTCTGGAGCCAAGGCTCCATACCCACTTCAGCGTTGATTGCAATCCCTGTCTGAAAATGCGCAGTGGACGCGCGGCCATGCACTTCTCTGTTCGGACAGAAAGGCTCATGGATGAGACCATACACAACACACTACAATAATAGTACTGCCCGCAAATGTTGTAAAGAAACCAAGGATTTTGACCGTTTGTCGTAAGGCATCAGCTAAAGCTCTACGCTGGCCCTTTCCAAGTGGTCTCCTCTGCCCTGGCACTGACAGAGTACAAATGGATATTCTTATGTAGTCCGAAATTCCAAGGGGCAGTCTGTAGTACCTAATTTCTCAAAACACTGATCAACACGGGATAGGTTATCATGAATGTTAAATGGTTTCTACCATCATGAGCGTCCACAATCGCCTCAGGGATCCCTGGTCAAGGAAAAGTCAAAATGGAGTCGAGGCCTCAAGGACACAGTCTGTTAAAGTTTACAGATCAAGGAGTTGGTAAAGGTAAAACAAGTCTAATTATTGAGGCCAAAGTTGTAGACTCGTGCATACAAAATGGCTTTTTTAACATTCCTTGTCAACTAACACATTCTCAAAAGGCCAAGCCGCAAAATACCAAACTAAGGGCTAGATGTATCATTATCCCATGCTGCATTTCCTAAATTGAGATTTTTTCAGAAATCACTATTTAAGAAATGCAAAATGGGATGTATGAAAACCGCGATTCTTAAAAGTCGCAAGCGCTATTACCGAATCGCAATTAGGGAATGGGACTCCATTCATCCCTATGGGCCTGTAGGCCCATAGGTGCGAATGGTTTTGCATTTCTGAATTTGCAAATTCCTGTTGGGAATTCGCAAATTAGGTAATGCAAATCCAAAGGTGCTGGGGGGGCCTGAGGCCCAAAAAATATCAGTGGACAAGTGAAGCGCACACATGCCATAGGGGCATGTGTGCGCTACATGTCATTTTTTTAAATGCATTTTTTAATGAATTTTTTAAATTGCACATGGTTACCACCAAATTGGATTTGGTGGTAATTGCATTTCCTAAATGCCCAATTCGCATTTAGGAAATGCATGATACAAGTGCTTTGGAAATCCCAAATAGGAATTCCCTATTTGCGATTTCCTGTATAGAGAATCGCAATTTGCGATTCCCTAAATGGAGTCGCAATTTCAGAGAATCGCTATATTAGCGATTCCTTCAAATTGCACTGCGAATGCCCTTCATAAATCTTGGAAGGCATTTTTGCATGCGCAAACGGTCAAATTTTGCGATTCGCACCTTTTGCGAATGCAAAAAGCTTTGATACATCTAGCCCTAAGTAGGTTAGCAACTTAAATGACACTCGTGCCATTACACTGACTCTCCCTTAAACCATGGCTAAAGGGAGCAAGAAGAGGCCAATTTTTCCTCTTTGGGTCAAACTATTGTTCAAGCCCCACTCCTTACCACTACAGTACCAAAAGTTATAGTGTAAAAACAGTGAATATTACATAACTGAGATAACAATGATGTTAGACCTGGCATCCTTGGCGTGGTTTCCCCTGTCTTTGTGCCTCTGCTTCCTGTGTTTTTGACTATGTGCTAGACTTTGTTTTTGCTGTTTTTTTTGTACTATGGGCTCTTTACCACTGCTGACCAGTGCCCGTGCGCAAGTGCTCTCTGTGTAAACTGTATGTGTAATTGGCTTTTCCATGATTGGCATAGTTGATTTACTAGTAAGTCCCTAGTAAAGCGCACCAGAGGTGCCCAGGGCCTGTAAATCAAATGCTACAAGTGGACCTGCAGCACTGATTGTGCCACCCTCATGAGTAGCCTTGTAAACATGGCTCAGACCTGCCACCTCAGTGACTGTGTGTGCAGTTCTAAACCGCCAATTTGACCTGGCAAGTGTACCCACTTGCCAGGCTCAAACCTTTCCTTTCTTTTTCGTACATGTAAAGCAAAATGAAGAAACACTCCAGCATGATTATCTGGAAAAAGTAACCAAGATGATAATCATGCTGGAGTGTTTCTCCATTCTTTGTTTTTCGTGGGAAGGAGGAGATTTGATCTACGTTGAGGTGCCAGATGCATAGTTTCTATAAGTTTGATCTTTGTCTCACCTTACGACTGAATTTTCTAGGTTTCTAGAATTTGCCCCCTGTTTTTTTGAAGTCTCAGGGCCATCAAAGACTTCCTCTGCCATCACCTGGACTCTCTTGCTGAGACTCCTACCATGCCAAGTGGTGCCCAATCGTCCCTGGGCCCTTGAAAGGAGAAGCTGGTGGAACCAAGGCTGAAATCCACGCACCAGAGCGGGAGGAAAATTGATGCAGTACCTGATCCGCGGCTGAAAATAGATGTACCACCTGCATCGCCGCTGAAAAATTGTCGCAACACCCACTGGTGACTACCAAAATCGATGAATCACCCAGGTAGCGCGGCTCGTCACCACCATGCGCCAGGATTTCGCATGCATTGTTGCTGGGCGTCAAAATCACAGTGAACCTGCGCGGACCCGAGGCTGCCTGTCTAGAAATCGACACATCACTGTTTCTGCACATGCTGGCTCAGCCAGCAGCTGAAAAATAAAACAATATTAAAATATCGATTTATTTTTCAGCTGCTGGCTCTTAGCCGGTGGGGCGACGCTCCTTCACCTTCTGGGATGTTATCTCCAGCATCTGAATTATCTGGCCACACCACCTCTAGAATTGACTGGCTTAGACTTGCTTTTTAAACAATGTACATCCTCGTCAGGGTACTTCTAAGGACTTGGCTTGGTCACTTGAGATTTATAGAAGAAAGAGGTCCCACCACCAGTCCCCCACCCCCCAGACACACACAAGAATTTGGTCCCAGCAGTCTGCTCCCTCTCATTTTAAGATATATGGCTACAGTGACCAGCTGCTCCATGGAGTGGTGTGAGTCACAAAACAAACACACGTGGTGACTGTAGATAAATGTGCTGGCATGTTTCCAGTGACCATTACAAACGTCTTTGTGGATGGTAGTTTTGTTTGCCCCATTACACAAATATCCATTCTCTCATAAACAGGTTGGCATCAGAGATAGAACACCCAGACATTCATGTTACCAGCAATAATATATTGTGCTGAAGGTTACTCTGTAGTAACTAAAACCGTAGTAGTTTTGTCTGGGTAAAAATAACTATGGATGGGTAAAGCAACTTTGACCAACTGCAATGAAGGGATAAGCAAGTAACATGGAACAAGTACTTGGGATATAACAAAAACCAGTCTAGGTGTCAGGTTTGCTCAACCCTATACTTACTGCCTTATTGCTAACGACGATACAACTGTAAGGCATTGTGATGATGAGGCATTGGTTGTGGGAGATGAAGTCTGATGAGCCTGTGGAAGAGATGGAACAGTGAGCATGCCCTGAGTGCTCTGGGAGGTGGTCCAACTGGGAGCAGGAAAGGCTGGAAGCCAGGCATGGAATATATACGTGCTTGGGTTCTCAAATGCCACATCCCCAGTAGAGGCTAGCCCTAATATCACTGTTGACATCTTGAGCGTGCTATGCATCGGTGTCAGGAGAAGCGAGAGTAAGGCACAGCAGCCGCTGTTGGAAGAAGCCGGGGTCAGCCTTTGAATGAGATGAGCGGGGCACAGCAGCGGCACTTGGTAGTGGTGATCGAGCAAAGGACTTGCCATGCCCTTCTTCCACGTAAGTACTGTGATGGATGGATTAGAGCTAGTGTAGTCTGAAGGAGTCTTGAGGTCTGGGGTGTGGAAGCTGGGACCTAGAGACAGGATGCTGGGCTTGGACTGTGCACAGGAGCCGTGCAATTCAGCAACATGATATCTGTGCAGGGAGCGGAAAACCATCTTGAATAGTTGTCTGTGATCGTTCATACAGGTGCTTAATTCTGGTTGGTAGAGGGTGGGGTTATAATCCACTTGTGCCACTCACAGTAACATGATTCAGATACTAAATAAGACAACATGGGACAGAACACACTGCAGGAGACCCACTTGGCAGGTCCCAGACAAGTGAGTAATAAATCTGTAAGGTCCTCAAAGCGTAGGGAATATCATTTTTGACAAACACTCATTTAGCAAACAGTAGTCGCAGATAGCTAGATGAATATTTATTTACATTTCTACAAATGCTAGCATATTGGAAATGACTGACAATTAAAAGAGAAAAGCACAGTGTAAATGCTGACTTCTGACATTCTCATATGGAAATCTACCGTCTGACTGATCTCGGAAACCCTTCGACTGCTGACACCTCCTATAACCTTCAGCAGACTTGACTGTTTCTTATGCCTACAGTAGCTGTGGTCTGCTGTCTACACCTTCACTGCCTCCTTGCCAACACTAGTCCTTCTTGTACAAAATGTGGGACCGTTAATGAACCTGACAGCCCTTCATTACCTTAGAAAATATTTTACTTGTGTATGGTAACACGTTTTTGGACCAGAAGAATTAGTTCCACCTTTTAGAAAAGAAAGCTAACACACATGGTTCACCCTCCAACTATGCCATAAAAAACCTTGGAACAGAAATTGTAAGGCACCTGCCAACAACAAAACTCCACTCAATACGCACATAATCTACTCATGCCCCCTATTCCCCGCCTCCAGCTGTCTTTGGTCAGGGTCACAGAGAAGAGAAATTGTCTACTTAATAAAAGAAACATTCAAGGTTCCCAGGTTGTACACACAACTCACCCAGTCAGCGTCTGCCACCAAGTGTACTTTACAGTATTATGTATAGCATAAGAATGCATATTGTGGTGATCTTCAAGTTGCATATACAAATTATAAAACTAAACATTTAAAAAAATACATATGCAACAACAAAATCCCAGGTATAAATTCTCAACCATAAACATGTACACAAATAAATATAAAAACTATTTCTCCACGCTAAGTATAAGCCAAGGGCCATGCTACAACCAAAATACAATCTGCCCTGAAAGAGAGCTACTGCTGGAGCTATAATAGTTACCCTAACAACCAAGCCTAAGAGACCTAGAAACCTAATTTCTATTATAGACTACAATCGAGTTTGACAAGTAAGTATAACGGATATCTCAGATGAGCTTTTCGACAGAGTATTTCACAACCTAGCCAGAGCAACTTTATGTGGCCTGCCTCCCATTTATTCTCTGGCCATCCTATCTACTAACTTGGGATCTTTGCTGGAGTGACGACGATTTGTAGAGAGTTAACATGCAATTAAACCACGTAAGAAAACTGGTGAGGTGATGTAGGATTGTCATCAGTGCTCTTGTGATGTCGTATTTTACACGTGAGGTCTTTAGAAGTGAATTAGGGGAGATTTACAATTACATTGCTCATCATTACTGAGAAATTTCAATGGTGTTAAGTTTTGAATTGTAAACAAATGGTGAACTGCTGGTTTTTAAGGGAATTTCTATATTTTTGTAAACAATTTTTTTCTAGTCCGTACTTAATAGTAACTCTCCCTTATAATTTGTGACAACGCCGTTTTGCGGTGGCACATGTTATACGCCCAACAGAGCAAATGAGCATTGTGCATGGTCTTTGGTGGCCCAATGCTCATGTGGACAGATCCCACTGTGCACATCCTCCAGTGTGAACAAGTGGGTATGGGATGGGACACAGGCCCTACCGTTCGCCCAGGCTCTGCGTCCACCTTGTGCCTTTGGATTTGGATGCTAGACTTTGCCACGTGCTTAACTTCCTCACTGCCTACACCTACCCTCTCATGGACCTGACCTATTACTGTTGGTTGACCTTTTTCTTAACAACATGTATTTAGAATAATGCTAAGGACCCATAAGGTAGAGCGGCTTCTTGTACTCTGCAGATCAGGGAAAGATTCAGGGTGGGCATAATCACAATATAGTGGCTATGGGGCTTCTAAAATCCATGGGCATCTCTGTGTATCTCACATCCACAACCATAAGATGTTTCATTTTTGGAGAACAATATCTACCCCCCTGGAAACCATACAACCCCTTCTTTGGGTGAAAGGATGTCCCACTGCCTCCTTATATCATCCCAAGCAAATATTTTGCACCTCGGATTTTGTTGCAGCTGCACCATGATCATGCAGCCACAGCTGATTTTTTGAGCTCTGGGATTCACGGACTGTAAGCACACAAAAGGTTTCCTCTGGGCATTTGAAATCAGTTGATGAATAGATAAGTTATGCATGGAAAATTACATACTTTGTTCATTTCTCCCACCCTTCTGGAGCTATCCCCCCGCACACACACAACAACCCTGGAATAGTTAGAAGCTCCCCCTCCTTCTCATATCCACCCAGCAGGATCCACTTGGATGTAGTTGATCCCTCACATTGTATAATGGCAGCATTAACAAAAAGATTCATTTGTGGCAAGCCAACCAGATTGCAAGGGTGCTCGTTCCATTGAGGATCTGCAATTCGCACACAGGGCGAAGGGAAATATGTTGCCTTGTCCAACCAGATGCATACATTTTTCCAATTTACTCTCCGTGGACCTTCATTGGGTTCAGATGAGCAGATAATTTAAGGATAAATCTCTAGGTATTTAAAGGTTTAACCTTTGAAATCAATTTGATACCTTATTTTAACTTTAAGATCTCAAAAAGTACTGGACGTATTTACCGTAAACCGCAAATAAGACTCATTCTGAGTAAAGTTCTAACTTTGTTTCAAGGTTCTTCACTCTCTACTCTAGTGTTTAACCTCTACTACCAGTTGCCCTGCAGTACATTAACAAAGGATCCTTTTTAACACGTATTCAACAACACCCAGATCACAATAAATCCGATTTGTTATCCTACCACTCCGATCCTCTCCAATCCCCACCTCATCTTTACTCTTCACCTTAAAACCACTAGTCACTGAACAAATAACCATTAGAACAAACGTAAGCTAACCAAACCCTAAGTTTTCAGTTTAAGAAACAACTTAATCCCTGGATACCCTACATCTGGTGCCATGCTTCAGCCCGTTCACTTGTTGCACAACCTGGCTAATCTGGCTATAGAGTAAACCGAAAACTGTGTACCACTTAGTGGTACAGGCATGCTTTCAGTTCAGTGTCCTCTCCTCATGTGGCAGTTTGCACAGCCCATCCTGTCCTTGTGTTGTGGCTGGATTGCATACAATCACTTTAGCTGCATCTCATAAAGAAAACTATGAAGTCTCCAAAATACACAGTGTATTCCTGATAGACAGAAGACTGCATATCTATTCCACTTTGAGGTGCCTCTATTGGATTCCTCTATTAAAGTAATCTAGATTCAAAGTCCTGGGTAGGTTACTATGTTCACAATCAGTTATTGCGGACGTTTTATTGTGTTGTGCATTGTGGCCTTTGTTTCACGATTCAATCTACATTACCACTATAAGCCGATTTGTATATTTATTAAGTTGTTTTTTATGTGTAAAAACTCACAACCCTGGCTAGACATTCACATTTGTATTGAACATGTGACAACTGTGATGCACTGTACCGTGACTGGTCCTTACTCCCGCTCCTTTGAAATATTCCTTGATTGCTCACCCACATCCATCCTGAGACAAGGAGGCTTGGGAGGACAACTTTCTATTGCACAACAAATACCCTGTATCCTTGTTGGTAAGGAACACCTGCAACCTGACTTTTGATGGTGGTTGGTTGTCCCTGTGCATGTATGAGCCAGAGGAAAAGCCAACCAAGGCCCATCATTGCATCCATGTGGGCACCAACACATAGCTACCCTTCCATTTACCCTTGTATAAATGTAATCCCCAAGGCACACCCTTCATTTATACACCTGTATGTGCATGTATGGTTATGTGCCTGTATTGTTTGGTTACCTATATGCTTTCTATATCTGCATGTATCTCGGCCTGCCTGTTGGTCTCTAGGTGTCTGCAAGTGTGTTGTTTTGTATGCCTGTGTTTATGTGCTCTGCATGTGTCCTCCATGTTGGGTGCCCCTGTATAGCTGTACAGACAGAAGCCAGCCCTTTCTCAACACTTGTTTGCTTTTGTGACATCTGATGCCCGCTCATAAGCGAACTTCAACAAAAGGTTCTAGTTCATGTGGGTGGTTGAGATTAATGGCGCTCTCACTAAGTTCCAACTGTGATATGAAGTGTGAGGAGAGCAATAGTAGCAGCTGGCGCTCAAGAAGGGAGGAAAACCACCCTAATTTCCTCAGTTAATTATAATACTTTTGATAACTTAGAGCACACATTAATTGGACCATATAGTGTTCATATGTCACAGTTCCAGCTTGGTTATTATTTTGGACTTAGTTGAACATGTTTCTTTCAACTTTGACTTGGTAGATATACAGGGAGTGCAGAATTATTAGGCAAATTAGTATTTTGACCACATCATCCTCTTTATGCATGTTGTCTTACTCCAAGCTGTATAGGCTCGAAAGCCTACTACCAATTAAGCATATTAGGTGATGTGCATCTCTGTAATGAGAAGGGGTGTGGTCTAATGACATCAACACCCTATATCAGGTGTGCATAATTATTAGGCAACTTCCTTTCCTTTGGCAAAATGGGTCAAAAGAAGGACTTGACAGGCTCAGAAAAGTCAAAAATAGTGAGATATCTTGCAGAGGGATGCAGCACTCTTAAAATTGCAAAGCTTCTGAAGCGTGATCATCGAACAATCAAGCGTTTCATTCAAAATAGTCAACAGGGTCGCAAGAAGCGTGTGGAAAAACCAAGGCACAAAATAACTGCCCATGAACTGAGAAAAGTCAAGAATGCAGCTGCCACGATGCCACTTGCCACCAGTTTGGCCATATTTCAGAGCTGCAACATCACTGGAGTGCCCAAAAGCACAAGGTGTGCAATACTCAGAGACATGGCCAAGGTAAGAAAGGCTGAAAGACGACCACCACTGAACAAGACACACAAGCTGAAACGTCAAGACTGGGCCAAGAAATATCTCAAGACTGATTTTTCTAAGGTTTTATGGACTGATGAAATGACAGTGAGTCTTGATGGGCCAGATGGATGGGCCCGTGGCTGGATTGGTAAAGGGCAGAGAGCTCCAGTCCGACTCAGACGCCAGCAAGGTGGAGGTGGAGTACTGGTTTGGGCTGGTATCATCAAAGATGAGCTTGTGGGGCCTTTTCGGGTTGAGGATGGAGTCAAGCTCAACTCCCAGTCCTACTGCCAGTTCCTGGAAGACACCTTCTTCAAGCAGTGGTACAGGAAGAAGTCTGCATCCTTCAAGAAAAACATGATTTTCATGCAGGACAATGCTCCATCACACGCGTCCAAGTACTCCACAGCGTGGCTGGCAAGAAAGGGTATAAAAGAAGGAAATCTAATGACATGGCCTCCTTGTTCACCTGATCTGAACCCCATTGAGAACCTGTGGTCCATCATCAAATGTGAGATTTACAAGGAGGGAAAACAGTACACCTCTCTGAACAGTGTCTGGGAGGCTGTGGTTGCTGCTGCACGCAATGTTGATGGTGAACAGATCAAAACACTGACAGAATCCATGGATGGCAGGCTTTTGAGTGTCCTTGCAAAGAAAGGTGGCTATATTGGTCACTGATTTGTTTTTGTTTCGTTTTTGAATGTCAGAAATGTATATTTGTGAATGTTGAGATGTTATATTGGTTTCACTGGTAATAATAAATAATTGAAATGGGTATATATTTTTTTTTGTTAAGTTGCCTAATAATTATGCACAGTAATAGTCACCTGCACACACAGATATCCCCCTAACATAGCTAAAACTAAAAACAAACTACAAACTACTTCCAAAAATATTCAGCTTTGATATTAATGAGTTTTTTGGGTTCATTGAGAACATGGTTGTTGTTCAATAATAAAATTAATCCTCAAAAATACTACTTGCCTAATAATTCTGCACTCCCTGTATAGTGTTCTATTGACTTTCCTCCACCATGCTGTTCACCACAATTCAAATTTCTCATCTCTACCCCTGGTGACAATGGCTTTCTTGGTGAAGTGTATGTAAACGAGTTAGATATATGGTGTCCTATTGACTTTTCTCTACTATGTCGATTATTCACAATTCCAATTTCTCATTTCTATCACTGGTGACAATGGCTTTCCTGGTGGTAGTGCATATAAATTAGTTTTGCTCCTCCCTTAATTGATTTTCTGTATACAAATGTATTTTAGACCTGAAGAAGTCAGCTGCTACTCATGCGGCACTGCCGAAACGTGTTGGCGTTGATTTGCGTACTGAAACTTAAGGAGCTTCTTATGTGAACTGTAAATAAGAAGAAGTTAGTTTGGAGAAGTTAGCAGAAATGTTGAAATTACATGGAATGTTTCAGATGAAGAATTAAAGCTGGAACTGTTATGTATGAACACTATATAGTCGAATTAATGTATGCTCGAAGTTATCAAGTATTCACCAAAAGGTTCAACAGCTATTTAAACACCCTACCGGCAAAGAAGAAAAAAAAATGTTTTCCTTGTTAGACCACACTAGTAGTGACATGCTTCATCATTGGGCCTCATGTGGTCCCTAAAACCCAACATGGGCTCAACCATATTCCAGAGAACACTCTGAATATTTTTTCTAGCGAGGGTCTTAAATGAATAATAAAAATACCTCAAACAACCAAGGTATCCATTTATTCACAGTTGTTTGGGTATGGCTAAAGACTTGTTATGAGAGGGTAAAGTAATAACAGTCCTATTACCCTAATAGATGGTTGACATGTTTCAGCCCATAAACGAAAGGCCTCTTGGATCCAGGGCTTTCATCAGGACACACAAAACACATTGCCCCGGAGTTTGTTTCAATCACAGATACCATGAAACACACTCATGCATGCATAGTGGGGGATTACTCGCCTAAAATGTGCTGCATTGACGTTTTGATTTCCAACTCTGGAATCCTTTTGGGAGAGCGAAGAATCCTAAATGTTATTAAAATACTCCACACCTCTTAGGGCTCAAAAAAGGGAATCTTGGGTGCTGGTATAGTGTGAAAGTTGCAATTCAACATCAAAAATAAATGTAATAATCTTTCACGAATCAATAACGAGAGTTTTAGTTACAGTTTAAAAGTTTTCTTTTTTCATAAATGTTTAGTTTGTCTTTATTAGTCACTCAAAGTTACAGAACTTTGCATGAAGCTTGTCCCCCAATCTATACCTTTTCTAATATTGTAAATCAATATAAGTAAAACATTTAGACCATGAATAGTTAAAAAAAGAACAGATTCTAGCATCAGTCTAGTCTGCGGGAACTATCAGTACTCAAAGAATACTGTAACAAACTGCTAAATAGAGAATAGTCGAGGCAGAAAAAAATCAGTCTGTGTCAACAACTCTAAGAGATAGAGAATCTGGGTCTGATAATTAGTTTGCAGCTGCTGTCTCTCCTGCTGCCCTATCACTCCCTCAACCAACAGCCTTCCTACACTTGGAAATTAATTTTATACACATAATATGAAGAATACTTTTCTGGACAATTGTTTCTTCCAAGATATTAAGCATCAAATCAGGCGTCCAGATTTTCATGTAAACTGAACACTTTTTATCGCTGTGGCTTTTTGAACAAACAGCAGTCCATGTATGTAACAAATTGTTTCACAAAACATCAGTTTGGGTACATAAAATCAGTGCTTAATTTGTACTGGTGGTTTCTGGTGCAGAGCACCGGCACTTATTTTTGAGGGCAGACACTTATTTTCCTGCCTCAAGCATTTACTGCGATCAAAAGACAAATATGGGAAAGATGAGGAAGAGAAAGACGGGAAAAGCGTCACAAAGGGAGAAAGCAGAAAAATTCCAGAGTGAGCTAAAGGGGCAGGAAGTGGCTATAAATTGATTAAAGAAGCCTGAGATGGCTTCAGGATTATGTTGCCTCAGTATTCTGTGCTCGCACATTTAATTGCAGCGGCCGCATGTTTAAGAAGAGAGCTTTGAGTGGCACATTCTTATTTACAAATTAAGCACTGCTTAACATTCTTTCCCACACGCTTTACTCTCTGAAAAAGAAGGCACTACTGTGAGTTTAAATTTCTTTGCATTTAGACATGTCATTCTCATACATTGCCACACTATAAGCCTATTCAGAAAGAAGCAAACATTTAGATTAGTTTATAGCCACATGGGAAAAGAAGATGGCATGCCCCTGTAGCGACACATTCGCCAAGGGTAAGATGCGAGTATCGCTCCGACTGTGATTCCCACTTCTCTAACTGACTCCTCCAGGAGTCATGGGAAACTTGTGAAGAATTTAAGTCTTTCTTCCCTCCCTGGTGAATAATCTCGCGATACCCCCCATTCGGATTTATGTCTGTTAGTCCGTTTATAAACGACATTTCCAAGATGACGACTCTACAGAAATTACCATAAGGCGAGACACAGTTAATTTCACTCAAACAAAGGACGTCGAACATCACTGCTTCAAACCAAACTAATGGAAGGCCAAGATGCAGGCTTCATCTATTGTTTTTGCTCACGTTGGCTTTGACGGTGTGGAACAGAGAGCTGAGAGAAATGCACTGCAGTGCAGATTAAGCTCGCCACTGAGTGACGGGGGCGCCTACAGAAACGGAAAACAAAATGAGCTAGCATTCAAGAGCCGGAGCCGTGGCAGAACGAATGGGACTTTCCACATTACTCACTACCACAGACGGCCCCCGGGCCCAACACACTAGCGGATTGCTTCAGCAATTTCCTGCGCAGATATAGCCGAGTCAGGGTGTTCTGAGCATATACCTTGCTTTGTGCCCTTGCAGAGGCATCCAATAAAAAGGCCAGAATGGAAAACCAGTTCCAATAAATAAATATAGAAGAGACTTGCCTGCAAAGCTATTTTATCGAAGATTACTGCTAATGTGATTTATGAAAACGCCTCTAAAGAGGGACACAATAAAAACTTTTTTTAAGGGATCAGAATTATAAATATGTGCATTGACAGAATATAAATTCGTGTATAAATTAACAACAACAGCGACTGAAAAATATGAACAGCTGGGAAATATATTGAGCAGAATTGTTATTACAATGAAATGTATGCGGAACGCAATAACATGAGTGATCTGCGCATGCGCCCTATCGACAGTGTACTAATTATAACTGATGGACTGTAGCGCTAGTGTGCACAAGGAATATTTTGTGAGGAAGCTGGAAATGTTATTCTTAGAAATCTATACAAAGGCCTCATCCCAGCAAATTATCTTTGTGAATGCGTTAAATATGTATTTCATTTCTGTGGTATGAGGCCGTATGTTGTCGGCGTTGAACTACGAAAACAAGTTACGGTAGCATTATGTTTTACGCCCGGGCACCTGGCTGCCTTTCTGACAAACCTCTCTGACTTTGGTGGACACACTAATTGTGAGCTAGGTTTAAGCGGTTAGACCCTGGCATTTACGGAAAAGGTAGCACATGGCTGCTTTAAGAATCCTATGCATGCTTATTTTATGCACTGCGCAAAATATGACTTTTAGGAGTTAGGCCATTTGTAAAAGTGCCTTTTTACACACTTAAGTTGTTCTTTTTCTTTAGTTTAATTAATTTTCTCTTCCATATCTCCCCTTTGCACAAACTTCGTAAAACGTACTGCACAGCTCTTACACCTGGGAACTTTGAAGTATAGGGCACACATGTTGAAAAGCGTGGAAAATATATATTTTTTACAAATGTTTGTTAACACCTCACAAGTACACTAAGTAGGGATTATTGATACTTCATAAGGCCACTCATCCAAGCGCGACTGTGCACGTGTGTGTGCACTTTAAGCACACACTAGTTCTTCGGGTTTAGCTGAACCCTGAAACTGTCCATCACTAATAATGACCATTATATATTCTGGACGAGAAACAACCAGATAATAACCGAAAATAAGCATACTTAAAAAAGGCTGGGATTCATTCCCTCAGGTTCACCTTTAGTAACCAATGACCTCAAGATGGGTGAGACTTTTTTGTGGCCTTGAAGAGAGCAGATAATAAAAGGCCTCAGCAAACCAGCATCTATGGATTGCACTTCCTTAATGCATCAGAAATGAAAGACACATTTACCTCCTAAGTAACATCGTTTAGGATAATTATAAAAACAATTCGAGAAGTTTACATTTTACTATTGAAAACAGGATGTTTCTCATGTTGATTGTTGTTCAGCACTCCGTTGCATTAGCTGTCAGCAAACTCGGCAATTGTTAAGTATATATTGAATTCAGGATGTTCTAACCAACACGGCAGGACCCTTCATTAGTGAAGAGTCACTAGTGTAAGTTAATAAGAGTGGAGTACCTGAAATTCTTTGGCACGAACCATACTTTCAAACACTCAGAAGTGGTCTAGGAAATAGGCCAGCATTTCAGCACTACTGGAGTTCTCAGTACTGGAAGTACTGGTAACTCCTGGGGTGTGGGAATTCTGGCCATTACGAGTTAGACCCTGATGCTCTATAACGAAAGTAGGAATTATTGGGGTAATCAGCTCTTTCCAGATTCTATTTGTAAGCATTTTTATTAATCCTCTGTTGCAAAATTAGTAGAATAATTGATTTCTTTCTGGGCTTTATATCAATGATTTAAATGTTAATTTACCCTTAGTCAACACGTTTCAACGACAAAATTATTTCTTTAAGTCTAAAGCACAAAATAAATAACCTAAAATGGGTTTCGCTTATATTAGTTATTACATAAAAATATGTAATATCGAATGTCTTATTCACAAATACGCATGTACATTTCGATGTAATTTAGATATATGTTTGAGAAATAGTTGGAGAGTGTCATATCTCCTCTCTTCTCATCTCAAGGACTCTGGTCCTGGGCTCAGTCTAAATCTCTCTCCTCTTGCAATTCCCAGTGTCACATTTTGATTGTCCTCTCGCACACTCTGGTTCATGAATATTATAGCACTGTTCTCATACTTCACAGGAATCAGAGCAGTTTATCCCTCTCCCATCACATTTCCCAGGTTCAGGCTCTATCTTTTGCGTCTAGCACAATTGGGCCTGGAATAACTACTGCTGAGTTCCAATCTGCACTAATGCGGAGGAGGTATCCTACCAGTAGGAACATATTTCTGCAATATCCATCTCATATATTTAATACCTATCTTGAATGTTAATATTCAGGATTTACGGGAACCAGGTAGTGGGACTGCTGGGCAAAGGCTGTGTGACCGAGGTGCTCCTGCCTTTAAATGTCATATGGGGCAAGATTACTTTGCTTAACAATACTTGTGTGGTAACCAGACCACTGAGCATTATTTGAAAAGGGGAAATGATGGTGAGGTAAATAATGTGTCTCTTTGACTGGAGTGAGCAAGGGACACACAACCGTAATATCAATCTAATATTATCAACAAGAGTGAATATTACAGTATTTAGGGAGATCTGTATGGTATTGTAGAAAGCTGGATACCTTCTTGGCCTAAAACTGACCGACTGAAAGGCGCTGACATGGGGATGTTGGAGCCAATAAATGCTTCTTCTCACATCCTGCACTGTTTTTGAAATACACAAAAGTGGCATAGTAATAAAAGCAGTTGGGTGCACTTGAAGAGTATTTAAACTTTCCAACTACATTCGGACCCCTGATAAATCCTTAGAACTAGTATCAAAGTGCTCCCTCCAAAAGTGTGGTTGAGCCCATCGAGCAACAAGAGCTCTGCTGGATGTAAGATTCAATGACGAAGCATTCCACACATTTTGCGTGGGTGAGAGTCTTTAAAAAATAAATAAAAATAAGGAGTATTTTTCCTGGTAGGAGATCGGTATTGCAGGGATATATCCCTACAAGTAGGACTCCTAAGCCTTAGTGTTAATGCTCTGGGAAAAGAGTTGTCCTTTCAAAAATGTTCTCTCTTGCTTCCATGATTAGAGCTCTAATCTACTCCATTCGCGCTCCTTCTCTCACGACATATTATTACATTGTGTAGGATGGGGCCTATAGGGCATTTAACTGCCGGTGCTGGGATACCCTTAAAGCAGGCTGGAGCAGTGGCTAGCACATCCCATCTTGAACTTTGAGTATCAGTGCACGTGTCACTGGGAAAACCCTGACCCAAGATGACAGTATAGTGTATATGGAGTGAAGGGCCGTTCCAGGATTTGGTTTTGTTAGTTAGTTTATTTACTTCAAGATGTTTCTATTCCTCGTATGCATTTGCAAGAAGTCGACAGCCATTGGCCTTTTTCGTTGTTTCCTTTTACAGCAATTTTCCTTACTTAGTTGTTGTGTGGTGCTCTTCGTTGTTCTGTTTCCATTCTGCATCAATTCTTTATCAATTTACAGGTTTTGTTGAGCACTACATGATGAAATTCAGTCACTTAAAGCAACAACATTTGAATTACGCAGACCTATTTCACGAAAGTTTGAGAATTTCATGTTATGCTTGCTACACGAAATTCTCCAAGTTACTGCCACATTGTGTAATTACATGCCATTGGTGGCAACGTTTTACAGCAGGCAAGCGGGAATAACAGGAATGGCCAGAATGTGAGCGGATGTTGCTTGTCCCACTTGTGTTTCTCACGCTACTATTTTAACATGAAATGCGTTTTTATGTCAAAAATGAATGTGAGAACATGTTACACTAAAATAGAGTGTTTTGCACACTTAGACAGTGCCTTTTGTCCTGTTAGTGCTTGTGCCCTGTCTAAACCATATAAGGAAAAAATGGCTGCATATAAATGGCTCATTAAACATCCAGTAAGGCCACAGTAACTTGGTGCTGCAAATATGTCAGTGGCATGGAAGTTAAATGTCACATGTTGGCTGCAGTGTACATGTACAATACAAACATGTATGACAGCAAAAACATAGATCTAAATGCTGGTATCTGATACCAGAGAAAACAGTTCTGTTATTAAGAAAACGCAACTTCTATGCTTTGGATAGGTCACCTTTTAGTGTGGCCTATAGTTCACAGGCTGGGTGTTCAATACATAGAAGTGGAGCTGATGACGCAGACAAAGAGGGTCCTACATATATTCACATGTCATGTAACCAAAATCGTATAATGTAGTGTGATTTTAGTAAAGAAAATAATGTACAGGGGAAATTGTGCCCTCGGAGTAGTTCGCCAATATTATAAACGTGCTTTATTAATCATGAAGAATTGAAAATTGTAGTAATCCGTCATAATTGCAAATGTGTGCCATGATTTCTTATTGAAACTGTTTGTGCTTAGCTTAAATTTAGTAGAGGCTTTGGCCTAGTTGCCTGGTCTCAAATTCTAACTGCGTGGCTTTTCCTTGAACTAATGTACCATATATTCTTGCTTAAAGTTGTATTTTTCCAGTAGAGATGACTAATACACTTATCTCCAAGGTTTTGTGCTAGGCCGGTTTCATCCCCTCTGATCCAAGGTCAGTCTGCAGGTGCGGACAATGAGGGTACAGATATCAAAATAATTGGAGAACCTTGCTGCAACTTGTGTTCCAAGGCTCCAAGGACAATGTATGCATAAATGAGTACTAGTAGAAAGACATTTTTCATTGGTCAATTTGAAACACCCTATGAACCCTCCAATGGAAGACCCTGCAGAATTTGGAATGTTTTTTATTTAAACCCACTGGACAAAGAGAAGTCAGCCATTTTCTTGATGCCATCTTTGAAGCCAAAAGCCAGACGCCATCTTAGACGACATCTTGATACCCTTTTCTCTATTCCAGAGAAGGAGACTTTGAGAATTCTCGCCCTAGAGACTTTAACTTTAAATTGCCACGTCTTGCCCATGCAGTAATTTTGCCCCATTCTCCTTGCTGCTGCAAGAAAACTTGCCCTTAACTTTGCCCCTTTGAAATTCTGCCCCATGCTGATCGAACCGGTACCTGAAGGACGAAGACTTTCTTGAATGCTGATTGTAATTGGTAATTATGAAAGGATAATTGTATTATGCATTGTGTTTTTCCCTTTAGGTACCAACTGCTATTTTGATAGGGCCCAAGCTAGAAGTTTTCCAAATTTGTGTTGACTAAATTCGTTTTGCATGAAGTCCCACATGCCAATGCTAATTAGAGGTTAGTCAAGGCATGAACTTGATGCACCATGCTGAATTGAAATCTTGTCATGCTGACCGATGTACGAAATTAGTCAAATTCAGTTGCTTATATTAGTGATTTGTATTGCCATAACTGAATGTACTATTATTCAGATATTTCGTAGATTGCGTTTCTTCCGCCGCTATGGACAGCTAGTAATGTTCGTATACATATATCATTTGGTTTTGAGACTTATATACATTGTGCTAGCCTTGTTAATATAGGGAAATAAATTCACTAACTTTTAATAAACTGGTGTGGTTATTCGTGACTGCAAGGTCATGGTGTGTCGAAATACCAACAGTTATCGATTCCTAATGTGTTATTTTGATCTACCAATTGAATATTGGCTATCGCGTATAACAGTTATTGATTATACTGATTTAAGTGACCCGACTATTCAAGGATGAGGAGAGCCCAACTCGGCTAAAAGGTTCACCGACCTCCAACGTGTCCAGGTAGAGGTAATTTATAAGGACTGGACGCGTTATCAGTAGATGGTAGCAGAGATTGATGGTTTCGCCCTTTGGGACCCCATCCGAGCAATAGACGGAGTTAAGTTAGAATTTTCTTTGATAAAACAAGTTGAAGAGATGATGATGCCCTAAGTCCCCAATGACTTTCCCGGGATCTCGGAGCTTGCGAATGGAGGACATGGATGTATGAGAATGTTTTCGCGTTTCTAGTGACGGTATGAGTGAAGTTAGGGTTTTGCGCTTGCACAGCTTATTGCCGCAGATGAATTGAGAAGTTTTTGAGGATTTTAGGGGGGTTACGAACTCCAGTTGAAGTTTTAGAGGAGTGTGACTCCAAAGTGTGAGAGTAGGGAAGTCGTCGAACTTCACATGTGTGTAGCGCTTTGTGCAGAAAAATTGTCCACGTGGTTGTTGATGCTGAGACGGGCCCTGCGAGGTCAAGAGACTCCGGAGTATGTTGAAAAGTGTAGGAGACACTTGATTGATGTTGTAATCTGTTCGGTTTAGTAGGTTGATCGGGCGTGGTCAACAAGTTGGTATGAATACTGAGGCATGAAAGAAAAATTTCGACTTTGAGATTTGACGAATTCTAAAGCGCGTTAGAATAGTTCATTGATCAGTTGAGAGTAAAGTTTGCGGGTCAAATTTTACTTGCTAAAGTGGGAGACCGAGAAAGATGGAATAACTGCTGAGGCTAGTGAAAAATTCCTAAGGTTTCTGAAGCGAGTGTGTTACCCTTCCTGTAATAAACCAACAGATTTGTTTTCTTCTTTTGGTTAGTGCTCGCGATATATTGCAGAAATTAGTTTTGAGTGAAGCTGAATGAAGGAGGACAAGCCGCGGGACTTTGTCAGCCGCAGTGTGGGAGTGTGACGTCACTAGGAGCCGCGTTGGGATAGGTTGGTTGGTGAGAAGGGTCGCGCATGGATTGGATGCAGTCCATGAAGCGCAATTGGTGGGGAAAGGCAAGCGAAGAGTATTCCGGGAATTAAAGTCACTTATTGATTACTTATTTTGAAAAATAAAAGACGGAAAGATGAAGTTTTTCAAAGCATTTAAGAGTGCCATGAGGGGAGATGTTTACATTAAAGCAAATGTAGGAGAAGAAACACCACCTGAGGGTACACCAGCTTACATCGTAATTGAAGAAAAGGGTGTGGCACCATGTCTTTGGCTAAAGCAATGGTGCAAATTAACAGAGAAGCATGGAAGTGTAGCGTTCCCTATCCATGGGTCGTTTAGCCTAAGGGTTTTGGAGAATTTAAGATTCGCGCTATACGACATGAAAGTACCTCCAAGGCCAGCACAGTTTGAGGCACTAGCAATTTGGGAGCTAATAGCTAGAAACCAACAACAAAATAAATTTGAGACAAGAATAAGAAAAGTAGAAAAGGCACTAGCGGATGCTAGATGGGATAGTACACAAAAAGTTTGGAGATCAGACGTATTGCACGGAATTAAATTGTTCCCGGCAATTACTGATGAAGCAGAGGCGGAAGGAAGGAAAGCTACCTATAAAACAAACAGGAGTCAGTCCAGAGATAGGGAAAATAACAGAAACTTAAAAAGGTCAGACGAGTCAGACGATGAGGAGTTCATTATACAATTGCTGAATGACCGCCCGCCACCATATGTGAAAAGTGAAAAAGGATCAAGCATTAGTACTGCCCCTCCAGAACCAACACAGGGTAATGTAACACCGAACTTGAGAATATCACAAAGACAGAACGGTCCCGATATGCCTTTTTCACCACAGGTACCACAAGTCCAGAGGATATATCCTGATGTGCCTAAATTGAAACCTGTCGATACGTATGAGCCACAGGTTCAAAGGCACTGCTGTGATGAGCATAATTTGAGAATGACTTCTGATTTAATGGCCCAGGGAGGACAGAGTTATCAAAACCCGATGTTGATTCAAGCCGAATCAACGCAAATTTTGATGCCTCAAAACCAGGCACAAGAAATGCTGAGGTACACTCTAGTAACAGAAAGCCAATCAGGTATGCCAGCAATGATGAACCATAATGTGGGGATTAACATGCCAAAGAATTCAGGGAACAGACAGAATCCAGATGCAATATCTCTGCCTATTACTGTGGGTCCGCCAGTACCATTATATATACAGGCAAACCCAAACGTATGCGATCAAGAGGTAATGACACAAAGTGAGACAGGGAGAAGATGCATAGAAAATACTACAGAAACAACTCCGATAGCAACACTGCCAAATGGATCTGGGTCGTTGTCGGAATTTAGTCCTATTCCAATTTGTGCTTCGTTGACTGTGGTAAGGTCAAGTCTACCACTATTAATACCGTTAACTTCAAAGACTGAAACATTACCGCAACCATCAGTAGCAGTTGATGTAAGCGCTACATTGATGGGACTGAACGCACAACACCTAACACAATGGTTCAACAGCCTGAACTCCCCACAGAGTACATCTAGCGGAAAGGGAGAAGAATACCTGAATAAAATAAGATTGGGCATGGAAGCAGATGAACTAGTATAGGGAACAATGGGTCTGAACAGGTTAGAGTCATACACAGAAGAAGAGTTGAGATACATGTGCCCTAGGATTACAAGAGAAGTGAGCAACATACATAAGAAGTTACAAGAAATTGCAGACAGAAACGAGATCGATATAGGTAAGACCAAACACTTAAGCAGAAGCTACAGGTTAGACTTCAAGACAAAAGACTTTGAACACATGAGATCGGCAGGGATGAAAACGCACCTTAAAGAGATACGGCAGAGCGCACAGGTCTGGAGATGTCTAGATAAATGGGAAAGTAGATGGGTTAAGAAAAAGGACAAAAAGAAAGAAAGTACCCCAGATCGGAATGAAAAAGCACAACAGAATGATGACCTGATAACCATGTTGCCAATGAGAGAAACAGCAGGGGGAAAACTTGTACATGTACCATGGCACAGGTGCGATATTCAATCCTTTACGGATGATTTCCCCAAATTGAGGGAGAAACCGATAGAATGGTATCAGCAGACAGATAGATTTGTGAAACTCGCAAAATGTCTCTGGTAAGACCTGAATACCTTGTTTGAAATAGTGGTTCCGGCAGATTTATGGGAAGACTGTAAAAGAGCTGTAGGTTGGCCGACGAGTGAACCAGAAAGAGATAGGGACACAGGTGCACCATCGCTTACGGTTATGAGTTTATACCATAAGGTGATCGAGCACTTGAAAACCAAGGTTGCGTCAAAAAATGTGGATTGGCAGAGGATTGACAGAACAGCACAAGAGGCTAAAGAATCGATACATGCGTACTATGAGAGATTGTTGAAAGCGGTAAAAATTACAGTGGCACTGAGACGATTGAGGCAAAGGACATGCTCCATTTCGTGTTCAGATTTGTGGAAGGGTTGAGACCCGAGGTCAGTCAGATGATTAAAATGCATTTGATTTGTTGGCAGTAAAAATCGATCGATGAAGTGTTGAACTATGCAAAATACTGCAGTGATGAGATTGAGACAAAACAGAAAAGGTTGAAGGAAAAGGTGATGGTGATGCAGCTTAGAGCAGCTCAGACAGGTTTGCAAGGTTTGCAAGGTTTTCAACAACAGATGCCACAGCAGCAACAGCAGGGAAATGCTATGTTTCAGCCGCAGATGAGAGGCAGAGGTCGAGGAGGTTTTGTGAATAATGGTCCTGACATAAATACTGTTATGATTCCAAATGGTATACAGGCAATGAAGAAGGTGATGCCATGTCACACGTGCGGAATCGTCGGGCATTGGAAACGGGAGTGCCCAATGATGGTGCAGGAAGGGGTAGGCCAGCAAAACAATGATGTCAATGCATTTCAGAATATGAGAGGACCGAAATTGAGAGGTCCAAATCCAAATTTCCATAATAATATGAATCAGATGCAGGGTCTACAACCCATACAACCGCAACAGGTGCAAATGCCCCGTGCGCAAATGGAGCAGTTGCAGCCAATGCAACAGCAGTTTCCCATGGTACCTAATCAGCAAATGCAAATACCCTTAGCACCGATGAAGCAGCAACAAGTAATGCTTCCTCAACAGGTCACGGGTCAAGTAATGAACCAAAATGACACAGTACACCAATTCCCTTTACACAGTGAGGATGGAATAAACAATGTATGGGAGAGTGAAAGTTCAGATGAGGACAGAAATTGTATGCTTGCAGCATCTTTGGAAGTTGATCAAAAGGGTCCGTATGTGGAAGGAAGAGTTATGGGTCATCGCGTTTCATTTTTAGTTGACACGGGAGCTACACGCTCCACTGTTAGAAGCTTTGAAGTACCAAATTTGCCACTTTCAGGGAGAACAGTTCAAGTAGTGGGAGTAGCAAATAGGTACCTGACAAACCCCATCACTGATCCAGTGCAAGTCAGAATTGGTAACTATCAAGGGTCACATAAATTTGTGGTGTGTGACTCAAGCCCGATATCACTGTTAGGGAGAGACCTATTGTGCAAATTGGGATGTTCGATTATGTGTTCTAATGATGGAATTAAAATCCAGACAAACCGTGATGGGGAAGAAGAGGACAGTGTAGGAGGGGACGAAGTGGAAACTGTCGATGAAGAGTATCCCCTGATTACTCTTTACCCAATGCTCACTGAAGCAGACATTCCTGCTGAGTTACAGGAAACAGTCGGAAAGGAAGTGTGGGATATGACAGGGAAAGAAGTAGGATTGGTCAAAGGAGTAGAACCAGTGAAAGTGACTGTGAAACCCAATGTAACTTTTCCCCAGACCCCACAATACCATATGGCGCAAGACACCCTCATGAAAGTCGCCCAACTCATTGATGAGTTTGTAAAACAGGGAGTACTAAAAGAAGTGTTAAGCAGTCCATGCAACTCACCAATTATGGGACTAATAAAGCCGAGTGGAAAGGTCCGGATTGTTCAGGATTTGAGGAAAATAAATGACATAATAGTCAAATGTTGTCCCGTAGTACCAAATCCAGCTGTGATAATGTTTCAAGTTCCCTGTGATGCTGAGTGGTTCTCAGTCATCGACTTGTCACAAGCGTTCTTTTCTGTGCCTCTTCATGAGGACAGCCAATTTCTCTTTTGTTTCAAATTCCTGGACAGGGTCTACAGTTGGTGTCGAATTCCTCAAGGGTTTTCGGAATCACCATCAATTTTCAATCAGATTCTAAAGAAAGATTTGGAATAGTTGGAATTACCGTTCGAATCAACCTTGGTGCAATACATTGACGATCTGCTAATTGCATCTAAGACAGAAAGTGACTGTACAGCTGATACCATTGCCCTACTGAATCATTTGGGAAGGAACGGACACAAAGGTGGTCATTCTGACCCTGGCGGTCTTTGACCGCCAGGGCGGAGGACCGCGGGAGCACCGCCGACAGGCCGGCGGTGCTCCAATGGGGATTCCGACCGTGGCGGTAAAGCCGCGGTCGGACCGGCACCACTGGCGGGGTCCCGCCAGTGTACCGCGGCCCCATTGAATCCTCCGCGGCGGCGCAGCTTGCTGCACCGCCGCGGGGATTCCGCCCCCCCCCTACCGCCATCCAGATCCCGGCGGTCGGACCGCCGAGATCCGGATGGCGGTAGGGGGGGGGTCGCGGGGCCCCTGGGGGCCCCTGCAGTGCCCATGCCACTGGCATGGGCATTGCAGGGGCCCCCGTAAGAGGGCCCCTACATGTATTTCACTGTCTGCTGCGCAGACAGTGAAATACGCGACGGGTGCAACTGCACCCGTCGCACAGCTTCCACTCCGCCGGCTCGATTCCGAGCCGGCTTCATCGTGGAAGCCTCTTTCCCGCTGGGCTGGCTGGCGGTCTGAAGGCGACCGCCCGCCAGCCCAGCGGGAAAGTCAGAATTACCGCCGCGGTCTTTCGACCGCGGAACGGTAACCTGACGGCGGGACTTTGGCGGGCGGCCTCCGCCGCCCGCCAAGGTCAGAATGAGGGCCAAAGTGTCCCCTTCAAAATTACAATTCTGCCAGAAGAAAGTGAAATATTTGGGTCACCAAATAGAGAAAGGGTCACGAAGAATTATGAAAGAAAGGATAACAAGTGTACTCCAGATGAGTCCACCGAAGACGAGGAGAGAAGTGAGAAAGTTTTTGGGAATGGTGAGCTACTGTCGCCAATGGATTCCCAATTTCTCGACTCTAGCAAAACCTTTATTGAAACTGACCCAGAAAGATGCGCTGGATGAAATAGAGTTGAAAGGAGATGAGATGGATGCTTTTATTGAATTAAAGGAATGCATGTGCAGGGCTCCAGCTTTAGGTATGCCTGATTACACGAAGCCTTTTACACTGTTTTGTCATGAACGTGATGCATGTTCTTTGTCTGTCTTGACTCAAGCCCATGGCGGCGTTAACAGACCAGTAGCATATTTTTCAGGTACTTTGGATCCGGTCGCAGCAGCACTGCCGGGGTGCTTGCGTGCCATAGCAGCTGTTGGTATCAGCCTAACCCAGAGTGAAGGAATAGTGATGGGACATCCTTTAACAGTCATGGTCCCTCACTCAGTCGAGATACTTTTGACACGTTCCCGAACACAGCACATGACTGGTGCTAGGCTTACAAGGTACGAGACAATAATTTTGGGTTCACCGAATGTGCAGCTGAAAAGGTGCACTACGTTAAATCCAGCAACCTTGTTTCCCAGTGAAAATGTCGAAATTGAGAACGCTGAAGACGTCGAGCACGACTGTCTTCAGGTGACTGAATTTTGTACAAAACCAAGACCTGACATCAAGGACACCCGATTGGAAGACAACGATCAAGTCCTTTTTGTTGATGGTTCATGTTTAAGAGATGCGCTGGGAATATTGAAAGCAGGATATGCTGTATGTACGATAACAGGTGTTCTGGAAGCATCCTGGCTTCAAGGAGTTTACTCTGCACAAGTAGCGGAATTGGTAGCACTTACCAGAGCTTGCCAACTTTCCGCATTGATGAAAGTCACCATTTAGACTGACAGTCAGTACGGATTTGGAATAGTGCATGACTTTGGACAATTTTGGTCACAAAGAGGCTTCATGACCTCTTCAGGATCACCAGTGGAAAATGGCGAAAGTATAAGAGAGTTGTTACATGCCATCCAATTACCAGGAGAAGTGGCAGTTGTAAAATGCAGTGCACACTCGAAATCACAGGATTACATTTCTTTGGGAAATGGATATGCAGATCAAGTCGCAAGATTTTGCGCATTGAACTGTATATTGCTCAGAGATGAATGGAACTTAATAAATGAGCCAGAACTTAAACCAAGCGAAGCCTTTGCTCTAAAAGTCGTAGATACAATAGATGAATTGAAGTCTTTACAGAACGATGTTAGTGAGGATGAGAAACTCTCATGGAGCAAATTACAATGTGCAAAGAAACCAGATGATTTGTGGGTTTCAAGTGAAGGGCGATTGGTTCTGCCTAACAGTCTGTTGACACAATTGGCCAGATTCTACCATGGACAGGCTCATCTTGGAAGGGACGCCATGGTCAGACTATTCAAAACGGATTGGTTTCACCCCAAATTCCATCAAGTTGCTGAAGCAGTTTGCCACTGTTGCATCATTTGTCAACAAATGAACGTGGGGAAAGGAACAGTAGTAAATTTGAGCCACATTGGGAGAGCTGGAGGTCCATTCAGCAGGATGCAAATGGATTTTATTGAAATGCCTGTGCATGGAGGCTTGAAGTATGTGTTGGTGATTGTGTGTATTTTTAGTCACTGGATTGAAGCATACCCCACACATAGAAATGACAGTCTCACAGTTGCCAAACTACTCTTGAGGGAACTAATACCACGTTTCAGATTTCCGATCTCTTTAGAATCAGATAGGGGAAGTCACTTCAATAACGAAGTAATATAATTACTGTGTGCAGCGCTGAACATTGAGCAAAAGTTGCATTGTAGGTACCGCCCTGAAGCCTCAGGTCTAGTGGAGCAAATGAACGGCACATTGAAGTCAAGGATGGCGAAAATATGTGCATCAACAAACTTGAAATGGCCTGACTCATTGCCCTTGGTATTAATGTCTATGAGAAACACCCCTGATAGGAAAACTGGACTGTCCCCGCACGAGATCCTCATGGGCAGAGCCATGAGGCTTCCAGCATTTCCTGCAAATGCTCTGTTGAATATTACAGATGATATGGTGTTGGACTACTGCAAAGGTCTAGCTGATGTGGTGCGCTCTTTTTCTCACCAGGTGGAAGCAACCACCTTGCCACCGATCCAAGGTCCAGGACACGCCCTGAAAGCAGGCGACTGGGTCGTGATAAAGAAACACGTGAGGAAGTCGTGTCTGGAACCCCGTTAGAAAGGACCTTTCCAAGTGATTCTGACGACTACTACCGCTGTGAAGTGTGCAGGAGTTCCCAACTGGATTCACGCCAGTCACACGAAAAGGGTGACGTGCCCTACAGAAGAGGAAGTTGAAGCACTGAAATCACCAGTGACTGACAAGAAAGTACCAGGCACCGAGACAAAGCAACGAGAACCTGGAGGTGAACAAGCAGAATTAGAGGAGGGAGAGATACTCTCTGAGGAAGAAACAGCCGATCCATTTGAGGAGAACGGAGGAGAGACATCAGAAAGCGACGGAGACCCTGAGGGTGACAAAGAGCCTGCAACAAGTGAAGAAGCAGGAGAGCCTGATCAGAGGAGGGCTTTCCCAGAAACAGACGATACAGGAAAAGAAAAGGAAAATCTGATCGACCTCCTGGAGGAAGAAAAAGAGGAGGGACAAAGTGAAATCGCTCAACCCCTTCTGGAATCGCTTGCAGGTCCCTCGGGTGAAAACAGTGCGAAACGGAGGCAAAGTATAGCACCAGTGAAACTAAGGATTAAAGAAATACCAAATGAGAATGAAGAGCCAAAGTTGAAAGAGAAAAGAAGTGTCTGTCGCAATAGCCACACCAAGTGAAGAGAAAGACCTGACCAAGGAAGAAAGCACCCGTGAGAGAGAATCAAAAGGAGATGCAAAATTGAAAAGAAAAAGAATACCGAGCAGAAGGTACTCTGGTCCGGAGTGGGCATACATAGCCGCTAACGATTGGTCAGACGAATTCCTATCTCTCAGTCTCGAGAACGAAGAGGCAGAACTTCACTTTGGCGCTTGAGAAGTGAAACCCCATGAACTTTACTGAATAAGACATTGATAACCTGATTGACTTTTAAACCGGCTAAGACATTGCTAAACTTGATTGACTTTGAAACCGATTTTGAGACAAAGCTGCTAACCGATAAAAGACGAAGCTGCTAAAGAAAACTGTGTGAACTTTGAACTCGTTCAGCTTTGTATATATATATCTGCAAATCCGATTTGGTAAAGCGTCTTCAACTTTCTGATTCTATACAGATCATGACAGGCTACACTACACAGGGGCATAAAATGAAGTGTTGTAAATACATGTGTATAGGTCTAATAACTGCATGTGTGCTAATCATTGTAGCAATAGTTCTTGGAATGCATGGGAAGGATGAGGAAGGGACGGATGACGCTTTTACTTCTAGACCTACTACTACTACTGAACTAACAGCTTTAAAGAGACTCGAACAAGATGAAAGACATCTGCATGATAAAAAGGAACTTTCGTCTAATGTTTTCTATCGCTTGCTGAGTGAGTATGTTGAGACCATGGATGCGAAAGATTGTTATGTGTGCACACAAATACCTACCTCAGTAGTGGAAGGGGTGACGTATCATAGCATGCCTCTTACGTATGGAATTACATGTAGTATAATAACGTCCAGATTTTATGGTCAGAAGTACATTCATTATTTTTACTCTAATTATGATGTTACATTTGCATATGTCCCCATAATCGAATACCTGAGTAAAGTAGCCAGAGATTATTATATAAAATTGAGGAGGGGCTTCTTTGAGCCGTTGTCACCTTTCCACACAGCTCACGCACATAGAGAGAACCTTACATGCTTGCTTTCACTGCTGGAGATAAACTTCTTAGACCGCACTGACGATAGGAGGAAAGAAATGAAGGAGGAATTAGAAAGGGAATTACACAAAAGGACATCTGTGGATAACTATGCTTTTGCAGCGATAAAGACACAAGGGAAAATAGCTTTAGATACATTACACGTAGGGAGATTCTGTATACATAGACATAAATCATATTATGACACAGTTTTTGTGGGAACAAGTGAATGTAAACACACGTTTTTGTTTCAGCCTAAATGGACGTTACTGCTGAATGGACAAGACCCAGTTATTCCAGGGGTATATTACATTTGTGGACTTAACGCCTATTATCGTCTTCCTAAAGGATGGTATGGGAGATGTTATTTGGGAATAGTGTTCCCAAAGATTTACCAACTAGATGACTTAAAGAAATTTCCAAAGCTGTCCAAATCACATCATGTTCAGAAGAGGGAGACAGCTTCTGGTGTAGTAGGAGATATATTTGGAGCAATGATTCCTTCAGTGGGAGTCATATTGAATTCAATCAAAATACGAAAGCTGTCTACTATTGTGGATAACATGCTGACAAAATTCTCAGGAGCTATAATCCTGATGGATGCTGAACTCGCTGCAGAAAGAGCTATGACTCTTCAGAATCGGCTTGCCTTAGACATTCATTCTTTTAGCAAAGGATGGCAGCATTTGCAAAATGCTTGGTACACGTCACTGTTGTACATATATACCGGACAGCAGTGGGCGAATTAGGAAAATGCTTACAAACTTAACTAACGAAAGTACAGATTTGATGGAATTGAAAGAACCAGGAGTATGGGAGAAGGTTGGAAAAGGATTTGCTTCGGTGGGAAATTGGCTCAGCAACGTTTGGAACGGATTATTACTGAAAATAATAAAGGGAATATTAATAATATTAATTTGTTTATTAGGCATTTGGGGAATATGGAAAGCTACCAAAATATTGAAAGCAAGGAACAAAAGGAAAAGAGAACAGAAAACAGAAAACAAAATAGTAGAAATATACAGAGAGAAATCAAAGGGAACTAAAAGAAAGAGGGAATTGACTGAAATACCAAATTACTAAAACAGAATTTTAATGGAATAAAATTTGTGGAAAGATTTGATGTGATGACATAATTAGTCATCAGAGGAGGGATTGATGACGCAGAAAAAGAGGGTCCTACATATATTCACATATCATGTAACCAAAATCGTATAATGTAGTGTGATTTTAGTAAAGAAAATAATGTACGGGGGAAATTGTGCCCTCGGAGTAGTTCGCCAATATTATAAACGTGCTTTATTAATCATGAAGAATTGAAAATTGTAGTAATCCATCATAATTGCAAATGTGTGCCATGATTTCTTATTGAAGCTGTTTGTGCTTAGCTTAAATTTAGTAGAGGCTTTGGCCTAGTTGCCTGGTCTCAAATTCTAACTGCGTGGCTTTTCCTTGAACTAATGTACCATATATTCCTGCTTAAAGTTGTATTTTTCCAGTAGAGATGACTAATACACTTATCTCCAAGGTTTCGTGCTAGGCCGGTTTCATCCCCTCTAATCCAAGGTCAGTCTGCAGGTGCGGACAATGAGGGTACAGATATCAAAATAATTGGCAAACCTTGCTGCAACTTGTGTTCCAAGGCTCCAAGGACAATGTATGCATAAATGAGTACTAGTAGAAAGACATTTTTCATTGGTCAATTTGAAACCACCCTATGAACCCTTCAATGGAAGACCCTGCAGAATTTGGAATGTTTCTTATTTAAACCCACTGGACAAAGAGAAGTCAGCCATTTTCTTGATGCCATCTTTGAAGCCAAAAGCCAGACACCATCTTAGACGACATCTTGATACGCTTTTCTCTATTCCAGAGAAAGAGACTTTGAGGATTCTCGCCCTAGAGACTTTAACTTTAAATTGCCCCGTCTTGCCCATGCAGTAATTTTGCCCCATTCTCCTTGCTGCTGCAAGAAAACCTGCCCTTAACTTTGCCCCTTTGAAATTCTGCCCCATGCTGATCGAACCGGTACCTGAAGGACGAAGACTTTCTTGAATGCTGATTGTAATTGGTAATTATGAAAGGATAATTGTATTATGCATTGTTTTTTTCCCTTTAGGTACCAACTGCTATTTTGATAGGGCCCAAGCTAGAAGTTTTCCAAATTTGTGTTGATTAAATTCGTTTTGCATCAAGTCCCACATGCCAATGCTAATTAGAGGTTAGTCGAGGTATGAACTTGATGCACCATGCTGAATTGAAATCTTGTCATGCTGACCGATGTATGAAATTAGTCAAATTCAGTTGCTTATATTAGTGATTTGTATTGCCATAACTGAATGTACTATTATTCAGATATTTCGTAGATTGCGTTTCTTCCGCCGCTATGGACAGCTAGTAATGTTCGTATACATATATCATTTGGTTTTGAGACTTATATACATTGTGCTAGCCTTGTTAATATAGGGAAATAAATTCACTAACTTTTAATAAACTGGTGTGGTTATTCGTGACTGCAAGGTCATGGTGTGTCGAAATACCAACAGTTATTGATTCCTAATGTGTTATTTTGATCTACCAATTGAATATTGGCTATCGCGTACAACAGTTATTGATTACTGATTTAAGTGACCCGACTATTCAAGGATGAGGAGAGCCCAACTCGGCTAAAAGGTTCACCGACCTCCAACGTGTCCAGGTAGAGGTAATTTATAAGGACTGGACGCGTTATCAGAGCCCACTAAATATTAATCCTTTACGTGCTGCAGTGCTCATGCTTTGGACGGCTCCCGGCCATCAGTGCATATGGCACTTGAAATCTCTCTGGTGAGAGCACCAGAGGGAATTCATTTGAATACTTTTAGCCTTGGTTGCTGGGGAAGAGTTTCCCCAGAAAGCCAAGGCTAAAAATATCACCACCTTCGGCATGCCGTGCAAGTCAACGTCATTACAGGGGAAAATGAAAGTAAAATGACATTTTCAACCTCCCATCTTTCTTCTTGAGCACCCTCTTTTCCCTCTCCCCTGAATGCACTCCCTCGCATCTCCCTCATGTTACCACCCCAAACATACACTGCACCCATTCACATTTAAGCACTTTATTTCATTTTGCTTTGGCCTTCTAAATATTTTGACCTCTACAACATCCCTTCACACACATTTACAGTGAATTTCATTTGCAACTGGAATACATGACCATTGTTCTGTGTGCTCTGCAGAGAGACCAACCCACTATCTGGAACTTTGCTTTGCCTTCAGCCTCAGCACCAGCGCTCTCAACAAAGTCCCTCATAAACACCTGGCACAAATCAAAGTATGCACTATGCAAGAGTAATACAATGCACAGAAACACAGCATGATGAAACAGCTAACTCTCTTGGGGAATGCAACATTAAGTAAAACATGTGAAAGAAGAGGAACTTAATGGCTGGCACACATTACACACATTTTAACATTCATTGTTCACATATCAATACATGTTTGTGGCATTAAGGGGATGCAGATAGGCCAGTTTTAACGACATACAGAAAATAACTGCCTTTACTGTAAGCAAGTATTTCACCCCATGGGCTTGGCTCGGATATTTGGATCCATTTCACAAGGGAGCAAGGCCCTGCTCATCTTTTAGAACAGTTTAACGAGGAACAAATACAGTAGCTCCACATCTAAAGGAGCCAGGGCCAGGGGTGTCACATGGGGGAGGCTGGCGTGACAAGGGGTCTCAGTACAATAAAAATAACACAAGATTAGCATTATAGCACTTACTATTACCAAAGACAAGGTACCAAGGGGATCATTATGACCCCGGTGGACGGCGGTAAAATGGAGAAAAATACTGGCAACAGGCTGGCGGTACTTTTCCCCATATTAAGACATTGGCCGTTTGTCTCAAGCCAAACTGCAAATGTATCACATCGACTGCCACAGCAGTAACGACCGCCGGGCTGGTCTCCAGCACGGCAGCCATCACTTGCCTGCCTGCGATATTATGACCACGCCTACCGTCATGGTTTTCGTGGCAACCTTTCCGCCACAAAAACTATGGCGGTAGCCACTATCAGTGACAGGGAATTCCTTTCCTGTAACTGATAGGGGTCTTCCCCGCCCCTCCCCATGTTTCCCCTTACCCCCCCTCCCTCTCCAGATCCCCCTTCATTCATGCACCTTCATTCACACACGCACACATGCATTCACACACTCATTATCACATTCAAGCACACATACAGACATCCATTCACATACACATCCACACACACCTACATACATACAGGCACACACGCATACACACAACACAACATACACGCACTCACACATCCATACATGCACACACACACACAACATACACCCGCATTCACGCACACACATACACACACACCCCCACACACACAACCCCCACCGCCCTCCCCTGTCGGACAACCCGACTTACCTTTTGTGAGGGGGCCCTCCGGGCAGGAGACGGGACGGGGTGCTGCTGCTAGCATTAGCGTCCGCCAGCAGAACACTACCAGGCCGTATCATGTGTCATGATACGGTCTGCAGCGCCACCTTACCTCCATCCGTCGGCATGGCCACAGCCGGATTTCTGCCATCCTTCTGGCGGAAATCCAGCTGTGGTCATAATCCGGCTGACGGCTGGTAACCGCGGCGACAGTCTTTTGGCCACCGTCGCCGCGGCGGTAGGCTGTAAATACCGTCACTGTTATAATGAGGCCCTAAATCACACGTGCTGGCATCCAGTCCTACTGCGTGACGAATGGGGAAAGGGTGGGATCTATGCCTGGTAATGACAGATGGCTGCCCTCACGTAGGGATGAAGACTCTGACACCCAAAATCATGACGCTAAAAGTGTCACTGGCCTATAGTGGATAATGCCATAGACCACAATGTAAATGAAGGGCTTCAGAGCATTCAGCCCTGCGTCGTGCATCACAATATAAAAAGTTACTTAACTGCCTGGCTTCCATCTCGTGCTTCAAAGCGAGGCGAGGAAAGCAGCCTGGGACAGACAGCCCAGACATAAATGCATCAATTTGTTTAGAGATACAATCGTATGTCTAAACAAATCTATTTATTATGTTTTATATGGATGTCTAGGAATTTCAGAGGGGCGCAGCCCCTCAGACCCAAAAAGAGAAACCGCCCCTGCACCAGGGGCCTTTTTTATTATTAAGGAAAGGGTTGGGGCTACCCAGAATGGGCAAGACAATGCCCCCACCCACCCCAAAAATTGGAACAGTCTTTCTGCTCCCCCTCAAGGGGGAGCAGAATGGGAGGATTATGTTTTTCAGAGGGAGCAGAATGGGAGGATTATGTTTTTCAGGAAAGTCTAGGGGTGGGGGATGCTCAGAATAGGAAGCCTATGCCCCCCTTAGAAAAATAGACACAGTCTTTCTGCCCCCCCCCCCTTCCCAGGGGCAGAAAGCCCAGAAGACACCAGGGATTTTTTTTTTTTTTTAAAAGAGGCATGGGGGCTACCCACCATGGGCATGGCCATGCGCCCACCCCACCTAAATAGGGACCAAAATCTTTCTGCCCTCCCTGGGGGGCAGATAGGGTAATTACCCCCAATCTGTCCCCCCGGGGGGAGAAAGACCACTAGACTCCAGGGATTGTTTTTAAAAAAAACTAAAGAGGGGTAGGGGTGCCCACCATGGGCATGGCCATTCCCCCACCCCACATAAATAGGGACACAGTCTTTCTGCCCCCCTTGGGGGTAGATGGAGGTAATTACCCCCGATCAGCTCCTCTGGAGGTGCAGACAGACCACTAGATGCCAGGGATTACGAAGAAATAGAGGGGTGGGGGCTGCCCACCACCAAGGGCATATATGCCCCACCCAAACTGAAGGGGGCAACAGTCTTTCTGCCCCCTCCCCGCTGACTGAATCTCATCCCAATGGTAAGCAAGAGGATATTTGACTCTTTTGGGTGTTGATTTTACATATGGGCCAGGGGAGCTTGGCAAACTCCCAATATCATTCCACTTGCAATAGTGAGCGGCTGCACTTTTTGGACTTGGGTATGCTGCCAACTGGAAAAATCTACCAGACGCAGATACTTCTGAAAAATAAACATCTGGGGGAATCCAGGGTGGTGTTCTTCACATGCACCTCACACCATTTTCTTACCCATAGTGCCCTGCAAACCTCCAATTTTCCCTACATTTCTGTGATGAAACCTATCGGACTCCACAGGAATCCACAAAATTCCTATTACCCAGCATTGTCCCATCTGTACTGATAAAAACTCTGCCCCTCCTGTGTGGGTGCCCAAAGCAGAGTCAGCCTGACAATGTATTAGAAAAACTGCCCTTTTGGACCCGCTTTGGTCCCCCCCTCAATTTCTACATATTCTTTGCCCTTCCTTGTTGCAGACACTTGGCCCACCTGCACAAGTGAGGTATAATTTTTATCAGGAGACCAAGGGGAACACTCATTGGTAGACAATTTGTGTCTCCCCTCAAATTCCAGAACTTTGTATCACAGAAATGTGAGGTAAATGTGTTTTTAGACAATTTTCAAGGTTTTCAAGGAATTATGGGTAACAGACCCTGGTGAGGGCCACAGAAGTCACTCCATCCTGGATCCCCCTGGGTATCTAGTTTTCAAAAACGTACAGGTTTGCTAGGTTTCCCTAGGTGCCAGCTGAGTTAGGACCCAAACTCCACAGCTAGGCACATTGCAAAAAAGGTCAGTTTTGGGTAGCAAATTGTGCTGTGTCCAAGTTGCATTGTGGGCCGTTTCCTGTTGGAGGCATTAGGCCTACCCACAGAAATGAGGTATCATTTTTATCAGCAGACTTAAGTGAATACAGAATAGTAGAACAAGTGTTATTACCAATTATCTTTCTATGCATTTGTGACTACCAAATGTAAAACAGTATGTGAGAAAGAAGTCATTTTGAGAAATGACCTCTAATTCACATCCCCAAATTCAGAAATGTGCAAATAACTACTGCTTCTAAACTTCATATCTTGTGTCCATTTCAGAAATACATAGGTTTCCTTAATACCTATTTTTCACTCTTTATACTTTATCAAATGAATTACTGTATACCCGGTACACAATGAAAAACCATTCAAGGTGCACAACCAGAAGCGTCCAGCAGACATAACGGTATATTGCTTTCGAAAATCTGCTATAGGTAGAAGTTACAAATGAAAATGTAGACACAAATGGCTGTTTTTTCTAACTCAATTTCAATATTTTTTTTATTTCCACTGTTATTTCATATAGGAAAACCCTGAAAGATCTATACAAATGACCCCTTACCGAATTTGGACTTTTGTCCACTTTCCAGAAATGTATAGCTTTACGGGATCCACCACTTATGTCACACCCATTTCTACAGCTAAATGAAAGGAGGTTGAAAGTGCAAAAAATAGGAAAAATGGGCATGTCCCAGGTCAATGGCAAAACTGGGTTGAAAAGTGTGTTTTTCGGATTTAAGTCTGCCTGTTCCTGAAAGCTGGAGAGATGGTGATTTTAGCATCGCAAACCCTTTGTTGATGCCATTTGTAGAGAAAAAAAACAGACGCTTCTCCTGCGGCACTTTTTTCCAATTTTTCCCCAAAAAAGCAAAATGTATCAGTATTTTGGTTAATTTCTCGGTTCCCTCCAGGGCAATCCACAATCCCTGAATACCTTCAGAATCCCCAGGCTGTTGGAAAAAAGGACACATTTTTGTGGGTACCTTATGTGGACAAAAAGTTATGGGGGTCTATGAGTGAACTACCCCAAATAGCCAAAAAAGGCTTAGCATGGGGGGGCATGCAGCACAAGGGTTAAGGACAACTATGTCCCTTTACTGAATGACTACAAAACGTTGTTTTCACTGTCTAGGTAAAGTATCATTGTGCTATAGACTGGCCTGGTTGTAATAAATCATCAATAAATTATCATTCCAGCTAGGAAAATACAAACAAAATGGTTCAAAGTTCCCTTTCATTGTTTTTTAAAAACTAGTTCAGTGGTGAAATGTGATTTCTGATAACTAGCACTATAAAGATTAACTTTTAGAAGCATACCTAGTGCTGCCTGGAAGCTACACTAATAATTAACTTAGTTCTGGCCAGCTTCCCTCCTGACGGTGATTAAGGCTTGGTGATATTGGGACACCACTACAACAATAGGATTGTTTCTGGAAGCAGGAAGACTTAGGTAACTGTTTATCACGAATCATTTGATGTGCCACTCAGGAGTAAACAGGAACAGGTGGGCAAACAAAGGGCAGAGGCTAGGGCCTCACTTTGAACATGATGATGACAAGAAGAGGCTTGGGTGACAAATGCTTTGATCAAAGGAGTCCTCTCAGACATTAATCTCTGCTCCGAGATGATGAAAGGCTTGATATCAGGAAGAGGGAGTGAGTCACACTTCCTAAAGGACTAAAAGCTCTGGAACATGGACCATGCCTTTGGCCATCTTTAATATTGGGTACTGGAATAGTTTGGAACTAAGCAACAAATGAGGTGCTTCAAAAGTGGGTATTTGTGGTGGTGGGAATAGTGAACGGATTGAGCCCAAGAACTTCACCAATCAATCAATTATTTACAGAGCGAGGCAAATCACCCGTGAGGGTCTCGAGGTGATTGACCTGTATGCTGCTGCATGGAGGAATGACCATTTGAACGCCCAGGTCTTTAGTTTGCTTCTGAATCTCTGTCTGCCAGGTGCGAGAAAGAGCGTCCTCCGCTGTTGGCTCAACAGATCAGTGGGTTGTCAGTGAGGGAGAGGGAAGCTGATTGTCGGTGTCCGGTTGGTTGGTCGAAGGTCAGACGTATGTTCATGTATGCTGGTCCTTCACTGTGCAGGGCCTTGTAGGCATGGGTCACCTTCTTGAACTGGCATCTCTTCTCAATCGGGAGCCAGTAAGATGGGGTGTGATGTGGGCCCTTCTGGGGCAGTTACAGTATGAGTCTTACCCCTGAATTCTGTATTGTCTGGAATCTCTTCAGGAGGAGTGCCGTGATTTCTATGTAGAGCATGTAACTGTAGTCCAGTCTGCTGGTGATGAGGGCTTGCTTGAAGATCCTTATGGTGTCTGCTGGGAGCCACCTGAAGATTTTGTGGATCATGCGAAGGGTGTGGAAGCAGACGGATGAGACTTCTTCAACTTGTTTCTTCATTGATAGCTTGCTATCCAGGATTATGCCAAAGTTGTGGGCGCGTTCTGTTGGGGCGGGGTGGGGGATGTGGGAGGAGCTCTGTGGGCCAGCATGTTCCTGTCCATGGCGAGGTGTTCCCAAAGGTGCCGATTTCATTTTTTTCGGTGATGAGTTTGAGACAATTGTCCCTCATCCAATCCGCTATGTTCATCATGTATCTGTGGAAGTTAGCTTTTGTGTTGGAGGGATCTTCGGGCAGTGAGAGGATGAGCTGTGTGTTGTTCGCGTAGAAGATGAAGTTGAGTCCGTGTGATCTGACAGTGACGGCCAGGGGGATCATGTAGGTGTTGAAGAGGGTTGGGCTGAGGGACGATCCTTGGTGGACTCCATAAATGATCTTCTTCGGGTCTGAGGTGAACAGTGGGAGACTGATCCTTAGGGTTCTGTCAATGAGGTACAATGAAATCCATTTTAGGGTGTTTCCCTGAATCCCGATGTCGTGGAGTCTGCTGATCAGGATGTGGTCGGAGACGGTGTCAAACGTGGCGGACAGGTCTAGGAGGATGAGGGCTGCTGCATCCCCATGGTCCAGGAGGGCTTTGATGTCATCTCATCTCTGGCTGCAATCAGGAGTGTCTGGATGCTGTGGTTACCTCGAAATGCAGCTTGGGAGGGGTCCAGGAGGTTGTAGTCTTCAAGGCTTTGCTAGTTGATCGCTTTCTCAAGGACTTTTGCTGGATAGGGGAGCAGAGAGATGGGCTGGTAGTGGTTCACTTTGGCTGGGTCAGCGAATGGTTTATTCAGGAGGGGCCTCACTTCAGGGTACTTCCAGATCTCCAGGAAGGAGGCCACGGTGATAGAGTTATTCGGGACCTTCCTGAGCGCATCACTGAATGTCTTGCTTCAGAGGTTGAAGGCGTGGGGGGGGGGGCAAGGGCCCGTGGGGTGCTCCCGGGTGTACGGAGTTCATGATGGAGATAGTGTCTTGCATTGTGAGGAGTTCCCAGTGGGTGAAAAGGTGTTCGTGTTTGTGCATGTGAGCTGGTTGTTGCTGTCTGAGGAGGAGGATTGGCGTTTGAAGTTTTCATAGATAGCCGAGATCTTGTTGTGGAAGAACTCTGCAAGGTTGTCGCACAGTTCCTGGGAGGGAGTGATGTCATTCTCGGTGAACTCCTTCACGACAGCGAAGAGTTTTTTTGCTGTGGTTTGTGCTGGCTTTGATGCAGTCTGCTAGTGCGTCGTTCTTGGTTTTTTCAGGAGGCGGTGGTACTGGTTGAGGACCAATCAATAGCTTGTGTACTTGAAATAACTGATATCTCTTCAACAACTGCTCATGGCACTCCTGAACTTTGAAAAATTATCATAAGGACCATGTATCATCTGTCTATGTAGAAGCCGGCCAAGCATCCTGCTGTCCACCTGAAACCAGAAATTGGACATGAACTCCCCGAGTCAGTTGGCTGACTACAGGCACTGCCTCAGGAAAACAAAGGGAGGGAAAATGGTTCCTTCCTGGGTGGAAGAACCAGTAGCCCAGGTGTACAAAGAGTGCACTAGACTCTCTGGAAGCCCTGGTTACAGATAGATCTGGAACACATGAGCCTTCCATGGAAGCCTGGGAATTGTAAAAGAGACCAAAAATTAATTTTGAAGTATTTTCAAAACATCGAACTTAGTCATGCTTTGGCTTCCTGATGACTAGGGCAGGGGGCCACATCTCCCCAAGAAGGTGCAAAGTCAGTGGCTGTGGACTGCTGATTTGCCCTTCTGACATCTTTTTCTAGCATTTTCTGTGGTCTGCAGGTTTTAACGCCCTCTCCATCACAGTAAACTTGAAAGTGAGCCTATGTCCCTGTCTATGGCAGACACTAACACTGATTGGCACTAAGGCCTTCATTACGACTTTGGCGGTCTTTTTGGAATACCCCGTGCTGGCAGCTGCCAAAAGACCACCTATGATGGTGGTACAGTGACTGCCGTATTATGAGACACAAACTGAAGACCGCCCAAATACAACCACAAATCCTAAACCGCCAGGCCGAACGAGGGCGGGAGAGAGACAGCCCCACCACCAGCACTGCCACACCAACAACACCCGCCCTCCATAATATGACCCACAAATCAGCACGGCGGTCATTGCACAGCGGTAAACCATTGGTGGTGCGAAACCGCCACTGTCAAACCATCACCTTCACCAGAACCTGACACCACATTGGATAGTCTGAGTACCCCACACCTCACACACATCACACACACCTGCTAACTGCACTTTATAACAAACCCTCACCCACCCCCACAATCCTTTGCAACCACAGCTACCAACAGAGAGACAGAGGAGCACACCAACAAAGAACACAACAGGTCTAAACCATAGGCATCAACACACTTCCCAAACATCACACACCACACAACTGCGCCACTAACACAATACACACATTGCCACTGCACACATACACAAGATACCACCAGCACACAGAACCAAAGACCCCCACCCCACCAACCACCCTACACTGCACCCTACACACACAACACCCCACCAACACAACCATCATGTCCTGTCAGAAGCACCCACATTTCACTGATGATGAGTTGAGGGTCATAGTAGATGAAATCATCAGGGTAGAGCCACAACTGTCCGGAGCCCAAGTCCAGCAAACCTCCATATCGAGGAAAATTGAGTTATGGCAGAGAATCGTTGGCATGGTCAACATCCACGCACAAGGGAGGACATCGGGAAGAGGTGGAATGACCTATGGGGGAAAAGGTGTTCCATGGCATGCAGGCACCAGATTGCTATCCACAAAACTAGCGTTGGATCCCCACCTCCTTCTCCTGAGTTCACATTGTGGGGGAAGAAGATCTTGGACATCATGCATCCTGAGGGCCTGACTGGAATCATCGGAGGACTCTACTCTGGTAAGTCAACAACACTCCCCAGCCACCAACCACTCATGCCCAGCATGCGTCCCCATCACTCCCTAATCCACCCCACACACTTCTGCCCCACCATAGTACATGCCACACCAACTCGATGCTTTGACTGCATACCAACACATGGCAATGACATCAATGCAATCCACAATCCCCAACCTTAAATGCCAAATTTAAACAATGCCACAATATGTCACACGCAAACAATGTCTGCAGTGCTGCAGCTGTCATTGCCATGACTGTGAAGCAAGTCAAGCTACTCTAAGCATCAGCCGATGATACCAACAAGTACATCTCCAAAATGTAACTCCCTCCCTTTCCATCCACTGGTCCCGCTGCCATTGCCACCCAGCTGCTGATGCCAGAGACAGACAGCCATCTCCAGGATGAAGGCCCCAGTGGATGTCTGGATATTGATGACTTGCCTGGGCCATCTGGGACAACTGGTCAGTCCACCACCACAAGCCCCACCCTGGACACATCTCCCATGTGGCAACCACAGCACAGCCAACCCTACATCCCCACACCTGTGTCCTAAGGACAGGTAAATCAGAAGTGTGTCCCACAGTACAGGGACCAGAGTCAAGGCCACGCATCCAAGACGATGAAGGTCCTGGTGCAACTGGGAGTGAGCACACTGTGCCAGGGGCAGTGGGAGGGCACCTGTGGCCCAAAGGATGGGGCACCTACAACAAACAACCAGCCAAGAGGCCATTTCCCAAGTCCTGGGAGCATACCGCCAGTCCCAGGACACTATAGGCAAGATCCTTGCAACCGTCCAAGAGAACCAGAAGCTGCAGAGGGAATACCACCAGGAGGTCATGCAGCAATGGTGGACCCTCAATGCCACGATGGCCTCCTTTGCAGGGGTACTGAAGGAACTGACCACCATCCTGCATGCGTCATCCACCCACCAGCAGTCCCCTTCTACTAGCCACATTCCAAATGAGCCCTCCACTTCTGCAGCAGCTAGTGGAATGGAGGCCCTGCCAGAGGACCCGCAGACCACTAGCAACCCTCTCCCCGTAGCTGAGGAACCCACACGCAAGCCAGAACCTCCATCCAGGCATCCTGCACTGCCAGGAAGTGAACATTCTCCCATGTCTGCCACTGACACACCCTGTTGACTGTCCAGTGCCATGCCTCCCTTTTCTCTTGCCCCCTTGAATCCTGGACCTGGACTACCTACAGCTGGGGCAACTACTCTGATGATTACACCCACCATGACCACACTCATCACACATTGCACTTGTGAGTAACATTAAACACCTTTGAGCACAGCAACTGTCAATGTGTTTTAGTGTAATGAGTAAGATTCACATTTGAATGACATGTAACCACAGTAAAACTATTGTCCTACAACTGTCTGTGAGATAGACAAAAGGGGGAGCATAATGCAGCAACATTGATGGTAGAGCAGGGATAAACTGGATACGTGTGTCAAGGGAGCCAACAGGCAAGGCAGGAACCAGAGTTGCACCACAAAATGCCCTGCAAATAGACCAAGACATGGATAACTATCATGATAGGAGACACTGCAGGCCATTCAACACACAAGTTGAGCAATATCTCAATCCCTAGTGTGAGTTAGCATGTGGAATCACAAACCATATTCCCATGTCAGGTCTACATTTCCACAACATACATACCCAATATTCCTTCCCTCACAGCTGACAAATCTCACCTAAAGGCATGTTCCACAGGCTGTATAAGTTGGGTTTCACATTCTCCCATTACGTACTGTGAGGAATATTAGCAATACTGATGACAACACTATCCTTGGCACAAGAATTGCAGTTGGCAAAGCAGTACAGGGAACATAGTACGTGGATAATAAATTGCATGAGTGATGCTACACAACAGCACAGTGGAAATAGCACTCACATTTGAACTGAAATACTTCCTCTGATGGGCAGAATGCCACCCCCATCCCCCCCCAAAACCGACCCAGAGGGTGAGCTGCATTCAACGCCTGCACTGATGACAGACACCAGGAGGAGCTATGGCACAATGCAGACAGGAGTATAGGTACCATACATTACAGATGACACATGACACATACCTGTTTCTCATGGGAAGTATTGTTGAACTAACTCTGCTCTGGAGTCAGCTGCATCCTCATCATCTTCCTCCTCATCACTCACTATGTCCCCTTCATCGGCCACTCGTCCACCTCCTCTACGTCCAGCAGTGGGATGGAATGCCTCAGGCCCAGATTGTGCAGCATGCAACAGGCAACAACGATCTGGCAGACTTTATGTGGTTTGTAGAGTAGGGCACTTCCGAAGACATGAAGGAAGCAGAATCTGGCCTTTAGTAGGCTAAAGGTCCTCTCAATGACACGCCTCGCCCTGCAATGGGTCTCATTGAAATGGTGTTTACCATCTGTTGTCGAATACCTCACAGGTGTCAGCAGCCAGGGAAGGTTAGGGTACCCCGAGTCACCTGTGTGCACAAAGGCAGGACACATCTCAATGCCAGTGGGGACACAGCATAGATTGTGGAGTGACATGAGATGACAGGGGCACACATCCTATTAGATACATACCGATTAGCCATGCCCGGTCTCTCTGTAGTTGTGCCATCATGTGTAGGACGTTGCTGTTCCGCAGAATGTATGAGTCATGTACAGAACCAGGGAACCTGGCCGTATCCCGCGAGATATAGTGGTCAGCGAGACACACCACCTGCACATTAATGGAATGAAAGTTTTTCTGATTCCTGTACACTTGTTTATTTATCCTAGGTGGAACAAAGGCAATGTGGGTGCCATCTAGGGCCCCTATCACCGGAGACATATGCCAAATCATAGAAGACAGCCTTAACCGTGGTCAGATCTGCATGTTGAGGTAACATGATGTAGGAGGGCAGATGTTTGAGCAAAGCACACAGTACATCCTTCAACACATTGCTGAATATTGGCTGTGACATCCCTGCTGCCAAACCCACTGTCATCTGGAATGACCCTGAGGCAAGGATGTGAATTACAGACAACATCTGCACTAAGGAAGGGATGGCATAGGGATGACGTATGTCAGGCAATAGATCAGGCTCCGACTGGCTACACAGCTCCATGATGGTCTAACGGTTCAAAATATATGTCTGAATGACATGCCTCTGTTCCAGGGTAGCCAGGTCGACTAGGGGCCGGTGCACAGGGGCATGTCTCATCATCACAATTGCACTGCATCTGGGAACAGGAGAGAGGAGTAGTCAAAAGTTGATGTATGAAATGGGTCGACATTGTCTATCTATGCAGTAGTCACTACATATTATCCATGATGCACATAAAATTCATCTACTATTCACTTATTGTATGTAAAAGGGCAGTTGCCTGTCCTGTATGCACAGGACAGTTGGAAGTGACCTCATCCCGCCGGCGTTAGACGTCATGGCGGTTAGGCGGTCTAAACCACCATGCAACTCCTCATTGCATGACATTGTTGCCTATGGGAGACTGGGGACAATGGTGATCACCGCCGGCAGTGACGGTCATGTACGCGGCGGCCGTAACCTCCATTTACTGATACATAGCTCACTTGACTCCTGACACTCGTGCAAACAAGACCTCCACTGCATGTGCTGCTATGTTCTGACTCTGGATGCCAAGATGCCACGTCCTGCAGGAGATAGGGCCCCAGCCTTTACCCAGGAACAGCTGGAGAAGCTTGTGGACGGGGTCCTACAGTTGTATGGGACACCAGAGCAGCAGGTGAGTCTCATGTCACTGTCATGTGTGATTGTGATGTGTGTGAGGATGAAAGGACTTGGGACAAGGCAGACGGAGTGGATGCATGGAGACGGGTGAGGAGTGTGAGTGTCAGAGGCATGAGGACACTTGACTGTGGTCATGAAATGTGTTTGATGTGTGATATCCACACCTGACCCTGTAATGCCAATCTACATGACTTTGTCTTTCTGTCTGTGTCACCCATGCAGATCAGTGCCTATCAAAAGAAGGGGATTTGGCGTGCCATCGCCAAGCAAGTGCGGACCCTGGGGGTCCAGGCCCAGCGGAGCACCCACTGCAGAAAGCGGTGGGAGGACCTGAGGTGCTGGACCTGGAAGACCGCAGAGGCCCAGCTGGGAACATCCTCCCAACGAGGGGGGGTGCCTGTCGGACCCTGACCCCCCCCCCCAATTGCCCACATTTTGGGGGTGGCTTTCCCTGAGGTGGATGGGTGCTTGAGGGCAGAACAGGGGGTAAGTACACACTAACACCTTGATGATGTTCTGCCTGTATGGCTTTGGGTTTCCTACTAGTGGAATGATGTAGCATAGGTCATTGTTGGTAGCATGCCCACTATGGGTATCAGTCAGCCTGGTAGGATTGGTTCATAGATGTATGCCCATACCATGCAGACAGTTACTTACGTGGGCAGTTACTTCTAATTTAAGAAATGTGTGGTGACCCTCAACAAGGTTTAAGATCTAAGCTCTTAGCATCAGCATCAATACAAGTGAGGTGGCAGGGCATTGCCATCAGTATCAGCCTACCACTGTGAGCGAGGTAATTAGTGAGTCCTCAATCAGTTGTCATGTACCATATGTGTTAATGGGTACAATGGGGCCATATGTCACTGTGCTATTTTTCTATTGATTAGTGGGCATGCTACCTATCTTCCATGCAGGATTCTGTTGAGTAAGGTGTCCAGGAAATGTCTTTCAATATATACAAGACCATGGGAATGTGCCAGGTACTGGGCAAGTGGCACTAGATTGTCCGTCCCTCATCAAGTACATGAGCACTACTGTTCCACCATTAACAGTTTCCATCAGCTTGGCTGTAGTATCCCCCATGGTGTCCTACTGTTATGGCATTTATAGGTGAGGGCATGGTCTGCCATGGCATAGCAGCAGATTATGTTGTTACTCTGTGTGTATGTAAGGTTGTTATTGACCCATTGCACCCTGTCTTTCCTAGCCACCCTCCCTCCCTCTCCACCTCTATCTTTGTGTGCATCAGTATCATCAGGTGAAGGAGAAGGGACACCTGCGAGTGGGAAATCTGCAGCCCACGGACCCAGGAGGATGACACTAGCAGAGCCGAGGGGACCAGTGGGGCGGAGGGTGAGGGGAGTGCCGCGGGTGAGACAGGATTGATGACTACATCTTCGGATTCCTCCTCCGATGGATGCTCACTGGCGGTGGTGGACCCATCTGGGACCATCCCAGCACCATCCTTGTCCACCAGCCCCCTTACCAGCACCGCCTCCCCTGTTGCTCCCCACCCAGTTGCCCATGCCCACTCACCCAGGAGGGTGGGCATCTCCTTCGCCGCAGGCACCTCTGCCCCTGCCCTAGACAGCCCTGCTGCCCTCAGTGAGGTGGCTATTGACCTCCTGAGGTCCATCTCTGTAGGGCAGTCAACCATTGTGAATGCCATCCAGGGACTGGCATCACAGATGCAGCAGTCGAATGCCTACCTGGAAGGTATTCATGGTGCCCTGTCTGCCCTGCAGAGTTCGTTTCAGGCTCTGCCTCCAAATTGATGGCAACCAGTGTCTCTTCTTCTTCCGTCCCCCCTCCAACTACCTGTTCCCAATCACACGTCCCTCTTACATCACCCATCCAAGGCACACCTTCATACCAACATGCATCCACATCAACAGACCCAGATCGCAGGGACAAACACAGGCACCTCAAAATACACCACCCCCATGCACACACAACCTTCAGATGCAGACATAACAACATCCACTCCCTACATGGACTCCCCCACCATCTTTCGCCCTCACAGGCACTACACCACTCATACCTGCAGTTACGACATCTTCCCTGGCAGATCCTGCCACAATTGCACTCATTCCCACTGTCACCACAATGGCAGACCCCAATGCATGCACCCCATACACCACATGCGCAATCAGCAGAACTGTCATCACCCCCATATGCATAACATCCACCTTACCTGCACACACCACCACAACATACATTCACACATCCCCCTGCCATCTTCCTGCTTCTCCTCCGCTCTCCTCCCACTACACCTAAACGCCCACACTCACACACCAAACAGTAAAACAGCACACACGACATCCACACTTGTACCTGCAACCAGGGCACCTCACCGTACACACCTCACTTCCACTCACTCTCCCTTCACTCCCAAACGTTACTCCCATTAGCAACTTTGTGCCTCTAAAAAGAGTTTCCTGCATGAGTTTTCCCTGTTCCCTCCCACTAATCCAGTCCCTGTTCCCCAAACTGCCCTGTTCTACTCCAGAAACCCCTGCCTTCCACCTACCAAGCCCCCCATAGTGCACCTGGTACTAGCCATGCCCCTCCCCCACCTACGACATCCACCCTCACCAAGGCCAAGGTTACCCTTCCCAAAGCAAAAGCCAAGCCCCCCTCCCCCAAAATCTAAACCCAGAACAAAAACACCACCCAATCCAAACCTAAGGACCCCCCTCATAAACCCCACCTAAGGACCCCCCTCAAAACCCAAACGCCCACCTCTGACCCCCCACCCCTCACTCCTGAGGTGCCAGCATGCCCCATTGATGCACCCACCATGTGGAGGCCACTTTGCAGTCAGGAGTCAAGTTGGGGTCATGGACATTGCCCTGTGTGCCTGGGGCACACAATACAGTTGACTAGCCATTAGACCTATATTGTATTTAGTTATTTATTCATTGCAAATTTTGATTTAATATATCTGCACCAGGGACCCCTTGGAGTCGAATGTAACGTACTAGTCCTGGCTCTCCTTCCATATGTATGTGTTGCATTTGGGTGATTTGTTGTGTGTGGTTTGTGTGTGTATGTGTGCTGCTACAGGTGTGTGTGGCTGTCACTAGCCGTGCGTGTGTGTGTATACTAATGTTCTTACCTCTAGTGTGTGCTAGGCGGCTGTACTCATGATTGGTGTCTTCTGCGCCGGTTCTGGAGTCGTATGGTCAGCAGGAGCATTGGGAAGACTTCAAGTTCGGGTTCCATGGCGGCTGTGGACGTGCCTGTGTTCTTGAAAGTGAGTGTCCCCTTTTAAGTGGTTTGTTTCTGGCAGCTTTTCGTGGCAGGGCAACCATGGCAGAAATCCTGGCGGTGTGCAACCTCGTAATATGGTAATCCGAAACATGCTCCCCGCTGGCCTGGAGATGCCTACTGCCGGCCACTGCGGCATTCCCGCACTGTCAGCGACTTGGCTGTGTTCCGGTCAGAACACTGCCATGGTCATAATATGGCGGTCTGCTCTGCCAGGCACGCAGCGGTGCAACCGCCACCTCCACCGCGGCGGTCATAGGACCGCGAAAATTGTAATGAGGGCCTAAGTGTTTTCTTAGTGCTTCTTTAAACATTTTTCTGTCATATTGCGTATTACATTTTACTGTTCAAAAACTTTATGAGTGGCTACAAGAAGCTTTTGATATCCTAATACCTCTAAGAAAAACAAAACAGGACAAAAGAAAACAAGCACCAGGGAGAAATACATAACTACAAAAGATAAAACAAGAAGCCAGAAGGCTGCAATGAACCTTGCTCAAACAAGCAACATTCAAGAAAAAATTAAAGTTAACAAACTTTATAAAGCATCAATTAAAAAAGCAAAGAAAGTACTACTCAGACAGAGTTCAAAATGCTTTATCTGCAAACAAAGAATTTTATAAAATTCTCAACAAATTTCGAAAACCTAAATGCCTGGAAGGAACTCATCTCATTACTCAAGAATTCACAGACAAACTGACAAATCATTACACAACAAGGCAGACATATTGGACTCCTGTTTAAAACAAAGCAAAACCACTAGTACCAACCCGTTTCCAAAAATCCCCTCCAAGAGTAAGCCAACCCAGCCTTTGCACTTCTTCAAACTAACATCGCAAAGTGAATTTATTGATCTCGTCAAAGCAAGCAGACCTTCCCGGCTGCCCTTCTGACTCTTGTCCACCACACATCTTCAAAAACATTCTTTTATCTACCTCTGCTGCCACGCCAGTAAGAGGAATAATCTATAATTCTTTAACTATGGGAATCTTTCCTGAAGCCTTTAAAGAGGCGTACATACACCAATTATTTAAAAAAAAAAAACTTGGACCCACATGACCCCAACAACTACAGACCAATTACAAATTAACCTTTACTGGGCAAAATTAAAGAAAGAGCAGCATTTACCCAGATGTCACAATTAATTGAGGATAACTTTATACTTTCAGACTACCAAACTGGATTCCGCCCAGGAAGAGGCACAGAATCTGCCCTCATCGCTATCTGGGATGATCATAAAAACACAATAGACCTCAATGGAGTTGCTGCACTACTTCTCTTGGACCTCTCAGCTGCCTCTGACACAGTTGACCATGACATCCTAAAGCAAGGACTCTACAAAGCCAGCACAGAACAAATGTCATCCATACTACCCCTTTTTCGTCCATAACCCTACTTCACAAAAAATAGGGGTCCCTCAAGGCTCAATCTCCATGATGTCATTGTCAGCAATGATCAATGAATTTCCACTCACATGCTACAACTATGCAGATGACACACAAAAACTCCTTAAACTGGAATGCCCCAAAGACATTGGAATAAATCTTCAGTTGCCTCGGAGCTGTTTATCAGTGGATGACATAGAGCCATCTCAAACTGAATGCTTCCAAAATGGAAATGCTCACAAGTGGCGACTGGAAAAAATATTACCCACCCTGGGCATGGCCTGACGATCTGGGACCACCTCCTAAAGTATCTAAGAAATTTAAAAAATCTTGGAATTACCATGGACTCCAAGTTAACAATGAATGCCCAAGTGGACAATTAAAGCAAGATGAAGCTTCAGCACCATAAAAACTCTGTCACGCATTTTCTCCACCTCGGATATCTCTCTTGTACTATCTAAACTGGATTACATCAATGGTCTCTACCATGAATAATCTCTATCTACTATGAAAAAACTACAACTCATTCAGAACCTGGCTGCCAGACTACTACTGCATCTAAACCCACAGAAACACATCTCCCATGCCTTGAGGGCACTACGTTGGTTACCGGTTGCCAGAAGATCCACCTTCAAGCTGCTTTGTATCACCCACAAAGCAATACAAGGAACAGGACCACTCTTCATCAGAAATAAAATCTCCAAATACATTCAACAAAGAAACCTCCGCTCAAGATCGGCACCCCGCCTCAAAACACCATCATACAAGAAAAAGACAATAGGGGGTACATCTTTATCTGTTCAATCGGCCATACTATGGAATTCATTACCCCCACACATAGGTTCTACAGATAACTGTTATCTTCAGAAGACTACTCAAGCGTTAGCTCTTTCCTACATTACCACCATACTTAAGCAGCAATGGACTACATAGCTCTGTGTATGTAAACATTTATAATTTGATTATATGTATCTATCTAGATATGTGTATTTCTTTGTGCAAATATTATGTATATGTCAATGTATGTATATATACATGTGTATATTATTCAATGCTTAAAATGTTAATAGGTCATTGCGTATTTCCTATATAAACTGTTTGATGAGTTGGTTATGAGTCTTTGCTTTTATTTCATCTATCACAATAGATAAATATTATCTTTATCTACACTATTGAAATATTGAGGAAAGATAAAATAATGTTATAAAAGTACACAAATAAATTAACTTCAATACTGCAACTCTTGAAAGTCTGTGTATATACGATACAACTTTAAATCTCAACATATAATATTTGTTACACATATATTCCCTTACTATGTAATCATGTATCAATATATTTATTGCTTTAGTCCTACTGTACAAGAGAAAAAAAATACTCTCTCGAAAGCTATACTCTGTCTCACCATCACCCTATACCTCTTTCAATCTATACTCTCCGACTGATCCCAAACCCATTCTATGAGTATGATCTTTAAAATAACCCTTCGTAGACTCTTCCCTCCTCTACCCCTCCCGACTCACCCCAAACCTCAATTTACTACTATGATCTCACCAAGCAACCCTACGAAATGCTCCCTCATTTATCTCTTGACTCATCCCAAACCTCATTTTACTACTATGATCTCCCTAATCTCTTTCTACAGACTTTTCCCTCCTCCATCTCTCCTTTACCCATCCCAAACCTCATCTTACTACTATGATCTCCCAATTAACACTTCTGGATTCTTCCCTCTTCTACCCTTCCATTATTCTATTCAATCCAACTAAAAGACTCACATGTCCTCTGCTCAAATTAACTCATATCTCCCTATACTAATTCTATACTCTTATTTCCCCATACTAATCCACCACTAAACTTTTGGGGTCCCAGAGTAGCGTGTCTACTTGCAGAAAAGTGTTTTGACGCCTTGCCAGTGGTAGTAAGTGCTATATAAATACGATTAAAAATTACAATTTTACTATTTTTGTAACTTGGTTCATGGAGTTTAATGTGCTGCTCCCTTCACTTTAATGTGGTTTGGTAGTGCTTAAAACCATTGCTGGGGAAAGGCCTACTGCTTGCATGAAAGAAAATGAAAGTTGAGTAGCCTTTTCCCAGTGAACTTTTTTGTAACCTAGCAAGATAGTGCTGTATTAAGTTAGTAGTATCACCCCTTCTCAAATAAATAATAATTTACTTTCCACACTGGCCATCTAGTGTTGGATTGTCTAATGTTTCTGCAGCTCTACTTTGCACAGCTCCCAGTAGACGATAGTCCCGAAGTCAAAACAAACAGTATAATTGCTACCCGGTATTTAGACTTTAAAATGCCAATATATTTGTGAGAAGATGGAATATAAAGTTAGTGCCAGAACAAAACTGATGGCATCTGAAGTGAAATACTGGCTGTGGGATCTTGCCAAACGGTGGGGCGACTTGAAAGTTTGATGGCTCTGTTTGTGTTGCCTACTGCCAGTTCACTGACGCATGTCTATCCTTCTTAGTTGTTCCAGAATCATTTCACACATGCATACCCCACAATACAGGTAATCAGGTGGACTGGTGGGCTCTTTCGATATCTAAAGGAACCATAAACCATAACAGAAAAGAGTTATTGTGGCTTTTACATAAACCAATAGACATAAAACAGGAATAATCTAAATAGCACGGACAGGCAATAAAAAGAAGAAAAAACTAAGTTTAAAAATTGCCAAGGAAGTTGGAAGAGTCTGACTTTTAGTAATTCTAGCTTTATGAACTAAATTAACAGAGATTTTTCCAAGGATTCCAGTACACCTCTTGTGATGACACAATCAAGAGAAGAATCTACCATGACAAGTAGAGGCATTGGGCATGTTATAGTGACAGAGACACGATTGGTGCTTTCTTTCATAGAATTATTATATACACAAAAAATGACCCAAAACTAACCATAAAACTAACACAAACCACTTGATTTTCTAGAAATGAGTCTTTATGTGAGGAATTTCCTGGAGCACAACAAAGTGCAGCTGAGTGCCTCTTTACCTTCATGGGCCTACCTGTTGAGGGATATGTCAGTACTGGCTGTAGAAAAAGTATATGTGTAGAGCACGTCTAACTAAAAAGCAATGAAGTGCTGTACAAGAGCAAGGGTTAATAATAGAAACAAGCACTGGCTAAGTCAATATGTTTCACCCATGAGAGCTACTGCCTTTGGCAATAATTTTAGCTGCTCTGTAAAGCACAGCTAAAAATACATTTTTAAAAAGCACTATGACGCGGGTAGCACTAATGAGTTGTTAATTTAAAAAACTCTCAGACAAATGAGGGAATAGGTTTGGGGATTGTGAAACACAGAGGGAGGTCACCAGTGAAGGATGCAGGTGGGGGAGACAACGGGAAAGCATGCAAATGAAGGTGAGCAGACAGAAGGTAGAAGTGAGGCCAAAGGATAATCTTGGTAACTGAAAAGGGAGGGTGGGTTAGAGGGGCTGTGACAGCAAGCTAACATCTGAGGGTGAAAAGGAAAGGATGGGGAAGCAAGCTGCAAACAAGAGTGGAAGGGATGGCAAGCGACATTGAACCGTGGGAGGGAGTGATGTGGAAGCAAGCTTCAACAGAGTGATGGTGAGTGGGAGGGGATGGGGTAGCAAGCTGACAAAGGATGGGGAGGGGCCTGGGGGAGCACACAAGCATCTGAGAGTAGGCATAGCTGACAAGGTAGGGTGGACTGGAGCGGATGGACATTGGTAAGTGGGAGGGAATTGTGAAACACATGGACAACAGAGGGTGTGTAAGTGGGGCTGGAGAAGCAAATGGACAGGAGGGCGGTGGGGAAGCAAGAATGTCAAGGGGAGGTGTACTAGGAGGAAGCAAGAATGGCAACTGAGGGAGGACAAGAACAAGGAACACAGATGGAGGAGACAACTGTAAAACACATGCCCTTCTTTACAGTGCTTAAACAAAAAGAAAAAGAAAGTAGCACTTGAAAAATGAGAAGTAAGAGGACATGAGTAATGTGTTCATGTTCCGGTGAGGGACAAACACAAGAGGAGGGAAGACAGCCTATGGAAGCTGATAAATATGAATTGATAGAGCCTGGGGGCCTTTCACTAATTCTGGGGTCTGATGGATCTTTTCTTCACATTTCTGAGGAATGAAGACTAACCAATTTCAATTTGGTCAAACAGTTTCTTTATAACCCAAATATCACAAAATAACATTTGGAATCGATTCATAGGGTTTAATGGGTTTTATTACATACTTAAAGTCAACGTTACATAAATGAGTCTCAAAACCATAGTATAGCTATATATCACATCACTAAATGAAAATTAAAATGTCACACAATATTAAACCTTGCTAGCATATACAAGACTAAAACTTCTATTGCAATGACACAAAAGGTCAGGAAAAGCATATGATTCTTGATTATGCGAACCAAACTCTCCTGCCTAACCATTTAAACTAAACTCTAACGATCCTAATACTAACAATATTTGAGAAATGCCTGCAAACTGAAATTCAGTAGAATATTCTGTTTAGAGAGGTGTGATGGCATGAAGCCACATAGAATATGAGGTCAATACCTCAGAAGGGTCAGTTCAGCTCTAAAGATAGAAAAGGGTCTGAATCTTCACTAACTAAACCCTCCTTAAATCACAATTTCCCCAAGATGATGACTGCACAGTCGAAGCTCCTCGAATTAAATCCTAATTAAAATTAATTGAAAGTTCTATTTCTAACCCCTAATGCATCCCATCTTCAGTCTCAGCAAATTTAAAAGAGTTACCACTGCCAAGACTCCAGAACACTCCTCCCTTCGTCCTTACATAGTTTGTCCCATGCTTTCTTATCTTTCACACACAATAAGCTCCTTGCTGACTCTGTTTCCTCTCCTATTGCCTGCATCTCAAAAGAAACATTTAAAAAAACAACTCCACAAAGAATGTTGTAAAAGAAAATTATATGTGTAGGCCTTCACTCCAGCCAAGTAAATATAACACAAATATATTTTAAAATGATATAAATTCCCAACACTACATATAAGACAAATATGCAAAATAATGGTACTAAAAAGTTAGTCTTGAAAAGAGAATCATAAAATGTTGATTATATGCCATAAACAAGGATGCACTCCACTCACATGCTTTGCAGTGCAAGAATTAAATAAATCATATTAAATGTTACACAAAATGTGGCCACCATCTTGTGACCACCAGATATGATCACCCCTACACATTCTTTTTCCCACAGACGTAGTGGCACAGCCGAGCTACACTCTTTCAGAATCAAGAAAATTAGAGTGACAATGAAGCCAACCAATAGTAAACAGTGGGTGGGCTCTAAGCCCAATGTAAGCTAACAATGTTACCAACAGACATGCACTGTCTTAGGCGACACCTAATAAAAGGTACAACAAAGTGGTAGAGGAAGAACAGGGGAATAAGTGAGGGCTTGCTGAACTGAGGTGTGAAAGCATGGCTTATAGTAATACATTGGTCCGCACATGGGGGACTGAAAGAAGAAAGCGGAAGTGAGAGCAAGTGAAAATGTACGTAGCCACTAACTTCCTCCATCAGCATTGTGAAGTATACTAGAGCAAAGAACTAATAAGCATAGGCTTAAAGAAAAAAGTTGCATGAAAAACTAGTTAAAAGGTGATGCACTGGCCAGATAAACAAATGGCTCAAAGAAAGACTAATTAAACCACAAGTTGATCTATAAAATAAACACAAACTGTAAAAAAAAAAAAAAAAAAAAAAAAAGCTTGCATAATGTGACCAACTAAAGAGATTGGTCTCGGCTTTATGGTATGCTAGTAAATATTGTAAAAGCCTTAATAAGCCACCAGGGTCTAAATTATGGAACCTGCTCAATTGCATTAATTTACAGCATGCAGTAATAGGTGTTTTAGCACCAGTCCCAGTCATGTAAAAGTGTTACTGAAAGCTTCTTTTTAGTCGGTGTTATTTTAGTGTCTCTTCCTATGTCAAGATTTGCACCATTTGCACCACGCAGTGCAGAAGTGCCACTGGGGATGCATCTTGTCATATTTAATTTTAAAGACAGCCATCTTAAATGCATTTTTACATTCATTACATACATCTTGTCATATATATATTTAAAGATGGTTGTGTGAAACATACTTTTGCATGCATTATATGCATCTTTAAAATAGGTTTTCATTTTAAACACAATGTGAATTTGTTGAGTTCTGTTTATTTTCAGAGCACTTGCTCCCCTCCCTTAAATTTTCAAACGTGCAGTGTGCCGTCTTGACACAAACAAGTATGTGAATTGCTTGGTTTAAGCACACAACATATGCATTTCAAATGCACTTCTGCTGTTTTATGCTAAGTTTGTCTTTCTTTGGTTACTCGTGAACCCATTTCGTTTTCTGTGTAATTTGTCTTGTTTTTCCTTGGTATTCTTACAGTTTGCACACACTGAAATTATATTGCTGAAGATGCACCATACATGTTTGTCCTTTCTGTAAAGCCCTGCAACCAGGGGGTACAGGCCGCAATAGAAATGGCATTCAGCAGATAAATTATGAAGACACAGGCTGTTTTACTGGAGGTCGACGAATGAACCACAAGCGCAGACTCAGAATTTATTTACACCTTTGGGCCAAGTCAGGCCCTCCGGTTTTGCACATGTAACAAAGTATAGTAGAAACCAGGTGGCACTCTACATCCCTCCTAATGTTTACTACAGTGAAACAATGACAGATTAATAACTTGATTGAAACTCAACATGCATGATCTATCTGTCTCTGGTTGGGTACGGAATTGGGCTGGAGTCCATACTTCTGGCAGTGACCACTCTCTCCCTGACTCACTGCTGGTCCATTGTCCATGCCCACTTGGCTGGCAGGGTTGTACCTGCTTGGGCCCTGCAAGGCCACCACCACTGGCTCTAATCTTGTCCATGTGGAGCCCTATCCATGTGGAGCCTTAGTGTTTCAGTCTCTGATTCATAGTTATCACCAGCTGCATCCTGGCTGTCATTCTGTCCATTCACCATGAACCTGACTTGCTTAAACCAGGATATGTTCCTTTCTACTGTGGTCTTCTTTTTCAAATGGAGTGGGAAACTTCCATCCCAGGTGTCGATCTTTCAAGATTACCTTGTCATCAACAGCGAGGTCCGAGACAACAGCTCTTCAATCTTTGCTGGCTTTGTCGTTTGTGGCTTGCAGTTTCTCTTATGTCGCTTGGATGTCAATTACCGCAGTGTTCCAGCTAGGCCCTGCTTGGATGATATCTTGAGGGCTCCTCCTCATTAACAGATCACTTGGGGCACAACCTGTGGAGATGTGCATTGTTTGCTGGTAGGCTCTCAGCTACCGTGCATGCAGCATTCTGCCAATTTTCTGCACTCTAACCCGATCCATGGTGCTCTGTTCAGGGTGCGCATGAAGCGTTCTACCTCCCGTTTGGCCTGAGGCCACTGCAGGGGTCACCTTTCGATGGCATATGTTCAAACTGTGCAGGTACAACTAGAATGTTTGCCCCTTAAATAAAAGGAGGTCTATTATCTGTTTTTATTTAATCAGGAATTCCCAGTATTGCGAAGATTTTCTCCAGCATTGGCCTGACATACCCGAATGCTGTGGATCGCACTAGTTCCACCAAAGGATACTTGGTGTCGCTGTCCACCACTACAGATGTGAGCCTGCTATTGAGAAAACTGCCAAAGTCCATACTGACACACGACCAGGGTGTTGTGCAGGCTTCTGGTGGGGCCCTGTTTGTGATGGCACAGGAGTAGCAGCCTCTGACCCTCTCATCGACCAACTTGTCTATGCTTGGGAACCACGTTTTGTCTCCAAGGTGGGCTTTAGTCTTCGCAATGGCCTGATATCCCTGGTGAGCCAAATCGCCCACTCTCACCCGCAGGCTTCTCTGCATCACAATTTGCCAACCTTGCAGCAGTAGCCCTGCATCGCTCGTGCTGAGCTCATTTTGCACTCTCCACAGCTGGCTCATCACTACTTGCGAGGATCTTTGCACCATCCAGGATGCTGCGCCACTTCTGTTCGCACAGTGCATCTTTAACTTTAGATATGCTTGTGTCACTTTCAGTGGCTTCTTGGATCTCCTCTAGGGACAAAGCCCTTGGGCAACCTTTATGGACTATCATCCTTACAAATTAATTGGTATCTTCATCTTCTTCAGAAGAGCTGCTGCCAGGGGATGTTCCCGGGTGCCTGGACAGATAGTCAGTAGGGTTGTTGACCCCTGATCTGTATACAACATCGAAGGAGTATGGTTGGCGCTGTACCGCCCAGCACTCTATGCAGGTGGTCCATACCTGGCAGGGAGGTGAAGTGGGGAACCAAAGGCTTATGGTTGGTCACCACTCGGATTTTCTGCCCACAGAGATATAGGTGGAAGTGTCGACAAGCCCATCAAATCGCCAATGCCGCTTACTCGATTTGGGCATATCATGTCTCGGTGTCGGTGAGGGCCCTGCTGGGGTATGCAATGGGATGCCATGACCCTTCTTGTTTTTCTTACAGCAGGACAGCACCTAGGCCTGTGAGGTTCAAGTCCACTACCAGCTCTGTTTTGCAGTGGGGGTCAAAATATGCCATCATCTAGGAGTGCTGCCTTCATCCTTTTGAATGCATATTAAGTTCTGCTGTCCCAGTCCCATTAGCGGTCATGCTTAGTCAGGGCACGGAGGAGTTCTGACAGTGTAGCCAGGTTGGAGATAAGCCGCCCACAGCTGTTGGCCATCTCCAGAAAGCTTGTGACTTCCGACGCGTTTTGTGGGACTGCTACTGTTCTGATGGTGTCTACTTTCTTCGGGTCAACCTGCAGTCCGCCACCTGAGAATTGGTATCTCAAGAACTCGACAGAGTTGGTGTAGAAGGGGCATTTCTGTCTGTTGAGGGGCAGTCCATAGTCTGCTGGTCCCTGTAATGTGGTTTTTCAGAGTTTCTGAATAGATGAAAATGTCCTCATTGACGTTTAGTAAGCCATTTCTTATTTGACTTCCTGGAAGATTTCTGCAGCAGCGCATGAAATCTCAAAATTGAGGCATCTGTACTTGCGAAAGCCTACGTCCATTGAGAATTTGGTTATATATTTGCTCGCCTCATCGAGCTCAAGCTGGTGGTAACCTGCATTAAGATCAAGCTTGGAGAACCAACAAACTCCACAGAGGTCTGCTACTATTTCATCAATTGTGGGGGTGATGTCTCCTTCACGGTATATTGCTTTATTCAGTAGCCGCATGTTGACGCATAATTATATAGCTCCCAGTTGCTTAGGTTTGGGAGCTAACATAAGGGGGATACCCATGGGGTAGGTCCTGTCACCTTCTTTATTACCCATAGATGTTCAAGCTGATCTAGTTCTTTTTCCATCAGTGGGCATAAATGGAACAGCACACTTCTGTGCCACAGATTTCGGTGGTTTTCTTAATGTGGAGGTTTGGTTTCATGCCTTTCAGGCATCCTAGCCCTTGGAACAGGGGTGCAAACTTATTGAGGATGCTGGCTCCATGAGAGTCATGTACCTGTCGGGCAAAGAAGACCAACCCCTAGGTCCTCCGCAGTGTGGCATCTGAGAAGGGTGCCAGTGTCACCCTTGGTCACATGAAATCTGGCCTGTGTTGTCCATCTTTCACTTTCTATCTTCACATCCACCACTCCTCTTGGAGGCAGTGGTTCTGTTCTTCCATGTGTATAGATTGCGGCTTTGGTGGGTGCCAGTTTCGGACGTGGTGTCAGTTTATGGAATTGGGCAGTGCCCATGACGTTCATACACACACTCCTGTGTCGATGAAGGCAGTGGTCTCTGCTCCCTCAATTTGTACTTTGCACATCGGTGGGGGGGGGGGGGTTCTCCTTTGATGGGCAACTTACAGATACCGTTCATTGTACCGAGTGCCCCTTTATGTTCTCGTTCTGGGAGAGCTGGCGGCGAGTGGGGCAGTCTCATCCACAATATCTTGAGCTGGTGACTGGTATACCACTGCTGCATACTTTTGCAAAATGGTTCATATGACCACATTTTGAACATGATTTTCCTCTGGCTGGGCATACATTGGGCATTGGGTGCATCAGACAACCATTCCTGCATCCTTTTCCAAGTTGTTTAGTAGAGGTATAACTGTGTTGTAGTGCAGGGCATCTTTGGATGGCCTAAACTTGTTCTTTCTTTTTTTTTTTTTACCTTGCCTGTTCGGGCCACAGTGGGCAGGACTGCTTCTCTTGCTAGTGCCACTACCATGTCATTAGCCCTGCTATTTGCCAGCTAGGGGATCTAGCAGGGATGAGGATCAATTGGGCTCCAATTTTGTCTGGCTGATTGATGTTGATGCAGGTGCTTGCCAGCTTGCATAGGCGTGCATAAAATACACTGAATCCTCTTCTGTTTGGCGGGCCTGCCTCCATTGAACCTCTAAAAATCGTGATTGATTTGTGGTTCTGATGAGGGCTGCTACAGCTGCATCGAAATCATAATTGCCTGCCGTGCTGGGGAGGTGTTTGAATAACTCATACAACTCTGCGCGACCCATGTGGCGCATCATGGACCTTTTTACTGCTCTGTCAGTCTCATTCATGGCACAAAAGTAGTAGCTGAGTCACCCTTTTCACTGGCCCCAGCATGGGGCAGCTGTGGCACTGGCTAAATAGCGGCGGCGGTGCTGTAATGGACACTTGTGCACCTCGTTGAGGTGCAGGCGGCACTGCGTCTGGCTGCTGAGCTGACAGTGTTAATGACTTCCGGGATGCTCTCTTTTTCTCCCACTCAAAATCAAACTGCTTTGGGGCTTGCTTTCTGTGTGTGTCAAATACGTGTGTGCATCCTGCACGTCTCTGTTGTGGACCCAGGCCTTTGGCTTCTTATTTTCTCTCTTTTCAGTATTGTTTAATACCTATGTCCCCTATGCCACTTGTATGTCCTCTGCGAATTATGTTCTTCTTTTTCTCCGTATTAACCATCTCCCCAGATACTCAGGAGCGGTTACCCATCCATACCTGCAATTGGCAGGGCGATTATTTGGTGGATGCAGAGGGTGAAAAGTACAGCGGGGCATGCCTCGCCCAGACATGCCTGAGTCCTACTTTAACGGTACACAGCCTCCGGCGAGGGCCTTCCCTTGCGCCTTGTGCACTGGAAAATATGGCATCGGCACTGGGTTTGCGGCACTGTGCCACTATGTGGTGGCGCAGCCCTTCAAACACTTGCGTGGCAGCCTCCTCAGTGCCGCAGGCCACGTTGCACTTGCAGGCGCCGCTGGGACGGGAGGCGGGGAACGGCACGCACTGCAGGCACAGTTGCGGGCTCTCGCTGCTGTGGATGGGGCGCCGCAGTCTCCTTATGGCCAGCCTTCGTCCCGGCGCAGCACACCTCACCGGCCCTTAGCAACGCCCGTCGGTGCGCTGCCCAGGGCTGAATAGAGTCGCCAAGTTGGGTGAACACTTTTAGCACACGTGGAGACAACCAGCCTCGTCACCAATGTGGAGCCCAGCAACCAGGGGGCATAGGCCTCAATAGCAATAGAACAAAGTATGGAGACAAAGGCTGTTTTACTGGGGGTCACGGAATGAACCACGAACGCTCACTCAGCAGTTATTCATACCTTTGAGTCACTACAGTTGTGCACATGAACCAAAGTATAGTAGAGACCGGGTTGCATCCTGCACTTTTGTGTGTTTCCCATCACCCAAAATACCTTTTTGTAAAGTATAATTTGTATATCCTTTCTTAATTTCGTCGCGGTTGCTTTGAGGGGTTTGATTATGTTGCAATATACTTTGTGCTTACATTCGCTGAAAACTTTCTTTAACGAAATAATGCTTCCATTTTCTTACGATAATGGCATTACTCCTAGTCCTACTCCCTCGCCTTCCTTTTAACCAATGAGGCCTCCCGCCTCCCCTCTAGACCCTCCCTTCCCCTTTCAAAACCCCCCCCCCACCCTTATCCCCTCCTGTACAAAAACCAAGCCCAAGCTGCAACTCGGACAGTCCGTACCGGGAGGGTGGGAGGGAACGGAAAAGGAAGGCGAGGGAGTAGGACTAGGAGTAATGCCATTATCGTAAGAAAATGGAAGCATTACCTCCCGTCCCTCCCTCGCCTTCCTTTTAACCAATGAGACATAGCAAGAAAACACACAGGAGACGGACATCGAGTTGCAAGACCTTTATTTAATATCCTGCACCAAGAACATCCCAAACATTATCTCATAGAGGATAAGACCCGGTGACCTAACACCGACTCCAAACTACCCAAGTCCGACAGCCTATAATGACGCACAAATGTCGAAGGAGAAGCCCAAGTGGCGGCCCTGCAAATTTCCACCACGGAAGTCCCCTGAAGCTCCGCCACCGTAGCCGCCATGCCTCTGGTAGATCTCCCCTGAATCCCTTGAGGAGGAACCACCTCTTTCAAGGAATAGGCCAACAGAATTAAAGATCGAACCCACCGACTCAAGGAAGCCGTGGAAGGTTTCTCACCTTTGCGAGCCGGACCAAAATTAACAAACAGTGAATCCCCTTTACGAAAAGGAGCCACCACCCGCAGATACTCTAACAAAACCCTGCGCACATCCAACGAATGCAAACGGACCTCCTCCCTTGAGGAGGGATTCGGACAAAATGAAGGAAGGATGACCTCCTGCCGGGAATGGAACGAAGAATTGACTTTAGGAATAAAGGAAGGTACCGGAACCAGAACCACCCGATCGTGAAAAATCTTACAAAAAGGAAAGGAACAAGCCAATGCCCCCAATTCCCCCAACCGACGAGCCGAAGTAATGGCTACCAAAAGGAATGTCTTCAAAGATAGATGGCGCAAATCACAGTCCCCCAAAGGTTCAAAAGGGGGCTCCGTCAACACATCCAAAACCAAGGACAGATCCCATGAAGGAAAAGAACGTACCGGGCGAGGAAATAATTTAACAAGCCCTTGAAAAAATCTCGGCATCAAGCGCCCTTCATCCTGAAGATTACGCCATGGTCCTCTGAATGCCTGAATAGCCGCCCACTGCACCCGAAGAGATGCCACTGACAACCCTAAATGAGCACCGTCCTGCAGGAACTGCATCACCTCAAAGATGGAAGCGCAGGTAGGATCTAACTCACGACTTAAGCACCATGACGAAAACACCTTCCACTGTCTACCATAAGAAAGCAAAGTGGAACGTCTCCTCGAAGCCAGCAATGTAGAACTCAAAGCTACCGGCACCCCCAGACCTGTCAATCCCCGTCGTTCAACTTCCAGGCCGTCAAGTGTAACCTTCTCAATGACCCCAATGGGAGGCAGGGAAACTCCAGGGGAGACGGACAAAGAGGCAGAGGCCACATCCTCCCGTCCGCCATCAGCCTCAACAAGGGGAACCAATTCGCCCTCGGCCAAAGTGGCGCAATTAGGACAACCCTGGACCCCAGATCCCTCACACGTAACAGAAACGCCCTGAGTAGTTGAAAAGGAGGGAACGCATACAAAAGGCCCTGCGGCCAAGGACATGACATCCCGTCCACCTCCCATGCTTGGGGACATCGAAACCGGGAGCAGAAGCGATCCACTTTCGCATTCCCTACTGACGCAAACACATCCAGCACTGGAAGACCCCAAAGCCGAACCAGATGCTGAAACAGAGACTTCCGGAGAGAGAAAAGTTGAGAGGAAGGAATCACTCTGCTCAGCCGATCCGCCCGAACATTCACCACCCCCCGAATGTACGTAGCCCTGAGAGAAGGAACCCACTCCTGAGCCCACACAAAAATCTCCCTGACTAGATTGAACAGAGCCCTTGACCTGGTCCCTCCTTGCCGATTGACATAAGCCTTGGCCACTAAGTTGTCTGTGCGAACCAGAACCGCCGAACCCCTCAGGGAATCCTGAAAATGGACCAGAGCCAGGAATACTGCCCTCAATTCGCGCCAATTCGACGACCGACTCGCCTCCCGAGGGGACCAAAACCCCTGAATCTGAGCCGACCCCATCCATGCCCCCCAACTGGAGAGGCTGGCATCCGTCGTCACCACCACGGGTCTCGGAGGCGATAAAGAAACCCCTATCCTCAGGTGGTCTGCATCCAACCACCATTGCAACTCTCTGTGAATCAATCCGGACCCTGGAACCCTGTCCTTCAGAGAACCGGACCCTGGTGTCCACCTTCTCAAGAACCATGTCATCAAGCACAGGAGATGGAAACGTGCCCAAGGAACCAGAAATATCACCGACGCCAAATGACCCTGCAGACGCAACCATAGAAGAGCTCGGGGAGCAGACCGCAACAATACCTTCTTTACCAAAGCCTGTAGGACACCCAGCCGTTTTTCTGACACAGTCACCAACCCAAGAAGAGTCTGAAACCGAGCTCCCAGAAAAACCAGATCCTGGGACGGCACTAAGTCTGATTTCTCCCAATTGATTAAAAACCCGTGGTTTTGCAGGACCCCCAGAACATGGACCACCTGCTTCTGCAAAAGGTCTCGTGATTGGGCATGAATCAAAATGTCGTCTAGATAAGGATGCAGAAATACCCCTTCTGAATGAAGCAAAGCCACTAGAGGAGCCAGCACCTTTGTGAAAATTCGAGGAGAAGATTTTAGACCGAAAGGCAGAACGCAAAACTGATAATGGTCCTGACCCACAGCAAACCTCAGGAACTTTTGAGAGGATCTTGCCACCGGTACGTGTAGGTAAGCATCCTGCAGATCCAGTGACACCAGAAAGTCCCCGTGTCTGACAAATGGAAAAATAGTCTGAATGGACAGCATGCGGAAATGCACTGTCCTGATCCAGGTATTCACCTCCTTTAGATTGAGCACCGGACGAAATCCCCCTGAAACTTTCTGCACAAGAAACAAGACCGAATAAGTGCCCTGACCCCGCTCGTCTAGCGGAACGTGGGAAATGGCCCCCTTGACCAGTAAGTCCCGCACTCCGTCCAATAATGCTCTTCTCCGTGACCCCTCTGAAGGCAGAGGTGTGGGACGTACCCCTGAATCTGGAGGAACCACCACAAAATCTATGACATAACCATTGGCCACAATGTCTAGTACCCAATGATCGTTTACACTGTCCTTCCAAGCCGAAAGAAAGTGACTCAGTCTTCCCCCAACCGGCCCTCTGCCAGGCCCACAGTGATTGTCAGGACCCCTTCTTGAAACCACCCCGGGTCGCAGGAGCAGACTTCTTAGGTGAAAAACGTGGCTGAAAACGCCGTTTCCTAAATGAAAAGGATTTAGCATCCCTAGTAGGAGAAGATCTGGAATGTTTCTTCCACCCTTTACCCGAAGAAGAACCCCCTTTATAAGGTAAGGCATGCTTCCGTTCCTTAAAAGCCTTGGAAAGCATGGATGGCAATTGTTCTCCAAACAAGGTACGACCTTCAAACGGCAGTCTCAACAAGGCCGCCTTTTCTCCCGGATCAGCCTTCCAGGAACGCAACCAGAGGGACCTACGAGCCCCAATCAAAGACCCAGATGCCAGAGCCGAAGTACGGACCACATCCGAAGACACATCAGCCAACAATCTGGCCTGCTGCTCCATACCAGCCAGGAGCTCCGAACATTCCGCCCCTTCCTGTACAGCCACTGCCAGTTTATCAAAGTCTTGAACCAATGACTGTGACGCATAAGCAGAATAAATCCCTGCCCTCAGCGCCAGATTTTCCGCAGCAAAAGCCCTCTTAAGACCCGAATCCACTTTACGGTCAGTGGCATCCGTAGGCACACAATCCTCCGGATTGACTGCCGTTTTGCCAATCAGAGTAGCCAAAATAGAGTCCAGGCGTACTGAAGGAGGCAAAACCTCCTCACCCTCAAGTAAGTAAAGTTTCTGAAGGAATCGTGGAACCTGAGCCTTATCCACATCCTTCCACTCACGAAACACCATCTCCCTCACAGGTCCCTGAAAAGGCATGGCAAACTTTGAAGGTGTCTTATATTGAGGAAATAAATGAGAATCCGAGTCTGCAGGTTGAAACACTGGGAAACCCAAATTGTCCCGAACATGTGCCATCACTTCCCACATATCTTCTCTGGAAACATATTTCCCCCCAGATGACGTCGATGGGGCCTCATCCTCACTCTCCGATGAGGATTTCCTAGCTGCTACCGATGAATGTGCACATTTAGACTGACCAGTCCTGGCCACGCCTGCTTGTAGTGCCCTGGTCACCGCCACCTCAATCATATCCTGAACCTCCTCTCTGGACATGAAGGGAGTACCCCTGCTAGGCACCTGTGAGTTCTCAGGAGTAGTAATGCTAGCCTCACCCCCCTCCTCCTCCGAGGAAGAAGAAACAATCCTACGTCTCTTTGCTGGAACTTTAGGCATGGTAAACAAATAATCACTGACTTGAACCCCAAAAAACTACCCTCTATATAGGCACCTGGTCCTCCCCCCAATCAGGGCTCCACCAATCCCTAAAGAGGTCACCTATTTCATCAAAATACATAAAAACCACGGGCCGAACGCCCGTCCTACCTGAGAGCATCTCAGAGTTGAAGTCCCTCGGTTCCCCGCGGCTCCGCGGCGCTGAAACCCGGAAATCAACGTCCCAGCCACAGAGGGCCGGCTGACCCCGTCAGCCGGCCTCCAGGACACGCCTCTCGAGCAACCATGCTGCTCGTTCAAGACGCGACCCAGCCGTAGCACTCCTCGCGGAGCTCCGCGTCCCGAGGAGTGCCTCCATCGACGACCTCCAGGCCCCGCCGTGCAGGTAAGAAAGGGAAAGAAAACCGTCTAGCGTGGGCTAGACAAAAGAACAGGAGGGGATAAGGGTGGGGGGGGGTTTGAAAGGGGAAGGGAGGGTCTAGAGGGGAGGCGGGAGGCCTCATTGGTTAAAAGGAAGGCGAGGGAGGGACAGGAGGTAATGGATAACACACTATGGAATACAGCAACAAGCATTGGCCTTTTTCTACAGACCGCTGTAAACACAACAGATTTTCTGGGATCAGGCCTGATGTGTTCGGTTAGGCTTAGTTGGAAAGTAGTAGACATCAAAAAAGGACTCTTCCTTGTTACTCAGGAGAGTATAGGAAATATCTAAAATTGAACTACCTTTGCATCTGGATTTGTTCCCGTTTCCAAGGGTGTAAACGAATCGGACTACATGAATTAAAAATATGTGGCTTAAGAGAGAAACAGATTTGCATTTTGCAGTCTCAAGAATACTCCAATAATTTACAAAGCAGCGAAGCAATAGCCTTAGAAATCATTTACTTGAGAAATGTTAGAAACGAGAGTGAAATATTCATTCCATCACTGCAGCCGTCTATGAAATGCATTTTAATAAAGGAAACAGAACCGAAGACTGGAATTATGCTAAGATTAGAACAGTATGCATACCACATATTAGGAGCAAATGTTTGATGGTCGGCCTGTGCTGATGAAAAAGAATGAGCAGGAACGGAAGCCTGACTGTATAATTATTCTGGAAAGAACGGGTTAACTAAGCAATCGTGCATGGAGATTACTGGAAGGCATTCAGTGGGTAATTTACTGTACTGATGGGAATGTTATTGATTTCTCTGCCTCAAGCACAAGTCTCTTAGTTTATTGGAGCATATTCTGCAGTTGATTACTTTAACAGAAGGAAATTGTAAAAACTAAAATTCCCTTCTGTGCAACAACTCTGGACACAAATCATGTTATTGTGAATTTCCTTATACTTCCAATGCACCCTGTGAGAGGGGCTGATCTGCCGTAAGTGCTCCAAGGAAAGGCAGAGGCGCGTCTACACCGGTAATACGGCAGGTTAATATTATATTTAAGCCTGTAATAGCCTGCTGATTGTCTAGGTCAGTATAGATCTGCCGCACTAATCACCTAACAACACATTACGGACCAAGGGTGGATGCCAGACCCATTTTTAAATCACCGGGGAGTACCGCTGATGTCAATCACAGAGTACCGCACTAATGCATGCGGCGCATGTAAAACGATTATAGTGCCCTCAAAACAGGGCCTCGTGGTTTTCCTCCCAACCTTTTAAATATGCAGGCACTTTTGTCACAGCTTTGTTTGACCTGTCCTTGCGGCTGGATTTTATTGGGCCAGATGTTTATCTGGCGAGATCATTACGAGTTAGTGATTTATGAGGATCAGGCCAAAACGGGTCTATGCATGATGGCTTGCTGGTGTGGAGTCGTATATGTATGACACAAGTACTGCATCAGCAGAAGGGTTGCACATATAAAGCTACTGGGGAAAATTAGATCCTTTGTTTTGTTGCTGCGCATGGTCGTTTTGCAGTCACGGAGATGCTTGCTTTTACTATGCTGGCGAGAAAGAAATAATGAGCTCGCTCGTAAAAAAAAAAAAAAACCTGTCATATTATGTTCTTAAATGTGACACATGGTTTCCAATCTCATTCGAGCACGTCAGTGCGCCGCGGGGACGCGGGAACAAATAAATGCATGCGTGTTTGTTTCTGAAAGCAGGAAGCTACTGCAGGTAATGCCAACCCTCCACCCAAGAGCAAGGACCCACCACACCCACTGAACAGCAGTTACTCCATGCTGAGCGTATTCGCAAACTTGCCAGACAGTAGCTGGCTTTAGCCAATTCCAGTAACTGAAGCCATCATAATAACTACTCACTCTTGCTTAGGGCTCATAAACCAGTTTGCTGCCAGGAACTGGTAGGCTCTATTAATGGCGTTCTAAAAGCGTCAGAACTGTAGTAAACATGACGTACGGCTCAGAAGACCTCTATGGACCTTCAGATTCTCCCATCTAGGGTGGTCACCAGGGTTATAAAAGCAGTTTTACGTGGTTTCCTCTTTAGTAAAAGTACTGTTGTTCAGAAAGAGTCCAACTCCTTCCAAATTGACAAGAGAACACCTTCTAAATGCTCCAAATACTGAAATAAAAGGAGGGAATATCAGTATATGAAGATTAAAGCAACTTACATGCATATTAGAAGTTGGGAGGGATAACTGTTGACTTAAGGAACTGTTTCTGGGTTGCATGGGAGCCTGGAAAATATTTCAGGATTTTTGTAGGCTGTATATAGAAAAGAGTAATCCTTGGGGGTTTTGACAGAAAGAGACAGCACAAAACATAGGACTCGGAGGCCGCCATAGGGGCCTCACCCCAACACCGGTCATACACCAACCGACAAGACAGTTTTGTTTGTTGGAAGAAGTATTTATTTTCAAATATACTTTTATAAACATTCATAAACACAATTTATGGAAGTCATCATATGCACTTTACTCAACTAAAAACATTTCACTGCAAACTTTAATATATATAAACTGTTATAGACGCTACTTGGTAACCATAGATTTTGACAGGATCCCTTCCTGTCCTGAACCTCCTTTGGACCACACAGGGACTGATCGTCACCTGTATCCTTAGGGGGGGCGGTATCCCTGCTTCCTCTGTTCCTTGACCCCTTGTTCAGGGTTCCGCCCCCTCTCCAAACACCACTCAACCAAGGGGTGTACCAGGGCGGCCCAGGGCATGAGCCCCGTGACCACCCCAGTGATCTGGGCTCCCTACCCCCAAACAGGTGTGTCCATCCGCAGGTTGGTCCAGGACTTCAGGATCCTATCTCTGTTGTTATACCGGGGCCCCACCCTTGGGGTCCCCTCTGTTGCTTCCGGTTACTTTATTCTCTCTTTCTGCGCCCTTCCTCCAAGCCTAATAATAAGGAGAGGGTGGGTGGGAATCACCGATGGGTCTGCCTGTCCCTGGGCCGCCGCGCACGAAGTAAGAAGGCCAAGCCTTCTGGGGGGGGCGCTTTTATGCCCCCCCACCAGTGCGCGGCGGCCCAAACCGGTCCAGCACTGCCCCGACCACCGACGCTCTCTCAGCGTCGAACTTCCGCCCGCGCGTCTCGCGAGACGCGCGAGCGGCAGCCCATGGCCAGCCTGCGCACAACTAGTGCGAGGCTCGGCCCCAGCGCCCCCGATCCCTAAGGGGCCGCGCTCCCCCCATGTTGGGGGGGCGCTCTTCCATAGGACTCGGAGGCCGCCATAGGGGCCTCACCCCAACACCGGTCATACACCAACCGACAAGACAGTTTTGTTTGTTGGAAGAAGTATTTATTTTCAAATATACTTTCATAAACATTCATAAACACAATTTATGGAAGTCATCATATGCACTTTACTCAACTAAAAACATTTCACTGCAAACTTTAATATATATAAACTGTTATAGACGCTACTTTGTAACCATAGATTTTGACAGGATCCCTTCCTGTCCTGAACCTCCTTTGGACCACACAGGGACTGATCGTCACCTGTATCCTTAGGGGGGGCGGTATCCCTGCTTCCTCTGTTCCTTGACCCCTTGTTCAGGGTTCCGCCCCCTCTCCAAACACCACTCAACCAAGGGGTGTACCAGGACGGCCTAGGGCATGAGCCCCGTGACCACCCCAGTGATCTGGGCTCCCAACCCCCAAACAGGTGTGTCCATCCGCAGGTTGGTCCAGGACTTCAGGATCCTATCTCTGTTGTTATACCGGGGCCCCACCCTTGGGGTCCCCTCTGTTGCTTCCGGTTACTTTATTCTCTCTTTCTGCGCCACGAGGGCGACCAGGGCCCCAGGGTCCTACGCCCTCCCCACCAGAAAACAAACACTTAGCGAAAAACCACATGTCTGCCATGAATTGGTCAGTACCTGCATCAGATAAATGAACCAAATCCCTATGAAACATTTCAGGTCCTTTCAATTGTCTATGTGGGATGTTCCACAAACGGCCTGGACCAGGGCAAAGCTTTGACATCTCCGCGTTAAGCCGCCTAACTGACACATTGATTGTTCTTGGTTTGATTCCTGGGCCCCATCTTTTCCGTGGCACCATGTGAGACCAGGCGATGGCTGCATTAGGAAATTGTTTAGCAAGCTTTGTTATTTCTAGGAATATTGCCTCTCTGAGGGCTTTTCGCCCCAGATGTACCAGGTCATTGCCCCCAAGGTGAATGATGATGAGGTCCGGGGATTGGAGCCCTGCACATCCGCGAGCCAAATCAACCAGCTGCTGTAGCTGTTTAATTCCTTTGCCGCCAACCCCGCACCACCTGAAGGCCACGTCTAAGTTTGTCGCCGGATTCGGTTTACGGAGCTGCTGCAACCGGTACGCCGCCCGACGAACGAATGAATGCCCCAGTACCCAAACCACACGCGGAGCCATCTACTGCAATAAAGGGAAAATTGTGTGAGGAATGATACAGCATGTTAAGATACACAAACACTCCAAATTAGACCAGTTCTGGCCTAACGTAACGCTTATAACAGTTAGATGACCATCTGCCAATGGCCTTGACTTCAGAGATGGGCAAGCCTGCCCCCGCAGCTACCGTAGCCGCGCCAATCCTGAACGAGTGAGGAGAGTAACCTAAAGGCTCTATGCCTGCTGCCTTTAATGATATTTTCATTACCTCTGTAAATTGGTAGCGCGACAAACAGTCCCCATTTGCGTGTATGAATAGCGCCGTTGATTTTTCTAAAGGGCGCACCTTTAGGTAAGCGTCCAGGTTGGCAACCGGAGAGATAAGAGACCCCTGCGCTGCCCGAAGAGCAATCCTCGCCCCTTTTCCTAATTGATCAGTCTTTGATTTGCGCAGTAGTATGGTGGCGGAGTTATTATTGATTATTACATCTGGCCATTGGAGACCCCCTGCATGGTCGTTCTTGGAAGTACCTAACATTTCCCCAATACGGAAGGCCCCATAGAAGGCCACTGAAAAAGCTGATGTGAATAAGGCAGTCTCAAAAGGGGAGGAAGAAACTACAGCAACTGCACCCAGCAATTTCTCTAATACCTGGGGGGTTATAGGTCGCCTGGAGTCTACTTTGGGGCCCTCCGCTCTTGACCACCCCACCAGAGCCTGCTTAATAATAAAGGCATTGAGTTTCGCATCTTGCCCTCCTAGTTTGGCGAAAAAACGTATGGCTGCCAAGTTGGCCTTGGCGCACGAGACCGGCTTTCCCTTGTTTTTTAAATGTTGCAAAAAGGCACAGATTGCTTCGGATGAAAACCAATCTGAGGAGTTCACTGATTTCAAAAACAGTCTATAATTCAAGAAGGCCCTTTCATATGCCCCCTTTGTTCGTGTCGCCAAAGAAGCCCCTACTAGGGCTGACAGCGCGGGACACCAATCTTCCACAGGGATGTTGGAAACTCTGTCATCCTCTCCGACGCCTGTGGGTGGAACCTCTGAAAATCCTGCATTAATGATCGAGACAAGGCATCAGCTGCATTGTTATTTACCCCAGGAACATGTTTCGCCCGGAAGGTGATGTTGAGTTTCAAACATTGCAGCACCAGATACTTAAGTAGTCTCAGCACCCATCTGCAGCTAGCTTTTTGTCTATTGATTGACTCCACGACTGCCATGTTATCTGACCAAAATACTACTGTCTTGTTTCTCAAAGTGTCCTCCCAAACAGAAACCGCTACAATGATGGGAAATAATTCCAAGAATGCAATATTTTTGGTGAGCCCCAACTCTACCCAACCAGTTGGCCAATCCGCCCGGCACCATGCAGGACCAAGTATAGCCCCAAAGCCCACACTGCCTGCCGCGTCTGTAAATAGGCCAAGAGAAGGGCTGTCGGCAGGGGGAAGAGGCCAGATCACCGCCCCGTTAAAGTCTTGAAGGAATGCTTCCCACACTCTCAAATCATCCCTTACTTCCGCAGACAGTCTGGTGTCATGGTGTTTCTCGGTCAACCCTGCCATAGACCTAGCTATGGATCTGGAAAAGGGGCGGGCCATGGGAATGATCCTCAGGGCGAAATTTAATTGACCCACCAGGACTTGCAATTGGTGCAGGGTGACTTTGGAATGGGATAAGACAGTTCTGATGGACCCCTTAAAAACTTGAAGCTTGTCCAGAGGAAGGAGACACTCCCCCGCTACGGTGTCAATTTCTATGCCCAGGAAAGTGATGCAAGTGGAGGGGCCTTTTGTTTTTTCTTGGGCTATTGGGACCCCGAATTCCCTGAACATGGTTGTCAGAGACTGCAGGGCCCAAAGGCATTTGTTTGACTCAGGAGGGCCCAACACTAGGAAATCATCCAAATAATGTATAACATTTGCATGACTTGTACGCCTGGTGAAAATCCATTGCAAAGCAGAACTGAACTGTTCGAAATAACTGCAGGACACACTGCATCCCATGGGCATACATTTGTCATAAAAATATTCCCCATCAAATTGGAATCCCAAAAAATGGTAATCTGCAGGGTCAACTGGCAAAAGCCGGAAAGCTGCTTCGATATCTGTTTTCGCTAGGAGCGCACCCCGCCCAAGACCCCTCAGCAACACTAGTGCCTGGTCTACGGTAGCGTAACGCACTGAACATAAAGTCAGGTCTATTGCCTCATTCACTGAGGCGCCGCGTGGGGCTGATAGATTATGGATCAGTCTGAACTGTCCCGGCTCTTTTTTGGGTACTACTCCTAATGGGGAACAGACAAAATTAGCTGTGGGTGGGGAAGTGAAGGGGCCAGCCAGTCTCCCTAGAGCGCATTCTTTTGCAATTTCTCTAGCCACCACGCCGGGGTTTTTTATGGCAGACATAAGATTTCTGCAGTGACCTAGGGTGGGGACCTGGGATGCTGGAATTCTAAAACCCTGTGAAAAACCTTTAATCAGTAGTTCAGCTGAAGCCTTGACTGGGTAAACCTTCAGCCAAGGCAACAAAAACTCTAAGTGAATGGGAGAAGGCAAGGAAGAACTAGGTACTGGATTTACTCCCTTCCTTAGCTCTGTCCTTTGCTTTTTTAAGGCATTTAAATTCGGGGTGAGAGGGGTGCCCACAAAATGCACAGGAGTGCCTGAATTTCCACGTCCCAGGGGGGCGTGAACATACTTTCTTGTTAAACGCCCAGCAGGACCCTTTTTTGTCGCTTGTATACTGTGCTCGAAAGGGCTGCTTGTTGGGTAATTTGTTGTTCACGCACTCCAGCCAAACATTTACTTCAGTCTGGTCCCAACCAATTGCTGGATCCTCTAACTTTGCCCACCTGAAATCACGGTCATACTCCAGCCAAGCGTTCCCACCGTACATATGGTGAGCTTTTAAAATTTTGTTTGCATAAAATATCATTGACAGACCAATGTCAGGTTTCTTTTCCAGCATGACTGACATAAACACATTAAACCGAATAACCAATTTGTAATATTCTCTTCTATCTTTGGTTTTTTATCTGTATATGATGAAGCTTTAGTATCTTTATCCTTTGATTCTACTTCCCTTCTCTTAGCCCTTACCAGGCTAAAAATGTCCACAAAATCCCCTTTCCAAATTTTTTCCTTGATTTCAGAAGCCACATGTGCAGCTAACTTCCCCGGCCTAGATAGCAATGTGTCTGCACCCGTGACTTCAGCTGGTGTTACTATGGTGTTACCACCCTGTTCTATGACCTTACCATGTTCTTTTCCACCTGGAGGAGTCTGTGACAGCGGGCCCGGTGCCTGGCTGACACTGGGGCCTGAGGTCGCCACCTGCAATGAAGGAACATTACGCGCTGCTACCAATGCCTCCACTTGGCGCTTAAGTTCAAGTACCGAGTTCTGCAATGGGTCACTAGCCCATGGGGTAGTGGGGTGTGGTGTTGGCACTGGCACAGTGAGGATGGCCAACATCTGTGATACTGACGCCAATGTTTGGGTTGTCAGGTCCTGGGATGCCCCTGGATGGGCCCTAGCCGCCTGCCCCTGTTCTGTGACTGCGCTAGCTCCTGGTGCCACTCCCTGCGCAATGGTTAATGCTTGTGTGGGTACATCACTGGCTGGTGCTGCTAATGCTGCTACAGAACGCCGTATATCCGCCAGCATAGCTTCCACACCCGTGCTAGATTACCTTACCCCTGCGTGATGCCCAGCAATTTCTTCAGAAGGCGCAGCCGCTGCAATACTGGGGGTCACCACTGTGACTAACTCAATCACAGGGGTTGGGGGAGGGGTCAGAACTGCCTGAGGCGTAGGCTGTTGAACTACCGTCTCCCCAGTCTGTTTTTTATTCCTACGCTTAACTGGGGGAAAAGCTGCGGGTGGTGCTACGTTCGCGCGGCGCAGGCGGGAAGCCCTTACCTCACCGTCATCTCCATCTGAAGGAGCAGCCTCACCTTCTGAATCCCCGCCCCCTAACTTAGCTAAGACCAATTTTAATAGCTGGGCAAGATCAGGATATGTGCCCTTCCTCTTACCTCCTCTCACCCTATTAGCTGCCATAATGCCAATATTAGGTAAACAAGTTGTAAGCAGTGGTAAGGCAACTATCTAAGTTATTAACCTAAAAGGAATAATCTGTTAGCCCAATGCCAACAACGCTTTTGCACAGTACAGTGGATATCAGTCCTAGGACACTGTCACGCAATGCGCAATCAAACACAATCAAATTAATGACAAAATTATATCACAATTAAATAAGCACCTTCAACAATTGAATATATGACCCCCTTTCGCTTTACCACACTGCTGAAGTGAAATGGGAGGAGAACAAATATCTGTTGGCACAAACACTTTTTTGCCCCAGCGCCACAGCCCTCTCCCACGTGCCACACAAAATGTTTCAACCATTAAAAGTAGGGAGAAACCCTTTAACTCACTGACCTGGGGTGGACACAATATTTAAAAATATATAGGGAGAAACCCTTTAACTAACTAACCTGGGGTGAAACCCCTAGCAGGTGAGAGCGCGCACAGAACAACCTCCTAACAACGGAGTTAGCCTCCGTGCGCTCACTCACCTCGCTTTCCTTTTATTGCCCACACGAGACTGACGAGGTCGCTCCCCTGCGCCTGTAATTACGCGTCCGATTTGCTGCACCCGAAGAACTCCGGTAATCCTGCTCCCCTTCTCGCAGGTCCGTCCTCAGGCGCCTCCCGGCGTGTGCTGGATTCGAACTCGGATCAAGGATAGCCTGCTGCCTCCCAGGCACTCGCCCTCGCCGCCGTGCTGCAACTCTTTACCGTCCTTTTGTCCAATCGCCGATGGGTCTGCCTGTCCCTGGGCCGCCGCGCACGAAGTAAGAAGGCCAAGCCTTCTGGGGGGGGCGCTTTTATGCCCCCCCACCAGTGCGCGGCGGCCCAAACCGGTCCAGCGCTGCCCCGACCACCGACGCTCTCTCAGCGTCGAACTTCCGCCCTCGCGTCTCGCGAGACGCGCGAGCGGCAGCCCATGGCCAGCCTGCGCACAACTAGTGCGAGGCTCGGCCCGAGCGCCCCCGATCCCTAAGGGGCCGCGCTCCCCCCATGTTGGGGGGGCGCTCTTCCAATGTCCCTGGAACAAGCGACTGGGACACGGACCATACAGGTGCACGAGCATGTTGCTGCCTTTGGACTAAGTGTGACTACAAGGGGCAACCCCCCCACCGTTAGTTCCCAGACCAGAGGCTATCCACCTTTTTTCGCAGGGCCATACCCCCCTCTAATTCTCCAGGTAGGCCAATTTTCTTAGAGCACTTATCTTTCCCAACAAGCATACAATTTTGCTCCCCACCTTTAGGGATCCCTGACCCTGATGAATGCCCCAGACCTTTTTGGCTCCTAGTGTGGGCAGAAACATGTTGGTCCCGATTTTTTAGACCCCTTGAGTCATCATACTCAAAGGAATCCCCATCCCCACTTTTACTCTTACCTACAAACACCTACATTAAAACTTCTTAACAAAACAGGTGATTTGTAAGGTTATTTTATTTTTCACTACCTTTATCTGGATTCCTTGTATTATCCAGCAAGATTAAATCCAACAAGGTTGAGTCTGACCAGGTAGTATCATCTTACCTGGGTGGGGCTAGGTGGTCATATGATGAAGCATGACACTATAATGTGTGTGAGACCACCTAGTCCGTAAAGGGAACTCCCTCAAAGGTCCAGCTACACTTCACACCCACAGATCCTCTTCCATTACGCACTTAATCAGCGCACTTTGAAAAGGCCACAAGAGACCTGTTCTCTCCTATACCACCCCACACACCGTGTGTTTTTGCAGAATGTCCAGGGAAACATCATGGAGAACACAGGAGAAAAGAGCTACAGATCCCAGACTGTTCTTTGGTTTCTGTAGTCATGCATTTCTGTTGACCTCATTAAGAAACATTAACAAAGCGCTGTGGGGGCATAACTTTTCCTTGTTAATTGGATTTAACTTTTTAGGCCTCTCAGAAGTTAATTAGATCCTCGACAGAAGAGGGTTTTGTTCTATCCGTTTAACACAAGCCCAAAAAGTCATTTGGGGCATTCTGACCTACTTTGTAGCAGATACTCTCAGAGGCCACTGGGTGTGCCACATTTGGGATATGTCTCAGGTTCCTGTGATTTGGAGATACAGCAATTTGCTTCTGTCTTCTATCTTGTCAACTAGAAGGCAAATCTTGTTGGAAATTAATTTGCCATTGCGAAGACAGGTGAAAGCAAGATGGAGTAGAGTATGAGTAGGGTAGGTAGTTCTGTCACAGCAGGGGGTGTGGAGAAGTGTGAGGAGGGAACAGGTGCAGGGAATAGGATTGAAAGAGGATGGCCTCTCTGAGATTCCTGAGCAAAGGTAGTTACAGGAGGATATAGGTCATACTGTGGCACTGATGTACACAAAGGGGACACTGAAAAGCGGGTCTATGAGAGAAGAAGTATGAGTTAAGGGGAGAAAGAAGCAGGCATGGTGAAAAGAAAATATGCCAAGAGAATGGTGAAGCAGATGGTTCCAGGTACACCAATAATAGTTAGGCAATGCCTGATGGGCTGGTCTGACAGGTCAGTCTGTAGTCCCTTTCTTGTTGGCTGGTTGTGGGCCTGTCTTATGGTCTGGTAGGCCAGATTTTACTGTTGATTTTTCCCTGATATTTCCACAAATGCCTGTAGCAAGCGATTATCCATACAGCCATCCTTGCCTCACAAAACAGTTGTACAGCATGCCTTTAAGCGCTCACAACTCCCCTAATTTGTAAATTGTGGCCATTTTTTAACTATCTGATTAATTGATGGGGGCCACTTTTATTTTGGTACCGGGCCTATTTCCTGTCCCCTGATAATATTTCTTAAAATGGTGCTGTAATGGCGCTGTAGCAATAGCGTGCTAAAATGCAAACACAGGCCAGTGGCAGGAAATGAACGTAGGAGATGGCCTGGAAGCCGGGACATGGTCGAAAAACATTGTCTTGGCTTATGAAACACGACGATTGCTATTTTGAAGATACGGAATTAACTGCACCGCATGCCATCTGTTCTCGCATCAATTAACAACATGAAGCAGTAACTCGGAGATCCCACACAGTATTAATCTATATGTGGACACTAATTGGCATCTGCATATTTCGAAGTACACAACCCTAGCCATGCTCTTTCTAAATGTATTCACTTTTGTTGCCCATCAAGTCCATTGCTCAGATGGCATGACCTGTTGTTACCAAGAGTGTTAGAAATGGGGTCTCTTGTTGACAGTGGTTTGCCACCTGTCCAAGTAGGGACTCTCACTCTAGTCAGGGCAAGGGAGCCACACAACTAAGATAACCCCTGCTCAACCCTTTGGTAGCTTGGCACAAGCAGTCAGGCCTATCTAAGAGGCAATGTGTACAGTATTGTACACACACACACACACACACACACATAGTAACACAGTGAAAACACTACAAAAGGACTCCACACCAGTTTAGAAAAATAACCAATATTTATCTGAATAAAACAAAATCAAAATGACAAAAACCCAACATACACAAGTAAAGATATCACTTTTTAAAGGTTTCAGTGAGTTTTAATCCATAAGAATCAATGGTTGTATCTTTTTAGCACAAAGTACCTGGGACGCGTCAAAAAAAATAAATATGATGCAGGCCACAGGGGAGGTGAGGCACTGAAAAGCAAAGCAATGCATTGGTTCTTTACCGTGCAGGGATGGTGATGTGTCAATTCTTTTCTCACAGGAGAGGCGATGCATCGGTTCCTTACTTGCAGGGGAGGTTATGTGTCAATTTTTTCCTCGCAGGAAAGGCGAAGTGTTGATTTCCAGCCATGCAGCCTCGGTTCCTCACTGCGGTGCAGGGTTCAATGAGAAATTGATGCCCCTGGGAGGATGCGTGGAAAATCCTGACACGCTGTGTTGATGGAACATCGGGGAAACAGGTGCTGCATTAATTTTGCAGCCATGGGATAGGCACTGCGAAGATTCTCCAGGCTTAGGACAAGCGCTGTGTTTATTTTTTTTGCAGCAGCATGTTGATGCATGGATTTCTTCCTTCAGGTGATCAGCTTACACTTCCAAGGGTCCAGGGACTAGAGCTGGCACCACTTGGCAAGTTAGGACTCTCAGCAGGAGAACCCAGACACTGGCAAGTTAAATCTTTGATGTCCCTGAGATTTCTTAGCAGGAGGCAAGCTCAGTTCAAGTCCTTGGAGAACGCTGGAAAGCAGGATGTAGAAAGCAAAGCCCAGCCCTTTCACTCCCAGGACAGAAGCAGTAAGCAGCAGGCCAGCACAACAAAGCTACAGGCAGAGTTGCAGTCTCTCCTATGGCATGGAGCTCTTTTACCTGGTAGAATGACCTCAATCCAGAAGTGTTCCAACTTTGTGGAGTCCGAGGTCCAGTACTTATACCCATTTCTGCCCCTGAAGTAGGCAAACTTCAAAGAAAAGTCTTTGTAGTGCACAACATCCTGCCTTTCTTGCCCTGGCCCCAGATACCCTGTAGGGGGTTGTGCACTGTCTTCTGTAAGGACAGGCACAACCCTATTCAGGTAGAAGTATAAGAGCCTCCCGCCACTCTAGGTCAGGAAGACCCATCAGGATATGCAGGGCACATCTCAGCTCCCTTTGTGTGACTGTCTAGAGTGAATTCACAAATAGCCCAACTGTTATCCTGACCCAGACGTGTAGTTCACAGACAGGCAGTTGTACAGAATAGTTAAGCAAGAAAATTCCCACTTTCTAAAAGTAGCATTTCCAAATTCACAATTTAAAAACAAACTTCACCAAGAGATGCATTTTTAAATTGTAAGTTCAGAGACCTAAAACTCCTTATCTCTATCTGCTCCCAATGGGAAATTACACTTAAAAGGTATTTCAAGGCAATCCACATGTTACTCTATGGGAGACAGTCAGTCCTTGCTATAGTGAAAAATGAATTTAACAGTATTTCAGGACATGTAAAACACAGTAGTACATGTCAGACCTTTTAAATACACTGCACTCTGCCCATTGGGCTTCCTTGGGCCTACCATAGGGGTGACTAGGGAAGGTGGTACAAGGGAAGGTTTGGACCTACCAAGTGGGTGCACTTGACAGGTCGAAAGGCCAATTTAAAGCTGCACACACAGGCACTGCAATGCCAGGCCTGAGACATGTTTGCAGGGCTACGCACGTGGATGGCATAATCAGTGCTGCAGGCCCATTAGTAGCAAATATCCCAATCATGGATACCACTCACCAATAACATTTAGACAGAGAACGCTTGCACTTTAGCACTGGTCAGAAGTGGTAAAGTTCCCAGGGTCCTAAAGCCAGCAAAAAACGAAACTTATCGCAGGATCAAAAACAGGAAGGTGGAAGCAAATAGTTTAGGAACAGCCCTACAAAAAGGGCCATTTCCAACAGAGAGAAGAGCACGTGCTTCGCGGGGCACCGCCACCAACTGTGGTCATCCTAAAATGATATTTCTAGTTTTTTTCTCCCTGAGCTGCGTCCTCAGAGCAGCACTTTCTGCAATTCAAAAGGACTACTTTTCAATTGAATGCAGTGATGAAGAAAGCGCCTCTTCTGCAGCTGGATACCGTGGTTGATAGTTACAGCGGCTTCCAGCTTCCATCGGGCTGTAAGGGTAAATGTTCAGCTCCGAGGCCGCTTTCAACATATGCTCCATTCCAAAGCCATGTCACTATCGTTCACTCTTCATTGTCTCAACAACGGGGACTGAAAATGCACTCATCGGACAGTTTTGAACAGCGCTTATGCACCAAGAAAGTGCTTAGGCGCTTTACAGTCATTTCAATTCTGTACATCACGATACAACGGGACAAAATATTGTATTTAAACAGCAGAATATTGAATTACGGAACGTGGCAGAGAACCAGTAAAGAACACTGCAGGATGGCAATAATTTGTAGCAGGAAGTCTGATATATTAGGAAGGAACGGAACTGATTTAAGAAGAGGTGACAAAAAGAGCTTTTGGGTGTTTTCTGAAAGTGAACTAAGCGCCCCCAGTCCCTATGTGTAAATCGCACAAACTCTTCAGCGCAGGCTTTCCTTTCGTGTCAGCTGAAAAAAGCAGTTGATTTCTAAAATGAAGATTTGTGTGTAGTTCCAGTCACTTAACCATCAGTCGCTGTGACTCAGTTTTTTTCGTAGACAGAGGAGGAAGAAAATTAACATTTCAGGATTGAACATGTCTGGCTGCTGGGGCAACTCTTTATTTTATGGTATGTTAACTTTGAAAGACTCTGCCAAGCATTTGTCAGATGGCATTTCAGTGTCTTTTAAAATATGCGGTTTCGTCGCTGAGGCCACAGGGTCTTGAGATCGAATACTTTCTCACTATCTGCAAGCTTAAGACATGTTTGTATGTTTATTCTTTAGTTGTCACAAGGCCCCTTGGTGCCTCGAAGTTAATGTCATGGGCATGAGGCGAACACAGCGTCAGACAGGCTGCCACCTAGTGGCTGCTCCACTTCTATGCATTCCGCAGATGGCAGGGGAGTGTGTCGCAGTTTTGATAGGGAGACCTGTGTGTTTACCTACTACTTAAGACTCTAAAAGGCTTAGTTTAGGCCACTCCCACAATCTTAATACCAACTCTTTCAATCCTGGGAGAAAGAAGTATTTTCAGTATGAAAAATGCACATTTCTTTAACATGTAGCAGATTTGAAAATTAAGTAGTCACATTATAGGTTCATTGAGATATAATGAAAAAAGGAGGATTGGTGAAACAAAATATTTGCCCAAGATCACGGAGTTTTGTTAAGCAGGCGTAGTGAAGAGATCCGGGACACGAAATTACTTTGAAAGGTAATTTTAGCTGTACAAAGAGGAGCTCATGCCCAGCAGTCCACCTCCTGTGATCTCCAACATCAACGGACTTACAAGCAGTTGGTTGATATTCACAGTGAGCAAAGCTGGAACATGGAATACACAGTACAAGAAAACACGTTTACAACCAGCAAGTATAATGAACAATGTACAGAAACCAACAAAGGACTACAGCTATAATAACTGCACTACAAAGGGGAAGCCGGGATTAATCCAGGGTTTTATGATTTCGCTTTGTACAATTAGCCACTAAATGGGTATCTATTTGGCTCCTCTCTAACTTAAATGCCAATGCTTTGTTTTTAACTTTGTACACAAGGGGAGGGGGCTGAGCCAGGGTGGCAGGCAGAAGTGACATCAAAGTTTAGCTCGTTTTGGGTTTGAGGTTCCAAGAAGACCTCAAACTGAGCCAGAGCCCAGAATCTGGCTTGAATCTGGCACGTGCTTTAAGTGGGTGGCCTACCTTTACTGTGCAGTCCTGAGGGTCTCTCTTCCGCCACTCTTGGGTGGGCCACAGAGACCGGCTGCCTGTAACCAGAGCACGCTGCCACTTCTGGGTGTAGGCTGCCTGTACACAGTTCATATTCGTGGGTTGCTCTTCTGCCACTCTTGGGTGGGCTATTGAGACTGGCTGCCTGTAAGAAGTGCATCCGTTCCGCTGTCACCCCTGTTTGGGCGTAGGCTGCCTGTAGGCAGTGCAGCCCTGTGGGGTTCTCTTCTGCCACTAGTGGCTGTCTGTCAGTAACCAGTGAATGTTGCAGGCTGCTGTCCCTCTATTACTACTGGGCGGGTGTAGGCTGCCTGTACATAGTTCATATTCGTGGGTTGTTCTTCTGCCACTCTTGGGTGGGCTATAGAGACTGGCTGCCTGAAAGAAGTGCATCCGTTCCTCTGTCACCCCTGTTTGGGCGTAGGCTGCCTGTAGGCAGCGCAGCCCTGTGGGGTTCTCTTCTGCCACTAGTGGCTGTCTGTCTGTAACCAGTGAATGTTGCAGGCTGCTGTCCCTCTATTACTACTGGGCGGGTGTAGGCTGCCTGTACACAGTGCTTATTCGTGGGTTGTTCTTCTGCCACTCTCGGGTGGGCTATAGAGACTGGCTGCCTGTAAGAAGTGCATCCGTTCCGCTGTCACCCCTGTTTGGGCGTAGGCTGCCTGTAGGCAGCGCAGCCCTGTGGGGTTCTCTTCTGCCACTAGTGGCTGTCTGTCTGTAACCAGTGAATGTTGCAGGCTGCTGTCCCTCTATTACTACTGGGCGGGTGTAGGCTGCCTGTACATAGTTCATATTCGTGGGTTGTTCTTCTGCCACTCTTGGGTGGGCTATAGAGACTGGCTGCCTGTAAGAAGTGCATCCGTTCCTCTGTCACCCCTGTTTGGGCGTAGGCTGCCTGTAGGCAGCGCAGCCCTGTGGGGTTCTCTTCTGCCACTAGTGGCTGTCTGTCTGTAACCAGTGAATGTTGCAGGCTGCTGTCCCTCTATTACTACTGGGCGGGTGTAGGCTGCCTGTACATAGTTCATATTTGTGGGTTGTTCTTCTGCCACTCTTGGGTGGGCTATAGAGACTGGCTGCCTGTAAGAAGTGCATCCGTTCCTCTGTCACCCCTGTTTGGGCGTAGGCTGCCTGTAGGCAGCGCAGCCCTGTGGGGTTCTCTTCTGCCACTAGTGGCTGTCTGTCAGTAACCAGTGAATGTTGCAGGCTGCTGTCCCTCTATTACTACTGGGCGGGTGTAGGCTGCCTGTACATAGTTCATATTCGTGGGTTGTTCTTCTGCCACTCTTGGGTGGGCTATAGAGACTGGCTGCCTGTAAGAAGTGCATCCGTTCCGCTGTCACCCCTGTTTGGGCGTAGGCTGCCTGTAGGCAGCGCAGCCCTGTGGGGTTCTCTTCTGCCACTAGTGGCTGTCTGTCAGTAACCAGTGAATGTTGCAGGCTGCTGTCCCTCTATTACTACTGGGCGGGTGTAGGCTGCCTGTACACAGTGCTTATTCGTGGGTTGCTCTTCTGCCACTCTTGGGCAGTCGTAAAGCTATAAGAAACAAAGGTCCCTAAGTGTACACATAACAGAGTAATGCCCTATGTGCACAATAATAATGCACAGGGAAAAGTCAAAATAATCAGTAATTTATTTGTATGAAAAGGTTCACATTGTTAATACAGTATTGCAGATATTATGTAACAGTCTTGGACGGAATTCATATGCGAGCGAGGTCTAATCCTCGAGTTGGTTGAGGCCACTGTGGAGACTGACTGTTTTCAGGCTCTATTTCAGTTCCTCTTTGTTGAGAATGTGAGGTCACCTCCACGTTCTAGCATTTTTTCTGCATCAATAATCTGCCATTCTAAATCTTTCACGCTGTGGCCAAACATTTCGAAATGTTCCACCAAAAGTGCGTGTGATTTTGCATCTGAGTCGGCTTCTATGCTGGCATATTCTAGTTCTCACTTTCTGTGTTGTTGGCCCCACATAAACAAGGCCGCGGGGCAGAACAGTGCGTAGATTACATTTGCAGTGTTGCAATTGGTGAAATGTGAAAGAGTCGTTTTTTCAGTTTTATATACAAATCCCTTGGTAACAATTGTGAACTCACACACGTTGCAATTGTGGCATTTTCTGTGGCCCAACAAAGGGATCAGACCCCACATCTCATGTAAAGTGTGAGTTGTGCTGGATGAGGGTATGCATTCTCTCACTAGATGGTCTTTAATCTTCTTATTTTTGCGGGATGCAAAAATGGGGCATGCAGTGGTTAAAGCACCTGCATTAAGAACATTCCAGTGGTCTAAAATAGCTTTCTTAACTAGGTAAGAAATGGGTGCGAAAGTGGTCATGCCTGAATCGTCTCTTATTCTAGGAATCAACAGTGACCCCCTTGGGCTGACCATGCTCTCTTAATGAATCTAGAAATCAGTTTGTGTGGGTACCCTCTCAATAGCAATTTAGTTTTTAGAGTTTCTGCTTCCCTGAAGAAATCTTGTTTGAAAAAAACAGTTTCTTCTAATTCTGAGAAATTGGGAGTATGGGAGGGAGTCGCGTAGTGCCCTGGGATGGTGAGTGGAGTAGGGTAGAAGAGTGTTACTTTCTGTCGGCTTGTGGTATAGCATCATGTGTAATGTACCATTATGTGTTCTGATAATTAGGTCTAGGAAAGGGATCTCCTCTGCTGTATTGAAAAGTGAATTTGAGGCCTTTACAAATACCACTGGGCCAGGTCACAAATGAGGTGAGTGCAAACGTACTCCCTCTCCAGATAAGGAAAATGTCACCAATATATCTCTTCCAGGTCACTATACTTTTGTGGAATGAAGTAGCGTCTGTCAGAATGGTAGTAGTCTTCAAATTATCCATAGCAAAGTTGGGGGCATAAACTGTGCCCATGGATGTTCCTTTGATCTACTAGTAGAAAAGGCCATTGAATTGGAAGAAATTTCTTGTGACGGTCAAATGCAGGAGCTCAAGAATGAAACCAGATGGACTGTGTGAGGCTGTGTGTGCTTCTCAAGGGTTTGGGGAATTACCTCTCTCCCTCCTGCCTTAGGGATATTAGTATTTAGGGATTTTATGTCCAAGTTGCAGAGAAGTCATGTATTATAATCAAAAGTCATGTTTTCAATCTAGTTAATAAAGTGCATGCTGTCCTTAACATAACATCGTGTAGTAGGCACAAAGAGTCAGATGTACGACCATTCCATTTTGCGAGTCTCTAATTGTGATTCATTGCGAATTGCAATTTGAGACTCGCAAAATGTAATGTACAAATGTGTCTCAGCCATATTTAGCGATTCCAATGGGATCGCAAACGATCTACCTCATTAATATTCATGAGGTAGGTCGCAATTTGCGACCCCGTTGGGAATGGCCGCATTAACAGGTGTAGTGGCCTGCTGAAGACAGCAGACCACCATGTCTGTGACTGCTTTTTAAATAGAGCAGTTTTTGTAAAAAATGCATCCCATTTTCCTTGAAGGGAAACGGAATGCATTTCAAACAAAAAAAATGAAGTTTTCTTTCAATTTTTTTTCCAGAGTAGGCAGTGGTCCGTGGGACCACTACCTGTCTTAAGAAACATTTTTGCTTCCATTCGCAAAGGTTCCTTCCAGTTTGCGAACGGGTTACCACCTTCAAGTTGGTGGCAATTGCCATTGTTTCGCGACCACATTCACAGTTGCAAAACAATCTTACATACCACTGCGACTCATTACTTGGGAAGGGAAGCCCACGGCACGCCCCTTCCAAATAGTGACTCACAAACGTATTTTGCGATTCGGTAAATAGATTATGCCAGCATGCAGCACTGCATGGTATGTTTTGAGATATTTGCAATCGTCCATGTTTATGTTAGAAACTTGTCCTTTACCTCTCTGCATTGCACTCACTCATTGGGGACGTCTCCACCTATTGGATGGTTCACCTAGTTTACCTACTTAGTACATTACACAGGATTATCAGCATGTCCTCATCACAAGCGAATTACAGTTGTTCATTCGATTAAGAGCCTCAAATGCATAATTGGAACTAATTCCTTCTTCTTTTTCTCCTTACTCTCTATACTTTTCATCCCTTAATTTTGCAGGTTGCAACATGTATTCATTGATTTATTGTATATAAATTATGTAGCCAGGCAAATATTGTATTTTCCTGATGATCCCACATGCTTAGGGGATCGAAACGTCATCGACCAAATCACTCTGATGCATATGAATTTATAAAATTGCTCTTTTGGGTGCAGTATTGTTTTGTTTTAATAAGACATGTGCCATTTTGATTCTATGTAACTCTTGATGTTGCAACCTTGATCTTATGCCCGTTTGTTTGTGTAATACCTGCTTTGGGGCACCCCTTAGGGGTACTTGCCCCCAAAAGAACAGATTTTAACTTTTTCATACAAATAAATTACTGATGGTTTTGAATTTTCCCTGTGCATTATTATTGTTCACTTAGGGCATTACTCTGCTATGTGTGCACTTAGAGACCCTTGTTCCTTATAGCTTTACGACTACCCTTGGTCCCAAGGTACATTTGCGACTTGTTATAGGTTAGGCATAGTCACCTACAAACATAAGTACTATCATCCTCAAACCAGCAGTCTTGCCCAGAGCAAGAGTCCAACTACGACATGGCACCACCAACGATGGTGTTCAGGCACTAATTTATGGGTACCCTGATTATCACTGTCTCACAGATAACAGGTACCCTAAGTACCATTATACGGAGATGTCCGTGGTCTTTGGGAAAATCCTCCTCAGCTGAACAGGGAACACCTAATTAGGCTGTAGGTTGTTCGAACTCTTAAAAAGGACTATCCTCCCCACTTGGTGTTCGATCTCTTCACCCATTTCACAATATGGCTAACGACATAGACTTTCCCGAGAGTGCTAGACAAGCATCAACATTACACCTAGTAGCACATGGGGTTACAGAAGAGGGCGGGGAAGTCACTTTCATAGTAGAAGCTAATGAAGCTTACCAAACAGAAACATTTTATTCTTGGGTCACCTTTTCGGAGGAAGACTGCAGAACACTTACATTTCACACATAAATAATTGCTAATGTACCACAGCGGTACCAAGCATACCAGTATCATGAAATACCGCTCACTTATCAGGAGCATCAGAACTGGTTTGAAGGCGCCCTACCACATGTAATACAACAGGTGAGATTAGGTCCTTTAATTAATGACGGACCTACGTGGCCTATGTTTGCCACATACACACCTCACCCGGGTATACAAAATTTGCAAACCACAGATCTGCGAAACTTATATAATTAAACAGTAATATTATATAGACGGCTCTTTCAGTTCGAAATGCGAACTTTGAACACAACACCAGCGCTTCCAGCACCACCAGCACCTGGAGGATACCAATTGGCTACTGGGATGAATCCACAAACAGTACACACTATTATGGGTAAAGTACCCACAGAGCGGGAGAAAATACCTTACTGGATAGCCCAGAAAACAAATCAACTGGAAGCTGCGTTTCCCCATACGGGACCACAGGAGAAACATAGAATTCTCACAATGTGCTTGCCCTTTGGGATGGTTCTCTCGGTGGATGACTGTGCCACATGGGGTACAGTCCTCGCTGCAATATATACTACCAAACATGGTACCCCAACACTTGCCAACTTACCGGAAGTGTTAAAACAAATACAGAATGAGCATGGGGCAGCACCTGCCCTAGATTTGGGGATGAAATTAATGCGTAATTTCGACGCGGTATCCTCGATTATACTTAGTAACATCAAAGGGGAAGTGGTAGCACTGGCTATATGCCAGTGTCTCCGAGAAACTCCACATTTGGAACATGCGAGACAGCAACCAAAAATGATTTCCGATACCTATACTAGTATAGGACGGGATAGTCTAGGAGCCAAGCCAAGGAAGCTGGAAGTACAGAGTACTGCCCCTAAGAAAGGTACGAAACAGACGCAAGAAGGTTTGAAAAAGTGCTGGGAAAAGCCAAGACAATTTAAAGACAGACAGAAGCAGAGACCAGACTCTCCACATCCGGAGAACTCCAAAAGGAGCTACACTCTCAGAAATAGGGAGAATATTCAAACTCCTGATAGATATACTACTTCACTTCCCTCTCGTTCCTTTCAGGATGCTCCGGATAGGTGTAGCAAGAGAGGGGGCCGTCCTGACTGACGTCCTGAATACGTGAAACAAAAGAAAGACTCACCCCAGTCTACAGTCAAGAAAGAAGAGAAGACTTTGCAACAAAAGCCACAGTTTAAAAAGAAAAAAGTGGCAACCCTATCAGTAAAAAATTTTAGACAGTGCAGCAGAGGTCCCGATATGTCACCAGAGTCTGAAAGATCATCTGGATGCGACAGCAACTAGCAATTTTTATGATCTATAGATCCAAATTGAGGGAGACGTGGAACGCACCATCTTTTGGGACGAACTTAATTGTGACATCCTATTGGCCGAAAGAGATTGGCCGCCCGAACATGTCCGTAAGCTCCCACATGGGAAAAATGTCATTTTGCCTTCTTTCTCCAATCTTGTTTCAGAGGCGAAAAAGGAAGCCTACGCTGTCAGTTGGGCTCTAGCACAGGCACCTGTACTATATCGCAATCATGTAGGTTAGGACAGGGACTCTCCGTGTCATGTAATACCTATCAGGTCTACACCCCAGCCTCAGACACAATATCCAGTCAAACACGAGGCTAAAGCTCCAATAAGGGAGATCCTCGCTCAGCTAGAATATCAGGGGGTAGTTGAGCCCTGCACCTTTGCAATGAATAATCCATTATTCCCAGTTGCGAAGCCAGATCATTCCTATAGAACAGTCTTAGATTATAGACATTTAAACAGTCATACACGAACATATGCTATACAAAATTCACATAGTACGGCACTGATAAACAATATTGTGCACAAAAAATATAAAACAACGTTGGATATTTCCAACGGGTTCTTCTGCCAGAATTTAGCGGAAGAAAGTCGGGACCTGAGTGCATTCTCATTTGGCTCACAAAAACGCTTTTGCCGTTTACCCCAGGCCTATAAGAATAGTCCAGGGTTGTTTTCGGCCCAAGTAAAATCAATATTACATGATATTGATCCTGAGGTGTTATCCTATGTGGAGCACATTTATCTCACAGACGACGACCTGAACATTCATCTTGTGAGGGTCCATCGAATAAATTTGGGGTTTGTAGAAGTCAGTAATAAATTTAACTTTAAGAAAAGTAAGATTGCCTTTCTCAGTGTAATGTTCCTGGGATACGAGCTATCAAATGAAGGAAAGAGCCTGGCCCGCACTTCCTAGAGATGTGTGCACAACTGCACCCACCAAATATGTTAAAGAAACTACAGTCTTTACTTGGTTTCTTCAATTTTGGCAGAACATACATTCGAGGCTATGCACAAAGTATCAAGCCACTATAAGACTCAAGTCCAGATTTTTCTAGCAGACACTGGACAGTTTAACACACATGCATCCTTAGGGAGTTGCAACAGGACATGCTGGAAGCAAAACATTTGCACACACGTGACAATAAAAAAAATGTGGTCATCAGAATAATTGCTGGTGCCATTGGGTTTACTTATGTCACCTTTAATGAGGATGAGACAGTGCCCATAGCATATAAATCACATTTATACTCAAATGCAGAGCAACGTTTTGCACCCACAGAAAAAATTCTAACGGCGGTTCAGATGGCTGGCATAAAAGAGAGGCCACTTGCCCAAGGGAAACGCAACATTGTCATGACCCCGGTGCCAGTCTTACAGGCCGTCACCAAAGCGAGCATTCCGAACGCAAAAGCATTACATCCACGCTGGATTCAGTGGGCGACTTCTCTGACCGCTACTGATGTTGATTACGTTTTTGATCCAAAACTCCAGACACAAGAATTTCTCCAATACGAACAGGAGTGCCCCGCTCCTCTACATATTCTGCCTTTAGACAAGTACCATACTGTGATTTATAATGATGGTTCAGCTCAACCAGCTGTAGGTACCAAACATCAATACTCAGCTGCTTGCGCTGCAGTGACTGGAGTGATGAAGGATGGCGTCTTCCACCCTCATAACACCTACACGCAGACCCTAGGGGGACTGCACAGCTCAGTTAGCCAAACTCAAAGACCTTATTTTAGCACTAGAAAAAACAGAGACAGGAAGACTAACTTTGACAGTCCGTGTTTCATATTACTGTGTTCAGTCTTACAATGATTATCTTAATCATTGGAAACTGGACAGGTTTAGAGATTCTAAAAGGAACACCATAAAACAAGACATTTTTGGGGAGAGTGGAGGATCTTAAGGATAAGCTACCATGCGTCCATGTAGTACATACATTGGGCCACCAACGTGTAGGAGTACATGTTATCGGTAATACTTTGGCTGACGAAGCAGCCAAATCCACGGTAGCTACAGCTTCTGTGGCTGCAGTAACTAATTCCCATACGAGACTGGATAATGAAATAGTGACTGCCATGAAAGTTTCGGCTGAAGGCAAGTCTCTCCCGAAAGGGTACCCTACAAAATATTCTTATCATATCAGTGCACAGAATGTTGCCCATGCAACACTTCCTGGGGTTGGAGATCGAGCAATCCCCACCCAAGACCAGAGATTAGATCTAGTAAAAGCAGTGCATGAGGGTGTTGTGTCTGCTTATGCTGGTATTTCGGCCACAGTAACACTCTTACAGAAAAGATTCTGGTGGCCAGGTCTATACAAACAGAGAAAGAAATACGTCCTTTGTTGTGACATTTACCAGCAAATAAAGGGCTCTAATATCAAGCGCCCACCACAGACATCCCTCGTAGTGTCCAGCAGGCCATTACAATCTGTGTACCTGGACCATTGTGGTCCACTCCAAACTGGTGGTGCATACAAATACATCCTAGTCGCTGTAGATTCTTGTTCTAGATTCCTGTGGGTGTGGCCGCAGCGGTCGGCTGACGCTCGAACTGTTATAAAAGATTTGCTGATCTTTATCGGTACATATGCGGTTGCAGCATTCTACTCGAACCAGGGCCCTGCATTTGCCTCTAAGGCATTCAGGGACACCATGGGGACGATGGGTGTTGAACTCCATTACTCCTCATCATATCATCCCGAGGGAAATTCGGTTGTGGAGAGGCAGAACGGTGATCTAAAGCAGTCCTTAACAGCTAGAGTATTAGGTTCTGGCCGCAGCTGCCTTTATCACCAATATGGGGTCCAGAGAGCACTGAATAATCTGCCACGATGGTCCTTGGGGGGACGCACTCCCTATGAGGTTCTCTTTGGGATACCTACGTATGTCCCAGATCTTGATGGTTCTAGTATGGTTGCAGCAGGAAGACCTTTTGACATAAATGAATGTCTCACTGTCTTATAGGAGCTTCAGCAATTTCGAGATGATAAATCATCCACCAGGGCTGCCACCTTAGGAATAAGGGATATACCAACAACTTCCACTGGCTGGATTCCTAAAGTTGGGGATCTGGTTTGTGAAAAGATTGCTGTGAAGAAGGAATTTGGTCCCTCCTACATAGCACCAGTCACAGTCCTGGGAATACAAGGTACCAGAACTGTTATCTTGCCACCGTTGCCTGATTCCAGAGGAAACAGATTAGTTTTGATTGACAATGTCAAACTACACCATGTGGCCGATCCTGCACAGTAGACCCAGAGATCCCTTGGGTAGTTCCGGATCCCCTCTCACTACCCAACAGGACATACCTCTTCAGAATAGAGTGACCAACACTACTGTGGACTATGCAACAATGTCCAACAATGTTATAAATTCCTTCTCGACCATGGGGAGGGCAGAAAATGAGCTTTTGCTGGTTCCTGTTACCACTTCACCCATGACACCAGTTCAAGGGTTGGCCATCGTATACACCAATACAACACAGACTGATGGCACTATCTACTATCAGCCTCCACGTGATGCGGACCCATCTACAAGTACTGCACTTGCTCCTGTATTTGCAGAGACTGCCTCTGGTTACTTCATTGACATTGATGACTTTTCTTCAGACTCATCCACTCCAGTGATTGAAAATGTTTCAAAGACACGCAAGCTATATCTATGGCTTAAATTGAATTACTTAATATACCCCTGGAACTATTTATGGTTCTGCCTGACATTTTATACCTTATTTCTATGGATTGGTTTTGTGACTGTTTTCTTCTTGCTTATAAATGGTCATTATATTCCTGAACGTGCCTCTGTAGCGCCTGTGGTTGAAGCCTTAACACCATATAATTCCTCGCTTAAGGTCCGCAGAGACTTGTCCCTGGTGAACATTTCAGCTGCACCCATTACTGATGGGATTGTGTGGGACAAAGTTCCATTTGAAATATACGGGCCTACTGAGATTATCCAAATACCGTATGTATTTAAAACATCTATGACAGATGTTATTACACCCAGTGTTGTATCTGATGATTGGGATGTCCAGACAGTTGATTCTATGCTAACTGAAATGAAGGACTATTCAGTATTTGAAAGTGATGATGTATATGTAAATACAATGAATTATGAGGAAATGTTCTGCTACAATAATTGGGGACATTACTACCTGCACAGTGCAACTACACATAGATCAGTATTTAATTACACACAGTGGGAACATTGTTCAACACCACCAGTGGGGAGCCCGAAAAGTTATTTAGAGAAATTCACTTATTTTTCTGGGCATGACACAAGAAATTCAGATCCATATTTTTTCAAATTGCCTCCTTCAAAAATTAGGAAAATGTTGCCAACGGATACAAAACTGATATATTCAGATTCCTTTGTGTCCCGTCTTGCCGTTAAAGGCTACAATCACTGGAAGAACACTATTGATTTAAAGAGTGTATGGGGAACACAAGATTGGCAAATACAGGGTAGGGAAGCCTTGTTTAGAGCATGCCTGATTCCTGTACAAATGATTTTGTTTACACAACACTGTTCAACAGATGTCCTGCCTCGGGTTAGCAAAAATAAAAGACATGAACACGCCCAGTATCCCCACACCGGCTAAGTTTAATGATTGGCAATTCTTCCTGAATAACACAGAAGAAGAACTAGATGCAAAAGTTCAGGATGGTACATACAATTCTTCACTTTCCAGTCCGGGCGGGTGGTTAGTTTGGCCAATAGACACCAATGGATATCATGTGCGTTTTTTAAATTCCTCAGGGGCTTTCAAGATTAGCCGGCCAGATCCTCACTTTATCTCATGTCAACACGCTGGGATAGTTACTACATACAGTGTGGGTAAACTGGGTTAACAATGGATACAGTCCAACATGTTAGCCGCAGTTAAAGAACACCTTAACACACATTCTGAAAATATAGACTTGCAGGACTTTTTGTTAGGTCCTAGGAAACAGCACTCTAAAAGAATGATCTATGCTATGTATAATGAGATATGGAAACTTTCTCAGATAGAAGCTGCGGCACATTTAAGACAAATAGATAAAGAAAACTTTGAGAAGGCTTTGGCAGTTGTCGATAATGGCATGAACACCCTGTCCAACAGAATTTTTCACTAACAAACATAGTGTTGTCTACGATAGATATCATTCAGACAGACGTGTCCCGTTTATACCATGGACAGAGTCAGCTGCATTCGATTATGCAGCTTGGTTGGATGCTACAAACATTGAAAAATGGCCGTATTCCATTGCGATACATTAACAGAAGTGAATTGTTTGCTGCTTTTAATTTAGCCGGGAAACAACAGTCAATGGCTAAAAGAGAAGCAAGTTTCACCATGTTACATATAGAGAGGTTAGAAAAGTTGCCTTTTACGATAGAGAGTCCTTCGACTGTCTGGCTCCTACATGGCATTATAAATCTGCCCATATCCACCTTTTTTTTTTTTTTTAATTCCTGAAACATCTTGCCGTGGGCAGGTATGAGCGTTTGGGCGATAGCTAAATTAAAGAAGAATGGGAGTTGCCCTTTGATTATAAATGTCTGAAGGGCAAAACAGAGGTCTTTCTCAGCGGAAGCGAATGTGAGACTACTGTTAGTCATTCAATGATCTGCAATCAGGTGTCCCTTCACGGCCATTGTAATGCGAGGATCGCAAACTTGGCCTGTTTTCTGAAGGGTACTCCTGTCTCTTTGATTCGACCAGCATTTCATGTATTTTCCAATGGCAGTTATGTGGTGCTGAGCAATAAAAGCCGTTGCTGCATGCGACTGGGAATTGCCTATACAATTTCGGTCTCTGATGTCGTTACGTGCTGTGGACATGTTTTATTCCCCCCCACACGGGAGATAAAGGTATCAGAAATGTAGCCTCACATTGATACTATTAATGTAAATTATGACAAGCTGAGCAGACTAAAGACACTACTGTTTCAAAAACAGGTCGCGTTGACATCCGCTAAAGAGACCGATGTTCTCCAGATTGCAAGATCATCAGCCGCGATACAATCCCTATTAAATACCAACTTCCCCAAGCACTGGTATCCAGAATTTTCAACGCCTCGAGCAATGCTAGGATTGTCCATTTCTGGCTGTCGGGTCTGGATTTGTGTCAGTCTTCCAGACTATCTTTTGAGTCATCCCGTCTGCCATCCATTCACTATTTTCAAGTGTGCATGGTGGCTTTCCTGTAATTTGGGCATTAATTGGCAGAATACTGCTGCTATTTTTTCTGATTCGTAGTGGTTGGTTCTTTACAGCTACACGGAACAATGGAGCCGCTGCCACCAGCACAACTGTGCCGTGAGCGCATGGTTCAGATCTTCGATGCTTCTTTGCTGGAGGAAGAACTAGAGTGGAATTGGTCGTTGTCATTTTGCCCCTCCTCTGGTGCGTGCAGCCTGACTTTCACTGCATATGGTGCTTCTTTGAACATTTGCCAACAGTGTGTCTTGCTGTCTTGCCAGCGCCTCCTGTGGACCAAGAACTTTTGATGTCCCCGATGAGGGTTCATAAACGGTCGTGCCCCATGAGACTAAGGCTAATTTGCGAGGCCACTTATGAACACTCCATGTTGATTGAGTTGGCTCTTCAGTCTACGAAAATGGCACTAATGCAGGTGGACCTGCACAAGAGACTACTGCGCACTTTTGCTCTGTGAATCCGTCCGCCCAGGTGATCGATCTTACATCAGACGATTTGGCCTCATTTTTTGATGACTTTATAGTCAGTGACTTCGGAGCTACTCTAAGATCATGACTATAGTTCCCCAAAAGAATGATTGGAATTTTTGTTTTTTACCAAGCTAAATCTCGTAGTATGATTCTTACTTTGGCCTGCTGCACTGGTCATGGTTGACATTTAAGTCTCTTTTGTATGTTTTTAGACATTTAATTTTAACTATATTTTTTTAACTTTTGTTTTTATGCTTTGCTTTTAGTCCAGAGCAATTTTTTAGCTTTTGGATTCCATCACCTTCGGTGGCATCCAGTAATGGCGTCATACTTGTTACGGCAATAGGGAAGGTGTTGTGAATCCTAGTTTGTTTTAATGGGATAACAGGAGTTAGCTTAGCCTGTGGCTTGCAGACTCGTGCACCCGCCACCTAGTGACTTTTAACCTACTTAGCTTGCTCTGTCTTAGCTCATTTATTTGATTCATTCTTCTAAGATGGCTGCCTTGTTTATTGGTAGGCTATTTTGTTTAACTTTATGTTATCAGTGACACCGCGCTAAGGTGTCAACTCATGCGACAAAGACAAACAAACTGTAGGTGTTCACATTAGGTACTTTCCCTCTTCACGCTTTTGAAGGAATGTTTATATTAATTACCATCCCAAGCATGCTGTGTTATCTATTGTTTGGGAACAACCTACGTCAGGGGTCCAAGTAGATCTGTATAAATACATCACACTTTAGACAGATAATCAGAGGGATTCCGACCAGATACCATCGCTGCTATCGATGCTGCACGAGGCCTTGACGCTGACCCGGACTTAGTGTTCCTATGGAGTCTGAGCACGAGACCTCATTCCAAGACAACGAGGGTTGGGGGCTCCTTCCAGGGACATGGCATTGGCAGATTAGGTTTAACACACTCAGATCTCCTCTAGGTAGCAGGCTAGGCCTATTATGATAGGGTACTAGGGTATTAGGACATATTATACACTCTATGTCTTCTTGTGTTACTGCAAGATGGTGGGGGTATTCGTAATCATGACTCTTGTCTTTACAATTTTATTTCTTGCACTGATCATTATCCTAATCATTGCGGCCCATGCGATTTACCGTAGATTGCAGATTCTGTTAAATAAACACCTTTAAAACCTTACTGCATCTTCGTTATTGCCTGTGTTTGGTTGAGACATGATGTATCTGTGAGAAAGGGGTAATCTCCGTCGTTAACCACGACACTCCCTGAGATGTCATACTTCTCAGTCTATGTGTAAAGGCTGCCACAAATCACCTTTAACTGTTTGGGTTTTTGGTGAGGTGCTGCTAGCGAGCCGGAGGGGTTGGGACTACAGTTGTGACTTGTTGTAGGTTAGGCATAGTCACCTACAAACATAAGTACGGTCATCCTCAAACCAGCAGTTTTGCCCAGAGCAAGAGTCCAACTACGACAACACATTGTATGTGTGTAACGAGACCTCAAGGTGTAAGTTAACCTCAATCCCACTGGCCTCACACTTATGGTTTGTGGGAACAGTCCAAGAAGGAGATATGTTTTAATATCTTATCTGAAAAGGTACTGAGAACACCACACAATTAACCCTTCTATTGGTTCAAAACCTGCAATTGTGAAACACGTTTGCAATTAAAACTGAAAAATGAACACAAACAAGCCATAAACACATGCTAACAAGCAAGTATAACTGTGTAAAAAATACATCTAGCATAATTTCTTCTCTCACTTGCACAAGTAGAAGAATCTTTTTTTCTAAATTGGATTTAGATGACACTCTTGCAGCCAGTGTAGAACATCTACCAGTACATATGTAAGTGGAATAACAGTCAAAAGTGAACAGCAATTTGGCATCATCAGCATAAGAGACGCTAACCACCCTGTAGGATTCAATGGGCTTACCTAGGAGGGGATGTAGATATTAAATAATGCTGGGATAATAGAGGAGGTCCTTCGGCTCCCCAAAAGCTAACTGCTTGCTGGACGTGGTGAAAGGAGCCAGCCAAATGTCTTGCTTTCTCCCTTCCAAAAAGAAGGGAGATACCAAGGAAAGTGGATGGGAAACCAGGAATATTTTTACATCTGGCCTACAGTTTTGCCTGCCTCACATAATAATAATAATAATAATAAAAAATAAAATAAAAAAAACACACATCAAAAAAGTATATGCAGATGTAAATACACAGATGGGCTTTGGTCAGCCCTCTCCATCCACTAGTCTATTCAACTGTCATTCAATTTTGATTTCGTCCACCACAGCACGCAGCCCAGCCTGGGACAGGGGTCAGCGCATTTCAGCCTTGGGCTCTCTTGCCCGAATAAGGACACTTCAGTGCCAGGGCTGTTGGGCCAATGTTTTACTTTGTCTATGTTTTTCTCTTTCCACTCTATTGTTTATAGTTGTTTAATAAACCTTGGGTATTTAAATTATGATTTAATGTTAGAGTAATTAAAAGCCAATAGTACCTGCCTGTTAGGAAGTACTGACATTGTTCTCCTAAAGTAGTTGACAAAAGTGATGTAATTATTTACATAAAGGTGATAGCGAGGAGACTCAGGTATACCGTCACAGCCTAGCATAGGTAGATTTCAGTGACGGCAGGAGGACATACAGGAGGATCTCATTACAAGGATTTCGTAATTCCAATAGCCCAGTTATAGGAGTTACCAGTCAATTGGAATTACAAGATCCCCAGTACACAGAACTCATTTAAGGGTCACAGCTTTGACCCCTGGCTTGCACCTTGCGACCTCTGGCACTGCCTTTGCTACCTCTGGCCTCAGATGTGGCAAACTCAGTGTCAGGAACAAACTGGCAGCTCATCCTTATGGATGTTGTTGGTTGGAGCTTCACTTTCTCTGCTTTCTTGCAGTCTTATTACACTAATAGTGAATAATGTTAAGTTATTCACTATTCGTGTAATAAGGAATGGAGTACAATTAGGTGGAATATGACCCTCCCAGGCAGCTGAGGTAAGTAAAAAAAAAATTGTGTGTTGTCTGTGTGTGCTTGTGTTTAAAGTGTGTTTGTGTGAGAGTGTGCATGTGTGAATGTGTGCGTAGGAGTAAGCATATGTAAATGGGTGGAAGTAAATGTCAATTGGCGTGCGATGTCACTTCCGATACCCCTGGCATTTTGGGGAATAGACGTTCATAACCCAGTGTCTTCACGAATCAGTAGGTGTTCACCTGGAAGTTTTACAACTGAAAGCAGATACAGTGCCCAGGGGAAAACTAGAGAACAATGACGACATACAGATGAATGTATGTCGGAACAACGTATGCAGGAACCATGCATGCCTGAACAACGCGGTCGGAACAACGACAGTGTTGTTACCATTAATGCCTTTACCATGAATGCCTTAACGATTTTCCGTTGTAAAGGCATTCCTGATAAAGGCATGCGTGGAATGGCATGCATGGTTCCAGCATGCGACCCCTGGCCCCCTACCGCTGGACCCCACCCCTAAAATTACTGCAACCCCACCCCTAAAACCACCCGCACCCTTGAAACCTAATCTACCGCAACCCCCCACCCCGCCCCTAAAACCTAAAATTACTCCAACAACCACCCCTAAAATTACCGGGACCCCCCTACCCGCCCCTAAAACCACCATGACCCTCCACCCCCACCCCCAAATCCTAAAACCACCGTGACCCCCACCCCTAAAACCACCCCAAAAACTTAAATTACCCCAACCACCACCCCACCCCTAAAATTACTGTGACCTCCCACCCCGCCCCTAAAACCTAAAGTGCCCCAACCTCCCCACCCCGCCCCTAAAACTACTGCAACCCCCCACCCGCCCCTAAAACCCCAAAATTACCCCAACCCCCACCCCTAAAATTACCATGACCCCCCTCCTGCCCCTAAAACCACCCCAACCCTCCACCCCCACCCCTAAACCCTAAACTACCCCAAGCCCCTCACCCCACCCCGAAAACTACCACGATCCCCCACCCCCACCCCTAAAACCTAAAATTACCGTGACCCCCCCACCCCGGCCCTAAAATTACCCTGACCCCCCACCCGCCCCTAAAATTACCCAAACCCCCATCCCACACCTAAAATTACCCCAAACCCCACCCTGCCCCTAAAACCACCCCAACCCCCACTCTGCCCCTAAAATTACCGCAACCCCCAACACCTGTCCCTAAAACCATCCCAACACCCCACACCGCCCCTAAAACCACCCCAACCCCCACCCCTAAAACTATCGCTACCTCCCCACCCGCACCTAAAATTTCCCCAACCCACCACCCTGCCCCTAAAATTACCAGAACCATCCCCCTAAAACCTAAAATTACCCCAACGCCCCACCCCCACTTCTAAAATTACCACAACCCCCCACCCTGCCCCTAAAACCACCCCAACCTGCCCCTAAAAAACAAACTACCCTTACCCCCCACACCACCCCTGAAACTACCCCCCAACACTACCCCAGCCCCACCTATCTGATCACGTCCTCTCCGATCCAGAGGCTGTTTTCCTCTGCCTTAACCACGCATGTTCGTTGTTCGGGACATGCGTGGTTAAGGCAGAGGAAAACAGGGTCATTGTTCACGAAAGCGTTGTTCCGCTTTCGTGGAAAACGACCCTCGTTGTTAAGGAGTCGTGGTTTTGGCTGCTTCCCCTTACAGATGGAGACTGGCGTGGAATCACTGATTTTCTAGGAGTTCTAAGGATATGCTGGTATTTCTGCCCCGCAATTACCTATTTTCCTGGTAATTTCACATCTTGAGAGGGTTTCCTCGGGGTGCACGCTGTCTGCCCCAGTATGCTCCCTCTCACCCCTCTGGAGTTAAAGTTACCCCCAAGTATTGGCAAATCCAGGGGAGGTGGAACAATTCAAGTAAAAAAAAAAACAGTGCACTGTTCATTTAGCGATGCCCCGAGTCTCCCATGCAGTAGGCAGTGCATAATTTGTGCTTGTTGTTTCCGGTGCGGAGCACCAGCACTTATTTTTGAGGGCCGGCGCTTAATGTTCTGTCTCAAGCATTTATTGCGCGCAAAAGACACACATGGCAAAGATGGAGAAAGAGAAAAACGAAAAAGCGTCACTAAGGGAGAAAGCAGAAAGCTGTAAGACTGAGCTGAAGGAGCAGGGAGTGGCTATAAATGTATTAAAGAGGCCCGAGATGCCTTCAGGATTACGCTGCCTCAGTATTCCGTGCTCCTTTAATTGCAGCAGCCACGTGTTTATGAGGAGGGCTCTGGGCACCGGCACCTTTTTATTTACAAATTAAGCACTGGCAGTAGGTAAATATGTCCATAACCTTTTTACAATGTTCATACAAACTGAGTATTACTTTAGTAGTGGTTTTCTTTAGTTCTACTTACGTAATTATTCATCAATAAAACATGGCTGAATTTGCATGTGTTTTCGCAAAATACATTTTGAAGAGAAAGCAGGCTTTTATTAAAAAAAAATATGGGAAATCATTTCGATATTCGCAACCTTCATGTTGCTATTTTCAAGCAACAAAGTAAATGAAACATTTTACTATTTATAGTAACTGAAACTCCATATCTCGGGAAAGAAAAGGAAAACACATGCTGTCCTGATATCTAAAATTCAGACCTCGAGCAAGCCTATAGTTCATAAATCGCATTTTGTAAGCTGGAAGGCAGGATATTTAAATGGCCATTGCGGGTGCCAAATAGTGCATTAAGCACAGTATCCTGCATTGCGAATAACACATTAATTGACTTGCCTTACTGTAAGCTGACCCAAGGGGATTTTAATTCCCTTTGCTGACGCCCTACAGCCTCTTGCACCATAGGGTCCCATTAAACCCCTATTATGTATACCGACCTGCACTGCAGTCTATTGTGTATGTTCGTCATTCTACCATAAGTGGCCATTCTATTTTCAGCTGACATTGCCATTACCACTGCACATTACTAGTGCCAGTGTTTATTATAAATGTTATCAAATAAATAGACACCCCATAAGATATTTACTGGTTTCTGCTATAGAACAAAGGTGTATGAATAAAGTGTAAACTTTCACTTCATACACTCTACATGTTAATGGGCTCCAAGGTAGTAAAATTTGCATATGAATGTAAACCTCATTTTGGAACATATATATTTCCCTTTAAATTTATTTAGAACGTTTGTGCAAAGTGCTTAATATAATTTAGCAAACTACGTAACATCATGTAATTATGTACAAAAAGTTGGACTTGGCACTTTCTGCAGGGTCAGTCCCAAACCTTTTGCCTTCACCCTCCTGTTTTCCGAACCAGTTTCTGTTGGCTTTCAGGACTCTGGCCACTTTACCACTGTTGCCGCGTCATCATCCACAAGGACACCATCAACTGCACCATGTCCGCAGACAAAAACACACCGTTCATAGAAGACATGCACTGCAGACTGCAAATAGACGAAAAAAACACCAAAGGACCACTGGTGTCATGACCACCCCCTAACATGGACTACCTTCAGCCACCTCATCACAGACTTAATAGCTCCTCTTGCCATCTGCTCCAACCACTTCACCCTCAGCAACCTCAATTTCACCCAAGTGACTAAGTACCTTAACTCCACAGCCGTGCTCGAAAGCCTCAACAACATCAGACTCTCCCAGCTTGTCCAAGGCCCTACTCACACTGCACCACACACCCTTGACCCCATTTCCCCCCCCCCCCCCCCCAGTGACAAGGTAAAATCCAGCTATATCACTCCGTTCACTTAGATGGAACCACTCCATTGTTCACTTCCTGGTTAGCATGCCACAAACAACCAAACCAATAAGACCCAGCATACCCAGAAGCAGTTGGAGCAAAATAACTTAAGAGGATTGGACTAGCATCTTCAGAACCAACAAAAAAGTCTCGACCAACGACCTGAACGACGACATGACAAATTCAGCAGATGGGTCTCAGGCTGCACTGACGCCCTAGAACAGCTCAAGAGCAAAGAACACCAAACATAAGAGAACAAACAAACAAGCCAGTTGGTACACCAATGACCTTAGAGAATCCAAACGCCACTACAAACAGCTGGAGAGGAAATGGTGAACCAGCCGAGCCACCACTGACTGAAACACCTACAAGTCTGTGCTGAAACATTACCACCACCAACTAAGAGGTATGGATAGAAGCACTGAGAATAGAAACCAGTGCCAAAAAGCTATTATTAATCATAAAAGAATTCTCTAACCCCACAGCCTCTACTAACACCATCACAAAGAATCTGCAGAGATCTCTCCAAGTTCTTCCACAACAAAATATCAAAGAGCTTCCGCAACTTCAAATCCCAGCCCAACCCTGAAGACTTCACTGAACAGCGTCAACCACTACACTGCCAACGAGGACAAATACCTAAATAATTGAACCTAGTCACCAGCGAAGTCATAGCCACAATCATGATGTACATACAGCCAGGAACCCCTATGGACCTTTGCACCCACTACATCTACAACATGGGAGGAACCACGATCAGCTCCGTGCTCACATATATCATCAACACCTCCATCAAAACCTCAACCTTCCTGGATAGCAGGAAGCGTGCAGAAGTCATTGGCCTCCTTAAGAAACCATCAGCTGACCCAAGAGAACTCAGCAACTACCAGCCCATTTCTCTGCTACCACTCCCAGCCAAAGTCGTGGAGAAGGTGATCAACAAGCAACTCTCCATCCACCTAGAATTCTACCAACCACTGGGCAGCAAGTAATTGGGGTTCTGGAACAACCCTGGCATGAAACACACCCCTCATTGCAGTCTCAGACAACATGCGGGCCATCCTCGAGAGAAGAAACATCACAGCACTCATTCTGCTCGACCTCTTTGTGGCCTTCAACACCATCTCTCAACACAAGCTTGTCTCAAGATTACATCACACAGAAATACAAGGACCAGCGCTAAAATGGATAATCACATTCCTCACAAGCAGAACAAAGAGTAAGGCTCCATCCTCAGGCCTTGGAACTCAAGAAACTCATCTGCTTAGTCCCACAAAAGATCGTAACTCAGCCCAACCCTCTTCAAAATATACATGACAAAGCTCACAAAAATAATTCGAGCCTACAGGATCAACATATTTTCCTATGCTGATGATGCACAGCTCATACTTTTCTTGATGGACAACTTCAACACCACCAAGAGCAACTTCTCGAACTGCATTACCAGAGTGAAGAACTGGAAGAAAGCAAACTGCCTGAAGCTCAACACAGACAAGATGGAAGTACTGATCTTTGGGGACAAGAGCTCATCCTGGGATTCCTTCTGGTCCCCCATAAACTAGGACCCACGCTTATCCCATTGGAGCACGCCAGAAACTTAGGGCTCATCCTAGAAAACAAACTCACCATGGCATCACAGATCAACCCCCTCACCTCCTCACATGTCCTTCTCCTATGAATGCTACGCAAGATCTTCAAGTGGCTCCCCCAGACCACAAGACATACTGTCACACTAGCCCTCATTACAAGTAAACTAGACTACAGCAACACACTCTACGCTAGAATCTCAACCCACTTTATACTCAGACTCCAGATGATTCAGAACCCTGTCGCCAGACTCATCTTCGACCTCCCTTGCAGCTCCTAAATCCCGCCTCACCCCATGGAGATCCCTTGGCTCCCCATCCAGAAATGCAGTCAGTTCAAGCTTCTCACCTACGTTCAAGGCTCTTCACAACATAGGACCTGCCTACCTTAACCACCACCTACACTTCTACCAACCCACCAGACAACTTCGCTCAGCATCACTCTTACTCACACGCACCCCACATATCCACAGAAGCAGAACCGGGTTATTCATTTTTATACATCCTCGCCAAGACCTGAAACAACCTCCCCCCAACACATCAGGACCTCCTCTAGCATCTCAAATTCCGCAAGAAGCTTAAGACTTGGCCAATCATGCAGTACATCAAAAACACAGCCGGGTTCGGGCTTGTTCTACTCACCTGCTCAGATCCTGGATACCCTTGCAAGTGACAAGTGCGCTTAATAAATCTACATAACAAAGTGTTTGTACTCTCTCCTTAAAACATGGTAGAATTGGCTTGCAACCAATTGGCCCGATAAAACATTTGCCAGACTCTCACCTTCCTTTTTTTAATACAGATATGTCTCCCATAGGTTAGGCCTTGAACAGCCCAGAAAGCAGGTTGCAGTGCATTTAAAAAGTAGGACATGTACGTTTAAGTTTTACATGTCTTGGTAGTGAAAACTCCTAATTTGTTTTTTACTACTGCAAGGCGTATCATTCCCCTAGGATAAAATTGGGTTACCTTTTTACATTTAATAAGTGAGAACTTCCAATTGGGAGCAAGTGATCAGTTTGAGTTTGGTGTCTAAAGAATTGTAATTAAAAAACCTCTTTGATGATGAAGTCAAATTTTTAGTCACAATTCTGAAATTGCCACTTTGAGAAAGTTGGCATGTTCTTGTCCTAACCATTTGGTGTCTGCAGTATGTTCCTGGGTACCATGACTAGGTGTAACTGGAAGTTTGTCTTTGTGCATTGCTTCCAGACAGTGCAACAAAGGGAAGATAGGAGTTGGCAGGATGGGCTACTCTTAGTTAACAAGGGGGAGGAGCTTCCACCTACTACACTTGCACATCACAAAGGCTCTGAATGAGCACTCCCACCAAGGGTTTGTCACTAGTCTTTTGTGACTCCGGACACGCTAGGGAAGGGAGGAAGGGGATATCTGACACCTCAAGGGGGTGGAAATCTATACCTGCTACCTTCTTGTTGGGATGAGAACAATTGAGCTAGCATCTCTAAACCAGGGACCCCAGGGCTAGTTGCCTGGCCTCCTGTTCAGAAGCCTCGGACAGAAAAGGCTTTCAACAACCTTGAGCCCAACACTTGGACTCAGCCATCTGTGAGTCCTGCCCTCCCAAATCATGCCATCCCAGTCTTGGACCTTTTGAAGTGGGCCTGAAGGTGCTCTGCCAGGCCATCTGTCGATTCTGCAGAACCCATGCATCTCCTCTGCAGCGCATCTCCTGCAGAATCGTCACATCACCTCTGCTGCTCGATGCATCGCCCTCTGAACTGATGCATCACCTCTGCTGAGCAGACTTCCCCATGCAAGGATTTCACCTCTGCCTATCGCAGCCCATCAGTTCTGCCACTGCGCAACACATCTCCACAGAAGGACATTGCTTGTCCAACGCAGTTCATCAGAACCTCCACAGCACGATGCATCTCCACACAAGGGCATCACACCTAAAAACTCCACTGAACCACTGCTACGCAATGCATCTCCTCACCCAGACTTCGCATCTCTTCTGCTACAGATCACATCCTTTTGCCAAGCTGCCACACGGTTGAGCTCAGGTTCATTCCTGACCAGGATTGTGGTTTCTGCTTGAATAGACATTCATCCACCTCAACCAGTAACCTAATTTCTTACACAAATATTGAAATCATACATAGAACAAACCAAAGGAAGGAAGGACAGGACAAGAGATCGCAAATATTTCTAGAGGGTGTCTTGGTCTCAGTGAGAGGATATCATGGGGATGCAGCCAGTTAAATGTGCACTCAAGTCCTTGAGGGCCAATGAAAGAACAAGTGGCAGATGAAGCAAATTAATAAAGCATTGGAAGTAGGTGGGAGGTCAGGTGAAAAGGCTGGGTACCCTCCTGCACCACAGGGGTGCACGCCTACATACCCACACTATTTTAAATAGCTGGTGTGTTCACTGGGACTGGAAATTGTAGCTTTTGGTTCCCCTTTGGCTGCATTTTAAATGGCTGCCAGTCCTGAAGCACAACAGGGGCCTCTGTCCTGTTGTTAACATTCCCAGGCCCCGGATATAAGCGGTAGGCTATCATACCCAGAGGATAGGAGACCACAACCGTTCAATTCCAATTTTTCAATGGCTGAAGGGAGGTGCTAATCCATCACAAAAATGCAAATTTTCCACTGGATTTGCGATCCGCAGGTTGAACAAAAAACCTTGGCCAACCATAATTGGAATGCAGAACAACAGGTACATGACAGATCATAATAGGAAAGTGGTGATGAGAGCGTATGAATACATCTCGTCAACCTGTATAATTGTGGCAAGAGACTTGCCAGTATTGGATTATTCTCCTAGAGGACATGCATATCTACAGACTAACATCAGCCACTTGGAATGTGTTCATGATTTCCGTCAATTTGAATCTATATATTTTACTCAATAGCTAGGATGCTTCTCCCTCCCAAGAACACATTTCCTAGACACATTCCATGTCAAATCTCACTGGCTAACCATGGGTGTAGGAATCCATTGAGCTCCACAGGTGCTAGTGTCTGTTTATTACAGTCCAGTGTTGTCTATTAAAGCAGGTGTAATGTTAGGAAATCTCTGTTTCTAGGACTTCATGATTACTTGTCACGCTTTGTGATGCAGCGAATAATTGTGTAAAAAATTAGCATTTCATATCACTTATTAATTGCTCCTTGAGCAGACCTAGCACTGTCTATCAGTGCATCTCCCCAGGCATGGTAACTGTTTTTGAGGGGCCTGGGACAAAAGTTACGCCGGTACCACATCGGGCGCCATCTATTGATTTCAGCTCCTGCCAACACACTTTGCAGATCCTTACCATTGTTAGAGATGCCTGTAGTATACAGCAAGATTATTTAAATTTTGTGTTAAAAAAGACAAATTATACTGCTCGTTCTTGGGCAGTAGTAATTTCACCGATTTGAGCTACAAACAATTATTTTTGTGAAATATGCTAATTTTGTGAGGCACTGCATGAGAAATGTAAATCCATAATTAATTGGTAAAGGCTGCAGTCACAGACTCAACTCACATCCATCTGCTAACTCTCTCAGCTGCTCATTGTTTTGTCAATAAACTTAAACATCTTTGTTAGGTAAACGTGAGGAAAACAGCCCAAGTAATGTAATAAACATGTAAAAAGTGCATAACAGGTAATGTGTAATGATTATCCATTATGTAGCCTCTCTCATGAGTTAAACATATATATATATATTCACTGAAAAAAACAAAGGTTACAGGGATGTTACAGTGGTGCTGAACATAACAAAGGTTACAAGGATGTTATAGTGGATAGTGGGGTGTGAGGGTCTGAATGGGTCTGCGAGTGGGTGCATCAGTGTCTGAGTGAGTATGAGTGGATGTGTCAGTGTGGGTCTGTGAATGGGTGTGTGATGATCTGAGTCGATTTATGAGTGGATGTATCAGTGTCTGAGTAGGTCTGTGAGTGGGTGCATGAGGCTCTGAGTGGGTGTATGAGTGTCTCAGTGGGTGTGTGTGTGTATGTGTGTGTGTCTGTGTCTCACTGGGTCTGTGAGTGGGTGCATCAGTGTGAGTGGATCAGTGAGTGGGTGCATGAGGGTCTGAGTGGATCTGTGAATATGTGCGTCAGTGTCTGAGTGGGTGTGTGAGTGGGCGCATGAGTCTCCGAATGCATGCATAAGGGAGTGAATTAGTGTATGAAGGAGTCTCTGGGTTCTCTTCAAAAAGTTTTCAAATATTTCACAAATAAATCGTGAAAAGGTGCGATGGCGATGCAAAATGAGTTTAAACCTATACTTTCTCCCTAAAACACACCTATATCACACCCTTTTAGTCAGGGTATCTCCACCTTGACCCCTTATGCCACTTTCGAATTACGATTTTCCCCTCTGGAGAATGTGTCCCGTACAATAAAGTGGTGGCCGCAATTTTCTAGTCAGGTCGTGGTCAGCCAATTACAGCATGTCTTTTCGTGTGCACATTCGTGAAATTTGGAAAATATTAGCGAATTATTCGCAAGCCCAGATATATAAATTTGTTTTCCCTTTAATATCTCCTAAAGTACTGGACGGATTTTCACCAAGTAAACAAAGGCATAATCTGCATAACGAAAGCTAGCTTTCTGCCAAATTTCGTGTAATTCCGTCCAGTAGTATGGGCTGTATTCATGTGTAAAGGTCCTATGGAAATTAACAGGGGAAACGCAACTTTGATGAAACTTTCTGTGCGTAACAAGAATTACTAGGGCACTTTTTTGGAAAATTTTGTTAAGATCCGTCAGACTGTGCCAAAGATATAGATAAGTCAAAAAATGCTATTTCTATGGAAACTAGAGCCAAACTGTAACTACCTACTGGCAATTGCCAGTAGGTAACATATATATATATATATATATATATATATATATATATATATATATATATATATATATAATTATGTATATATATATATAAATTCACAGACATGTGCAGGCTTCGTAACATGGTGCACTATGGGAAATGTAGTTGGTGATTATCAAGTCACATGGGTCACAAGTTAAAAGCACTGGTTTTATGGACACCTGCAACTACTTACCTATGATTAAGGTATTCCAGCCGAAATGCATCAGGAGGACTTTGTGGGAGCTGCTTTTTACATTGTCAACAAATGCTTGGATGACTTTTGAGCTGGTGCCTCAGCATTTTGTGCTGTTTTTATATATATCCCTTTGCATGTGTGCGTGTGTGGTACGTATATACACTGGTGCATAAGTGAGCCATAATTAGTGAACCACTGGACTGTTCCTGTGCACAAGATGGAGGTCTGATTGTTGTTTTCCCGGATAGTGGAAGTGTTTTGCAGATATTCACGAAGCTGTATGGAGTAGATACTAGACAGTGAAGTGGGGCTAGAGGAGACAAAGCTCCTTTAGAAATCCCATTAGGCCTTATGCTGGAAGGACTTTCTGTAGCACTGCCAACTGGTAGACTGTGGGGGGTAAAGGGAGAACTGCAGTCACTGCAATACAAGATAAATGACCCTCAAGGTGAGGTCTGACTTGTTTCTTTTCTCTGATTACTATTCAGATTGGCTGTTGGACAGGTGAAGAAAACTCACACCTTTTGTGTCTCTGTTGTGGGTACTGCAGGCTGGACACTACTCTGCTCAGAAAACCATCATTCTCCACAAAGGTGTAGTCTGGAGCGCAGCCTGGAGAGGACACTTGAAAGAAGAAAGAACAACCTCCCCAAACAGGCTCTGAAAGTACAGGGTAAGGAATGAGAGCTACTTGTTGTTGCAGTTCCAAGGAAAAGAGAACTCTGCAGATCACTCGAAAGACAGCTGTGTAACAAGCTAGTATCTACCTGAGGGGACATAACCTAAAGTGTTGCAGGGCTGGAAGAAGCTGTTCCTCTAACTTGAGTGCTCAGAAGCCGGCCTGCCTTTAGAGAGACAGAATGAGCCTGCCAACCCTGCAGGATGGGTGATTATCTAGAGAGTGCCAGAACCAGACTGACCCAGGGGGGTGAGGGCTTGCCAGGAGAAAGACAACTCCTGAGAGAGATCTGCCTGGCCTAAAAGCATGGGCCACACTCTCTTCAAGATCGCAGTTCGAAGCAGGAATCACAGAAAGTGGTTGTTGCTGATGTGACCAAGACGTGTGCCAGAGGCAGACTGTGCTCCTTCAATCAAGAATTGTGCCCAAGGAGGACGCTGTATATGCATTTGAAAACAGAAGACACTTCTATCGAAGTATGTCGTGTTTTTTGAACGGATTCTACAGGGGTCCTCCAGTCTGACACTGGAAGCTCATAAAAGGTACATTATTGTCAACATCAGGGCAGTGCGCGCTCTACGGGCGACTAAAATGCAAAAACCCAGCCTTTATGCAAGAGCATAATTCATGCATTGTGTTTATATGCAGTTTGTTAACCTTTTGCATTGCGGACTTTAACCTTGAAAAACACTATTAATGATGTTTGCAATAACTGTTCTTTGGCACGGTATTGCTGCAGACTTACTGAGTGTGTTAGGGTGTGGTCCCTTTCTAGGACCTTCCAGAAGCTTTCTCTGCAGCATGACTGGGTGTGGTTGTGGGCTGGGCCAGACTCTATAAAAGGGAGCCAGCCCAGCTCCACATGCTCACTATTCAGAGGTCCCGGTGCAGAGCAGCAGCATTTTTCTGAGCTCCTGTTCCGGAGGCCTACCTTGACGTTCCAGGCCTGCCCTGCATTCTTTTGGTGATCCTTGAGCAGGGTGGTAAGACAGAGGTCGGGCTGGGCCCCTGACCCCGTTCTAAGAGACTCTTGAGTTTTTGGGCCTACTCGTGAAACTTTCAGAGTACACAAATCATTGATTTGATGCAGATCTTTGTGTTCAGATCGGCAAAGGCTTGCGCGATTATTTCATGGCATTTGCATATTCTTGTTGGATTCGGCAGTGCGCGTGATTCATTCCCGCATTTAAACCTTGATGTTCAGATCGCTTATAGAGTAGGCAATCATTTCATGTCATTTGCATATTCTTGTTGGAATCGGCAGTGTGCGTTATTCATTCCCGCATTTAAACCTTGATGTTCAGATCGCTTATAGAGTAGGCGATCATTTCATGGCATTTGCATATTCTTGTTGGGATCGGCAGTGCGCGCGATTCATTCTCGCATTTAAACCTTGATGTTCAAATCGCTTACAGAGTGCGCGATCATTTCATGGTATTTGCATATTCTTGTTGGGATTGGCAGTGTGCGCGATTCAGTCCCGCATTTAAACCTTGGTGTTCAGATCGCTTACAGTGTGCACGATCATTTTATGGTGTTTGCATACTCTTGTTGGGATCGGCAGTGTGCGCGATTCATTCCCACATTTAAACCTTGATGTTCAGATCGCTTACAGAGTGCGCGACCATTTCATGGCATTTGCATATACTTGTTGGAATCAGCCGTGTGCGCGATTCAATTCCCGCCTTTAAACCTTGGTGTTGAGATCGCTAACAGTGTGCGCGATCATTTCATGGCAATTAAAACTTTGATGTGTAGTGTTTTCTGAACTGCACACAATTATCCAAGGCCTTTGAATTTTTTGCAAAGGTGCTAAATTCAAGATGTTACATTCTTTGTGCATATTAAGTCCTTAGTACAATTCCTATTGTTTTCCAGGGAATGTTTCAGATTACCTTTTGTCCTCATGTAAAGATGCAATGTTTGTTCTGAAACATTATTCTAGAAGGTTCTTATATTCCTAGACAGTATGTAACAATTCATGAAAAGTTCATATGAAACACTGTATTAGCCATTCTTGATTCCTTTCCAGGTACCCAGACTTCTTGAGGTCTAGTTATAGTCCTTTCTTCAGTTATCCATGGTTCCAGTATGACAACTCGTAGAGTCATAGTCTAGTGAAAATCAATGTGATAATATCTTGATATTGTGTTGCTTAACCTTTTGCTTCCTATAGGTCTCCTTCCCAGCTGTTCCCTTCCTAATCCCCCTTTCCCCCGCTTGGACCCTCTCAGGCTCTGTGATATTTCTATCAGAGTTCTGGAGCTGTCTAGTGGTGAACATGTTGGGAGCGTACGCAGGCCCCGAAGATCTGGTCTCCCTGACAATTATCACCCTGCAGTGATCCTCTGGTAGTATTGTACTAATATTACCTAGATTGTTTTCTTTAGGACTAGCAATAACAAATTGTGTCACAAGGGCATGAAAATGGTCTTTTCATGAGTGAATGCAGATTACCTTTTTGCATTAATATTCAGAGGTCTTTCGATACAAGTGGATGGTAAAATCTGTGAACAACCATCTCCAATCTCAAACAGAACAATTATTCCTTATTGTTATGGAGAATATTTAGTACTGCCATGCACAATGTTTGGCTTTTCTGTGCCGGACTGCCTTTCAAAACACAATTGGATCTTTCATAAAGAAATACACCTCAGTGTGTGTCAGATCATGTTCAAGGGGCCATGGTCAAGCAGGGACTACTAGGCCAAACCATGGTAGTTGGGGATGTTTGCCTCTGATATCCGAGGTTACATCCGACTACAGCTGTGAAAACTGGGCCAAGTACTCCCCCTTTAGCATTTGACATTAAGTGTTAGTGATGTAGGGGGTCACAAGCCTCTCATGGAAATAGTGTGGGGGTGCGCAAGCTCTAGACTCAACAATGAATCAGCAGCACAATAACTGATTGTCCAACCCAGAGTTTTAATTTAGAAAAGAAAAGTACCACCATCTACGCATTTAAAACAAAATACTACACTGGAATGGATAGCAAAACAATGCAAATGTATAGAGACTTGCATTATTGGACATTGGACTCTAACTACCCAATCCCCTTTCCCCAATGTGCCCCCTCTAGTGAGTCTAGGCAGGTCCAGCATGAGTTTAGAGGGTTTATTATGCGTGTATCAAGGCTCTGGTGCAGTTCAATAGAGTCCCCTTTGCTTCAGGCTCACAATAGAGATGTGTTTTCTATTTCGGTGGCTGTAAGAAACCTGCACCACTCATTTCTGTTCACTCCTACTTCTGGGAGGGGTCTTGGCCTGAAACCATGTAGGCCGCTGTAGGATACATGCATATGCAGAGTTAATGAACACAAGTGCATGTCAATGGAAATACACAAGTCATATTTTCTCCTGGCTTATGCCTAATGGTTTCATGAATCATGTAATTAGCTGTAAATCATTGCTTGTCATAGATATATGCCTGTATATAAGAAATCCACCATTTCTGTATGTTCACCCCATGTTAGTCACCCGTGGCTGGACCCTATATTTTTGCTACTTTAGAACAATGTGCATTTTAGCCCTATTAGCCACTAATAAAGTGCCTGTGTTCCCCCTTTAAATTTGGATGAATTGGCATATTCATAATTGGTTTACTTAACTTACATTTAAGTCCCTATATTTAACTTACCTACGATTCCCTCATATATGGTACAAGGTAAACCAAGGGCCTGGAATGTAAATGCCACTTGTATACTGAAGCACCTATTCTGCCATCTAGTACAGTGTTGTGCAAACATGGCTTCAGGCCTAGCCTGTAGCAGTGTAAAATTGCAATTCGACCTCAAAGAATGCACAATTTTTACAGGTAAATTAAAATTTTGATAAGTCAACCCTATGTAGGCCTTATGACCCCCAAGATAGGGTGCATCGTAATTAAAAGTAGTGCATGTAGAAATGTAATGTTATCATGTCTTTACTGTGACTAGGACCTAAAAGCTAATCTTCACTGTGGCAAGCAAGCCTGTCTTAGGTCAAAAACCAGAGTAACGCTTAAAATCCTAATACTGTACCTATGGAAAGGGACACGCTATAAAAATAATTAAACAGCTATTTGTTATAGAACAAGCTAAAGAGTCCTTTTCCTAGAAATACCCAGCTGACGTCTGCCAAGTGGACTTGGGCAGGGCTCTGCTGTTGGTCTATGCCTGACAACCTGTAAGTCTCTAAGTGTTCCCCTCGTCCCCACCCCCTACAGTTCACTCAGACAAAGGACAAAGTCAGAATGTAAAATCTTTAACCAGGACAACATTGTTTGGTGTATCCGACCTGTGCTTTATCACAGTCAGCCTCAAATTGTACCTAGGTCTCAGTCTACTGTGAACACTGTCATTGGCGATTTGTGATGTTTTTGGCACTATTTCTACTTAAAATTTGAAAAAGGCATGTCTCTGATTAGCCTTATTGGTGACATTTTGTTTATCATTTTTTGCCATATTCTTCTAATTAAGTTTTGGATTTTTATCGCTTTGTATTTTAACTTCATTACTGTTTTGGTACTGCATAAATACTTTACATATTGCCCTGAGTTTAGCCTATCTGCTTTGTGCCACAGGTACCAGAGGGCTGAGCTCTACTTAATTTAATGATTGTAAGGGTCACCCCTAACAAGGGTTGTGATTATTTGATAAGATGGGTAGTCACCCACTCCAATTATTAATCCAATTCCCTACTCCACACCTCTGGATATTCAGCATTTTTTTATTTAACAGCATACTAGGTGTCTTGCTGGAACCAATGTCACATTGAGTAGTAACTGTTGAAGGACAACCTAAATACAAAAAATCAGAGCTGTGATCATTTCTGAAGTATATCACCTAAATCGGGTTCATAAGTTAACTAAAATAAGAAAATTAATGAACCAATTAACTGTTCACTGCACTTGCAATATCATACATGAATCTATGCCAAAAAGCCCTCTGTCAGCAGAGGAGGCTGTCTTAGGAAAAAATAATTAGCTCCTTAATATAGATTCATCGGTACAGAACAGCGACTTCTGCAAAAAACAACATATGACTGACATTGTGTTACAGTCTGCACACGACACAGAAATGCAGTGGAGGTAAAATTAGTAGTTGTGATCTATACTGAAAGCAAGTTTTATTTTTTTTCCCCAGTAATTAAGTCACATTTAAGTATTGCTAAAAATACTTTTAACAGATTTACATCAGTTTAAAGAATATGAAAGCGGCAATAAAACACTGTCTTAAAGGTGTTACCATTCATCAGTCACTTAGCTTGCTCTCACAGCTTATGAAATAAGCCTTCTGGCAGAATGGCTCATAGGGTACATAAGGTTTTCATATGAATTCGAGAAAAAAATAGCATGTGTTGCTCCTTCTTTGAAAACATAGTGCACCGGAAAGAAGAATGAATATGCCGGATGACAAAATTAGACTGTAACATCATTCAAGTGAACATGGGGCATGTAAGAAATTGGGCTACTAATTGCGAAGAATGTTATACGTTTGTTACATTCTCTTTACTGGGAACCAAGTACCCCAGTGTAGCTCTCGACTCTTTGAGGGATGCCAATCAGAGCATTCCAAGGCCTACTCAGGGGAGGTGGTGTGGGCTAATATCCCCAAGCTCACTAGTATGTAACAACAACGCTCAATAAATCATTGTCTAGTCAGTGCTTGTCTTATAAGAAGAAAAAGCATTTCATTACATAGACAATACTAAATATTACATATTAACTTACACAAATGTACAATTTGGTAGATGGAAATACCTTTGGTGACACCCTAAGATCAAATCACACTTCCAGCAAGCTCTGAAACCTCATTTCAGGTATAGTGACATATTCTCTGTCACACCCTCCCATCTCTCATATGTGAGGTCCCGTTTGGTTCTAAAAGATTTTTTAATAGATGTTAGATGAAACAAACAACATTTGTCTGCAAAATATCTGTAATAGACCCTCAAACATACTGACCTTAAAAATAAATTAAAAAGAAAATGCTATTTACAACAATCTGTTTAAGAATTATTCAAGGTCATCAGGGCAAGACTCTGAAAAACAGAGCTGGCTCTATGGGGGGGCCCTGAAAGGCTGGGGCCCTGGGTTAGAGCCTGCTTTGCCTAGGCCTTAAGACGGCTCTGCAAAAGCACTAGCTCTAGAAATGTGTGAAAATGTAAAACACCTCTCCCTGTGGCATGAATTTAATCCCTGGAAGATTCAGAGGGACATACAACAAAACATTTGTGGGTGCTCAGGTAGAGGTTGCTGCATTCTTGGCTGCCTCTATAATACTTTACAAATGTTGGGGGTGCCCCTGCCCTTTCTGAAAACAGTGTGGAAATTTAAGAGTCCACACGGGGGGTTATACAGTGCTCCCCAAGCTCCTTATGTGAATATTTGATTAGAGGCTGCCCTCTTTCCCAATGCAGGAAGCTGGAACATTTTTGTTTTACTTCTGTTTTCCCTTTTAAATGGATTTGTGCTACATTTCCTAGTAGATCCAGGTGCCCTTTATTGCAGCAGTGGGGGGGGGGAGCCAACTCCCGTGCTGCCAAGGTAGTTGACACTACTCTGTGCTGACCTGGGATTGGACATGTTTCTTTCCTCCTGCTCACGTTACAGAAGTACCCAACCCTTTGGGCACAGGTACAATGAGTCGGGAGAGCACCCAGGTTGCTCTTTGATCCCAGGGGTATGTGGTGCCCTAGAACAACTGGAGCTACACTGAGCCCCAGGGGATGGTGTCCCCAGCGCTGACCGTGATCTTGAGGTGGAGGACCACTCATGCCCCTTTCCCCACAAAAACTAATGAGAGGCAGTTGCACCAGCTGCCGGGGACGTGGGCCTCCTCGAGAATTTTGAAGCAGAGTGCTCCTCACTCTGTATCCCCTGGTTCCTTTGGGGGGACAACCTTTCCATGCCCAATCCTCTGGTCCTGTTGGGACACTTTTCACGAGGTGGATTGATAATGTGACACTCTCAGACTGGGACGAGGTGCCTACCTCCCAGAACATTACACTCCCACCTTTAGAGTGCTTAACAAAAGCTAATTTGCTGGCGGGCTGTGGAGGAGTTGCTGAGGAAGCCCTCAGACAAATACAGAGATAAGGAGTCCAGAGAGAGGACCAGCACAGCAGTTGGAGCAGGAAATTAAGCTGTGCCATGATTGTTTGATTTAGAGGCCAGAAGGGTTGAAAAAAAACGCAGAGGCTACAGCTGGTCCCCTGGAGTAACACAATATGTTTCCCAACAAAGTCGGACTTACGGAACCAGACAAAAACATGAAGAAAGAAGCCTGGCTTGTGATCTGTTTTTAACATGAACCTTGTTCCCCACAAGAATATTCTAAAATGTTCTGACAGGCCACAAGTTTTCTTTCAGTCACTAGTAATTTTTCTCAGCTTCTCGCAGTGTAATTGATACAAATGAAACTACTGCAAGCATGCCTGGTCCTTAGTAAATAAACTTACAAGGGGACACACATAGGTTGATGAACCTTTTCAATCCCATGGAGTATCCCAGTCATGTAATGATCATTGGATCAATCAGTAACTACCATTAACAAAACATCTTCTCTTGAATAACCACACATCGAGTGAGTCAAGGACAGGTCGTAGCAGCTTCTTGCAAACGCGGTTATTGTTTCTGCTCTCTGTGTGCGAGGCCTAGGAAGACTAGGCCTTAAGTTCAGCAACGTTAACACTACAAACTGAAATAAAACATACGTTATATATTTCAATATGACATATTACTACATTTTTCTCATATATTTTCATTATTTCATACAGTTTCAGTTATATAAGTACAATCTCGTACACATGGCGGTCGTACCCCGAGGGCACATTTTCAAACGTGCACAATATTTTTCTCTACGATTAATTATTCTACAAACTTTTCATTATTCAAAAACATAAACATCATTAATGATTTTCTAATTAGTATATCTGCTTCAACACTATCTATCTTTTACCCCATCTCATTACATCAAGACACCACCCACCCACAACTACTCACATCCACAGCAATCACAAATTCATTTCCTACAATAAATGATTTTAAACAAGGTGCACTAACTTTTTCTCTTTTCATCTCACTAAATGTTCTCATTTGGCTCTGCCCCTTCTCAAACTTTGCATTTGATTGTCATTTAAAAGGTTCAACCACAGCTGTGTAATTCTAGATGGATTTAGCACATAACTCTATTAATCTAAGGAAAGCAATACGATCCTTGTACACAGGAACTGACACTTCTAACATAGCTTTAACATGCCTATATTCAGTCTTATCCCAGAAGCACTAATCAAATGCCCCAAATAATACGCCTCCAATTTGCATTTGGACAGTTTCAAGGTTAAATATTTCTTACATAAATCCTTCAAAACCCTAGTCATATCATATTTAAAGACTAGAATGTGATCTTGAAATGCCATTGCACCTGAGATTCTTTTTGAGGTTTCCTTCACCAGTCTTTGAAAAATAGACACTATGCTGGCTCAACCAAAGGGCATTCTGCAACAATGGTATAACTTAACTAACTTATGTAGTGAATGAATGTAGTTAAAAACTTGAAGTCATCCTCAAACTTGACTTGATGACCAACATTAATCAAATCCAGTGTGGACAACCCTACCGCTCCTACCAAAGTCGAATTTCTTCTAAGATCAATGCAAATTGTAAGGTCTCTTGAAGCCTTAACCAAAACGAAGGCGGAAAAAAATCAAGGTGAAGACAACAGGTTCAGAGGCGTTTTTCCCACATAAGTTATCCAACATACTTAACTCTATGGCACAGCTCCATGCTTCAATGTTATGCGGTGTTTGAAGCCATGGAATTCATTCTTACACCTTATTATAGACCGCAGTATACTTGATCGCCACCCTTGTTCCATTAATTGGGCACAGCATACATTATCTCCCTCTTTGTCCTATACAATCACTTGATTTCTTACTGTTCATTATGTAAGGAGCTCAAGGATCCAATTAAATTCCCATCTCCCAAGGGGGGAGGGAGCACACTGCCACTCACCCCAGCACAGCTTACCCCATTGCATACTGGTAAATGCAATATGCTTACTTCAAAGTTGCTGTAGTTTTTCACCAAAGTTGGTGCAGATAGTGCTGTTCTCTATAGACACGTTTCTGGGTTTAGCCCTTCATCAGCAGAGAGCAGAAGTAGTAGAGAGCAGAGAAAAGTCATCTGGGTTTGCTGAAATGCTGCCAGAGTCTTCACAGGTCACAGAGTTAGGGGCATGTCCAACCAACCAAGAAGGCGGAAGCGTGATCCCGGAGCTCATGGGCCCAACAATCCTTTAAAATTCAACCATAAACAAGGGCATCTGGATCCCCCAGTCATGTACTGGGGTTCCCCTTCACTCACAGCCTGAAGAGATAGCTCAGTGCTGGATGGAGCTTCCATGAGCACTCTTGGCTGCATGACCAGTGCGGTACTGGGATCACATGCGCACCTGGCTTGGACCCACAAGTTCCTTATGTGATCGGAGCCCTACAAACTGTGCTGCCGGGTGAGGGGTGCTACAACTCTACTGGGCACACTGCCCTAAACAATTTAGTCAAGGAAGAAATGGAGGACATTGAGCCACAGGCCCAATTGCGCTGGCTGTGACCCGACTGCTGACTGATGGGATGGCTGCCACGCTGGGTGGGTGCAGCAGCTTGATTAACACAAGCCGGTGAGGGGCGCCGTCCGATGAGCCCAAAACTATTGGGTGCCCCCACTGGGACATTACAGACTTGCCTGACGCTACGGTATGTGGAGGGAGTGGACTGAAGTCTGAGAAACTGGTTTGCCGTCAGAATCGCGAGCGTGGACTCGTACCTCCTGCTGGGATGCGCAGTGTGATCTGAACAGCTCCAACTCTTGGGTACTGGGCTCTTGCCCATGTGATGAATACGGATATCTCTGCAAGACACGTGAAGCAGAGAGGCGCGAGACCCACCAGATCTCACACTGAGCCCCAGCTACTTGAAGCCCCGATTTCAAAGGCTTCTCCAACACTGCTACCACTTTCAGGCCTGCGGGCAGATGCCACATACAAGTAAGACAGCCAGGATATCAATTAAGGAAGGAGCTGCGCAGCTGGCTAACTTGCAGCACTAGTGAAGGGGCAAGCGGCATTGGCTACACTGCTATACCTGCATATTGGCCTCAGCACTGAGGTACATGCATGAATAAGTGGGACATACTCTCCACCTTGTGTAGCAGATTCTTTAACCCCTTCTGAGTGATAGCCTGAGAACTATGACTTGAGACCTGCGGCTTCCAAGACAACTCCTGCTTGCAAATACAATCCCAAATAGGCTTCGTTGCAGTTCTTGGGCTCTAGAGGGGGGCCCTAAGTGGTCTGCCAAGACAGGGTTCTTGCTGCCCCTTGCTCGTCCTGGGATTGACAGAGGGCCCTAGAATGCAAGAGGTACCGGATAATGTCATAATACCTCAATATGGGGTGCACCAAACCTAAGCTCTTTAAGCTTGCTATATTCTGTAGGAAATTACCCTCTTTCTTGGCATGGTTTCTCCCATTTTCTGCCTGTTGTCTGTGTGTTTAACTGTGTTCACTGGGATCCTGCTAACCAGGACCCCAGTGATTGTGCTCTCTCCCTTCTAACTTGGTTGCTAGAACCTTTTTCACTCCACATTTGGCACTTACTGCAACGACAAACAGCTATGTGGATCCCCTCTCCTGCTGAGCTGCATGGATCCTGCATCATGGGTGGTGGTCTGGAGTGGTCCCCTTGGTCCTCTCTACCAGCTGTCCAACTTTGGTGAAGGTAAGCCTTTGCCTTCCCACACAAGACAGTACCCCTGTGCATCTCTTGCAGCTGCCAAGGCTTTTTGGGATCTCCTCTAAGGGATCTTCAGGCTATGTGCAGCTCCAACCCCCAGCACTCCTTCCTGCAAATCCCATCCTTCTGCATGGTTCTCCTGCGGCATGGGGTACTCTTTTGTAGTGCTGCGTGGGCTTTATCTACGACTCCTGTGTCCCTGTCCTGGGTGGACTCCAGTGGGTGCTGCCTCTGCTCCTGTGGGCCTTCTGCGATGCAGAGGATTCCCTGTGACTTCCCATCCAGGGATGAGTCCTCCTTGGGCTTGCTGGTCTCTGACAGTACCTCTTATCCGCCAACCGTGAGACTGCCTTTGCCAAGGCTTGTTGGTGGAATTTCTTCACCGACACCCATCTGCAATCTTCTTTCCAGCGTGGGACATCATCTGCACCCATCAGGAACTCTTCTCTGGCTTCTGGGCTGCAGTGCTGACTGGTTCTTCCTCACCATCGACCAACTCCTGCAAGTACAGCTGGGTGGATAGTATCTCCTACTCCTCCTGGGCTCCACTGTGACTTTAGGACTTGTTCCCCTCTCTCCACAGGTCTTCTCCTTCAGGAATCCACTGCTGGTTTCTTGCAGTCTTGTCTAGGTGTCTTCTTTTTCTTTTCTTCCTTTTGAGTGGTTTGGGGAAAATCCAGTAATTTACACCTGCTTTCCTGGTCGCTTGGGGGTGTTGTGTTACTTACCCCTGTGGGTTTCTAGTACCCCCAGCTCCCTTCTACATGATCCACTTACCTAGGTGGGGGTCCTGTGTACGCATTCCATTTTTTTAGTATATGGATTGTGCTCCCCCTAGGGTCACTATTGGTTATTACTCTCTGAACTGTTTTCTAACCATTTCCATGCCTATTTTTGATTGTTAGTGTACATGTTTTTTTCTATTACTTACATCCTATTGGAGAGTTGCCCTTCTAGTATTTTGTGGCATTGTGTTCCAAAAATAAAGTACCTTTATTTCTGCACAACTGAGTATTTTCTTTCATATGTGGAAGTGCTGTGTGACTACAGTGCTGTTACATGAGCTTTGCATTTCTCCTAGATAAGCCTTGGCTGCTCTTCAACAGCTACCTCTAGAGAGCCTAGCTTCTAGACACTGCCTACACTTCACTAAGAGGGGATACCTGGACCTCGTATAAGTTGTAAGTACTCTGGGTACCCACCGCACACCAGGCAGCTTCCTACATGTTCTCACTCCCGATCCACACCCTCTGAAACCTTCTCAACCCTGACGGCCACAGAATGTATATCCCTTACTATGAAGGCATCCTCTATAGACAAACTGGACATTATTCTACAGGAGATACAAGACTCATGGGTTGCTATGGAACAACAACTGGGCTACCAAAGAACGCACGCAGGTGGCACTGTCCCCACAACAGGCCCTGGAGGGCCAGAAAGGCGGCCATTATCTCAGTGACTGCTCTGAGAGCCACTGACTTGAGTTCTAGCTCCAGCTCCTCGGACATTGATATGGACGGCAACATGGACTTGCTTCCCACGATTACTCCACAGACAGCTAATGACTTGTTGGGCTGAAGGTCGTGAGTACATTACGACTCTAAGACTGACGCATATTGATTTGGGGTCACAGGTGTACACCCATGGAGGCTCCAATACCTCTACACAGGTACTATCCAATGTCACTCCATATATTCCCCCTTAGGGAAGAGTGTTCCTTGTCCACTTCTCTTGTGCCACCACACTATCAGTTTTGACAATCACTAGGAGGGACGGGACCCAGATGCACAGTATTCCTGAACCCAGATGCACAGGACATTTGCATTACTGTTATATCTTTTTTCAAGGTGGTAGTACGCAGGGCGTCTATTAACACTTTGGTGAAGGCACACTAGGAGGTTTTGATGGAGCTGGCATGAGTGTAAAACAGCTTTGGCCCGCTAGAGGAAACAGCGACACATAATACAGACAGTACATCCCAGCTACAAAATGATCTTCTGAGCTTCTTGAATGCCTCAGGATCATAGAATATACAGCCTATACTCAATGTATGCATACACAAGCAGACAAATTGGGCACTTTACTCCCAAGATTGATCAGGCCAGAGTAGTCACCTACACCCATCCTCTTGATAGAGACAACCTGCACCACGGCACAGTCAAGACACAAGCCGAAATTAACACTGCCTTTCATTAATATTACACTGATTTATACTCTGCTCCTCATCCCCTCTCCAACCCAGCTGACATAACATTCTTAAGCCAGATTGCACTGCCCAGGGTGTCGGCAGCTGACAGAGAGACCCTTGAAGCTCCAATTCTGGTGAATGAGATATGCAGGGCCATCAAAGGGCTAGCCCATAATAAAACTCCAGGCTCCAACGGGCTATTAGTGGAATTTTATTCTACATAAGCCACAAGACTGATCCCTCATCTCTAAAAACTATACAGTGCCTCTCTGGATGGAAGAACGCTTCCCCCTATGGCCCGGGAGGCACTAGTGACCTCCCTCCTCAAACCTGGCAAATCGCCTGCGTGCATGTCTTCTTATAGGCCCCTATCAATCAAACACAGAATTTTAAATTCTTAGTAAGGTTCTGGTGCACCAAGTATTCCCCCTACTTCCCCACTTACTACACATGGATCACTGTGGCTTTGTTCCTTGCCACAGTACCTCCTTAAATATACACTGTTTGTTCCACATAATGGATGCAAAGAGCGCTACCTATTCTTGGAATGCTCTCCCTCGACATCCGACAAGCATTCAACACTATTAGCTGGGACTTTATGCTAGCAGCACTTACAGTATTCAGGATACCCGCTGCATATATATGCTGGGTACAATTATTATATTTTGAATCTACTGCTAGAACCAGGACAGGACCATTGATTTACACCCCCTATCAGGTATCATGTGGGACGCAGCAGGGTTGCCCACTGTCACCACTTTAATTTGTTTTGTAGATAAAATCACTTGCAAAGCACAGCCGCTGAGAAGCTGGGCAGTGGGAATCTCAATAGTTTGTACAGTCCATTCAATATCCAAATTTCTATGCAGATGGTATGGTCTTGTACTATAATGACCTTTGTGGCGACTTGGAGGCACGGCCCAGACAGTGTCTAAATTTGGCGACCTCTCTGGTTTGCTAATCAATGCCGATAAATCCTACTCCTTCTCCTTTAGTAACATCCATGGGGAGCCTACGATCCAGTTTGGGCTCCTGAATAATCAATTAGTACCATGGTTGTTTTTTCGATATCTTGGCATCCAGGTAGACCAAGCTGATGAACATATTAGAGGGCAATCTGCTGCGAGCGATCACTGGGCTGTGGTTTGAGATGGGGGTTTGGTCCACGCTACCCCTATCAGTGGCCAGCCATTTGGCTCTGGCCAAAATGGTTGTATTACCCCATCTATTATACTATTTTGTGAACCTACTGATACTAGTAAGCCCGAGTCTACTGTATATTAAATGCAATGTTAATAGATTTTATTTGTGGCAGCAGTCACCGTGGATTAAGCCTAGCAAAGCTGCAACTACCACCAGATAAGGAAGGCATGGGAGCCAAGGACCTTAATGCTTACTGAATAGCTGGGCAGCTACAATGGCTGGCATACCGGCTGGCTGGTCACAACCTGGAAGAAACTAGTTACACCACCAGTATGCTCTGCAAAGGACAGCTGCATAGGTTGCTCTGACCCGGCCCCCCTATACCCTCACCAGGGACCCTGCGCACTGCCCTCTCTTATTTGAAAATCGCCATGGGATGTATTGCATCTCTAATGTCACATGCAACTAATGTTCCTTTCTGAGGCCTACCCACCCTTTCGGGCACCCTGACAGCTGGGAGACTTTGTCCCTGGGAGTGGGAAGGAGTATTATCCCTGGGCTCTCTATTCGGGGATGGTGTATTAATGCCACTCTCTGATTTTGTGCATCTTCACAGATTGCAGGAAACACTGTTCTTAACCCATGCTACATCCGCAGGGACTGGGCGCCGGACATGAGGGAACGGAAACACATGAACTACTACAAGCATTACATAAGATGGGCCAAAGTAGACACTTGATCTGATGGTTGTATTGGGGGGGCCGGGCTCATCTCATGCTACAATTAGATCCACTCAAAACAAGATGGGAAGCGGATCTTAATAGGGAGGGCCTTTCTCCTACAATATTTCAACAGATCTCCTGTAGCTCCCGATTCAAATTTATACCATTTCAAGATTCCATCAGGCCTATCTTACACCCAACAAACTCAATGTGATGTTCCCTAAGCCCTCTTTGTGCTGCTCCTGCTGCCACAATCTGGACGTACATCTCACGCATCAGTTATGGGCTTGTCCTTCACTAACAGCCTTTTGGCCAAGCATTGGGGCAACGCTATCAGAGCTGACAGGCAAAGACCATTGGCACACACTGGAACAGTGTTTACTAGGCTTGTATCCCAGACCTAAGAGCTTTAAAGTAACTTTTTGTTTTGTGGACTGAGCTCTACTATTAGTAAAGCGAATGCTGACTAGACATTGGAAATCCCCACTGGTCCCCTCAATTGTAATTTGGCGGAAAGAGGTAGCACACTTTGGACTGGGACAGAGCATAGCAATCCAGTGTGAGGAATACAGTGTGTTGAGCAAGAGGCCAATATCAGTGGAATGGGATACCTTTCTGGAAGTATTCTGGGCACGGGATGAGGAGGATGTCAATGAGAACTGACAGAAAACAGGACCAAGAGCACATCATATATAACCACTATGGGGCCTCGACCCCACTGGTCCTATCCCTTTTTCCCCGATTTAAGACACCCGCCCTCACCCACCCCCAAATGTGATAGCCAAAATGTCACCATACTCTGGTGGGTTGTGGCAGTTCATCCACAAGTCTACCACAATATTCCTGGTTCACAGTGAATAATACCCCACACCCTTACATCTAATGTTAGGTGTGACATAGTTGATGGGGGGAGGATGGATATGGGAAAGTTTGCCATAGCAAGAAGTGGCATGCAACTCGTCAACTAGTACAATGGAATGCACTGTACCATCCCTGATACTGGACATGTATATTTGTTTGCTGTGACATCTACTGTTAAACTATCCACAGATGGTAACGTGTTCTGTATGCATGATTAACCTGCAATTAAGTTTGTGTTTTAAAAACAAAAAGTCTTCACAGGTCACAGTTCAACTCTACCTGCACACAGGTGCGTTCCATGTGAGCTCATCAGCTCATTGGCTCAAGGGAGTCTGTAAACCACAAGGGGGTAGGGAGCTAAATGCATCTCATCCCAGCACAGTGCACCCCATGGTATCCTGGTAAATCCAGTACACTTACTTCAAAGTTGCTGTAGTTTTTCACCAAAGTAGGTGCAGATAATGCTGTTATCTCTAAACACAGGTGTAATCAGGGGTTGCTGAAATGCTGCTCAAGTCTTCACAGGTCACAGTACCACTCCACAGGAACAAAGCTGCATCCCAGGTGAGCTTGTCAGCTCATCGGCTCAAGGGAGCCTTAAAAACACAACAGGGAGTGGGGGGAATACACTGCCTCGTCTCAGCACAGTTCACCCCATTGCATCCTGGTAAATGCAGTATGCTTACTTTAAAGCTGCTGCAGTTTTTCACCAAAGTTGGTGGAGAATTCCCATTTTCCCTTGATGAGGCCAACCCAAAACGTACTGTCCCCTTCCAGCAACCTAAACATTTCGTTGTATATGCCTACTAGCTAAGTCCAAACCAGCACAAACAAAATACCCTACCAAAATATTATGACGAGTGTAACTACCTCAGCACTCAACAGGAGGAGTAATTTTCCTTTCCTTCTACAATTTATCCACCATACCCATTGCCAATATAGCGTACCATACACAGGAAGCACCTTGGAAAATTTCCTATCTATTTTGATTTCACAAGAATGATGTTTTTACTTCCTCCACCCACACTCAATACAAGGTCGGATTGATGAAGCATTGGGCCTTTGTTGTTACCATTCTTCTTGCAATAGGTCATTCTAGGATGCCTGAATGCTGAAGGAGAGTTAGTTAAATTTCACAATCCAATTAAGAGTGTAACCCATTTGGTCCCACATTATGGCCCAAAAGACGATAAATATTTTAAATAAGTTGTATTACAAATTAAGGGCCAAGCTAATTTAAATGAATCTCAAAAACATGCTGTATAAGTTTGGAATCACCAAAGGTAACCCAAAGTGTTTTATCAGGTTAAACTGCAATAGCCATAGGCATACAAGAATCTCAGTTGAAGCAATACAAAAGATAAGTGTTAGACCTGACAGCCTTAGGGTGGTCTTCGCCCAGACTTTTTGCCTGTTAACTCCAGTTTTTTTGCTATATCTTTTTGTTGGCCTTAGAACTCTGAGCACATTACCACTGCTCACCAGTGCTAATGTGCACGTGCTTCTCCCCTAAACATGGTGACATTGGTGTATACACAATTGGCATATTTAATTTCCTTGTCCTTTGTAAAGTAGTATGGTATGTACCCAGGGCCTATAATTTAAATACTACTAGTGGGCTTGTAGCACTGATTGTGCCACCCACACAAGTAGCCTTTCAAACCTGTCTCAGGTCTGCCATTGCTAGGCCTTTGTGTGCAGTTTCCCTGCCACTTCTACTTGGAATGAGAGACAAATTGCCAAGCCTTTAACTCCCCTTTTATTACATATAAGTCACCACTAAGGCACACCCTAGGTAGCTGATAGGGCAGAGTGCTATGTAAGTAAACAGCAGGACGTGTACTTTTAAGTTTTACATGTCATGATAGTGAATAACCCCCAAAGTCGTTTTTCACTAATGTGAGGCCTATTCCTCTCATAGGCGAGCAATGGGAATTTCTTAATACACTTTTAAGATGTAATTCCTGATAAGAAAGGAGTAACTACATCATGTTTCATATCATTGGAATAATGATAAATCCTCCTTACTGGTAAAGTGGTATTTGACATTACTATTATAGAAATGCCAGTTTTAAACAGTGGGCATTTCACTGTTCTTACTGCACAGTGTGCCTTGCAGCCTGTCACTAATACATATCTGGGCTATGTGACAACTACACTTTTTGCATTCCCTCTAGACAGCTACAAACACAGGAATGGTAGGTGTGAAAAAGGACTCATTGCATTAATGATTGGCCTTCCTAGGCTGAAAGAGTAAAAGGGAGCTAACACTTACACTTTAATAGGAAAGTGCCTGTCCCCACACAAAGAGCTGATTACCCTGCATTGGTAGTCTGGAGCCAAGCCTAAGAAGAAAGGTTCTCTGTGCACTTCAGGGAGCTGCTTTGAAGTCACCCCCAATTCAAAGGCACCTTTGGATATAAGTACTTGGTCTCTGGCCCGACCAAGTCAGTACACAGAACTCTGCGGGGTAAAGACTGCTGTGCTGTACGGTTTGCCACTCTGCCTTGACTGACTATCCTAAGGAACTGTTTCTCTGCTTTGCTAAGCTGCCCTGCTGCCTGCTGATCTCTGTTATACTGATGGACAAGGACTGGATCCATCCTGCTGAACCCAGAGCAACTTCAAGGGCTTTCTGGCTAGTCCCCTGTTCTTCTGCAGTCTCAGGGGCATCAAAACCTGCCTTCAACCCTCCTGGTGCCGCTGGACTCTGCCATCTGCGAGTCCTACCCTTGCAAGAGGTGCCCCCCTTCAGTCTTGGGCCTCAGAATTGGGTTCTGCAGTTGATTTCTGCAAAAACCAATGCATCGCCATGAGTGTGGGAGAAATTCCCACGTATTGCTCTCTCAATACCGACAAAGAGGCTCCTCTAACACAGTGGATTCACAGCCTGCACAGCCCGAAGATGACGCATCACATTTGGAGTTTGACGCAAATGCAGACCCTAACTGTGTGGATCAGAACTGATGTATCCAGCCCTCGACATTGACGCTTTGCTCCATCAAAGGCACTGTTTCAGCGAGCCCTGCGTGGGTTCTGCAGCAAGCCTACCCTCCATCGTGGTCGTCCTGAACTTTGGATTTGCACTGGTCACTCATGACCTCAAGAAACCTTTTGTGTCAAGACTTTTTGTGGTGTTTTCATTGTGTTACTGTGTGTTGCACAAAAACTTTACCCATTGCCTCCTAAGTTAAGCTTGTCCTATCTGTGCCAAGCTACCAGAAGGTGAGCACCAGTTAATTTAGGTTGTGTAACTGACTTACCTTGACTAGGATTGTGGTTCCTACTTGGACAGGTTGCATACCTCGGTCAGCTAGAGACACAACTTCTAACAAATAGAAATAAAATCTGGTGATCAGTGTACAAGCAACGATCCTCCTGTCTAAACATGGATACATCTAAATTAATATAAATGTAATCCTCAACTAAGGCCAGGAAACCCTAGTTAATTATTGGAAAATATGAAGATATCAGCATAGTGGAGACATATGTAGACGGTCTCCAAGGGAGGTGATTGGATAGCATAAAGCCACACAAAGAATAAGGGTAGAGAGGTTTGTAACTCTCAGTCTAAAAGGAATCCGCTCTCGACTAACAGTGTGAATACCAATTAAGCTCACAGAACCTTTGAGAAATTCATGTCATCAACACTAGTAGTTTTCCATCTTCTCACAATAGAAACTTGCAAGTCAACTGGAGTCTCCCATCCCACGGGTTAAACAGCAAGGTGAACTTGAGTGTCTCCTCTCTCCTGTTACATGAACAGGAGTCTTTTCTTCTAAGTTCATTAGAACCGCCTGTCCTTGCCAAAGAATCCTCCTGGACCTCGCTATCTCTAATACACAATATGCTTTTCACTAACTGTGGAATCAAAAAAATGCACCTGCAAGAAAAAAACATTGTAGCAGAAGCAAAACATCATGTTGAAAGTTACACATAAGAAACAAAATGGTTTGGGCCTTTGGTCATGCTAACTTAATAAAACAATCAATGCACATTCAAAATACATGATTATAAGTGCATTTTACAATTACAGATTAAATGCAACAATTATAAATGAAAACATGAGGATATATGAAATTTCAATCAATATAACTGAAATGCATAAGTGTAAATATGAATGAAAACTACAAATTTGTATGCTAAAGTTAAATATTAAAACTCACATATATGCCTCTCTAATCTTCTACAGTGAATGCACCTTCAATAATTAACCTTTATGTTTCACTTAGCAACGTTAAAGCACACAATATATTCAGTGGATTACGTGTTTATATGATTTTTCTAACATCCAAGGGTGGAACCAAAAGTATGCCTTTCCAAGGTATTGCTCCAAACTCACCTCACTGTCAACCTCATCTCCTTCAATGCCTTTTTTTTATTACAAACTAAAGCAAATATTGTCCATTACTAGACACGTTTTAAAATTCCGCTGGTGCAACTGGCTACTGCAGCTATAGCAAGCAGATGGACTTTTCCTTCCTTCATCCTTGTAGAACTTAACATCAAAGTTGTTCTCGTTGACATCACGTCTACCACTGCAGCTAATTTCTTGGACAAACTTCTGTCCGTGCTTTATTACTCGGGCAATATCTATTGTGTTTAAGGAAATATCAGTACTTGCAGACAACCTTTCCTTTATTCTCTTATTGTTAGTTCTCATAAGAATTTGATTCCTCAACACGTGTTCATAATTAATATGTTCAAACTCATAGGTAGAAGTGAATGAGCTTCATGCAGAAACAGTCTTCAGTGGATTCTTCCCCACTCAGTTTTCTTTAATAAAACTTCTATCTCCATGTTACCACATTTATTTTCTTCCTATGGCTCAATTCCATTTGTTTAGAGGCGTATTGGAAGAGATCTAGATCACCTTGTTGTTCTAGTATGAGAAGATCCTTAATGTCTTTGAAACCAAAGCCACCTAATCAACGCTCCGTTAATGATAATTTCCTTTCAGGTGTACAGTCAGAACCTTCTACCACTTCAACGTAGGCTACAGAATACGGCTTCCTTTTTTAAAAAAATCCATAGGTGGTGCCCCTGAGACTTGTAAGGAGAGTGGCGGAGCACTAAACTAGACATGTTTGCTGTACTGGAGATGACGCAGTAGACTAAAATAAAAGAAATGGTCACCAATGTCCAAGCTTGCACAATGAATACATTAAAACAAAAGTTGTCTACTGGAAATTTACTAATATACATTCAAAGTCACCCCAAGAAGGGTGAAGTAATGTTTTCTGAAACCTCTAACGGAAACAACTCTATGTGCTTTCTTCTGTAAATATACTGACCAGGTAAAAAAAGATTCCAGTGGTGTGAGCGGAGAAATTAATTTAGTTACATCATACTCACTTAGCAGACTGAAAGTGCTTAAAGATCCAGAAGTCTGCTTCGTAATGATGAAAAATATTTCACACCCAGTAGATCACGCAGTGACACAATCCGATACGGAAGAAACTGGCACACTGGCAAAACCAAGCCCTGAGCTGCTTGACAGTGAACTGGTGTCAGTGAAACCAACTGAAAAAAATACAGAGAACGTGACAACGTCTCCTTCCATCATGGGGCCACATGGTGACGTCAATGATGCTGGCTGAGAAAGGTGAGACATCACTGAGGATAGCCAAGGAGAGCAAGAACACCTCTGTTCATACGCATTCTCACGGGCAGCCTCGCATGTCACGACAAAATAAACAGCGGCTTCTGCCTCGACATTTTGTTTTTTTAAAGGCTAAAATCCCTCGATTTCCTTCCCTCTCATTCATCACCCAACTTCCTTCTGCTTCCTTGTGAGTCACACTCTGAATCTTAGGCCAGGATGCTCCAACACTGCTGGTGACGTGGAACATCTTCCACTGCCGTCTCCAATGTTGCATTGTAAAGTTCAACACAACCGAAGGCAAAATGTATTTAATATATTCTAAGTATGCTCGGAGGAAGCACATCGTGGTCATTTGGTTTATCCGAACGTTCCCTGCACACTCCTGCACTCCCTTTGTATGTCCCCCCAGATTCCATGCCTTGGAATTCCATTATAAGAATGAAAGAAACACCCAAAAAATACAATGAGCTCCGAATCAACACTGCCACAGTTACACATCTGCAATTCTCTATGATGATTTTCCTACACAGGGAGGTAACTTGGCCGATGTCCTTGGGAGGGGTATGCTGATCATGGAAGTTTGTACAGGAACTAGGAGGTTCAGGATTTTTTAGGATGAAATAAAGGCATAGTAAAGGAGGCAAGGCATAGGGTGCTGCGCTAGTCATATATTATCTATTTGATCTGGATTCCCCTAGGGAGTCAAGTAAGACCTAGGAATCCTTTCTGCATTTATGTCTGTCGAATTCTACAATTAAAGACAATATCAGCTATGTAAAGCATCATAACATTTTCAACATATCTTTGAACATGGAAATATATTATCTTTTTTAGCAATAAAAGGTAAGCTCCCTTTTTTAAAGTAAATCCTTCCGAAGGCTCTGTCGTTCATGAATAGTTTTCAGAAACTGATGCACTGATAAATCAGTCTTAAACAGAGTACAGTTTCTGCAATGTTCCTCTGAATCACGCTTTAGCCCTTTTTGTTTCCCACCCAACCTCTCGCTGTCAGCCCCAATCAATGTTTGTGTGACTTAATGGTGTAATATGGATTGCATGGTTTGGGAGTGCGACTGACAGCTACCATGGAGTATCTTGGGACAAACGAAAAGCGAGAAAGTAAAGAGCAGGGCTGCATGTACTGGCACATAACGAGGACTGATTCACTTACTGAGACATAATTGAACAGCACTGTGTAATAGATTTTACCAATTACCTTAAAACTGCAGGGGACACTCAGCCGATTCCAGAAGGACACGTGCTTTTAGCAGCAAGCGCTGATGCTGAATTTATACTAGTGGGACTGTGGTTCTGTTCTAAAAAGAACATTGTGTTTTTTTCTGGGTGAACCATTCTGCAAAGTACTAGGTTTGCCATTTTGGTCTTTAAGGATTAGAAATAGCTCGTTGTTCTTGCTAAATATTAGAACATGGGCACGTAAGTAGAAAATGTAATAGAAAGTAACGAATATCAAATTCACCAAACTGTTTGACCTCAATGATGGGAAAAAGGCACACTTTCTTACCTCTATGACCTTTGACCATGGTGGCACAAGAGAAAATATTAAGACTTCTATAAATGTAAGATGAATAAAATGACCAGAAATGTAAGTTTGTTAAGTTCTGCTTCTGTTATCACCCGTATATAAATGAGGGTGCTGCACGTGACACACCAATGGAGCATCAAGGACATAACCGGACCCCTTGCGTTAGGTCAAGGACACACCCACCACTTTTCCTGGTACAACTAATATACCTAGGTGCAGCCTCTAATGCCCAGGCTTGAATACGAATCCCCTAGTATAGCCTTCAATGTACAATCAAAACCTCAACAGACCAGGCATTGCTTTAATGCTCAGCACAGCACCAAAGACCAGACACTGTCACAGATGTCCAGCGAGTGCTCCAAAGTGCTATATCCAGGTGCACCCACATACACCATGTGCTGCCTTTCTAATGCTGAAAGTAGGCTCATTACACTCAGGTACGTACTCAAATGCCAAGTGCAACTTGATATTGCACAGCTAGAGCCTCAAATGTCCCATTCTGTTTACAACACACAGGCATCATCTTCATCGCCTAATGTAATTTAAGGGTATAGCCCCAAATGCAAACTGAAGACTTGCAATGCGAAGATGTAGTTCAGTGCAGCCTAACAATACTCAGGCTTAACTTCAATTGATGAAAGCAGCCCTACCGTCTTAAGGCGCATCCTCAAATGCTAGTTCAGCCTCAGAATGTTCAGGAAGTATACTAAGATCCCCTACGCAGCATAACATTACCCATATGTAGCCTCACATAAATGGGTGTGGCTTCAGTCCCTCAAACCTCAGGTTCAACCTCCTCTGTCTAGTGCACCTCGCAGTAATGGGATTTCATGTCAAACAAGCAGTGTTGCCTCACAAGGCCCAGGTATAGCCTCAAATGTCCAATGGAGTTTCCTCTACAATGCATAGATACAAAATGCTGATTGCAGCTTCTCAAAGCAGAGCTGTTGCCGAAACACTGACTTACCATGGATGGACACAAGCTCAAATGAAAAATTCAGCCCCACAATGTCTATGAAAAGTCGCAAATGTGCAGCCTTATGATGTCAAAATAAAGTTTCCCATATGCAGCCTCAAAATGCTGGTCTGGGCTCAAATACTTAGTGCAACTTCACAGCTCAAGTGTACAGTGCAGCCTTATATAATGAACAACTACAGGTTCATGAACTTGCAATGACCACATTCAGTTTCATGTATATACTGGAGGCCAACCCTGCATTAGTTTGCACACATATTAGCCTGGGCCCAACTCTCTAAGATGGATGTCATTTTCGGCCAGGTTAGTCAGTGCACATGCAAAACGGAGTCCTTACCTAGAGACAGTAACTACTAATTTAACTGCTCCCTTCACTGCAGACCATAAGCATGGCTGGCCACTTCTTGCTCACTGACTCATACATTGGTTCATTGTGAAGTCAGAACATGCAAGTGCTGATTCCCAAAGCAGAAGCCTCAAACATTAGTCAGTATACTGTGACATGCATTCTAGTCCATATGAATGAGCTCCGCTGATAGCGGTTTGCACCTGTTCTGATCCATGATCTTTGGTTTGGACCCTAGCTTTGTGAAAATACCATCAACCTGAGAATGGTGATTCTCCAGTTATCATTCAAGAGAGAACGTAGTTTTCATTAAAGACACGGTAACTAGCCTTATGCATTAAAACCTTCTATTGCCGCTCGTGCAGCTACACATATAAAGGACTTCAAAACAGAATGCTTGCATAGTCATTATAAGCCCCATGCATGTTCTCCCCCTACTCTATTCAGGCTCTAATTGAACAAAAAAGGCAACAAACTTCTGAACCACTCCTTTGAATTATTCTATTGTAGATTGTCTGAAAATGCAAAAACAAGGTAACACAATCTACTCATGATTTAATTAAATATCGATATTTTTTAAACCTTCAAATGCACCCATAACAGTTGCCACCTTTTTTCTTCTTTATTTCTGCCATTGTTTTAACGCTACTTGGGAGAAGGATAGGCTAAAGCTAGCCCCTGTAGTTAATCAAATCTTAATTATCTCTTCATATTGATTGACCATTTCATTATAAGACTCAAAGTTATCGTAATGCATGTTGAAAGCCTTCTATAGCTACATTTCCTACATGTTCTACCGACTATAGATAAAATCAACCAGCTGCTTTTAGAATCTCACTCATATTTCCTTCTGATCAAAAAACCTTACTTGCATTAGCACCTTTAGATGGGTGTGCTCCACATTCAGATACATCCACACCAGACTCTCACCCCAGAGTTCACCGATCTAGCTATAGTAGCTGTAGAGACTGCCTTTAAAGGTTTTACACAGGAGATCAGAAACTGACCCACACCACAAACTCTGTACCCCAGCATCATATTCTCATGTACATGCATACAATACCCAAAACACTACTTTCTGCAATTCTGCAAATTAGGATTCAAACACATAATCAGACAGTCTTTATTCTTTTCCAATGCACTCCTTCAAGACTGTGGTATCTGTGGCAAATCTCAAGAGCTTTGGCATTAGATACCCTTTTGGACAAAAGACAATTAAGTAAAGTCACTAACTTCCTACTAAGTTGTTTCAAACTCACATAAACATGAGTCATTTATGAATGAAAAGGATTGAAAACCAAGTTTACATTTCGTAAGATGTAATAAAAGTCTTTTAAGATATCTTTTAAACCCAATCTCTTTTAGAACTCTACAGATCAAAACATCATGGCCACTTTACTTCTATTCACCAAAGATTACCTGCTGAAACTCCTGCTATATAACAATTACTGTTCTTTTGAAATAGCTCTGCTAAAATAACAATCAGCTCAAGAGAGGAGCCTTCACAAGAGCTACAATCCTCCCCATGCACCAACCACTCCATAGTCTCCAAACACTATTTAGATCTCCTAAATAAATGTATCAGTGGTCTGCAATCTTGGTCTTTCTTTTGCCCAGAAAATGAGTGACCCCAAACCCATTCTATATATGTTGCACTTCTACAATTGTTTGTTTTTGCAACATCTGACTCACCTCTGTGTTTGCCAACTGAATGCATTCTTTGTTCAAAATCAATTCCCTTGATTCCATTCTCAGAACCAGCATTTCTGCAAACTGTATCTTGAAACCTCTTATAGTTTCTAAAACATAACCATCTGTTGTTATTTTTTGCCACTGCAGTCATCCTCAAAACATTTCCCAGGAAAACCCAAAAGAATTCTCCATACTCACCTTGAGCTTCTCCTGGGATTTGACCTCTTCTAGTGCCACATGATCTTCCCATTCTCCCTCCTTGAGGAAAAAGGGCTGTGGATGACTGGAAACCTATTCTGATGAGTCTGGTTTGATAATAGTACTGGTACCATTGTACGTCCAGTGCTCTCTTGCCAGTGCCGTCAATAACGGTATTACCAAAGACCCATCTCGTATTCATAGGGGAATTATTAAGAGCATTGAAAGTAAACATATATTTGCCCAATGATTTTACTAGCCCCTAATAGAACAACCACCCTTTAGGTTCTTCTGAGGGCTCATTAGAGGCTTCATACCATATTTTAGTATTAATTCTCATTAAAATGCCTTCCTCCTCTCCGCTATCAGACCAGCATTAGCATTACCCAATAAACAATCTGCTTGTTGGCTCCAAACACAAAGAAGGCGTAAATCAACATCTACACATTTTAAATGGGCTTTCTCCACTTCATCCATGATATGTGGCAAAGGACCTAAAACATGCAGTAACTTATCCAGGCATTCTGTTAGAGATTGCTCTAGACCCTTTCTGATGTATTGTCCTAATTAGAGTAGAAAAATCTTTCTCTTCAATCGCGGGTCTAGGGCATTCTGCTTGCATAATTTTATGAGCCTCCTTCTCCAAAGGTTTTCCCAACCATTCCTCAATTAATCTAGCCACATGATTCAATGGCCACCATTCTAGACTACGAAGGTGTTTTAGAAAATTCAGATAAAACATGTCCTACATTTGAGGATCTTTCAATACACCTGCAGATGAAGGACTTCTTAAGTCCTCAGCCAAACCTTCTGTGATGTCATCCTATCTTGGAGATCAAAGACATAGCCAAACTCTGAGTCCCCACTGACATTAAATAGCGTTTCATGTTTGTCATAATTCTCACCAGATTGAAGTTCTCTCTGCTCACTACCAAGGACACCTTGCTCAATTGTGCCACTGAGGACACCCTTCTTAGTATACCTTTCTTACACACCATGCTTAATTGCTCGCTAAGAACACCCTTTTCAGTATGTTTGTCTTTTCAGCCTAACTCACCTTTACATTTAATTGAACACACCTATGGGCATAGGAGCCTTCTATCAAAGAAGACAGCGTTCCTTACATTGAATCAAATAGATATTTATTCACAGATTGGTGAAGACCGGTCTTCAATCTCCTGCTGGCTGTAAAAAAATAAATAAAAGAGAAGACTCTGTTAATTAATAGTTTATTGGGGTGTTAACGCGTCCCTTTATGACTAATTTACTCACATTGAGACTCGTTTTAGGCCAATTAATCTTTTGACCCTGAATGAAGACACCTTAGGACGAGATATCTAATCAACATGTCAATCAATACGTCAATAATGTCATAAATTTTTATTAAAACAATGCAATTCACCTGAGTCAATGACATTTAATGAGACTCAGAAACCACCATGACCTTTCAGTCATGGATAGCCACGCCAGTTTAGCATGAATTTTGTGATATTTATTTACTATTGATTACAATTCTACTAGTAAGTTTATTAGTCTCAAAACCAAGAAACACATTAGCATAGTCACAATATGGCAACTCAGATAAGAGTTCACCAAAGCAAGAATCACAAACATTAGAATATAACATGGCGTCAGCATAAGATGCCTTTAGCAGAAAATCGTCATAAGGTTATTCAACAAAGCATAGATTCAGTCATTTGTCTATTTGCGTCAGTTTAGGGAAACCCCTCTCCTAACCTCTAATTAGCATTGGCCTGTTGGGCTTCATGCAAAACAATTTAGAAACACCAATTTGGAAAACATCTAACTATGGTCTCTGTCAAAAGGAGCAGTTGGTACCTAGAAAGGAAAAGCAAACAGACAATCACAATTTCATTGTCATATAGTTACCCTCCAGTTATTGGGTCAGCACTCAGGTTCGCTCTTCATCCTCAGGACATCAGTTGATTCGCCATCAAGGATTCAGCTCCGGTAAAAGGGGGCACTTCCCTCATAAGGAGGTAAAGTGTAAACGGGCAATCTAAGGGCAAGGATGGTTCTAAAAATTAGCAAGTCACTAAGCAAAGTGACAAAGTCTCTGGATCACAGCAAATCGCATCAGCATCTCCCCCTCTCCTAGTCTCCTACTCCCTAGTTCTAATTTACTTCCCGGTGTCAAGGGTTTTATCCCCTTTTGGTTGTAGATTCCCCTAAAATCTGGTTGGACAAGGGGTTGCACCCCACTATCTTTAACCAATTAACTTTACATTAGGTCATCGAATTTGTCACCCCTTAACAGTTTTCACGTATTTTATTGGTCCTTATGATTGACGTCTTTAGCGGGTGGAATGTCCGGTATGATTTCATAGTCTTGTGGTCCTTTGCACATCTTCGGTCAGTGGCTCCATTGTCTGTACTGGTTCAGGCGACCTTGTACCTACGACTGGCCTACAGTGTTGCATTCAGCTAAAATGTTTCTATAGGCAAGCCGAATTTCATGAGAACGGATCTACTACAGTTACATTCCGCTTCTAGTTTGGAAAAAAACAAGAGTTCATGTCCTTCAGCAAGTCAGCATACTGCACGTTAGAAAAATACATTTAATATGAGAGTCAGGCAGCTAGGCCACGACTCATGCTAACCAAGGCCTAATGATTTATTAGCAAAACCTTTACATAAATCTATTATTATTAGTGTAAAATCATATCATTACATGTCATTTCAACATTATTAGTCAGTTTCATTAGTCCCCGTATATATTGGCGGCCACTCCCCGTGGGCACATTTCAAGTGCATGTTTTAGCAAAGGATATTAATACAGTTTCTATGCAGCATTATTATACATTAGTTCATGAACATTTCATGTTAATATAGATTATATAAGCTACGCTCTCCAAGGGCAATAAGTTCATAACTTTTCATTTCCTTTTTCCTCTCTTCCATAAATGCTTTCTTAGTGCAACAACCCTCCTCCTACTGTTTGGTTTTAAGATAAAACAGTCTTTGCACCCACTGGCAAGTGTTTCATCTTAAAACAAAATTGTCAGGAAAAGAAAAAAAGTCAGGCAGGTACTAAAATTATTAGTTTCCTTCTTGGACAGTAGCTATGCTTTCAGATCGTTCTTCCTGTTACCAATAACTATCTGCCAATTAATTAATGCCTCTGTCTGTAGAATGGGAGGAACTATACTTCCTGCAACTTGCACACTTTTTACTTTAGAGTTATTTCTCTAATTTAGGGACTTTTTTCTATGACATTTCACTCCTTACTTTTGGGAGCTCCCCATCATTCCCCAGAGTGAGTGTTGCATCAAGCCCTGCAACCATTCCAAGGCTGATCACGTACCTGTGAGAACTGTTCTCCTGGAGGATAGTGGAAGTCTGGATCTTTTTTTTGTCCTGTTGGAGCATGTTAGGAGTGCTAACTTACAGCAAGGCATTCCTCTACCGTCTTTGTGGTCCTGGGGAGTACGCCATGCAGGAATCCAGTGCTTCCTCTCGCATTATGCTCTATTGGCGGATTCCCTACTCTTCTGTCCTCCAATGTCCAGTTCAACTTCCAACATCCTTGCAGAAAGCCAAGTGGTTGGCTTTTACAAGATTACAGTTCTGGATCTCCTCCCTGCGGGGACAGAGAGGAGCCTTTCTTCATTTTCTCTTTCTTTCTTCTTCCATCCTTTCTGTCATTCTCTCTCAATGCTACTGTCTCTCTTTTCCCTTTCAGGGCTTTGGGTGGTGTTGGGAACCAACAGAAGAGAGAAGCCTTCAGGATGTTCCTCTATCTGTAGACAATACCTTAAGATTATGTTGAATTACCTTAATATTTTTTTGTTTACTTTTCCTGCTTTAGTTTTCCTTCTATTTTCCTTAACCTCAGAAAAGGTCCGAAATTCTTCATCTAATGGATCAGATCATCTTTTTTTCTTTTCATGCATAGTGCTTCTACTGTTCCTTTCACAGAAGATTTGATACCTTCTTCAACATACATATACATTACCTCTGCATTTATATCAGATGCTTATATACCAATAGGCTCAATTTCTTCAACCATATCTGTTACAAAATTATTGTAAATATACACTTAAATAGGCACCTCACAGAAAGAAATTCCCAGAACATCCACTCAATAGCAATTAATCCAAATGTCCTCCATTAGAAAATATCCTGTCTGATCGCCTAATTGCTTAAACACATTGTCAAAGTGTAATTTCACTAGGGCTTTGTCACACACCACTGAAATTAGCCCATTTAAAAATGGTGCTTAAATCTAACTAAAGAAAAGCAAGGACATGGCATCATCAATTTCCTATTGCAAGAAAACTAGGTGAGGCTCACCAACAGTAAAATGGCTCTTAAGAAGGCGTGTGAAGCATAAGTGCGAAGCCTCTCAAATACTTGGATCAGCAGTGCAGACCATGAGAAAAGCAATGAGTTTTTTTCCAAAGAAACAACAAAAGGCCATTAGACAACCAGGGAAAAATCACCCCAAAAATGAAAAAAGAGGGTGGAGGCTGCTCACCCAGTCATCACACTGTGCTCCCACTTAGGAACAGATGCACCAGTCCTTCTGCCCACTGGGGGTGGGTTGAGGGTGTTTACCAAAATCTGCTCCTGGGGGACAGAAAGGCTGCTAGACAACAGGAATTTCAAAATGGAACCAAAGCAAACAAAAGGCTAGCGTGACCTACTCTGGCATCAAACCAATACTCCTACCCCAGAATGGGCAATAGAGTCTTTCAGCACCCCTGGGGTTTAAAGCATCCCCATCTTTGTGGCAAGAAGGGAAATTTTGATGTTTTGGGAATTTTATTTTTACATATTGGAGCAGAGTTGGGCTAAGTCCCAATATTATCTAACTTCTTTGCTGAATAAGGCAGCTTCCACCTGGGGAAACCTACCAAAGACGAGCATTTCTAAAAATTAAACACTTGGGCCAGTCCAGGATGATGTGCTTGTGTGAACCCCATGACATTTTCTTACACACAATGCTTTGCAGATCTCAAATGTTGGCTAAAAGTGCAAATTTTCCTTGCATTTCTGTGATGTAAACTAAGAAAAACCATTTAGATCCACAAAATGCCTACCACCCTGCTTACCCCACTTGTCCAGAAAAAAATGTTACCATACTTGTATGGTCGAGCCTAGTGTCCATTTTACAAAATGCCCCAAAATGTGAATTTGAAGAAACCTGCAATGGGGACACTCCAGAGTTTGGAACTGGGCTTGGTGATCACAATGGAAAACCTACCAAACACAGACATTTCTGAAAACTAGACATCTAGAGGTGTCCCTTGTATGGATCCCATTAAGTTTTCTTACCCACAAAGCAGTGAAAATCTCAAACTTTGACTAAAATCGCACATTTTCTTTGCATTTCTGTGGCATAAACTTCCAGAAATCTCAGGGATCCACACAATTGCTACCACCCAGCTTTCCACCCACTTACTTATTCCAAGAAATCTATAGTTTTCCGGGATCACACATGGGTTTCACCCCGGTGTCCACCATAAACTGAAAGTAGGTTGAAAGCACAAAAATTAGGAAAAATGGGCTACCTCTTCGAAAAATGCACCAACTGTGATCATTTTTTTAAATTAGCTTCTGCATATTCCTGAAAGCCGGGAGAATGGTAATTTTAGTATAACAAACCTTTCATTGAAACAATATTTAGGAAAAAACATACACTTTTTCGCAGAGCACTTTTTTCATATTTTCACAAAAAAAATCTCCTAGCTATATTTCGGCTATTTTTTCAGTCCCCTTAAGGGAAATCTACAAACCCTGGGTGCCAATTTGGCATTGATATCTTATGTGGAAAGTAGTTGTGAAGGTCTAAGCACGAACTACCTTAAATAGTCAAAAATGGCTTAGCATAATGGGGAAATGACCTAGCAATGAAAAGGTTAAGTCACAGGTCTTCCACGCACACCCAAAGCCACAAGAATGAAAGGCACATAAGCATAGCAGGCAATGCTGGGTGCCTTTGCTTGATGTAGGGAACTGTAGTGCAACCTATTCCTCCACCATTGCCCTGCCCTGAGCAGGCAGATAATAACGAAGGCTGCAGGCCGACAGCTAGGTTTTGCCAGGCTTACTGTCCAGGTTGCTCCTTTACTCAGCCTGACAGACACTGTTCATGTCCGCAAACAGGTGGGGACATATTGGTAGAACAGGGAGATAATTAATTTGTTTCCAAAGATACTAGTTAGGAGAAGGTTGGGAGAGAGTTCCAAAGTTGTGGTTCAATGCAGAGAAATATTGTCACCATATCTTTTATTTTAGAGATGGTTATATCCAAGAGGTAGGATCATGACTTCAAGGTGTGCGCTCTGGTTTTCTTAGTGTCATGGCATTGTACCTAAGAGTGATGAAGAGCACAAGTGGGAGGTGATGAGTTGGGGATTATGGTTGAAATGGCTTATTTAAGTGAGGGGCCCTGATAAACAGGTATGTGGATTGTAGCCCACAACAATATAGGAGAGGATCAGTGATTGCATTGCTGCTAGTGCTGAAGGCAAATACATCTTGGTAGGTTCCATTGCACAAAGGAGGCTCAATTGGGAAATTGGTCCATGAGCTTTTTTGCTGCCTATGTGTGCCTAGCTGGAAGATGATGCAAATGACTATTGATATTGTGAAGGGTTGGGATAGGTAAGAAGTCATCTAGAGCTATCTTATACAGCCAGTGTTTGGTTGGTTTGGGTTTTCAGTAGGAAAACAGAATTGTTTTAGCAGCCTTGGAGAGTTTTCATTTATTATACATAGAGTCCCAAATCACAGGAACTGACACTGAACAAGGAAGGATTATAGAAAACGAATGTCCTTCTTTGCAGACACTCTCAGATAGTTTGGGGTCATCCGAATAGTGGTGGGTGACAACTCCTTGCCAGGGAAGTAGGACTCCAAGCAGGGGCGGCTCTTCTGTTCGGGTAGAGGAGCGTTACCCCCCCCCCCCCCCACCAGCAGCAGGGGCTGCAAACCTTTAAAAATAAAATGATAATAAACTACGTTTATTGTTGCTTTATTTTCAAAGGGGGCGGGACCATGGGGGTGACGAGCATAGAGGGGAGTGCACAGAGCACTCCCCTCAGTGCGCATGTGTGTTTGGCTAGCCGTCTCGGGCCGGGCAAACCCACATGCGCAGAACGGTTCTCTCCAACCCAGCACTGTGTTCCCGAGTTGGAGAGAGCCGTCCCAGGGTCCCAGTTTGTGTCGGAGCGCCCAGCCAGGGCACTCCCGCCAATCATAACGCTACTTTGAGCAGTATCTTGATTGGCCGCAGGGCAGGCTGGGAGCCTGCAGTGCAGCGGAGAGCGGCGGCGACAACGGTCAGGTAAGTTATTTTTTTTTTACTTATATTTTCTTTTTGTTTTATACCCCCCCACCACCACTTTTCCAAGTCTCCAGCCATGACTGACTCTAAGAGCTTCCCTGTATAGGTTAGATATCATGTGGGTGAGGATGGAATCCTAATTTGTACCACAGCAATGCTTTGAAGAATGCATTTTAACTAACTGGTTTCTCTTGGAAAGGAAGAACGGGAACTAATAGAAAATATTTTTGATAATGACCATGTTGAGTCCAATATAGAAAGATGGCTTTTTCTGTCAGTTTTATCCCCCGAGGTTCAGAGGTCTAGCAGGACAAAGAGGCATGCATTACTAGTGTCCAAGAACCACATTGCCTGGTCTGCTGTACGATATTTAAACTGTGGCCGATTGAGTGTTACAGCAAGATCTGGTGCTTATTACATATTCTAGAAGCAGGTGACACTGATTTGTATCATTTTGCCAAGAAATCGAAGGTGTGTAAAAATTCACTATGTTCTAGGTTGCATTTTTTAAAGAAATGAAAAATGTGGCCACTTTCACTTCGAGAAAGAATGGTGCTCTTGAAGAGGGAGTTATTGACAAGATCAATCAGTAAATTGAAAGTTGCCAGGTGGTGAGTTTCAATTATTATCAAGGAGGGCTTAATTGTAGCAGCGCTGGCTGCAAGCGCTCTAATGATATTTGTTTTAGGTCAGTTTCAAATCTACACTATTTTGATGGAGCATGGATTGGGGAGAGAGAGCATTATTACAAAGTATTACTATGGGCTTCCATTTTTAGGGTTGAGTGCAAAGCGCTCTGTCCCTGTTATCTCTCTACGGGCTTTTAACCATGCCCATATCAAGCCCATCAGTTTGGTTGGTTCGTGGGTTTGCCTTTTAAAATTTGCTTGATTTCATTAGTGAAAGGCATGCACACATCATGCCTTTTCCGGTGTTTAGCCCTCCTCAAGCGCACTGGCCAACTACTGAAAACATACGAGGCTCCATGTTTTCCGTATGGTTTCTGCACTATTATTTCTCTTTATTTCGTAAGCAGTAGTAGAGAGCTTTGCATGACATCGGCCCTGTTACATGGATATTTGCACTGCCGGTTACATGGATAGTTGCACTTTTGCCAATACTTTTTACTGCAAGCAAATTTCTGCTTCCTTTTGTTTGTTTGCTTTGCGCTCATGGCGGCCATTGGCTCGCTTATGTAAAACTGTTTTACTTTTCAGTTCATGTGGCAAGAAAAGTCCGGTTAGGAGTTTACCTGAATTAAAGCTATTAGCATTGTAAATGCGAGACCCATTACATTGCAAATGCTTGTTAATTTTGTCCTAACGTCTGTTAAAAGGGAGCCATTTCACACATACTGCTGGGTGGGGTCAGTTAGATGGAGGTGATATGATGTTTGGGGGAGAGAGCGCTTCACAGGAGCTTCAGAGCAGATGTTGATGCAGTGTCTCAAAACCTGTCCTATGTGTTATTGGTGACTAGAAGAGTGCAGTCACCCACAATAGAGGGGTAGTCTGAGAAAAGAAGTCGAGTTAAAAGGCAGCCATGCTTCTATGATTAGGAAGGGGTCAAAATCTGGGTGGTGATAGGGCCACTCCTATTTACTAAGTGTTCCACTACTGTGAGTATGAAAATATCCAAGAGTAGTTGGGATTGTTATGTACATGTATAAATATCTGGGAATGGTGTGGACTTCATGAGAATTTAGGAGCAATTGGAGGAATGTCCTGTGCCTCTTGTAACTTATGGTATAGTATAGACAGGGTACTTACAACAGCTGACGAGGTAATGAAGCACTTTGCAGATAGGTAGAACACTACGCCATGGGAGTCCAGTTTTAGTGATTTAGCCATGCATTAAATCCAGTTTGTCATGCAATTTTCATGTTGCATTCTGAAGTATGGATCACATGCAATTTTAAAGTGCAATTCTTTGTATATGGAGGTTCAAGTAGTGTGCATTTTTTAAAGTTATATGGCGTCATTCAACATTAGGAACTTTGACACTGTACCATATTATACTGGCATTTATATAATGTTTCTATCCCTGATGAGATACCGAGGTGCTGATGGGCTTTGCTGGTGGGTAGCACAGTAGTCTGGTGGATACTAACAACATTAAGGATATATGTCATGCTGTTTAATATACAGCTGTCACACAGTTTGTAAGTTGCACACCACGAGATTTGACATGCAAGCTGTTCTATAGATTTGTCACAAACTGTTATGCCATACTTCCTAAATAGCTTATGCAATGTCATCTAGGTAGTAATTCAGGTTGAGTGGTGATAGTGCAAGCAGTCATGCATGCAGTCATGTATGTGTATAGCCACATTGCGTCAATAGTTGTACCAATGTAATACTATATGTAGGCATCCTAGCAGTGCCAGAATTGCAGCCCTTGGTGTTATAGTTAAGTCACCAGGATGTACAATATAAAGTCAACCCAGGAGTGACGGAATCTTAGCCCCAGAGATCAATGCTAAGCCACCAGGAAAAACAACAAGCAGTTAGCACAGGAGCCACAGACTCCTAGCCAGTGCTAAGCCAAAAGAAGGTACCATCGGGTCTAGCCAAGTGAGAAAGAGAGACACCATGGTACATTATCTGTACTTTTATCCTAGAAGTGTTTATTATGTAACTGAGGAAGTTGGCTGAGATGACATCTGGTAATGTCTGTGGAGTGTGCAAGGTTAGGTGAAAAGACAGTGAGAGAGTAAGAGGTGAAAGGACCAGAGTCAGGGCAAAAGTACAATTGACGTAGTAGCCTAAGGTCCAGGTTTTAAATCACTTTCACTACCTTTGTCGTCAAGAGGTGGCAGAGCCAGGCAGATTTCTGACTTTGTTTGCCCATCTTAATATGGCGCTGATTCTTCTGTCTTGGGGTTCTTTTCCCTATGATTGGTTACCCTCTTTCCATGATTATGACCTTTAATTTCAAATACTTATTCGGGTGCGGACGGTGATGCCGCTACCGCTGTGTTATTGTTGTCTCTCACAGGAGGTAAGATGTTTAGTTTTTTTGCCTTTTTGCCCTTCTTCACTCACACTGAGGTTGATAGTCATTGACTATGGTATATTCCTTTTGACAGATTTATGAGGGACTTATCAAGGTTCCCACATACTCACTTGGTTTAACTTGGAACCGTGTTTTTAAACTTATCAGGTATGCTACATTGTTTGGCATTTCTTTTTTTTTCTTTTTTTCTTTTTTACTATACGGGCACGACCTATGAGTCCTGCTTTAAATTTATTTTGTTAATGTTGACACTGACGCTCTCCAAAAATTTTGTCAACCATTTTTACACTAATTTTCATGTTCATTTTCTAGATTCGGCTAAATTCTATTTTCAAGATCATTCCATTATACATTGAAGATTGATCGTTATGATTGCTACTTTCGCCCTACTTTCATTGTAGTGGACTTTGGACGTTCAGTAACTCTATACTTTCTTTTCTTATTAGGTAGGCTGGTTCTAGTAATTTGCTTGTGGTGGCGTTATGCCACACTGGTTGGTTTGAGTTTCACACCTTGTAACTGAGTTTTTGGACTGTAATAATTTGTCACCTTCCTTGTCTTATTTACTTTGTAACTTGTTTACTATAGTCCACGTGCATACTCAACATCTGAGAGGTGATTTCTTTGACTTCAGACGTGCGACGTACTTTGCAGTTTCACTCCTTTGTCCACAGTGACTTTAGTCACAATACTACAGTTCATAAGTAACTTTATTCAATGGGATTACTTAAGCTATACCCTCTGCCAATGCATGTTTGTCATCACTGGAACCTCGTATTTTGATGGAGCTCTCTCTCTCTGGGCTCATAATCTTGGACTTATCTTTTGGCACATCTTTCACACCTATTGATGGGACTTTGTCTATCTCTCCAGTTTCAGGAAGCATTGCTTCACAGTTACTTTCCATGTTTGTCTGCTACTGGTATTCTCACTTGTACACCAGTGGGTTTAGATGTGTAGGCGCATGTGGCAGGAATATCCCTGCTCTGTTAAGACCTGAGTATCTTTTTTGGAGGTATACACACAGATCAGGGGTTTTGAAACAAATTGATTATTTTATTTCCGATCAGAGGATTAGATGCTTTGTGTTTGTTTTCTAGAGTCTGTTAAGAGGATAGGTTTTTGTTTCAGGTCTTGGTTTTCTATCCCCTGGTAATCTTTTCTACCTTTCTTTTCCACAGGTAAAAGCTTTGGCGATCGTCCGCTCCCACGTAGTCAGCGAGAGACAGAGAGAAGAGAAGACCAGAAGTCTATCAGGTACGTATATTTTTCACATCTACTTCTGTTGTTTTTAGTATTATAGTAATTTGTGCACTTAAGATCGGCAGTGCCTTTTTTGTTTGGTGAGAGAAGGGAGGGGGAAATAAAGAAAAGATAATAGTCATCTGAGACACTCCTTCAGTGTGTCTTTAGATGAGAAAATAGTGCTCACCAAAAGATAGGTGTGTCCCGCTATGCACGTGTTTCAGTGAGGCTTACATCTTGCTCCGGGACTTAGATTTACTAGTACACAAAACGCAGTAATTGTACAGACAATCAAGCAAAGCACCAGTGCTCACTCAAAACATGGTGGTGTTGTCTTTCCTTTCAGAGGGCCTGGCCCTGTTACACTTTAGTAGAGTGGCCCCCGGTTGCCCAGTCCACCACCCCGCTTCCTCACAGACTTCCCCACTAAGTTGCAAAGTGAACCGTATAAACGGTCCAGTACCTGCGAGAGCCACATCCCTCCAGGGACGTGGGTGGTTCTTTCGCTCCCTCCCTTCTCTCCTGCTGGGTCATGTCTCCTCACTATTCTTCTGTGCTGTTCACCAGTCTTCTTCCTGCTTTCATCTCTTCACCTGCTCGCAATGCTCCTCTGGCTCCCAATCCTCCACCTCCTGCTGATCCTTCCTCTTGCTTCCTTCTTCCTCCGGCGTCTTGTCCCCGTGACTCCCCCTGACCTCAGTACACTCCATCGTGCCTGATGGAAACATGCTACTGCGAGCCCCCATAGGGGGACTCAGGGATTGCCCCGCTCCTTGCCATCTTCAGTGCCCTGCCATACTCACTCTCCCCAGAGAATGGCTGTTGGAGACACGACTCCGTAGTATACCTGGACAAATAATCAGCATTGGTCAGCAAAGAACCCGGAGTATGTTTGACCTGAAGCATAAAGGGTTGGAGGGATAAGAACCATGGGAGAACCTTTGCATTTGAATCTTTATGCTTGGCCAACCATGTCAAAGGAGCTTGGTCTGTGAGGAGGACAAATGGTCTCCCCAACAAGTAATATTGGAGGTCCTCAATATCCCACTTGATAGCCAAACATTCTTTTTCCAATGTTGGATAATTCTTCTTTCTAGGCAATAATTTCCTGCTAATATATACAATAGGATGTGTTTGTCTATCATCATCATCTTGTGAAAGAACAGCCCCTAGACCTTGGTCGGACACGTCAGTCTGTAGAAACAATTGCTTCTGAAAGTTGTGACATTGTAAAATGGGTTCGGTAGTGAGGAGGTTTTTGAGGGTCAGATATCTTTGATATTGGTCATTAGATAAACTGTTTATCTTGTTGGGACAGACTTTTTCTAGGAGGGATGTTAATGGGGCTGCTATCCTGGAAAAATGACTAATGAATCACCTGTAATACCCAAGCATTCCTAAGAAAGCTCTTATGTCTCTTTTGCTTTTAGGTACGGGTATCTGTTTTATAGCCCTGATCTTATCGACTTGGGGTTTAATACAGCTGTTTTCAATAACATAGCCAAGGTATTTAATAGAAGTCTGTCCTACGTTACACTTCTCTGCGATTGCTGTTAATCCGGCTTCTCGTAAGGCCTGTAGGACTTTGGACGCTTGATCTAAGTGTTGTTCCGAAGTGTGACTGTAGATAACAATGTCGTCTAGATATGCTGCTGCATATTCTTGGTGGGGTCTTAATACAATATTCATTAACCTTTGAAATGTAGCAGGGGCTCTGTGTAATCCGAAGGGTAACACAGTAAATTTATATAGCCCCGAAGGAGTAGAAAAGTATTTTTCCTCTTTATCTGAGGGGTTCAGGGGAATTTGCCAGTACCCTTTTGTCATGTCTAAAGTATTCAGAAACCGGGTCTGGACTAGGCGCTCAAGCAAATTAACTTGAGGTATTGGATACGTATTGAATTGGGACAGGGAATTAAGCTGACGAAAATCAATACAAAATCTGATATTTCCATTTGGTTTGGGTACCAAAACCACTGGGGAACACCAAGGACTAGAGGATGCCTCTATGATGCCTGCCTCCAGCATTTCCTTCACCTATTTTTAGACTTGCTGTCGTCGAGCTTCAGGTAGTCGATAGGGCTTTTGTTTAGAGACCTTCCCCTCAACAGTTCAAATGTGGTGTTGAATTAAATTGGTTCTAGCTGTTTTTTTTTTTTTAAACCTTTCTATTGTTTTTTCACTACTAGCTTCATTTGGTTTTTTTTGTACTTCAGTTAACTTTATCCCATAGGTAGGTTCTATCCGTTGGAACAGGTATCGCTAGGGGTTGTGTTGTGGTAATGAACAAGGAGGTATTGTTCGTAGGAGTAGGGGTCTCATTCACATTCCATTCTTTTAGTAAATTGATATGGTAGATTTGACTTTTATTGGAACATTCGGGTATCTCTATTCTATAAACAACTGGGGTTATTTTGTCCATAACTCGGTAGGGACCTTGCCATTTTGCTAGACGACTGTTTTCGGAGGGGGGCAACAGGATAAAAATGTTGTTACCTATAGTCAGTTCACGAGGTTTCTTGCCTACATCATATTGCTTCTTTTGTCTTCCCTGATTCTCCTCAAGATGTACTTCATCCCAAACTGAGTTTAGGTTTTCTTTTAGCTCCCGGGTATAGGTTACAATGTCCTTAGCTTCTTCGTAGGTTTCTTCCCATTGTTCAGCTATCATGTCTAACAGAGTTTGTGGCTGTCTCCCAAATAATAGCTCAAAGGGGCCATGCCCGGTAGAGGTCTGGACATGTGTTCGGATAGCATAATGGTAGTTTTTTGTCCCAGTCTTTCCTCGTCTTATTTATAGTTTCGCGTAACAAATTCTTGATAGTTTTATTGTATCTTTCGACCAGGCTATCTGTTTGTGGATGATAGGCAGATGTTTGAATCTGTCAGACCCCTAGTAATTGACAGACCTCGGCCATTAATTGGGACATGAATGGGGTTCCTTGGTCCGGGAGAATTTCCTTCGGGAATGGGGTCCTCTCTGACATATCATGCACTCTCCTGTACTGGTTAGTACTCGTTTCTCATTGATAATATTCCCCATAGCATTACTTGGGTTATCCAGTCGATATGCATTTTGTTTTTGTCTTTTTTGTCTTTTAGTCAGGGGTGCTTTGGTTTTAGTTTGTTCAATATCTTCCTGACAGAAGGGAGCCTCTTGTAACCATGACTCTATGGTGCTTGTTGTGTCTATACTGTCTAAAAGATAAGAGAAACCAGAATAATCTATACCAGTGATAATGTCATAAAAACAAAAAATGCTCAGGGATCCCTCCCACCTTCAGCTTTTCTTCCCAAACTGTCCAGTTTATCAAAATCACTGCAACAGGGTATCTTTTACTGTTTCCATGTATGCATGTAATAACTACTGTTTCTTTCGGCAACCATTGGTCCTGCTTAACCAACTTGTAGTTTACAATGCTATGACTGCATCCTGAATCTACTAAGGCTTCTTTGGATGTTTTGTTTACAGTCAGGCTGATCATATACCTGGGGGTTGTACCTCCTGCCCATAATACTCTTTCTTTAGCCAGACCTATTTTCATGGGCTCTACTGTTGATCGTTTATGTTGACAATTCCTCGCTATGTGATCCCGTTCGGCACAATTGTAACATTGGGGGGGCTGACATGGGTTCCTTCATTGGTAGATGGAGGGGTGGAGTCTTGTCGGTGGGAAACCCAACAGTATACTTCCCAAGGCAACCAGGAGGAAGGGCCTTTGCAACTGATGGTAAACTTATTTCCGCTGTACCTCGGAAATCCAGCGCTCTGTGACAGGCACATGCTAGCTCAATGGCCGAGGAAATGGAAACATCAGGATGCTGTCTTGTCCAATTTCTAGTGGGGGTAGGTAATGCATCTAGGTATTGTTCTAATAGGATGGCCTGTAAGATTTCCTCTTTGGTAGATTCAGTGGGGTTTAACCACTTATAACCCTCATTTTGTACTCTATAAAATGGTGCACAGGGATTTTCCGACGGACTCCATTTGGCCTGACAAAAATTAAGTGTATAGCTCTCTTTGTCTAGGCCAATCCTTTCTAATATTGCCTTTTTGTATAGGGGGTAACCCCACTGCGACTGACTGCTTGATAAGCCGATTGCAAATTCAGGGTTAACAGAGGGGCGATATACTGTCCCCAATGATCCCGTGGCCAACTGGCAGAAGTAGCAACCCTCTCAAAGTTAGAAAATAATTAATCTGGGTCTTCCCTTTCCTGATATTTTGGTAAGACCAAGCTAGGTACATTGGGATGCACTCTAGTAGTGGCAATAGTCTCAGTGAGTTTTTCTAAAGCTGTTTTGTGAACCAATTGATTACTTGCAATTATGGTGGGTTGGGTCTTTAAGGCATTCTGCAGAGAGTCTCCATAAGAACATGCCTCTCTCACTTGCTCCTCCCAGAGGAGCTGTAAGTGTCTCTGTCCCTCGGCCACCTGCGCTATCATGTCCGCAACGGTGGGCTTTACCTCCATGGCTGTTTCCTGTCTGTATTATAGTTGATCCCACTTCTGGCACCACTGTGGTAGAAATATCCCTGCTCCAGGAAGATCTGAGTATCTTTCGGGAGGTGTACACATAGATCTTTACACTGGGGTTTTAAAACAAATGATTATTTTATTTTCCACCAGAGGATTAGATGTTTTGTGTTTGTATTCTAGAGTCTATTAAGAGGGTAGTTTTTTTTTTGTTCTGTCCACTGGCGATCTCTTCTCTCTATCTTTCCCACAGGTCTGATAGTCCGCTCCCATGTAGCCAGCAAGAGAATGAGAGAAGAGAAAACAAGAAGTCTCCATCAGGTACGTATATTTTTCACATCCACTTCTGTTGTTGTTTTTAATATTACAGTAATTTGTGCACTTAAGATGGGGAGTGCTTTTTTTTTTTAGTGAGAGAAGGGGGAGGGTATAAAGAAAAGATAATAGTCATCTGAGACACTCCATTGGTGTGTCTTTAGATGAGAAAATAGTACTCCTCAAAAGATAGGTGTGTCTCGCTACGCACGTGTGTCAGGAAAGCTTACTTCTTGCTCTGTGGCTTGGATTTACTATTACACAAAACGTAGTAATTGTACAGACAATCAAGCAAAGCACCACTGCTCATCCAAAATGTGGTGTTGTCTTTTCTTTAAGAGGGCCAGGCCCTCTTTCACTTTAGTAGAGTGGCTCCCAGTTGCCCAGTCCACCTCCCCGCTTCCCCTCAGACTTCCTCACTAAGTTGCAAAGTGAACCGTATAAATGGTTGGGCACCTGCGAGAGCCACGTCCCTCCGGTGACGTAGCGGGTTCTTCCGCTCCGTCCTTTATCTTGTGCTGGGTCATGATTCCTCACTATTCTTCTGTGCTGTTCACCCGTCTTCTTCCTGCTTTCATAGTTCTCTGATCTGCGTTTCTTCTCCTGCTTGCAATGCTCCACTGGCTCCCGATCCTCCGCCTCCTGACGATCCTTCCTCACGCTTCCTTCTTCCTCCGGTGTCATGTCCCCGCGACTCTCCCTGACCTCAGCACGCTCTGTCGTGCTCAACAAAAACATGCTCCTGCGAGTCCCCCAGGGGGGGACTCAGGGATTGCCCCGCTCTTTGCGAGCTTCGGTGCCCTGGCACAGTGCACAATAATTTACATTGCATCTTATTGTGAATATATTGTTAAGATATGTAGATTTTTTGCAGCCCTGAAAAAGTCAGAGATGAAACATGTGTCGGATTCCTGTTTTTTTATGGAATAAACACGTCAACTCTAACAAAGTATAAACTATTGTGCTGATTAACCTGACAGGCTAGATTGTCTCATCTTTGTTTTGAGACTTGATTGTTCTGCTCTGAGTATTTTTTATGTTCGGATTTCAGACGTTGATTGCTAGGCTTCACTCAGAAACAATACGGAAGTCACCCATACCATGCATTGGTGAAAAGGCAGCTAGCGTAAATGGCAATTACAATCTCCATAAGTGAGAGAGGAGCAGCACGTGGCTTGCAATACTTATAGGCAGTCAAATAAAAGCCCACTGAATAATCCACCCAGGTGTGACAGAGGAGGAGCCCACTGAATAATCCACCTAGGTGTGACAGAGGAGCGTCTTGGATATTTTTATCCAGATAAATGCCCAATGGGTTCACCTAACAACAGCAGAGGAACAGTACATTGAGTGCACTGGCTACAGACAGGCTGATAAATACATACTGGATACAATCAGGAGTAATGGAGGAGTTACCCATGGCATGCACTGGATACAGGCAGCCAAGAAAAAGTCAGACAAGCTCCAACAGCAACATATGAGTACTACATGGCACACAGTGATTACAGGCACCCAGCTAAATTCCCAATAGGAACACTCAGGAGCAGTTCTGGAGTAATCCATGGCACACATGGTTTACATGCAGCCAGGGTAAATGCTAAACAAAGTTTGCAGCAGTGACAGAGGAGCAGTACATGCGTATCACTGGCTACAGATAGCTGGAATAATGCCCACTGGGTACACACATGAGTAACAGATGAACTACTGGTCTATATGAAAAATGTAACCTGTATATTTATTTTCTAAAAGCTTGCACATTATTAGATTCTTAAAGTGGCACATGAGAATTGTTTCTTGTAGGGTGCGGGACCTTGCCCTCTCTTCAGGGTTACCCCCAAACTTTTTGCCTTTACCCTCCATTTTTTCCTAAATTCGTTTTTGTTGGCCTTGGGCCTCTGTGCACTTTACCATTGCCAACCAATGCTAAAGTGCTTGTGCTCTCTCCTTAACACATGGTAGAATTTGCTTACACCTAACTGGCATATTTAATTTACTTGTAAGTCCCTAGTAAAGTGGCACTACCTGTGCCCATGTCCTGTAATAAATGCTACTTGTGCCACCCGCCTATGTAGCCCTTTAAACATGTATCAGTCCTTCCATTGCAGCCTGTGTATGCATTTTTTAAATGACAATTCGACCTGGCAAAATATGCCTTTTGCCAGGCTGAAACATTAATTTTTCTTAAAAATAAGTCAACCCCAGGCTAGGCTCTGGAAAGCTCAGAGGGCACAGAGCAGTGTACTTAAAAAGTCGGATACATACTTTTAAGTTTTACATGTCCTGGTAGTGAGAAACTCTTAAAGTCGCATTTTGCAGCTGCAAGGCCTACCTCTCTCCTAGGAGAGCATTGTAATTACCTTATTACATTTATTAAGCTGTCATTTCCAAATGGGAGCAGGTGACCAGTTCACTTTTGGTGTCTTTTGAACTGAAATGAAAAATCCCAACTTGTGGTGAAGTCAGATTTCAAATTATAATTTCGAAAATGCCACTTTTTTGAAAAATTACATTCTCCTGCCTTAGCTATTTAAAGCCTGTACCTGGGTCTACCTGACAGTAGAGCTTTGTGTATTCCTTCTAGACAGCCACACACAATAGGGAGCTTATGTGTGTCTGGATGGGCCATAACGGGCAGGATGGGAGGAAGGAGCTGGGCACAGCCCCTGTAGTTAGGCTGGAGCCAGGACAGGGAAGGCAGGAAGCAGGGGGACTTCAAAGGGAAGACTCGAGACACTTCTCAACTACTTCAATGGCACAACTGGGTATAAAAATAATAAACATAGTGGTCCTCAGACACCACCACTTCAGTATACTTCTGGACCTGTGCTTACTCTGCCAGGAAGGAGGACTGCTGTGCTGCTGAAGGAGTAACACTCTCTGCTGGACTGATGCCCTGCTAGACTATTGCTTTGCTGGACTGCTGCCATTCTGTGCTGACCTGCTGCCCTCTTGCGTGGGTGAGAAGGCCTGGTCCTGCATCTGTTGAAATCAGAACCTCAGAGTGACTCCAATGGTTAGTTGGCTGGCCTCCTGATGTAAGCCTCAGGGAGAGAAGACTCCAACAACCTTACTCCTGCAGTTGGGCTCTCCCATCTAAGAGTCTACCCTGCCAAGTGGTGCCTTCCCAGTCCTGGACCCTTAAAGTGGGCATAAGGTGCTTTGCTAGCCTCTGTGGGTCCAGCTGAACTGAAGCATCTTCTCTGATGCATGGCTCAACCCCAAGCAGAACTGACACATCAACGCTGCTGTGTGGATTGGAACCGGGGCAAAGACCTGCATGGCAGCCCGTTGCCACATCAGAACCGCCGCAGCACATCCTTGACACATCCCTTTTTCTCATCTCGTCAATGACCTTTGACTTTGCATCCCAGCCTACCAGCTCTTTAGAACTGATGCATCCCCCCAACTGAGCAATTCAGCCTCGACTTCACATGATAAGCCCTCGTCAAAGGGATCCTTGAAGGCTTCATTGCATCTCTGAACCGACATCCCTTCGGCTGTGTGACGCATCTTTGATGCAGATTCTTGCAACGATACGCAAACCAGAATTTAGGGTTCTCTGTAGAGTGTGGCTAACTGGGATCCAGCTGGTGCTCCATCGAGACCAGACCGAACTTGTGACTTTATCCAGGGCCTCTTGACCAGATATGCACAGTTGGCACTTTACACCTTTTGGTGCCATGGCCACTAAAATCTTTAAAACTGAATATCCCCGGTTCTACTGATTGGAATTTTGTCATTTAGGCATAGTTTTATTTATTAAAAATTACTCTATTTTTGTTACTCTGATGTGGGCTTCTTTTGTGGCATATTTTCACTGTGCTACTTTTTGAAGTGTTGCACAAATACTGTACACATTGCCTTTAAGGTAAGCTTGACTGCTCTGTGCCAAGCCACCTGAGGGTTGGGCACAGGTTAATTTAGGGTTTGCCGGTGACTCCTCCCTGAGATGGGTTGTGGCTGCTGCTTGAGGGAGTTTTTCTCCTCAATCAGTAACCCAATTTCTTACATAGGTGTTGAAGACAGTGGGTCTTTTAAATTCTTAATGGGAGTGGTGGGACTTGCCACTGCAGGCAAAGGGGCTCTAGACAAAAGTTATACTAGGTCCAAACAGGGCAGTTGTTACAGGCAGTTGCCACATACATGTAACCAGAGGATACCCTGGGGAATGTGAACAAAAAGGCTACAACATTGTCATATGACATTGTAGGCAATTACAAGCCAACCCAGTGGCCATTACAGGAAACTACAATGCTGAGGCCATCTTTGAAGAAGCAAGTTCAAACACAGAACATGTAAAAACGTTTTTGCAGCAGAATAAAATAAAACGAAAATAAAATGGTTAAAAGCTATACCTCGTGAGCAAGATAACATATCACAAAACACAAACACAAATATTTTATAAGAGAGTCATCTGGCGATATAGGCATTTCTAAATGCAAAGTGCACAGCCACCACCTCCACTTGATTACACATTACCAGCAATCAGGCACTTAGCTATACTGTGGGAATCGGAGACTGAATAGAAAGGGGGAAGATCGAACCCTGTGGTCCTCTCCACGCCCTTTACCAGAAGACTGTTCACATGCCACACAAACTGTAATGGATGCACATGCCCGCCCTGCCCACTTGAAAATGTACCAGTCTTCCACAGCAAGTGATTGGCAAAGTCCAATCGTGTACAGACACAGCAGTGCAGCACATCTTCCTATGTATAACAAAAAAATGCAATATGTGCACTTTATATGAAGCTGTGGTGTTTAGAAGGGGCATGAGGAAACAAAATTAATATCTTTGCTGCACTATTTTTGAATAGGTTATCAAGTGAATTTCTGTGCAAGGCTAAATTTTTTCAATTTCCTTTATGATAAAAGACAAAATACAGAAGCGAAATACCATTCCAATGATATTTCGCACTTTTACCACAATTAAAGAAAAATGCAAACAGACGGATTTTTTTTTTTAAAGAAAACAAGATTTGAAACCTCGTGCCAGGTTCAAAATGGTAGTGGGGGTGATAGAGCGTTCCGTACTGATAATTTACCTGTACTTGGACGCTCTTTAGGCCGATGAATCTTTTGGCTAAGTGGGACCCTCTCCACTCGAAATCAGTCAATTTAATCAAACCAATAATCAATAACGAACGTAAGCAATACCCTGGTCAACATAACACTTAACAATTAATCCAGAATACATTTCGGCGAACCCTGACCTTTCAGTCAGGAATAACCACACCAGTTTATTCAAAGTTAGTGAATTTATTTCCCTATATTAACAAAGCTAGCACAATATAGATGTGTCTCAACACCAAATGATAAACGTAAATGAACATTAATAGCTGTCCATAACGACGAAACAGGTGCAATCTATGCAGCATTTGAATAACAAGGCATTCGATAATAGCAATGCAAATCACTAAAACTATAATCTGTAATGAGCTAATTGCATACATTTAGTCAGCATAACAAGGTCTCAAATTGCATCGTGCAACAAAAGGAATCCTCATCTAACCTCAAATTAGCATCGGCATGTGGGACTTCATGCAAAAACAATTTAGCAACATAAATTTGGAAAACTCCTAACTAGGGATCTTGTCAAAATCAGCAGTTGGTTACCTAAAAGAAACACAATGCAATTTTACAATTTCCTTTCATATTTACCAATTACGATCAGCATACAAGGAAGTCTTCGTCTCACAGGTACCGTTTCTCGATCAGCATGGGACGGGGCAAAGGGGCAGGGTGGACGGGGCAATTGCCTCACGGCGGCAAAATAAACTACTACTTCATGCAAAGGGACAAATCAAAGTTAAAGTCTCTAGGGTAAGAATCATTTAAAGTCTCTTTCTCTCGATTAGAGAAAGCATCAAAGTCTCTTTCAAAATGGCGTCGCAGCAAGGTGGGCAATATTAGCTGCAAAATGGCGCAATGGGTGCAATGTCGGGTAATAGCTACTTTCTTCTCGTGCACCTGGTTTAAATAGACAACAGTTCAAATCCAGTAGGGTCTTCCATTGGAGGGTTCATAGGTTAGCTTCAAATTGTCCAATCAAAAACAACAGTTCTCAAGCTTTTACTTAAGCATACATTATCCTTGGAGACGGGTACGCAAGTTGCAACATTTTATACCAATTAACTCATTTTCAGAGCTTCCATTGTCCGCACCTGCAGATTGACCTTGGAGCAAAGAGAAAAATGCCGGGCTGGCACGAAACCTTAAGATAAGCATGTGAACGATCTCAGTGGAAAAGTACAGCTTCAAGCAGAAATACACGTTTATTAGCACATTGGGAAAATACGAGCATCTAAATCGTGAGACCAGGCAACTAGGCCGAAGCCTCCACTAAAGTTAGGCTAAGCTAAAGCATTTCAAACAAGCAAATCATAGCACACGTTTACGATTATGTCAGATTAGTGCAATTCTAATACACCACGTTATATAAAGCACGCTTATAAATGTTGGCAAACTACTCTGAGGGCACATTTTGTCCCCGTACAATCTTTATTAGTTCGGTTAAAGTCACACATGATTATTTCACACTACGTTTATGCGCTAATAAATGTAAAACCTTCATTTCTGCGTCATCAATCCCTCCTCTGATGACTACTTGTCATCACACAAACTATTCCCACAAATTTTATTCCATTAAAATTCTGTCAGTTCTCTTTTCCTTTTAATTCCCCTAGTTTTCGCTTTATATTCTTCTGCCATTCTTTTCATCATTTTCTCTTCCTTCCTTCTTTTAATTCTTGCCATAATCATTATTATTCCCCTTTTTATTCCCCAAATTCCAAATATGCAAATCAGTACTATTAAAATTCCCTGTATTATTTTTAGTAATATTCCATTCCAAATTCCCCCAATCCAATTTCCCACTGAAGCAAGTCCTTTTCCAACCTTCTCCCACACTCCTGGTTCTTTCAATTCCTTCAAATCTGCACTCTCTTTTGTTAGATTAGCAAGCATAGTTTTAATTTTCACACTGTTGTCGGGAATATACGTGCAACAGTGGCGCGCACCAAGCATTTTGCAAACGCCGCCATCCTTTGCTAAAAGAATGTCTAAGGCAAGCCTGTTTTGAAGAGTCATAGCTCTTTCCGCTGCAAGTTCAGCATCTATCCGGATTATAGCACCTGAAAACTTTGTCAACATGTTATCCACTATAGTAGACAACTTTCTTATTTTGATGGAATTCAGCACAACTCCCAATGAAGGAATCATTGCTCCAAATATATCTCCTACCACAGCAGCTGCGGTCTCTCTTTTCTGGATACGATGGGATCCAGATGTCTTTGGAATCATCGATAAGTCATCCAGTTGATAAACCTTTGGGAACACTATACCCAAATAACATCTTCCCCACCATCCCTTCGGAAGACGATAATAGGCATTATACCCTCAAATGTAATATACACCTGGAATGACAGGGTCAAGTCCGTTCATCATGAATGTCCATTTGGCCTTAAAGATAAACGTATGTTTACACTCACTCGCTCCTACGAAAATGTTGTCATAATAAGATTCACCTCGATATATACAAAATTTCCCTACATGCCAAGCATCTAAAGCTATTCTCCCTTGTGTTTTTATTGCGGCAAAATCATAATGATCTACTGAAGTCCTCTTATGTAGCTCTTTTTCTAATTTCACATTCATTTGTGCCCTTCTATCATCTGTGCGATCTAAAAAGCTTATTTCTACTGCAGAGAGCGAGCAGGTAAGGTTTTCCCTATGAGCGTGAGCCGTTTCAAAAGGTTGCATTGGCTCGAAAAATTCCCTCATTATTTTAGCATCCCAATCTTTAGCAATCTGGCTTAGCTGCGCTATTATAGGAACATATGCAAAGGTAACATCATAATTCGAGTAAAAATACTGTATGTTAGTTTGACCATAAAATCTAGACATTACTATACTACATGTAATCCCGTATGTAAGAGGCATGTGGTGATAAGTCACCCCTTCCTTTACTGATGTCGGTATTTGTGTACACACATAACAATCTTTCGCGTCCATAGTCTCAACATATTCTGTTAGCAAGCGATAGAAAACATTATACGAAAGTTCTTTCTTATCATGCAAGTGATACAAATTCGTCAGTCCAATCGTCATTGACTGCATAGGCCCATTCTGGACCGGAATATCTCCTGTTTGGTATCCTTTTCCTTTTCAGTTTTGCCTCTCTTTTCGATTCTGACTCACTGGTGCTTTCCTCTTTGGCCAAGTCTTTTCCTTCACTTGAGGATGGTACCACGACAGTCACTTCTTTTCTTTTCTCTTTCACTTTTGGCCTTTCTCCGTCGTTCAAACTTTCTTTAGTCCTTTGTTTTATTGGTGATATACTTAGTCTCCTCTTTGCACCATGTCCATTTGATGGACCTGCGATCTTTTCTGTGGAAGCTTGAACTGTTTCGTTCTGTTCTACCTTGTCCCCTCCTTCTGGGGAATCAATCACGTTTTCTTTTTCTTTTTCTGTATCGTCTGCTTCTGGGAAAGCCCTCCTCTGATCAGGCTCTCCTGCTTTTTCACCTTTTTCGAGCCCTTCGTCACCGTTACTTTCGTCAGGCTCTTTATCACTTTCAGCTGCTTCAGGTTCTTTGTCACCTTCAGCTGCTTCAGGCTCTTTGCTACCCTCAGCTGCTTCAGGTTCTTTGTCACCTGCAGCTGCTTCGTCGCTGTCTGAAGTTTCTCCTTGGTCTTCCCCAAGTGAATCGGTTGCTTCGTCCCCAGAGAATATTTCTCTCTCTCCTGTTTCTGCCTGTTCACTTTCAGTTCGTGTTTGCTCTGTCTCGGCGCTCAGCACTGTTTTATCAGGCACTGGCAGTTTCAGCGCTTCAACTTCCTCATCTGTGGGACACAACACTTTCTTTGTGTGACTGGCGTGAATCCAGTTGGGAACCCCCGCACACTTCACAGCGGTAGTTGTCGTCAGGATCACTTGGAAAGGGCCTTTCCAACGGGGTTCCAGACACGACTTTCTCACGTGCTTCTTGACCACGACCCAGTCACCTGCTTTCAGTGTGTGTCCTGGACCTTAGATCGGTGGCAAGGTGGTTGCTTCCACCTGGTGAGAGAAAGAGCGAACCACGTCAGCCAGACCTTTGCAGTAGTCTAACACCATATCATCTGTAATATTCAAAAGCGCGTTTGCGGGAACTGCAGGAAGTCTCATAGCCCTGCCCATGAGAATTTCGTGCGGTGACAATCCAGTCTTTCTATCAGGGGTGTTTCTCATTGACATTAGCACCAAGGGCAATGCGTCCGGTCATTTCAAATTTGTCGATGCACATATTTTCGCCATTCTTGATTTCAGTGTACCATTCATCTGCTCCACCAGTCCTGAGACATAGATACCTCAGCTCTTCTTCCGAGTAGGACTCTAACCTATTCACACCCATAGTCCCTTCCACCAATTCTTGTGCTTCCATGTTCAACCTGACCCTATTCAGATAATCTTCTCCCTTCTCACTGGCTGAGCTTTGTGTGGAATTCAGACTGTTGAACCACTGTGTCAGCTGTTGCACATTTAACCCCATCAGTGTAGCATTTACATGGACTGCCATCGATGGTTGCGGCAACTTTTCAGTGTTCGACGACAGAGGTATTATCAGTGGGGGACTCGACCTCACCAGTGTCGACTGAGCACATATGGGACTAAACTCCATCAAGGACCCAGATCCAGTTGGCTGAGCCGCTATCGGAGTTATCCCTGGAGTGTTTTCTATGCACCTCCTTTCTGTCCCACTCTGCAGCATTGATCCCTGACCGCTCATACCTAAGTTAGGCTGACTGTACAAAGGTACCGGTGGACCTACAGTAATGGGTAGTGATATCGCGTCTGGGTTCTGTCCATTTCCCATGTTCTGAGACATGTTCATTCCCACACTATGGGTCATCATTGCCGGCATGCCCATCTGACTCCCCGTCATCTGAGCATGTGCGTTTCCCCCCTGCATCTGCTTTTGAGGCATCAAAAACTGGGTTGATTCAGCTTGTGCCAGTGTTGGGTTGTGACCATTCTGTCCTCCCATTGCGGCTGGATCTAGAATCATTCCCGTACTATTGTCACTGCTGTAGTACCTTGGGATCTGCGGCTGATAATTTTCTGCTGGTTTCAACATGGGCACATCTGGATATATTCTCCTAACCTGCGGTATCTGCGGGGTGAACAGTAAACTCGGGTCCTTAGATCCCGATGATGCTCCTGAACTCTGAGTTTCACTGTTCTGTACCGGTGCCGGAGGGGCAGAACTGGTACTTGGTCCTTGTCCACTCTCTGCATAAGGTGGTGGACGGTCGTTCAGCAATTGCATGATTAACTCCTCATCCTCTAACTCCTCTTCTCTTCTCAACTTTTCCTCGTCCTCTCTATCCTTGGAACACTTCCTGTCTGTCTTACAGGTAGCTTTCTTACCTGTCTCCTCTTCTTCCTTAGTAATTGCGGGAAACAATTTTATCCCCTGCAATACATCTGACCTCCACACCTTCTGTGCATTATCCCACCTAGCGTCCGCTAGTGTCTTTTCTACCTTCCTTATCCTGGTCTCGAACTTATTTTGCTGTTGCTGTCTAGCCATCAGTTCCCAAATTGCTAGAGCCTCAAACTGTGCTGGCCTTGGAGGTACCTTCATGTCGTACATCGCGAATCTCAAATTCTCTAGGATTCTTATATTGAATGTCCCATGGACCGGGAACGCTACGCTCCCATGTTTCTCTGTCAGCTTGTGCCATTGCTTTAGCCAAAGGCACAGAGCTACCCCCTTTTCCTCCATTACAATGTAAGCTGGTGTACCTTCGGGCGGCGTCTCCTCTCCTACGCTCGCTTTAATGTAAGACTCCCCCTTCATCGCACTCTTTAATGCTTTAAAAAAATTTCATTTTCTCGTCTTTTATTTCACAAAGTTTGTAATCAATAAGTGACTTTAATTCCCGGAATACTCTTCGCTTGCCTTTCCCCTTCCAATCGAGCCCCACGGACTGCGTCCAATCCGTGCGCGACCCTTCTCTACGACCAACCTATCCCAGCGCGGCTCCTAGTGACGTCACACTCACACACACTGCGGCTGACAAAGCCTCGCGGCTAGTCCTCCTTCACTCAGCTCCTCTCGTAACAATTTCTGGCATGTATCGCGAGCTACCAAAAATCTAAAACAGATCTGTCGGTTTACTACAGGAGGGGTAACACAATCGCTTCAGGACCTTAGGGATTTTTCACTAGCCTCGGCAGTTATTCCATCTTTCTCGGTCCCCACTTTCGCAAGCAAATCTGACCCGCAGACTGCTCTCAACTTGTCAGTGATCTATTCTAGTGCACTTAGAATTTGTCAAAGCCCGAAGTCGAAGTTTCTTTCACTCCCTTAACACACGTACCGACTCGTTGACCACGCCCGATCAACCTACTAAACCGACCAGACCACAACATATAACAAGTGTCTCATACACTTTTCAACATACTCCGGAGTCTCTTGACCTCGCAGGGCCCGTCTCAACAACAACAACCACGTGGACCTTTTTATGCACGAAGCGCCACATGCACATGAAGTTCGACGACTTCCCTACTCTCACACTCGGAGTCGCACCTCCGCTATTTCTATGAAGTTCGACGACTTCCCTACTTCTACACTCGGAGTCGCACCTCCGCTATTCTCTAAAATCCTCGCAACCTTTTCACACAATCTGCGGCAATAAGCTGTGCAAGCACAAAATCCTAACTTCACTCATACCATCACTAGTACCGCCAACGCTGATCTCACACCTCCATTCTCTTCATTCGCAAGCTCCGAGATCCCGGGAAAGTCGCGGTGGACCTAGCCCATCATCATTTTCTCAATCAGATTTATCCAAGAAAAATCTAATTCAACTTCTCGAGTGGGGTCTCAAAGGGCGTAACCGTTAATTTAACACCATGTACTTTAACAGTACGGAGTCCCAAAAGGCGAAACCGTCCTCTGCTACCATCTACTGATAGAGCGTTCCGTACTGATAATTTACCTGTACTTGGACGCTCTTTAGGCCGATGAATCTTTTGGCTAAGTGGGACCCTCTCCACTCGAAATCAGTCAATTTAATCAAACCAATAATCAATAACGAACGTAAGCAATACCCTGATCAACATAACACTTAACAATTAATCCAGAATACATTTCGGCGAACCCTGACCTTTCAGTCAGGAATAACCACACCAGTTTATTCAAAGTTAGTGAATTTATTTCCCTATATTAACAAAGGTAGCACAATATAGATGTGTCTCAACACCAAATGATAAACGTAAATGAACATTAATAGCTGTCCATAACGACGAAACAGGTGCAATCTATGCAGCATTTGAATAACAAGGCATTCGATAATAGCAATGCAAATCACTAAAACTATAATCTGTAATGAGCTAATTGCATACATTTAGTCAGCATAACAAGGTCTCAAATTGCATCGTGCAACAAAAGGAATCCTCATCTAACCTCAAATTAGCATCGGCATGTGGGACTTCATGCAAAAACAATTTAGCAACATAAATTTGGAAAACTCCTAACTAGGGATCTTGTCAAAATCAGCAGTTGGTTACCTAAAAGAAACACAATGCAATTTTACAATTTCCTTTCATATTTACCAATTATGATCAGCATACAAGGAAGTCTTCGTCTCGCAGGTACCGTTTCTCGATCAGCATGGGACGGGGCAAAGGGGCAGGGTGGACGGGGCAATTGCCTCACGGCGGCAAAATAAACTACTACTTCATGCAAAGGGACAAATCAAAGTTAAAGTCTCTAGGGTAAGAATCATTTAAAGTCTCTTTCTCTCGAATAGAGAAAGCATCAAAGTCTCTTTCAAAATGGCGTCGCAGCAAGGTGGGCCATATTAGCTGCAAAATGGCGCAATGGGTGCAATGTCGGGTAATAGCTACTTTCTTCTCGTGCACCTGGTTTAAATAGACAACAGTTCAAATCCAGTAGGGTCTTCCATTGGAGGGTTCATAGGTTAGCTTCAAATTGTCCAATCAAAAACAACAGTTCTCAAGCTTTTACTTAAGCATACATTATCCTTGGAGACGGGTACGCAAGTTGCAACATTTTATACCAATTAACTCATTTTCAGAGCTTCCATTGTCCGCACCTGCAGATTGACCTTGGAGCAAAGAGAAAAATGCCGGGCTGGCACGAAACCTTAAGATAAGCATGTGAACGATCTCAGTGGAAAAGTACAGCTTCAAGCAGAAATACATGTTTATTAGCACATTGGGAAAATACGAGCATCTAAATCGTGAGACCAGGCAACTAGGCCGAAGCCTCCACTAAAGTTAGGCTAAGCTAAAGCATTTCAAACAAGCAAATCATAGCACACGTTTACGATTATGTCAGATTAGTGCAATTCTAATACACCACGTTATATAACGCACGCTTATAAATGTTGGCAAACTACTCTGAGGGCACATTTTGTCCCCGTACAATCTTTATTAGTTCGGTTAAAGTCACACATGATTATTTCACACTACGTTTATGCGCTAATAAATGTAAAACCTTCATTTCTGCGTCATCAGGGGCAACACTTTGGTGCAGATAAAAACATGTAAATACATTTTATGTTAGGGGCCTGTTACCTGTATACCTACATATTTCTTTGTGTCAGAGGGAGTGAAGTACAAGACTTCTGCGCACCTATGTTCAGCCTAAGGAATGTGTCAAACAATCAGGATCTACTCATATTTTACGCCGTCGTATAGATACTACAGCGTTGCAAAAGCCACACGAACGATGGCTCTTTTGTCAGAATAGGTTTAGTATCATGGTGGGGAAATAGACGTTTGTAGGAGAGGTTGTCCGTATGAATTTTGGGAGGATCCACAAAGTATTACATTTACAGGAATTCATCAACATTGCCATTCAGCACACTGATTTACTCAGTGGGTCCAAGGATTGATTTCTACAACTGGAGAAATATCTTCCAGGGATGGATAAACTAAAAATAATCGAAGTGTTTGCATTTTATCACTACCTGTAATTCCGTACCTTTTCAGTGAGCATAAAAAGTGCTAGTTTATGGTTACACTCTCACACTGAAATCAATGTTTTTCATACATATATACACATATGCATCAGGTAAGTGGTAATTCGTGTTTTTTTAATGTCATTAAAGCACTGTGACCTCCAAGGCATTTTTTAACAGACTGCATCGCAATAATAAGCTGCGCAGCTTTTCTAATGCAACTCATACTGCAGCAGGACAGAGGTTATATTTAGCTCAGTCTCCTGTTCTAACTGTGATTTAATCAAATATTCGGCAGTGACTCTCAGCCCACCCCCAATCCAGTTTTCTTCCCCAAGTACATGTTGTTGAGAGACAATTTCCATCAGCTTGGTGGGTGGGCAGGGTTAGAGGTCAAGATGTTGTTTTCAGCAAAATGTAATTAAGCTGTTTACATCTGCCACTCTGGTGAATTACTTCTGCAGCACTTGCGATCTGGCAGGAGCTATTCAGAAACAATGCAGCAACAAGAGAAGGTTTGCAGGAAGCAGACTCCAAAGAGGGACGCAGAGAGAACAAGGTGCGAATGCCTGTGTCCCCACCTCCTTGCACAACCAGGAAAATGCAATAAATTAATTACATTGCGATTAGCAACATCACTCACGCACATTTCATCTAGCGAAAGGTGCGCGAGAAGCCTGTGCCATTTGAACTCGGTTCTAGTAGTTGTGCGGAGTCCTTCGTGCCTGATGAAGAAGGAAGCTGCAGATTCTGGTCTTGTTTAATTAAATATAGAGCCATGAATATAGGTTTCAAAGCAGAGGGAGGCATTCATTTGCCATTTTCCTTCAGAGAACCTTTTTTTAAAGATAACATGGTTGTCATCCGCAAAGTCGTGTAAGTGGCAATCCAAGAATCATACACTAAAATGAAGAGGCAAATGAAGACAGGCTATCACATTGCTTACAAAGGTTCTCATCTGGCTTTGAGATATAGGGATGCCAGTAACATAGGCAGAAATAAGAGTTAGCGCTCCTGGCAGGATATCAGGACATATCATCTCCAAATTGAAAGGCATTCCATATAATCCAATCACTCAGATCTTAGTAACCATGGACATTGAGGCCTTGTACACGAATATCCCACAGAGGGAGGCATGGCAAGCATTGGCCCGTCTCTTTGAAAGAGAAGGTATGACAGACCATCCTTTGTTTGTCCTACAGTGTTTAAACATTGTTCTCTAAGAACTTTTTTTGAGTTTGATGGCAATATATATCAACAAAAGAAGGGAGCTAGCATGGGGGCGGCCTGTGCCCCCAGTGTAGCCAATATTTATGTTGGCAATTTTGAAGAAATCCACATCTACAATGAAATAGCTCCCGTCTATGAAAATATACAGCTCTGGTCTCGGTACATTGATGATATTTTTTTCATCTAGACGGGTCAAGAACTTCTTAAAGAATTCAGTGAATGGATCAATGTTTGTGACCCTAATCTCAAGTTTCCCATCCATACTAGTCGAGAAAGGGTTGAGTTTCTTGATATCTGGATTGGACATAATAATCTTCAATTAGAGATGTCTTTGTACACCAAACCCACTGCCAAAAATAATATACTCCATTTTGACAGTTTCCACCCGGTAAGTCAAAAACAGGGAATACCATTTAGTCAGTTCCTTCGTATTCGCAGGAATTGTACCAACTTACGTGATTTTGAATATCATGCCAACATCTTACAGCAGAAATTACTACTACGAGGGTATCATAAAAGAATAATAAAGAACTCTTACAAAAGAGCAAAATATTATAACAGAGCCAGTATGTTTGAGAGACAGAATAAAAATCTAAAACCACAGATGGTGTGCGTCATTCAACACTCTAATCTAAATGAAAGAATCAGAAAAATCATTTTGCCCAACTGGCATATACTTAACAGTGACTAAAATTTGGTATCTTTGGAACGCCCTCTATTTGCTTTCAGAAGTAATCAAAATATCTCCAACAAACTGGTCAGAGCAAGTTTGCCCAAAGGAGAACATTTCTGTCAGAAATCTATCTATGGAGAACATCCAATTAACGGTAACCACAAGTGTGGTAACTGTAAGACTTGTCCTGGAGCCATTGCAATGGAACCAAAAAAACTACAAACTTGTAGACATGACAAATTGTAGAACAATGAATTGCGTCTACTTCATTTGTTGTCCTTGCGCCTTAGGATATGTAGTCGAAACAAGACGTGAGGTTAGGGTCAGAATGCTTGAACACATGTCCAATAGACGTAATAATAGGGAGGGAGCTCCCCTAGTTCAGCATTGTAAACTTTTTGGCCATAAAGTAGAAGATTTGACATGGACTATACTAGAAAAGATTAGGAAGACCAGAACTTTTGAGGAGACAAAAGTAAGCAAAAAATGAGAGGTCTATTGGATTTTTACTTTGGACACATGTAATAGAGGCCTAAATGAATATATTCCGTGGGAGAACGCCATTGGTTAACTGCAGTGATTTTGTCACTTTAGAATGTACTGTAGCCATATGTATCTTGAAACGCTTCCTCTTTAGGAAAAAATGTCTCAGATTTTTGGATTTCTTGTCTATTGCCAATATATGTTATTATTTGGCCTTATACAATTCCTCTGTAGTTCTGGCAAACTTTTTTCGGATTTTATTCTATATCCCTTTAGGTAGTTTGCATTCTTCTTTTACCTATACTATCCATGTGGCGCCTATATCTTTCATATTGTGCGCCATTAGTATGGGCTACATGAGTTTTATTAAGTTAATATTCACAGTTACACTACAGTATTTTAGACTATCGTAGTGTAGTTGTTCCAAGATGGCGGCCACGATTGCCGCGTGTAGCTGCAGTACTATCTATACTCGAGTACAACAATATGGTCGTTCAAAAGGCTGCCAGAATAATATAGAGCATTTGTGGGCTTTAGATATTTATTCTGAGCCCTCACATCTAGTATGAAGGCAATAAATAGAAGTTAAAGGAATCGGGCCAAACGTTATTATAACAAGCGAGGATTATTTTGCCGTTTTCATCTCGGGACCTGAGTAGCCTTCTATGACTAATATGGCGCCCAGCATTATAGTCTGGTTCTTCACTATCGCGTGCGTTCTAGTGTTTCTAGAAATTAGTCCCACGTGATTGTTTAAATAAAATGGAGCGTGTCGGGCCAGCATTTGCATCAAGGAATACGCGTTGGTACATCTTATACTCAGGTAAGAAGTCACACGGCTAGCATGGTCCGTATCTTTCTTTTGAATTCTTTTTAGTTCTGTTTAAATGCAGCAATCAATATCTGTACCTATATAGAATGAAAGTTTCTTTATATATTTTTCTGTTTCTTCCGTGTTTTAAGATCTAGTCGACAAAACAAGATAAGTGGCTAATTAACCCTGAAATGGAAACAAAGGCTACATCTTTTATGTCTCCGTGAGTGAAGACTTTTTGTTTAAGAAACTTCAACAGAGTCCCTTGACAGGTACCAGGATAAGTTCATCTATGACTACTAACTTCACTGAACACAGAGATTTTGTTGTAGTCTTTCTGTCTAAAGGGATCGGCTACTCTAGGCTCTAGATATACATTGAAATACTTATTGCATTTATCATTTTGAAATCTTTCTCCACTCTAGTTCTGCCTACCTACGTTTGCTCACTTTTTGGTTGTGTGAGATACCCACAGCTATTTCACTTTTATACACATTGGTACACTTTATTTTATTAATCCCATTTGGACATCTTGCATGTTTTAAATGGTTCTATTTTTGCAATACAAAAAGGTTTCAGTTTGACTCCCGGTCCTCAAGTGTGTTATTTAATTGTTTGTTTTCATGCGATATTATATATGTACGTTGCATTTATCTACATCTCGGCATACGATGCTGCCAGACTGTTCGGTCGTCGGGTCCATATCAATAATGGACTTGAAGATTGGGAACTGCCCTGAGGAAGGTACCCTCAAGAAAAGAGGATTACCGAAACACGCGTAGGCTATAGGTTCCTTCTGTATCTTCATTTGAGAGTATTGCAATAACAGTTTTGGACTTTTACCCACAAAATTTACTTTGACATTTATTAAGATTTGCATTTGTATTTGTCTTTTTAGGAATTGGCATTGTTATTGTTTTGTATTGTATTCACAGATGTTGTAATAGAGTGTAAAAAAGGTGTGATTGAGTTAGTTTTGTAGTATTTTTGTATTAATTTATGTTTTACCCATTTGGTATTTTGTGAATCAATTAAATAAATTTATGTATTATGAATATTACCAAAATTTTGAGATGTCATGTATTAATGGAGATTTATTTGTCTTCCAGACCGAACATGAAAGTGCTATATAGTCATGTTGTAATAACATTTATTAGTAAAGACATACATTATCATTTGGTATTGATATAAATCATATTGGTGTCCCTAGAAGAGTATCCTTTTAGTAGTATCAAAAGTAGCTCGTAATCTTGGTTTACTTTACAGGATATCTGCACAAAACAAATCTTTATCTCTGAATTTCAAAAGAACAGAAGGCATACAATACATACAGGCAAGACTAGAAGGATGTGTAATAGCAGGCCTGATAACAGATTTAGAAATTGTATAGAAAAAAAGGCATAACATGAGGTCACTCTAAATTATAACTGAAGGTGTACTGAATCCAGTGCAGGTGAATTACCTTAAAACCAGCCCACGTAAGAACACACTAGACTGGAAACAAACTTCTGAAACAAGAGCCTTAATGAGGAGAGACCAAGAACTCTCTTTGCAGGACCACAGTTCTCCCAACCACATTGGGTAAACAGCATCAAATCTCTCCTCTAACTGCATCCTGTGGTCCAACTACAGCAAGCCGCCATGTACAGGAATGTGAAGACACCACAAGGACACCAACAACTGTTAATGCTGAAATTTTACTAATAAATGTTCATGTATCCTGAATGTTAAATCTGCATAGAAATTGAGTTAACAAAGAGAAAATTAATACACAAGTTTGAAAATGTACCTACTTGAGTGACCACCAATAATCACGAAGTGTACTTATTAACAGCTTATTAATGTAAAATGTTGTGCTCATGTTTGGACTAATGTAGTAGTATGTCATATTAGTGGTTATGTATTTGCTTTATTAATCATAGGCCTTCATTTAGCAAGGTCTTGGACCTCATGTCAAGTTGCATTGCTTAGAAGAATCATAAAATGGCTGCTTGGAGAAATAAATTGTAATTTTCCACTGCGTTGACCGAATGATAGTAGTTGCAAATCATTCCCATGAGAACTGCTTGGTACAAGATGTTGTACTAGCTATGGATACACTGTAGAACAGTGTTTGTAAAGGTGAGTTTCCCAGGAGCTGACAATGTAAGCACTTGACTGGAGTAAAAGCTGATACAATTTTGTTACCTGATGAGCACAACAAGGGGAACGGGAGAAGAGGAGCCAATCATCGACATGTGAACAATGGTTTAGTAAATTCCTAGATTTGAGGTTCTACTTTCATTGGACTAAACGTAAACTTATGATTCTTGGACCAATAGCAATGTGGAAAGTAGTTTTAGGGAATCTAACTTAGTCAGACTGCACCGAGAGGAGAGAGGCCATTCCTCATTATTTTCCTAACCATCCCAAGAGGAGACGTGCTTAACTTTTTTCCTAACTTGGCTTTTGATTTGTACTGTAACTCTAGAATGTTTAGTGATCCACGATTGAATAAATTGAGATTCTTTCGAAGATTCGGTCTACCAGTATTGTTTCTGTATGTTTATCAGTTGATTCTGAGATTAAGTTATGTGATATTGGCATTGTTAATACAGGGAAATAAACATTCTAACTTTTACCTTAAGGTTGGTTATTCATGGCCAAGGGAAATTATTGACTCCCAAGATTATTGATTGGTAATGCTATTGATTTGTATTGAAACTGAGCCTTATGATGGGAACTACTCTAAGAGTAGTGAAAAGGTCCATTGAACCTCTAAGGCGTCCCCTTATAATCTAATGATATGCCCATCATAAAAGGCCCGTTATCAGGTTAGTCTCCTTAAGAGACCATTATAAAGCATTTTGCTCCCAGAGAATGTAAGGGAGAAATAGCAGGTACCCAGAGTTCGCAGTGGGGTACATGGTTAGTCCCTTAAAAGAAAAAATAATTCACAGAAAGTTTGGATTTTTATATTCGATGATACAAAGTGGAGAGAACATGTATCCCTAAGAACCTAGAATGACTTTCCCCGAACCTTGGAGCTTGTCAATGATTGTTTAAGGATCTTCTCTGGGTTCTACTGACTGTGTGAATGAAATAGGTTTTGCACTTGCACAGCTTATGCAAATCGCAGGTGAACTGTGATGTTTGTGAGGGATTAGGGAGTTTGCGTACTCCAAATGACGTTGAAGGAGTTTGCGTACTCCGCAGTGTGAGAGTAGGGAAGTCGTCGAACTTCATGTGTGTGGCGCTTTGGGCTCAAAAACTGTCCACATGGTTGTTTGTATACAGGCCCTGCGAGGATAAGACTCTGGAGTATATTGAGAAGCGGATGAGACACTTGGTTTTTGTGATCTGGCGAGTCCTAGGTGCACCAGGACAGACCCACTGATCAGTTGAGAGTAAAATTTTCAGGTCAAATTTTGTTTGCGAATCAGGGAGAACTGAGAAAGAAAAAGTAGCTGCTATAGAGAAAAGCTGTAAGTGAAAAATCCGTAAGGTTTCTGAAGCAATTTTGTTACCCCACCTGTAGTAAACGGACCAATTGAGTTTTGATTTTGTTTAGTGCTCGCAATAATTTTGCATTAGTCCAGTGTGAATCTAAGTCTAGGAGGACAAGCCACAAAACTTTGTCAGCCGCTGTACATGTGAATGTGACATAATTGGAGCCGCGCTGGGATAGATTGGTTAGCGAGAAGAGTCGCGCACAGATTGGCGGACAACTGTGAAGCGCAATTTTCTGGAAAGCTACCGAAAGACAAATAGAAGCCCCTCCGAGAGTCGGGAGCAGAGACCAAATGAGTCTAGGAGATCTTTAACACTTGAGGAAGAGTCAGATGATGATGAGTTAATTTTACAGTTACTGAGAAATCGTCCCCCCACCCCATGTAGCACAAGAGAACAGTCCAAGCACTAGTGTAAACCCTTCGGCACCGACACCGGTTGACATGACGACAAGCCCAGGGCAGATTAATCCTACCATGACACAGAGCCCAATGCAGAGCAGTCCAAACCTGCCTAATACATCAGCAGCTCAAAATCCAATACCCCAGCCGAATGTCCAGAGAATTTACCCTGATGTACCCATTGTGGAAACTGCCAGAAACTTGATAGTGCCAACAGGACAGGTTTACCAGAAACCAACATTGATTCAGACGGAGCCAACTCAACTCTTACTGCCTCAAGCGCAGTCACAAGCGTTGCCAAAGTATACCCCTATAACAGGTACACAGACAGATATGTCCATACTGATGAGTCAGAATAAGGGAATTATGCACCCACAGAACCTGAATGTTAGGCCAAGTCCAGTCGCTTTGTCTGTACCCATCACCATTGGCCCAGCCATACCCTTGTTTGCCCCGAAAAAATAACAGCACAAATGGACAGGGAGTCCTGAGTCAGAATTCAATGAGGACAGGACTCAATGAAAATGCCAGAGTAGTCTCTCCTGGGGGGGCAGAGTTTTGATGGAACAGGATAATTGCTAGACTTTAGTCCTTTCGGAGTTCCTCCGAATACTGGAACAGTGTCAAACATCAGTCATAGCCTGAAGTTACTGACTCCGCAGTCTCCATATCTAGCTATACAGCTGTTGCCAAATACTCAGCGCAACCACGATTCACTGCAAGGTTTGACTGCCCAACAATTGACTGAGTGGTTAGATAAGCTTAAAAACCCGCAGAGTGCTCCTAGGGTAGAAGAGTACTTGAACTGTACTAGGAGTAGGGATGGAAGCGGGCAAGCTTATTGATGGAACTATGGACGTGAACAGACTCAAATCCTACACTGAAGCAGAATTGTGATATTTGTGCCCAAAAATTACAAGGGAAGCGAGCGAGGTGCATCAAAAGTTAGCAGACTTAGCAGAGAAGTACGGCATAGAAATAGAGAAAACACTTGAAAAGGAGTTACAGGTTAGATTTTGACTCAAACGTTTTTTTAACACATGAGATCTGCAGGAATGAAAGCACACCTTAGGGAGTTACTTCAAAGCGTCCAGGCATCAGGAGCATTCGACAAATGGGAAGGCAGATGGGTAAAGAAAAGAGACAAGAAGAAAAGGGATTCTGCAAATCTTACTGCAAACGTGCAGCAGGTTGAGCACCCTGTGAAAATGTTACCAATGAGTGAGATTCCTGGAGGGAATTTTGTCCATGTCCATTGGAGCAGAAGTGACATTCTGTCCTTTACACACGATTATCCCAGGTTTAGAGAGAAACCAGTAGAATGGTACCAGCAGACAGACAGGTTTGTGAAACTTGCAAAATGCCTGTGGGATGATTTGAACACCCTATTAGAGATAGTAGTTCCAGCACACTTTTGGATTGAGTGCAAAAGGAGCGTAGATTGGCCGACGAAAGAACCAGAGAGAGATCCGATTACAGGGGCACCATCTCCCAAGGTAATGAAATATTACTATAAAGTGATTGAATTTTTGAAAACGAGAATGTCACCTAGAAAACATGGATTGGCAGAGAATAGACAGGACACCTCAGGAAGTGAAAGAATCAATACATGCGTATTATGAGAGATTGTTGCAGGCGTTTAAGCATTACAGTGGTACAGAGACAATTGAGCCAAAAAGACATGATTCATTTTGTGTTCAGAGTTGTGGAAGGATTGAGACCTGAAATAAGCCAGATGATCAAAAGTCATTTGATTTGCTGGCAAGCAAAACCGATTGATGAGGTATTGCAGTATACAAAGTACTGTAGTGACGAGATTGAGTTAAAGCAGAGAAAGTTGAAAGAAAAGGTGATGGTGATGCAGATTAAAGTGGCACAAACAGGGATGCAGGGAATTCTTTTTTTTGCAGCAGGGAAATATTGTATTTCAAAATCAGGCGAGAGGTAGAAGTCGTGGAGGAGTGGGAAATGGAAATCATAGTCCCGATTTCGGTACTGTAGTGGTTCAGAATGATGTGAAGGGAACGAAGAGATTATTGCTGTGTCACGCTTGTGAGGGAATAGAACATTGGAAGTGGAAGTGTACGATGATGGAACAGGAGGGTGTTGTTCAGCAAACAAGTGACATCAATTTGTTCCAAAACATGAGAGAACTGAGAACGAGGGGTCATAATCCAAATGTTCACAGCAATGTGAATCAGATACAAAATGTTCAACCCATGCTGCAGGTGCAAATGCCTTGTGTGCAGATGACACAGTCACAGCCAATGCAACAGCAGGTTCAAATGGTACCTAGACAGCATATCCAAATACCTCAAAGCCCCAATGAAGCAGCAGTAGGTGATGCTTCAACAGCTCACAGGTCAAAGGTGTAACCACAGTAATAACAGTACACCAATTCCCATTACACAGTGAGAATGGAATAAACAACAGTTAGATGAGTGAGAGCTCTGACGAAGAGGAATGTGTGCTTGCAGCTACCTTAGAAGTAGATCAGATGGGTCCATATACGAAGGGAAAAGTAATAGGTCACACAGTTTAATTCTTGGTTGACACAGGAGATATACGCTCTACAGTGAGAACCGCCGAAGTTCCAAATCTGCCCCTTTCACGAAAAACAGTCCAGATTGTAGGTGTAGCGAATCAGTATTTAACCAACCCAATTACAAAACCAGTTCAGGTTAAAATTGCCAATTTTAAAGGATCACACAAATTCGTAGTTTGTGATTCAAGTCCGGTATCCCTACTGGGAGGGGACTTGCTGTGTAAAACAAGATGCTTGATTACTTGCTCAAACGATGGAATTGAGATGCAGGCGAACAGTGATGATGAGGATGACCCAGCCCCAGAGACGGGGTGTAAGATAATAATCGAGGAGTACCCACTGATTAGTTTCTTTCCAGTTTTCACAGTAAAGGATCTTCCTCCTGATTTACAAGGAACAGTTAAAGAGAGTGTGTGGGATTTGACAGGGAAAGACATTGGCCTGATAAAAGGAGTTGAGCCAGTTAAGATTCCAGTAAAGCCAAACACAATTTTTTCTCAGATTCCCCAGTATCACATGACACAGGACATCAGTGAAAAGGTTGGTCCCATAATTGCAGAATTTGTAAACCAAGGGGTTTTGAAAGAAGTATTGAGCAGTCCATGTAATTCACAGATAATGGGATTGAGGAAGCGCTGGGGGAAAGTTTGAATAGTTCAAGATTTGAGGAAGATAAATGACATTGTGATTAAATGTTTCCCCGTTGTGCCAAACCCAGCCGAGATTTTGTTTCAAATTCCATGGTTCACCATTATAGACTTGTCACAGGTATTCTTTTCTGTGCCTCTTCATGAGGGTAGTCAATTTCTCTTCTGTTTCAAAGTTTTAGATCACGTTTACTGTTGATGTAGAATCCTCAAGGGTTTTCAGAATCATCTTCTATATTCAACCAGATCAAATAACCTGGAGTCATTGGATTTGCCTTTCCAATCGACATTGGTGCAGTACATTGATGACTTGTTGATTGCATCCAAAACAAAGGAAGAGTACAAATATGATATTATTACCTTGCTGAACCATTTAGGAAAGGTTATAAAGTGTCCCCAATTAAATTGCAGTACTGTCCTAAAGAAGTGAAATATCTGGCTCACCAGATTCAGAAGGAATTAGGAAAATATCCAGAGAAAGGGTCACAGCCATATTGCAGATGAGTCTCCTGGCCAAACAGAGAGATGTCATGATGTTTTTGGGGACGGTAGGCTACTGTCGCCAGTAGATTCCCAACTCTTCAGTCATATCAAAGCCATCAAAGAATCTGACTCACAAAGAAGTCACTGATCCCCTAGTGTTAAATCAGGCCTGTATGACAGCATTCTCTGAGGTGAGAGAAAGTTTATGCAAAGCCCTGGCTTTAGGAATGCTTGACTACACAAAACCCTTCATATTGTTCTCTCATGAGTGTGATGCATTTTCTTTGTCTGTCTTGACTCAGGTCCATGGTGGTGTAAACCACTCAGCAGAATATTTGTCAGCTACTTTGGACCCAGTTGCAGCAACTCTACCAGGCTGATTGCGTTCAGTCGCTACGGTTGGACAGAGCCTCACACAGTGTGAAGGCACTGTAATGAGACATCCCCTGGCTATGATGGTCCCTCACTCCACTGAAGTTTTACTTACACAAACCAAGACAGAATAACTAACAGGTGCCAGGCTGACTCACTTTGAAACGAGCATCCTGGGGGCCCCAAACGTGTCATTGAAAAGATGTACAGTGCTTAACCCCGCAACCTTACTCCCTAATGAAAATGTTGAAGTATAAAAATTGGAAGATATTGAGCATGATTGTCTTGAAGTAACTGATCTGTGCACAAAACTGAGACCCGATATTGGAGACACCCGATTGGAAGAAAATGATCAAATTATCTTTGTTGATCGTTCCTGTTGAAGGGGCAACACAGGAATACTGAGAAAAGGGTATGCTGTATGCACTATTTCTGGTATACTTGAAGAATCCTGGCTTCGAGGAGTATACTACATACAAGTAGCGGAACTGGTAGCCTTTACTAGTACATGCTATGTTTCTGCGCAGCTTAAAGTCACCATCTATATGGATAGCCAGTATGTATTTGGGATAGTGCATAATTTTGGTCAGTTGTGGTCTCAGAGAGGTTTCCTGACCTCTTCCGGTTCACCAGTAAGAAATGGTGAGAGAATTTAGGAGTGGTTGCAAGCTATTCAAATGCTTGAAAAGATTGCCATGGTGAAATGCAGTGCACATCTGAAATCACAAGATTTTGTGTCAATGGTAAATGGATATGCGGAATAAGTTGCACGGCTTTGTGCACTGAACTGTATATCGTTCAAAGACAAGTGGGAATTGTTACCTGAGGAAGATGAGACATGTCCAAGTTTTGCATGACATGTTATAAATACCTTGGAAGAGCTGAAGACATTGCAAAATAATTTGGATAGGGAGGAGAAAAGGTAATGGACCAAAATGAAATGTGTACAGCGTCACAAACTGTTATTTCAGAAAAAGGTCAATTTGTATTGCCGAACAGTTTGTTAAATCAAATGGCTAGATATTATCATGGTCAAGCACATGTTGGGAGGGATGCAAAGATTTGATTGTTCAAGCAGAATTGCTTCAATCCAAAGTTTAGACAGGTTGCTGAAGCAGTTTGCCATTGTTGCGCCATTTGTCAACAAAAGAACGTGGGTAAAGGGACACTGGTCAATTTGAGCCACATTGGAAGAGCAGGAGGTCCATTCAGCAGAATGCAGATGAATTTTATTGAAATGCCTGTATGTCGATGATTGAGATATGTGTTGGTGATTGTCTGCATCTTTAGTCATTGGATTGAAGCTTACCCTACATGAAGAAAGGACAGTCTCACAGTAGCGAAATTACTGCTTAGGAAACTGATATCACGTTTTGGGTTTCCGATCTCTTTAGAATTAGATAGAGGAAGTCACTTCAATCACTTCAACGATTAAGTAATCAAATTACTATTTTCAGCCTTAAACATTGAGCAGAAGTTGCATTGTAGTTACAGCCCTGAAGCATCAGGGCCTGTATAACAGATGAATGGTACCTTGAAATCAAGAATGGTGAAAATGTGTGCGTCCACGAATCCAAAATGGCCCAACGTGCTATTGTTAGTTCTGATGACAATGAGAAACGCATCTGACAGGAAGACAGGATTGTCACCACATGAGATCCTCATGGGCAGAGCAATGAGGCTGCCAGCGATTCCTGCAAATGCTCTTGCGAACATAACCGATGATACGATGTTGGACTACTACAAGGGTCTGGCTGATGTGGTTTGCTCTCTCTCTCTCATCAGGTGGAAGCCACCACACTGAAACCGTCTCAAGATCAAGGACACAACCTGAGAGCGGGTGACTGGGTTGTGATCAGAAAGCACGTGAGGAAGATGTGCCTGGAGCCTCGAAGTAAAGGCCCTTTCCAGGTAGTTTTGATCACTACCACAGCTGTGGAGTGCGCTGGAATTCCAAACTGGATCCACGCAAGCCATACGAGAAAAGTAGCATGCCCTCTGGACAATGAAGAGTTGTTGGAAGTACCAACAACGACCAGACCAACCTCAGAGCCGGAAAGAAGAGAAAAAGGAACTGAGACTGGATCTGAACAAATCGAGAGTGGTTCAGCCACTCCTGTGAGAGACGAAGGAGAAGACCTACAGGACAGTGATAGTGAACAAATCTCAATTGAGATGGCAGGAGAGTCCAGTCAAAGGGAGGGCTCTCCCAGAAGTAGATGATCTTGAGAGACAAACAGAGGAAACAACAGACCCAGAGGGGGAAGGAGTTGAGGCTGATCAAAGCTACTGTGGTCTGACTCCTCCTAAACCAGTTGCAGGTCCATCAAGACAAAGTCCTGCAGAGCATGAAGAAGTTGTAAGTTTAATACTGAAAAGAGCATTGACAAAAGGTCCACTGAAAAGAGGTAAGGGGCCAGAGTCGCAAGTAAAGAGAAAAGAAGCAATTACAGTGACAACTTTTGAGGAGCAAGTAGATACGACAAGGAGAGAAGATCTGAGTGAAGAATTAATTGGAGATCGAAAGATGAAATGAAAGAGAATTGCAAGTCGAACGTATGCTGGTCCTGAATGGACATATGCAACAACAAGTGAATGGCAATGAGAATTCTTGTCTTTTTATTTTGATTGAGACAATCCAGGTCAATATTTTGGCACTTGAGGGAAACCTATGAACTGAACTGTTGAAACTACTCACAGAGAGAAGTGCCAAGAAAATAAAGAGACTATTGAAAGGAACCGGAAAAGTCTCTGATAACCTGATTTGACGAGATAACCTGATTTGACAAGCTGCTAAACCGATTTATGGCAACCTTACTGACTTTGACAAAAGGATCCTAGAAATAAGACTGAAAGCTATAAATAATTGCGGAAAGAAGATTGAAGATTTTGTTTTTGATTTGTGCTGCATAGTTATAATTTTTCTCTTCTCTGATTCTTTACAGATGAGTAACATTAGCAATCAAGGTAGAAAGAATAGGTACTGTAAATACTTGAGTATTGGTTTGGCTATTGTATGCATGATATTGTGTCTGGTATTGACTGTGGGAATGACTGTTCTTGACAAGAATAAAGCCAACCATACAGCTTTAGAGACAACCACTGCACTCACAAAAAAAGAGAAGTTCAGGTTAGAAGAGATTTATCTGCATGTAGATATTGCACAAGGAGAACTTTCTTATAATGTTTTCTATCGCTTATTAAGTGAGTATGTTGACATGATGGATGCAAGAAATTGTTCTGTCTGCACTCAGATTCCTTAATCAGTTGAGGAAGGAGTTACCTATCATAGTTTGCCCCTCACTTATGGGATAAACTGTAGTCTGTTACTAACAAGATTTTATAACCAGGAGTACATCCAGTATTTCTATTCCAATTAGGACGTTGTTTTTTCGTACGTTAAGTACCTAAGTAGAGTAGCCAAGCAGAACCCTATAGAATTAGTGAGAGGATTCTTTGAGCATACATTAACCTTTGGCACTGTATATGCGCATAGAAACAATCTAATATACTTACTTACACCACTAGAGAAGAACTTTTTAGATCAAACAGACGACAGGAGAAAAGCCTTAAAGGAGAAATTAGAAAAAGCTTAGAGAAGAGAACATTTAGAAATGATTATGAATTTAGTGAAATAAAAATACAAGGGAGGTTTGTTTTAGATGCTCAACATGTAGGAAAGCTGTGTATATAGAGGCCTAAATCTAGTAGTGATATGTTGTTTGAAGGAACAATTGAATGTAGACATGTGTTTTTGTTTCAGAGTAAATGGACATTTAAGTTGAATGGACAGGATCCAGAGATTCCTGGAATTTATTGCATCTGTGGGCCAAATGCTTATTACCATCTTCCAAGAGGATAGTATGCCTCATGTTACCTGGGGATAGTCTTCCCAAAGATATTTCAACTCGATCACATTAAAAGATTACCGAAAGTGACTAAGTTACATCATACACTACAAAAGAGAGAGTTTCCTTCTAGTATAGTGGGAGATATATTTGGAGCAATGATTCCTTCAGTAGGAGTTGTTCTGAATTCTATAAAGAGTCTAAAGTTGTCTACTATTGTGGATAACATGCTGACAAATTGTTCAGGAGCCATGAGTCTAATGGATACAGAAATGGCTGCGGTAAGATCTACGACTCTTCAGAACTGCCTTGCGTTAAACACTCTTTTAGCAAAAGATGATGGAGTTTGCAAAATGCTGAACTTGAAACACTGTTCATATATTTTTGATAATAGCAAAAACTTTAGAAGCTTACTTACTAATCTGACTAATAATACTGCTGATTTAAAAGAGCTGAAAGAACCTGGTGTCTTGGGAGAAAGTTGGCAAAGGATTCACTTCAGTAGGAAATTGGCTCAGCAACATTTGGAAAGGAATAATATAGAAAATAATACAAGGGATATTGATTATTATGATTTGCATAACTGGAGCATGGGGAATATGTAAATTGTATCATGTGATTAGATCAAATAAAATGAAAAATGATCAGAGGAGGGAAGAAATGAAAAGGGAAAATTTGTTTAGGGAAAATTTAAAGAGGGAACGAAGTTTAAAAGGGATAGAGATGACAAATGTTTGCTGAAGCAAAATTTGTATCCTAAGATTTAAGTGTGATTGCATTTACTCATCAGAGGAGGGATTGCTAATGCTGAAATTGTACTAATTAATGTTTTCTGAATGTTAAATGTGACTAGAAATTGAGTTAAAAGAGAAAAGTAATACACAAGTTGGAAAATGTGCCTACTTGAGTGACCACCAATAATCAATAAAGTGTATTAGCAGCTTATTAATGTAAAATTACGTGCTCATGTTTGGACTAATGTAGTAGTATGTCATATTAGTGGTTAAGTATTTGCTTTATTAATCAAAGGCCTTAATTTAGCAAGGTCTTGGAGCTAGTTGCAAGGCCTCATGTCAAGTTGCATTGCTTAGAGAAATCATAAAATGGCTGCTTAGAGAATTAAATTGTAATTTTCCACTGTGTTGACCAAATGATGGTAGTTGAAATTCTTTCCCATGAGAACTGGTTGCTAGAAGATGTTGTACCACCCCTCATTATACCTTTGGCCGTCTTATTGCAAGACCGCCAAAGACACAGGCGCCAGAAGACCACCAGTGTTTGCTGGCGATCTTCTGCCCATCACAAGTACTGCTGGATTTCTGCCACATTTTGGGTGGAAATCCAGCAGTAGTCGTGCTGGCAGGTGGAGGAGCTGGGGTGGTTCCACCACTGGCCCGCCACGCCAGAAGGACTCCACCTGCTGTATTATGTGTAATGATATGGCGTGGCGGTGTCCTGATTGCAGGGTGTTGCCGGAGGTGGAAGAGCCCGTACCCGTTCCTTGCCAGACTACCTCCTCCCTGGACCAGGTAAGTCGATTATCTGACAGGGGGGGTGTTGTGTGTGTGCATGTATGTGAGCATGCGTGATTGTATGAATGTAGGAGTGACTGCATGTATGATTGTAAGTGTGTACACGTATGGCGGTATGAGTGTTGTGGTGAATGCTCATATGGATGCATGTGAGTGAATGCGTGTATGTCAGTGTTGGTGAATAAGTGTATGACGATTGCGTGTGGGTGTCTGTGTGCATGTATGGGAAAGAGGGTTGGGGGCGCTGTACCTGGAGGAGGCGTGTGAGGGGGGCGCTGTACATGGAGGGGTTCTGGGGGGGTATAGTGCTTGCTGGGGGTGTGGGGGGGGGGGGGGGTGAGTCATCTGCTGGTGACCGGGATAAAACTCCCTGTCACAGGTAGCCTTTCAGCCAGGGTTTCGGGTCCGACCGCCCTGGCGGTTTGAGTGGGGATGTGGTGGGTTGGCAGAGGCCAACGTGCCACATTCATAATGTGGCAGTCTTCACCGCCAGCCGGTTGGTGGTGAAACCACCACCTTTGCCCTGGCGGTCAGAAGACCACCAGGGTCATAATAAGGGTCATATTGTATGTAAAGGCGAGTTTCCCAGGAGCTGACAATGGAAGCACTGACTGGAGTATAAGCTGATACAACTTTGTTATCTAACGACCAAAACGATGGGAACAGGAGAGGAATAGCCAGTCATCGACATGTGAACAATGGTTTAGTAAATTCCTAGATTTGAGGTTCTACTTTCATTGGACTAAACGTAAACATACAATTCTTGGACCAATAGTAATGTGGGAAGTAGTTTTAGGGAATCTAACTTAGTCAAACTGCACCAAGAGGAGAGAGTCCATTCCTCATTATTTTCCCAACTGTCCCGAGAGGCGACAAGATTAACTTTTCCTAACTTTGTTGCTGAGAAGCGACATTCTATTATGCTTGTTCCCGAGACATTTCTATCTTGAACTCTATTGCTGAATTCCGATGTTTTGCGGACCGAACAGATGTCCAATTTATGAAGGCTGTCACCGCTTGCTGAACCAAGTTGAGGCAAGATACAAGACGATATTACTGATTACTATGCCTATTTGCTTTTGTTTTTAGGTACCAACTGCTAATTTTGATAGAGCCATAGGTAGATGTTTTTCCAAATTTGTGTTGACTAAATTGTTTGAAGTCCACACATGTTATTCTAATCAGAAGGTTAGTTAGGATGCTCACTGATGATGCTTGCTAAATATTAACAACAGTTGATGTCTTTTCTTTGCTGAATGTATGCCATTTCTATTGCATAGTTATTTTCGCTTTTGACATGTAACTCTAGAATGTGTAGTGATCCATGCTTTGATTAAATTGAGATTCTCTAGAAGATTTGGTCAACTAGTATTGCTTCTGTATGGTTATCATTTGATTCTGAGATTAAATTACGTGATATTAGCATTGTTAATATAGGGAAATAAACATTCTGACTTTTACCTAAAGGTGTGGTTATGCATGGCCAAGGGGTCATGGAGCATGGAAATGATTGACTCCCGAGATTATTGATATTATTGATTGGTATTGCTATTGATTTGTATTGAAACAGCCTTGTGGCGGGAACTACTCTAAGCGCAGTCAAAAGGTCCATCGAACCTCTAACACATCCCCTTATCATCTATAATGATAAGAAACTAAATAAGGTCAGGCGTGTTAACACAACCAGCTGCCGTTTCTCCACGAGTGAGTGCCCTGAGCCAAGAGTCATAAAGAGTGTGTCGAAAGCTGCCGACTGGCAGCATGGAGGACTGGAGCAGTCACAGGCTGGATGTTCCAAAGTTCATATGTCAGTTTGGCCAGCTGTCTTACGATGGCCAGCCTGAGTGCACTTTGAAGCTGTCCAACCGAGCTGTCTTACACAGCTGGGTGAAGACAAAGCATAGGCCTTCAGGACCTGAAGGAGCGTCCTGCCTACCCACTCCATCAAATCCAGGTGCATCTCTCATGCTGATTAATAGCCTGAGAGCTGGGTCTGTCTGGATTGGTTAGTGGAGTTCTGTAGCAGACTGCAGTCTCAGAACACTGAGGAGGATGTGCAGCAGTGGGGTAAGTACCTTTTATTTCAGTTTCATTTATGTAAATGTAGTTCTTTTTTTGGGCTTTTGGAGAGAGGGGTTGTTTTATTATGGGCCTTTGGAGAAAGGTGGTGTTTTAGGGGCTTTTAGAGGGATGGCTGTATTCTTAAAGTGTTTTGGAGGGAGGGGAGTCTTATTTTGTTTATTGGGATGTGGTGGGATACTTCGCTTGCCCCACCACTTTCTAAAGTTACCAGCCACTCCTGCCAACAAGTGAGCAAACCAGGATACCACAGTGCAATCCAGCCCAGCTGTGTCAGAAGAGGGTAAAAAGAGAAAAAGAGCCAATGACTGGATGTGAAAGAAGTAAGTAATTGTCAGCATAGGTTTCCAAAACAGGCAGGTGCAAGCCCCTGTCCACTGCAGGTCCAGGTAAAGACTAAACACGTGTTGACTAGAGGCATGAAGATTATAATTAGAGAGTCACAAAAATGGATAATTTTGGCATGGACTATTAATCACAGTGAGCTCAGATTTTTTTTTTTTTTTTTTTTTTTTAAATAGAGCTTTTTGGCTAGTAAAAGGTGTGTTGGCCACTTTCCCTTTTTGAGCACCATAGTTTGGATGAGATATACGTAGACTGTAAACTATGGAATAGTGGGTGTGCGCCTGCTTATAGTCTGGCAAGTATTGATACACAAGCGCAAAAAAGTTAACATTGAAAAATAGTAAAATTATATTTATGTTAAATATTGAAGTATATTCATTTTACATGTTTTAAATGTAGAATAAGGTAAAATGTTACAGCATTAATAAATTAATTTGAACACATTGAATTACATTAAAATTATTGTTCTCAAGTTTAAATTAAACACAAGTGCAACAGAAATCCAACCTAAAGTACAAAAACATTAATTTCTTATTATGTATTAATGATTATCATATGTGATATTTTGACACAATCACTCTCTGAGCCTGCCTGGCTCATTTTGTTTGAGGCCCTCCTCTACCCACAGGCTCCTGCCTGTGCCCCATCCCTGGTGGCCTAGTGGTTGCCTTTTCTCTCTCTCTACTGCCTTCTAACTTTTCTGTACCCTTTTTTCCTCCATTCTGCATAACTCCCCTGCTGCTGCTGCCACTGCAGCCCCACCCTCCACCCAGCGCAGTTTTTACCACCTTCACAGCTTAGTAACCCCTTCCACCTCCCTCCTCTTCTTAATGGCAGCCACTGCGTGGTGATAGGAGGGACTCCACAGACATCTGATCAGTGCTAGCATCGCTCCCTTCGTGCAGCTCCGCCTGTTGCTGCTGCTGCCTTGCACCCTCTGAGCCTGCCTGGCTCGTTATGTTCTAGGCCAGTGATACTCAAAGTACGGCCCGGGGGCCACATGCGGCCCGCCCTCCTGACCTTTACATGCGGCCTTCTGCTCAACAGCAGGACTGGGCTGCTGTTTACTCAGCTCTGCAGAATGATAAAAAATATGTTAGATAAAAGGCAAGCCTTTATTTAAATGTTAATCGGAGGCAAAGAAAGTAAGTAACTATGTTGTCCAGCACCTGTAGGAACACCTTCATTTTTAAAAACATGCTACACCAAAATTGTAAAAATATAATAAGGGCTCTTCAAAAATCAAAACTGTTTATCATTAACATGCAGAGTCGTTTCAACATAGTACATCAGATTATATCAGTGCATGGAGAAGCATTTTCTTTTTAAGTGATGGTTTTCAAACATAAATCCAGAAACATTCATTCCCCCCCCTCCCCTGAAAACAATGCCAACACTGAGCTAAGACCCTGCTAGCATCAATGCGGCCCTCTGTCACATCACAAACCAAACTTTGTGGCACCTGGAAAATTTTTTGCGAGTACCCATGTTCTAGGCCCTCCTCCACCCGTAGGCTCCCGCCTGCGCCTCATCCCTGGTGGCCTAGTGGTTGCATTCTCTCTGTCTCTCTGCTGCCTTTTCTGTGTCCCTTTTCTGTCTTTTTTGCACTGTTGCCTTTCTGTTTTTTATCTCCTTCTGCCTTTTTTCCTCCGTTCTCCATTTCCAGTGCCTCCCCTGCTGCTGCTGCCCCTGCAGCCCTTCCCCCTTCCCAACAAAGTATTTCCCACCCTCCTGCTTCCCAGGTTAGCGACCCCTCCCATCACCCTACCCTTCTTAATAGCTGCCGCTGCACGGGGATTGAAGCGACTTCACTGACCTTTGGTCAGTGTTAGCATCGCTCCCTCAGTGCAGCTCCACCTGTTGGTGCTGCCTTTCACTCTTTAAGCCTGCCTGGCTCATTGTGTTCGAGGCCCTCCTCCACCCACAGGCTCCTGCCTGCACCTCATCCCTGGTGGCCTAGTGGTTGCCTTCTGTCTCTCTCACTGCTGCCTTCTACCTTTTCGGTGCCCTTTGTCTGCCTTTTCTGCTCCATTGCCTTTTTACCCACTTTTCCTTTTTCTGCCTTTTTTGCTCAAGTGCCTTTTTACCCCCTTTCCTTTGTTTGCCTTTTTTCCTCCTTTATCTGTTCCCCATGCCTCCCCTGCCGCTGCTGTCCCTGCAGCATGCCCCCCTCCCTGTGCCATGTTTTCCGCATTCCCACCTCCCAGCTTAGCGACCCCTCCCAACTACCTCCCCTTCTTAATGGCGATTGATGTGTGACCATGCCGTGCCAAAGGTGCACCCAAGGCAAGCCCATCTGCGCCCATCCGCACCTGTCACTGGCTACTCGTCGTTTATAACTCTGGCCAACTGGAACTGCATAGTGGTCTTGATCCTTGTAGGTCCTGCCTTGACCAAGGTAAGGGCAGCCCTTTCTGGTAGTCACAGTGCTGCTGACGATGGAATGCCAAAGGCAGTCCGTACCCTCCAGAAGGAGTCCTAGAGGAACAAAAAACGCAAAGGGAAAAACCTCTATGCAGAAACTCCCTGGAATAAAAATAAGCAAAAAGGTAAGTCTTCCAACAAGAAAACAAATACTGGAAGAAACTTGAAGAAGCAAGGGGAAAAAGCTGGAGAAAAAAAAACGGAGCGAAGATCACCACCCAAAGGAAGTGTTGCAGCGCAAGGAGGACAAGAATCACACTCCTTATATACCCTAAAACAGGAAATGACCAACAGGAAGAAAAATTACACCATATTGGATTGGAAAGAACCATGGGAGAATATAGACAAAGGCGCCATTTTGAGAAGGGTCCTAAAGCATGCAGGGAAAAAGAAACATGCAGGGATAAAGAAGAACATGGCTTATAAGAGTAAAAACAAGGAAAGAAAGAAGAAAAGGAGAAAGAAGAGAAAAAGAAGAAAAGGATAAAGGAACAGGCTGCACCAGGTAAGTGAGGGGTCGGCGGAGGGAGTGCCCACTCCTAATGTCGAGAGCGCACGCGCCCAGAACTCGCTGAGCTGCATGCCCACTTTGGGGCCTCGTGCAAGGAAATTCAAAACAGAAGCGGCGCGCCGCGGCACGCCTGGCTGCCAAAAACATGAACCGCGGCCGTGCCCTGAGCCGATCAATCTGCTCGGGTCACTGCGCGACAGCACCTGGACTGTGCCCAGTGCCACGGACCCTGGTTCCCGCACTATCCACCAATTCGATGCCAGGACCCTACACACCCTCAACACCAGAGGCACAACCGCCTGCCACCTCACCTCACCTCACCCAAGGACACCCAAGGCCCGTTCTCCTGCCGTAACTGCACCTTCACCTGTCCTCGCACCCTAAACTCCCCCTCCGCTGGACACCTCAGATATATACTACTGAACACTCGCTCCCTCATCAAGCAATAGAAATTTGGGATCTCCTGGACTCCATCACCCGTTCCTTCTTCATGGAGACCTGGATCATCAACTCCTCAGCTCCGGACAACGCCACTGCCAGCCTAGATGGTTACAAGATCATAGCTCAGGACCACATCAACCGACCTGGAGGAGGGGTCCTCAAATCAATCACTCCGCCTCAAGACCAGTGTCGATATTCAGACCCCCGTTGCCAAACACCTTAACTTTCAGATCCAGACTGATCCTAACACCACCCTCCATGGAGCGCTTATCTACAGAGCCCCCCGGGGACCCTGCCCACCTTTCAGCGAAGCACTGGCCAACTTCATCGCACCCAAGGCCCTCACCTCAACGACTACATACTCCTTGGCTACCTCAACTTTCACCTCAGCAACCACAGTGACCCGAACACCTGTACCCTCAAGAATAACCTTGCCACACATGGACCCAAGCAACTGGTCAAGCTCCCCAAGCACTTAGCAGGAGACACCCTCGACCCTGTCTACTCCGCTAGAAACCATATCTCCTTCTCACACACCTCCAAACTACACTGGACCCACAACCACTGCATCCACTTCTCCTTCACCAAGACAGGCAAACAGCACCAAGCCCACCGTCCCGTGCAGTAACTAGACCAAGGTCACCAAAGCCCAGCTCACCACCACGCTCTGCCACTCCCCACCACTAGACACTGTGACGTCAATACCTCATCCCACAACCTCCACCAATGGATCACCGACTGCGCCAACATCCTAGTCCCCCTAAGGAAACCCACCGGCAATCCTCACCACAGGAGACCCAGCTGGTCCTCCCCCAACCACCAAGAATCCAAGAGCACAAGCAGACGATTTGAGAAACAGTAAGAGTGCAACAGACCACAAAGCCCTCATAGACGCCATCAGATCTTTTGTCACTTTGGAACAAGGAATTAATTTCCAGTTCCATGAGACTCATGGATATCCTTATTGAAAATGTGGACAGGAAGGTTGTGAAATTGCAAACAGAGATAACAGGTTTAGAACAGGACATTAAAGGTACGGGTCTGAGTGAAGCAATTGAAAAAAACTATAGAATATTGGAGGATATACTAAATCGACACCAGGAAGACATTAAACAAAGAAAAGCAAGGACATTAAGAAGGGATGAGTGGGACTATTCGAATGGGAGAGTATTTACTTTTGCCAAGAAATATGATCACTTAGCTGGAGGGACTAACCTGAGGAGCTCTCCTAGTAACTCTATGAGCTCTGTCTCCTCTTCAGGAGGTAGCGAGACAACAAGTGAGACTGACAAGGTTGAGGTGAATACTAGTACTGATCCTAATAATGGGAATTCTTTTTTACAAGAAATGTTAAGGATAAGACAGGGGAACCAAAGAATACCGAATGATGTGGCCAGACACATCCTGGACATCCCCCACCACAGCCACATCTCCTCCTACGTGAGAGACCTACACTGACTCCCCTCAACAAACGCATCACCTTCAGACTCCTGACTCACACATACAAAGCCCTCCCAAGGCCCTCCACAAAGTCGGACCTGCCTACCTCAAATATCGTCTCACCTTCTACACCTCCTCCAGGCAACCCCGCTCAGCGCAACTGGCCCTTGCTACCATCCCCAGGATACAGAAGAACACGGCTGGAGCAAGATCCTTCTCCTACCTCACTGCACAGACCTGGAACATGATGCAGCTCCCCCTCAGGCAGTCCCCATCACTGGCTCATTTCAGGAAGGACCTCAAGTCTTGGCTCTTCGACTGGCCCGCATCCCCCATCTAGTGCCTTGAGACACCCTGGGTGATAAGCCACGCTTTATAAATGTTGAATGATTGATTGACATTAATTTTCAAATTCAAAAATGGTTATTGTAATCTTCTAAATTAAAATAAAAATATGTAAAAATAAAACATGTTTTAACATTTATTTAATTTAACATCATAGCCTATGTGTTTTTATTTTAAGCCTGTACAGCCACTATTTTCAATGGGAGGGTGTTGCAATACCAGTGGTTGGCCATGTCTGGTGCTAGACGTACTCCAGGACTGGGCTCCACTACATTTACAACTCTTTGGGTCCCTTCTGGCTGTAGTAACTTTAGAACTGAAGTTTGTGAATAGGAATGGGTTTACCCTTTTGTGGGTGGGTGCACATTCCTCTAGAAGATACCAGTGGTTGGCCATGTCTGGTGCTAAAAGTACTCCAGGACTGGGCTCCACTACATTTACAACTCTTTGGGTTCCTTCTGGCTGTAGTAACTTTAGAACTGAAGTTTGTGAATAGGAATGGGTTTACTCTTTTGTGGGTGGGTGCACATTCCTCTAGAAGATATCCATAACCCTCCCTCAACCCCCTCCTTACTTAACCTCTCCCCTTTATTAGTAAATATTCCACAATTACCAGCCACTTCTCCCTGTGTCTGCCACATTTACTACTCAAATGCATAACTATTTGTGCGGAGACTCTACAGTCCGGGCGGAGATCTTTGCAAAGAAGCAAAGGCATAGGTGCGGTAGCAAAGTCATACTTCAAAATGTGAACACCCCGAAGTTTGGATCTCCCACAGTCTACTGGAGCAGAGACGGTGGTAAACCTCAATTTCATGAGCCAATGTATCCCCTCATTAGGAACCTCCCAAAATAACCATTAGCAGACTAAAACAGTTCAATAATGGTGTCTACTCAATAACTGAGTTCTAGATCAATAAAAAGTTAAAGAGCTTTATTACTATAAGTTCAAAATAAGGAAAGGAAGGCTCTCAGATGCAATGTTATACAGAGTATGTAAAAACAGAAAAATATTCTAAGTCTCAGAGGGTAGCAAAATAATAAGAAAATCGGACAACTTCTCTGGTAAAGTAGGAAAGTCTTCTAATATCTGGCTCATGCCAGAATAAAGAGGTCCTTGTACTCAATTCTTGCATAAAATATCTTGCCAACTCATCATGGTGTTAGCAAAAGTATAAATTATTTACCAAATCAGAACACAAGACTAATACACACTATTCCCTTAACACATAAGCATCATCCCACTTCTAAAAAAAAAAAATGCTAATGTCATCCAGAGATGCTCGAACAAACATAAAACATTCAGATAAGATGTTCATCCAGTGACATCTGCGAGACAACCCCTGCAGTGGAAATAAACGGATATGTCAGCTTAACTGCATGGCATGCTCTGCAAAGTCTGTGTGGAGAGGATGTTTGTGGAGAAGACAAAAGTGAGTGACTGGGATTGCTCCATCTTGTTTAATGGAGATTGATTCAGCATGCAGTCTACCTAAGGCACATCAATAAGTTCATCATCTTCATCATATAAATCATAGGAAATATGTTTCAACTGTAAATATAATTCAGTCCACATATGTAGGATCATATGTAAAATTGAATATTATAGGTTATTATCAGTGTGTAAAAATATCAACTTAAAAACAGTTTCCCGGAGGCAGAACCTTCACAAGCAGATTTGTGAATAGCATTTTTTGGTATCTTCGTAGTATTACTAAATTTACTACAAAATGTAGTTTGTGAAGGTAGTGTTCAAAAGGGTGCGATCTTTGTAGCCAGTGAGAGCTGCTAATTACAGTCTGAAACATCTATGGAGTTTTTCTTAATGAGGCAGTCATAATAAACCGAGAACACTTAGGCCCCTCATTATGACATTGGCGGTAGAAACCGTGTACCACCGCGGCGACAGCTTCCAAAAGACCTTTGCCGCAGCTACCAGCCATCCGCCATAATATGACCACAGACGGATTTCTGCCTCAAGGATGGCAGAAATCCAGCTGTGGCCATACCGGAGGACGGTGGTAAGGTGGCGCTGCCAGCAGCAACGCCACGCAAATAGTCCGCTGCCAGCCATATTATGAGAATTAATACGGCCTGGCGGTGTTCTGCTGGTGGACGCTGCTGCTGGCAGCAGCGCCCAGTCCTGTCTCCTGCCGGTGGACCCTCTACATAAAGGTAAGTGGGTGCTCTGAAAGGGGAGGGGGGGGGGGGAGTTGTGTGTGTGGGGCGGGTGTATGTCTCTCCATGTATGCGGGTGTGTGTTGCGTGATGTATGTGTGTGCGTGTTTGGAGGTGTGCATGCGTGTATGTTGAGTTATGTGAATGCTTGTCTGCATGTATGTATGTAAGTGTGCGGATGTGTGTGTGAATGGATGTATTCATGTGTGGATGAATGTGGGAATGGGTGTGGGTATGAGTGTGTGAATGGAGGGGCATGTATGAAGGGGGGTCTGGAGAGGAAGAGGGGATGGGGGAACCTATGGAGGGGGAGGGGTGTGTGGAAGACCTCTATCAGTGACAGGGAAGGGATTCCCTGCCATTGATAGTGCCTACCGCCATGGTTTTCGTGGCGGTAAGGAAGCCACGAAAACCATGGCAGTAGGCGGGGGCATAATCCCGCAGGCGGTCAAGTGACGGCCGCGGGACTGGAAATTGATGTCTCCAGCCCGGCGGCCGTTACCGCTGTGGCGGTCGGTGTCAAAGTCATAATATGGAGGAAAGTACCGCCAGCCTGTTGGCAGTGCTTTCCACCATATTACCGCCGGCCGACCGCCGGGGTCGTCATGACCTCCTTAGTGGTTTTGCGAATTGAATTTCCAAGGGGGAATGATACAGTGAACCAGGACAGTGGAATGTTAGTACTGACAGAATAGGACCTACACCCTCACCCTCTCCGAGGAGTGGAGTCCAAAAGTCAAACATGGATGTCTTCTGCTCCATCCCTCATCATTTACACTACCAGAAGAGGGACATGGCTCATTTGTTAAACATTATTATATCAGTGCGCATCTGTACCTTGCTTCTTTAGAAGCACCTAGGTGTTTAGATTGTCAGTGTGAGGTGTACAAACAAATATTTAGATCAATGTGACATCATGAATGTTTCAACAATTACTAAAGGTGGAAATATCACACAATTATAAATTAATCAGCTATGTCTGCAATCAAGAGTATCATTTATACAGATCTATTTAATCCCAATACTAAATCATTAATGCTGATAAATGTACGACTATGTGGATCCTTTCAGTTTTGGTAACCAATACCGACCAAATAATAAAGGATATTTCCCTGACAATACATAGAACCACACTGCTTTCCTGATGGATGTTGCAAATGATGCCCAATTGTTTAGTGTAAATGGGGTATAGCTGCCAGTTTTTGCTCTGGAGCTCTGTTATTTGCAGCTCGTGCATTAAATATGTAGAAGTGAGGCAGGTGTTATGCCATAACAAGAATTTCAATAAAACATGCAAATGAAAGATCACTTATGCTATGCAATTATGCTATGTTAAAAGGGGAAAATGGGATGAGCCCTGATAGAATGTGCATTTTCCATACGGTCTTCTCAAATTTAGTTCTTTATACACTCAGATAGTCAGCCCTCTGCACCTATGGGCTGCTGACTATGCTCTCTTTCACTTTGCCCTACCTCTAAATGATAGCATTTGATTGCCAAACTCTAATCCAAGCCAAAAATTAACGAGCATATTTGGCTTGTGTGACAATGAAAAGAAAGAATTAGTGAAAATCATGTGTGGAGTGCAGTATGGTGTCATACGCCCACATGTGGGATTTAAAACATGGCAAAAGAGCTGACAATCAGGCATGGGATACTGCAGAGAGAGCTGTAGTGGCGATATGTAAATAAACAAACTGTTTTGACATGCTTAGACCTCCCATAACACTAAACATGTAAACCATAAAGTGCGCCTTGAAGACTGCAGGGCCCATTTACGTAATGGGCAGAAGTTAAACTTAAAAACCATGTTAAACTACATATTTCATTTGAAACAGTGGCTTCAGAGTGCTGTTTCTAACCATGTCTATGGCAGCTGTGCATTGGCTGAGCCTGTCCTGCGTTTAGGAAGATCACTTTTCCATCTTTGGCCCCAGAAAACCCAGAAATGTAACTCTTGCAACATTTAAATAAACAGTATAATTAAGTGATGAACATTTTTAGAACAAGTATAAAAAAATACTCCCTATGAGACTTGTTAAATTATGTTTTCCTGAATTTGAGTAAGTTAAAAAAAAAACTATTTTTCCTACACAGCTATCCATCACAGCGACTTGTAATAAGGTTTCTACACAGCCCTTAACAATTTATAAAATTAGTGCTATGCCTGGAGACAATGGGGCTTTTTTAGCTTAATGATCCCTATGTGGGCCCGCCATTGACAAGACAGGAACACTTGATTACAGAAGTTAATACTTAGAGGAACAAGTCCACCTCATGCTTGACTGGAGGTTGTGAAAGGATAAGGGGAAGTTACTAGCTGGAACGCACAAAGCCAGACATACCTGCCTTTTTCCACACCAGGGTTTTGTAGGCATGCTTCTAAAAAATAAACTGGTGCCTCACCCTATGGAGGGAGGTAGCAGAGGGGTAACAGGTTATGTGTTCATTCAACATACGCTACCCCTGGTTAAAACAGGCAGGACCAGCAGCTGGCCTAGGAAGTCCAAAAAAGTTACCTGGGCTGAGGCTTTCACTCACACTGTTAAAAAACCTAGGCACAGTACTAATTGGTATAGCGTAGGCCAGAAAAGACAGAAATTGTGTCAAACCATAGGAAGGCAAAGTGTAGGACCTTCAATGAGATAGACTGAGGGGTCACAACAAATCACTATTGATCTCCCCGTATAACTTCTGGCTCATACGACCAGGAAATCAGAAAGTTGCTGGAGTATGAAGAAAGCCAGAAGAGATTGCAGAAGGAAAACACCTAAGGAAACCTGCTTACTCTTCTCTAAAACTGAAAGCTGCTCCAAAAGATGTCACAGGAAGAAGAGTATTTAAGGTGAAATGAATCTCCTTGACTTAGTATGCTGACGGCTGTAGGGAGATGTGGTCTGTGCTGCTGTGGAGCAAGCCAGCTGGTCTAGTTGAGTTGTGATCCTGAGGAGTATCATTGAGAAGCCCTTCTATCAGCTGTAACTTGCAGCTTTCAGTCAGAAGAACACCAAACGGTGGAGACCAATGGAGAATAAGTACAGGAGTTACATTTACTTTTTACAGAGTCACTGGAAACAACTCATATTTGCAGCAGATGTTTGTTTAAAGAGACATCTTTTCCCTAACAGTTCAACTACTTTAAAACATCCTCTGCGGAGCTTTGCTTTGATGTTAAAAATGATTATATTGCGATTCCCTAGTGGCTGTTTTTAGGGTTAAAATATTTTTATGAAGAAAAATTGACAGTCAACAGATGTGCGATACATTAAAAAAATAAATACCTTAAGTACTATAAATAACCCAGCACCCCCCTCTCCCACCTGCAGACACTCAGGAGATTTCCGGGTCTCATAATTAGGAAATGAACCAATGCAAACAAATACTCTGACATCCAGTAATTCAGAGATGCATGAAGCAGTTAAGAGGTCAGGGACAAAAGCAGTAGGAGAGAAACAAAACCTATGAGCTAAACCATGTCATGCACAAAATAGCCAAATACAAGCAAAACTCTAAACCCACAAAAATAGGCCAAACATATCTTGCAGTTGCTTAATATAGGGCCCAAATCAGTCCAGTCCATATCCAGCATTGCAATGATCTGGCCCCCAGCTGCCCACTCAGGTCTGTTCACCTCAACACGTGTTGTCTTTCTTCCATGTTTATGAAAACATGCACACTTTCTACTCCTCAAGTACATCTCTACCCTGAGGTTATCAACTCCTTTTCTACAGTTTGCCACAATCCTTTCCTCATCACAATGGCATCAACCAGGTCCAGCAAGATTTGGACTTTCATTCTTCAAAGCTCAGGGTTCCTTTGTATTGCTACTGCTCTTAACACCAGCTTACGTTGTTTAAGAGAGCCCAACTATACTAGCAGTGTGCTAGAACCACCACTCAACATTGTGGGAACTTGCATAGCCAGATGGGAACCTACACCACTTTTACATATGATTACAAAATTCCTTCCAGGACCTCAGTTCCAAAGTATTGATGCACCACTGCTTTTCGAACATTCCCACTGGCAGCACTGAGCATCCATGGCATAAGACCCATGCCTTCTTCCCCAGATATTACTTCTTGGTTTCAAGAAGCAATATGGCGGAATAAGCTAAATTTTCTAGCCCTAAACGACTCTGAAGTTTCTTCTCACAACCTTGCCATGACTTCCCAATGGGTGAGATATCCTACTGTTTGCTATTTTGAGCTTTACCCAATCCATCTTTGAATTCTTCCAATGTTCATTTTACAGGAAACACTTTCTTTATAATACACCGGTATCAGAAATTTGGGACGGGGGATACTTACCAGCTTAATAACTACACTCTAGTTAGGGTGAAAAGAAGTCCCTAGAGAAGCTATGCTCAACCACTAGTTGCTCTGAAACAAGTGGTAAACAGTTCCCATAAAAGTGCAATTTAAGCTTATTAGTACCAACATTTTCAGAAAACAACAAATTAAAATCCCTAAACCAATGTAGGCAAATGTAGAGAAATGTAATAAGCAATGAGATGAGGAAATGGATGATATGGCTTTTTAAAGATTAATGGTAATAAGCATAAAAAGAAAATGAAAAGCAGCAATCAAAAATAACTGTTTGTGACTAACTGTGATTTCAGGTCGGCCGCAAAGGAGTGGACGTCAGATACACTGGGTGGATTATCAAAGTCTTTGGATTTTGACGTGGTCTCTGAAAGGAAAGTCAAAATCTTTTAGTGGGGAAAGATCTCAGGCTGTGGCCGGTGACAGCCTCTCAAAACCATATATGTCATTGACAAGCTCCCTCTGAAGGTACTGAAGTTGCTGTGGGAGTTGGATAGATTTGCCACCTCAGCCCGGTCCACGCTTTAATGTTCAGCCATAAAGCCTGATTTATATTTAGGTGGGCGGCCCACCATTCAAGCATGGAAGTGGAGTTTAATACTCCATCGCCCAAGGTCGAGAGGCTACCCACCTTCTTTATAAATGACCGAAAAGCAGGTGGTCATATATGAAGGCATTGGTAGGAACCGCTGCAACAGCAGTTCCTGTTGATGCATTTCACTGTTTGCTACAGGCTTGCATCAGAAGGACGTAGCCCTATAGCACACATTTTTTGTCTTTTAAAAAGGAAATCCCCAAACCGAATTTTCATTTTCAAAAGAAAAAGAGTAATGCTCCGCTCCCCTCAACATGGGAGGCTTCTGGTGGGGGAGCATTAGTATAGCCTTACAGTTCCTTGTTGCCAAGTTTAATCTGGCAACAAGGAACAGTAAAAAAAAAAAAAAAGAAGAGTACATGTCCTCCCATCGAAATTGGGTGGGCAAACATGTAGCCATTTCTCCGATGGCCCTTGCTCCCCAGTGCTGTCAGAGGGATTTGGCCACGGAGGAGACAAAGTAGCCTCTGCTGTGACCAAACTTGTGGCCTACCAGCAATTAAATGCAGTGAGCAGACCACTATATTGGTGGGGAGGAACCCTGTTGTCAGTGCGACAGAGTTCTGTCTCCACCAATACATAAATGAGGCCCTCAATTATATTTTGAAAGTCAAGCTCCTCCGAAGGGCAAGGCTGGAAGCTGTAGCGGGGCAGGGCTCCATGAGCGAGATACCTTCACTTCGAGGTTCTGCTTAACTCATTTTCAGTTTGTAAAAAGCTCAGAGCAAAATGAAGCAGATTTTCTTACCTGCCTAGGATGAGACCTTCATGAGCAAGTCTCAGCAACTTGTCCTGGTGCTCCTGAGTTGGAACAAAACAACTAAGTTCAGCTTTTCTCCAACTGCTGAGAAGGTTCTTTCTGGTCGGTCCTGCAGCCCATAGTTCCTCAAGGCAGGCCTCTGGACACCAGATCTCTTTCGAGCCTGGTTTCTTCCGGAGTTCAGTCCTCTGTGGTCTGCTGGGCAATTTTGGTCCAGGAACCCTGTCCATGAAGCAGGTGAACAGGAAGCCAACAACTGGAACCTTGGAGGGCAGTTCCAGTGTTGGGGTGCCTGGAGGATTCAGGAGTTCTGGAGTTGTTGAATCCTCTTCCTCCAACAGAAGTCAGGAATCTTCTTCCAGCCTCTTCATTCTTTCCATCAGGTGGAGTCTTACCAGGTCTTACCAGGTCAATGTATGTTATGAGCAGATGGCAGTTGTGGTGCCAGATATATCCAATGCACTAGCTGGTGACTTGAAAAATCTGACACTGAATCCTAACAATGTTCTTGATCTCCCCCAACTCCTTTTGCAGCAATTCCTTTGCCTTGCTGTAGCATTACCCAGGAGCCCTGTTTCACAATGGCAGAATCCATCTGCCACATGGTAGACCTTCTTTTAGCTCCTTTTCTACTTCTCTATTTAGATAAGCTCTTCTTTAACCTGACAGGGTCGACATTGGGGCTTACCCCTAATCTGACTGGAGCCAAGCTGCCTGGGATGAATCTGAGAATAAATAGGAGAAGCATTCCCTGACACCTCCAACTTAAAAGAGTTAGTTTGCTAAAGCTGGTCATTGTTCTGACAACTATTTCTGTCTACTTCCAGATAGCTAATCCATGCTAAGTAATCAGCAGTTAGCATGTACCTTAATCTTCCTGGGCTCAGAGTTAGCCAATTATTCTCTGAGGCAGTAACTCTTCCAGGCAAGAAGTGTATTGCAACTCTTGTGGGAATGTGGGGGCTGACTCACACAGCTAGATGCAGGCTAATTGTGGCTGTGGAGGCACAAGGCACATTTTTTACTGAGCTACCTTTCCATTTAAGGCATCAAAAATATGATTACATGCTTATACCATATTTTTAAACTAAAGCAATAACTTTTAAGCATTTTTCCAGCATTTACCCAATAGGATATCGAACAAAGATTTTAATCCAATTTAGGAATGTTTAGGGAAAAGTCTAGCAAACCCTACAGGGAAATAACTTTTCCGTTTTATTTTACTGTGAGAACACACTAACCTCTATATGTAGGAAGACATATTTATATATATTAGCACCCTGCCCTGTAGGTCTACAACACAAACTTTAGGGTTGAATTAGGAATAGATACATATAGGCTTTTCCTACATAGAAAATTAAATTTTCCATGCAACAAGTTACTGCAGCACGTTTAGAATGCTGGTTGGAAGACATATTTTTGTCCTATATGTGGGTGATGTGAATACACAAAGCAGCTAAGATATGACATTTAGCACCCATGCCATAGGGGTATTTACTTCACCATCTACAGTGGTCTTACAGGACAGTTAAATAGACCAACTAGTTGAAACCAATTTTACCAATACCACTTTAGGGCCAAAAATCACATAAATAGTGGGGAGAGAATATGACTGGAAAAGTGACATATGGAACAAGAAAACAGAAAATAAAGAACGCTCCAGAGGCTGGAAAAGGGAGGTAAGTCACTGAATAAGAAGCAGGGAAAGGAGATAGTCAAAAAGGCCATCCAATCAAGAGCAAGGGGCTGACCCAAAGCCCACTATATATAGAGAGATTTTAAAATGTTAGTGACAATAGGTTTTCTACTGCAGACAGCTAGGCAAGACTTAAAAATTGGGGAAAGTAAAAGAAAAAAAGGATAGAAAAAGAAAAGAAACAAAACATTGACTGAACATGAAGATTTGCCTATGCCCATTCCATCTGACTGCATTATAAACGGTTTGGGCCCTGCATTTAATGCTCAAGGAACCTCAAGCTCTTCAAGGATGTTCTGTCATGCTCATGGAACGTCCCTGAAGTATGCAAGTCTTCTATTAAAATCACCCACTTGCACTGCAAATTTGAAAGGTGTACATTATCTCAGAGAAACTGGATTTTACTATTGTGGGTGATGAACAAATTCTTCACAGAAAGAGTGTAAGTGTAAGGCTGACTGTGGTGAACACTACAATGTTCACAAACTACTTCCATTCCCCAGGCATGGGCTATATTGACTTTCCTCTTTCCAGAAGGAATAATTTAGAAACATTCCCACTGTTTCTTCATTCACTAAAACACTGTGTGAGTGTGAGCATGTGTGTATTCTTAAACCAGGAGTCTGATCACCAAACCGTCTAGTTCATAATACTCCAGTATATTTCCCAAAAGCTGCACCTTGCTTGTCTCAGACCTCTGATCTGCTAGCTCTCCTCTTTGTTAGCCGTATAGTAACCTTACATCACAAAACCTAGCCCCTGTCAGACAGGGATCTTAAGAAGGTAGGAAATAGTGCAGGAAGATTTTTTTTGAGTATTGCAAACACTCATAGGTTTTATCTTTAGGGCTGAAGCCAATGTCAAGGTCCCATTGGTTCTGGAAGTTTAGGTTGCAGCGTCGCCATCTCAATGAATTGTGTCCCATCCTCTCTTCACTTGCATTATGTACTGTGTGCACGAGTTCTTCATACCGGAGACACTTATATCTGTCCTCAAGTCTCAGAACAGGACTATTTCTGAGGCCCTAAAGCCCCATACTCCTAGAGCGGATTGATATTCTGATCACATTATTCCGGTCTATATCTATTCGGTGATTAGGCAGCGAGGTTGCAAAACACAGCTATATTTGTTAGAATCTCTCTCATATGGTTCAGTGTTCTTGAGTTTCTCCAGCCTAGATGCATGCTGCCGCATCTAGCTGAGCTCCATTCTTTAGGATCACGTACTCAAAATGAGGGTAACTATCAATATCCTACTCATCAAAACACACCTATTACCAAGTGTAGTGTAATCCTTCTGCGTGGAAGAAGAAAGTGCAGAATTCAGTACCCATTCAGGTATATTTGAAGCAATAACAGATTACGAATAGCCAGTGTAGCAGGTGGCCAGCTGTTCCCTCAGCAGTACAGGATATTACTTTTACTAATGCCACTCACTCACCTCTTGTGACATTGGAAGTGAGTCATATTACTTCACATGTATCAAAAGCAGGGAAATGTAAGGTCTTTCTTCCAATTTTTTTTGGACATTCATCCTATTCACTGACTGAACTAAAGTAATGTGGTGTCCCTCCCAAAGCCAGGTCTTGGATTGCTTGTGATCTAGTTCAGTGAGGACTCTACGTAGTTCAGATTGGATTGTTCCCACTGAAGCAGCACCAAGACTGATTTACATATGACTGAGTCTATTTACATGGGGACGGGCAAAAAGAACGATGAGTGGAATGCTACCCTGAGAAATTGCCAGTGATTTGGCGTATTGTACCTTTTGTGTATTTTATGCCAGCAGTTTCTTATAAAAACAAAACAAAAACGATTGCTAGCCTTATTTTTATGTTTTGAGACAGTGATAAAGGCCTTGCAGCACACAACACCCCCACAACATTACCCGAACAATAACATATGACCAACATTTCTTGTGCACCTGCAAATTATTGGTTGAGTCCTTACCAAGAAAAGCTCAGAACCAACCCTATTTTGCGAAGTAATTTCAAGTGTTTTTGGACATTGCTTTGGTCTTTATTATGGATTACTTGTGGTAATGCAATTATTAACAGCCGTAATGTTGGAGGCGTTAATAGTAACACCTGCAAAGTTGATTTTGCAACCAGGGGTCCTTTTGCACATAGGGAGCACTTTCTCTGTTTGCGCCTCAGTGCAATTTAAAACAGGTGCACCGAGCGCAAAAAGGACAAGTGTGCCTTATTACATTGAATGTGCTGCCCCCAGGGCAGCCGCAAACTCACACTGTTGTGAGGGCAGCGCATTAAAGTGAAAAACAGCACCTTTGAAGCAGCCACTCCATGTTTCACTGTACAGGCGGCAACCCACCGGCACTTTTAAGAGAGATGAGAGATCCCCTTGCAGGCGGGTGTAGTGAGTGACTGCACCTGCCTGCAAGGGGTTGTCTGGGAGGTCCCCCGTTTTCCCCTCCAGAAGGGGGATGCCATCAGTGTGCTTCTTTGCCTCTGCACCCTTGTCTATAATACGACTTGGAAGCAGAGGCAAAGGGATTCCCTCATTTGCATGTAGCCACGCTGTGAGGCAGATGAGGGCACACCCTCTGGTGATAGTGCCGGCACACGTATAGCGCCAGTGCTATCTGTATTTACGGAAGGGGGCACACAAGCGTCTACGGCCCTTTCTGTAATACCAAAGTGTCCCAAGGGTGCGCAAAGTGGGCGCACACACCTGTTGCACCCCCGGGGGATAATATGGTGTCAATTGTTATTTTTGTACTATCAGAATTTTAGTGAGATGCCAATAGAACCTGTTCTCTAAAGCATCCGACCAACTCAGCCCAGCTGGGAAGTCGGTCTATAAATCTCAGTAGATACATCTCACCCTACTTTTGGTACCTCAACTAAATGACAGCGAGCAACTGATTCGAAAGCTGACCTTTTAAGTCATAACTGAACCTTATGGACTCCGGTATCAGTGTGAACAGGAATGATGATGCCATATCAACAATATTTCAGCACTGATCAGACCTTCGGGCAGAAAAATTATTTTACCTGCAAAGGTTGCGAATTGTGTTTAACAAAACGGCAGCTTGAGGAGCAATTCAATTAAAGAAAACTGAGATGCAGCAATTTTAGCAGCCCTGCCAAGGAAGGCAAGGACCAGGCTGGAACCATGTGTCCTTCTCTAGAGCAAAATAAAGACATTTCACCTCTATTCTGCAAGTTGCCTAATGGTGGAAGATAAGTGCTTAGCAAATCACAAGCAAATGAATACTCATTTAGTCAGGTCTAAAAAGGATTTACAGCTACATATTGTATATTCCACGTGGGACATATTTTGTTTTATGGAACGTGAATAGGGATTTTCCCTGGCAATTACACTGCAAATAAGGCAAAAAAGCAGCTTTGCAGAAATTGTTTCTGAAAACTCTTAGGGGTCTCTGAAAGGCATTCAGAAACGCCAAATGGTGTGAACTAAAAAAGAAGAATCTGATAAGACTTTTATGACTCAATCTTCCCTACATATTCTACAGCATCATGGTACCGACAATGTGCAGAGATTCCCTTTAGTGGTGTGGAGCAGTTAACCACAGAAATTGAAAGGTGAGAGCGCATGCGAAAGCTGAGGGCATGAGGTGGGGGAGGGGGGTGGATTACGCCAAATGTTTAATTAAGGTCAAAGCATCATTGCATATGTGCATTTTAACCGCTTTAGGCATTAGTGTGGCGGGCTGGGGAAGTCAACCTTCAGGTGAGTGTTCTCTTAAGAAGCCCACTGGTCTCAGCTTGTTTAAGCTCGATCTCATGTTAAAGAAATGCATCTTGAATACCCCATGTCCACACAGTATGGTATTTGGGGCACAGATGGATACAATCCAGACATCAAAATTGCACTACCAGAAAATTAAGAACGATGCTCAATATAACTGATCTGCATGGAAGTCTATGGAGTAAGTTTATTTATAGAGGCTGGCAGTACTGTTGCCAGTTTTAGGCAAGGTTTACTGACACATTTGCTGCCTATAGTGCTCTGCATTGACTATCCAAAGAATATTATTATTTCTGATTAACTGAGCACTGACTGGTTAAAGTATGCTATTGGTGAGTTAGTAATATCTGTGGGCACTGTGCTGCTGAAGGATAACAGTTCTGTTGTGTATGGTATTGCATCTGTAAGACATTCAATGGATGAAATAGCTGCAAGATAAACATTGTCTTTTTATTTTATTTTTTTGGACCATTTGACCCCCCCCCCCCCAAAAGGTATTTGCAGTGGGTGGTCAACAGTCAACTTGAAGGAGCGAAAAATCAGGCAATAGGTGTTAGGTAAATCCGAAAACGTTGTGCTTGTTCTATTTATAAAAGTACTTACATGCGGGCTAGGGTTGGTTCATTTGTGGGAGGCAGAGGAATTAGACGCTGTTTTGGTTGTGCGAGCCAAATTAACTACTATATATTGTTATAAAGAGCTAACTACAGATAATGGCCTTCTCAGAGCATTCTTTGGGGAAGAGGTGTTAAACAGATAATGCTGGCACAACATATGTTTCCCAAAGTATTGCAGGTTCAAGTCTACTAACGAAAGGTGGGAGTGGCTGTTATGGTACAGTTTGAGGAAGAGGAAGATGTAGGACTTGGCTAGGACACATAAATCCAGATAAATCAGATAAGGTCAACCAACTCTGGTGTGAGAAGTCCTAACAGAGGGTACTAAGACAGTAAAGCATTTGTGGCAAAGCACATAAATTCTGGAGCTGGAAGAACTGGTCGATGGATAAAGTCTGTCAGGCTTCTCCGACGAGTAGCTTGTGAGCTACTGGTAGCTCTCCAGCTGCCAATGAGTAGCTCTCTAGTTTTATCCCAGCCTACTAAGCTGGAACCTTTTGCTTGGTTGAATTAATATGGCTGTGCCAAAATTGTATATTCAAGACAAATATGTATGTATTTTCAGAACTCATAAGCTGATGCTTGAAGAAAAATGGCTGAATTTTCAAAATACATTTGATGCTGATTTTCAGTGATAAATTATGTGGGGAGACTTTTGTTTCTAGTATTATTACTTCCATTCAAGGGGCACTGTGGCTGGCAAGTATTACCTATGTAGAGGCATTCTAAATTGACAAAACCTTTTTTACACTACTGTTGGCAATCATACCTAATGTACTGAGGTGATCTCTGCTGGTAATGTTCCATAATGTAGAAACCAATGTAATCTTGTCTGATGTAATCACAGTTACAACACTAATAACATTAGTAGCTCACATTGATTTTAATTGAGCATAAGTAGCTCTTATTACACAAAAGGTTGGAGACCCCTGCTTTAGCCTCTGTGCTGAAATTTTAAAGTCTTAAGTGATTAAACCTAAATAGAATAGCTGGTATATCTGAATAACTGGAACTTCTGGCACGTCCTTTTTTGTGGCAGTCTAATTCTCAGGAAGGTTCTGTGGTCACCTTCTATATAGGGTAGTCCTCGTGGTCTTTTTTAAATCAACTCATTCAAAATTGCATCTTCTACCAGTCTCTCAGGTGGCTACATTACTAAAACAGTTGATACCCCTGCAGCACAGGAGAAATACCACCAAAGGTGACTCTTCCTCACTTATACAAGGCTGCAAAACCAACAGAAGGGTAAGTAAACAAGCCAGTTGAAAAATCCACTTATTTCCCTGGCACTAATTGTAAACACATCAGCAGCAGAAAAACTAAACCACCAGTGATGAAAACCAATCAATTGTGATATTGATGAAACTTCTTTATAGTCAATTACAGAGTAAATATTGCTGGAATTGGTCACAAATCCCTCGCAACGTGAAAATACGATCAGCTGTGATCTGTTCTTAAAAAGGCATCAAATTCAGGGACACCTACTGGCACTTGCAGGAATGGTTATAGTGAGCCAAAAATGTTTGAGAGAAAGTTCAGTGACTAGATTGCAATCTTACAGAACGCAAGGGGACAGGATATGTCACTACTGTGAGGTGGAGGATGATCGTCTTTTGCATTTCCAGAGTACCAACAACCCTGGTGGTGTGCTCATAAATGGCATGTACCTTGCACATTATGAAGAGGCCCACTAAATAGGCCATAACAGGGTTTGCCTATATACCTTGAAATGTAGTGTGCTCCAAAACCACTTCTGTTGTGACAAACAACGTAGTGCAGTGTTCTTTAACCTGTGGTACGGAGACCCCTGGGGGTCCACAAAGCCTACTCAGGGGGGCTGTGGGTGCTTCGCAAATTAAATAACACAAATACATTAATAAAATGTATATAAATAAAGAAGCAATTGCCAATTTTAAAACATTCTGTAAGCGAAAGGAATTTGAAATTAGAGGGTAAAAATTAAGATTGTATCTTCAACTTAAATCATGGATATAGAGCAAGTACATCAAACAGAATATATTATGAACAATGAATGGCCTCAATTAGAAAATCTCCAACCTTCCTATTAAAATTACAATTTGGATTTTTATTAGATTTGTTTGTGAATTAAATAGAACACGTAATAATTTGTGTGTCTGTTTGATGAATGCTTGTTTCTGTATATTATGTGTGTCGTTTTGTGGTTCAAATGATTGAAAATGCTTAGGACATGGTCCCGGGTTTCCAGTAATAATTAAGTTGGGGTCCACAGAAGTTATAATGTTAACAGCCACTGACATGGGGTGTTTCATTTTCTGAACACATGAATATATTGGGCCATACCATACTTTTGTGTAAGTGGTAAACCCTTACCAGTGAGAGCTCTAGTACGCAAATAGGATATAAAGAACACTGGTATACTAGTTACTACTGGATATACTAACTAGCGGTTTCAAAAATCTGCCCACAATTTGTGGAACACGCTTGTTGCTGGCTAAGGGCAGGACTACAAGCCCCAGTGTGATCTGTGGCAGGAGCCACTGGAGGGCTGTCAGCTCACACCAGGAGGCACTTCAAAGCCATGTTAGACACTGTGCCACACAGGGGGACACGATTGTAGCTGGTTGGGGGCAGGACCACAACCCCCATGTGATCTGCAGCAGGAGTCCCTTGAAAGCCATCAGCTCGCACCAGGAGGTGCTACAAAGCCAGGTTAGAGGCCCCGCCATGCACCACAAGCTTACTGCTGGTTGGGGCAGGACCACAAGCCCCAGTATGATCTGCAGCAGGAGCCACTGGTGGGCGATCAGCTCACGCCAAGAGGAGCTACAAAGCCATTTTACGGACCCCACTGTGCGGGACGCACCCAGGTACATGCCCGGGCCAAGACCGGGCCCATCTTTGCCCAGAGGAGCTGGGCCATTCCTTTTTTGGGGGGCACAAACTAGGTACGATACGCTATTTTGTTCTTGTGTTTTAGAGTCGGTAAGCCTAGTGAGCTGATTATCACTAACATTTGTGATGATGGGGAAATGGAAATTGCCAGTTGGACTGAATAAATGCCATATGCCTACTCCAACGTCTCTGGATGGCTTTTTCCAGGGAAGGTGGGGGGTCATTATCAAAGAGAAGGAATTAGCAAAGCGCCTCCTATCTCTCTCCTCCCATCCTCCTTCACACATCTCTCTGAGAGGTCATCTCCTGTGCCTGCCATGACCATAATGGGGGAAGAGAACCTTGTCCTTGGGCAGTAAAATGGGCCAAGTGGTGAATGATTTAATGCTATAGGGATGTGACAAAATGGATATACCCCCAGAACCTGAAATCTTGGTGGTCTCTAGGAAACAGGACGAGCCTGTCTTACGGAAAAGGAAGAGGCTGGAGGCAGGCCTAAACACTCACGTACAAGCACTGACACACCTGCTTCAGTATGTGATGCACCTGCACCTGATCTAGGAACTGATCGAAATTGAATCAAGGCCTTCCAGTTGCATACTATCTGTGTCCCCCATATAAGTGGGACGGTAAGACCTTGGCCTATGGTTCTAGAATACTACTGCCATGTGTAGCACCCTCATAACCCACAGCTATAATTAGAGGGAGGGGGGTTGCCAATGAGGGGGAAGAGGGGAGCATCTACTACTGATTTGGGTAATATAAAGCACACTCCAGTATGTTCAAATGTGCACGTCAGTAGAGTGGGAGGAGATAAGGGAATGCAGGTTAGGACTGAGGAACATACAATGATAAGACCTTGCGATCCTATGGCCACATTGTCTTTTAAAGAAAAGGGCTGGTGCCCAACCAAGGGGGAAATTCCAGCAGGAGCCAGTAGGGGAAAAGTTTATCAACTATGGTGAAGCACCTGCTTGCAAGTGCAAATCCTCCTCCCCTCGAACATTAGATTGGACCTGCCACCAGATTACTGCCGGTATGTGGTGGTATTAACGTCCCCATGTTGGCTCTGACAAAAACGAAACTATACTTGAATTGAAAAACAAAGTATGCCACTGGTTAGCGCAAAACACAGATGTTAGGTTACACAAGTCTAGTGACATTCTGCTCATGAGAAGAGTCGGGTAGACTGGGCCGTTAGCTAAAACTAAAAGCAGAGATTGTGTAGTAGTTAATTGCAGATATCCAGTGCTTGTGGAGAGGTTGATTTATTGGGGCATCACGCATAATCTAGACAGGTTGGATACAGTTGTGAGGGTTGCTCTGCTGGGGTTTTTCTAGTCCCACTTAAGGGAGTTACGACCTCAAGTGAGAATGAGAGGGGGATTTGAGGTGGGCTTAAATGTGGTGAGGTCTCAATACAATGTTCCCATCACCAACAGATTACATATTCTCACAGACCTTGAGAGCCTGGACTGACTCTGTAGTGGCCAAAGCAGCAGGCAGGAGCTAGCTGTGGAGTATAGCTCGGGAGGGATTCCGCCCGAGAAGCGGGATATAACATGGGGAACACCAAGGGGAACTGAATCTTGCTGCAGTGGGGTCTACATAGATACTCCCTTGCTCAAGTACATCAGTTGCAACTTTTACCTCTGGGCTCCCAGTCTAACAAGCTGAATTTGAAATAGATTTTAAAGTCAAGGCTGGTTCATAGGCCAATGCCCAAACTTTGGCTACTATGGAGTGTAGTTCACTATTCTCTCGGAACGCAGCTGGCTTAAAAGATAAAGTTGTAGATCAGGAGTGGGGAATGTTCATAGATAAATGACTTAATTCTTATGTAGGAGATGTGGGCCTTGGACAAGGTACATAGATTGGGGTATTAGAATTATAGTATTGAGGCATTACCCTCAAAAAGGGGGCGCCCGACTGGTGGGTTCATTATATGGGTCAAAAATGATTTGGATATCAAAAGATTGGATGTAAATAGTCAAGATATTCTGGCATTAACTGTAAGGGGAAGAAGGGGGTGTGGGTGCATTTATATAACATTTATAATTGCACCACACCGCACAACAGGGAGTCACCTACTTTGGAATGGTATCCACTAATATTGCCAATCATGGATAAACAATCACCAATATAATTTACAAAGGGAGCGCGTGCACTTTAGCACTGATCAGCAGTGGTAAAGTGCGCAGAGACAAAAAAACAGCAAAAGCAGATCAGAAAAAATAGGAGGAAGAAGGCAAAACGTTTGGGGATAACCCTGCAAAAAGGACCATTTCCAACAATTACCAGTTTAGTTCTATTGCTTATCCTAGAGTTTACAATGCTTAGCTCTAACTCGAGCAAATGTGAAATCCATTGCATTGCAAATGCTTGTCTATACTTAATGCTAAGCAAAAGCAGTAAAGTTCATTTTTCTCCGAGATCGACAACTATAATGCTGCGCCACTGTACGTCAAGATATGCTTCACTCGTGCGGAATAGAAGCATTTCACTATTTGCACATCTCCCCTACAAGTTACTTGCTTTTCGAAAAGCTTGCAACTGGTACACTTCTACAGCAGGAAGTATCCATTTCTGACAGAAAAGAGAAAGGTGGGCCATAGCTTGAGTGGCGACACCTTCTGATAAGCACTGCTTTATGACAGAGCTAACATACAGTAGAAAGTCAACAGATGTATTAAGCAATCGCGGCAACGATTTTGTTCTCTACCAGAGGAAGCTGTGCATGGCACCCAGTGTTCGCGACTTACCGCATGTACTGTGAAGAGACGAGGAAGCAAAATAATTTTTGGAAAATGTACCCAGGCATCACAAAAAAAAAAAAAAACACAAAAAAAAAAATACACATCTTGGGCTACAGGGGCACCGCATGGTGTTTTACTTGATGGCGTTAATTTGTCTTGTTTAATTAAAAACCTCTGTAGCGGCAGTCTGCCACGAAAGGGACACCCCGAATTTAGGGCTGATGAGAGATCCTGCAAACGAGCTCCGCTTCGCCTGACACGGGAAATTGTTCCGCGTTTAGTGCTTTGCCGCAGCGGGACAAGACCCAGCTTCAAAGGTGACTCGCCTCGTTGCGGATTGACTCTCTGTAGTGGGCGAGTGGGGCCCTCCCCTAATCCCACCTGCACCTCCTGGCCCCCACCCAATAACTTCCCCAAAGTGTTACTAGACTGCCTTCAGGAGCCACCTCGCCTCAACAAAGGTTGTTCAGCCGCTGTCCTTTGTGCGAGGTCCTTTGTTGTTCGCACTCTGAAAAGTAGTGCAATTATGTATTCTATTCCATCATTACCTAAACCCTAATTTTTTAGATGACTTTGCTTTCCACTTTGCATAGTTTTATAGAACCAATGGCAAAGCAAAGTTGCAATAATTTCTAGTCTGCCCGGTGAAATAAAATGTGCCTGTTGGAGCGCTCTCTGCCTCCAAGGGGATCCAAGATGGCGCCGTGAGGCTACTGCCTAACTTTGCCTTGTGGAAGCACTGGGTCCGCACAGCAACTTGTCAACACTGTAGTACCAAATGCAAATCTAATGAAATGGGTGTGAACTGTACTAACATGGATAGATCTGAGAAAACCATAGCTGCTGTATGGCCCAGGTAACAAGTTACATCATCAGCCAACCCTGGGTTTTTAGCAAACAATACTTGCAACGATGAGACTTTTGATGCCTTTTATTGCATTCAAAATGAAACTAAAAGTCCCACAATGCAAAGTGTAACGGTGAAAAGACAGGAATGAGTACAGGAGTCACATTTGACATGGTTATAGCTCGTTTAGGGCTATGGCTCTAATCTTTCTGTAGGCTTTTAACCAAGCCCATTTCATGCCTATAACTTTTGTTGGTTCACAGGCTCGCCTTTTAAAATTTGCTTGATTTCATTAGTGAAAGGCATGCATACGTCATGCTTTTTCCGGTGTGTAGCCCTCCTCTGGAGCACCGGCCAACTACTGAAAACATACGAGCCTCCATGTTTTCCATATGGTTTCTGGACTACTTTTTCTCTTTATTTCGTAGGCAGCTCTGATCTTGCTGGATGGTAATTGAGTGATTTTCATGACTGCCCATTTAATTCTATTGTTTATCCTAGAGTTTACAACGCTAATAGCTCTACCTTGAGCAAATGCGAGACCCATTGTATTGCAAATGCTTGTTTAAAGTTGGTATTACAATGTGTAATTATAACACTGTAGCTGCCTGCAATTTGAGTGCTTCGTTAGGTGGGGGTTAATGCTTGCTTTTGCCTGAATAGTAATATTAACATGCACTGAATAATTGAAAAGACTATTTTAAAAAACAAAACATCACTTTTAATTCACTTGCTGATCAGCAAATATTTTCGTAAGTTAAAAGAAAATGTATTGCAAGTGTACAGCAGCCACTATTGGGTGGCATCATATTTTGTGTTCCTTTTGTCTCATCTGTTTGCAATACAAATAACCAAATAACCATTGAATTGGCTTCCTAAGACTAGACCTACTGACTTTGCCAATTTGATTTACATTACTTCCTCCTTCTCTCCATCTTGCTTTTTCTAGGGTGGGGACACCCCAATCCCATCTTTTATTCATTTTTAAAATTTGTTTTACCCTACTGCATTCTTATCCTTTTGAGGTCTGGTGTTACCCAAGAACTTTTGATTTTATTAAAATTATATGAATAACTTACTTTTGGGTGCTTCAGCCATCCCTCTTTATCCACGGGTCTGTTATTGTGTATTTCAAATTTTTCCCACCAACTACATCATACAGCGTGGGGCAGACTTCCACATGGAGCACATCCACACACAAAGTAGCTCCTATTTCCTACGGACCTACTATTGTAATGTGTGCTTTTTGGGACCAAAAAATAGTTTTGCTTTTAATCAAATGGCTTGTCCCAAACTCCTCTACAGTTTTGAAATAAAATCATGACAAAACAAGCATTGATAAAGTCAAAGGCTGGCATCCAGTGCTAGACCCATCGGCTTTGCCAATGCTAGTTTTATTCTTTGTGGGACCGTCTCTTCCTTACCCTCATTTACCCTCTTAACCCTTCCCCAAACCTTCCTTCCTATTATCTTCATACCTTTTCCCACTTTACCTGTAAAACTACTATCCCTACCCCTAACCCCGGACCTTCATGTGTTTCACAGTTTATTTCTTCTTTTATAATCTGCTTTGTCTTCCTTTCAATACATTTATATTTTTTAATGTTTCTTGTTTTTCCATTATTTTGTATTTTCCAATAAATAGGTTTTCCATTGTTTCTTTTTTTTTTTCTAATCATATGCTACAGCTTTTGGGAGACCACAATTTCTGACACCCATCCTCAAACCTCATACTGACTCAAAGTTCAGTGTAACACAAGGAAGAATTTGTGTGTTCACAAGTAACACCCGCAAATTACACTTCCGACCTTCAGATGCCGACATGTTCTGTGGTATACTATATAACAGTGGTTCGTCACTTGCCAATGTGACACTGCAGTACGTTGTGGTATAATCGCTCGGGGTAAGTTTGGGGGGGTTACATGGACAACGAAAGGGTATGCAATTATTTGAGGGCTTTCAGATGGAACAAACATGCAGGCAAAAAACTGATCAGCCAAAGATTTCTTTCCCTAACAACACAAAATGAAAGGCAATCACAGTTGAACTGCAAAAATGAGAACAATCTAAGGTACAAAAAAGACATTTATTTATCCAGATAATTTTCATTGGGTATTTTGCAGAAACATAATACAAAGAGAATCAAACAACCAAGGTACATAAATAACGTACAGCAATACATTCGTCCATTAGCAATAGGCAGGTATGACGATCTCTAAGTATATATTACACAATAATATTGCAAGTATTCAGAGTATTAATGCAAATTGACTTATTAGATTGGTAACCTATTCTTTTGAGGTTAGTGTAATCCTTTGGAGAGTAAAAACTATGTATACCGTTCCGTTGGTATCGCTGATGACTAGAGCACAAGAGAGGAGATATCAAATAATGGATAGGCAGAGGTGAGGCAGTGGGGAATGCGGAGGACAGGTGTAAAAAGCTGCTAAAGCTTTGGCGGTGTACCCTAAGTATCTTCTTGGATGGGAACGATCTCATCTTGCTCCATGTACTGGTCTAATGTGTGCCGGGTTTTATTAATATAGATCCTAGGGGTAAGAAAGGTCGTTTCACTCAGGTTTTGTGTACCTCCAAGGTATGTTACCCATGCCCCCCACGTATGGTAAGAGACACGATTAAAGGATTTCCACTCTGAGAGGAGAACTTTTGCCGCAATTGATGAAAGTAGATCCAGTAATGCCAAGTCACTGTGGAAAGACTCAGTGTATTCGGGATGCTCCACGGGCCAGCACCACCAGCGGGAAGCTCAGAGTGAAGGTTTTACCAAACAGGGAGTTAGGTTGGTTCTGAATAGAGGGCCAGAAAGGGGGCAATGAAATTGCACATGTTCATATGACCCAGAAGCAGAGTCACAGTCTCCAAGGCTCATCCTGTGTAGTTTCGCGGGGGTCATGATTATTTTTAACAGCAGTGACAGAAACCTGACTCAAGATGCTTGGAAATCCTACCGTAGCTGTTTAACCTAACCCCCCTTTGGCTTCCTTCTAAGCCCCACCAACCCCACCTCCTCAGCCTATCAGGAGGCAAAGTGAGCAGCACACAATTTGTAATAGCAGCACCGTCTGGATCACGAGATGAAAGAGCTGAGGTCACTGAGCTGTTTATCGAATGATGAAGGGGAGAGCGGAGGTCCCTTGCAAACCTCAAGAGCAGACATTTCCATTTCCATTCAGTGAAAGCTAAAGTTTCATAGCGTTCAAACTACTTTTGACTTTTTGTGTTGTCTTTCATATCAAATGTTATTCTGTAAGAAACAATTATTAGCTCCGATCTATTTAAAAAAAAAAAAAAAAAAACTCAAGTCGCTAATGGCCGCATTATCAAATTATATCTGCACTTAGACAAACTGAGTACTGGTCGAAAGAGTGTAAAATCCCCAGAGTCACCCATCAACATCGGTTGTGTAGCCAGGCAAAGCCACTTTAGCCTTGAACTGAACTCAGACTTTGGCAGCGAGTTTACTTCCTTCTTGAGGTGCCAGGTTGTCAAAGTGTAAATAGCGGCGTGGGTGTGAAATGTGTGTCGACTGCTATCATGTGCCAGTTACCTGCTGTGGTGTAGCACTGTACAAAGTACGTTTGTTTTCCTTTGTTGCCAGGTACGTAAATCAACATTCCAGGGTGACATTGAACAAAAAAGCCCAATCCCCTTTCTCCGTTTTCAGAGTGGTATTCCAAAACACACAGGTTGTTCCAGGTTACAGAACAAATGTTGAACGTAGCGTTATTTCACAGTCACCAAGTCACCACTGCAATAAACTTTTTTTTTTTTTTTGTTTTGTTTTTTTGCAGATGCACTTATTTTCTCATATAACAAATTTCTAAATGTGGCCGTGCATTTGTACAACACCTGGAGTTAAACAGGCAACCAGATCAGACCAGCAATTACCGAAAAAATATTTGGTTTTATTTCCACTTATTGGCATAGGTAGAATAAATGTGAGAATGCGAACACGAACTTGGCAAGGCCAATAGGTCTGGCTTGAGTACACCAAAAACTTCAGAGAAGCGTGCATTTTTGCATGCCAGTATTTGCCTGCCCAGAGAGATTAAAGACAAACCAGTAGCTTTTGCAAGTGTTGTTCAGTCAGAAATCACAGCCTCTTTAGTGGAAGCAACTTTGATAAACATATAGCCATCCACAAAAAAGTGGCTAACAAAGACACTCGATATTCTGAAGCTGGAAGGAAGGATGACATTGCAAAATCTTGACTTAGGCAGGGACATGGGTATTTTCTAAACTGGTATGGTTGTTTATATTCCAAATTATGAACATTTAGGAAGTGACGTTTCACCAGAGCGCCTTAAATGAATTATCAGAGCAGGTTCCAGTGGAAGGAGGTGAAAGTGAAGGGGAGGGGCGGCGTTGGGGGGGGTGGGGTGGGGGGGGGGGAGATTGAAAGTTGGTGACAGTAAAAGCAAAGACAGAGAAAAAGAGCAATGTGTCAGGGAAGACACACGACGGGTGGTGGAGTTAAACAAGATAAGGAGAGAAATAAACCTCTTGGGCGAGAAGAAAAAATAAGAGAGAAGAAAGTGAGAGGACCCGAGACATAAATAGAGCATGAGATAAAGAACGCTATAGGCAGAGAGAGAAAAAGAGGCACAGATAGGGAGAGACTGAGGCAGTCCAGAAAGACTTCAAACCAAAATGAGCAATTACCTCAGCTATTTTCTCTTTAGTATGGATCAGCTGATAGTCAGATGGCATCACTGCATCTTCTCTGCTCAGCCATGAGTCCCCCCCCCCACTCTGTGGCTGCAGTGACTCAAAGGAACTACTGCAATCTCCATTCTCTGTGCTGAAGAGATCATGAGGTGAGAGGTTGAGGGCATAGTTGCATGGGAGGGCATTTATGCATGTGGGATTTTATCAAGTGTACAATCCCACATGCATAATTTGAACACAAATGTGCATTCGCGTATAATAGCTTTTTTGTTTTTCAACTAAGAAATCTTACTTTCCACGGAGAACCTATTTCTTTTGCATTTCTTCAGGTTTGGAGGCATTCCCCCCAATCCGACCCTGTAACTGCATTTACTCATGGCTGAGACTGGAGTAAGTCTATAATATGACAGCGTGAGGACTGATAAAAGTACACACACACCACTAAATGCATACTTACAAATGTATGCGTTTTCCTGCATTTTCACGTAAAGTCTTCCAGTTAGGGTATGTAAGGCAGACACGAGGACGTTCATCATTGAGGGCAACTACACAAATGGAAGGTAGAAACTACCCAAAATCCATGGGCTGGACATACACAGGCACAGACCATCAGTTTATGTACAGACCGACACAGGCATAAGAAACATCCACATCACTGTTGCAGGAGATCTCAGACCAAAGTTTAAAAGAGGCTGAAAGAGAGACACACTTTCATAATCAAGGGGCAGCCATTACAGAAATATTAGTGAGAACCACATTGAAGAGCAGTAGCAAAGCACGGAGAACATAATAACAATTCCCATCTTCCTCAATAGTACAATATTACAGTATCATGGCAAAATTGAGAATGACATCTGCATGCAAAATACTAAAACAGGCCTAGAAATTGATGGCTTAAATAAATAAAACCAGGAATATACAAATATCATATAAAGTAATTAATATATAAAATTACACTAAAGCTGCCTATAAAATTGGAGATCAAAAATAATGGAAAAAAAGAAAAGTGAAATAAACAAAAAGGTGCAATGAGCTAATGGAATCTGCATAACCAAATTCATTTCTTAAACACAGCGACCTGAAAATTCAGCGAAGCATTCCAAGAAACAGAGTAGTATTAAATAATGTAAATATTACTGGATGTCGAAGAGTTAAACAGGTTTCAAATCATCAGGGAAACCTATATATGTTAGCATATCATTATGGTTTACCGAACTCTTCATGCCATACAAATAAACAACTAAGATTAGGTTTCTAATAAGGATAAAATGGAGACTAAATGAGTTAGATAGAGTATCACCGACTTCAAAATAGGAGTATTGTTTATTGTCTTGTGCAATATGTAAAAACATTTGTTATCTTATTTTGTTCAATCAGAAACTATTTCATGCCAAGATACGATAATGAACAAATCAACTATTCTGTAAATAAAACTGAAAGAAATGTAAGATAATTTCAAAAATCGTAATATATTTAAAGATGTGAGTTCATTAAAATAATACATTTGTGACATTGAAACAGCATGTAAAAATAAGTCAAGGGTGAACCGTGACAGGGACAGCAGAGGTTATCATTATTCTTATTAATTTTATTTAGTGTCAACGATGTAATAGGAAAGCATAAAATAAATGAAAATAACATCTGTGTAGTGTTAGATGAACTGTGAGTTTATTTCTAGAGGGGCAAGTAAACAGAATGCAAATTCCTAAAAAGTAAAATGAGAGATCACAGTTTCTCCTAATTTTAATAATCTAGAAGTATATTTCCTTTCCCCTTTTGGGACCTTCATCAAAAGCAAAAGAATTACAACAAGTGTCAAAGTCAGGGTTATGTACGTCATCCCCAAACTTGGTCTGTCTTTAATTTTGCTAAATGTATCTTGGCTTTCTTTCTATTCTGTAGAAAGTTTGAGAATGTGGAACCAATTGAATCAAAACATATTTAAGAAGCTAGGTGAGTATTGTCGCTAGAGTACGCATTGTCCTCGTCTAATCTGGTGTGCCCCATTAACACATATATAAAGGAAACCATTTACAATTACATATTTAAGATTCGTTTTAGTTTAATTTAAATTTATATCGATTGAGTAGTTAATATTTTCATAAAATAGAAAACAAAAATATCTGCACTCCTCAATCACAAAGCTGAACGAAATGCACTTTTTTTTAAATTTAATCTGTAAAGTGACATTAACCTTATCCAGAGACTGACCATAGATTTATCAGGATTGAACACATAAACTAAATATCTTTAGTATTGCATGAGTTTTACTTTTAAAACTTTTTATTTGCATATTGATCAGGCAATGCTCTGAGAAGGGTGCATGCAACAATGCAAAGTTAAAGATTAAAATATACAATGACCTTCCATTCACAGGCATGTGAGGTATAATAGCAAACACAGCCAGACTATCCCATCTGTTAGCCGACTTTAACAAGTAACACAAGCTAAATGAAATTAAACCAAGAGTCTGCTCTTAAGAGCCATCTTTCTATGACCTCTGTATAGTTTAAAACCCTCACACAAACTTGATTGCTGCATGCCAATCTTTGCAACTGATACATCCCACAAAACTGCTGCATGCCAATCTTTGCAACTGATACATCCCACAAAACTGGGGTTCTTGTGAGATCTAAAATTATAGAGAAAGACAATCGTTAAGGCAACTGTGGCTCCAAGACCAGAAGTTCAAAAAAGGAATCCTCGTTTGTTCAATAAGCAGAGAATGTGATATGCATCTTTAAAAAAACATACTAAGTTGGTGAACCAAGGGATTCGTATCTTCTGTGTTCACAATAGTCATTCAGAGACCTGACAGAGACCCTCTAATAAAGTTTCTCATCCCATAACTTCACATCATGATCAAAGAGAAAGATGGTGTGATTGTACCACTCAAGTTCCACACAGCTGCACAGACGAGGAATTCTAGTCTCCTATCAGGAAAATATCAACACTAATATGACTTGCTCCCATTAACTTTAAGACAAACATTCAGCACTTCTGTGATCGTCACTTAGAGCTTTGAAAGATGATGAGCCCTAACAAACTACAATGAAATTCTTTGTGTAGGATCTTTCAAAGTGGGAAGTGACGATGGGTCACAGAAAAGTGGGTGGAAAATTACATTTGCCATACCCTTCGTCCGTTATGTGCAGAACTGGTTAATTTTTATACCAGCGTCAGCAAGCTAGGTAACTATCTGTCAAAAACGAAGATCTTTTAAGTATTCACTCTCAGTAACAGGTTCTACAACCTTCTTATTAAAAGACAGAGAAAAGTGTTACCAGAAATATGCATTAGGTAGAAAAAGAGGACAGCTACAGGAAGAGGTGGAAGGCGAGTCTGAGGTATAGACTAGGTTCCGGACACAAGAGATAAACATGTCAATGAGGTCTTTGTCCAGGAAAGTTTCAGGGGCTACAGAAGTAGAGTTAGCACTAGACTGATTGCTTATCAATGTCTTCTGTGTTTTCCTGACCTTTTGCAACAGTTTGCACCTGGCTTACTTCATCCTTCACATTTGTTTTGTTAGGTCTCTTAGTACTCCTTGGGTTCAGAGCTTTGAGTTACTTATTATCTTCATTACCTTTTGTGCTGCAGTGTCCCACCCTACTTCTCCTCTGTAGGAGGGCTGTGTCCTTATCACCATTATGCATATCTGCAGCTTTACTTTTGGAGAAGCAGGCAAGAATTGAAAAGACTGTGTTCTGGATATTCACAGTCGGTTCATGGCTCACAAAAGATTTAATTGATGGTATAATATATTTTACAGTAAAATGGCCTGCACTGGTAAACCTATCCACCTTTAGACCAAACCTTCCGACTACCGCCATACTGCCTCAGCTGTGCACCAGTGACTGAGGCTTCTGCTGAATTCAGTTCAAATCTTATTGATTTCCTTAGTACCTCTTCTCTTTCGTTCTAGGTATCTACCTGGGAATGGATTCCTACCTGTTTCTAGGGTGTATTAGAAAGAAATTAGGCATAGAAGCCGCAAGCCAGCTGTGCAACTCCAGTTCCTAACAGCTTGTTAGGCTGAAAAAATATCTATTTAGCACAGCATGGACTGCGATGTCACTCTGGTGCACACAATAGTGCAAGCTATTAGTAAACTTTAAGAGGCAATGTATGCTGCCCAGCATGAAAAGGCGTCTGTTCTAGCAAAGATTAAGGGGTTATGCCCTTGATAAGTACAAACTCTGTCACTTTCATCAATAGAGACATGGTTCCTCTGGACAAAATGTGGAGGGATTATCCCTGGTTTAGAGATCAGCATCTCCTGCAAGAAGTGGGACAACTACCTTAGCTCATCTGGAAATTTTCAAAAGACCTCCCAATGAATTCAAGGCCTTCATTGCTCAGTGTAAAATACATTTCATGTCACAGCCTGGGTGTTTTCAAATGAAATAGGTGAGAGCTGCCTTTATTTTTTTAATCAGATTTGATTTAAGAAGCTAACCCTCTCACTAATGAGAATAACACCATTATTAATAATTATGCTCAATTTTTGGAATGATTCACTGCTGTATTTTGTCATTTCCAAATGCTCCATTAGGATCAAATGGGTCTGTTCACATTACATGAAGAAAGCAGTGACCTTGTTATAGCTGTACTACCTAGTTCCAACAACTTAGGACGTAGGCAACATGGATGGATGGATGAGGCAGAGGCTGCTAAGAAAGCTTTGGTTGAATTAATATTGCCAACTGATGTGCAACAGCGCTAGATGCTTTTAACATATTTTGAGAACAGTGAAGGAGAAACTGAGTTTGTACAACTAATGCAAGTCTGATTGGTACTTCATCCTCTTACTAAGGAGAGAAAACGAAGCTTAATGCTCTCTTAGCGCTTCTTGAATTTAAAGGACTATATATCCTGAGCTAATGTTAACTGAAAATCGGATGCTATTGAATTATGTAGTTTAAATGGGCATATTTTAATTAGCTTCCTCAAATGAAACACCAGAGGTTGACCACGAGGACATAGAATAAAATGGTAATTCCACAGCCTTAGTGCTCCACCAGAAAAAGATCTGCCCCCTTAGGTACATGTGAAGGAATTAGGTATGGTTAGAAGAAACTGGTGCTCCTATCTCAGGGCAGGTTTGTACCATTCAAATACATTTGGAACGAAGCAAGAGTACCTTGGTAAACAGTCTGAAAAGAACAATCAGGGATATGAAAATGATTAGATTATGAACCGCTAACCACTACAGCTTTGCAACAGTAGCTGAAAAATTATGAATTTTATTTGGGCCGATTATGAGATGTGCTGCTTCATTCTGAGATTTCCAGGTGCTGAAAAAAATATGGCATTCCGAAAATCCAATTTTAAATGTACTACCACATTTATGACAGGAATGTAAAGATGATGGTCTATGAAAGGGAAAACGCTATTCAACAATTTTAGCTGAAGAAAACGTACTAATAATTTCTAAACTTAAGGTTGTAAGCCTAAATTAGAGCCTAGTTGGATGCCTAGATTGCAAAGATGAATGGATAGAAAAAGGGCCCATCCATGCAGGTCACAGCAAAGTATGAGTAGTAAGATTTCCAAAGTTAGCAGCAGCTCCAATGTTGTAGGGTTTTGCTTAGTCAGGAGATTTCTTTTCAGATAAGGGTTGACAAACACTTGTTTCCAAGCTTGAGGAACAAGGCCTTTGTTGAAGGAGCAGATAAACATTATTACAAGCTCCTCGAAGAAAGAAAAGCAAGGTTCTCCATACATTCTGCAGGCCAGTGATTGAGAGGGAACTCTTTCGGTCGGCTTTGGTGGATAACACCCTACAAAATAGACACAGCCATAGGTGTAAATGTCTTTAGTTTTATTAAGAAAAGTGGCATGCATTGGTCAGAATCACATAAAGTTGGTTTGTGTCCGTTTTTAAGGAATCAGCCTAAATTAATACCCAACTTAAATTACTATGCAAATCAATTCACAAATATAAATTACAATGGCAGCTGAAACGCCAGTGTGTTTATAGGTAGGTCTGAGTTTCCAAAGGAAATACATTTTTGTCTTCTAAATAACTTTGTGGCCATTTCACAAATCTGCACAAAATCCTCTAGAAAAAAAGTTCATGCACTTTACAGAAAGTTTTGTGCTGGTCCGTCAAACAGGGTCAAAGAGAAAGGGAGGGTCTTGAAGTGCAAATTCCCATTTTAATTCCCAACAAACCCCCCCCCACACTCTGCACCAGACACTAACTGAAACACTCAGATAGAGACTGAAAACCTGGCTTTTTGAATAAACACCTGCAGCAAGTGCTTGGATACCCACTTTGGTGACAAGCCGCGCTACACAAATTACTCCTGATTGATTGAACAACTGCTAATCAATACAAAAAAACAGCTGAATGAAATTACATTAAACGTGGCACAGAGTTTGAGTTTTACTCAAGGATTGTGCTTTTTGTCAGTCTGGTGTAAATCTGTTCAATAGTGTTCAAGAAACTGGTGATTTAAAAACGTCCTTGGATGGCTGTGAAAACATCAACCCTCAGAAAAAGTAAGCAATATCTACATATGTAAATGTATATTTATATTGCGCAGCTCATCACCCGTGAGGGTCTCAAGGCGCTGTCTGTGGGCACAGGGAGATTAAGTAATTTGCCCAGAATCACAGGAAATTGCACTGACACCGAAGCTCGAACCAGTATGTCCGGCTCTCGAGGTGGTCGCTCGGACCACTGCGCTACATCCCCTCCTAGACCTTTAAGTCTAAATGGATCCTCAGTACTAGCACCGTGGGTCATCTATGGCTCTACAATTAAAATAAAACTTGATTCTGTTTGGCTGAGGGAGCTTTTTCTGACTTTAGCCATTTCAGCACCACGGATCTGTGAAACCAGAAGTCTCCGATTGGCTGGCCTCAACATCAGGAGAAAATGTTGCAGCCATCATCCAGAGAAATTAAAAAGACACATAAATGGACAGGGTGAGCGTGCCCTGAGCCCGAGGCCCATGTGGGGAGGATGGTCATCAGTGATGTAATTTGAGATGTTATCAATGTCATTAAACATGTCATGAGTGATGTAATATGTGAGGTCATAAGCAGTGCATGACAGTGGCAAAAGTTATAGTTAGTTCACAGAACTATAAATGGCAAATCTCAGCGCTTTTTAGATTTTGTATACATATACACCAACATTGTGCGGGCGCACTCAAAACATGACTGGCATGCGCCAACAGTCTTTATCTGTGGGTTTCAGATAAAACATGCCTCAGTAGTCCAGCACAATCTGGAGAATGTGATCCATCTTTGCAAAACAACAGTTCTATCGGCGAGTCAAAGCTCGATAACTAATAATTTCTTCCAATATCTAATTTTCTTTAACATTGACACCTGGTTTACTTTTCACAATCTCTTGAGTGGAGCCCAGCAGGTTCCTAGTACCAAAGTTGTTTGCAGCATAACATTTATACTAAGACCAATGCTTACTTAATTGTCTTCTTAAGAACCAGCATGTTACTGCAAAATACACTCTCTGATTTGTAGCCATTGACCCCGGGAACCATTTCACTGAAAACAACTTTGATGTGGACACGCTTAAAGAATTGGTGTCAGTCCTGTTTTGAGTGGAGAAACTTTCGAAGTGTAGTTTGTAAATAGAAATGGTCATATTCTTCTGTGGGCTTGTGTTTATATTAGCATGTCCCTCCCCAAACCCCCCTTTACATTTCCCTAAACCCCTCCTGTTTAGCAAAAAGTAAACCCATTTTCCAGCTACCCCCTCGTTTCTCCAACATGTACTACTTAAACATGCATCTAAATATAAGGAGAGCAGGATATAGCAGCGATGGCGGTCTCTTCCTGTTGGTTTGTGAATAGCATTTACTAACAGTAGCACTGTAGGACTAATTTACAGACAACAGAATGCAATTTATGAACATAACCCCACGTCTTCAAGGAATTAGTAGACTTTCATTTTCTCAACTCACCATTCACCTGTGATGACCGTCATTTCCCCATTCTAGTGTAACATTCAAGTAAATTGTGTTTACCTCTGTACTCATGCTTGTTCTACTTTAACATCTATTTGTTGGCTTACCACGATCAATGCCTCCAATACAATTCTCGCTATAATAAAACCTGATTAAAATAAACAATAAAATAAAATAACTTCTCACGCTTAAAGGGCTGAAATGTAATACTTGTATACACAAGTATTTTAAAAAATAATTTGGACTTTGAATGACAACACTGATAAAAATGTAACCCAGTTACAACATGAGAGAGAGCAAAATTCCCCATAACAGCTGCTAGTTAAGCAAATATGTCCTCAAAAAGTCTTCCAACATATTGAAATTACTCTGCGATATTAAATCACCATGTTGGCTGAGAACATCTTTAATGAAGTACTGCAGAGCCAGAGTTGTGACCATCTGAGTAGGACGTCCTCTGGGACATTCAAGTCAGGTCCCAAGGGTTCCACAGCATTCAAGAGCATCACATGCAAATACTGGAAACAACGGGGTTGGCTGAGCTCATTGGAAGCCCAGATGTCAGGAAATTAAAATGTGGAAGTGAATTAGGAAGCAGTCAGCGTGGCAATGCAAACTGCTGAAGTAGATGATATGGGGTATAGCGTTTTAGTAGCTTACAGTTACTTATCCTGACGTTGATGGCATTTGTGTACTGTACACTGTGTTACTTTGATAACTGGTGCTTAAAGGCAGTAAGTATAAAGTAACTCAGATGGTGGCATTGACTGTGCTGATTACTACTGCTCTTCAAAACATAAGAAAACGCAAACATTAAGGTAACATGATCTACCGAGTGAATTAGGCATTGTTTGGACCACAACAGTTAACAGTTATGCTGTAGTGTTTGTAGTTATGCGGCAGTATGTAGAGTAACAGCAGCATCTGATAGTGGTAAAAATAATGTTTATTCAGGAGACAAGGTAGCTGGATTGTTGACTCAGTACGGCTCCCAGCATAAAATGTATTAGAATCAGAACATAAGAAAACTACAGTAATGGAACATACCATTGACACACATAATGACTGACTAAATCCAACACTACACTGTATAAACATAAGGGACCCCATTAAATGTGGGCCATTAATTACATTTTAGACCTCAAAATCCATTTTTGGGGAAAGGACTGAGGATTACATCTCATGTGTTTGCCATGCATAGTAAGTGTTAGACCTGTCCCCTTTTGCAAGATTACCCCCAAACTTCTTGCCTTCCTCCTCCTGATTTCCGGTTCTTCTTTTTGTTGGTGTAAGAACTCTGGCTACTTTATCATTGCTGATCAGTGCTAACGTGCATGTGTTCTCTCCTTTAAACTCGGTATGATTGGCCTACACCTGTTTGGCACATTTAGTTTACCTATAAGTCCCTTGTACAGTGGTATCCCATATACCCAGAGCCTGTAAATTAAATGCTACTAGTGGGCCTGCAGCGTTGCTTGCACCACCCACAGAAGTAGCCTTTCAAACCTGTCTCAGGCTTGCCACTGCAGGGCCTGAAAGCCCAGTTTACTGTCACATTGACTTGGCATTTAAATTTACTTGCCAAGCCTGAAATCCTCTTTTACTATATATAGGTAACCCCTAAGGTAGGCCTTAGGTAACCCTACAGGCAGGGTGCTGTGTAGGTAAAAGGTAGGACATGTACCTTCATTGTGTGGTATGTCCTAGTAGTGACAAGCAGCCTATTTGGTTTTCCACCACTGTGTGACATACTCTTTTCATAGACTAGCATTGGGAATTCCCTTAAAGGTACTTAAGGGGTAACTTCTGATCTGTGATGAGGAGCTGGGGCATGTTTGGTACGTTTGGAATGGTAGTGAGAAATCCTGCTTATTGGTACATGTAGATTTGTCATTACTATCGTACACCCTAGAAATACAACGTTAGGTGAGAATGAAAAACGCACATTTGGGTGGTGAAGCTGGCATAGGAATCCTATACACAAACAACAAGTAAGGGATAGTTCACAAACACCCGATCCTGAATGCCATGCCCTTTGCTTGGCAGAAAGTGCAACGTCTACTATAATTATATAGCTTCCTAAAAGAAGGAGCACCTATATGGGGTAATGGTGTGCTGTGGTTTGGGGGGAAAATATACTTTTTGGACTGGTTTTCTTGTGGGAAGGATTCAGTTATTAAATCAACTTTTCGGTCCATGGAAGGTAAAGTAGTTTGTAGAAGCAAGCGTTAACTTTTGATTATGTGAGACTACAACAATGGCAATAACAGCAGTTGTCACATTGCATCAGCAGAGTAGTAGAGTCCCATCAAAAAGTACCATCAGTATCTATGCCAGTGCTTCCCAAACTATGGGTTAAGAGATGATTTTTGGTGGGTCACGAAAGTCGAAGCAATAAATAAAGATGCCTTTAAATTCTGTGTTTCTCTTGTCACGTTTGGTGCACTTCAAGACAGAGGTCGAATGTCAGTGTGTATTTCTGACAAATTGCTGCTTATTTTTTTTAACATGGGGCTTGAGGTTCACAAACTTGTCCTGGTTTGCAATTGGAGAAAGTAAAGTTAATTATGTGACAATCTTGCTCGGATACAGAGACAGTAAAAGGAAAGGCTATCATTTATTTTTTAAACGCACAACAGAACGTAAATACCTGTAAATGAACAGTACCCGTTCAGCGGTTAGGAAAGCAAAAATTAAGTAGTTTTTTTCAGTACTTTTATAGTGTGATGGTAACAAAGATTTTAATAGGATCAAAACAAATCAAGACACTTTACTTGGTGGTGCACAAATGATAGATATTCCACGAAACCCGATTTCCACCTGTCTAGAAGGGGTAGAGAAACCTAATTTTAGTATTTGCCAATTTTAATGTTCTAAAATGTGTTGTAATATAAGGCTATGAAGTCTAGGAACTTGAAAGGAAAGGGAGGAATGGGATGGGTCGTGGGGTGAATAAAAACAAGAAAAGGGGGAGTAAGATCTATGGCGGAATATATGGCAGTGCTTATATGTTAGATAGTAGTATTGTACGGATATGATACTGATATCTTTGACTAAAACAGAACAGAAGTGTTGGGTAGGATTCAGGAAGGAGAAATATGGAGGTTGGGGAGACACTGAGCCAATTCATGGAAGGGGCCTCAGGGGTGAACAAGAGGTGGGGATTGTGAGTTAGGCTGACGTAGATATGTTAATTAGAAATGTTAATGAGTGTTATGCGTTTTGATTAACAAGAAATTGATAGAAAATTAAACATCAAAAAATTAATGTGTCCGTTTGAAAATGTGCCCGTGGAGCGTGACAGCCAGTTTATACGAATTTGTACTAAAATTATTAAAAATGCATAAAATATTGAAAATGTACAAAAATAATGTAGTAGTATGTCATATTGTGATGTATAACTTTGTGTTTTGCATTATATCGTAGAGCTAACTTAGCCGAAGTTGTGGCCTAGTTTTGACAGGCCTCATGCAGAAGCTGAATTACTAGCACTGTAGAGAAGCTGATGTATTGAAGTGACCGTGAACCATTCGCTGTTAAAGCCTGCTAAGCTAGAATTTTCTGAAATGTACCGACGGACAGGGGATGAGTGAATCAAATCACAACATATGTTGTGTAGAGCAGGCAAGATGTACTTTCCCACGACTCAAACAATAGAGACACTGACTGGAGGAGAAGATGCAACATTTTCGATACCTGATGAGCCGTATGATGAGGACATCTTAAAGTGAAACAGTCGACACCTTGGGAACGGGGTAATATTAGAATTCATAGATTTGTAAAATTAAAGTTAGCGGTTAGGTTAATAACTGGTGATTGACTGACCAATTAGGAATTAGGGGGATGGACTGGGTAACCTTAATAAAAAGTCATGACAAAGGGCAAAACCTTCAGATTAGGTACCAACTGCGGTGTTTAATTAGTTTTTCTTTTAGCTAGATGTTTTCTAAATTTGTGTTCTAAACTGCTTTCACATAAAGTCCCACATTCTAATGCTAATCTGGGTTAGGTATGGTTTTTTTAGGTGACGCTGACAGTGACAAATGATTGACAAACTGATTGCTGAACTCTGCTATTAATGTTGTTACATTCATCATTGTTGGCTTATGCTGAAGCATTCAAGCATACGTTTTCTCAAGTCCTGATTAGATTAGGTTATTGGTGGTCATTAATGAATTAACGCGGAGTGAATTGAATAAAGTTTGAATTAACCAAAGGACTAGTATTGTAACTAATAGGGAAATAAAATTGATAAAATTATAATTGAGTTGTGGTTATTCATGAAATGTTGATGTTAACGATTGATGATTAGTGTTTTGTTTATTGATTATTGATACGTACATTGATTATTGATGGTCATCAATTACTACATAGCTAGGATACTCCATGCGATCCAAGAGGTTCATCGGCCTATGCGTGCCCCCTTGTAAGTTTACTTACTAAGGACCAGGCGCGCAATCAGTTAGAAGAGGGAAGAGGAGGGGACAAATATGAAGGAGCCAGGAGGAGACAGGTAACGAAAAAAGAAAAATCAAGAGTGAGGAACAGTAGGGGGAAAGAAGTGGAGGTCAGGGGGAACGGAAGGCAAAGGGGTGGAGGGAGACAGTAAGTAAAGGGGTGAAAAGGGTAACAAAGAAGCAAGGAAAATCAGGAGTAAAGAAATATTTGAAGTACAACTGCTAAAATAAGCAAAGGCAACTGGTAAAGTGAAGATAGAGCAACTGACTGCTTTTAAAAAGAATACAGTAAGCCTTTTGAGTCAGGTACAGTTTGTAGAGGTGTGATGTTGGCGGAACTTCATGCATTACCTGTGGCTAGATTGCCATACGCAAGCGGTCTCACACACTGCTTGTTGATTAATACAGTAGAACTAAAGGTAAAATTATTTTATAGGGTAAAATTGGGCGTTGCTAAACACCGATTGCCATAGACGACATGTATTGCATGCTGTTTGCAAGATGGCGTCGTGGTGCTTAGAGTGTAAAAGAACGACTCTGAGGTGACGTCACTGTTGCAGCCAGAAGGAATGAACTCTACTCGTTTATGCAAATCCTACCCAGACACAGTGAATCACTGTCTGGTCTTCATTCCTCAAAATAAATCCCCAAGAGACGTGTCGGGTAGGAAAACTGGTGAAGATGAATACTATTATCGCATCAAAAGTACATTATAATAAACTATTATGGCCTAGCATATAAATTATAGAAAGCCGAGGGGGTTACAGAGTAAACAATCTTCCTTCAATGCAATAAATCAGTCGTAAACAGGCCTCCCTGTTCCCCGGTTATGCATAAATAAAGAAATGTTTGACTCCCAGAGCAGTTTGTATAGTAATTAGATGCAAAATGAGAATAACGGATACTATTTTCTACAATTAAAAATGGAAAAAAACACACACAAAGCAATTTCAACATATAATTGTCAATTTAATAGATTATTATTTTTTCATTTACAGGATGTGTTATCTTTAACTAAGTCACTAAACGTACTCATTTAGTGGAAGCCATTTATAAGATAGTTCAAAATCTGAAGCTTCTGCTGATGTCGGGGTTTCTGCCAGTGTATTATTAGCAGTAATGCAGCTGACTTAGCAGCTAGTGGAGGGGTGAGGGGGGTAAGGAGGGGAGATCCAACGCGTATTACAGGGGTTGCTTCTTCACCTATTAGGAACTTTCCCAGCTAACAAGAAGGCATTTTAAAACGGCGTGTCGCATACATGTAGAATTTCAAAAACAGTGACAAAAGCGTACTGCCTGAGTCACTCAGTGCTGTGTCCCAAATTGTGAGGTGTCATAGAAGTCAGGTATTTCACCTTAAGACAGGCCGGGATCTGTTCCATGCGTGCTATGGAGCGGGGCAGCGAGAGAACAGCATGCGAGGACGCTTGGAAAGTATTCACGGTAAAGGTATTAAGCCTTGATGGTGGGAAAGTAAATAAATGCGAGAATAAACAAGCACTGGCAAAGCCAAATGCCCTGGGTTTAACGTTCTAAGGTATGCAAGAAAATGCATGCACAGGTGCACACATATGGTGTCTGACATGTCACAGTGCACAATGGCTGTTTCTTTGCTTCTTCTGTCTCTGCCCTATGTTTTTTAAATCACCAAGCCTGCAAGACAAAATAACAGGCAGTATGTGTTGTGCGATACGTGATCACAAAGCATTCAGGTGTGTGCAGTGAGATATAAGGATCTGAGCGCACTCCCTGGAGATATGAAGAGTGTACATTTTGGACTTTGCATCCTCTGATGCAAGCTATCAAGCTTCAGTATGATTTTAAGAAATTCATTTGGGGGATTAGATAAGAGATTTGGTGCTGGCCAACATTATGAGGCTGCTTTGAAGAATATATGGAGTTTGTGACTCATGTTTAAGGGTGAGCGAGTCTTTCTGTGAAAAGCTTGTGTGCTGCTATTATGGTGCAGCTGAACTGGACCAGGTGATTTGTTGATACTGGGAGGCTGTGGCGATGATCAGTGGTGGATAATGGGATGGCTGTCAGTGTGTTCTTTGACAGTATTTTTGTGTGTGGTAGATCAGTTCCACTACGTGGTCCTAACTACCTTGATTTGTGATGCCATTATGCGGTCTGATCTAATTCTGTGATAGGTGCATGGATTATAATGAGGAACTGGGCAGAGTGGGGGAGGGTGAGTTAGTGGTGGAACAGTAAGGAGAGATGGTAGGCATAGTTTTACTGTCAATATCTCCAGCTAAAGGAGAAGCACTTAGGGCCTCCAGGGTAACAACAATGTGGTGACGATATATGGGTTGATATCCACTTCATACAGTTTCAAACAAAGTAGTAAAATTTCTAGCTATAGTAACTGTAAGAGAATGTAGTAGTTTTTGAGAAAATGTTCTTGATTCTAACTTCAGGAGTTGCTCCATTTCACCTGTACAATCTTTTTCGGGACAGAAGCAAGATTTGAAGTCCGCAGTGTTCTACCCATGGCCGCAAGCACTTGCTCTGCTTTCCCGCGGGTTAATCTGCAGACCCGTTCTATTTCTCATCAAGTTGTTGGTAAATGGCTCAAAATTCTCATTGCACACCCTTCATGTTGTTCCAGAATGAACAAATCAAAATGTAGTACCATGCACTGCAGTGGGTGCAAACTGTAATTTGATGTTATTTGTCAACAAGATCCTCGCCAGGCTCTACCTACTCAAAGATGGGGGCAAGTAGTGCAAGGAAGGCAGAATACACTGGGGCAAACAGCATGGGTAAATACTGCTTCACTTGGAATCCCGTTTCTGTTGCGAACAGAAGTTTTCACCCAAAATGGAATTAGTCCTATAGAAGTAATAAGGGATTATTAAGAAAAAGTATAGCACAGTGGTTCCCAACCTGTGGTCCGGGGACCCCTAGGTGTCCGCAAAGCCTACTCTGGTGGGCCGACGCTCCTTAGAAAATGTAATAATACTAACAGATTGGTAATGTGTATGTAAATAAAGTGGGAAAATGTACATCTGAACATTTTAAAACATACTGTAAATGCCTAGAAATTTGAATTTGAAGGCTAAAAATTAAATTAGTATTCTCGGATTGATTCATGGGAGCAGTGCAACTGCATCAAACAGAATATAGTATGGACGATGAGTGGCTTCAGTTGAATTTAGAAAAGCTCCAACCCTTCTATTCATTTTTTATTTATTTACAAATTAAATAAAATTTGTTATTGTTTGCGTATGTATCTGATGAATGCTTGTATCTGTATTTTTTGTGTAGTGTTTTCCATTTCAAATAATCAACAATGTTTAGGCCGGGGTTTCCAACTTCCAGTAATGACTCAGTGGAGGGGGTCCCCAAATTCTATTAATGATTCAGTGGGGGTCCCCGGGTTTCAGTAATGATAAAGTGGGGGTCCTCAGAAGTCAAAAGGTTGGGAACCACTGTCCAGGAGAATATACTTAGCAAGCAAAAAGAGTAGATCAGATACAACAAAGCTCAGTTTGAGACTTGTATTTGTCACTGATAAATGGTTCTCTGTTGACCATCCATGCTTGATGTTTGTGGTATCTGAGGGTAGCGTTGATTAGTAGGTGTTAGGATCTCTGAGCTTTAGTCTAATTTAATATGAAACTCTTTTGCTTTAGGTTTGGAAGCCATATTACGATCACATGAAAAACTGTAAGCTATTAATTTTGAGGAGCAGATTTAATATGATATCATCACAATATACAAACATGGAGCATTAAATGTGGCACTAAGATGTCACATTAGCTGTTAAAGACTGTGCATCAGTAAGAACTCATATTTGATTGACAGCACATTGAGGTGCAAAACAAATCTTGGTGACATAACAAAATAAGCATCAAAAAGGTTTAGAAGCACAAATCACATGAAAAAGTGACTTGAAGTGCAAAATCTATTGGTGAAAAGTATGCAGGGCTGTGGTATCACAATTAGCAGCAAACTCACATGCAAGTGCAAAATGAAACTGTGGTTCAGTATCACCCCAGGTGCAAAATTATAGGAAGAGTGGAAATACATTTAGGAGTATAAAGCACATTTAGGAACAAAATCACTGTTGCTGCAACATCAACAGGCGTTTGAAAGCGTTTGTACAAGGAAAAATCACATTTAGGTGCAAAACACAGCTTGGTAGCACTGGTGCAAAACCATATTCGGGGAAAATCACATCTAGATGCACTATCAGGTTAATGCAAAAAAACATTTGGCACAAGCTCAGCAGAGCTGTGGTGTCCTATTAAAGTGCTACATCACCCAGTATAGAAAAAACAATCAATAGGAAGATGTCACATTCGGTGTAAAATGTTCACAAGAGTGTGATTCAAAGTAGATCAAGGAATATAATCATCTGTCACACTACATCAGTGTGATTGTGGAAACTGTTTATGAGTGCAACCCATTCTTATGTGGAGAATCACATTTAGGGGTGCAAAATCACCCCCGACGTAAAGTTAGCCATGCTGGTTGTACTTTTATATGCAAAAATGTATTTAGGAACACAATCAACTCTGGTGCAATGTAAGCAAAACAACAGAAATTGTTTTACGAGTGCAACACATTTATGAGGAAATCACTTTTGGTGAAAAATCACAATTTAGATGAACAGGCACATTTAGTTGAAAAATCACAATTAGGTACAAAATCACCCTGGGTTAACATCCACAGGAGTGTGGAAACCCCTTGGAATCGCAAATCACAAGTGCATGTAAAATGACTTTTAGGTGCAAAATCACCTTCGGTGTAACAGAATTATCTTATCACTTTCAGGCAGAAATCTCACCTCCACTGCAGTTCATTGAGGCTTTGCTTGATAATGAATGCCTTGCAATGGGAAGCGCTCTGCAGGCAGATGGAATAACACACATAATAGTCAATAGCTAAATGTAAAACTGAAATATTCCTCTCGCCTGCTCCAACACGTGAAAGACAATTTTTTCAGTCAATTGGCGAAGAAGGCTGAGCCATATGAACAAGTGGTTTACCCAGCGTCGTCTCTGTATGTTTTGATGTCTTTGGCCTGAGCTCTGGCACACAGCCAAAGCTGTATACAACTAGACCTAAAAACCTATTAGTTATTATTTGCTAGAGAACACTACAAGTAAAGAGTTCCAGGACAGTACATCAGCAGCAGAAGAATGGGCTGAAGCAGGGATGTCACAGAAAAACGGGAAGGCGGCCGTATAGGGAAAGCAAGCATAGAACATGATTATGCAATTTAAGAAAAAAGAACTTTGTGAAGGAGGAAATATATTGAAAGATATATTTAATATCAAGCGAAAGATTTTTTTGGAAAACTATTTTTTAAAGCTTTTATATCATAAACTTTATTATATAGGAAAACATATAGAATGATGATCGGCAAACCTTGTTTAATTTGTACTTTTGCGTAGCGTGAAGAATGTGGGTTCGTGGTCACCGTAAGGGCATTTGTATAGTTTGTGGACGATGCTAGTTGAAAGTACCCCATGAGGCTCAAATGATGCACTATAATTTGGACATCAGCCCACGTTCCGGATTCACAGAGGAGCCAGGATATTGCCAACACTCACATCCTTGACATTTAGTAGGTGATTTCAGTCACTGTGAGCACCGATTTGAAGTGATAAGGGGGCACTGCCAGGCCAGGCTCATGGGAAAAATAGCACTGTCAACCAAATTAGATTTTTGCTTATATCACCCTCCATGGTCATTTTCAGCTTTTTCCTTTACATTTGGTGATTTTGCTGTGACCGCAGAGGCTCCTCAGTGTTGTTTCATATTGTAGGCATTATTCATTACAGATCTTTACAGAGTGCTGTTTGGCAGATTTAGGAAGCTTAAACCGAGCAACTGTATGTAAATGTATGGAGCCCTTGACCCGGAAGACTGTGAGGTCAAACCTTTAATTATATTCTTTGTTTGAACACGGTGAGAAACATGGTCTTGTTTCTTTACTCTGAGGCAGACCACAGTAGCAACTTTTTTAGTCTACATAGTTTTTAGATTTGTCTTTTAATTGTTGTAAAAAACTATGAGTTCAATTACAGCTGAAACATTAATCCTGTTCAGACTATAAGCTCCCATTTCCAACCGAATGAGGATGACCAGTTTCAAGTTTTCACCATGGTAGTACCTGGTCACAGTTCAACCTTCCAAAAGCATGTGGGACTCATGGCCGATAAATAGCCCAGGAATGGAGAAAACATGCAGGGGCACATTCATAAATTTCACACCCTTCATGTTATTCCCCTTTAATGGTAATTGACTAGGAACTTTATGGTAACATTAGGATGATTACACACAGCATAAAGTTACCACCCGCTATTATCACTAGACAAGTGATTGTTCCTTACACAGGATAGGATCAATGGCATGGTTTGATCTAGAGGTTCCTAAACATTTAACTGGAACTCGTTTACCTTCACAACCACACTTAACTTGAGGTCAAATAATAACCAAGTGTGAGCTAGGAGGCATCACTGTAGAAACCATAAAATGTTAAAGTAATCTATACAATGGGAAGCACTTCTAGCAACATCAATAAACAGATTATTAAAGGCGTGATAGGTTCATGAGACTAAAGGGCCAATGATATAATGTGGTCCCAATTTAGAAAAGTGTGAGAAAAAGAGAAGTGTGTGAATTACAAAGAAACTAACAACACCCTGCACTCCTTGGTGGTTAAATAAAAGAATACATTATGATGGAAGGAGGAATGCCTGGTAAGCAAATGATTACTGGATCCAAGGGAGCATGGTTGTGACAGATACCTTTAAATAGGTTGTATGGGTGAACCACCAGCAGAACTGAGGAAGGTGCCACGATGTATGTGATTTACCTGGACTTCATTAAAATCAATGATTCCATACTACGCCAAAGACAAGAGACAATGGTGAAAAACCTAAGGGTGGGAAGTGGTTATATGAATATGGTTTCAGATTGTGAGCAGGTCCTGGAAGTAGAAGGTTCCTAATCCACTGTCAGAAATAAAAGTCATTAAAAAGCTACATACAACCCAACCCAGGGAACAATAAAAGTACAATACTACACTGCTAGCTCCCATAATTTGAACTGCCTGGCCCGCTGGATGCATGGAACTAGATAAAGGATTCTCTAAATGAACCAGAAGCACCCTTACCAAGCATAACGTCTAATAGATACAGGCACAAGTTTGAGGCACAGGATGGAGAAGAAGAAAAGGTAACAACCTCCATATGCCAAAATAAGGAAGATCTAGGAGCTAAGAGACCAGAAGTAAGACCAGAGGTAAGGGAAAAGATTAGCTAAATGCAGACTACAGCTAAAAAGTGAGCTGCTCAACCTAAGTGCCACGTTGCCAGGAATGGAGGGAGACCACAGAATGAAGTGTGTATTAGCTTCCATTTTCAGAGGGAAGCAAGTGAGTAGAAACAGTGACGCAGTGACACGAGCCTCTATAGCCCCTTCCTCTACAGCCACTACCATGTTCTTCCATCCTGTACGAACCTTGTGCTTCCAAAATTGTGGCCAAAGGACCAAGGATCGATGTCTGAAGTGTAAAGCAGCAACTGCAGCGTAGGCACATGCCTGACACAGTTTATAACTAGATGAATAGTTGTAAAGGGATTTCTTAATGAAAAAACTGTGAAAACTCATCAGGTGCTCTAAGGTTGAGTCCTATCTAGTGCTCGTCACTGGGTTTATTAGTTACACTGTACAAGAGCATGAAGGCAGACAAAGGTATTTGTGATATTGTTGCTTTCCCAAGAGCAACTGAAAAAAAAAATGGCAAAGTCAAAAATTATCGCTTGTCATTGACTGGTATGTGTGCATGAAGTTCTGTAGATTGGTGACTAGGTGAATAAGAGAAAATGCCAATGATTGGATAAATAAATGACTATGCAAGTGACTGGATGCATAGATAGATGGATGAGTCTCTAGCTGATGAATGAGTGAGTGTGTGGTTGTGCGGATTAATATGATCTCTCTGAAATGTTTACATAGCCTGGTGACAAGTCTTGCCATCATGCAAGAGAGTATTTGTTCCTGAATCCATCACATTTAAATGTTTGACACAGCTGGGCTTGCATGTAACTCGAAGTATATATGAATCGATGCCCACAACATGTCAAGCACTGTCACTCTGATTTCAGACAGCATTAGGCCAGACGTATCTAGCATCAAATCATGGAAACCAGGCCCAGCATAACGTTAGAGAAGGGGATAAGGTATGATCTTGCCATTGATGACAACATAATGACACGAATTAGGTCAGACATTATCCATGAAATAGTTTCCATGCTGCCATTGGTGTGCACATTATGCCAAGAATGACTAATATTATGGAAAGGCCATCAATGTTCCAAGAGGTGGGCCCCATCAAATCAAGGATTTCCCCTACTGTCAAGAATTTCTCTGAGTATTGTTAAGCAATCAAGTGTGCAGTTCTGTGATGAGGGTTGAGGTTCCTATACTCAGTACCTTGGCCTATGTAAGTCACATGAAGTGTGAATGCTTCCTAGTTTCCAGTTCCGGTTCGGCGTGCAACACTGCAACGCAAAGCGAGCGAAGCTGAAGAGCAGCATGATCACAGCCCGTGCTGCTGGCCAGGTGTCGTTGGTCATCGGCACTGGAGGGGCCTGGAGGGGTCTGCAGTTGCCAGCACCCCCTCGTTTTGACCTGACACCACTTTCTTCAGCCACTTTCTTGGCCTCTGACCCTGCGGCGCCTGGCTGCAGTTGCAGACCCCCGTCGCGGGAGTAGGAGCGGGAGCAGAGTGGTGCTGTGGGCAGAGGGGGGGTTTGCCCGGCCCACGGCCCAGCTGCGATTCACCTGCTGCTTCATCTGCGGTCCAGGCACACCTGCCAGCCGCTTAGGCCTATCCTGCCATCAATTCTGCTTGGTCGTCCCTCTTGAGCACTGGGGGGGGGGGGGGGAGCAGTGAAGCGGCAGAGAGACAATGTGCACAGTGGAGTGCGCAGTGGCCTTTCCTCCCCATCCCCTACCCGCCTGCCCACCTGCTGCCCAGCCTGTGGAGTGTGAAGTGCAGCAGCTGAGTGTCCAAGGAGGGAAGGAGATGGGGGCAACACCAGCCGGTGGACAAGGGCCAACAGTCAATATTTGGACTAGTGCTGGCCCAGGAGCACACGGTAAGGGTGTGTGTGGCGAGCGCAGTGGGTTTAGTCACCACTGCTGAGTGTGTGCTCTGTCTCCCCGCGGAAGTGGCCAGGCTAGATTGGGTGCAGCTTGTGGGGCTGGCTGGAGGGGCTCGCTCGCCCCTACTCATTCCTACACACACCCCTTTCCTTGACTGGCCACACCTTTATAAGCAATCAAGCAAGCAAGCGATCAAGCATCAAACAATTAAGCAACTAACCAATCTTAGATCCGTTAGGCTATCTAAGTCGCCTAGCCACCTAGCAATTCAACCTCACAATAAGCCAGCTTAGCTGAGAGACCACCTGTTGCATATTGCGGTTCTCATATTGCTTCCATTTGCCATACTGCCCACAGTTGCCCCAACTGCGGTTAGCAGAGATGCGATCAGGCAAAATACGAGGCAGGACCTCACTTTTAAGTAAGAGAATGAAGCAGGAGAACTACTGCCCGCCGGATTTCAAACAAAAAGGACAACAGGAGTTGACAACAGAGTCTATCTTGCAAGGTCCCCCAGGAACCTTCCATGAGTCCCCAGAGCCCCCCCACCTCGCCTACGTCAATATAGGATTTTGTAATCGCAGAGGCTATAGCCAAGCCATTCAATGAGATCATTAGCCTCCAGTCGGGGGGATGGGTTCCCCTGCTACAGCTACAGCTAAGCCTCGTAAAATAGACTATTTTGGGGCAACAAACAGGAGTGCTATGTATCAAACCCTCTTCCGCTCCTTAATATTGTCTCAGGATCAGGCCCTCGACCAGAGAAGGGGCCCAGAGGACAAAGAAAACCATCCTCCTCCCCCACCACTCTCTCCCATTATCAGCATCCTGGAGGGCAGAACCATAAGGGCCAGCTCCATGGACTCAAAAGATACTAAGACTCCCCTATATCGGGGGGGGGGGGGGAGGATCATCCACTATAAGGGACCAGGAACCAGTACTGTACCCTCTGGGGTGGGGAAACCAGCCCAAACAGCATCCTGCCTCTCCTTGGCAGGCTAGCCTAACCAACTTATCTGGTGATGAGGCTAACGCCCCGTGGGGTGTGGGAGAGAGGGGCAACAGTCTCCCCCAAGGAGCTTTAGACCTAAATACTACCACTTTCCCATCATCAGTCTGAAAAATGCAGCCCAGGAGGAGACAGCGTTAAGGGCACCGGAAGCAGCTAGGAGCGTATGGGGATCCACTCAGATTACTCAAGACCTTCGGGCCACTCCAGCGACTGCATCGGAGATATGGGTGACAATTGTGAACTTGATGCAGACAACAGTAACAGCTCTGCAGTTCCAGTCCCCTAAAATGGATATCCAGGTAGATCTGTTAAATACCCTAGCAGTTTTAGTCGCAGGAATTGATGGTAAACAACAAGAATTAAACTCATTAATAACAAGGATCCAAAAAAACCAACTTAAGGACTTCACCATTTGCTCTTGTAAGGAGGAAGTAGATCACATGGGTCGATTGCCAGTAATCTTCAAAGATATTCTGAAGGAGATTTGCCCTTCAAGTAAAGAAGAAAGCATGAATATGGAGACCCCTTTGCCATTGGGGCTGTGCTTAACTCCCAAACCTCCAACACCCTCAGAGGAGAACCAGAATAGCCCGCAATATTCAATTACCTACAAGGATATATAACTCAGAGGGAACACAATCAGGAAAATAGGAAGTGCTCTGGTACACTCATCCCAAACGATAGAACCTAGGGATTTGGAACGGCAGCCCGGCCACTGACTAAGAGAGAGGAAGCAGGCAAGGAAGGAGAGAAAGAATACCCAGGCGGTGTCCAGAGTCGAAATAGAAATTCCACCTCATATAGTGCAGGAGGGGAATATGGGGACAACAAGCCCCTCATTAACAACGCAGCCCTGGGCATTAGACCATGAGGGGCTTTTGCCCCCTGACCAGGCATTGGAAGGGCCAGAGCCGGAAGGTAAGGCTCGGCTCTCCCAGGACTGGCAAGCAACAATCTTATCGCGGCCCTTTGTACCCACTCAGGTTGAGCTGAGGCCCCCCTCCGGTAGGCCAGCAGAAGTGACAACTAATTTAGAGGGGGCAGATGCGACAGTATGGAATCGTTATCTAGGGGCAGATACAGCGGAGATTACAATAGCACAGTCAAACTTGGCAGACAGCTCAAACCAGGCCATGCCGGATTGAGGCTTGCAGCTACTATGGATTCCAGAGTATAAATCCAGAGGCCCGCAAGATGTGCTTAACCGCTCCACTATTCTCAAATTAATAAATGCACTCCCAGACCTGGCATCAGTGAGTTCTGATAACATCACTGCCATAAAATTAATTCAAGCGCAGGGCAGCCAGTATATGGGGATCCAACTGTTGTGATATTTACATCTCCAGAACTACCAATACAAATTATAGAAAAAAAAAGCATCCTAAAAGACTGGGGAACTGAGGTATGCTATTATTTAGGAGAAAGATATCCGCACCCATTACTGCAGAGAAGCCACATGACCAGGAAGTAAAAAGCCACCTGGTCCGTCCTATGAGGATCTACCAGGACACCTCAGGCTGGAGAACCTGGCCAAGACCTGCCGGGACAAGGTGCGTCACCTCCACTGGATTTACAAATAGAAATAAGGGAAAAAGAGGACCAGAGAAGGATAACATCTACACAACCCCCAAGAGATGGCCATTTACAAGACAATTGGTCTTGGCTTCCAACTGCGCTAGCCCCCAGATTATCTCAAAAAGCCTGAATGACAGCTCAACAAACACCTCCGATGCAATGATCATTAAGTATCTGCTCATGGAACATAGGGGGTCTTCAGGCAAAGCTGGAAGATGCAGAGACTATTGAATTCCTGAGCTCCTTTGATATCACAATTCTGCAAGAAACATGGGCACTTACGAATCATCCCCTAACTGGCTATGAAGAGTTTTATAAACCTGCAGTGAAACATAACACGTTTGGAAGGGCAAAAGCAGGCTGTCAATTTACATCAACTCTAAACTTGGGGCAAAATCATCCGGAGAACAGATGGGAGATCAGCCCGTGCTGTGGGTTCGCCTGGATAATTGGGCAAAAAGTAATCACGATCCTTAAATTCTGATTAATGTGTACATTAATCCCAAAATGAAAAATGTGGAAGCCAACATTCTGTTAAAGCATCTGCTCCACATAAAAAATGTGTATAATCCTGCCTACTGGCTAGTCTCTGGTGATTTTAATCTTAATCTATTCCACATACAAATTGAGGACCACGTACAATTAGCAGTTCCACTGCCCATTCAAAATTTACCACTCCAGATAAAGAAAGACAAAGTTTGTACCAAGCTAATTAAGAGCTGTGAGTTACCAGGTTTAAAAACTCTATGGAAAGAAAGGAAACTATTAAAGAGAGACATCTGGCTTTTTAAACGATCTAAGCAGGAAACATTATGGGCAAAATTACATTATGCATCGACACTGGTAAACTCCAGTCGGTTCTGGAGCTTGATTAACAACATTGAGAAAGGCCCCAGAGCCGCAAACATAACAGATGAGGTATGGGTGGGATACTTGAAATCTCATTTTAAAGAAATATCCCCGACAGACACCTGCCCAGCTCAACAGGAGACGCCTGTGGATAATACGGAGCATGAGGAGCCTATTACATTTAGTTATTTTGAAATAACTAAGATAATAGAAAAAAAACACGCCAAGACTGTGCTCCTGGCCCTAATGTCCTACCACAGGCCCTATTTAAATAGTGTACATCAAGATGGACGGCCTTCTTCGCCATAATGTTCACCTATATTCTAGCAACAGGCCTGGCATCAGACAGCTGGAAGGGCTTGTTATCCACCCCATTTATAAGGGAGTACCTTCAAACTGTCATCTAATCACCTTTCTGGATGCTGACTTAAAATATTTTTCCATAGGAATCCTGCAGCACCTAGAACGGTGGGCTACGGATAAAGGCAGGCTACCTATCAACCAAAAAGGTTTCGCAAAAAAACAGGGCACACTAACAAAGCTTATGGCATTAAGCTTAGTAATCAATAGAGCAAAGGCTACAGGGACACCCCTTTATATGTGTTTTGTGGATTTTAAAGCTGAATTTGACTATGTCCCAAGAGATAAATTATGGATAAAACTACAGCAGTGGGGTATAACGGGGAATTATTCTAATACTTGGGTTAAAATCTAATTGGGAGACGGCTCTTATCTTTCCAGGCCTATCAAAACCACTGTTGGTCTGAAAAGGGCTGTGTACTAGCCCCGCTCCTTTTCAATCTGTACATAGCAGATCTATCTCCAGCCCTGGACAAGCAGCCAGCCCACCCACCAAGTTTTGGGGGTTGCCAAATATCCAAACTACTTTATGTTGATGATCTGCTGTTGCTTAGTAATTCTAGAGTAGGCTTACAGAAACGTTTTAATTACTTATGAGGATATGTGCTGGTTAATGATTTAGAAATAAACTATGGGAAATCCAAAATAATCCCCCTTAATCGTAAACCTACCTTACGCCGAAAGTGGTACTTGAATGGCCAGCATATTATAGGATCGACTCCAAAGGCACATTTGCAGCCCACAAAGAAGTAAATAAGGGATAAAGCACAAGCCCTAAACCGGGCATTAGGCAACTTGGCAAAGTCCAATCTTGGGCGGCCCTTAAAACCAATGACCATGGTTATGAGAGCGCAATTACTTCTGACCTTTGCATATGGGACAGAAATAATGTGGGGGGGGGGGGCGGAGGCGGCCATACTAGATAAGTTATTAGTGAAATCATATAAACAAGTCTTCGAACTACCTAGATCAGTCTTCCCGGCCCAAGTCAGACTAGAGTTCTTGCTAACAAAGCAATCATTAGCAAGACCGGCAGCATTTGGTAATGGCTGGTATAAATTACATTTAGCACCCACAGGGACTCTTGCAAATCTAGTCTGGCAGGTAATCGATCTTGAGAAGGGTAATAAGATTTTTAAGGACTACTGGGAAAACAGCATAGCACGGCTGGACATGGGTGATCTGTGGGGCAGCTCATTACCGGTGCCAGCTTTTAGAAAAGGAGTTAATAAATCAGCCAAAATCTTAAGCCGGTTAGAAGATTCGGAGGCCCTATTGAACCGATCTCATTGATGGTTGGTCTTAAATTCATATGCGTTGGATAAGGAATCTCCTATCATGTCCTCCTCATTAGCACGAAAAACGAAGCAGACCCTTGTACAGATGAGGTTGGGAGATCTACCAACGCTTGATTTCCTACCATAAATCGTAAAGAGAGGCAGGGATGCATCCACAGGCCTTCAGACTGTCATCAAACTAGGGAGACCCTAATCCATGTGGTCTGCATTTGTCCAGCTATGGGAAATCTAAGAAGGGAATTACTGAGAAGAGAGTTTAATACCCTAGGACTCCAGTCCTGTAGGTCTGCTGCCATGACAGCTCTCCACCTAAGTAATGAAAAACTAAATATCAAATTAATCCAGTTTCTGAGAATTTTTTCTGCCCGAGCAGCTCCTGCAAGCTCATCTAGCACCCTTTAGGCAAAGAAGGGAATTGTTCAGTCACATAACACCAGAATCCATCCTATAGACAATAGGTATCTGCAATGTAAGGGTTTTGTTAATCTTGAATGCACCTTTAGACAATAGGACGTTATACGTCCTCATAGGGATGGTTGTGATTATGCTCTCTTAAAACAATAGGTTATGTTTGTGTCCAGAATCGTATTTGGGTCTCCTTTGTTTTAATTATGAGGACCTCTTTTTATTTTTTGCTTACATTTTATTGTTTGCACACTTTGAAGGTTAACTGATATCTGTAATTGTTTTCTTACATGGGTTTTTGTAATGGTTTTTATTAACTAATAAAGTATTTTTGTACCTACCTACATGGAGTGTCTTCCTTATGGCGCACAAGCCTCACCCACCCAGAGGTGGCAAGCTTCATCACTAGGCTGTGTCCCTTGTTGGCCGGTGCAGCATTACTCAATAGGTTCCTTATGGGGCTCTTTTTGTTCTTGCCCCACAATCTAAACTAAGAAGACCAACCAGTGTACACGGAGGAGGAGAGGAACTGGTGCATTACTCGTAAAGAAAGGGTGGATTGATCTCATGAGTGATTGATTAAAATTACCGTTAGGTCCCCCATCAAATCAGTTTATTCTAGGGGCCTGTGTTACAGAATAAAAATGAGAGAATATCTGGGAAAATAACGTTCCTTATATTCCAAGAGTTGGTCATTGCTCCTACCAGCATCAGGAAGGAGAAGCGATCTAGCAAAACCAGGAGAAGAAAAGCATTCAAACTGCTAAAAGCACACATTAGGTACATAAATTATAGCAAGGGTTGAAGAACACAAGGAAAATCAGGCAGAAATATACATTATAACACATCTTCGTATTCTAATGCTACCTTTAGGCAGGTACTGACTTCACAGGAAAATACTATGCTGAATCTTGGAGTGAGGACCTCATACACTCCCCAATGGGCTGAACACCATCTTGGAATAGGTTGTTTATAAATTTAGTTTCCGCCCCTTTGCAGGAACTCATGATTTTGTTTGACTGCAAGAAGAAGCCCATGTTTGACATTCTGCATGCTGCACTGGATTTGAAGTCCTGACACTCTCCTTAATGCTACACAATCCATGTGACTTATAGTAAAACCCCTCCAGGTTACCGTCAGCTACTGAAGCTCTGGGTTTGTTAGGCTGCTGTTTAAGGAACCAGCAAGCTACTATCGATGCATAACCTGAAGAAGCATCTTCTCAAGAGTGCTTCCACAGAGGCACAGGAGGATAAGTCTTAGAATAGATAAATTTGAATCCAGCCTTGAAGTTTTTGAGAAGCGTAATTTTTTGCAAATCAAATTCAAGTTACTGTTGTACCATTACTGGTGAGATTCAGCCTTGAGTTCATTATAAGGATAGGACATATCTGGCTTTAAATGGGATGAAAGAAAAACAGAATTAATCTTTCAAACAAAAGACAACTTTAAATGAAACACCAGAGGATTGAACTATTGACTTCTCACCAATGGTCCAAAGAATTGTGGCTGAAATGTAATTGTCAATGAAGGGATTGGGAGAAAAAGAGAAGCCAGCCAAACCTTTTCTCCAGGCAAAAAGGAAAAATAATTTAATCTTACTTTGTCAGCATAATTCTTCATCTTGACATTAGAAAAATGTAAAACCTGCCCATGCCTCTGTAACTCCTTTAGGCAATCAGTAGTTGTTGCAGCAAAAGAAGATTGGAAAAACACTTGGATTCAATTCTTGCCAGCAAAAGAAAGGTGAAATGTTAATCCACGAAGACAACAGACATCAGTCAGAGAACACTAAGCCATTTCTTCAGATGCTGGTAATTCAAACAGAGGAGATAATTAGCCATCTTTGAAAAAATGTGCCATTTTGAAGGTGGAAGATCTGTTGTGAAATCTATAAAAGGCATATGCTAAAAATTGGAAGCTACTGGCAAAGGGTAATTTCTCCAAAAAGGTTTAGAATGTAAGGCTTTATGCTGGGAACAAACAGGGGAAGGAAGAACATATCTCTTGTTATCAAAATGAATAATTGGGTCCTAAATAATTGTAGAATCAAACCCCAAACTATCTATGGCCAGAAATATTCAAGTTATAACAAATGGCATCCAACTCCTATTCCTTACTAGAATAAAATTGTTTGTTGACTAAACTACAGTTTGTTTTGTCAAACAGATATAGTTTTTAGGTGAACACCATTTAACTCCACCCGAACTATCTCTTTATATGCCAACTTTATCTAAGCTAAAAAGGACTGAACTGCACACACAAAAATACATTGAGGATGAATTAAAGGTTGCTCAAGAGTGGGTGATGACCTTGGATAAAGAATAAATAAAGCATCAATAAATGCATTCTTCAAACCATGAATATTAGTGATGATAAAATCATACTGTGCAAAGAAAAATACCCATCCAGATTGACGGCTATTTTTTCACTGAAATTTCATGTAAATTCCAGCAACCCCTGCGAATTTGAAATTATTCTGTAGAGTTTATGAAAAAATGTGAAACCAAAGAACACAAAAGAGGTCCAGGGAATGTTTAAAGATCCCAGATGTCTTAATTCACTACACACTATTTTCACGGCTGAGAGCTCTCCTCCATACAAAGGCCAGAAGTATTTATTCTAAATAGAAGATACACAATTTCTTCCTTCTCAAACACCCATTTGTCAGGTTTACAAGACAAATAATGCTTTTTTTGGTAGTTTTTCATTTGAGCATTATGCAGCATTATTGTAAATACATACAGTTAGCACAAATCATTGAAGCATTAGCCATCCAGCCAAGCAGTACAGGATAAAAAGTTCCTTAATTCATAATTCATTATTTCGTAAAAAAACATTAATGCATGCATGCAACACTTCCCTAAGCAGACCTGTGACAGCATGAGAAACCAGTGGGGCAAGCCCTATGACTCAAGAGCTAATTCCTCTCTACACCCAGAGCTTTCTACCAACCAATCAGCCAAAGGAGACCAAATCATCGCCCCACACCTCCTAGCAGCCTTCCTGTTACAGCTATAGAGTGCCTTCTCCATATTATAAATATTAACCATCCTAAAAAACCATTGCGTTGGAAGCATGCCACCGCCGTAGGCAAACATAAGATAGAGCTGCCCAGTGTCCACTGTAAGGGAAGAATCCACCTCAGATAGCATCAATGGTAGGCTAAGATAAACCTTCTTCTTGCCCAACTTACTCCACCATTCCTTCCCTTAGTGGGAACAGTTTGACACTCTCAAAGAGCTTATGTCCCAAGTCAGCAGGGCCCACATTGGAGTCATTAATCATTGTCCCTTCTATTCCAGCTCAATAACTTGGCAGGGGTGTAATACAACCTAAAGATTGTTTTCTAATGCTGAATCCTCAGGCTCGCAGTCATCAACACCTTCTTTGCGAGCTTGATTGACATGTGAATATCTATGCCCTGGCTCCCCGTCTTACCACCCTCTGTCCCCTTTGATAGTCTAGATCATCCATTGCCACATTACTTAAAGTTTCATATACTTGGCTAATCTTAACATCGGGGTGCATCAGCAAATCTGTAAGGGGAATCCTCTCATACAATACTTGCCTATCGGGCAATCTCAACAGCCAATCTCTAATCTGAAAATATAAAGAAAGATGCTTTCTCAAGGCCATAATCCTGCTGAAAATCAGACAAAGAACCCATATGTCCTTGGAAGAATAAATCACTCATTCACTCTATTTCCGTCTTCTCTCGCCTACTACAAGTGCTGTTGTGAAAGACTGCTTGAAATAGTGGGGAGTGACACAGCGGAGTATATTGATTGTATTTGGGGATTTCTATCATTTTTTAACCTTGAACCAAACATTCCCAATAGCTGCAATAATCTTGAACTTATCCTTGTTTTGTTTTAAAACAGCTGAGCTCGACCTATCTCAGAAAACACCCAGCAGATGCTTCACCCAACACCAATGCATATATACTCGAGGGCTGCCTGGTCACCCACGTGTGCTTTTTAGGTGCGAGTAGGCCCCCTGTATGTTGCAATAATGCTGCCCAATAGTATAGCCTGCACCACCCAGCCTCCCCGATCTCTTGGGAGAAACATATATTTCTAGGGCCACCTCGCCTGTGAGTACTGCCACAGAAAATTTGTGCTCAGAGTTTCTAGTGTTTTGATTCACTGCCCTTGAAGCTCTAGCAGGATAGTTCTAAATAAGTACACGACTTTAGGCAAAACGATAATTTTCAAGACAATACATCACCTAGCCAGAGTCAAATATAGTCCATTGACCTTTTTTTTTTTTTTTTTTTTAAGTCTTGACCTATTTTCCCTAGCAGGGGCTTCATATTCAATCTATAAATAGAGTCTACTGTTGCCAAAATCTTCACTCTCAGATAAATGGCATTGTCCACCCAGCAATTGTCTACAAAATCCATATCAGTATATGCTAGTAACTTTGTCTCAAACTCATTCAACCCAACAGGTTGAATCACCTGAAAATTAATTAGCCATCTCATTAAGCGGTCAATATACAAGGCAGACAAAATAGGGGAGCCTGGACAACCCTGCCTATACCTTGGTGAATTTGAATTCTTGCAGACACTTGTTTTATCATCTGAAGCTTTGCTTAAGGGTAATGATACAAAGCCTCCAATGCCTTCACCATGCCAGGCCTAAACCTTTTATGCTCCAAAACCCTCCAGAGAAATCCCCATGCCACTTGAGCAAACGCCTTCTCGGCGTTAAGAAGAATCATAGCTAATGGAGTCTCTATCAAACAAGGTAATAGCATGCTTAACATGGTCAGCTGTGCCCCTCCCTGGGATAAACCCATGCTGCCAAGGTGAAACAAGCCTTACTATAACCCTCACCAAACGTGTTGCCAACACCTTAGAGCATACCTTTGTATCCGCATTAATTGATGAAATTGGCCTATATGACCCGGGTTTATCTGATGGTTTCCCTTTCTTTCTAAAAACAATGAGTTTTCATCAGCTGAGTAACAGCTCTAAACACCTGAGGCTTCATCCCTCGGAATGTTTTCTTTTTTGAAACCCCACCAAACATGTCTATTTCCAAGTTTATGTTAAAATCCCCACATAATATCAAAGGCATTGGTCACTCAGCCAGTTGGAAAGTGAATTCCTCCCCTACCTTATTCTCGTCAGAGTTGGAACCATAAATTAAACAAACAGTGAATCTAGACCTCACCAGCCCACATTCCAGAATCATCCATCGCCAGCACTTGTCCTCTAGCCACCGGTTGGGTATAAGCTGGCCTTTCTTCACTAATATTGCCACCGCCGACCCCCAGCCGTAACACTTTGAGAAGTATAAGTGGCCAGGGAGAACCCGCTAATAATGAACAAATCTTTCTTGGCCCAAAGGATAGGAGTCTCCTGCTCATATATTATATCCAGCCCCCAGTCCTAAGCATCTCAGTCACCTTTGCCCCCTTACTGCTATCAGTAAGCCCACATACATGGACCGAATAAATACTCAATTTATCCTTGTATGTTGTAAATAAATCACATATTGCTCGTCCTGATTAACCAAACCATGAATTGTACATTCTCCAACTGTGCCACCCAGGCTTCCCGCCTGCTTGTGCTCAAATTGTTTTTCCCCTCCTTGCACCCACCCTCCCCACCAACCTCAGCCTGCACCCACCTCTCTCCGCCAACAGTCCCCCAACTACCCTACCACACCCCCTGCCCCCTCCTCCTATGTCAAGCAATCAGACAAAACATGGTCTATGATTGATGGATTGAGCTTCCCCTGACTGTTCAAAGTCCATCGCAAAAAATAAACTAAACCGTATACCACAAGGTTAATTTCTCAGCTGTATCCTTTCAACCTACAATGCATATTAAATCAGAACACTTACACATTTGTTACCACTATAGCAACTACCAAGAGTTTACCAAAAGGACCCTTAGGAGTCTGTGTAACAGTTCCAGTCACTCACTCTCTCCCCCAAATCCACCCGCTCATTATACCAACAACCAACTGAGTACATCACTCAGTAATCATGGAATCTGATTCTCCAAGAATTCCTTAGCCTTCACTTCTTATGCAAACACCAAGGTTCTACTATTCCAAAAAACTGTCAGCCTTGCAGGGGCGATCAATAATGCCTGTGCCCCCTTATCCTGCAGAGGCTTGATTAACTGCAGAAGACGCCACCTCCATTCTACAGTTGCATGGCAAAAGTCAGGCTGAACAAAGAGAGAGCACCCATCCACTGTTCTTCTAGCTACTGGGCATGCTTTCTCGAAAATTGCCTGCGCCAGCAGAAAACGACAAAAAAAAGACCAATATTGCTCTGGGTTTCGCTAGGTTCTGATTATACTGGTTAACTGTCATTGGAAATCGATGAGCCCTCTGTATTTCACATGCCCAATCCCATCACTGAAGCACTGGAAAGGCCTTCTGAAATAAATCAATCACAAAATCTCTGGCACCACCCCCTTCTTTTCTCTCCGGCACCCAAAGAAATTGCAGGTTATTGCACCTTTGCTGATTTTCTTGATCTTTCAGCTTCCACTGAATGTCCGCCAGTTGAGACTTGTGCTCCTCTGCAAGCCCTTTAGTCGTGTCTACATCAGTCTCCAGAGACGCAGTCCTCAGTTCAAGGCTGCTTCGTCTGTCCGCAATGGTAGAATACGCTTTGGACATCTTGCATACTGCATTTTCCAGTTTGCATGTTGCAAGCATAGCTTTCCGACTCTCAACATGCAGTTCCTCCCTCTGCATCATTAGAGTATCATAAATCAGTTCCAAAGTGAGCGTAGCTGCACCCCTACATCATCGTGTGGCCTCGCCTGTGAGGGGTGGAGTACCATGGTCGTAGTCCTACTTTAAATCCAACCTATCCGTCTTTTTTTTTTTTTTTTTTTTTTAAACTTTATTTGATGCTCTGTGGGATCCCAGGTGGACACTACTTGAATTTGCTAAATCACTGAGCTCACTGGTCTCTAGTCTCACTACCAATGCCACCCTTTGGGCCCTTCACCCCCAGTTCTGAATCGCTCTCTAACTCCCCATCCTCCCCGTCTGTCCGAAAGTGAAAAAAAGTGATCCATGCCCTTGGCTTCCGGACGCTCAGTTTTCACCAGAGTACACCAGCTTTAACTCCTGTCAAGCCATGCTCCCCTCTGTCTAGTGCAGGCTCTGCATGGGTAGTTGACAGGTTAGTCATTGCTGGGTCTGCCTGCACAACCCTCCCTGCCTCTGCCTTAGCTACCAACTCTTCCCAGCAACCCAAAGGTACTGTATCCGCCGGCTTGCACCGTCCTCCCCCAGAGATGCAAGTACTGTCTATAGTCACAGAACAGTCAATAACAGGGTGCATTACTACTAATCCAGAATCAGCCTGCCCCATTGCGCCAGTATCGTGGGGCCTGCGTAGCACCATCTCTATCCACTTGGCTCTCCAGCTTTTTGTTGCGCCGGTAGGCTCCTTTCTTTGCCCACGGCTGTACAGTAGCAGATACCATGGTCTCAGCCTAGGTTCCTATATCATCCATAATTTGGCTTTCTCCACCCAATGAGTGCTGCAGTAGCTCCACAACAGATAAGTGGGGCACGGTGAGATGCCGGCAGCACTGTTTACACCTTCAGCCTTCCTGTTTGCAGCCTTAGTCTTTGCTCCAGCCTGCCCCCTCGCTGCCCGGCTTGATTCAGGGCACCATTATGCCTGGCTTCACTCATCGCAATGAGATCAGACTGACCACATGAAGGCTATCGATGTCGAAGGGGCCTGAGTAGAAGGTATCGGTTTTCCCCTACCACAACTCACACCACCACGTGCCCCAGCAGGCTTAGGCCCCATCTGTGATGCTGCAAAGGGCCGTATTCTCAGCAAGTTTGCAGAAGTAACATTTATCAGCACCACCCAAGCCCATAGGAGCTGTCTGAGCTCAGAGACTTTCTCAGCCTCTGGCTGAATTCCTGCATTCCCGTCCCAGCCAAAGAGTACACAGTACAGCTGACTCTGCCAGGGCTAGTAGGGAGGAGCTCTGTGCTGCCATCTCAGTTGGCAGTCATCTTGCTTCGCCGCCCCATTTTCTAACTGTGAGGACAAATGATGCTGCTCATATCTTGGCACCACCAAGATCAAATATTCTTGTTGTTCCACAAGAATATTTGAAAACACCAAAAGATCATTGAAATAGAGTAACACAAACAGATTCAAGACTTGAACGAATATTGAATGCACAAAGCCTTTGAGATGAAGTGAACAAACCTCAAGCTTGGTAAAACCTTGAGGAAAAGAATGATACAACACTGAAGAAGGTTTAGCCACTAATATATCTTACAGGGAATATTTCATCTTATCAGTTAGTGACCAAAAACACAGAAGCATAGCAGTAGACAAGACAAACCCGATTCCAATGATATTGTTAGAGGGGACCATGAGACATACAGATTATGCTCTTCAACCAAGGAACTTCATACTGTATAATGTAATTAGGAGAGGTAATACTTTTATATGCTACCACATATTTATGATCCACCCAGAAATTTGCAGTGGAAATGAGATCCCTCAAATTGGGCTTGAGTTATCAGTTAGCCATAAGCAATTGTAATCATGGTAAAAGTTTTGTTAAGCCTCTTAGAAATATTATTATTAGTGCCCAAGTCTTGACTGATGCACTTTCCACGAGCACCAATATCCAATACAGCAAATCAAATCAAATCAAATCAAATCATTAACATTTATAAAGCGCGCTACTCACCCGTGCGGGTCTCAAGGCGCTAGGGGGAAGGGGTTACTGCTGCTCGAAGAGCCAGGTCTTGAGAAGTCTCCGGAATGCGGAGTGGTCCTGGGTGGTCCTGAGGATGGTGGGGAGGGTGTTCCAAGTCTTGGCCGCCAGGTAGGAGAAGGACCTCCCACCCGCCGTGGAGCGGCGGATGCGAGGGACGGCGGCGAGAGCGAGGCTGGTGGAGCGGAGAAGACGGGTGGGAAAGTAGAAGCTGAGGCAACAATTGAGGTATTCTGGTCCCTTGTTGTGGAGGGCTTTGTGTGCGTGGGTGAGGAGACAGAAGGTGATCCTTTTGCTGACGGGAAGCCAGTGCAGGTGTCTCAGGTGTGCGGAGATGTGGCTGTTGCGGAGTATGTTGAGGATGAGGCGGGCGGAGGCGTTTTGAATTCGTTGCAGACGTTTCTGGAGTTTAGCTGTGGTTCCAGCATAAAGGGTGTTGCCGTAGTCCAGACGGCTCGTGATGAGGGCGTGGGTCACGGTCTTTCTGGTGTCAGCGGGGATCCAGGGGAAGATCTTTCGGAGCATGCGGAGGGTGAGGAAGCAGGAGGATGATACGGCGTTGACTTGTTTGGTCATGGTGAGAAAAGGGTCCAAGATGAAGCCGAGGTTGCGTGCGTGGTCTGAGGGGGTCGGTGCGGTGCGCAGGGCCGTGGGCCACCAGGAGTCGTCCCAGGCGGTCGGGGTGTTACCGAGGATGAGGACTTCAGTTTCAGACGGCTGAGTTTCATCCAATCTGCAACGTCCTTCATTCCATCTTGCAGGTTGGTCTTGGCGCTGGTGGGGTCCTTGGTGAGGGAAAGTATCAGTTGAGTGTCGTCGGCGTAAGAGGTGATGATGATGCTGTGTTTGCGTACGATGTCGGCGAGGGGGCTCATGTAGACATTGAAGAGTGTCGGGCTGAACGAGAAGCCTTGTGGGACGCCGCAGATGATCTCGGTGGGGTCTGAGCGAAAAGGTGGAAGGTAGACTCTTTGGGAGCGGTTGGAGAGGAAGGAGGCGATCCAGTCCAGGGCCTGGCCTTGGATTCCGGTGGAGCGGAGGCGGGTTATTAGGGTGCGGTGACAGACGGTGTCGAAGGCAAAGTATTATTGACATTGCCTTCTTTGCCTTCTCAGTAAGAGAGAAAAATGGTTATCAGCATTATTTATAGAAGCTCCTGTCTAAGAAAGCCAGTACATACATGTCTTCATCTCTGGAGAGAAGTAAAAATCCCCCAGCAATGCACAAAGGCCATTTAGCACTGGGCATTATCCTATGTCCAGAGTTACCACAAGACAAGCATAAACCAGCCTTACGTCATCGCTCCTTCTCACTCTCTCAGTTCAAGCACCCTTCAATGATCCACAATGCATTGCCTCTTCCTGTGACAAAGGAATTTTAAGATTGACGAGGTGTGGACCTTCTTTTTTCCCTTTGTCTCCCTTTTAAACTGTGTTCCAGCAATAGTGCTAAATCATTACATTCAGAAAAAGAAGATGGCATAATCAAACCAATTGATCCATGGGTTCTGCCTGAAGGACATGTTGAAACAATGTTATTTAAGCTCTTTCAAGACTGGTATTTCCAGCTTCTAATTGATGAAAATTAGTCCCATAGGACAAGACATCCATTCCTCCTTGCTGAATATCACACAATGCTTCTTCAGCAGAATCCTCCAAATCAAGATGTTCAAACATGAACTTAAAAGCTGATTGTATTCTCAAACTATAAATAGGCATGGGAATTGGTTCACTAAAGGGGTTGCGGAAGTCAATGCTGATCCAGAAACACAAGTTATCAGGTAACCTGCTTGGCTTGGTCTTGATGAAAATGTGCAGAGAAAAAAGAGAAATGTACCAAAAGTGAAGCCAATTTCTTTTTTATTGTGGCTCTCCGGAATAATGGAGGGCACTTGAAGGAACCCTGAATGGATTTCTGCAGACTGACACCAGATATTAAGTCCTGAATTTTCAAAATGCTATTGCTGTAACTCTTGTGCAAGGTCCTGGAAGTATTCATAGCATTACTAATCCTAAGGAGTTTCGTGGTTTCACAATCTGTCAAGGACTAGATGTTGAGAATGACGGTTAAGCACTCTTCTTGACTCCCTGAGGAAAGGGCAACTCATTGTAGTAGCCAAGGTGCCACCCATACACATAACAAAATTCATAAAAAGTGATAAGTAACTCCTTTAGACGGTCCCAGCCAGGATAAAAAAAATGCAGTGCGTGGAAGGATAGTGCTCTTTCTGGAGGATACAATAACTGCAGATCTGTCACCTTTACAATATCCCCAGGAGCCAGAGTGGATCCAGAGAATTTTTCAGCAATGCTTCAATATACTGGGAGGTGGTACTTTGTAGCTCTGTGGCAACTCCTTTCTGATCTAGAAGTGTATCGAATTGCCATTCTTGTAAGATGACATCATTGTCTTGTATCTTTCTCCTCCTAACTTTCACACGCTTAGCTAGAACAAATTATGGGCAATAGTTTGCTGATCTCCAACTTGAAACGTTTTAAGTCTGTTAATGAGTCCACTCTACAGAACAGGGAGGCGGGAGGACAGTTAAAAATGTGGAGTTAGTTAGAATATCCATCTGAAGAAGTGTTACTGAAGTTAAGTAACTTGCTCTTCTGACAGAAACTACTAATCTTAGATTCCTCACCTTTAGAATAGAAAGAATAGCAGTACTTCCCAAAGGTGAGAGGTCTGTGGAGTGGATTCAGACCAAAATGTCCAGCAGAAACAAGTGAGCTAAATTACCTTCCTCGCAGAACTGGCTGTGAAGACAGTACTGGTTTTGTGAATTTAAGCATCAATGTCCATGTCGCAAGCTGGTATATATTTAGAACAGGCCTCCCTTGTACCAAAACTGCAGGTGCAGCTTTGGTTAAATGGGATTGCTACTACATACCAGATTTTGATGCAGACGACTATTTACTTTGTACAAGGTCCTCTTTTGCACTGCATTGCTTTTTTCGTACATGAGAATCCCACAAACAGCAGATTCCCTGCTCAATATTCCTTTGGTGGTCGATGTAAAAGCTAAACTCTCTCTCAAAGAGTAAAGAAAAAGTCTCTCTTCCTCTTTAAAGGAATGCGGTGGAGCAAAGACAGCAGGCAGAATGAACAATTGACCAACGTGAAAAAGCATCATGACTTTCAGAAAAAATGCTGCTCATATTCTGAAGAGCAATTTGTTTGGGTAAAAGGTGGTGTTATGTTGGTGCCATCCCCCCCAGACGTGATGGTAATAAGGAAGACGGTTTTCAGTGTCAAGAGTCTCAAGGAATTGCTATGCATTGGCTCAAAAGGCATGCACATAAGAAATGTCAAGACCACATTAAAATCCAACTAGGGCATCACAAATAGGTTGTAGGGAAACTTGTGAATCATGAAACTTAAAGCTTGCTTATCGCACATGCATAATCTTCTATGCAGTACAGTGTTACTATAACCAAAAATATACTAACGTTTTACAATCACTATGTATGCAGTTTTACAGTAGCTCTGTGTTTTCTGTGGCAATTAATATGCTTGTTTTCACAGCTAAGGTACGCCTGGAATAACAAGCTAAGTATTGTATATATTTAAAAATCCTGCCAATTGCTCATTGGGCAAGTATTTTTGCTGACAGTAACATGTTTCAGAGCTGTAATGACTTATATTGAGAGAAAGAATATATATATATATATATATATATATATATATATATATATATATATATCCCCACACTTGAATTTGGCAATACCCTCGTTGCTCCTGACCACCAATGGTGCCCGGTAGACGCGCGCCACCACGTCTGTAATACAAACACTTCCTTATGCGTAAATAAGGCCACCGGCACTCCGTGAAGGTATAAATAGGATTTAATTCAATCCACACAGGAACGCGTTTCGGCGTCTCCGCCTTTCTCAACCTGTGGGGCCGCCATTTTGGCCCCCTTTAAATAACATGTTAGACAAGTCACATGCACCAAATTTAAAGCAACACTGTCAATAAAATATAATACATCTGTTTATGCTCGTACTACATAAATTCCAAGTCTACTAACTATTTTTCATCTACTACAACCACCCACTTTCAAAATTCAGAAAACTAACAATAGTGACTATATACAATAATATTAAGAAATGTGAGCAATGAAAAATTAATAAATGTTGTATAATGTTGCCAAAATGTATACAATTACCAGAAACACAAGAACTCATCTTGAGTCTCAAGATTGACTTGAAAATTAAATTACACATCTCAATGATTCCAAAACGGGGAGCACTATACCTAATTGTATCTACAGTATCTCATAGAAGGAAAAATTCATAAATACATGTGGTCTACTATACATGCATTGATTTAGGTATGCATTGTATGGAAAGGGGGAACCTGGACTGGCAGAGTAGGTAAGTAACTCACTTAAGAGGAAAAATAACTACTACATTTATTAACTCAGATGGATATAGAATTCCTCACTGGAATTCAATCCCGCTAGTTCCCTAGAATCTAGTGTGAGAATATATCTGGACTCCAACTTCCTCAAGTTCTTCTCTCTATCTCCTCCACGGACATCTTTTCTAACCCCGTCAATTACGCCGTATTTGACATCTTCTATTCTGCCACTGTGGACCTCATGTACATGTCTAGCGACTGGGTAGGAATTGTCTCTGTTAGCTATGGCTCTGAAATGTTGAAGGATTCTTTTATGTACCTGTAGCTTAGTGCTTCCTACATATATCTTGGGACAGCTACATTTCAAAATGTAGATGACAAATTCACTTTTGCAGTCATATCTGCCTTTTATTGTGTGTATCGTTCTGTCCCCTTGTCTGATGGTTTTGATATTCTCCCCATTTTTGCAAGCTTTACATTTGGCACATTTAAAGAATCCATTTAACGATGTAAGCCAACTACTTTGGGCAATCTTATCTTGCCGCACGTCACTTTTCACCAGGGCATTTCTCATGGATTTCCCTTTTCTATACGTTATCATAGGTCTTTTATTTAAGTTCATGCCAATAACTGGATCACTTTTTAACATGTGCCAATGTCTCTGTAATGTCTTTCTGATAGATTCATGTGCCGTATTAAAAGTAGTTATGTATCTCACATTGGTGTTATCCTTGTGGGTATCCCTATTCTTATTCAGGTCTTTACCCCTATGTCCTGAAGTGAAAAGCAACTGGTCCCTAGTTTTCTCTGGGTGGTTGTAGTAGATGAAAAAATAGTTAGTAGACTTGGAATTTATGTAGTACGAGCATAAACAGATGTATTATATTTTATTGACAGTGTTGCTTTAAATTTGGTGCATGTGACTTGTCTAACATGTTATTTAAAGGGGGCCAAAATGGCGGCCCCACAGGTTGAGAAAGGCGGAGACGCCGAAACGCGTTCCTGTGTGGATTGAATTAAATCCTATTTATACCTTCACGGAGTGCCGGTGGCCTTATTTACGCATAAGGAAGTGTTTATATATATATGTAATATATATATAAAACATTCTATGTATTTTAGCACAATGATGCAGCTGGCCTTCTTCTAGCGAGAGCCGTGGTCAACTCAAATGACATTTGTCTTCTATTCTTCGGCTGTCTTGCTTGGTATTTTGTATTAAACAACTTTCATTTAAAGTTGAATTTTAGCCTTCCTGTAGTGCTATGGTTTTATCAGCAACAAATCTCTTAGAAAAACGCATCACAACTTGTTGGTCAGGTGAACAAAAAGAGCTTGAAATGGTTGACGAATAATAATGCACTGTGCTCACTCCAAGAGTTTGGTTTGTACAGGGCTGAGCACTATACCAAGCAAATTGGACTCAGAACCCAGCATAGATGAACTTCACAGAAGGGTGTCTGGCCACCAGGGTTAAATCATGACCTCCACTGGCAAAAGAAGCATTTTTGGTAGCTTGATCGAAGGGAAAATACTGAACAGCAGTAGCTCTAGGTACCAGCAGTACTGCTGGTCAAGTACGGGCTTAGAGGATAAGTGGGCCCTTTATGACCTGATGTTCTTCAGAAATACTGTATTATGCGTTCACAGCACAGTTGGGCTGGTAGAAGTGTCATCAGTCCGCCTTGTTGAGATGGGGCAGCCACTGTGAATAAAAAAATTGCAACAGCAAGATAGCACCAATTAGTGCCAAAGTAATCGGAAACCCCCCTAAAGACACTGGAAAATATTGCACGTATGGCTAAAGGTATAATTCCGAATACAGATTTGAAGGTGCTGACAAAACTAGAACCTACAGCCTTAAACAAATGTACAATCCCAGCAGTGGTAGATGTATTAAAAATGCAACATGTGAGTTCATTGAAATGTTTCAGAATGTTAGTATTTAAAAGGACTGAATATCTTCAGATGACCTCGCCACTTGGAGAGCATAGGTCTCATGAGCAGATGTAAGTGCCATGTGTTTTTGAAACAAAAGAGCTTTCAGTCAGCTCAACTTGACAAAAGTTACATCTGAAGTAGCAATAGAAGGCCATGTCTCTGCTACTTATATCTCTTGCATGGGGTGAGAAAGCAAGTTTCTGTAACATGTTACAATTTGGGAGACCGACACTACTTAGGCAATTCAGACTTGCATTCCACAAAAGCTTTTTCTGTTCTGCATCAAGTAACTTCCATTCAAGAGCCCCTGGAATGCCAGACAAATCAAAGGAACAGAAACACCCTTCAGATAACAAGCTAACTTTGCAGCTGAAGCATTACATGCTCCGTGCAAGGACAGCTGTTTACAAATCAAGACAGACCTCCTTTATGCCACTGAAACATTTGTACGTAAAGGGTAGCTCCCATACCTCATGATGGAACAATCTCCTAGTTTTTCTAATCGACCTACAGGAATGTGCTATAAACACGAGATGAACTGACGTGTTGAAATGGGGAGATTATTAACTCTGTGTTAACCAAACTGCAGATAGTATTTCCACCACAGTGAAAGGCAATGTTTCTAACTTTTCGATGTTGATGTTTAACATAATATATTTTGCTTCTTTATTAGCCATTATTTGTTGCTTTCATGTCAAATTAAATGCCGAAAACAAGTCCATGGAGCTGACTAGTTGCCAGAGTACGCGATCACTTTTCAGTTTCTGTAACGCCCAAACTAACTGCATAACAGACGTAAGCAGACTCTGTCCACGTTGTAAAATCGAAAAATCATTTTGTATTATGTCAATTGCAGATTAAACAATTATATTTAAGTTATAAATGTAGTTGGTTTCTATAACTGCTAGAGCTTTCTGGCGGTTTTCCTCATCTATATGCCTCAACCTGGCGGCGGCTCTTTTTTGGGAATGTTTCCAAATTTAGTTCTATATTGCTTATCAGAAGCACTTTGCGCGTGGTTTTATTGGCCCTAACAAGAAGTCTTGTAAGTCTATGTTTTCTGACAGGAGGCTAAGGTGTTCTTTAACGTCTGCAAGTGTTGAAGATTTAAAGCGTTGTTGACACAGTTTGCCCTTGCTGCCTGTGGTAATGATATCAGAGTGTTTTGTTCGAGACGTAATGAGGTTCACGTCTGTTCATTCTAAAATCTCCCCCATGGAGTATAGAAAATGCAAATGACAACCATGTGTCCACTGACCACAATAACCACATGTTTGGACTGGAAAGTGTCAAGTTAAATGTTCCATTTTGGACCCACTCGTTGAGCTGTTCTTCGGTGACATTTAGAATCTTTTGCCATGTGTTAACTTCAGCAGGTAATGGTATACTGGGCATATTCAATTCTTTAAGCCTAAACAACTTGTTTGTTGTACTGTGTCATTTAAAAATATAATTTACAATGGAATAAGACATGCTCTAAACAACGTTTTTTGTCCCTGTAATTGCCAATTTCTAGTTCCCAACACACTCTTTATGTCTATTGACTCCAACCAAAATTCAACTGGGAAACAAAAGAATCAGTGTACATTCATTTGGTGTCAGTTAACAGAACATTTGCCGATTTCATAGGAGGCAGTTTAAAATCATAAGAGTCAGCATTTCTAACATTATGCCCAGTAAAATATGCAAACTTTTCTACATATGTTTTATAACTCCCCACTGGCAAAGTGGTTCAATGTTCCCATTGTGTATAATTATAAATAATTCTCGGGGTGTTAGCTTTATGTATAAAATTATGTCCAAAATGATGGTAACAGAACATTTCCCCATAGTTTGCTGTTGTTTGGGAAACATCTTCAATTTCAAACACAATATAGTATTTAAGCTTGGAAAGCATAGAATCAACTGTGTTCACATCCCACTCAACAGAAACAACCCCAGGTGTTATTTCATCATTTCTAGAAACTTTCATTATACATGGAATTTGAATCATTTCCATCGGCCTGAATACATCAAATGGGAATTTATCCAAAACAATCCCATCAGCAATCAGAATAGCTGAAATATTCACTAGGGACACGTCCCTTCGGACCTTATGTGATATAAGGTTTAAATACTTAATCTGCCAGTTCAACAACAGAGTGTGTTCAGGAAGCTAGTGACCAAGAATCAGCAGAAAGAAAACAATGACAAACTTAATCCAAACAAGGATGGCAAGCACATTTAACTTGACCCATTGATAGTTCCATGGACAAATCAGATAATTATTTTTAAGCAAATTGATTAGCTTTCATTCTCTTGATACAGGTGCAGCTCAAGATACTAAAGAGTTTGAAAAAGAGTCTAAGTTGGCAACATATCCAGATGCAGTTTGTGCAAAGACTGGAGCTGGTGTCCGAGAAGGAGAACTGGCAGATGTATCCTGCGGTGGTTTATAGTAAACGATTCCATCAGTTTATGTAGAATTAGAGAAAAACAACTCAGAACTTTGGACATTCGATAATATAGAGAGAGGAACTAATGAAAATTAATATTCCACCCTCCCCAAGCACAGTAAACTGTTGGTTAAATTTTGAAGAGAAACATCCTGACTGGCAGCGAGAGGGGTTCGGGAACTGCCTCGGAGTCCTTGTAGTCTACTGTGTAGGACAGGCCACATGGTGTAACTTGACATTGTCAATGGATACAAAGCGGTTTTCTTTAGAACCAGGTAGAGGTGGTAGAATAACAGTTCTGGTACCTTGTATTCCCAGGACTGGAACCGGTGGTAAATATGCAGGGCCAAATTAATTTTTTACAGCAATCTTTTCATGCACTAGATCCCCAACCTTTGGAACCCATCCTGTTGATGTTGTTGGTAAATTCCTCATTCCCAAGGTGGCGGAACATGCAGGTGAGTTTTCATCACAGAACTGTTGTAATTCTTTCAAGACAGAGACAAGTTCATTTATGTCAAAAGGTGTCTGCCGCTACTGTGCCAGGACTATCAAGATCTGGAACATACAAAGATATGCCGAACAGGACCTCATATGGGATGCGCCCTCCCAAGGACCTTCTGGGCAGAGTATTCAGTGCTCTCTGGACTCCATACAGGTGGCTAAGCCAGCTACGACCCCTACCTAGGACCCTTGCTGTTAAAAATTGCCTGGAGTCCTAGTTTTTCTGCTCCACCACCACGTTTCCCTCAGTATGATAGGGAGACGAGAAATGGAGTTGGACACCCATCGTCACCATGGTGTCCCTGAAAGCCCTATAGGCAAAGGCAGGGCCCTGGTCCCAATGAAATGTCGCAACTGCATATGTCCGAATGAAGACTTGCAAATCTTTAAAAACAGTTTGGGTGTCAGCTGAATATTGTGGCCACACCTATAGAAATCTGGAGCAAGAATCAAAAGCGACTGAGATGTATATGTATGCACCATCACATGCTAGGGGACCACAATGTCCCCGGTACACACATTGTAGTGGTTTGTTGGAAATTAGGAGGGGTGTCTGCGGTGGGGGTTTCGCGGTGGACTCTTATTTGTTGCCAGATGTCACAAAAAGGACATACTGTCTGGTCTGTTTGTATAGAGCGGGCCACCAATAGCATTTCTGCAATAGTGAAACTGTAGCCGTCACATCTGTATGGGCAGAAGCAACCCCTTTATGCACTGCTTTTTATTAGATCTAATCTCCGGTCTTGGTTGGGGATCACACGAACACCCACCCCTGGTATTGTGACGAATGGTGAAAGACTTTCTGAAAAATTTCTCTGTCTTTAAATCAAATGACTGCATTTACCATGATGCATTGGGGCTATTTTATGCTGGAGTGGGAGGCAGTGTGCTCCCTTTTTTTGTGTGTCTAATTTTGGGAACTTAGATGGTAGGAATATTTGGCGGGGTACGTCTTTGGTAAGGGCTTGCTGTCAGCCGAAGCTTTCACAACAGCCAGTGTTTCATCATCCAACCTTTTCCTAGAACGAGTAACCGCAGCAACAGAAGCCGTGGCTACTGCTGACTTGGCTGCCTCATCAGCCACTGTGTTTCCTGCAATGGGTATTCCTGCACGTTTATGGCCCATTGTACATACTACATAAGTGTTTAGTAGCGTCTCCCTTAGATCCTACTACTTTCCACCTCAGAAGTCTGTCTATGATGGTGTTCCCATTTGAATTCTCGAACCAATTCTGGTGCCAGTAATGCAGGTATTCATTAAAGAACTAGATATAACAATACGAATCAAACACAATGAGTGTTAAAAGTTTAGGATCTACATGTTCCAGCGCCAATATTAAAGCCTTAAGCTCTGTCAATTGTGCCGTGCAGTCCCCTAGGGTCTGTGTATATGTATTCTGAGGGTGGAACTTGCCATCCCTCATGCATCTGCTCACAGCTGCGCAGGCGGTGGAGTATTGTTGTTTGTGCCTACTGCTGGTCGTGCTGAACCATTAGTGTAAATTATCATTTGGTATTGATCAACAGGCAAAATGTTTGTAGGTGTTGGGTATTCAAGATCATATTTAAGGAATACTTGTGTTTGTAGTTTTAAGTCAAAAACAATCTACATCAGCGGCTGTCAGAGATGTTGCCCATGAATCCAACATGGATGTAATGCTTTTGCATTTGTAATGCTGGTCTTTGTCGCAGTCTCTAAGAGTGGTATTGGGGTCATGACAACAATGTACAATCCCTGGGCCAGAGTTCTCTCTTTTATGACAGCCATCTGAACAAGAATTTCTCAGTGGGAGCAAAGTGTTGTTCAGCCATGGAATATAAATGTGATTCATATGCTATTGGACCTGAATCACCCTCATTGAATGCTACAAAGGTGAATCCAATGGCACCAGCTATTACTCTGATGACCAAGTTTGTTTTATTGTCATCTGTGTGTAAATGTTTTGCTTCAAGCATACCCCGCTGTAGTGCTCGGAGAATGCGTTTGTTCAACTGTCCAATATTTACTTGAAAAATCTAGACATATCAAATCCTAAAGCAGTTTTATTTTGCACTGTTGTGCATATACTGGAATGTAAGTTCTGTCAACATTGAAAAAGCCCAATAATGATTGTAGCTTTCTGATGGTGTTTGGTGGTTGTAATTATGCACACTTTTCTAGAAAGTGGAGCGCCAAGCTCTTTCTTTCATCTGATAGCTTGTATCCCAAAAACAGGACACTGAGAAAGGTAATTTTTATTTTCTTGAAATTGAATTTGTAACCTTTTTCAGCAAAGCCTACCACAATGCAGTTCTCCCATCTAAGGTGTGTGACTAGATTGTCATCTATCAGGTAGATGTCATCTACATAGGATGATGCCTCAGGGTCAATGTTTTTTTAGTATGGATGTTACATGTGCTGAGAACAGTCCAGGACTGTTCTTTTACCCTTGTGGGAGTTGACAAAATTCCCTTTGCGAGCCTAATGCTCTGAAAGCGGTCAAAGCCCTTCTTCCAGGTGCTATATATTTGGCACAAAAACATGTTGAAATTATCCAATGTTGTTTTGTATTTTTTGTGCACTAAATTGTTGATAAATGCTGTAATGTGTGCATTTTGTATAGCAAATGTGCGTGTGTGACTGTTTAAGTGTCTGTGATCTAAGAGTATTCCATATAAATGGTCCAGTTCAGCTACGGGGAACAAAGCTTTGTTCATTGGTGTTACGCATGGTTCTATTACTCCCTAGTACTCGAGTTGTGAGTATTTCTCTCACTGATGCTTTAGCTTCATGTTTAATGGGGTATTGTGGTTGTGGTAGTGGTGTCTATCTTACCGGTATTATCCCATCCTACATGGTTGCCTATGGCCAATCTGCTGCATAAGCCCATCTTACATCTTCAAGAACAAGGACCGAAAAAGAGGGCACAATGACATCTTCCCCTACAGGGAGATTACGAACAAACTTTGGTGGCCAATCTTTTTCTGCCAATAGGATTTCATATCACAATGATACTTTGTCCCCGAAAATAACCTTAATTGTGTGCTCTACGTCTCCCTCAAGTAGTATTTTTACTTTGTAGAGCCTATCTAGGGGGATACATGCATGTCTGCAGTTTCGAATTCTAAAAAGTTGATCGATGCATCCAGAAGCTCTTGAAAATTCCAGCAATTATTGCGACTTCTGCCGCCCTGTTTAGCAGGGTCGGTGCCCATGACCTGTTCTTCAGTAGGGCTGTCATTATGTGTGGCATTTCTGGATGAAGTTGCTGCCACTTTTTTTCTTTTTAACTGTGCTTTCTGTTAGGGTTGATTCTCTTCCTTTTTTATGGAAGGTTCAGATGAGCATTGGAAATCTTTTCTCAGTTTCATATACTAATTTCCTTGTTTGGAAAGCCCTCCTCTTTCACTGCATTTGTACGGTGAGTCCTGAAAGGAACGAGATTGGCGTGTGTCAATATATTGATATATATCAGGGATTTTTTCACTGTCTCTATTTCTTAAATCTCTTCACGGTGGTGGGTACCTTACACATAACTGAATGCACAGTTGTAGGATTAATTGCCACTGTGGTTGCGTTTGAGCAGACCTTGCTGAGACGATATTCAGAGTCTGCATTACAAATTGTATTATTTATCTATATATTTCTACTAAATTAGTGTACAGGAGGCGTACTTCCACCACAGACATTATAACTGCATTAGGTTGTGGTGTATAGGTCGCCAAATCTGGCCATGTAGGTCCGTCATTACTTAAGGGACCTAGTCTAACTTTCTGTGGAACGTGTGGTAGGGGGCCATCAAGCCAATATTGGTGTTCTTGATAAGATAGTGATATTTCTAAATACGTACATGGTCTGTATTGTGCAGGTGCATTTGCTGGAGTGTACTGATGAAATGTATGTGTGTTCCCATCTGCTGCTGGAATAGTGACCCAAGATTAAAACTGTCTGTTCTGTATGCGTTGTGAGCCTCAACAACACATGTAAATTCTCCTCCCTCATCTGTGAGGCCATTATTTATTAAATGTGTTGTGAGAGGGAGCCTCGTGTTTGCTGCAATTACAACACTGTTTTGGTCTGCCATTTAAAAACAAATTGAATTAAAAGGTTCAGAGATAGAAATACCAATTGGGGAGCTCCTTTTAAAGGTTCAAGCTTGAACAACCCACAATGGTAAATAGGTACTACCTATCTAGCTGAGGAGGATATTCCCTAAAACTATGGATGTCTTCGTATAAGATAATTAGCATGCCCTTTGCTTGAACTGAGAGTGAGATACTTGGGAGATCCATAAAGGCAGTGCTTAACCACTGTTGGTGGTGCCATGACGTAGACTCCTATTGTAGTAACAATACTGCTGTAGCAGCACCACAAAGTATGGGGGACTGAGTCTGATCCCACACTGTGTGACAACTGTCGACTTAGCCAACCGGAAGGGTTATCAGCACCTCACCAATACCAAAGGTATAAGTAACTAATGGCAGCTAATGGCATGACACTCAGACTCCTCAGGGAAGTTGTGATAGAACAGATCATACCCCTTTCTCTCAGATGTACAAGTCTCATACATGCAAAGACAAAAAGAAGCAGGCTCTTGGTTCAATAGGTTTTACCAAAGCAGCTGCATTCTACGTAAAAAAAATAAATGAATTGACATTATGAGGACAATGAGACACAACACTATTACAGTGGTGACCAAGAGAGTGAAACACAGGAAGAGTCCCACCATATTATCACACTAGTGTATTTAATATCCCTACCTACACTACTATGTTTGCACATGAGAGCAGGTAGCAGTGGTAGCCCTAATCCACCCATCTAGTCCTGGGAAGGAAGCCCAATCCTCATACCTATGTTAGAGGTAACAAAGAGGTCTGTTAGTCTGGTGGCAGTCCTCCTTTATAGACAAAGAGGAGGCCTGAGGTTTCAGCGGAACCATTAATGACATGGAGCATGACATGGCAAGCTGGCTGGAATGTTCCTCCTGCCTTATTTTTGGGCAGCCTGTTTTATAATAAAACATGCTGGTGTTCTGAGAACTGCTGAGACATGATAATGCGTCTTTTCTGTGTAAGGTAGACACTGCACTCTCTAGACCAGCAATACCTGGTAAACTACTGTGTATAGCCTTGGAGGGAGCACAGGATGAAATGTTGTGCAGAGAAATTAATAAACATTCTGCATGTAAGAGCAACTGGTATAAAATAATAAAAATCACTACTAAAATGAAGCCTTGCTAAAATAATAAGAAAAATAAAACGACAATGACTCGGTGAGAGGGCACAGGCATCAGACCCAAGCAAAAATAAATGTGCCTACATACAACGCTAAAATACCCTCACAATGGAACACAACTGTGACTGGCCAGTGACTTAGAGGGAGATGGAGAGCTGTGCTTCGACTCTGGCCTCTTACTGTGCTCGGTGATGCAGAGTTTTCCCGCCTGCTCTCAAAGGAGGTCTAGATCCATGTCCAAGTACATAGAAAGAAGGGAGCGGACATCATCAAATAGGGGTGGTGCTTATATTTGGCTCCAGTTTATCACTACTACAGTAGTGTGCAGGAGGAATGTCCAGATCCAGTCTGGCATTTGAGGATATTCTACAGAGGAGGAATCTGTGGCTAGAAGAATCCATCACAATCATCCTTTAGCAACCATGTGGTTCATAACTGAATATGAACAAAATACTGGAGAAATTAGCAAAGCACAAAATGATTACTGACATCAGAAAGGAGAAATGAACTAAACAAAGCTCACAGTAGCAAACAGATGCATGTTCATATTGTAATGCCTCCATTTATATGCTTTAAACAAGAATGGAAGTACAGGAAATAATCCACTGCACCTTAGATTGTGAAATTCAAGCCTCTTCTAATGGACTGACCACCATAGTGAAAGGGCTGTTTATACAGTATATTTGATTCCCAGGAAGTCATAACATTTGTTTGACAACAAAAAAGACACGTGTTCAAAATCCATTCTGGTATGCAGGATGTTAAAGTCCCACTGCCATTCTTTCTGCCTTGCGCTTCCAGGAGGACATTACCTCCAACATCCTGACGGATTTTGTCCATCAAATTTAGAGATGAGCGCTGGCCTAGCATGTTATCTTTGTACACTAAAAGGAACCACCATTTATGTAGAAACATTTGGTGGACATTGTCGGTTTGACATCTATTCACCAAACTTAACTTTTTTGGGGGTCTAGAAACAACCTCTCAAGGCAGGAGTTTGGTACAGAAAGTCAAACCCTAATGGATTCTTTCAGGGTCTGGGGTAATTTTTCCTTTTTCCTGTCCATTACTGCCACGTTTTTCCTACAGGTAACAGACAAGAAATTACTTTACACCATCCTCCCTAAATGGGGTGCACATTGTAATGCCCTTCCTCAGATGGCCCATACTTAATCACTCCATCTAATTTCTGGGACAGACTACCCTGTAGAGCAAACTCTAAATCAGGGCCTTGGTCAACGTAAAGTAGGTTGTCATTGGTTGTGTTCTCTACAGCATGAATGGAGTATGGGTACAAATCCTTCTGTAGAGACACCATGGTCACTCCCCTCTATACTCTAAGCTACCTTCCAACTGAGGACATCATAGTAAATGATTCCTAAAAGGCCTCTTCTGCCATCTTCCTCCCTTTTATGCTACCCGGTTGCCTACATCCTGGCCAATATTTCTGTCCTCATCTTCATCCTGTGGGCTAGTTGGCTTGGCTTCCCTGGATTGCGCCTCTGCTGTCACCGCCACCTTGGCAGCCCCTGCCGATTTGCAAGAAAGCAACGGCCTCCCGCAGGCAAGCAGTCACGTGGGCTGCCTGTGGGGCTGCCAGTGTCCGTGTCTGAGAAACAATGACCACAACTTGTGTTAGGATATTGTTTACATCACTGCACATACCAAATTAACGAACTGCCCTCTGTGACTTGGGGTTAACACTTGCTCATTTTACAAAAAAATCAAGCAAAAAAAACGGAATATTAAATTAACCACCTGACGAAAATCAGCAGATTAGTCGTACCAAGCTTCTATAAATTGCAAGTATGTTCGACTGAAATTCTTGTATTACAAAACGTGCTTAATTCCTGGCAGTAGAAACCTATTATATTAGGATCTGGTGATATTTTCTAGCGCTTCTTTGACCTTTTTGAAATAAAGCATTTTGTGAAGGTTATAATTTGGCCAGACAAGTAACAGAATTGTCCGTGACAGAGTGTACAGTTTGGTTCACTGTAACCCCGGGAGACAAAAGTCAAGAGTTTGCAAATAAAAGACCTTGGCTACAACTGAACATGAAGAAATATGGGAGTGTTTTCTACTATATAATTTCAATACAAATTATAACATTTCCAAAAAACAACTGCATATAAAACTCTAGGTCCTTTTAAAGCATAGCTTCATGATATAAATAAGCTCTTTGAGCACTGAACTATTTCCCAATTTTTCTTCTGCAGACTAACAGCTTGTAAAATCCAACAATATTTAAACCTCATGTACTGATTAAAAGTTTGTCAGTAAAGCAAAGCTCTTTTAGACACCTAATATTTCTGCTAAAGGAAGATTTAGAAAGCCAACAGCAAATTCTTTCTAGTATTTCGGGATATCACATAAAAAAGTAATTCTATGCGAAGTACTGGTTGACAGAAAGCATCACAAGTATGTAAATTTGTGCCTTGTTTTGAAAGCAATTAATGTCAACAGGCTGAAACCAATCGCGCATATAGCATATGCAATTTCCTCATAACTCAAAGAAGAAAACAGTGTTTTCTTGTACGTCAGTGAAGGATATATATCCATTATTAAAAAGATTTTCACATTAACACTGACTTCAAGTTTGGTGCAAAAATGAGCATATGTTGATATGTAACCTAGCTACAAAGCAACGGAGCTCTGCAGATAACGGAGTTTTTACAGTGGATGGTGTTATTAGACGTCCATCTTCAGTGAAAATAACTCAACACCGGGATGCGTTCCTGTAAATGTCACACAATACAATACATTTGTTGCACTTAATTGTCTACAAAGTTTAATCCTAATTGGAATTTACTTGAAAATGTTATGGCAAGCCTAGGAGGCTAACATTATGCAATCTCCTTCATTGCCACTACTCACAGCAGCTTCCTTAAATAATTTAGATCAGAATTCCAACTCAATAAAAACACAAAACCTTCAATCCTCATCCTTTTTTGCTGCTGCTCCTGCAAATAAGTACTGGTGTGAGAGTGTACTGTGGAGTGAATGTACTGGTAAGATATTATATTTTGGTTATTATACTTCTATATGTTTAAATAATCTTTGAGAGATAAAAACCAAGTGTATTTAATTACATTATTTTACTGATTTCTTATGTTACCTTTCGTCAACTATGGTTGGTTCATGGAGGTTTCTGTCTTATTAGGAAGTTTGCTAATTTACTTTTGTTGGTCAGGCTTTGTTAAAAAAAAAATAAGATGTATCTGTTTGATCTTTATGGTAGCGGTTGATGCGCATCTGTTCGGTTAGATTTTGAAAGCCAGCTCAAGCGGAGTAGGTCGGGTGTCAGATGCCTCACGCCACTAGTTGCTGGGCAGCTGATTGCGTTGTGACGCTCTTCTTGCATGAGAGCTGATTAGAGGCAGCGTGCAGATTCGCCGGGCCAGTAGCTGGATGACGTATTAGGGTGCACGCTGGGCCTCTACTGTGTTGTTGCTAGCAACTAAAAACAAATCGAACCGCGTACTGTGTCTTCAGCAAACGTAGAATTTATCGGGTTGTCTAGAGTTGCACATTTTAGATACAACTTGTCTTTTACAGTTTGACTGTGCAGACACTCTGTTTTTCTTTCAACATAACGATATATGACTACTATTGCTCAACATACATCGGTGAAAACAGCCACTGTGGCGACATCATAAAGCGGCCATTTTAGGAAGTTGAGCTACTTCTTATGAATTTCATCATATGTATGTCTTGACAGAGGGTGTGTTAGATTGTCAGTTACAGCTGACAGTTACTGGCAGTTTTTTCACCTTTGTGTAACCGGTATTCTTTTTTGGGGAGGAAACTTGGATATGGCATAGATAATTTTCCCTTACTGTAAGAGTTTGTTTAGTCAGATTCAGTTGGTTATTGGGTTTGGTTGAGCAGTTAAAAAAACTAGTAAGATGAGCGAGTTCAGGACTCAGTTTTAAACTGCAGGTGAGACTTCTCAATGGAGAAAAGAGGTAAAGTCGTGAGAAGGGGGAAACCTCTTTCAGTGGATCAAACTCATAATTGCTTTGGCAAAATAGGGTGACTGTGTTTACACAAGACAAGGTGCTATCGAGGACACACAAGGTGGGCAGTTCAAAGGCCCAGGATCTGAGGCATGAGGTATGAAGAAACGCTGTGCGCACAAGGTGGTTCAGTGTGATGAGTCTTCAGGGAGTGCTGGAGTTGAATTAAGCTGCTCATCAGCTTTCAATTCAGAAGAGTCAGACTATGGGGAGATTTCTAGGAAACAAGTTGATTAATGAGAAAATGAGAGAAAAGGACAAACATTTTAACAGATCCCACCGGAGATTCAATGTTCAGCCCTTTTTAATAAAGCATCCTTTATCTCTTTAATTGGTATGAGTGGAACATGTAGCTAATTATGTGCATTCTTGGATCAGGAACACGTTCCTAAAGAGGTTAGGGTAGGACTAAGATGTGAATGTCCTAGACCCTCTTTAGAAGATAAGCTCACAGTGACACCAGAGGTGGATGCAAACATCTTGGCTTTCTTAGGCAAAGAAGGCCGTGATTCTCGTAAGGTTCTTGATAAAGAATTTCTCATGTGCCAGGATAGACTTTTGGATGTTGTAGGTCCATTGACCAAAATTTTTGTTTTAGTAGAAGAGGCAAGTTAACAAAGAATCTTTGGACATTGATGAATTGCGTCAATGGGTTTAACGTGCTGGGAAACGCTAATATTGTGCTTTCTGTAGAGTGCAGGAAGAGTATATTATTAAAAATAGATCCCAAGTTAGTGGATCTTGCAAACAATGAAGCAGGAGCATCGGCAAAAAACTTGCTTTTTGATGATGATTTTATTAAATCTATGTCAGAATTTGTAGGGGCATATTCTTCGCTTCATAAGTCACAGCGTGACATAAGAAAAGTATTTAGTGATTGAGTTTTTGCCTGGGCCTGGAGAACAAGGGGTTGTTTTCTCGGCCGAGGAATGGGGATTTCGAGAGGTTCGTTTTCCCGTAGTTATGGACCCTCTCTAAGACAAGGATCATGGAGATCCTCCAGTTTTTATCCACAAAGACAGCGATCCAGAGGTTGAGATGGTAGTGGTGAACGACGGATTCAAGGATCAGGTAAGGTCAGACCTTACTTTTATTCCACTAAGGAAAGAAAGACAAGGGCATGAGGCCAGTAATAAATTTAAGAAATGATTAGGTGGTGTATCACCACTTCAAAATGGAGGGTATGCATATGTCGCAAGACATTGTTCAGTCGTGGGATTAGTTGACTTGTCTGGATTTGAAGGGTGCGCATTTGACGGTTCCGATTTGGGAACCGCATCAGAAGTATCTCAAATTCTGTTGGGGCGGAAGAATGCAGAAAATTGTTTGTCTTCCTTTCACTCTTTTGTCGGACCCATGGTGTTTTAGGAAGGTTCTGCATCCAGTGGTGTCTTTTTTTGAGGGAGGTGTCATATTGATCATTTATCTGAACAGTATTCTGATCATGGAACAAAGCGAGTCAAGACTGATGGAGTAATGGCTAATGACTGTACACTAGAGCATCTGGATTTTGTGGTCACAGGGAGAAATCCAGTTTAGATCCAAACAGGAAACCTAGCCCCTCATTATGAGTTTGGTGGGCGGAACCGGCCGCCCGCCAAACTCCCACGGTGGGGTTACCACCAGTGAGGTCTCCATCCCGTGGCCCCTATTAAGAGTTTCCTGCTGGGTCAGGAAAAAACTGAGTTTCCGCTTGCTGGCCCAGGGGGAAACAGCCCACAACATTGACGCCAGCTCATAATTGAGCCGGCAGCAATGTTGCGGTGCATAGGGTGCACCAGCACCAGTCATGCTTTTCGCTGTCTGCAAAGTGGAGAAGTGCCGGTGCTGGCGGTCCAACCGTGGCGCAACTGCCACAGTCGTAATTGTGGATGTCGGACCATCACATTGGCGGCGCCCCGACCGCCACCGCGGCCCTGGAAGTCTTAAGACCACCAGGGTCATAAGGAGGGGCTTAGTTTTTAGGTTTTGTGATGAATATGGTGCTTAAACTTTCCAGAGAAAAGGTGAAAAGGATAAGGAAAGAGAATTGAAGAGTTTTGCAACAGACTCAGATTTAAGGATGTTAGCGCAAGTGGTTGGTCTCCTGTCTTCCAGGATCCAGGCCATTTTCCCCAAGACCTCTGAATTACCAGGCCTTGCAGAAGTTGAAAGGAATGCACCAGAGGCTTGGGTTGAGATATTCGGAGGTTGTTCTCTCGCAGGATGCAGAGTGGAACTCAATTGATGGTTAAGGACCTTGGAGGCTTGGAATGAGAGAGCAATTTTGGGAGAAACTCCAGATTTTATAATATAATTGGATGCAAGCTTAGGTGGCTGGGGTGCCTGATGTTGTGCGGTTTCAACGAGAGGCGCTGGTTGGAGGAGAAGATGATGATGATGCACATAAATTGTCTGGAATTGGTGGAGGGGTCTTTTGCCATAAAGAGTTTTCGAAAGGACAAGGTAAAGTGGACAATGTGAGTTGTACGTTTTGTGAACAAACCTGGAGGTCTGAAATTGAAGGATTTGGCAGACCTAACAAAGGTTTTCTGGGAATTTTGCTTGACAAGTGGGGTTCGTGTTCAAGCAGAACATTTTCCAGGTGTGAGCAATGTGGAGGCAGATTGGTTTTCAGTGAATCTAAGAGATGCAAGCAATTGGAAGTTGAACAGGTCAATTGTTTGTTCAGGTTAAGAAAATATGGGGATCCATCGGAGTGGCTCTGTTTACGAACTGACTGAATGTTCAGCTGGACAGGCTTTTCAGCTGGCATCCGGAGTCAGCAGGTGTAGATGCATTTTGTCAAGTATGGAAAGGCCATAGACCTTATGTGTTCCCTCCATTCTCGAAGATTGCTGTAGTGACCATGATGGTATGCAAATGGAAGGAGACAGTTGTAGTAATTATACCTCTTTGGATGGCTCAGGTTTGGTTTCCTGTTGTTGGACTTTTTGCCTATGCAGGGTCATCCCCAATCTTTTTGCCTGCTGCCTCCTATTTCTTCTGACCTGTTGCTGTTGGTTTTTTAACTCTGAGCACTTTACCATTGCTAACCAGTGCTAAAGTGCATATGCTCTCTGTGTAAATTGTATTGTTGATTGGTTTATCCATGATTGGCATATTTGATTTACTATTAAGTCCCTAGTAAAGTGCACTAGAGGTGCCAGGGCCTGTAAATCAAATGCTACTAGTGGGCCTGCAGCACTGGTTGTGCCACCCACATAAGTAGGTCTGTAATCATGTCTCAGACCTGCTATTGCAGTGTCTGTGTGTGCAGTTTTAACTGTAAATTCGACTTGGCAAGTGTACCCACCTGCCAGGCCTAAACCTTCCATTTTCTTACATGTCAGACTCCCCTAAGGTAGGCCGTAGGTAGCCCCAAGGGCAGGGTGCAGTGTATGGTTAAGGTAGGACATATAGTAATGTGTTTTATATGTCCTGACAGTGAAATGTTGCTAAATTCGTTTTTCACTGTTGCAAAGCCTGTCCCTCTCATAGGTTAACATGGGGGCTACCTTTAAATCTGCTTAAAGTGTAGATTCCCTTTGGGAGCGGATGGACATGTGGAGTTTGGGGTCTCTGAGCTCACAATTTAAAAATACATCTTTTAGTAAAGTTGATTTTAAAATTGTGTGTTTGAAAATGCCACTTTTAGAAAGTGAGCATTTTCTTGCCTATACCATTTCTGTGACACTGCCTGTTTGTGGATTTCCTGTCTGGGTCAGTTTGACAGTTGGGCTGGTTGCACCTCACACTAGACAGTGACAAAAAAGGGAGCTGGGGTGTAGCCTGCATATCATGATGAGCCATCTGTGCTAGGAAGGAGGGGAGGAGTGGTCACTCGCATCTGAAAGGGCTGTGCCTGCCCTCACACAATGCAGTCTCCAACCTCCTGGTGAGTGTCTGGGGCCTAGCCTGGGCAAGGCAGGATTTCACATTCAAAAGACACTTTACTTTGAAGTAGGCCTTTTTCGTGGAAAAACAACGCAAGACCTGCCTGGACCCGAGAGCGCTGACCGGATCGACGCATCGCTCTCCTGCGGAGAGAAGAAACGACGCACCCGACCCGGCAAAAGGAGAAACGACACAAGGTCCCGCTCGTGAGTGGAATCAAGGCTTCGCAAGCCTTTTTGACGCGCGCTCGCCCGTGCGGGGTTATTTTTGACGCACCCAAGGTACTTTTTCACGCTAACAGCGTTAGTGTGTGTTTCAAACTACTTAAAGACTTTTTGCATTTTTATTGATAACTTGACTTGTGTATTGTGAATTTTTGTCATTTTGGTCTTGTTTTGTTTAGGTAAATATTTCCTATTTTTCTAAACTGGTGGTGTGTCATTTTGCAGTGTTTTCATTAAGTTACTGTGTGTGTTGGTACAAATACTTTATATCTAGCACTCTGAAGTTAAGCCTACTGCTCTGCCAAGCTACCAAGGGAGTAAGCAGGGGTTAGCTGAGAGTGATTCTCTTTTACCCTGACTAGAGTGAGGGTCCTTGCTTGAACAGGGGGGTAACCTGACTGTCAACCAAAGACCCTATTTCTAACACCTGTTCTATTGGAAATGTCAGTTGACTTTCCACTTCTATTGCCAAGGTTTCCAGAACTCATGCAGGGTCCAGCAGGCGAACGTCATGATTTACTACTGTCAGATCAACTGACTTTGTTGGCTTGGAAAATTTGAAGAGAGTATAGGAGGTGCGAGGCCTATCACAACAGGCTTCAGAACCTAATGATTCCTGGGCTCAGTAACAAGGAAAATGTATACTTTAGTATAGCAGAAATGGGTTTGTTGGTGCATGGAGAGGGACTTTGATACAGTTTCAGTGTCTTCAGTACAAGAGATATGAGGACGGATTATCATATAGGACAGCGAATGTATATAGATCAGCAATTGCTGCAGGTCATGAATTAGTCAATGGTCTTTCAATGGGTCAGGATGTTATGGTGAGAAGGTTGATGAGAAGTATTCAAATTGCTAGGTATAATTCTGTTAGGGATGTGTCAAATGTTCTGGATTTGCAGGGCAGCTGGGAATCAAATGAGTTGCTAACTTTAAAGCATTTATCTATGAAATTAACTGCATTGCTGTGTTTGATTTCATTTAGGAGGGTATCTGATGTAAGAACACTTGATATTACAAGCAGGATTTATTTCCCTGAAGGGTGTCTGTTTCTATTGGTCAAAAGAAATCTGTTTCTATTTTCTACCCTATTTTCAATGAAAAAGTTAATCTTTGTGAGGTTATATGTGTGAAGGAGTTTGAGAAGAGAACAGTCAGACCTCTAGGTGTAAATCAGTTACTTATTCTTTTAGGCCGTGTCTTCACCTACGCTTGCTAGATGGGTGAGAAATGTGGTGCGTAAAGCAGGTGTGGATATAAGTATGTTTGGAACACATCCTGTGAGAGGTGCAGCTGCATCAAGAGTTTATAAAGGGACGTTTGTTGCAGGATGTCTTGAAATGTGCAGATTGCTCAAACAATGTAATTTATTAAAGATTTTATTTTAATCCAATTGAGAATATGGCAAGTTGTTTGTTAGAGAAGCTTTAAACTTGCATAATGTTAGCCTCTGGGTCTTGCCATAAAATGTAGATTTTCCACAGCCTGGTGGGCAGGAAATCTGGATTTTATGCAAGACACGGAGGCTAATATTATCCCATCCCTGGATCAATTTCTTCTCTGTTTAATATGTAGCTCGTGGTCAAGCATAAAGGACAGAGGAGTTTGCTAAGAAGATGTGAAGCCTCAGTCTTCCAGACAATACACATGGATTTCTTTGGAAGTTGAATATATCCCAGTTTACAGACTTCTTTAGAGCTGATTGTTAATGTCAGTTGCAGTCGTGAAAAAAGAAGGATGAGGATTGAAGGTTCTGTGTTTTTATTGAGTTGGGATTCTGATGTTCTAATTTCTTTAAAGGAGCTGCTGTGAGTAGTGGCAATAATGGAGACTGCATAATATTAGTCTCAGTGTCTTTAATAAAATCCAGATTGACTTCCTACCAGGCTGTGGAAAATCTAGATTTTCTATCCAAAAACTTCCTTTGCAACTAGAGAAAATTATCTAGTGTGTTGGATTTTAAATGCAATAATTAAATCTTATAAATGTTCTGTACAAAACTGTTTACATTCTAGAAAAAAATCAGATGTATCATACCAGTTATGTCATGCTGCTTGAAAGATTCACTGTAGATTTGATACTGGTTTGGACAATGTTTTTTCAGCCACTTGCAGACATCCTGCTGTGTCCACAGAGCCACCGGTTTTGTAAGTTTCACGACGTTTGGCTAGACAACAAAAGGGTAAAAACTGATTTAGTATACATATTTCAGTAGTTCAATACATGCATAATGGTTTAATATTTTTATTGCTGGTTAGGAAATGAGCACATTTGCACTCCATCCTAATTTCTATTTTTATGAGTATCTCACTCCACAAACCAACTCTCTTCCCTTTGACAAGTAATTATAGTTGTTTTCTTCCCGCCTTCACCATGAGCGTCAAATGACTCTTCTTCGCCCTTAATTCTTTTATCCACATATTATGATTTATTTAGTGACCCCAGTATCCACTTGTTTGTTTCTATTGTAATTATTTATTTAACTTTGGCAATAGCTGCTTGTATATGGGGTGATGTGCTCATCATTACTGTTCCCTCCCACTGTATATCAGGAATTCATCACCCTGCTGCATCTCTAAAGGAGCATCCATGTTTTTACAATGAGGTAGGTTTTACCTTAAAAATCAAGAACTCAACTGGGGAAATTAACATGACAATTGTCCAAGTGACCTCTACCCATATGATCTATTGAAAAAGCATGTGTTATCGTTGTCTACACTGAGTGGTGAGATCATCTATCCCCTAAGGGAAAAAAAAACACCAGAGTGCCTTGAAAATCAACAAGAGGCATCCTAAATAAATCAACCTTGGATGTCTCTGACTAGGCCAGCTAAGATCTTGAAAAAGCTGGTAGTAGCCGACCTCTCCCACCATATTGAAATTACTTTTCTTCAGTGATGTATAGACCATTGCTGAATTACAGAGAGCAAGTGCTAAACTTAATTGACAAGGTACAAATTGCTCTTCTCTCCCTATTTGATCTATTTGCCTGTTTTGATACCATCGATTATAACATTCCAATTGGCTGTTAGTCAAAATGGCATGTCACTGAAAATCCATTTGCATAGTTGAACAACTTCCTTATGATCTGATCCACAGAGATATAGCCCCTTACCTAAACCCGAAAAGATTAAACTATGTTTAAATATTATCACCTTATGCAGAAAAATGAAGTTTGATTACAAAGTTTCAATTAAATTTACTTTCAATTATTGAAAAAAATCAAGTACTTGTGTGAGATAAATCTAGATTAACATTGTCTACCACCTGCTCATGTGGCCAAGAGCTGCAAGAAATTACTGCATAGATTGTTTTTTTCACTTGATATTAGACAATTAGAAAACATAATTGAATTGATTCTTAAGGAGAATGTCACTGATACAATAGAACTTATCTTTTTATTAACAATATATGCAGATATTAACATGTGCAGACTAGCTAATTATTGTAATGAGAGCACTAAGGTTATTATCAATGAATATTAACCTAATCTAGAGAGCACTATGTAAAATAAATAAGTTTAAAGCATACCTCAATTCATCCAGGTGCAAATGTTTGAAAATTATATGTGGAAGTTGGAGGTAGGGCTACTGGGCCGAAGAAACTATAGAACTGTATGTCCAAATAGTTTTACTGAGTGTGATAGAGGTTTATATATTCCACTGATGAATGTATTGCATATTTGTATTAAACGGAGATTGTGTTAACATTACGATTATAACTATTGCATAGATGCACTTGAATCTTGAATGTTTATTGTTGCATTATATTATGCTTTTGAACCAAAACAAGCATGAAATGAATAACATTCACAAAATTGAAGTTTTGTGAATAACTAGTAACAGCTTCTCTGGTAAGCTCTGGGGTGTCACATGATTATAGCAGGTCTGGTTCTTTTTAAAATCTAGTCACCGCCAGTGCTAGAGTTGGTGTATGACTAATTTGCTGTGAACTTAGATGACCTAAACAGACAACTGGATATGATTTACATTTAGACAAGATAACATTGGTTGACATTTAACACCAATAAGAGCAAACTGATGCTGGTGTGCTCATGCCATTTAGCCAATAAACTTGAGGCAACGTGAATACCTTCTCTGTTGCAGGTACAGAGCTTCATAAAGCCAAAAAGAAAAGGTAAAAATTATGGTGTTTCTATTTGATTCTTCTCTTTTCTCCTAGGCCCACATAAATACTGTCATTTAAAAGCAAAGTTTTTAAATCTATTTGCTGGATAAACTGTGCCTCTACCTTGACATACCATTAAGAAGGACCTACGATAAGGAGACACACCAGGCTCAAATCCAGCATCACTCTTGATAGCAGTCAGGGATAAGTCACTGTTGGTTCCAAATTAAGTAATGACATCTATCTTTGGCTTAGGGCAGGCATCTGAAGTCACACAATTTAAAAAGCATCTTAATACCCATAGTTTTCCAGATCGTACGATAGCCTGGACTGAAGACCCAGAGGTCTTTTGGGCACAAGCTAAATGCCCCTTCATCTTAGGCCCTGAACTTAGGTATACATTGCTTGGAAATTGCTAAGCATTCTTTGACTTTTACAGTAAGTTTTAACACATTGTCTTCAAGTGCTTTTATTGTAATTGTTTGTTTGACTAGACATAGTGCCACTGAGCCAAACTCAACACATAGGTTAATTTTAATAATATCTTTGTCACACAATGTCTCACACACACAAGCTAGTTTATAAATGGAGTAGGACTACAATAGTCCACATTTCTAATATTGAATTATAAAAAAAAAAAGTAAGTCAGAGTGAACCCTCATAACCTGGATGTTTCAATGGAACTGACTTTGATACAATGATCAGAATAATCCAATATAAAAAGAAGACAACAATGTAGGTAAGACTAAAGCAAGCAATAATTCAAATATATGAACTGTTACTTTACAGGGCTTAAGCATCACAAATAAAGTGCAGTTATGGTTTGCATCACATGCAAAACAGTAGCGTGGAACAGGATCAAATATGAAACAGTTTTGTTATGTATCAAATGTTATGTATGCCCCAAAAACGTTTCTGACCAGCACTACCATTAAGGTAAATTGATTTGTTGGATAGTATTGACCTAACACACCTATTGCCACCCACCTTGACATTTATTGTTACTTTTCCTCCCAAACCCTGAAAGCATAACCATCCTACAATTAAGTCTAAACACCCCATTTGGACTAAAGCATGGTAACCTTTGAAGAAATTCTCCATATACTATTGAATCGCTCAGCATTAACAAATGCTTAAAGCTTCAATTCCAATAGGTTTGGCCATTGGTAAAGAAAAGCTTTAGACAAAATAACTCCGCAAAACAGATATTCATCAACATGCAAACTGCTAATTTTTACATACCAAAGCTTTCATTTCAAAGTATTTTTGATTTATGTACACATATTAACTAAATTTCAATTGAAGCCCCTTTTAAATCACAACTTGTAACCTCTAAGGTTGTATGTGGACATGTACATTCATATATGTGAAATAGCTTAGTAAAATGTAAAAGGTAAAGCACTCATATTACTGCCTGCCCAAAACAAATTACAATAGGTCAAGATAGTTTACCAATTCTGTGGCATGTCAAAACAGACCAATGGGTCATACCAACTCTTTCTAAGACTTGATGACTGCAGTTTTATTTTTTACATAAAACAAAGTAATTGATAAGTATTTAAACTGGAATTAAGATTTGATCATTACTTGTGTAGTCACTATTCAAAGATAATTTCCAAGTAAATCTACTTTTTTTAAATTGCTAATTACGTAGACATATATGTTGAGCTAATCAACCCTGAGGGGGAATGGCTAGTGTTATGCCTAAGCTCAGATGTAAGCTTTCTTAACAAATGGCATTTAGAGAGGCTATATCTACTACCATTACCTTAGTGGCAGCGATGTCTTAGACACAGGTTTACTGGCACCTATGATACACTTAGCAGTGCAAAGGTGCCATTTAATTGCTGTAATGATAGATATAATTGTCCAGTGTTAAGATTTGTAAACATTTACGCACACAATTTTAAACTACAGAAACCCCACATTTACAGTAGATTTTCTGCAGTCGTAAGCGGGTATTCCCAGCCCAGGGGAAGCAGAGTGGACATTTCAAATGAAGTGAGCATGCAAAAGTGGAAACTTTGTGAGTATTCACCTATATTCCCAAAGACGTTCTCACCCATTTGGAATACATATATTGCTCCAGTAAATGAGCAATTGTACTGCCAAAACATCTGCATATTTGTTTCAAGATGTAGAGATAGGAATTTTTCTATCTACATGAAAATATGTTTTCCAGATAGCAAAGAGGATGAAGAGAAATGAGGATGCTTCTGCATCTTTACTTAGACCTTAAACTGGCTGTTCATCTGTCAGTTGAATACATTACATTTTAGGATTACAAAATGTGCACAGAACTCGACAATACCAGTAGACTCTAGGCTGTACACAAGGGGATATTAGTGAATCTAAAAACAGTATTAACTTTATGAAACTTTAAATTTTCAACCCTTAAGTTGTAAATGTACCTCTTACATTGTGAACTGGCACCTTACGTTTCAGAAACACTGAATTGTGTAATTTGATTGGAATTTAATAGTTTTATATTCATTGGGTTATTGTCAAACAGACTGAATAACCCATCTGCGTTAATGGCTTCACTATAGAAAGAACTTGGAAACTAAGGGCCAGATGTAGGTAGGTTTCATATTGCGACTTGCAATTTGCGAGTCATAGCGACTCGCAAATTGCAACTCGCTATATGAAAAGCAGTAAGGTGTCTCAGACACCTTCTGCGACTCACTATGGGGTCGCAAAGATCCACCTCATGAATATTTATGAGGTGGGTCGCAGTTTGCGACCCCATAGCGAGTCTAGGCACTCACAGGGATGGTGGCCTGCTGGAGACAGCAGACCACCATGTCCGTGACTGCTTTTTTTAATAAAGCTGTTTTTTTTTTTTTTGCAGCCCGTTTTCCTTAAATACCGAAACCATTTAGTATTTTTGTGGGCATTCACATGGGTCACATGGGGACCCCTTCCCTTTTGCGAATGAGTTACCATCCACTTCAAGTAGATGGTAACTGCGAGTTGGTTTGCGACCGCTGACGCGGTCTCAAAGCAACTCTGCATCCTGATGCGGTCGCAAATAGGAAGGGAACATCCCTTCCTAAATGCGAGTCGGAATCACATTTTGCGAGTCGGTACCGACTCGCAAAATGTGATTCTGCATCGCGTAAGGTTTTTGCGCCTCAAGAACAGCATTTTTCGCCGTTTGCGAGGCGCAAAAGGCTTACTACATCTGGCCCAAAGTTCCTTATTACCATAGGTCTTGTGTCTTGTAATAGAACACTGGCTTTGGACACTAAATGCTAAATGTATGTATAAAATTGGATGTCTATTGCATACAATCTCTAGGAAATCAAATACATTGATTCACACACACACAATATGCACTGTACACTTTTTAAATTATATAATTTTATCATTGTTGATTTTCTGCAGCAGTGTAACTGTAATTTAAATTAGATTAAAAAAAATTCAGTGTTCCTTTGACATTCATGTAATTATATTTAGGAGTTGTCTTACATTAGACAACTTATAATAAGAATTACTTGCTTACTTTGCTAACTGGCTTCAATGATCATTTTGGAATCTAACACAGGATAAAGGCAAAGATAATGATCTGATTCATCAAGTAAAACAGCTGCAGGTCCACGCATCATAGGTTTCCTCCCATGACTCATATGGGCATCTGTTTTTTCCCTGATCTGCAACCATCTCCAGTAGTATGCATTGCAATCTTTGTAAGGGCTTATTCCTTCTTGAGTCCACTTACACAAGTCAATTGTGTAAGGGAGCACAATCTGTGGGTGTAAGCTTTGTAGAACAATGCTGCCCTATAAAATATTTTCCTAGACAGATACAATACTGCTGTCTAAAACACTTTCCCGCACCTGAAATGCACTCAAGTCAATTGTTTGTAACATTAAATTAAAGCACATGCACATCTCAGGTAAAGCCAAGCAAATTCTTTGCGTATTCACAGAAAGTGCAGACTTAGGGGGTGTTTCAAGAATTTTCCATGCCATCATTGACATTCACTTATCCATCACTTTTTCAACCCTTTATCTAAATACATGGATTAGTAAAATTTGTCATCAATGTCAGTTTTACTGAGTCGTATGTGTAATTTGCAGCTGAAAACATCTGCAAATGAAGGTTCTGTGAATTATTTGTGATCTCACCCTCAAAGTGCGACATGGGTGGAAGAAGGGTAAGGAAGGTTCAGCAGGAGAAAGATGAGTGAAAGAAAGCATATTTTAATAGCACTGAGGGAATTCTGTTTTGCTTAATTGCTTTCATCAGTCTTTAATTATGGTGAGAAATCCACCTGATAATCAATGACAATTCATCTGCAAATACGTAAAGAACAAACACAAATAACACTTTTTTAAATGTATTTTAATAGGGAGAACTCCAAGGTAGTATTTGGTAAAGCTGCAAATTCCTAGACTTCATAAAAAGCCAACCTTTAGTTTTAGATGTACATCAGACACACGGTGAGCATCCATTGAGTGATACAATTCATCCATCAAGAGAACTACAGAAACTTCAACAAGCACTTACTCTGTCTCCCCTTGACGGAAACAATTCTCTCATGAATGGCATTCAACAGACTGATCTGATGCGTTTAAAGAGTGTACTGTACACTGAGGCGCAACAGTTGAAGAACTCCAGGGGTCTGGTAAAAATACATTTAAAGTCACAGATCTTAACTGGTTACCTTAGCCTGCCTGTATTGCATTGGAGGCCTACTGCAGCACCCAAAAGCAGTCATCAGTGGCAATCAACCATACATAGATTAAATTGTCCGCAGAGCTGCACCCGACCTGCAGCAGTCTCATTACCAGACAAGAGTTCGGGATGTGCAGAAAGAAGGCTTCTCCTGCTTAGAATATAAGATGTGGAATTCCATGACAACAGATACAGCTAAGTGCTCTCTCCCTCTTCCTAGACAGAAAACAACGTAAGATCCTACTTTTCAAGTAAAATCTCACCAATAGGTAATCCAAAGGTCGAAGAAGCAAATTGGTTGCACCCCTGCCTGCCTCCCATGTGCTCCTCTGGTATATATATATCTCCAATAGTTGCCCTGCATCCTTTTGATAGCAGTCAAATGTCCCCGTTACTCCTCATTTAGTCATGGTTAATGCACATTTAACAATCCCGATTCTGTATGTAACGCAAATTTGAAATTCGGAGAAACTCGTGTAGAGAGACTAGTTAACTGTTCACAGGTCCCCAGCTAACTACACAGGATGGGTAACTGACGAACCCATAGGGCTTAGAACACAAATGCGGATTGCAACGGCTAACTTTGAGGAATATATTAATTCAATTACCCCTAAACTATCTGCGCATTTATTCACATTTAAAAGAATGTTTTTCTTTATTTAAAAGCACAAGATATGATGCTCGTTGCCAGCCCTTAGACCCACCCATGCATATGGTTTCACAGAAATAATCCAGATTTTCATTTCATGTGTGTACATGCTCCTCTTGAAGATTTCTTTCTTTCTCAACAAGCCTTTCAGCAGATGGTTAAGTGGATGTGTTAATTTGTCATTTAACCTTGTTTGTCTTTATCTGCCAAGGCAAAAACATTTACATTTTTATTGTGGTAGCAGTTAACAGCACAATTTAGGCAATTGAACCAGCTAAATGAAACGCAAACCAAACTGCAAATCAAAGTCCACACATCATTCATTTGTTGGTTTTCTAAGCCTGGGTTTGAATAAAAGTGCAGAATATTATGTAGCGGATTTTCATAATTGTAGAGATAACTGTATTGGAATGTTTTATGGAATTCGAGCCACTGCATATTCAAATTAAACTGAGTTTATTAGCCTTGAATGTTCTCATTTCTAACACAGTATTAGCCGGTATTATCATTCACTTATTGAGTATTCTTAACTACTTGTACACCGAAATGTTTTTGCTATTTTTTTGCATTTGTGTAGCACACTGTGTCAGTAGTTTAACATTCCAACATTTTGTTCATTTTCAAGATTGTAACTGCACTGAAAATTGAAGATTCTGTACTAGGATGCTAATCCCTACCCAGAATAATTTTTATCTGCTTGAGTAAAATACAGTGCATCAGTAACAATTACTTTCCCTTGATTTTGGCTAACCTTCAGAATAACAAAATTAATGCATGTTCGATGACTCCGATTACAAGTTGGCCATCAAATCCTTACACGTGCGGTAACCCCCTTAACTGCATATATAAAACTACATTCCCTAGATACTATTCGGCAGGACTAAAGTAGCCAAATGTATCAGAGTGACCACATTTATTAAGGAAAAATGTAGGGTAAATAGTGCAACTTGTGAATTTTAGTGTGGCTAGTACGCAAATACATAGGTTACTTCTCATTGCTGGGGAAAGCCTTGTAAGTAGTGGTATTTATCTCACTAGATGAAATCCGACTCAACGGAATCAAATTTTAGCAGGTGTGATAACTATCTCACCATTTCCTGGCCTACTCCTAAAGATGTCCTAGGAAAGTTATTTTCACTTCATTGATGGGGCTATAAAAGATTAGTGTAAACGTTTATTTGTTAAATGAACTAAAAAAATGTAGTTCATAAACAGAGATTTCCTGGAAATGGTGTATAATTTTGTGGTGTTGAGTGTATAGTGACATTCCATTAAGGCTTCCCACTCCTCACTTGCTTCGGTGCACTAATCCTTCTGTTGCTTCCACACTGGTGTTGCTGCAGCTACAACCATCTGCTGAAGAACTGTTCCTGTTGCGCAAAATTGCGGCTTCCCGCATAGAGGATGAGGCCTGCAGTCAAGTCTGGATTAAAGAATTTATGCTTATAGTCTAGAACAAGGTCAAAATCTACTGCATGGTCTTCAATTACAATAAAATATTGTTGGAGGACAAGCATTCCAGCTTCGTCTGCAAAACCCATAGCAGCGTACACAATAATATATCATTATACTCAGCTGCCGAGGGCTATACTAGTTGTTAAATGCCCTGAACCAGAGCTATAGGCTTCAGCTGTAGGCGAGGGCCTATAATGAGGGGACAGGGCCTTTAATAACCAGTATAGTTCCAAATCTATCCCATGATCTTCAAATGCAATGAAGTATTGTTGGAGGTCGAGCATTCCAGCTTCACCTGCAAAAACCCATAGCAATGTAAACAATAATACATCACTATAACCAGCCACCAAGGGCCATACACTAGTTGCTAAATGCCCTAAACCAGAGATATAAGCTCAAGTCGCAGACAGGGGCCTATAACAAGGGACAGGACCTTTAATAAACAGTGTAGTTCAGGGCAAACGCTCTCGAAAGCTATTAGAACATTCCATCCAACTAGGTAGAATGTTTTCAAATTAAAAGGGAGAAAGAGACAAACACTAGAATATTGGCGCGTACTGCCTATACCAGCCATTACTGGCCCTCAGCCACTTTACTGTCTTTAAATGAGCTCCCAGCATTCCAATATTCTAATATTTCAAAGTATGTGGATGAATTTTCATCATATTGTAATTGTAGATGTATTTCTATAACTCTTACTACCCCTGACAAGGCATTGAAGGGCTTTTCAGCGAGTAGAACGCTACTCTGGAACCCGTGGTGGATCAGTATAGGGAAATATGAGATGTCAATTTGAGCTGTGGACATTCAAGTCTGTTCGTTGGATTGAATAGGATAATGGGGGGGATAGAAGAGGGAAGAGTAAAAAAAATAAATATTTGGGAGATCCTGGTAGTAAAATGAGGTTTGGGATGATATATTGAAACAGGTAATGGATTTGAAAGCAGTGAATTAGAGAGAGTTGCAGTTTTTTTTTTTTGTTTCTTCTCTACAGTGGGCGTAACGTAATACATGTATAGAAACATAAGTACATAAGAAGGTATGCATGTATAAGGAAAATAATAAAGAAATATAAATTTGTATATATAAAGTCCCATATTTACATGTATGGATAAATACTTAGAAAATTCTGACTTTCAAGTGTTGCTGTATATAAAGCTAATGTATTTATTTATTATTATGTTTTATTTTTCTTAATTTTATGTTTATTTATATTAACTTTAATTTTAAATTTTCCCAGTATTTCAGTAGTGAAGCACTTATAGGTCCAATTGTTATGATCACATGTACACATTATGACAGATAAAATAAAACACAGACCCATAAGCATATAATCAAATAATCTACATGTAAACTATGCGGTGACCTATGATTATTAAGCAGAAATTAATATACATATTTCACCCATAAGTAATATATACATATGCTAAGCAGACTTAAAAGAATATCTATATATTTTGAAACCATAAGTAATATTTATATTTGTACATATCTAGATGCACACATAATCAAATTAAACATGTTGACATCCAAGAGTATCTGCTGTACGTTTGTGTTTTGAGTATGCTGATCATGTAGGAAAGAACCAAAAGCTCTTGGGTAGTCTTCTGATGATATCAGTTATCCTTGGATATTATGTTTAAGGGTAATGAATTTGGTAGTTTGGTTGCTTGAACAGAGAAAGATGTACTCCCCATGTTTTTTTCTTGTTTGTTGTGGTTTTGAGGCAAGATGCCAATCTGGAGAGAGGAGGTTCCTTTGTTGTATGTATTTGGTCATTTTATTCCTGATGAAAAATTGAACTGTTCCATGGATTGCTTTGTGAGTGATAAATACTACGAAGGCACCATTCATATGGTGAACATCACTAAACAGAAGACAACAATTTGGCAATACCAAAAGACCTAATTCAGCCCTTTTTGTTATGTTAAGTTGGTAGTAGTTTTATAGCAAGGGTTATTGCAGGGTATCCTGGTGCTCCCGGAAAAAATAGGTACGAAATAAGTAGACAGACACTAATGCACAAAAAATAGATGTCATTCATTATTCATCATTTGATAACAACCAGGTCTTAAGTACTCTCCTGGAGAAGTAATAATCAACAATCCTGTGAAGGAATAAAGGCAGAGAATTCAATTTTTTAGTGTCCATTGGAAGGAACGCCTGCCTACACTTGATACTTGACACAGACTGTGTGGAAGATCTGAGTTCTCGTATGGGTCAGTGATTAGAAATGTTTCTGCATAAGAAGATTTGCCTAGATTTTTGCATTATCAGGTGACCAAGGAACAATATTTAAAAAAGAATAAATTTTTGAATGGATAACCAATGAAGGAGATTAAGTGGAATAACGAAACTTAAGCCCCCCCCTGCATAGTACATGGAGGCCCCCCCCCCAACTTAGTCAGAAAATCTCAGGCCAATTTGGCCGGGAGGGTTTTTAGTAGTGTGCAGGCAAGTTTATTTCCATTTCATTTTACCAGCATTTGGCTTTTGGCCTTGCCGGAGAAGCTTCTTAGCTTCGGGACATTTGTTGCTCCAGCGTCATGGCAACAGGCCACGACGCTGAAGCTTTGAGGGCCGCGCTTCGCGTTATCGGCGAAGCCGGCCGAGCCAACCTCTTCAGGCCTGGTGTACTCGACCAGGCCTGGGTCGGCATGGTGAGGCCGACACGCAGTGCGTCGGGCCGGGTAGCGGAAGTGATAGCTGCGTGTACTTCGCCTGAAAAGCCCAAAAAAGCAGCGTGGGTGGGCTCGAGGTGTGTCCACCCCTCCTCATAATATAGGCGAGGCTGGACCTGGGCAGGGGGAAGGGGAAGCAGTGGAGGACGTAGGGCCAGAGGAGCTAGTGGAGGAGGCCCCTGGGGACTGCCAGGAGCAGATACCTGCTGATGGGCCTGGAATGGCTGATGAGCAGGGAGAACAGGTTTTGCCTGGGCCCAGCATTGAGTTGGCCCCTTTAGATCTTTCTACCACCTAGCGGTGGTGCAGCAATAGCGAAGGGCCCTGGGCCCCCAATGAAAAAGAAGGATAAGAGTGCGAGTAAGTCAAGGGGTGGGCCTGTCAAGGCCAGGGAAGGAAGTGGGCAGGTCTAGAAGGCCGGGGGCAGTGATGGAGGGGTGACAGCCAGGATGGAGTTGAAGGGACAGGCAGGACAGGTTGGATTTGGTTGAGGCATGGGACCTGGAGGCCAAGATGCAGGAACAGCGCCGCATTGTTGCAGAGACAGAAGAGAGGTGGGCCCAGCTGTGTAGGGACAGGGATGGGGCAGGGGCATGAGGCAGGCAGCTAAAGAGAGCAGCTGAAGGTTCGGAAGAGATGGGACCCCCGCCTCCTGAATCTGGACCAGGTAGTTGGGTTTGGGTTCCGCAGGTAGAGGTTGGGAGGGGTCAGGAGGCTTGTGCGGCCGGAGGTTTGATCGGCACGGTGAGCTCCAGTGGCGCACACGGCCACGTTGGGCGCGGAAGGACAATGCCAGGGTATGAGACTGGCAGAAAGAAGGTGATGCCAACGGGGCGCAACACGCCTCAGCACGTTGGTCTGAAGCACTAGAGGGGTCTTCGGTGGCCTTCTCTAAACGGCTGTTTCGGGGTCAACGCAGAGATGGTGTGCGCCATGAGGGCCTGAAAGAAGACTCGTCAAATAATTTGCGGATGAGTGGTGGTGTTGACAGCAGGTGTGAGATGGACGAGGAGGATGTGGTGGAGCTTGATTATAAGGAGGATATGGATGAGTGGGAGGACGGGGAGATTCGTGAAGCAGAGGTGAGCAGTGGTGAAGGGAGGGGGCGAAGGAGCAGGAGCGGCGCAACCCCTTCTTCTATTTCTATTTAGCAGGATCACGTGTCTGTTAGCGGGCCACAGGAGGTGCGGCACGGTCTGGCACGTAGTCCCAGGTCAAAGAAAGTTGCACGGCCTTTAGGGGCACAAGGCAGAGGTAAAGGGCAATGGTAGTCGGTCTGGGGGGACAGTTCTGGTTTCAGTGGGACATGTACACGTAAGTCTATAGGGGTAGGTGATTTTTCAGTTCATGATGCAAATGCGGAAGGGGTCCTGCAGGGTGGGGACAGTGCAAAGGCTAAGGAGGCCACAATAACAGCCGGGAGTGAAGCTGGAAGCCAGGCCAATTGGGAGGTCACGGGGCCTGAGGACAAAGATGGGGGTGGGGACACAGGAAGCAGCTTCCATACATGGGTCTGGCCATGCCGTTGGGTTCGCATGTAGCGGAAAAAACAAAGGCCAGGATATGGAAGCATGAATCTGTGGAAGTTTTTAAGCTTCTACATAGGGACATACAGGCCAAAGAAGGATCCAAGGAAGAGGAGTGGGAGTTAGCGCATAGGCCGAGAGTTACAATCACAATGGATGACTGGACTTCAGCCTTTTTGATTTTTGCAAGCATATACTGTGAGAAGTTCCCAGACAGGACCATAGTGCTTTTCAAATACATGGATATTATAGGGAAAGCCCGGTTGCATTTCGGGGGTTTCGCTTGGATGAGGTATGAGAGTTCAGGCCTAGGGTGAGTGTCAATCGTGATAAACCTTGGGGAGATATAGACCCAGAATTGTGGATGCAGTGGATGGCGTTCGTGCAGTCCACGGTGTCTACACACACCACAAGCGGCCTGCCTGTGGTTTACAAGCCTTTTCAGGCCCGTCCCGGGCGTGGGTCAACGGACCCCGGTAACCACGAGAGGAGCCTGTTGGAACTTTAATAAAGGTTTCTGTTCCAGACAGCCCTGCAAATTTAAGCACGACTGCTCCAAGTGCGGGGGTCGACATCCGGTTACACAATGTTTTTCCCTGCGGAGCAATGGAGAGCGTCCAAGGGAAGAGGCATGCAGGGTGCTCCTGTGCCAAATTAGGCTGGAGGCTCTTCTGTCCTGGTTACAGATCTACCCAGATAACGCTGTGGGGGTTTTGGGAGGATTTTCGGGTTAGTTACCAGAATGCACGTCTGAGGTGGTGGGAAGGCAACTTGCGGACTGCCAAGTAAATGCCACAAGTGGTGCAGGACAAAGTGGATAAGGAGGTGTCTTTGGGCAGAATTGCAGGGCCTTTCTATGACTGGCCAAGTGCAGATTTGATTATATCTCCTTTAGGAGTAGTGCCAAAAAAGGTGCCTTGGGAATTTTGCTTGATTCATTTGTCATGGCCAATGGGTACCTTTGTTAACGATTTCATTGCACCTGAAGACACTAGAGTGGTTTACGCATCCGTAGACGATGCCATCAAGTTGGTCAGGGTGTGTGGCAAAGGTGCGGAATTGGCAAAATGCGACATCCAATCGGCTTTCAATACACCCAGAGGATTTTGGTTTGTTGGGTATGCAATTTGATGGGGCAATTTATGTTGACAGGGTCCTCCCTATGGGTTGCGAAATTTCCTGTGCACTTTTTGAAGCATTCAGTGCCTTTCTACAGTAGGTTTTTAATCAAAAAGAGTGGTCATTGTATGGTGACTCCCTATTTGGATGATTTTCTTTTTGTAGGTACAGCTAGTTCTGGGGCTTGTGGGAGGGCGCTGACTGCGTTTCAGGAATGATCTCAACAGGTGGGAGTGCCTTTGGCTCCCGAGAAGACAGAAGGACCACAGTCTGTGTTAATTTGTTTGGGAAAATAATTGATGCAAACGCCTTGGTTGCCAGACTGCCAGTGCCTAAGGTGGAGGAAATGCTGGACTTTTTGGGCACAGTGCAAGCACTGCTCAAGATTGATCTGCGCACAGCTCAGAAGCTGCTGTGCTACCTTAATTTCGTCAGGGGGTAGGACGTTCTGTAGGCGTTTGGGTTTAGCCATGTCGGGAGCGGTACTGCCACACCATAGGATATGTGTCTCAGTAGGTTTGAGAAAGGATGTCAGGGTGTGAGAAACTTTTTGGGCAGATTTTTATGGCATGTCCATGTTTTTCTGCAAAGACGATTTGGTTTGGCAAGTACAGATTTTTTCAGGTGCAGCAGGAGCCACAGGTTTTGGGCTTTTTTGGGGCGGAAGGTGGTGCGCGGAGGCATGGCCCAAGCAATGGCTGCAGCAAGGGAGGAGCATTGCTTTTCTGGAGTTTTTTCCACTCTTGGTGGCATCAGCAGTATGGGGGCATGATCTAGCTAACAGGACAGTGGTTTTTCAGGTTGACAACATGACAGTCGTTGATCTAGTTAACAGACAGATAGTGAGGGACCTCAGGGTTTTGAGCTTGTTGCACCAGTTCATGCTTCGATGCTTGTCATTAAATGTTATCTTCAAAGCTGCTCACATACCTGGGATATACAACGAGATTGCAGATTCCCTGTCTTGTTCACAGTGGCAACGTTTTCGCAGTTTGGCACAAGGAGCGGAGCAGAAGACGACTGCGGTCCTGGCAGGCATTTGGTAGTGGGGGGGCGTGATGATCAGTGGGCTGGTGGAGATATCCTTAGCGGAGTCAACTTGGCAGAGTTACCGACTGGCATGGTGGATTTTCAATCCTTCGAGTTGTTTTCGGGCAATTTTTGGTTGCAAAGAGCTAATGAACTAGAGTTACGCGCTTTGTACTTTTCATGATTGGAAAAGGTCTGTCGCCTGTGACCATTGGTGGTAAATTGGCAGGGGTCTCCTTTTCTGGGAAACTGTTTTTTGGTTTTGATCCAGCGAGGAATGATTTGTTGGGAAAGATGCTGAAGGGCTGGGGTAGAGTCAGGTCAGTTTCAGGTAGGGCGGCTAGAGAGCCCATTACTTTTGATATATTGCTGGAACTTTTGCATGTTTTGCCTGTATGTTGCACAGATGAGTACGAGTTGGCTCTGTTTCGTTTATGCATGGTGTGGATCTTTTTTGGCATTTTTCGAGTGTCCGAATTGTTGGGGGTAGGGAGAGGGGTAGGTGTGCAGGTCAGGGAGTCTTGCCTGCATGGGGATTGTTTGGGTATTTGGCTCAGGTGCTCCAAGACTGATCAGTTAGGGAAAGGCAAATGGGCGTGGCTGGAAAAAGGTGGTAATGCTGCAGCTTGTCTGGTTTTGGAATGTCTTAGTTTTCGTGGCATGAGAGGCTTTGCAAGAGAGAATGGAGTTTTTGTACATAGGTCTGGAGCTAAACTTACAAGTTTCCAGTTTTTGCAAGTGTTAAGGATGGCTTTGAAGCGGACAGGTCGTCACGCTCTTGATTTTGGTACACATTCATTTAGAATTGGGGAAGCTACTGCTGCAGCGCATTTGGGTTGGGACTGGGCAAAGATCAGGGCTATAGGGAGATGGAAGTCTAGATGCTGCGAGCGCTATGTGAGGCCGTAGAAGGGCTTGTTTTTGTTTGAAACTGTGTTGGCTAGTCACATTTAGCACGCTGTTGGGGTGAGGGTTCCAATTTTGAGACCACTATTACAGTTCTTTTTCTTTGCAGGGTGTGTGTCCGGCCCATGGAAGGACAAAATGGTCACATGGCTGGTTGGCCATTCCTTTATCCACTGGGCGGTGAAGTTTGCGGAAAAGCAGATTTACGGACAGGCTTTGGGTCTCCCTAATAGTCAATATGAAGTTTTTTGGTGGGGCAAAAGCGGCATGAGGTGGGAAAATCTGCTTCCGTTCATTACTTCTAGCTTGCCAAACTGGGGTTATCCCGATTTGCTGTTGATCCATCTGGGGGAAAACGACCTTATGAAACTTTCAGGGCTCACACTACTGCAACACATGCAGAGAGACTTGGAGCTCCTCAAACGGAGGTTGCATAGTACTTGCTTGGTATGGACTGAGTTTGTGCCTTGACGACTGTGGAGAGGGGCTGTCAAGCATGGAGCCATGGAGCGGGCTCGCAAAAAGCTTAATCAGGCTATGAGGGTTTTCTGTTGGGCACATGTGGTAAAAGTTTTAAAACATGCAGACATCACAGAGCACGATAAGGCACTTTTTAGGGCAGACGGAGTGCACTTGTCTGAATTGGAGAACGCATATTATCTGACAGGTCTGAAATTATTGGTGGGGGACTTGTGGGGGGAGAAGATGTGGCTCAGAGAGCAGGTGTGAAGTAAGCAGCTTGCAGTAGTGTGTTTTTTTGCTTTCTTTGGTGGGGCAGCAAAACGCCAAGTGGGTTTGTGCTGGATGGCAGTAGATGGGGAGGGTGGAGAGTCAGAAGCGGGCTTGGCCACCCTTCCAGGGGCAAAACAAGCAGGTGAAGGATCAGAGTGTGGGGGATGCATGAAGCAAGTAGGGCATGAAAGGGAAAGGGGAGTGTGTAGGGGAATGGAAGCGAAAAATGCGGGTGAGTGAAAAGATGAGAGAGGAAATGTTAAAGGGTGGGCTTTATTAAAGTTGGGATTTTCCCGTTGAAAAGTTAAAGTTATGCATTATTGTTACAATCCTGTCCTAAATAAATGACCTTTTACACTGAATGGTTGGTGTCATTGAAGTATGTCCCGTTAACATAATATACACAAATCCTGAATGAAGACTTTACCTTGGTACAGGAAGACAATTTGATGAGTTACAGCACGCAAGCGCGCACACACACAAACACACACCTACCTCTGTCAGTCATTATGCAGGGATTCTCTCACTTTTCAATGAATAGATTTAGAACACGTTTCCAGCCTTAATTAATCTTTATCATTTGACTGTGTAAACGTTCTATTGGCTACTTTTCTTCTGGTATTTTTGTCCTAAAGATCTCATTCATATTTTATACTTCTGCGCTGCCACCACTGCTCACAAAACATGTAGCCGTATTAATTGGAAAGCATATGAGGCCTTTCAGACCACAAGAATGTGGCCCAAACTGCTGAGGTATGATCTCATTTATATTTCAACCTGTCGAGCATGTACCTCTGTCATTCAAGTTGATTGTATGGAAGCCCATTCCACTTTGATTTAACGCAGTCTTTGGAATTCGGGTCTGCACTTAAATAAATAAAAGTGACTACACAAAATGCAAATGAAAAAGCTGAAGATTTAAAGTGCAACTTAATTTCATGCTCTGTTTGTTCCCTTGTTCAAAGCACACCACTTTCATCTTTAGCTCGGAAACAAAGACAAGCTCTTTAATGCTATTCTGTGAGCTTTGCATCTCGCCAGATAACACACTCCTGTCCTCAGTACAGGGCTGGGCTCGGGCCCTGCTCCAGCCGGCTATAGCAAGATGCAAACACAGTAAACACAATGATCAGAACATATCCAGACTACAGCAGATATGATTTCTGAAGTATTCGCATTCCATTGGCTGAATGAAATCCCTGGTTTATTTGCATTCTGCTCGTACAGATCTGTACTTGTCTTTCTCTGGTGAAAGGGTTCCATAAAAATGCAGTGGATTGTGGGCGAAAATGATTGATGCAGTGATGGAAATGACTGCATTTCTTCAACTAATAAAATGAAAAGGCGCATTTGTTTCGGCAGATGGCTAAAGTCAGCCTGCCCTGCTCTGGGCGCGCAGCAACGTCCATATATTCAACGGAGAACACCAAACTTCTCTCATTACTTTCGGAAACCATATTCATTTAACTGCAGTGCTTTACAGCATGATTAAAAAAGCTTCAAATCCACCTGGAGTAGATTTCAAATTGGACTTCAAATGAAATAAACAACAACTTAATTAATTCCCATTCTCTTTCCAGGACAGCAATAAAGCGCTAGTGCCATTTGTTAAATGGCGCCTTTGGAAATTGCCAGTTGTATCCCTTTATGAGCCATGAAAAAGTCAGACCAATCAATTGCACCAATAGATAAAAAAATAAAGGTTGCGGCGCGCTTAACAAATACCTTTGTTCCATGATGTCACTTCCTTATCAGAGTCCAGGGACGTCATTTCGGGGCCGCGGCTGCCTTTAACCCCTGGCTTCAGAAGTGGCAAAGTCAGTGCATCGAACGCAGGGACAGCTCATATTTAAAAAAAATATGCTTTTAAATGTATGTTGTGTGCGTGCTTGAAGGTGTGTGTGTGTTTAAGCACCTGTGTGAGAGTGAAATTTAAGGACAAACGGCCCGTGATGGGCATGCGATGTCACTTCCGCTACCCCTGGCATTTTGGTGAGTGCTCAAGAATGACAGCTGAAATCTAAATGGTAAACATGCACCATGCTTGCACCCTGAAAATGTAAAGGCTCGTTTGTATTCCTAATTTAGGAGTACCTCTCTGGAAATTCACCAGGTTCAAGCTGGCAAGGCTGTGGTCCAGTTGACTCTAGAGACAGCTTTAGTTTTTTTCATTAGCCTCATGTAATAAATACAAAACATAAATAAAATATACACACAAAGAGGACTTTTAGACAGCTCTCTTCAGCCACTGGTATGTTGAGGCTGTCATTCACATTTTGCTTCTGCCCGTCACAGCATGCGTAATGGGAAATGGGTCACCCCTCTTCAGTCATTGAATCAATTGCACTGTTAATGAAGGTATTTTGAGCTTTAGTGCTAGATGGACCAATATTTTAATTTGCCAAGTTGTTTTTCTTTTTTTCTTTCCTTTCGTTATTTGTTTTAAATTATTTTAGTCATTCTCTTACACTGTCGTTAGAGTAGTGTATTTCGAATTCATGGTATATTTTCTTTTCACCAACAAGAAACACATTTTCTTGTTATAAAAACTCCTGCCTGCTAGGAAACACAAGGACTGTTATATTAAAATGATATGCAGTGGATAGTTTTTAATTTCAAGTTTCTGGCCGCCATAATTAGGTGACCAGGGCCATTGGACGGTGCAATGATGTTCCAATGCATGAGTGCTCCTGGTCAGAGGTAACAACATTCTTCTTTAATTAAGATTACCAACTGACACCATGATACTAGAAAGGTCACAATTGCTGTTCTACTGATTCATTGTGTAAATCAGTGCACTATGGGAGTTGCAGTGTTGTTTGGTTCAGTTGAACCATTCGCACATAAAAGGTGGCTAAGGTAAGTAGGCAACCACATTTGAGTTTCAAAATCAAATAAAAAAATAAATAAATAAAAACAGTTATGGCACAAATTGCATGGTTCGCCTGGGCACCAGCTGCTGTATAAAATCTAGGACACCAAAGAATGGAAAAGAACACAGTTGTTGTACACTTAGGGCCTGCCTTAGAACTTGGTAGATGGGGTTGCTCTGTCACAAATGTGACGGATAGCTTATTTGCCATATTACGATTCCATTATGTCTTATGAAAATCATAATAATAATATATGGAGGCCATGCTATCTTTCACGCTTGTGACAGAGTAACCTGTCCGACAAAACTAAATCAGGCCCACAGTGTACTCAGGTCAAATGACAATTACTCTGCTTACTGATGGAGCATTTTTTCAAGGGTTGATTGCATGTTTATGCAAGTTTCCTTTCTGACTTTTCTTTTTTTTAGTTTCCTGAGTATGATCCTGCATTTGAATGTTCTCCTATGGTTGTCTGGGTATATGCTTTTACACACTTTATCTACTTCGCATCCCACATTTTCTTTGGCTTCCTGTGTATCGCACTGCAATCCCCTTCTGCCATCTATTCTGAAAAAGGCATGTTCTGTGCCATTACTGATAACATGACTGAAACAACTGAAATTATTTCATTGATGACAACACTGTGCATGTCAGGGGCGCAAATTAGTTTCTTTAGGGCACGAGTAACAGTTACTTGAAATAAAGTTATAGCTACTTGAGATATTTATAACTGGTGCAGTTCAGTGGTTTTGTTTGGTTAAAATGGTATGTTCAAAATTATATTGTCACCTAACTATAACGTTTCTAACTTTTGCTTGGAAATGTTACAGTGATATTATCAATGATGTCAAAGAAGATGTCATGAGGGATGTAATAAATATATGAGGTAATTAGTATTGCATGGCAAGGGCACAAGTCAGAGTTACTTTAGGGCATGAGTTATAGTTACTTGAACTAACTAACTATGATAGCTGAACTTCTATGGTTTTATGAAAGTAAAATCTGAACCTAACTATAATGTCCCTGTAATCTTTGGTTTTTCAGTGAATGTCTAGGGTATTTTTCATGTTAAGTAAGAAGCCCATCACAATGCATGGTGGGGGAAGGGGTCTAAACGCAGGGCCTGGCTTGGCATTATACTGCCTCCACCCAAGCTTGCTGCTCCTGCCCCCCCCCTTCCGTGCCATCCATTGTCCAGGTCCATGTCCTTGCTCCCTCATCAGTGCCCTGTGATGCCGTTGTTCTGCCAGTACCCTTCCCACCTGCCCTGAACAGTTAGCTTGCTGCCCCATCCACCTCCTCCCTGCCCTGTGTTGTTCGGGTCCATGCACTAGCCCTCTACCTCCTGCCCTGCATTGCCCAATGTGCTGCCACTGCTCCCCTCCTCCATCCCTTCATGGTCCATTATCCTACAACTCTCTGTCCGGTATGGTCAGCTTGCTGCCCTGGCCTCTTTCCCCTCTGCTCTCTGTTGTTCATTTGCATTACCCTGTCCCCTCCCTATTACTTTCCATTCTCTAATGTGCTGCACTGCAGTCCCACTTGCCATGTGTTGTGCATTGTACTGCTGCTGCAACCCCCGATGCCTGCCCTGCAAAGTCAGTTTGGTGCCCCTGCCCAGCTCAGTCCTTCCTCTGTTATCTGCGAACATGCCCCTACTCCATTCCTCTCGCCGTCCTTAATCCAAGGTACCATACTTGCCAACATTTCAAACTTGGTAAGAGGGAGATTTAAAAAAACCTGCAGAATTGATTATCCTTGTTGACTTACATTAAAAAAGAGAGGATATTTTAGGCAGGAGGCAGATAAAATAAAGTTTTTTTGGGTTTTAAAACATTGGGAGTCTCCTGCCTGAATCGGGTCTCTTGGCATGTATGGTTGTACTGCCACTTCCTCTTCCTTCTGCCTTCAATGGACTGTTATATTGCCACAGCCACTCTTTCCTGTCTTGCATGATTGGTTTGTTGCTTCTGCCGCAATTTCCTCTGTCCCCCATAGTCTGTTGTACTGCCACTGCCCCTCCTACCCTCAATTACCTGCCCTCAACTATCTGAGTCCAAGCCCCTAAACTAATGAACAACTAGACTACTAACATTCTATATTTATTACAAAAGTGTGGCATGCCTGCGGTCATCTTGATGTAATATAAATTGTAATACCTGAAGCATATCCTTTAGAAATAAAAAAAAATTATAAGGTCTTATTCCCATAGAAATTATGGATAGTGCTCTAAAAAACTAAATTTAGGACATATTTTAAGTTCTCAAAAAGCAGAAAAGCACTTTTAAATTATTTGCTATCTTTATGTTTTTTATCCGGTTGATCACTTGATTATTTGCTACACTTCGGGGAGATGATGTGGCATTACAGCCAAAGCTGCAGACTTTGCAACTGGGGAACCAGGTTTGAGTTTCGGAGTCAGCTTGGCATTCTGAGATTCTGAGCAAATCACTTCCGCTTCAAATGAGAATACCAAAAATAATGTAATTAATGCTCATGTAAAGCACTCCAATACCTTTGGACCAAGCCTGTGCTATATAAAACTGCAAAAAACAAAGAAATGAAGGCCCTCATTATGACCCTGGCGGACAGCGGTATTTTGGAGAAGAGTACTGCCAACAGGCTGGCGGTACTCTTACCCAAAATATGACTCAAGCCATACCGCCAATGTACCACTACGTCTGCCATGGTGATAACAGCCGCTGGGCTGGAGACTCGAGTCTCCTGCCAGGAGGCCGTCACTGTCCCATCCGCGGGATTATGACCCCCACCTACCACCATGGTTTTCGCGGCTTCCTCACTGCCACAAAAACCATGGCGGTAGGCACTATCAGTGACAGGGAAGTCCTTCCCTATCACTGATAGGGGTCTCTCCCTACCCCAGACTCCTCCCCTCTCCCACTTCAGACCCCCCACGACATACACGCACATTCATGCACCATCATAGACACTCATACCAACATTCACCAACGCATGCATACATCCATTCACACAGACATCCACACACACTTATACATACATGCACTCACACTGCACAACATACACGCACTCTCACAACCATGCATGCACACACGCATTCCACACGCCACACACCCGCATGCACGCACAAACATACCCCCACACACAAAAAACCCCACCCCCCTCCCCTGTCAGAGCACCCGACTTACCTTTTGTGAGGGGGTCCTCCGTCAGTAGCGTCCGCCAGCATAACACAGCCAGGCAGTATCATGGGTCATGATACGGTCTGCGGCAGTCTACTGGCATGGCGCTAATGCTGGCAACAGTGCCACTTTACCGCTGTCCGCCGCTATGACCGCAGCTGGAATTCCGACATCTTTCTGGCGGAATTCCGGCTACGGTCATAATATGGCAGACAGTAGCTATCCGAGGCGACGTGTTTTGGTGCCCGTCACCGCAGCGGTAGGCTGTCAATACTGCCAATGTTATAATAAGGGCCAAAGTGTTTGCACACTTCTGTCACTGGACTATACTTGAACTACATTTAGGTGATGTGTGTGCTACATTTGGGCTCTTTCTTTCTCCAGTGGTTATATTGGGAGACTTATTTGGTATGAAACTCCCTAATTTTCTTATTTTCTGCAGTATCCTTAGTAGAAATGCTTTGTTTTCCACTTCAATTCCATCAAGATGGTGTTTAGATGTGCCACACTTTTGACACACTTTGTTAGCACTCTAGCGGCTCATTTGAGCGCTGTAAGCCGCTGGTCACCAGGGAGTTAACTAGCAGTCTGCTGCTCGTGTTTAAAATGCATGTTTCAGGCCGCATGTCAGAATGTTTTAATGAAATAAAGGAGAAGGATATTGGAGTCTAGACCACTGGTTATAATTTCTATGACAAAATGAATCCCTTCATTTTGTTCCTTTCTAAATTGAATGTTTTACATTTGACCAATTTGATTTAATCAAGATGGCTTCAGGTGTACCACACCTTTGCCTTTGGTAACACTGTTAGCGCTCTATGTTATTTAGAAACACTCTGGGAGTCTCCAAAGTACATTATACTGAGAATGTCAGACTTCATTCTCAAATGGCTGAGAAAGATAGTGTGAATGAAAAACATCCTAGCAAACGTAGAGGAAAATTTCAATTCCATGAAGGACACAGAGGCAAAGATTATGCTTTACCTTCTTTACTCAAACTCACAGCAGCAAAAAACAAAAACTACAAATCCCATGTGTACCATTGAAAGGTCATTGAACATCTGACGAACACAGTCCAATCACAGTGATCCCTACAGTATAATATTGAACAATATTTCTATCTTGTCCTCTTTCTTTGTGCGAAGTCTGTCAATTCTGCAACTTCTCCACAGAACCAACCAAGTCGTTTCATTTCTCCTCTGTTGCTAAAGGTATAAAAACCAGGTTATTGTCCTATTCCTATATACCCTTGTGCATACAACCAAATAAAGTAAACACATCTTTTTATTTTACTATGCCAAATTTGTGAATAAGCATGCTATAGGCAATCAAGTGAAAAATTACTTATCCCCCAATGCCGCTCTGAGTACTGAATTCCAACTGGGAGAGAAATAACTGAAGGAGAAAGGGTGAGATAATCTTCTCATCTGTGTCCTTAATAGTTTTGAGATTTTCCTTTACATTTGATAGGAATTTTTTCATTCTATGGCAGGACTGGAGGCACTGATTATGCTGATTCAAAGCTTCCTTACCACAATGGAAGCCAACTGTGGAGTTGGTTAAAACACAATCTTTTAAAAGCAGAATCTCGTGCCCAATTGGCTGTTCTCAATATGTCTTCCAAGCCTGCTCCTAGAGTGAAGTCTTAAGAGGATATAGCCCCTCTGGTCGAGTGTGACCCAAAAATCGAGAATTCAAAACCAGCCTCCTGAATGTTCCAATGAACCCACCAAGCCATAGTGGGAGACAAAACTGGTTTGTGTGGCTTAGCAAAGGAAACCAACAAGTGAGATGTCCATATTAGTCTAAGAGCCACAGACACACTCATTCTCTCAAGCAATTCAACACGCACAATCAGGGTTTGTCAGGAAATTCTGGATAAAATACTGACCAGGTATTAGACTTGGTTCTCAGCGAAATGATGAAAATCACACCCTCTGGTGAAAAAGAATGTCCAGTCAGATCCAGGACCCTGACATACGAAACCCTCTTACAAGAAATAAGACACAATAACATGGTAAATTTGGAGAGATCTGCATTATTTGGCCATCCCTCAAAAAGGTTTAAAATCTTATTCACATCAAAAGTGAATGTATATTTAGGTTAGGGAGGATTCATGAACTTAATGCCATTAATAAGGGAACATATTAAGGGATGGGACCCAATTGATTTCCCAGTCACCAGCAAATGCCCCACTGAAATTGCGGACGTAAAATAATTAACAGTTGAATAAGCCTTACCTGTTTCTGCTATATGAGCCAGAAAATGTACAACTAAGGCAATATTGGCAACCACTGGATCAACATCGCATTCCAGACAACACCACCAGATTGCCCATGCAGATCTTTATTCCTTATGGGTTCCTGCAGCCCAGGCCTGTTCCATGTAGGCTGACGCTGTGTCTGAAGGTAATTGCACTTGCAGTGGAACTTGATATTATCCAAGCCATGAGGTGTATAGTTCTGCTCCAAATCATTGGGTGGCGTTCCCCTGCAGGGCCTTTCACTATGGACGGAAAGTTCGGGAGCTGCACTGTATAGTCGCAAGTCTCCGGAAGAAGCGAGAACCATGATTGCAACCTTCAATGAGAAGTCATCAGTATCAGCTCCACCTGATGTATTCTGACCTGGGTTGCTATCCTGGACAACCCGAAGAACAGGGGAAAGGCATGGCTGAGAACTGACCCCCAATCCTGTAAAAAGGCATCCACTCGAGCCACCACCCAGTCAGCCCTCCAGCTGTAAAAACGTGGAACCTGTGCACTCAATCTTGAAGCGAACAGTCTCCCTCATCTCTGAAAAAGAAGTTGGAACACCTGTGTATCCAGTCACTGGAATCCATCAGATACCGGGAATTCCAGTCCGCTATGCCGTTGGCTGTTCCCAGTAGGTGAATCACCATCACCGAAAATCTCTTCTCTAGACAGTAATGCCAGAAGTCTTTGGCTATTTCTGCTAGAGGTTTGGACCTCATTTCCCCCAGTTTGTTGACATATTGTATCGCTGACACATTGTCTGTCTTCAGTAAAATGGAACATGCTATCTTGTCCCCTGCTAGGCTCGGTATGGTGAAAGACCCTGCCAGTAACTCGAGACAATACATATGTAGATCCAGCTCTTCCTGCGACTGTCTCCCTCCAGTGGATATCTCCCTGCATCTGGCTCCCCAGCCCAAATGGCTGGAATCCGACTCTATGACTATCTCTGGAAATGAGCCAAAAATAGCTTGGCCATTCCACGCCTCCACATGATTTAACCACCAACTCATTTCTGTCTGAGCTTCGTCAGTTAAAGCTACTTCCTCCTCATAGGAGATACTTTTCTGGAGATGACTGATCTTCAGATGCTGCAGAGCCCTGAAGTGGAGAGGGCCCAGGAAAATCACTTGAATCAAAGACGATAGGAGACCCTCAGAGAGGGACAGTCGTCTCAGTGAAACAAAATCCACTGAGATCAAGTTCTGCAACTCCTGTTTGATCTTCTTCAATTTCTGGTTTGGAAGTTCCATAGACGTCTTGATTGAATCTACCAGAAAGCCCAGAAACTGCATTCTCTGCTTGGGAATCAACTCTGATTTAGATTGATTGACCTGAAACCTTAGATCTTCCAACCATGATATTGTATTTGTCCCTGTTGATCAGGGAACTTTGGTTCTGCGCCATAAGCATGATGTCCAGATAAATCATGAGGTGATGACGATGCATCTTCAGCCAGACCACCACCTGCTTGATAATATTTGTGAAACACCATGCGATGGAGAAAATTGTGAAGGGAAGTACCTTGAATTCCCACACCTGACCCCACCAAAGGAACTAAAAGATTGGGATAGACAGATAGATAGATAGACAGATAGACAGATAGCTTTGAGGTCTTACCTGATCATCCAATCCTCCTGTCTTAGTAAGTCTCTCAAAAGATGGATTCCCTCCATCTTGAATTGGCGGTAAAGTAACCAACCATTGAATTCTTCTAAGTTGATGACAGGTCTCACTCCTTTGTCTTATTCCCTTACGAAAAAGATATTGCTCAAGAAACTTCTTGGACAGAGAAAGGATCTTTCTATGGCTCTCCAGATTGGTGATTTCTTGATCTATAATGGTGCATTAAAAAAGAGGGGTCTGTCATGTCATTTGGACAGGAGGACCCCAAAACTCGATGTGGAAGCCCTGCACCATCTGTCGAACCCATGCATCCCCCAGTTTTAGAAGGGAGGGAGACTGAAACCTTACCTGAATTAGACTGGTTTCCTCTGAAGGATTTGTTTCCACGGCCTCTCTGGAATTTATTCTTTGAGGAGAGGAACAGGGAGGCACCCCTTTGATCTGACCAATCTGACCTCTTGGGAACTTGGAATCCCCTAGCATCTTGTGACAGAAGACAGTTGGATGAGCATCTCCTTCAAGGATTTAAAACCTTTTTCAAAGATGTTTGGGCCTTATAACAAAGGCTGAGATTGCACAATCTGCAATGCCCAGGAGACAAATGGCATGTTGGGTTCATCCTGATAAAATCTCTGGGTCTATTGCAGCACCTGTTTTGTTTGGCATCCTTGGCCATCTCCATGTTCTTTATTAGGGGCCCTGTAATGTCCAATAGATTATTCTGTCAGGAGCAATCAATGCCTCTCTTTGGGTCCTTAATGAACTTGTCCATGAAAGTCACCATGGTGGTGTCCAGTTCCGGAGTTGCCACCACCTTATCCATTATGAAGGGTCTCAGGCATTTATCCCTCAGTTTATTACAGACTATCTAGTGGCTGGCAAAATCATTGCTTCAGATAGAACTCCACCTTCTTTGAAGGTTCCCACTCCAAAGAGCATGGATGCCTAATATCATTGGGATTGAAGGAATCCTTATCGTAATCACTGTCACTACCTCCCAGGGAGGGGTCAGTCTTCATCTTCTTCCTGGCTGCGCCAAATGGGTGCCAGTCTCTAGGCTTTTTAGACTTCCATCTGAGTAAGAGGAATCAGAGTCCCCTTGGTCCTGGTCAAACCCTTGATTAGGAGGTATACTGCCAGTAGGTTGTTTAAGGCAACTAGGGCCCGCAACTCCCAGGGGCAGACTGGCTTAGCTTGTGCAAAAGTTTGAAAGTGTCTGCCATGCTTTTGGGCTTGTTATCGCCCCACTACCCACAGGGGGCTCCACTTGCATCTGGACGATGCATCTGTGGCGTGGTTCCAGTAGAGCTCTTAGGGGTCTTGGTGGTGGAACTTTGCCACTTTTGCAGTGCCAGAGACACTGTGGTCCCCACTGATTTAGAAACACCCAAATCAATCATCGCAGCCAGCTCTGGGTCCACATTAAGCACCTATGTACCTCCTCCTGCTGCAGGCAAGCATGATCCTCCATCATGGTAGGAATGATCAATAATGCAGAGCTGCAACATATGAATAGCAAGTTGTGTACCTGTGCCTCACCAATAACGAGGCACAGTATCCATAACTAAGGTTGTTTTTCAAACTTCACAAAAAGAATATATGGATATGCTCCAGAAAAAACCTCAGCAAGTTATAGGAGGTACTCAAGGACCGCTCGGCCTGACAGGATTTGAAGAACGCGATCTCCGTGACCATTAAATGGCTGCTGCATCTCCCCAGACCCTGTCAATCAAACTTCGAGCACGTGGTGAGGAACAAGAGTGGTTGGCCTGCACAACCTGTCAGCAGGCACAACTGCCCGCTGCGTACCTGGCAAATGTTGTTTTGGTTTGAGGACACAGCGTGAGGTACATATGGAGACTCTGTCGATACTGCACCAGCAGGCCTACACAATTGCGCACCGGCGGGCTGACAGGAGAGCAAGCACTCACAAGTGACAAGCGACATTACAATAACACGCTGTTGAAAGAAAACCAGGTTATTAGTCACAACACTGCTCTGGATTGGACTACACCAATTGGCTCCCAGTACATTGACAAAATTATTCGCAAAAGACAGATTATGAGCACTTAACTGAAGCTGCCATGAGCAGCAAAGAAAGAGGACAAGAATGGAATGTTGTTCAATATACTGTTGGGGACACTGTGATTGGACTGTATTGGTCAGATGTTCAATGACCCTTCAATGGTACTCATGGGATTTGTAGTTAATTTTTTTGCTGCTGTGAGTTTGAGTAAAGAAGGTAAAGCATAATCAGAGCCTCCGGTCCAGCTCTCATTTTAGCTTTTGGATCACCTTCCATAACCTCTTTGGGAAAATCATGAGAAAACAGTTTTCTCTCAATCATGATTCATGAAATCCCAGCAGAAGGCTTGTTCATAGGTTAAAATCACCTTAGAGCATACCACATATCACAAAATTAGCATGGTACCATCACGTATATTGTAACTAAAGTATGTTTTCACCCTTTATATGTTCTCCTTTTTGTGACCCTCAAAACCTGTCATTCACTACACTGCATTTCAATGGGGTGCTATCATGTATATTGGTCCCAAGATGGCTGCCAGTAGTTCCAGGCTGAAGTCCTGGAAGCTAATCAGATCTCACCATGAGATCTGTGCAAAGGCTCCGTCCAATTATACAAATTTATTTTTCCTTTAATCTCTCAAAAACTACAGAACGAATTTACACCGAATAACAAAGCATGATTTCTGGAGCTACCTTTCTGCCAAATTTGGTGTAGTTCCGTTCATTAGTTCGGGCAGCAGTCATGTCTAAAATCTCTATGGGAATTAACACGTGAAACACACTTTTTTTGACACACCCCTACCCCCCCATTTTCTCAGGCCCCGTATGACGGATCACCCCGAAACCTTCCATGTACAACAAGACCCTAGAGAACACCTTTTCTGAAAAATGTATGTAGATTCGTCAAACTGTGTGAAAGATAAAGCTAAGTCAAAAAACGCTTTTCCTATGGAAACTAGGTGCGAACTCTTTATAAAAATTGTTGTTTTGCATTCCAACCGACTTCTATATTTACTTGGTTACAGGCCTGGTGAAAACACTGCTATATTTGCAATCAGACTATGAGGCATGAAGGCCCCAACTACACTGAGCCACCCAGGGTGTAATCAAAGGCAGACATGCTCAATAAGCTCATGGTTTCTTCCTTATTCTGCTTCACTTCAGAGTACATTAACCTGCTGTGCTTCTGCATATACACCCACCCCTTGGAGGAAATTCATAACTCCATATGAGTAAATGTTATTTCAGAGGAAAAAATCAGCCGCATCCTTATTCTTTTAAACAGTACTGGGAATCAGCGCTCGCAAATGACCAAATGTCATTTTGTTTCACAATTAACATCAGTGTAGGAGTTTAAAGCAATCAAGAATCAGAGCTCAAATGTATGTGCAGCACAGTAAAATGTAAAGTAATCTGTGTAATATTGGCTTTTTTCTCCATCTCATCATTTTTCTTTATTCACTCATCAAGTGACTATAAGAGAGACAAAATACAATAAAACCACACATAATACATAAAATAATATTCAAATTCCATTATCATATAAAATCATGAAGCTAAAAACTAAGAACATGTCACACAGAAGTATCAGTTCATAAAACATTTGCAGAGCGCATACGCATCGATCGCCGTTTATAAGCTGCAAACGAAAGACATAACTTCACAGTCTGTAATGTTTGTGAAAATGGCATAGCAGCCTTGCACTGTCTACAAGCCATCTGCTTCAAGAAAGCAGAGATATTATTTACATAAGTGCTCAAAGTGCAACGTGCTGACTGTCCACCACGTGGACAACCCGGCAGGTTAGCAGCAAACATACCCTGCTTAGGTTAAGCAACAAGAAAATGGACAGTATTCAGGTATAATCTAGTAGGCAGGAATGTATGATGTAAGTTGTTACAGGTCGCATCGCACCACCTTGTACGTTTGCTTTGATGGGTGTTCAAAGTAACCCTGAGCATTTTCCGTGCGGTCCCACATCTTCTATCAAAACTTACAATTGTCTCAAGCCCCTCCCCCCACGATCGCCCCCAGACACATTGTGAAATCGTAGTTGCCTGCAGCTATTACATTTAAAAGGAAAAGATCCTTGATAACTCTCGCCCAACTCATGATGACCCCCTTGTTAAATGCGAATGCCAATGGTCTTGGCTGAGCCCTCACCTGCTGCTTTTCAAAGAAATAATTATTTATCAAAACAGTTATAAGCCTATGGTCACCCAGGGGGGATTCGAAGACCACATAGTCTCACACTCAGGGCCTCAAATTGTATGACAAAAACATGAAACAGCCATGCCCAACAAATGTAAGAGTGGGAACTAAGTCACTGTTTGAGGAATCAAAAGCAAACATCAAATTATAGCTTATTACTAGCAAATTAAATGTGTCCCCAGGTGGGCTATGACTCAAATGTGTAGTGGGCTCCCATTCGGTATTCAGCAGCCACATGACAATTCTGGGGACACTTGACAATGTTTTGCATTAAAAACACCCATCTTCACAACCGTATACCTGCCATAAAATCTGCTCTGTGGACACTCTGTGTCCTCTTGCAAAGCTTTCACTATGGTAGAGTCATAGATATCAAAAACTATGTTATAAAAGTTAAACAATAACATGTATTATCTTTTACATTTGATAGATGTAGTCTGATAATGGGGCGAGGCCAGATTTGTCCACATAATCTGACCCGGGAAGGTAAGGGCATTCCTTGTGACTAAACTTACTTCAGCCCTGCCCATAGATCCTGCAATTGTAGGAGTGAGAAGTCACAAACTAATCAATGAAGACAGATTCTATGAGCCATGTTTCTTGAAAACTAAGAACTGAGTATGATTTAATTAAATTTAACCAGTCCAGGTTCATCAATTTCACATCCAGTCCTGCCATATTCCAAGCTGCAAATTTTATTCCTCCACCTTCATTTTTACCATTTCTTTATTGACATTTTATCAACAATCTCTACAAGATATATAATATAGAATGTCAAATGTGGTCAGTAAGTGAATAATTGGGTACATCACAGTTTCAGTACTTTAACGATATTCAAGAAAAGATTATATAATATGCATGTAGCAAATTTTGAGATGGTGTCTTCAAGTGGCTAACTGCACCCAGTTTGCAGAGGAGTGGCTAACGGGCGTAACAAAATACAGTGCTAACCAGTAACTGATGAAACTGTCTGGCTGGTGTTGTAGTGTGCAGCTAATCATAACCGAGGACGTAAGCACTGAGTGCATATCATATAAATTAAGGGTTTGTGTTTGTGTGGGTGGACACTCCGGAGGGGTAAGGGATCTAACTCACACGGAGTTCTCTGCAGGAGAGGGCGTAGAGTTCCTGATGAGTATGTGGGGAGCAACTATGCGCAAGTGGGTTGGCCACCCTGTGGCATAAGCTGAATTATCTAGGGGGGCAGTGAATTTAAACTGTAGAGCAATCTGAGAACATGGGTATCCCGCATCATTGTGGCTCTGCTCACTCCAAGTGGTCTACGGTCCTGTACCATGGCATCTGCCTCCACCAAAGCCCACTTGAAAGTGGCCTGAAACCAGCATTTGATCATGGTAGGGTGAGGAGCTTTTCAGACAATGGCTATTAGGTGCTTGAACATAACTAAGGCTAGATGTACTAGTCTGATGTAGTGTTTAGTGCATTTATTGCGTTTTGTTATCCCTAAGAGGCAGAGGAGTGGGCCAGCAACAACTGAACCTCGATCACCATTGATAGATGTTCCATGACCTCATCCTACATGCGCAACAGAAGTGGGGACTCCCATACCATGTGCATGAATGTGGCGTCCAAGTGGGCATTCTGGCAATACAGTTGGGAACATTTTTTGCAGGCGGTGTAGTGTGAAATAAGTATGATGCAAGTAATTAAACTGTGTGAATTTCAGATGGGCATTGCGCGAAATTTGCTTTACTTGCTCCAAGGCCATATTCCATTGTATAGTGGTCAATTTAATGCAGAGGCCGACATCCCATTTAGGCTTATGCTGAAATGTTGACATCCCATTTACGCCTACTCAGAAGTAATAAGTCTTTGCACCCCCGCAGCACCACACAATGTTGAAATCACCCTACGGCCTAGTCCCTGTGTTAGGGGGCACTGTAAGCCTACTTGTAGCAGCGGGTCAACCACATCCCTGTGCCCAAGTATCTTCATTCGCTGCCACAATCACATTATATGCAAGAAAAAGGTGCCCTCGTAGCCCACATTGTTCCTGTGGTCCTTGAAAAGGGAATAGAGCACCATACCTGTATAGATCACTCCTTTGGGTAAGCCCGGCTTCCCACAACAATAAAGACTCATGAGTTCCCCTTAGATTATTCAGAGCAGGTATGCTCCATAGGAGGAACTGTGGTGCATATGTGGTAGGGGTGTGTCTGGGTTGTATATACCGAAGCCAAACTTGTTTGGCCATGTGCGGGAGGCTGCCCACTTCCCTGGTTGGCCCTCTTGGTGAAAACAGCCATTCCAGCACTTCAGCGCCCCTCAGGTCTGCTCTAACCATTCTACCTGCCACCTTCCTATCTCCCACCAGCCAACGCATAGGCCATCGCAGTTGAGCTGCTGCAAAATACAGCTCCAGATCTAGGACTCCAAGTCCCCCTTCAATCACAGGGCTTTGGAGCATGGTGAAGGACACCTGTTTCTGCGCGAATTCCCATATGAACTCAAAACTCTAGGCTTCTCAGAGTACTAAAGAAGGATCTGGGTGGTTTCGCTGATGGAGAAGCGAAGATAAATAGCCTCGAAAGAACTAGCATCTTTGCTAACTCCACTCTGCTTCTGGGTGAGAGGGGTAGTCAGGCCCAGAGGTACATGGCTTGGCAGATCAAAGCCAAGGCCTTACCATGATTTCCATCCAATAGGTCTCTGTCCTTATGGTAAATATGCATGCTGATGTAGCAAAATGTTTTGAAGAACCAGGTGAGGCACCCATCTTCTGGAACTTCTCAACATTCCGGTCCTATCTGTCGCAGAGGGAAGATACAGGACTTACCCCAGTTAACCTTGAGGCCAGTGATCTTGCCGAATTGATCAAGTAGATCATAGAGGGGCGGCTGCGAACAGACATGGTCTCTAGATATATCAACACATCATCCACATATAAAGATATGGTGTGCCAGTCCATACCTACTTTGATACCCCAGATCGAGCCCCTGGTTCGTAGCATGGCAGCAAGCAGGTCCATATCCAACACAAAGAGCACTGTGGACAAAAAGCACCCTTGGCGGGTACCCTCCTTATAGGTAAAGACCTCAAGGTTCGATGGTCTGTGTGGACTCGTGGGGCAGTGTACAAAAGCCTGACCCATCCAAGGAATTTAGGACCCATCCTGAGACCCTCCAGCACCTGTAACAAATTGGACCAACTAATTGGACCAACTCAACGTATCAAACGCTTTCTCAGAGTCTAGGGAGACCACTACCGCGAGGCCAGCTTCACTTGACATTGCCTCTCTAACATGCCAAAGGCGCCAGATGTTACAATGCGGTGCCCTTTGAGGGACAAACCCACATTGGTCCAGATGGACCAAGGAGCCGAGTGTCGGCAGCAGACAGGTGGCAAGGAACTTGCTTAAGATTTTATAGTAAATGTTCAACATTGATAATGGTCAATAGGAGTTCACATCAAGAAGGTCCCTGCCAGTTTTGGACGTACCATTATAAGGGCCTCACATAGAGACCCCCGGAAGAGTGCCTTGGTGATGTGCCTCTCTGATACCTTCAACAGGGAGGTGCAAGGGTGGCTCCAAATGCTGCATAGTTCTCCACGGACAACCAGTCTGTGCCTGGGGTCTTACCTCGTGCCATTTGGGATGTTGCTAAGTTGACCTCCTTTACCTAGAGAGACTGCTCCAGATCTGATGGCTGTAGCGGGTTCAAGCTGGGTAATGCTACTGCTCATATGTAGTCCTGTATTTGTGCCAAGGATGGTCCCGGGGGGGGGAAGAGTATAACTGATCACAGTTTTGCTCAAGTACTTCATTAATATCTGTCTGAGTGCTACTTATGCAGCCAGAGTTGTTGTGTATCGCTCCCGTTCAAGTTCGAGGGATCTCTGTACACAGCAACCACATCAATGTTTGCCCCTGCTTATCCCCATCTGTATGTTGTCAAGCTACATAAGTCTTATAAGCAAGATCACAGACACGGTTCACTTCCTTTTGATATTGGAGGCGCAGGACCGCTAGACAAGGACGAGCATCAGGTATCTATACTGCTTCCAGCACTGCTTCCTATATATGGTTCTCTAATGCCATCACACTGCGGGTAAGAGTTGACTTCACTCCCCATGTTGTGGCAATAAAATATCCCCCCATGACCACCTTCAGAGAGTCCCACCCAAGCCCCCGTGAATCCACAGACCCAGTGTTTTCTTCAAAATATCAGGAGATATAGGTGGCTATAGCGTCTCTGTACACAGTGTCCTGCAGTGCCTCTGTTTCAAGTTGCTAGTTCAAGAGAGGGGCACATATACCTCCCCAATGGAATGTGACCCAGTGTGGTTTGTTATCTGAGAGGGTCCTGCCTAAATACTCAGAGCTGCGCAGGGCAGTCTGAGCTTCAGAAAAAGTAATCGAGTCAGGTGTGCCCCTGGTGCTCAGGTGCGTAATAGGAGTACTTTGCCTCCTCATGGTGCCCAAAGCGCCAGATATCGTGTACATTGGAGAACTGTGACCAACGCTGGGAATGTTTCTTCACCTGAAGACCCGGAGTGCCTAGGAATGGGGTTATCGATCTATCTAAGTTGGTATTATGTATGCAATTAAAGTCCCCTCCCCATAATCTTGGAGCCTGAAGGTCTGGCAGTATTGTTGGGGAGAGAGTGTCTAAGAAAGTGCCCTGTGAGGTGTTAAGTGCATAATGGGACACAATGTCAAAGGGACGCCTATCCAGGGTACCTTCTAGTATCACGTAACACACTTCCCTACCTATCAGGACTCTGGTTTTAACAAACAGTACCTCTCGAGCGACCCAGATCAGGACTCCCGTGGCGTAGGCAGAGTATCCAGTGCCGTAGACATGTACACTCCACCACTTATGCACTTAGGCATGCACATATACTGTGTCTCCTGGCAGGAGTCACCATGCCACGGGTGTTCCAAGTTAATGCGTTAAAATTAACAGCCATATTAAATGCACGTGCAGTGTGAACAAGTCATGGTTCAAAATGTCCATATTTCAGCCCATATCAGATTACATGCCATCCAGTCCCCTTACATAATGTGGCTTACCTTCTGAGGGGAAACCAGCCTGAAAGTGGGTCAATTGTGCCAACACATCCACCTTAAAGCTAGGAAGATTTATTTCACAGGTTGTCTGCCGAACCTGACTTTCAGTCCCATATGGAATCCAGCAGTAGAGGAGAGTGAATCACGTGAATCTGATCCTGACTCAGATACTCACTCAGGGCGAAGAAAAGTGAAGGAGTTAGTGCTGTGGAGGGAGGCCTTTGAGACCGTATGAGCTTGCTCCACTGCTACTTGATCTTTAGTGTTTTTCACTCTGGGGACCAGCGCATTTCTCGCTCTGAGTTCGGTGTCAGGTAATCTTGAGTATTCGAGTCCTCAAGTGGTGAACGTACCAGGTCTTTAGCATGCAGCCAAGTCCACAAGACCTCTTGTGAGTGCAATATGTGGGTCTTGTCGTATTTGATCACTGAGATTTGCTGGAAATAGAAGAGCATATTTAAATTCCAGTCCACGGAGGCACTGCTTGACTTTAGAGTAGGAACTTCGTGGCGTTACACCTCTATCGTGAAGTCAGGATTAACAAGGATTGTTGCATTTTCATAGAGCCAGAGGCCCTTGGTGCGGAATTGTTTCGGCAACAGGTCTTGGTCTCGATAGTTGAGTGGACGATCTACGATGGGCCACGGAGGATAGCCGGGAAGGGTGGGTTTACTTGGTAATCGAAGTGTGAATTCAATGGAGAAGAATGTTGGTACTTTATTCTCAAGGCTTGTGGTCCTCAACCATTCTTCAAGAAACAATCCCACACTAGGACCCTCTGTGCGCTCAGGGAAGCCCAGCAATCAAATGTTATTTCGCTTAGATCAGCCTTCTGCATCCTCTACCCATGAGTGTAGGTTAGCAACCTTCCCTTCAATGCGAGTCAGTCAGTCTGGTAGGTCTTGCACCGATGGTTGCACTGCGGCTAGGGAAGACTCTGCTTCTTCCACCCTGTCAGATAGTTTGCAGTGATCCGCTCATAACAGATTCAAACCTAGTGAAACAAGGTTGATGCAAGCCTCTTGGGAGGTTTAAGTGTCCTTATGGCCTGAAGTACTTTATCAAATTGGGCGGAATGAGCCTGCAAAGTCGACTCCACTTGCTGAGGGTCCTGTCAGCAGGCACAAAGAGTGTCATGGCTTCTCCAGTGCCCATGGGATGTGATATATATAGTGGGTTTGGGCCTCCTCATGATTATATGCTATTTTGAGTGCTCCGAATGGTGGTCAAGGCGTAGTTGGTACGGCTTTCCGATGGATGCGCCAAGGTCCATCACGAATAAGTTCACTTTACAGCTTGCATGGTGTTGCTTCAGTGGAGAGAGGGAACGTATCTCCACCATGTCAACCTAGGTCAATGCAATTCGAGATATGGAGTTCACCTCCGGTAAAAGATGCCTGTAGTCTTAGGTAAGTGATATAAGACATAAGTGGAAGGTAGACCCTCAAGGGGATGGCTTAGTCTGGGAGCCCCTAGAAACACCCAAGGCTGTTCAGCCGGTGTGCCATCTGTGTGTGACAATGGACTGAAGCAAAGGGATCATTGGGCCTGTAAACCTGGATGTGCTCCAGTATAGAACTCTTAAACCAATCATATGCCTTTGCAGGGACCAATGTTTTTTTGTAATCCCATAAGAATGTTTTACAGATACCAATGCTTGTTAACAAAGAACAATGCTTGTTGGAACCAATGCTTGCTTAGGATACGAGTTGCTCAAGCCTCCAGCATCCCTATGACTCAGATTGGGTGTGGCTGGGCACAGCAGGTATTTAAATCACACCCGGCCTGAGTGAATTGCTTGCTGTAAAGGTAATTGGCTGCAGAGGAGTGTCTGCTTCTCCATGTTTGATCTTCATGTTCAGTCCTGAATCCTGGATGCCGCTTATGGGGAGTTGAAGAGATCAAGAGAATCGACTACTAAAAAGGCGGTAACAAGCTGTGCATGCTTGAAAAGCATTTAATTGTGAAAACTTGACATTTGCTGACTTGATATTTGAAAGTCAGATGTTTCGGAGCACGATGCACCCACGAAGGCACATCATTGGTGTTTAAGGTCATTGGGACGCTTGCCACTAGTCACGTACTAACACTTACTGTTGCTTGCTATATATCGCAGAAAGGAAATTCTTTTGTGCAATTATCTCAAAAACAATGTATTGTGAATACATTTGTTATTGCTAAGTTTAATATGACATTTTCATAATTGGTGCTGGTGATGCGGAACATTCGGGAATTGCCTGAAAGTTTCATTGCTATGCTCAACTTACGCTGTGATGTAACAGTGATAAAACCGATCGCTTGTGTTATTGATATTAACCCTATGATCATAGAGTGTTACAAACACTGCTCTGTGATCTCTTGGTATTAACCCTATGTTTCCAGAGTGATGCAAACATTGCACCATCATCTTTGATATAAACCCTATGTTTTCAGTGTGATCAAGAGACACCAAATGTGTGTTCCTTGGAATTCTAAGTACAATGTGTAAATTAACCCAAGAATGTCTGCAAACATGAGAACTTGTTGTCATTATTTGTCACCTATTTAAATGACTATGGAGTCGAGTGAGTCAGCATCTTAGGAAATCTCAGCAAGGTCATCAAACAAGATATCCACAGGACTTGAAGTACATTTAGGTATACATTTATTAATGTGAAGTGGGATCAATCTGGGGGTCAAAGCGGGAGTAGTCAGATATTATAGGAGGTTCAAGGTTCGTATTTGATTATAGGTAATCCACGTCATTTCCCAAAAAGTCCTAGAGAGAGGGAGAGCTGTCTAAATCGGAAAATGGGAAGCTAACAGGTACACCTAGCTTGCACATAGTAGTCAGAGACTAGAATATACATGGTTATGAGTTATGAGCAGTTTGACTGATATGTAATTTATCATAGAAAATCACGTCTCTTCAAGGACCGTCACCAGTTGTTCAGATCCGGACCTGTGGCTCCAGTTTCTCTCTCTTTCATCCATCCCCTTTCGCCCAGGCATTCCGATGCCGATCATGTGCATTTAAGTGGGAGGCATGTAACGTCTAGGATGAATTGGGAATAAGCAACTTGGTCAACATTCTGTCTCCATGGGACAAACAGGTTAGTGCTTGACAGTGATGCGTGTTCTGCTAATCAATTTGAATGGTTCGCCAAAGTCATGTGCTGGTGCCTGTGAGGCATATTGGGTCACCCACCAGCTGGGTGGCCTCGGTAGTGAAGTGGTCTTCCAGAAGGCAACTCTCAAATAACAGAGGCCCAGTGGGCAGGAATATAGTTTGCATGCAGGCAATATAAGTAGTATTGCTGAAATGTTACACATAGCATTCACAGCAGTAGTGTGTTCCTTTCATTCACAGAATCCTTGGGCCTCACCTTAGTGTACTTGGTCCTTGGTGGATAAGGGCGCTCACTGTGAACCCTGTGAGAGGATGGTGCTCTAGCAGGAGCAACATAGGTAGAAGACAAAACTTGCTGTGTGCAGTGAACCCAAAGAGATCACCACTGCTGTCCATGCAGTCTGTGTTGAATTTGACACACAGATAGGAGCCGGACCTCAGGGGGGGGGTGGAGGGAGAATCAGGGAGTGATTTACTAGTGCAGCACCTCTTTCTTTCAATGGGTTTTTCAGCAACTCTAGGTGTGCGAGTTGCATGGTGGTCTTTTTGGCTCGGGCAATACTGGGGGTGCAGCAGGCGGTTACTCTTTATGTGCTCAGACCGCGATGATAAGCGCTCCCGTATTGCGCTTCATTTTTTGTGATTAGTGGTCCAGGTGCTCCGTTTTCATGTGGCAGCCAGCAGTTAAAATTAACAGGCGGGCCAGCGTGGTTCGCTGATGTTCAGTGGTTTCGAGGGTGCGGGCAACTGCTGATTTGAGTACTCAGTGTGGTGTAGTAATGTGAGAAGCATTATTTTTTCCCCTCCCTCTTTACCTACTCTCGACGGTGATCAGAGCATAGTTGTGCCCCATCGTCTGTCACTGCTTCAAGGTAGTGCAGTGTCATTTGGGGGGAGCCATGAGTGCGGTGCAGAAAGGTTTCCTCCCCAGTTATAGGTGGTCCAATCCACCTCTTGTATCTGTCCACTCTCACATCGTACTTGCCCCCCTCTTCAACTCTGTCAACGCTTATGGAACCATGTCTTAGGTGTGGCCCTCTGCCTTGATTGGGCCGCTTATGCAGCGTTGTCTGGAAAGACTTCTATAACTCAAAGGGCTTGAGCAGGCCTTTGTTGCAGGGCCCCTCATGGTCTTCGCACTCCAACCTATCACACTGCTGGTTATGTTTGTGTGGTTCCCCCAGGTCTCAGTGAAGTGGAGCGATTTCAGGCCACCAGTGGGGCTGGATGTTAAGGATTATGCAGTGTATTTGTTTGAGTTTAATGCAGAGAGCTTCTAAAACACATCTGTTGCGGTGCCATCTTGGCCACGCCCCCTCCACCAGCATTACTTCCCAAACACCTAGTATCAGGGCCCTCCTCCACTGGAATGGGAAGACCGACCATCCTCACGGGAGAAACGGGTGAATTACACCCTACAACTTTGCCCGTAAAGGCTCTGGGGACGGCAGGCTTGTTTGCGAATCAGTCTAGTTGATCTAACTCTGTTAAAGGAGGGAATCTATTTGCAGTAGTGACATAATTGTAAATGCTTTGTAATGGCCGGACAGGATTATTGACTAGTATGTAGAAATAGCCCAGTGGAAGGGCATCCATGGCTGAGTAGCTGCGTGTTGGAAAATTATGTCTGCTCAAGATGTACTCGACAGTGGCTCTTTTGCTGAAATTAACAATACAATTGCTGCTGTCCGGCATTGGGAGTTTGCTTACCTAGGAGACCTTTCACACATGGTTAATCTCACTGTGTAGACCATCCTAGACCATCCAACCTCCTATTTACACAATGTACTACCTTGTTCAACAGATGTTCATAGTTTCCATGAGTGCCTGGCTTCAACTGGGACACACCTTTGAGTACTAGCACAAAAAGAGTTGCCTGTGGAGATAGTTGGAGAGTTTGAAGGCCCGATGGGGATGCTATTGAGGGTTGATCCTCTTTCATGACATTAATCAAGCAATGTTGTTGCTTACGGTCACCTTGTGACTGCCCCGTGTGCCATGAATCTCGCAAGCTGGGCACTGTTGAATTGCCTGAAATTGCAAAGAGGGCCTAAAAGTAGCTGGAAAATCCCTCTGGTCTGTTACATGGGCCCCGTCCATTCTAGTATCTGTGCTTGCATCCTTGATCAAAGGCCTAGGCAGGTGGCCATTATGGTTAATACCCAGGATACAAGCCTCAAGGGAGTCCAGCATGCACATGACGCCAGAAATTAGATTTTCTAGTTTGTCTTCCAAGGAAGTGATTTTACTGATTATATAAGTGGTGCAATCCCTTCTGCCATCCGACAAGCAGCTTTTCCTTTCCTGCACCGGGAGAGCTTCTTTTTAGCCAGGGGCAATGAGCAGTATGACTCAGGTGGATTTGGTGCAGTGGGTACATCAGGCACAGATAATTCAAGATAATTCATCTAGAATATTTGCTGCACATGTGTTTCCCTCACTTGTGCCTGGCTGCAGCAGAGGGTCATTGGAACAAACACTTGTCTCAGTTGGATCACTAGGCTCTGTCCCACTGCCTATTTCAGAGATAGACTTATGACAGTACACAGCTGCTCTTCAACAGAGCCAGTCTCCTATTCAAGTGTTCCTACAGCATTTGTATGGTAGGATACTATGGAGCTCGCCCATAGATTCTCCCTTGCAGTGTTAGACTTCCTTTGCCCCATACTCTAGTTATGCAGACTCACAAAAGCAGAAAAATGGGACAGATGGTCTGCCCAAAAACTTACTGTGTGGCCTGTTCTCAGAGAGGTGGGCCAGTGCAGCGTCTTTTGGGTGCTAACGGGCCCAGGACAGGCCCGTCCTTGGCCCAGGCTACTAGGCTTGTGTCTCGCACAAGGAGAGTAGGTCCATTGCAGTGTTACGCGAGTCCGTTGCGGGCCCCATCGCCCCCAGCGGTCACTGGTGGCAGAGATGCTTCTGGGGCACAGTGCTTGCGCAAACAGCATCCTTAGGCCCTCCATCTCATTGTTAAATGCCACAATGCGCACAATTTGAAAGCAGGAATGCACATATAATAAAATGTATGTTTTGAGTGAAAAATAATAATCCTGGGAAATTCAATGTCTAGAAACCTCAATAGGGGCGGAAACTGGCCACAAGTATTCCAGGCACCACAGACGGGTAATGGGCATTAATGTAATTAATGACTGTGTTCTAGGACTTCTGGTGGTTATTTGTGTATCAGCATTGACCATACAACTAACAATCGAAAAACAACTTAATGAGGCACTCAATCAATCAGGCCAGCAAATCAAGTACAAATGCAGTTTCAGTCCTTTTTAGTCTTGCTTTGTATTATAGTGCAGGTAATTGCATATCATATCATATAATCCATGTTTCCCAACATTATGTCCAATATTTTTGTTCGATAGCCAATGCCAGTGCATTATGGCGACTATATAACAACAATTATACTGGGTATAATTCGGATACACATTTCCTTCTTTTGTAAGGCGTTCCTCCTAAACGGATTGAAGCACAACCGCTCAAAAAGCACTTCAAATAACATCTTGTTTCATAAAAGAGTGAGCATCCGTTCAATAACAGCTTTATTCAAGGGATCATCTCCCCCTTTTGTTTTGCCACCTATTGTTCCTAGAAAACCACAATGTAAAATGACAGCAGAATGGGGCACACACAAAATCTGTCCAGAAATCAGTTTTCGGAACAGTTAAGGGGTTAAATCACGCTTTCCTTGTTTTTATATCAAACACAGCGGAAACGAGATGCTGTAGTCGTAGGTGAGGGAGAAACCAGACTGAAGAACACACTCAAACACACAACAAAATACCTGTGCCTAACATGGATCATTTCTCTACACTGATGTGACAATTGCCATCAAGGGGAGCCTTGAATGCACACAGAGTATCAGAAGGAATCAGTGATGTTTGGCCTGAAGGGGGAGTGGCTCCGTGGAGCCTCCATCGCGCCGAGCCACAGGGGATCCAGATGCCACCTCATGAATGATGAGGCTGGATGGGGAACCGAAGGGGCCTCTGCTGATAGTCATACTGAGTCGGGGGCCCGGGGCGTAATAAAAATCTGTGGATCGACGTTTTTAGAGACAGGCAGCTGCCAAGATGGTGCCGCCCGTAATATCCCTTGTTTGGCGATGCTTCCCGGAGAGCCACGCTGCGCAGGAGAGGACAGCGAACTCCTCTCGTTCCGGTGAGTGCACTCTCACCTACTCCGCGGCACTGAAGCGCTTGATGTCCTGCAGATGATGCCTATAAAACGACAAACACGTGGCTTTTGCCACGCTTCAGCTGATCTCCGTGTTCTACTTAAACCTTTAGTTCCCTGTGAAATGTAAGATATGATTACCCATTCGGAGCTTTTTCTGAACTCTTTTTATACTCCCTTCTCCCTTGATACGAAGGATACCTTTATACCCATGTTGGGGTATTTTTTAGACATTACCTGTACGATGCCTGTGTTCCCCTCAATAAATCGACATGATGAATCTGCCTCAAGGCATGGGCGTACTTTGAGATTGCATAGCCACACATGCTCAGTTGCTACTGACCTTAATCTTCTTATCCCTAATATCATTGGATATTGTCCCAGGATGGCATCAACATTGCTCTGAGCTGATGACGTACCTTGCAGGCGTGCTCTTTATGCAAGATATCATTTGGCGTGTGAGCGCATATGTATTTTTTCAGATCATTCGTAGAATGAAGAGGTTTGACTAAATGGAGCTTGTGATTGTCAGATAATATAACTTACAATTATTTCACTGTGCCTCATATTTGATCACTATATTGGTGCCTCCCTCTACGATGTTTTTTCTTGTAGACACTTGTTCTCTCATTTTGGTTCTGCTTCATAGCTGAGCTTAGAGGTTCTGAGGAGAAAGACACTAAGGAGAAATTAAAATGTGCAAATCAAGATCCTCCACTCCCTGACTCTCCTATCAAGGGCAAATCCAGAGACTCTAACAATGGAGGCCATATTATCCAAACAATGATATACATGACATTGCTCAAAGTACTAAAACTAACACGGGTCTTCTGCATGTGGAGGGCCCGGCCATCAGGAAGGACATGAAAAACCTGACCCTAACGAGTAACCATGCTGACAGTAGAATAATTAATATAGAAGATCGTGCAACAGCTCAGGGGAAACAACTTCAAGTGGCTGATCAGGTTGTATCTTCTCTTAAAAGAGACGTCACTGACATGGAAGACCATAATATACGTGGTACTCTTAGAATTTCTGGTCTTCCTGAGGGCGTGGAGTACATATCTTCTTTTATGGTGGACTTTCTGAAATCTTGGATCCTGGCTACCCTCCAAATATCAATTCATAGAGACTATCAGATGCCACCCTTTCAACGTAAACAATCTACAACTCCATGTACAGGAATTTTTAAACCTTAATGTCTCCACTCTGCAGGGATCGTTATTGCACAGGTGAGGACATCCAGAGGTATTTCTTGGCAAGGAACTAAGGTTTCCATTTCTCAAGATTTTACATGAGATATGGTGTTAAGAAGGAAGTGTTTTTTAGCCACATGAAACAGACTTTCTGAAAGAAATATCCCCTTCTCGTTCGCTGATCTCTCCCACTGCAGGATTGTTTTCAAAGGTAAACCTCAAATCTTCGATGAGCCAAGAGAACTTGCTACTTTTCTGGACAATACCTCTGAAACCCAAATGGAAGAAGATGGTGCTTCTGGCTCATCATATTTCCCTCCACCTTGAATTTTACTGAGCTCTATTGATGTATCCTTGTTTACTTGAGCAGAAGCCCTGACCTTTTCCCTTATGAATGCTGTTATCTCTTTTCCCCTGAAGTGTAATAGTCTTTACTTTTTCACTAGTAGAGACATTACAAATTCATTGTCTCTTTCTGAAATACTAATGTGCTATCTAACGCTGAATTTATTGAGCTATTGTATATGTCACGCTTTACTCTTATTGTATGCTGCAGGGAGGCGGTGAGAGGAGATTCTGTTTCCTCTTCTTTTCTTCCTTCTCTTCTTTCTATTATGGCGCTATTTAGTTGATTATTTTACCCTTCTGTAATAGAGTGGTCATTTAGATACTCATAGCCATTTAATTTTTCTTTTATATATTAAAGACCTGTGTATAGAAGACCATACCTGCACTCTTTTTTCACTATTATTACTTTTCTGCGGTTTTAAGGTGTATCTGATTTCTAATAGTTGCATTTCTGAGTGTAACCATTAAAGTGCTAACCTTCTATATCAGCCCCCCAGCCTACCAGCCAGTTTGATTTTTCTATTGTGTCTTTAATAGATTTTCAGCGTGGTGGATCGCTCTATGTTGCACCCGTTGCGTGGATGCTCCCACAGCCTCCTGAGCTTATAGTTTGTCCCTTGGGACTTGCCATCTCGGTTTTCAGAGGTAACTTCGGGTGATGAAGCAGAAAATGAAGGTTTTATATTTATTAACGTGTAGACGTAGTGTGAAATAATCATGTGTGACTTTAACCGAACTAATAAAGATTGTACGGGGACAAAATGTGCCCTCAGAGTAGTTTGCCAACATTTATAAGCGTGCTTTATATAACGTGGTGTATTAGAATTGCACTAATCCGACATAATCATAAACGTGTGCTACGATTTGCTTGTTTGAAATGCTTTAGCTTAGCATGACTTTAGCGGAGGCTTTGGCCTAGTTGCCTGGTCTCACGGTTTAGATGCTCGTATTTTTCCACTGTGCTAATAAACGTGTATTTTTGCTTTGAAGCTGTACTTTTCCACAGAAACCGTTCACATGCTTATCTTAAGGTTTCGTGCCAGCCTGGCATATTTTCTCTTTACTCCAAGGTCGATCTGCAGGTGCGGACAATGGAAGCTCTGAAAGTAAGCTAATTGGTATACTATGTTGCAACTTGCGTACCCATCTCCAAGGATAATGTATGCTTAAGTAAAAGCTTGAGAACTGTCGTTTTTGATTGGACAATTTGAAGCTAACCTATGAACCCTCCAATGGAAGACCCTACTGGATTTGAACTGTTGTCTATAAAACCCAGGTGCACGAGAAGAAATTAGGCCACTATTGGACATCCCGCCATTTTGTAGACTTCGTAGCTATTATGGCCCACTTTGCTGCGACGCCATTTTGAGAGACTTTGATGCTTTCTCTAATCGAGAGAAAGAGATTTTAATGATTCTTGCCCTAGAGACTTTAACTTTGATTTGTCCCTTTGCATGAAGTAGTAGTCTTACCTTGCCGCCGTGAGGCAATTGCCCCGTCCACCCTTGCCCCTTTGTCCCGTCCCATGCTGATTGAAACGGTACCCATGATGACCGAAGAACGGTACCTGTGAGACGAAGACTTCCTTGTATGCTGATCGTAATTGGTAAATATGAAAGGAAATTGTAAAATTGCATTGAGTTTCTTTTAGGTAACCAACTGCTGATTTTGATAAGGTCCCTAGTTAGGAGTTTTTCTAAATTAATGTTGCTAAATTGTTTTTGCATGAAGTCCCACATGCTGATGCTAATTTGAGGTTAGACGAGGATTCCATATGTCGCACGATGCAATTTGAGATCTTGTTATGCTGACTAAATGTATGCAATTAGTTCATTACAGATTATCGTACTAGTGATTTGCATTGCTATTATCGAATGTCTTGTGATTCAAATGCTACATAGATTGCACTTGTTTCGCCGTTATGGACAGCTATTAATGTTCATATATGTTTATCATTTGGTGTTGAGACACATCTATATTGTGCTAGCTTTGTTAATATAGGGAAATGAAATTCACTAACTTTGAATAAACTGGTGTGGTTATTCCTGACTGAAAGGTCAGGGTTCGCCGAAATGTATTCTGGATTAATTGTTAAGTGTTATGTTGATCAAGGTATTGCCTATGTTCGTTATTGATTATTGATTTGATGAAATTGATCGATTAAGAGTACCGAGAGTTCCCACTAAGTCAAAAGATTAATCGGCCTAAAGAGCGTCCGAACACAGGTAAAATTATTACTACGGACCGCTCTATCAGTAGATGGTAGCAGAGGACGGTTAAGTCTTTTGGGACCCTGTACTCTTAAAGTACATGGTGTTGAATTAACGGTTACGCATTTTGAAACCCCACTTGACAAGTTGAATTAGATTTTTCTTGGGTAAAATAGATTGACAGAATGATGATGGGCTAGGTCCACCGCGACTTTCCCGGGATCTCGGAGCTTGCGAATGGAGAGAACGGAGGTGTGGAATCAGCGTTGGCGGTACTAGTGATGGTATGAGTGAAGTTAGGGTTTTGCGCTTGCACAGCTTATTGCCGCAGGGTGTGTGAAAAGGTTGCGAGGGTTTTTTCTTTTAGAGGATAGCGGAGGTGCGACTCCGAGTGTAGAAGTAGTGAAGTCGTCGAACTTCATAGAGATAGCGGAGGTGCGACTCCGAGTGTGAGAGTAGGGAAGTCGTCGAACTTCATGTGCGTGTGGCGCTTTGTGCATAAAAAGGTCCACGTGGTTGTTGTTGTTGAGACGGGCCCTGCGAGGTCAAGAGACTCCGGAGTATGTTGATCCACGTTGTGGTCTGGGCGGTTTAGTAGGTTGATCGGGCGTGGTCAACAAGTCGGTACGTGTGTTAGGGAGTGAAAGAAACTTCAACTTCGGGCTTTGACAAGATTCTAAGTGCACTAGAATAGATCATTGACAAGTTGAGAGTAGGTCTGCGGGTCAGATTTGCTTGCGAACGTGGGGACCGAGAAAGACGGAATAGCGGCCGAGGCTAGTGAAAGGTCCCTAAGGTCCTGAAGCGACTGTGTTACCCTTCCTGTAGTAAACCGACAGATCTGTTTTAATTTTTGGTAGCTCGCGATACATGCAAGAAGTTGATACGAGTGGAGGTGAGTGAAGGAAGACTAGCCGCGAGGCTTTGTCAGCCGCAGTGTGTGTGAGTGTGACATCACTAGGAGCCGCGCTGGGATAGGTTGGTTGCAGAGAAGGGTCGCGCACGGATTGGACGCAGTCCGTGGGGCCCGATTGGAAGGGGAAAGGCAGGTGAAGAGTATTCCGGGAATTAAAGTCACCTATTGATTACAAACTTTGTGAAATAAAAGGACGAGAAAATGAAATTCTTTAAAGCATTCAGGAGCGCGATGAAGGGGGAGTCTTACATTAAAGCGAGCGTAGGAGAGGAAACGCCGCCCGAAGGTACACCAGCTTACATTGTAATGGAAGAGAAGGGGGTAGCTCCGTGTCTTTGGCTAAAGCAATGGCACAAGTTGACAGAGAAACATGGGAGCGTAGCGTTCCCGATACATGGGACATTCAATATAAGGATTCTAGAGAATTTGAGATTCACGATGTACGACATGAAGGTGCCTCCAAGGCCAGCCCAGTTTGAGGCTCTAGCAATTTGGGAACTAATGGCTAGACAGCAACAGCAGAAGAAGTTTGAGACCAGGATGAGAAAGGTAGAAAAGACACTAGCGGACGCTAGGTGGGATAATGCACAGAAGGTGTGGAGGTCAGATGTATTGCAGGGGATAAAACTGTTTCCCGCAATTACTAAGGAAGAAGAGGAGACAGGTAAGAAAGCTACCTGTAAGACAGACAGGAAGTGTTCCAAGGATAGAGAGGACGAGGAAAAGTTGAGAAGAGAAGAGGAGTTAGAGGATGAGGAATTAATAATGCAATTGCTGAACGACCGTCCACCACCTTATGCGGAGAATGGACAAGGTCCAAGTACCAGTTCTGCCCCTCCGGCACCGGTACAGAACAGTGAAACCCAGAGTTCAGGAGCGTCATCGGGATCTAAGGACCCGAGTCTATTGTTCACCCCGCAGATACCGCAGGTTAGGAGAATATATCCAGATGTGCCCATGTTGAAACCAGCAGAAAATTATCAGCCGCAAATGCCAGGGTACTACAACAGTGATAACAGTGCAGGAATGATTCTAGATCCAACCGTAAGGGGAGTACAGAATGGTCACAACCAGACATTGTCACAAGCCGAATCAACTCAGTTTTTGATGCCCCAAAAGCAGATGCAGGGGGAAACAGCACATGCTCAAATGACGGGGAGTCAGATGGGCATGCCGGCAATGATGACCCATGGTGTGGGAATGAACATGCCTCAGAACATGGGAAATGGACAGAACCCAGATGCGATATCGCTACCCATCACTGTAGGTCCACCGGTACCTTTGTACAGTCAGCCTAACTTAGGTATGAGCGGTCAGGGACCAATGCTGCAGAGTGGGACAGAAAGAAGGTGCATAGAAAACACTCCAGGGATAACTCCGATAGCGGCTCAGCCAACTGGGTCTGGGTCCTTGATGGAGTTTAGTCCCATATGTGCTCAGTCAACACTGGTGAGGTCAAGCCCCCCACTGATAATATCCCTAACATCGAATAATGAAAAAGTTGCCGCAACCATCAATGGCAGTCGATGTGAATTCTACGCTGATGGGGTTGAATGCGCAACAGCTGACACAATGGTTCAACAGTCTAAATTCCACACACAGTTCAGCCAGTGGGAAAGGAGAAGACTATATGAATAGGGTCAGGTTGAACATGGAAGCACAAGAATTGGTGGAAGGGACTATGGGTGTGAATAGGTTAGAGTCCTACACGGAAGAAGAGCTGAGGTATCTATGTCCCAGGATTACGAAGGAAGTGAACAAGGTACATAAGAGCTTGCAGGAAGCAGCTGACAGAAACGGGGTTGACATAGACAAGATGAAACACTTGAGCAGAAGCTACAGGTTGGATTTTGGGACCACAGATTTTGAACACATGAGGTCAGCAGGCATGAAGACACATCTTAGAGAATTGCTGCAGAGTGCCCAAGTGTGGAGGTGTCTAGACAAGTGGGAAAGCAGGTGGGTAAAGAGGAAGGAAAAGAGGAGGGACAGTGCTACAGAGAACAATGAGAAAAGACCGCAGAGTAGTGATACGGTAACCATGTTACCAATGAGTGAGACAGCAGGGGGAAAGTTGATACATGTACCGTGGCACAGAAGTGACATTCAGTCTTTTACGGATGATTTTCCCAAACTGAGGGAGAAACCGATTGAATGGTACCAGCAGACTGATAGGTTTGTGAAGCTTGCAAAGTGTCTCTGGGAAGACCTGAACACTCTGTTTGAGATTGTGGTTCCGGCAGATTTGTGGGAGGACTGCAAAAGAGCGGTAGGTTGGCCGACAAGTGAACCAGAGAGAGACAGGGAGACGGGTGCACCATCACCTATGGTGATGAGCTTGTACTATAAGGTGATTGAGCATTTGAAGACGAAGGTAACCGCGAAAAATGTGGATTGGCAGAAGATTGATCGAACTGCCCAAGAGGCTAAAGAATCGATTCATAGTTACTATGAGAGGTTGTTGAAGGCGTTTAAGAACTACAGTGGCACTGAAACAATAGAGGCGAAGGACATGCTTCATTTTGTGTTCAGATTTGTGGAAGGGCTGAGACCAGAGATAAGTCAGATGATAAAGTCGCATTTGATTTGCTGGCAGTCGAAACCGATTGATGAGGTCTTGAATTATGCGAAATACTGTAGCGACGAAATTGAGGTGAAACAGAAAAGGCTGAAAGAGAAGGTGATGATGATGCAGCTTAAGGCAGCTCAGACAGGTTTGCAAGGTTTGCAAGGGATGCAAGGGTTCCCACAACAGGTACCGCAGCCGCAGTTGCAGGGAAACATGGCGTTTCAGCCACAGGCGAGAGGCAGAGGCAGAGGAGGTTTTGTGAATAATGGTCCGGATTTGAACACTGTTGTGATGGGTGTGCAGGCAATGAAGAAGGTGATGCCGTGTCACGTGTGCGGAATCGTAGGTCATTGGAAACGCGAGTGCCCGATGGTGGTGCAGGAAGGTGCAGGTGCAGGTGTTGGTCAGCAAAACAGTGATGTCAATGCATTTCAGACAATGAGGGGACCGAAAATGAGAGGTCCAAGCCCAAATTTTCAGACCGTAAATCAGTTGCAGGGATTGCACCCTATGCAGCCGCAGCAGATGCAGATGCCTCGTATGCAGATGACGCAAATGCAGCCAATGCAACAGCAGTTACCTATGGTACCTAATCAGCAAATGCAAATACCCTTGGCACCAATGAGTCAGCAGCAAGTGATGGTTCCTCCACAGGTCTCGGGTCAGGTAATGGGTACAAATGGCACCGTACAACAGTTCCCACTACACAGCGAGAGTGGAATAAACAATGTATGGGAGAGTGAAAGTTCAGAAGAAGAAGGAGATTGCGTGCTTGCAGCATCCTTGGAAGTTGATCAAAAGGGTCCGTAGGTAGAGGGAAGAGTAATGGGTCATCGTGTATCGTTCCTGGTTGACACAGGAGCCACACGTTCAACAGTTAAGAGCAGTGAAGTACCAAATTTGCCACTCTCAGGGAGAACAGTTCAAGTGGTGGGAGTAGCGAACAGGCACCTGACGAACCCAATTACAGATCCGGTACCAGTCAGCATCGGTAACTATCAAGGGGTACATCAGTTTGTGGTATGTGACTCAAGCCCGATAGCACTATTGGGGAGAGACCTATTGTGCAAATTGGGTTGTTCGATAATGTGTTCGAACGAAGGAATAACAATACAGACGAGCAGTGATGGGGAAGAAGAGGACAGTGTAGAGGGGGACGAGATGGAAACTGTCGATGAAGAGTATCCTCTGATTTGTCTTTTCCCGATGATAACTGAAGAAGATATTCCAGCCGAATTACGGGAAACAGTCGGAAGGGAAGTGTGGGATATGACAGGGAAAGAGGTGGGATTGATGAAAGGAGTGGAACCAGTGAAAGTGACTGTAAAGCCCAATGCAATCTTTCCCCAGACCCCACAATACCACATGCCACAAGACACCCTCATGAAAGTTGCCCAACTCATTGACGAATTTGTAAAACAGGGGGTACTGAAAGAAGTGTTAAGCAGTCCATGTAATTCACCAATAATGGGACTAATAAAGCCGAGTGGAAAGGTCCGACTCGTGCAGGACTTGAGGAAAATAAATGACATCATAGTCAAGTGCTGCCCAGTAGTACCGAATCCAGCTGTGATAATGTTCCAGGTCCCTTGCGATGCTGAGTGGTTCTCAGTCATCGATTTGTCACAAGCGTTTTTCTCGGTGCCTCTTCATGAGGACAGCCAATTCCTCTTTTGTTTCAAATTCCTAGACAGAGTGTACAGTTGGTGTCGAATTCCTCAAGGGTTTTCTGAGTCACCGTCAATCTTCAATCAGATTCTAAAGAAAGATTTGGAAGCATTAGAGTTGCCATTCGAGTCAACTCTAGTACAGTACATTGATGACCTACTGGTTGCATCAAAGACAGAAAGTGGCTGCACAGCCGATACAATTGCTCTGTTGAACCATTTAGGGAGGAATGGACATAAGGTGTCTCCTTCCAAATTACAGTTCTGTCAGAAGAAAGTGAAATACTTGGGTCACCAAATAGAGAAAGGGTCAAGGAGAATAATGAAGGAAAGAATAACGAGTATACTCCAAATGAGTCCACCAAAGACAAGGAAGGAGGTGAGGAAGTTTTTGGGAATGGTGGGCTATTGTCGCCAGTGGATTCCCAACTTCTCGACTCTAGCAAAGCCTCTACTGAAACTGACCCCAGAAGGATGCATTGGATGAAATTGAGCTGAAAGGAGATGAGATGGATGCTTTTGTTGAACTGAAAGAATGCATGTGTAGGGCTCCAGCTTTAGGTATGCCTGACTACACAAAGCCTTTTACATTGTTTTGTCATGAACGTGATGCATGTTCTTTGTCTGTCTTGACTCAAGCCCATGGTGGCGTAAACAGACCAGTAGCGTATTTTTCAGCTACTTTGGATCCGGTCGCAGCAGCACTCCCAGGGTGTTTGCGCGCCGTAGCAGCAGTTGGTATCAGCCTCACTCAGAGTGAAGAAATAGTGATGGGACACCCAGTAACAGTCATGGTCCCTCACTCAGTTGAGATACTTTTGACCCGCTCCCGAACGCAGCACATGACCGGAGCAAGACTCACAAGGTATGAAACGATAATTCTGGGCTCACCGAATGTGCAGCTGAAAAGGTGCACTACGTTGAATCCAGCAACCTTGCTTCCTGGAGAAAATGCTGAAATTGAGAACGCTGAAGACGTCGAGCATGACTGCCTTCAGGTGACTGAATTTTGCACAAAACCTCGACCGGACATTAAGGATACTAAGCTTGATGAAAATGATCAAATACTTTTTGTTGATGGTTCATGTCTAAGAGATGGGATGGGGATTTTGAAAGCAGGATATGCTGTATGTACTGTAACAGGGGTCTTGGAAGCGGGATGGCTTCAAGGAGTCTATTCTGCACAAGTAGCAGAACTTGTAGCCCTTACCAGAGCATGTCAACTGTCTGCATTGATGAAAGTCACCATTTACACTGATAGTCAATACGGGTTTGGGATTGTGCATGACTTTGGACAACTATGGTCACAGAGAGGTTTCCTGACTTCTTCAGGATCCCCAGTGAAGAACGGGGAAAGGATAAGGGAATTGTTACACGCCATTCAAGTGCCAGCCGAAGTTGCAGTGGTAAAGTGTAGTGCTCACACGAAAGGACAGGACTATGTTTCTCTGGGAAATGCATATGCGGATCAAGTCGCAAGATTTTGTGCCTTGAACTGTATATTACTCAGGGATGATTGGAATACGATAAATGAGCCAGAACTCGAACCAGCTGAAGCATTTGCCTTGAAGGTCGTAGATACAATAGATGAATTAAAAGCATTACAAAATAATGTCAGGGAGGATGAAAGAGATTCCTGGATTAAATCACAATGTATAAAGAGACAAGACGAGTTATGGGTTTCACATGAGGGAAAATTTGTTTTGCCAAACAGTCTCTTATCACAGCTTGCGCGGTTTTATCATGGGCAAGCTCACCTAGGGAGAGATGCCATGATAAGATTGTTCAAAACTGATTGGTTTAATCCCAGATTTCGTCAAGCTGCAGAAGCAGTTTGCCATCGATGTGTCACTTGCCAGCAGATGAACCCAGGAAAGGGAACAGTTGTGAACGTGAGCCACATTGGTAGGGCAAGCGGGCCTTTTAGTCGTATGCAGATGGACTTCATTGAGATGCCTGTGCATGGGGGTCTGAAATACGTGTTGGTGATTGTGTGCATTTTTAGTCACTGGATTGAGGCATACCCCACACGTAGGAATGACAGCCTTACAGTTGCAAAGCTATTGTTGAGGGAGTTGATACCACGTTTCGGATTCCCGATCTCTTTAGAATCAGATAGGGGAAGTCACTTCAATAACGAGGTGATAAAGTTACTCTGCGAAGCGCTGAACATTGAGCAAAAACTGCATTGTAGCTATCGCCCTGAAGCCTCGGGACTGGTGGAGCAAATGAATGGTACACTGAAATCAAGAATGGCAAAAATATGTGCATCGACAAATTTGAAATGGCCTGACGCATTGCCCTTAGTGCTAATGTCAATGAGGAACACCCCTGATAGAAAGACTGGATTGTCTCCGCACAAAATTCTCATGGGCAGGGCTATGAGACTTCCTGCAGTTCCCGCAAATGCGCTTTTGAATATTACAGATGATATGGTGTTAGACTACTGCAAGGGTCTGGCTGACGTGGTTCGCTCTTTCTCTCACCAGGTGGAAGCGACCACCTGGCCACCGATCCAAGGTCCAGGACACGCACTGAAAGCAGGTGACTGGGTCGTGGTAAAGAAGCACGTGAGAAAGTCGTGTCTGGAACCCCGTTGGAAAGGCCCTTTCCAAGTGATCCTGACGACAACTACCGCTGTGAAGTGTGCGGGGGTTCCCAACTGGATTCACGCCAGTCACACAAAGAAGGTGTTGTGTCCCACAGATGAGGAAGTTGAAGCGCTGAAATTACCAGTGCCTGACAAAGCAGTGCTGAGTGCTGAGACAGAGCAAAACCGAACTGAAAGCGAACAGGCAGAAACGGGAGAGAAGGAGATATTCTCTGAGGACGAAGAGACCAACTTGCTTGGGGAAGACCAAGGAGAAAGTTCAGACAGCGACGAAGCAGCTGAAGGTGACAAGGAGCCTGAAGCAGCTGAGGGTAGCAAAGAGCCTGAAGCAGCTGAAGGTGACAAAGAACCTGAAGCAGCTGAAAGCGATAAAGAGCCTGAAGAAAGTAACGGTGACGAAGGGCTCGAAAGAGGTGAAAAAGCAGGAGAGCCTGATCAGAGAAGGGCTTTCCCAGAAGCAGACGATACAGAAAAGGGAAAAGAGAACGTGATTGATTCCCCAGGAGGAGGGGACAAGGCAGAACAGAACGAAAAAGTTCAAGCTTCCACTGAAAAGACAGCAGGTCCATCAAATGGACACGGTGCAAAGAGGAGACTAAGTATATCACCCATAAAAGAAAGGACTAAAGAAAGTTTGGATGACGGAGAAAGGCCAAAGGTGAAAGAGAAAAGAAAGGAAGTGACTGTTGTGGAACAATCCTCAAGTGAAGAAAAGGACTTGACAAAAGAGGAGAGTACCAGCGAAGCAGAATCGAAAAGAGAAGCAAAATTGAAAAGGAAAAGGATACCGAACAGAAGGTATTCCGGTCCTGAATGGGCATATGCAGTCAATGACGATTGGACTGACGAGTTTGTATCTCTAAGCATCGAGAACGAAGAAGAAGAAGAGATACCAATAGAAAAGAAAAGTTTCATGGACTCTGTCGATTGAAAGGGCAATAAATGATATTGCTTGCTACAAAATAACGTGAAACAAAACAACCAGCTGAGACATTGCTAAACCGGATGAGACACTTGCTAAACTGATAAAGACTGAGTTATTGCCGAATTGAGACAAATGCTGCTAACCGATAAGTGACTGGCCTTTTGAAGAAGACGGTGTGAACATTGCGCTCGTTCAGCTTTGTAACTGAATTGCTAAATAGTTTCTTTTATAGGTGCTTCCAGCTCTCTGATTCTATATAGATCATGACGCAAAACAATAGAAAGAAATATTGTAAATATGTGTGTATAGGCTTGATAATTGCATGCGTAATAACAATAATGGCAATTGTGCTTGGAATGCATGGAAAGGGTGAGAATGAGAAGATTGAGGCTTCTACTTTTGCTCCTGTCACTGTCACTGAACTAACCGCATTGAAAAGATTAGAAATAGATGAGAGGCTCTTGCATGATAGGAAGGAGCTTTCGTAAAATGTTTTCTATTGCTTGCTAACAGAATATGTTGAGACTATGGATGCGAAGGATTGTTATGTGTGTACACAGATACCGACATCAGTAAAGGAAGGGGTGACTTATCACCACATGCCTCTTACATACGGGATTACATGTAGTATAGTAATGTCTAGGTTTTATGGTCAAACTAACATACAGTATTTTTACTCAAATTATGATGTTACATTTGCTTATGTTCCTATAATAGCGCAGCTAAGCCAGACTGCTAAAGATTGGGATGCTAAAATAATGAGGGAATTTTTCGAGCCAATGCAACCTTTTGAAACGGCTCACGCTCATAGGGAAAACCTTACCTGCTCGCTCTCTGCAGTAGAAATAAGCTTTTTAGATCGCACAGATGATAGAAGAGCGCAAATGAAGGCGAAATTAGAACAGGAATTACATAAGAGGACTTCAGTAGATAATTATGATTTTGCTGCAATAAAAACACAAGGGAAAATAGCTTTAGATGCTTGGCATGTAGGGAAATTTTGTATATATAGAGGTGAATCTTATTATGATAACATTTTCGTAGGAGCGAGTGAGTGTAAACATACGTTTATCTTTAAGGCCAAATGGACATTCATGATGAACGGACTTGACCCTGTCATTCCAGGTGTATATTACATTTGTGGGTATAATGCCTATTATCGTCTTCCAAAGGGATGGTGGGGGAGATGTTATTTGGGTATAGTGTTCCCAAAGGTTTATCAACTGGATGACCTATCGATGATTCAAAAGACATCTGGATCCCATCGTATCCAGAAAAGAGACACCGCAGCTGCTGTGGTAGGAGATATATTTGGAGCCATGATTCCTTCATTGGGAGTTGTGTTGAATTCCATCAAGATAAGAAAGTTGTCTACTATAGTGGATAACATGTTGACGAAGTTTTCAGGTGCTATAATCCTGATAGATGCTGAACTTGCAGCGGAAAGAGCTATGACTCTTCAAAATAGGCTTGCTTTAGACATTCTTTTAGCAAAGGATGGTGGTGTTTGCAAAATGCTTGGTGCACGACACTGTTGTACCTATATACCTGACAATAGTGTGAAGATTAAAACTATGCTTGCTAATCTAACAAAAGAAAGTGCAGATTTGAAGGAACTGAAAGAACCAGGAGTGTGGGAGAAGGTTGGAAAAGGAATTGCTTCAGTGGGACATTGGATTGGGGGAATTTGGAACGGAATATTGCTGAAAATAATAGAGGGGATATTAATAGTAGTAATTTGTATATTTGGAATTTGGGGAATAAAAAGGGGAATAATAATGATTATGGAAAGAATTAAAAGAAGAAAAGAAGAGAAAATTATGAAAAGAATGGCAGAAGAATACAAAGCGCAAACTAGGGGAATTAAAAGGAAAAGGGAACTGACAGAATTTTAATGGAATAAAATTTGTGGGCGTGGTTTGGTGTGATGACAAGTAGTCATCAGAGGAGGGATTGATGAAGCAGAAAATGAAGGTTTTACATTTATTAACGTGTAGACGTAGTGTGAAATAATCATGTGTGACTTTAACCGAACTAATAAAGATTGTACGGGGACAAAATGTGCCCTCAGAGTAGTTTGCCAACATTTATAAGCGTGCTTTATATAACGTGGTGTATTAGAATTGCACTAATCCGACATAATCATAAACGTGTGCTACGATTTGCTTGTTTGAAATGCTTTAGCTTAGCATGACTTTAGCGGAGGCTTTGGCCTAGTTGCCTGGTCTCACGGTTTAGATGCTCGTATTTTTCCACTGTGCTAATAAACGTGTATTTTTGCTTGAAGCTGTACTTTTCCACAGAAACCGTTCACATGGTTATCTTAAGGTTTCGTGCCAGCCTGGCATATTTTCTCTTTACTCCAAGGTCGATCTGCAGGTGCGGACAATGGAAGCTCTGAAAGTAAGCTAATTGGTATACTATGTTGCAACTTGCATACCCATCTCCAAGGATAATGTATGCTTAAGTAAAAGCTTGAGAACTGTCGTTTTTGATTGGACAATTTGAAGCTAACCTATGAACCCTCCAATGGAAGACCCTACTGGATTTGAACTGTTGTCTATAAAACCCAGGTGCACGAGAAGAAATTAGGCCACTATTGGACATCCCACCATTTTGTAGACTTCGTAGCTATTATGGCCCACTTTGCTGCGACGCCATTTTGAGAGACTTTGATGCTTTCTCTAATCGAGAGAAAGAGATTTTAATGATTCTTGCCCTAGAGACTTTAACTTTGATTTGTCCCTTTGCATGAAGTAGTAGTCTTACCTTGCCGCCGTGAGGCAATTGCCCCGTCCACCCTTGCCCCTTTGTCCCGTCCCATGCTGATTGAAACGGTACCCATGATGACCGAAGAACGGTACCTGTGAGACGAAGACTTCCTTGTATGCTGATCGTAATTGGTAAATGTGAAAGGAAATTGTAAAATTGCATTGAGTTTCTTTTAGGTAACCAACTGCTGATTTTGATAAGGTCCCTAGTTAGGAGTTTTTCTAAATTAATGTTGCTAAATTGTTTTTGCATGAAGTCCCACATGCTGATGCTAATTTGAGGTTAGACGAGGATTCCATATGTCGCACGATGCAATTTGAGATCTTGTTATGCTGACTAAATGTATGCAATTAGTTCATTACAGATTATCGTACTAGTGATTTGCATTGCTATTATCGAATGTCTTGTGATTCAAATGCTACATAGATTGCACTTGTTTCGCCGTTATGGACAGCTATTAATGTTCATATATGTTTATCATTTGGTGTTGAGACACATCTATATTGTGCTAGCTTTGTTAATATAGGGAAATAAAATTCACTAACTTTGAATAAACTGGTGTGGTTATTCCTGACTGAAAGGTCAGGGTTCGCCGAAATGTATTCTGGATTAATTGTCAAGTGTTATGTTGATCAAGGTATTGCCTATGTTCGTTATTGATTATTGATTTGATGAAATTGATCGATTAAGAGTACCGAGAGTTCCCACTAAGTCAAAAGATTCATCGGCCTAAAGAGCGTCCGAACACAGGTAAAATTATTACTACGGACCGCTCTGTCACGGGTTGTGTGTGTTTTTCTTTATATATTCCTGCTAGGACATGTAAGACCCGACAATTAGGCTTAACGTTTCTTTCTCATTTCCTCTCTTCAATCTTTGCACCATGGAGTTTTTCTTTTTTAGGGTAGATGCTTCATTCACATGGCCCTCTGTTGGGGGCGACTGACAAAATTAATACTTGATTCCATTATCACTCCCTAAAATATCTGACTTGAAGGTTGTATCTCTCAAAGTTAAAGGCTTAAATAACCCAGTAAAACATGAAAAGATACTAGATTACTGTTTTGGTCTTAAAGGAGACATCCTTTTTCTACAAGAAACTATGATTGGTCACAAGCATGTCATTTCCCTGCGCTCTAGCCCAGTTTCGGATTTAGCTTGCTCCCTCATTATTTAAACAAAGAATGGTGGTGATTACACTTGTCACAAACCAAGCTTTTTTTGGTTATGTCTGTTGAACAAGACAATGAAGGCAGGTAGACTATAGCTAGACTTTCTTACGGTGGCAGCAAATTTTATGCTGTCAATATTTATGCTCCAAACATTGACCATCCTCATTTTCGGCATACTATCAACTCCAGATAATGCTTTACCTCAATCAGTGAAACTTGTTGTAGGGGGGAGACTCAATTTTCCAATGGATATTTTTCTCGATAGATATTCCCCTTTTCACTGTAGACCACCAAGGGCACACAAGGCTATGCTCAACTTTTGCACCACACCTAAAGTAATGGACTTATGGCAATTACGTAATCCCACAGGCAGTGATGTCATGTTTTTTTCTTCTTCTCATAATTCCCTTTCTTGGATTGATTGTATTTTGCTGAATCCTGGTCTAACTCAAGATATTATTGACTCCTCATTAGAACCAATTCTAGTTTCTGATCACGCTGTCATCACTGTATCCTTATGTTCTCCCCCAGACAGCCTGAGCGGAGCACTTGAAGAATGAACAAAGAACTTTTAGAATCTGAAGAAGATAGACTATGGTTGAGTAATGAGATCTCTCAATTCCTGAAAGAAAATTCTGGTTCGGGCTCTTCCCCAGTAGTTCTACGGGATATTGTAAATTGTACTATTAGAGGCCTTTATAGTAGTTGAATGTCCAAACATAATAAAGAAATTGAGGCTTCTTTGTTGTCTAGTGACATGTTAAATAAGGGAAATACATCTATTTATAGACATTTGAAGAATCCTTTATTGGTAGATATGAGACAGCTCAAATATGAATGTAACTCAATTATCAGTAAAAGAACACACATAGTGGTACAAGCTCAAAAAAGGAAGAAACTTTTCAATTTAAACAAAGCTACTACATTCTTAGCTGCATTTCTTAAACCTAAAACACAATAAATAATTCTATTGTAACAGCACTAAAGATTCTCAAGTTACCGTCAAAACCAACTGCAGACACAATGGAGATTTAAAAAAACGTTTATACAGCTCTCTATACTCTGGAGATTGGAGCCATGGTAGATGCACGTGCAAGCTCTTTGAGTCCTGTTACCATGACATCCCTCTCAGATGATAAGAACAGCCCTTTTAATAAACAGATTGAACAGAGAGAAATCTTACAGGCAATTAAACTCCCTGGAGGCAAGGTCCCTGGGCTAGAAGGCTTTCCAACTGAAACTGTACAAGTCCATCTCTGACACTATTTGCGTCCTTTAGAAATATTACTTCAACAATATTGTTTCAGGCTCATCGGTGGAAGCCACTATAGTGGCGATTCTTAAAAAAGGGAAGGATCATCTTGAACTCAAGAATTATAGACCTATTTCCCTTTTGAATACAGAGGCAAATATTTATGCAAAGATTCTAGCAAAATGCCTGGAACCTCTGACTACCAAATTAATTCATCATTCACAATCTGGATTTGTTAAAGGTAGACTGGCATGTGATACTAATGTTTATAGCCATGTGATCGAAAATGTGCTCCTTGTGAATTCTCAGGCCACCATTGCTATAGCCTTGGATGCTAAAAGGGCTCTTGATAAGGTCTACTGCCCTTTTCTTAAAGCTGCTTTAGATTGCTATAATTTGGGTGAAATCTTCTCTTCAATGGTTATGTCCCTTTGTGCGAACCCCACTGCAAGAATAAGAGCCCTTTACGCGAACCCCACTGCGAGGATAAGAGTTAACGGTTCTCCCTCTCTTCCTCTTTCTCTTTATTTCAAGGTACTCTCCAAGACTGTCCTTTATCTCCACTGCTATTTCTTTTGGCAACAGATCTGTTATTAGTGGTGATTATTTACTCTTCAAATATTAGTGGTGTTACTTTCGGTTCACATACATTTACAACAGCCACATATGCGATGACATATTAATTGTCCCTGAAAACCCTGATATCTCTATTCCTAACCTTCTGTCACTGATACAATTTTTTGCAAAAATTTCAGGCTATTTGCTCAGAGATAAATCAGAGGTTATGCCTTTTAATATTTACTGTCTCATTTCTTGCATTGAACAATCAAGCTTTCAATGGCAATCGAAAATTATTAAATACCTTGGCATATAGTTTTCTAGAACTTAGTGGGATCAATAAAAGCTAATGAACAGAAAATCTTAGATAAGACCAAGGAACAACTATCCTCTTGGTCACTTAAATTTGTATCTTGTGGAAATAACTGGAAACCATAAAAAGTATGATTACACCCCTTGTGAATGTTTTTATTATGATGCTTCCTGTTAGTCTGTCTTCTAATTCTTTTATCTACCATAGATAAATTAACAATCAACTTTTTGTGGTTAAATAAAAAACCTTGAATTAATCTTAAATAACTTAAACTTCTGTATTCAATGGGAGTGGGCGATTTTCCAAATTGGTATAATTATCAAACAGCTTTCCTTATAGCCCGCGAAGTGTGTTGATTTGTGTTAGACTTTTCATCCTTGGCATGGTCTCCCTTAACTTTTTGCCTCTGTTTCCCAGGTTGTTGATGTGTGCTGGACTCTGTTTTTGCTGTTTTGTTACTTTGGGCACTTTACCACTGCTAACCAGTGCTGAAGTGCTCCTTTCCAAAATGTGTATGGAATTGGTTTATCCATGATTGGCATATTTGATTTATCAGTAAGTCCCTAGTACAGTGCACTAGAGGTGCCCAGGGCCTGTAAATCAAATGCTGCTAGTGGGCCTGCAGCACTTGTTGTGCCACCCAAATAAGTAGCTCTGTAATCATGTCTCAGACCTGCCACTGCAGTGTCTGTGTGTGCAGATTTAACTGTAAATTCGACTTGGCAAGTGTACCCACTTGCCAGGCCTAAACCTTCCTTTTTCTTACATGTAAGGCACTCCTAAGGTAGGCCCTAGGTAGCCCCAAGGGCAGGGTGCAGTGTATGGTTAAGGTAGGACATATAGTAATGTATTTTATATGTCCTAACAGTGAAATATTGCTAAATTCGTTTTTCACTGTTGCAAGGGATGTCCCTCTCATAGGTTAACATGGGGGTACCTTTAAATCAGATTAAAGTGTAGATTCCCTTTGGGAGCGGATGGACATATGGAGTTTGGGGTCTCTGAGCTCACAATTTACATCTTTTAGTAAAGTTGATTTTAAGATTGTGTGTTTGAAAATGCCACTTTTAGAAAGTGAGCATTTTCTTGCTTATACCATTTTTGTGACTGTGCCTGTTTCTGGATTCCCTGTCTGGGTCAGTTTGACAGCTGGGCTGGCTGCACCTCACACTAGACAGTGACACAAAGGGAGCTGGGGTGTAGTCTGCATATCCTGATGAGCCATCTGTGCTAGGAGGGAGGGGAGGAGTGGTCACTCACACCTGAAAGGGCTGTGCCTGCCCTCACACAATGCAGTCTCCAACCCCCTGGTGAGTGTCTGGGGCCTGTTCTGGGCAAGGCAGGATTTCACATTCAAGGGAGACTTTGCTTTGAAGTAGGCCTACGTCAAAGAGAAAATGGGTATAAAAAGGGCATCCAAAACCACAGACTTTAGAACACTTCTGGAAACCAAGAGGAACCTCTGCATGGAGAACAGCTGAGGAAGAAGAGCTGCCCTGCCTGTGACTGTGCTTTGTGGAGCAATCCTGCAGTTGCTGCTTCTGCCAGAGTAAGAGGGCAAAGACTGGACTTTGTGTGCCTCCCATCTTGTGAAGATCTCCAAGGCCTTGCTTTAGAGCTTGCCTCCTGTTTGAAGTCTCAGGGATAGCAAAGACTTCTCTCTGCCAGCACCTGGAGTCTCTGGAGAGACCCCTACTCTGCCCTGTGGTGCCCATCCAGTTCATGGGACCCTGAAAGGAGAAGCTGGCAGTCTAAGAGGAAGAAATCCACGCACAGAATGCTGTGCGGGGAAAAGATCGACGCAACTCAGATCTGCGTCTGGAAAAATCGATGCACCGCCGGTTTCGCGGCTGAAAATCGACCCTCGTCTGCAATGCAACCAAAGGATCTATGCACGAAGCTGGAGAAACGACGCACAGCATTGCTGACGAAGCCTGGTGAGATCGCAACCTGCGCTGTGTGATTTTTGGATCATCGTGCGGCTGGATTTCGGACGCAAGCACCAATGGGCATGTAAAAACAACACAAGGCCTGCTCGGACCCGAGAGTGCTGATCGGATCGACGCATCGCTCTCCTGCGGAGAGGAGAAATGACACAAGGTCTTACTCGTGAGTGAAATTGACACATCGCAATCCCTTTTATACGCACACTCGCCCGTGCGGGGTTATTTTTGACACACACAAGGTAAATTTTCACACTAACAATGTTAGTGTGTGTTTAAAACTACATGAAGACTCTTTTTGCTTTTTAATTGATAACTTGACTTGTGTATTGTTGATTTTTGACGTTTTCATCTTTAGATAAATAATTTCTGATTTTCTAAACCTGTGTTGTGTCATTTTGTAGTGTTTTCATGAAGTTACTGTATGTGTTGGTACAAATACTTTACACCTAGCACTCTGCAGATAAGCCTACTGCTCATGCCAAGCTACCAATTGGGTAAGCAGAGGTTAGCTGAGGGTGATTCTCTTTTACCCTGACTAGAGCGAGGGTCCTTGGATTTTAATTGGGCACCATCTTATATCTCCATGCTTCTTGTTTTCCGCATTAACCATGAACTTTCTTGAGTCGCCCCACTACATATTCTTCATGACACGATTTGAGCTCTCAAACTTTTGGAGAAGCCTTTATCACCTAAATTATTTAAGTCTTTCGCCCTCTAATTGTGGAATAACTCAAAAATATCTACTGTGGTATCAGACAACACAGGACCAGTTTTGGCTGCACAGGGTAGAAATGTATTGTCTGATCTGATGGAATATAACCAACGTCTCTCATTTTCCCTTCTACAGACTAAGTATTCATTATCCAAAATTTATTTTGATAACTTCTTAAACATTAAAGCAAAACTTTCAAAACTTAGCACATTACCTCCTCAAACGTTTCTTCCCTTTCACAGTTGAGCAGACATGGCCATGCAGCATTGAAAATATATAAAAATCTTGCGCAATGCTCCGATGCATTCTCCTTCACCCCTTCAACAATGTTGGTCAACATCTTCAAAAGGCAAACTTTCCTCTATTCCTGATGATAATTGGCCAAACATCTCTTCTAACGTTCTTATCAATAAAATAATCCCAACATTATCTCAGACATGCTTTTACACTGCATATGTTCTCTTGAATCTGATCTTTGCTGGTTCTGTAAGTATACTCGATCATATATTTCGTACATGTAAACACCTCTCTTTCTATTGGATGGACGTTTATAATTGAATTTCTAACATATATTTCTCCCTATCTATCTCTCTTATCATGTTAGGTCCAAAAATCTTGAGCTCCCCCGTTGGACCTCTCTGATAATATACATTTGCGAGATCTTCTTTTGACTGTAGTAGTCAGAGTTATTTTGTTAGAATGGAAAGCACTGATTAATGTTTAATTTAATATGTGGGGAGCATGGGTTACCTGCAAAGGAGCATACAGAAAAGTTTATCATTTTCCCCAAGGACAACCTGCCCCATCAAATCACTAGACACTTTTATGGCTGCACCATAATAAATTCCTTACAATTATTCTGATTTCTCTTGTCTTGTAGGAAGCATCTAATTTTATTCTGTGTTAAACAACCCCATGGTGCTCCCTTTCTTCTCGTCTCCTTTCCTTTATTTATTATTCTTTTCTTTATTGTTCTTTTCTTTCTTCTCCCTGTTCTCTTTGTTGTTGATTTTCTCTTTTTTATTCCCTTTATAGAATATACCACAATACCTGCTAATATTTTATTAATATATCCCATTTGTGTGCTATTAGGTCTGATATATTGTATTACTAGATTTGATTAGTGCTTATTTTGGGTTAGTTCTGTACAAAATTATAATATATTGTCGACCTTACATTTTGTCCTTATGACATCAAGATACCTTTTGTGTAACTCTTTATATATAGATTGGGTTGTACTTTTTTTATGTCTTATTATGTGTGACGTTTATGTTTACTTGGGTCTCAACATCTACTCTGTTTGTTATTTTTCATTGCTTTTGTTATTTCTTCAGTTTTTTTTAAATTAATAAAATATTTAGAAAAAAAAAGTTTGGTCCTGAAAAATGAATCCCCATCTGAGGTGGCCCTGGTCACACTGCAGGAGCGAAGTATGGGTCTCTGCCAACTCTCATACCATCCCAGACAGTAGGATGCAGGATAATATAGAGCAGAGTTTAAAGGCCTTCCTGATAGCCTCTGGCCCAGAAAAATCCTTATGAGCACCAGTGTGAAACATCATTGGAACTGTTGGAAATGGCCCCTTCTGCAGGCTCATCCCCAGACTTTTTGCCTTCGTCCTCTTCGTTTTGTTGGCTTTGGGACTCTGAATCCTTTACAATTGCTAACCAGTGCTAAAGTGCATGTGCTCTCTGCTTAAAACATGGTAACATTGGTGTCATTAATAGGCATGTTTAATTTACTTGTAAGTCAATAGTAGAGTACACTATATTTCTTGATATGTCCCTTGTATAGGCTTATTAGTTAATTAGGCCCAAGAAATGCTGATGTATGTCGAAGATTGCTTGTCCCCACTGTCACTCTATGAAGAGACAGGCCCTTTGAATCAATTGATCTGGATAGAAAGGAAGGCTTAAATGTTTGCCAATGGAATAAATAATACTTGACTCCTAAGTCCACATCCTACCAAGAGGTGTACAATACACTGAATGCAAAATGTTTCCCCAAAACAATGTGGATTATGAATGGTAGCCTTTGTCAACTGGTTCAGCATTGCAAATTTCACAATCTTTCTGAAGAAGATAAGTCAATTTGCAGTTCATCAAAGGATATCTAGTTGGATCCGTCAGAAAATGCACACACTTGAATAAATTGAAGTAATAACATATCATTTATTGAGCAGAGGTTCAAGTAAGGAAAACTTAAATAGGCAAACTATTCTGTTTGCAGGGACTGTTAACGAAGAAGCATTCACTAAGTCATATTCAGTTATCCAGGGCAAAAGAGACCCACAGTCAACTGACATCAGTAAAATCTGATCATTTCAAGGACCAGCCAGTTACTGTTTTATATATGTAAAGAACCATTCCACCACCACTAACACCCTTACACAACTCACTGCACTTGAGAATGGAGCCAGTAGTGCTGCCACGTGTTTCAAGAGGTGAGAAAAAAAGTAATCAGTGCTACCAAAATAGCATACTTTCACCCAATATACTGCATCAAAATCACTGTGGACACCAGCTCAGTAATGTGGGAGCCATGCTCATGCAAAATCACAACGGGGATGACCACCAACAAATAGCATCTTATGGAAGCTCATGTTCTGCCGACAGAGAGGGAATAATCCCAACTGGAAAAAGAGAGCTCTCCAGTAGTATGGGAATGCAACATTATCACATCCTAATTTATGGGCAGTATAGCCTGATTGGTGTAAATGTTAAAGATCTTTCTGCTGGCATTAACAGCAATCTGTTGCAAGGCACAGGAATTATGAACCCCAGAGCACACCTAAAGCAAATCGCTAACTTCCACATGAAGACCATTCAGGAACTGTAGAAACCAAGAGAACACTGCTAAAATGAGTGTTGTTTCTTGGAATAGATAATATGATCAAAGACACCCTGTGGATCTGCCATTCTGCCAAAGGACAAAAGCACAATAAAACCCCAAAGCAGCCACATAAAAATACCTTATCTCCCTCCATGTCCACACTTACTACAGGACATGAAAAAGAAAGACACACAACAACTAAAATACCTACTTTTCAATGCAAAATCTATGAACAATGACCACTCTAACATCTTTGACCTACTCTCAGAAACAAATCTGGACCTCATCTTCAATACAGAAACATGGCTGAGGAAGCTTCTGCACCCACATGCCACAAATCCCTCCCTTCTGACTTTGACAACATTAACAAAATTGTACTGGCGAAATTGTTGGAGCCCTAGCTGTCATCCATAAAAAACACTACAAATAACAATCATTGGAAATCTCACTGTGGGTGTCTGAGAATTCCTGATAAGTGAATCCCACTGCAACTATTACCTATACTTTCCTCTTAACAGATAGACCACCACTCTGAAAAGCCAATTTTAAAGATGTCCTACTTGATACAGTGACCAGCACTCATCTGGACCACCCACACCTGCACATTTTAGAAGACCTCTACATATGCATTAACAAGAAGAATCTAACCAGAACAGAACCACGTCTATCACAACAACCCTTGAAGCCTTCAACCTACATCAAATTATTTCTGGCCCAACTCACTATGCAGGACACATACTAGGTGTCATATTTCCATTCTTAGGACAAGCCACAATTACAGACAACTCCCTCGTAAGCGGGAATGACCACAACATCATCACCTTCAAAATCTGCACACTTATCAATAACAACACTTTGATAAAAAAACAACAACAAAGACTCATACAGACAATGAAAAACAGACATGCGCAACTCAACGCTCAGCAATTTGACAACAAACTTTAAAAACCCCATTAGACTTGCAGTTGAAAAACATACACATGTTCTACAACTGTATCTCCACTGAAATGAACAGATGCCAACTAAAACCACATTGAGAGATGACCACAAAAAAACAACACATAGGTTAATGACATCATCAAAGTGGCGAAAACACCATTCAACATACTACAGCACAAACTGAGAAAGTCAGGAGATTAAGCTGTCAAAAATATGCTATGGCACTATAAAAGAGCCTACAAAAGAGCCATTGTAACCACAAAAAGACATTAGTATTCCATGAGAATAACTAAGGCAGACTGCCGTTCCAAAGAACTCCAGAAAACTCTAACAAAATTTTGCAATCTTAAGTGCCTAAACACAGGAATACCATGATCACAAGACTCCTGTGACAAACTCTCCAATGAACTGATTGCAAAACTTGGAAAGATTGAAAATGACTTGAGGGAGAATGTGGGCAACACCCCAACAACACTTGACCTAACCACCACATATAGACACAAATGAATATCCATCAATGCATTTGGTCAATTTCGTCTCAATAATATTTTCTTGATTCTATAATAGCAGCCACACCATCAGGATGAGCATCAGACCCAGCAATGCCAAGCATGTTTAAAGATATCCTTTTCTCAACCTGTGCAGGAGAAGTAGTGAGACACCTAAGCAACAAGTCCCTGGAACTAGGTTCATTCCCACCTGAGCTCAAAACGTCCTACATCAGACCTCACCTCAAAAAGAAAATCCTTACCCTATCTGATCAAGTAAACTAAAGACCCATATCAAATGGAACATTCTTAGGAAAGATTTTTGTAAAAGCATTTTTTACACAACTCTCTAACTTTACCGAACATTATGGCTTAGGCAGAGGCACAATGTCAGTCATCATATCCATATGGGGTAATCTAAAATGTGCAGTGGACAAGAACAGAGTAGTTGCCTTATTAATTCTCGTATATACCAGCTGAATTTGACAGGGTACATCAACACATGCAACCTGCAAAGACTTCACAATATCTAAATTCACAAAAATGCTTTAAAATGGATTATTTCATATCTTACTGACAAACTGTAGTGTACCTACCCTTTTCACATCATCTCCTCCCACAAAACACTGTGGTGTTCCTCAAGGGTCTATCATATCCCCTCTAATATTCAACATCTACATAACCCCCTTACCAAATCTGATTAAATCATACCAACCACACCTGTTACAACTATGCACATGACACACAAATCATTTTAAATATGGATAGCCCTGGAGACCTCTACAATTCAAAACTCAATGACTACCTTCATGCCATAAACAAATGGATGATGAATAACCACCTAAAGCACAATACCGCAAAGTTAGAGATTATGAGATGCGAACAATGGCAAAACTACCAGACTTGAAGCCCCTCTGACAACATCAAGAGAAGTTCTAAACATTGGTGTAACTATGGATTCAGACTTATGCTTGATTTTGCATGTTAACGTCATAAAGAGTGCCCTCTACACCATCAAAACACTGTTGGATCTTCCCATACCCTGCATACCAACAAACTGCAAGCTATCCTCACACATGTAATCTCCAAGCTTGACTATGCCAACAGCCTATACCTCGGCACACCTGCATTCATCATATGCAAAATACAACTCATCCAAAATTCTGCAGCAAGGCTTCTTTTCCACCTTCACCCAGAGAAAGCATGATTCCAGCCCTGCAATCACTCTATTGGCTACCTATAGCTCGAAGGACAATGTTCAAGGCACTCTGAATTGTCCTCACAACTTCCAAGGAAAAGGGCCTCTATGCCTACAAGTTAAATTCAAACAATGCAAACCAAACAGAAGACTGCACTCCAGAATTGTTCCACTTAGCACTATATCACCTTCCAATAAAAAAATATGTATGAGGCACTGCTTTCTCAGTACAAGCCGTCAGGCACTGTAACTCACTACCAGCTAGCATTAGGAGCTCCAAGGAGCATATACACTTCTGAAAACAGTTGTGAAATTGGCTAACTTCCTAGATAACTGCACCACCCGCATCCCAGCAACAGAGCTTGGAACACAACTGCACCATCAAGTGCAATCCTCAGCTTACAACTCTTGAAATGTAAACAACTCAACCATCTAACTGCTTTCATTCTGCAGGCAAGCAAAAAGGGCTGACCTAAGGTTTGCTGCGGCATTATATAACTAAGTACTTCCATATATAACAGTTATGACCCACAATAATACCTAAACTATAACATGCAGCAGTCAGCAACACATTGTAACTTATAACTCTTAAATTCCCATAAGAAATATTTGCTATGAGGGACGTACATCACCAGCACTGTACAGCGAAAACATCAAACATTACTGAATGGACAGACATGGAATAACTGAAGAGATTTGCCACACATTAATGGACAATTTGGATGACTTTAATATAACCCAATCACTGTACGTTCCAAAAATCTACACAATCTGACTGATTCCTTGGATCTCACAAAGACAGTCACATAAGGAATGATAGTAAAACGATCGATCTCTCTCTCTAACTCTCGCTCTCTCTAACTCGCTCTCTCTAACTCGCTCTCTCTAACTCGCTCTCTCTAACTCGCTCTCTCTAACTCGCTCTCTCTAACTCTCTCTAGTAATGCTTGCTCAGGACCACATCAGTAACCAAAATCTTAGATTGGACAGCCCAGTGCAGTAAGCATCTAAGCAGACTATATCATATGCAATAACAAAGGGAACTGATAAGCTGTTCAAATCTACCAGCATGGTGAAAGCCATAAAATTGAATGCCTGTGTCTTACACTTCATCATCCAACATGCTCCTATGCGCTGCACCATATAACACGGTAACCGCACCTCGGTGGTCATCATGCATGACATGGAAACACTTCCCACATAGGATTAACACAAAACAACATCCTTCCAACCACATACCCTTTAAGGTGTAGTGTGCTACACACTTTGCAAGCACTTCAGTCTCCCTCATTGGGTTAGTAAACTCTTTATACATGCTGAAATACAATAAAATTCAACCAATGTCACGTTGACAGTCAAGGAGATTCCACCTCTTGAAATGTCTCTCCTCACAGAGGTCAATTGGCACAACCTTGTTATTGACTTCTTTGTGCCTTTTCAGTCATGAAAATATGGGTCGTTGGTGATAGATCAATACTCATGGTTTCCATTAGCTAAGAAGGTCTCTTGAACCACTGCAAAGGCACCAATCCCAGATTTAGAAGAAATCTTTGCAGCTTGGGTATTCCAGAAGTTGTCAAGACTTACAGTGGTACCCTCTTTCAATGGTCACAAATTTTCTGAAGTTGCCTCACGTTTGAAACAAAAACTGACAGATCACATCACTGTAGCCCAAGCAAATGGCGTAGTGAAGAGATTCACGTCCACAATCAACAAAACTTTGTATCAAGCAGAGAAGAACATCAACCAGCAGAACAGGCTTTGAACACACCCCTACTTGCATATGAAAACACACTAAACACCACAGACCAGTTTCCAGTTACACTTATGTTTGACCATGAATTCTGAACAAGAATACCAAGCTGGAAATCTACAGTGGACTACAAGTTGATGTCAGTTGAATAACCTGAGTTGCACAAGTAGGAGAAGATGAAGCATTATGCTAATTCCCAAATGTAAGTTCTCCCTTAACATAATGCATAGTGACTATATTGGTCTAAAAATCACAGACAAGAAAAACATACTCCAAATATGGCAGCATATTACTACACGTGATGGCCTGTTTGAGGATTTGGGTGTATTATATGGTATGGGCGCGTAACCTGACCACGTCAGGGTCCAGTCAGCCTCCTTTGCAGAACCTTGGCTCAACCCAGGGCAGCTGTGATTTCAAGCAGCAGGACTTAAACGAAAGAACTAGTGTAAAGCACTTAGAAGCACCAAACAATAAAATAAATGTGACAACACAAAAGAAATCCAACACCAAGTTTTAAAAATAAATTAAATTTTTATGATTTTATTAGAGACCAAGATGAGCAAAATCCACCAGAGGGTTCAGGAGATACTTTCAAAATCTGTAAATGTAAAACTCATTACTTTTAGTCACAACCGCAAACAAGCACTGGTACCCAAAACATTTGGGCACTTTGGAAAAGTTTGAAAGAGTTGTGCTCTACTACTCCGGCCTGACTATGGCGACCAAATCCAGCAGGGAGAAGGTTGTTGTGGTCACTAAGGAGTATTTGGACAGTTACTTGGTCATAAAAGCGTTCTCCAGCACAATCGTCATATATTTTAATGGAATGGTACGGATGCTGAGGATGCAGGAGATAGAGGATGCTCAAGGATGCTCTGGGTGCTGTGCGGTTGACGTGGGTGTCCTTGCGGTTACACCTCAGTTCATGAGTCAGGTGGGATGACTTTGGCCACAGAGGCTTGGATCTCTCTAAGTCCTCTTTGAGCCAGTAGAAGACCAGCTCCTGTCGGGCTACTGGTCTCCCTCCACACTGGGTCCAACAATATCCATTGGTGGAGGCTAGTGTCCCTCTTGGGTGACTAACCAGACTCAGACAACACTCAAGGGTATAGCAGAGTTAGATGTAACTTTTGACCATTGAGAATTGATCTCTTGGGGCACCCAGCGGTGGTCAGCAGTGATTCTCCATAAGTGGCTACTGATTTGACAAGTTGTGCTACTTCAGCCTTTGTGGCCCTAGTGCTGGTTTCAGGGGGTCAACCGACTGATCCTTGGAGTCACTTCTTTGATCTGGGGATGGAGAGCCACATTTCCTCAGACCAGGAGCCTCAGGCACAGTCCTCTCTTCGCTAGCCCAAGCTGCGACAGGTGAAGCCTCTCTTTGCCAGGTCCAGGGATCAGCAAGACAGGCCTTCTGTCATTTCTCGATTTCCATAGTGATATGAAGTTTAGGGTGCTAGGGGTGCCATTTCTATGCCCATAAAGTGCCCTGAGGGGGATGATGTGGTTACTAACTAATGGGGTACCAGGATTTTTCCCACCCTGTGATGACCTCTGGCTATGTGGAGCATCTAGAATCGCAGGGTGCACTGTTCTTCCCAATATGTTTGAACCCTCCCTTTGATATTAGCAGCTGGTTGCCTACCCTAGAGGTCTGGCTACCGGGGGGGGCTACATGCCCACAGGAACACCAGTTTGGGCACAGATCCACCCTCTCTGTTCCTGCCACCAGCCTGTTTACCTGAACATAGGGGGCAACCCCTCAGGAGTGTCATCACCACAATCAGTGCTGCAGCCCTGGGACACTGTCTTATGTGCTGTGGGTAACATTAGCATATAGAGACTTAAGTAAGTGAGCTTATGCCAATTTGCAGTAGCCAATTGAACATTCACTTTTTATGGGGTTAGAACATGGGCCACTGAGGTCTGGTTACCAAGCCTCAGTGAACTCTGTGTTGAAAAACCATCAGCATCATACAAAAAGAAGCATTTGGGGGTGATTATGCAAAAAGAAGCATTTCCTTACATCGTGGAAAGGAACCAGGGAAACTGTATGTGCTGAAGAAAAGCTAGTTATTTGGAGAATATCACACTTCAAAGCATATTGAAATCCTTCTACTTGGCAGGCTACCACTGCAAATGGCAAGACTTAATCAAATAGCGATGAAGAGCCTCTAATGCGACATCCATCGTACCAATCCAGACAGAGATAAAAGCCTTTGAGGCTGATTGGGGAGATGCCCTTCCCCTTCATCATTTTCAGGTTATAACTCAGATTTATAAGGACAGGGTTGAATATATGGGCAAAGAAAAAAGGAAACATGACTGAACGTTGTTACACGAGGAGGCAGGCTTCTTAAATTACCAGGATATAAATATGTAAAGTTATAATTGTGTCAATTGAATTTAAGATGTGAAAGAGTGGGTTTTTGTTTATCTCAATCTTCGGGTGTAAGCAATAAATAACCCCACCACTGGTTGTATGGACCTATGTTCATTGACAAAGACATTTAGTGGGGCAATCATGTACATTGGATACATAGCAGTACATCATTAACGAGTTGTAGCATACTCAATAAACAAAATAAATGTGAGTTAAAGGACTTTATTTATTTACATTTTTCCATCTTTTATTCATTAAGTATTAATCTTTAGATCTCAGCAATAAAAGGTAATATAATCCAGCAATACAAATGTTATTATAAAATAGAATATATTTGTTAAAACAGTTAATGTAATAATACAACAAGTGAGTTCCATAAAAGAGGTTTCCTAATCTAAATTAAATTGGAATAAGAAAAAAAAATGTGCTAGTTCAGATACCCAATAAAGAGTTCTGATGAGAGAACCAATTCATAAGCATAAAGCTTTTGCATATCAGACTGGAAATTATTCACAGTCCTACATCAGCAGACATCAAGAAAATAGGTGAAGCAACCACTTATGAAGAGAAGTATTGGAAACTTAGAGATGAGTCCTTAGCCAGAGAGTGGGGAAAATAATCCTACTCTACTATAGGGGCATGCACTAATATAAACATACAATATCTAGATGTCAACACTTTTCTTCTTTTTCATCCATGTCAGCCAATGGGATTGCAGTAAACTACTGGCAATAAGTAAAATCCCCATTTTCTCATGTTCATACAATGGTTCATAGACGTTAGACCTTGAATTTTTACACCAAATACATTCTTTGATGCAGTCTTTTCTCTTCATAAATCATTGTTCCTGTTGCCTCCTCTCCACCCTGTGGGAGCCTCACTATCAGCTAATACAAAGCAAATGCCTAGTCACTAATACAAAGCAAATGCCTAGTCACTAACAGCTTCTGGAAAGAGACATCTGCAGTAGAAGAGAAAAGATTGTGTGCAAACAACTATTCTATGTGAAAGAGGCCTTTCAATGTTAATGCATTATTTTTCAGTTAACATGGTATCAGCAGCTAGGGTAACTTTAATCGGCACTTTATTTTATTTACAGGCAAACAGCATTTAAATATGGTTACTTACTACAATTTCATGTTTATTATACCTGCTATATAGGATCAACTTTTGCAAATTTTTAGTTCAAGCGTTTTTGTTAGCAACTTAAAATTCACTCTAGCAGGTGTTTAGTGGGCTACTAGTAATCTCGGGGCAGGTGAGATATGATATTAGCAGCTTTGGTCCAGGTGTGGGTAGGTTCAGTGCTGAACCTAAGTTCAGAAACGCTGCTAGGTCAGCAGGAAGAAGGTAGCCAGTTATCGTGCTAGGGGACTAGTAGATGCAGGAAATCGGGACCGAGACTCATTTTTCATCATCAAACTTGACAGAGGGCAAGAGAGCGGCGGAGCAGCTCAAAATGGTCCCCCCCCCTATATAGAATGTGAAGAGGAGTCCTCGAGTCTCCAATAACCAGTGCCACTGGAATTAGGCAATTCTGTGGTTGCAGCATTTGTCGCATAATTATAGATAAGCCAAATAATCCATCATCCTCTGCATTATCAGCAGGTTTAAAAAAAAAAAAAAAAACAATTTGGGTCCTAGTTCAAACGGTTCAAAAGTTACTAAAATGCAGCAATATGTGTTGCCACACAGTGGAAGGCCCTTTGCAAAGGTTGGCTGGTCAGCCTTCAATTGCTTATTGCTAAATTTGGGTGTTAAACTGATACTAACGAGGGGCGCCAATGCCTAGAAGGTATTAAGTGTAAAAAAGGCAAAATAATTAAGTAATATTATTGCAAAATGTGCTACATTGCCCTGCATACTTTGCCTTTTCTTGCCTCATAATTTACTCAAACCTGCCACATAATTTGGCCCTCTCCAGCCACATAACTCCAGGCCCATATCTCAAAGATGTCAGTTGGCCCTGGGCTGAATGGTAACCCGCTGAAGGGTTAAACCCCCACACTTCTTTGCACAGCAGAAGCCTGCATGCAAGAGGGAGAAAGACAGAGAAGGGAGGAGGATAAGGAAGATAGGAAAAGAGTGTCAAAGTGAGAACTCAATGATAATAAGAACTTTCAAGACAGGACTGGAAGTGTAGTGGGGTGGATGAAAGAAATACGAGATGGAATCAAGATTCAGGTATAGGGAAACCCAGGTATTTGGCAACACAAGGAAGACATTTGGACACTGCACTTTTTTCCCTTTACCATTTAAGTACATACTCCACAGGCTTCAATTATACAGTTAAATTAATTTTACTGACCCTCTTGAAAGAACTAAGGGCCTGATTTAGAGTTTGGCAGAGGGGTTACTTATGGACGGCATTTAGTGGTCGGTAACTGTGACCCCTGGCTTGCTCTTTGCGACCTATGGCACTTTTTGACCCCTGCCCTCAAAAGTGGCAAAATCAGTGTGCCAGTGTAGCTTATTGATGTCAGTTGGGGTTCGATTCTGTTTCCTCTCTCAATGCTTTTATTACACTAACCGTAAATACTATTTCGTTATTCACTGTTAGTGTAATAAAAAATGGAGTGCAATTAACTGGAATACAACCTTCCCTGCATCTGAGGTAAGAAAAAGAAAATGCTTTTAAATGTAAGTTGTGTGTGTGTTTGCTGTTGAGTGTGTTTATGTGAGAGAGAGTGCGTGTGTAAGAATGCGTATGTATGTCAAATTAAATGTCAAAGGGCGTGTGATGCCACTTCCGCTACCCCTAGCATTTTGGTGAACTGACAGTCATGAGGTTACTCCATCACAAAGGTAACGGACATCCCATCCGCCCTATTACAAGTTCCATAGGCTACAATGAAATTGTATTATGGCGGATGGGACATCAGTGACGTTTGTGACGGAGTAACCCCCTCCACCCAAGTCATCAGGCTTTAAGAATTTCAAATCATAACTTGTCACTCCGGGCCCCTGATATAGCTTGCTAAAAAAAAAAAAGTTGTCCAGAGATTTTCCTTTTTGATTTATGTTTTTAAATCATAAGTGAAGTAACTTAGCTTTGCTAGACATGGCTGGCCCAGGCCAAATTTTTCAATTTTTTTTGGACTACATTTTTAAAAATGGCAGATATGTTGCAGTGATGATGTAATATTTCAGGGTCCATGAGACATATATACTTAAGTTTGTGTCAAAACCTAGGTTTTGGGGGTCAAGTAGTCTTATAGAGACAGAAAGCTCCTCAGAGCAACCCCTCCCCCATTTTCTAAAATAGCGGCTACAATACAGGAAGAAGAAACATATATAGAAATGAAACAAATAATAACGGTTTTAATCCTTTTATGCATGCACCAAACAATGTGTGTGATCTGAATATGAAAAAAAATATTGTTTATCACTCCTTTTTAAGTAACATTTTCACAGTTCACTTTATTTATTTGCTTCGGCAATCACTCTATGTACATTTGCATAATGTTGAACATTTGAGAAGAACATATCGACAGGGACATCTTTTGTAGCACAGGTTTTGCACAGGTTTTGCAAGTACATGTAAGTTAACTTCTGTGGTTAGAGTCTTCAAACATTTTGTAGGTTTTAGTACCCTATCAATATCTTCTCAACCAAATTCTCACAGATCTTTCTCAATATACGCACGATCAAAAACATTTTCACATCTTCTGATCAAGTAGACACTCTTTTAATGTGCACAGAATATGACATTGGTGGAAGGTCACTTAGCAGGTCTGATATCTTGGACTCTCTGTACCAAAGATCATTAAATGTGTGACAGTCAGAACTTGTTTTACACACACAAAGTATTTTTCTAAGTCTTTCAAGTCACATTCTTCTTCTGTCTCAGTAAATCATTCAATAAACATCACTGGTTCAGCAGTTAAAGCTCCCAGCTTATTTCCAATTTTGCTCATAGTGTCTGTTGGACTTTTGCTTATGCAGGGTCATCCTGAATCTTTTTGCCTCCTGCCTCCTATTTTCTTCTGACCTGTCGCTGTTGGCTTTCGAACTCTGAGCACTTTCCCACTGCTAACCAGTGCTAAAGTGCATATGCTCTCCGTGTAAATTGTATGTAATTGGTTTATCCATGATTGGCCTATTTGATTTACTAGTAAGTCCCTAGTAAGGTGCACTAGAGGTGCCAGGGCCTGTAAATCAAATGCTACTAGTGGGCCTGCAGCACTGGTTGTGCCACCCACATAAGTAGCCCTGTAATCATGTCTCAGACCTGCCACTGCAGTGTCTGTGTATTTTTACACTGTAAATTCGACTTGGCAAGTGTACCCAATTGCCAGGCCTAAACCTTCCCTTTTCTTACATGTAAGGCACCCCTAAGGTAGGCCCTAGGTAGCCCCAAGGGCAGGGTGCAGTGTATGGATAAGGTAGGACATATAGTAATGTGGTTTATATGTCCTGACAGTGAAATACTGCCAACTTCGTTTTTCACTGTTGCAAGGCCTGTCTCTCTCATAGGATAATATGGGGGCTACCTTTAAATGTGATTAAAGTGTAGATTCCCTTAGAGAGTAGATGGACATGTGGAGTTTGGGATCCCTGAACTCACAATTTAAAAATACATCTTTTAGTAAAGTTGATTTTGAGATTGTGCGTTTGAAAATGCCACTTTTAGAAAGTGAGCATTTTCGTGCTTAAACCATTCTGTGACTCTGCCTTGTTTGTGGATTCCCTGTCTGGGTCAGTTTGACAGTTGGGTTGTTTTTCACCTCGCACTAGACAGTGACACAAAGGGGGCTGGGGTGTAACCTGCGTTTCCTGATTAGCCATCTCTGCTAGGAGGGAGGGGTGGAGTGGTCACTCATCTGAAAGGACTGTGCCTGCCTCTGACAATGCCGGCTCCAACCCCCTGGTGTGTGTCTGAGGCCTTGCCTGGGCAAGGCAGGAATTCACAAGTAGGTGTGAGTCCCCTTTGAAGAAAGGTGACTTCAAAGACTAAAATGGGTATAAGAAGGGCACCCAAATCTACAGACTTCAGAAACACTTCTGGAACCAAGAGGAACCTCTGCCTGGAGAAGAGCTGATAGCTGAGGAAGAAGTGCTGCCCTGCCTGTGACTGTGCTTTGTGGAGCTTTCCTGCAGTGCTGCTTCTGCCAGAGTAAGAGGGCAAAGACTGGACTTTGTGTGCCTTCCATCTTGTGAAGAAATCTCCAAGGGCTTGAGTTAGAGCTTGCCTCCTGTTGTTTGAAGTCTCAGGGACAGCAAAGACTTCTCTCTGCCAGCACCTGGAGTCTCTGGAGAGACTCCTGCCCCGACAAGTGGTGCCCTAGCCAGTCCCTGGGCCCTTGAAAGGAAAGCTGGTGGAATCCAAGGAAATCGACTTCGGACGACTCCGGACCGACGCCGCTGCTGAATCCGGTAACGCCGCCTGCACCAGACGCCGTGACCTTCGCTGGAACGCGACGCTCTTTGCAGGCCCGACGCCGCAGCAGCCCTGCTGAAGTCCGCGACTCCGTGGAAGTCGCTGCACCACATCGTGGCCGACGCCGCTCGAAGTGCACGGATTCAACGTTTCGCACAGACGCCGCAATTCCCGACTTCGCGCATCGGCTTGTTTTCACTCTTCACCAAAGGTACTGTACTTGGGGGTCTACACGATTCCGTGTCCGGCGCCGATGGTGTTGGCTTGTTGGGAACGACTCCGTCACGACGCCGTGTTAACATCTCATCGAAGCATTTTTGTTTCTAAGCGCTATTTTTGAGTTTAATCTTTAACAATTCATAACATGACTTGTGTATGTCGGATTTTTGTCGTTTTGGTCTTGTTTTGTTTAGATAAATATTTCCTATTTTTCTAAACCAGTGTTGTGTCATTTAGTAGTGTTTTCATGAAGTTACTGTGTGTGTTGGTACAAATACTTTACACCTAGTGCTCTGAAGTTAAGCCTCCTGCTCTGCCAAGCTACCAAGGGGGTAAGCTGGGGTTAGCTGAGGGTGATTCTCTTTTACCCTGACTAGAGTGAGGGTCCTTGCTTGAACAGGGGGTAACCTGACTGTCAACCAAAGACCCCATTTCTAACAGTGTCATCATTCATAAGAATATGTACCTTGATAAGAACACTGGTCATCCCCGAGTCAAGTTCCTTGTACAGAATATGAAGTGGGATTAAGAGTCTTTTCTCGCTTGTTCCATAACGTATCCATAACTGACAGCCCTTGACTTATAAACATTGCAACAAATCTAAGTAGCAAAATAATATCTGTCATTTGACAGTACAATGACTCGACTAGAACCATTTAGATCAGCCCACTCAACATTTGGCACAACAGAGGACACCTTCCACAAATTTGCTGTTAAGTCTTGAATAATATAGCCCGTACCGTTTGAAAATATTTCTGCAGGCACCAGCTCCTCATTGAAAATGACTCCTCTTGCAATAATTGTAAATTCAGCGTTCACTGAAGTGTCAGCAATGTTTTGGTGAGTTATCTCCTAGTTCATCTTGTTTGATGTTGATGAGCACAATTTATCAAGTTGCACAGGTATAGGTGTTGAATTTTTGATGCAGGCAAGGTCATTTGTTCCACTTCAAGACATCCATCTGATTCTCTCACATTCTGTGACAGATAGTTCAAAATAACTGTCAAAGACAATGTGCAGTTCTTGCAAGGTGCGCACTGACTTTGATTTCTGTAGAAGAGTCTGAATAACCTCTCAAGTTTGGGCATAGATGAAATCTTGACCATTCAGAATTGTGACATATAGTCCACAACAAAAGCAGTTTCCAATGAGAACACCTTTTCAAATTGAAATGCTTCAGATGAAAGTTTTTTTCAAGCTCTTGTATGAGTTTGTGCTTCACTTGTTTGGTTGCAGCAAACCCTGATCAAATAATGCGTTTGTTGGAAGATCATGCAACAGAATGCCCTAGATAAATTCCCGTCTTTCTTTTGCTACATCCATCTGTCTATGTACTTGTGAAAGTTGTTTTTTTTGTTACCTATTTTGTGGTGGCTAGTTGGACGAAACTCTTACTATGGCAATTAGAGTGTGGAAGTTTAGCTTTAATAATTATGGCAAACAGCTTTTTCTCTTTCAATACAAATCTCTCCTGCTTTAGTGCTGCTTATAGTTCAAACCATGTTGCAGGACATCTAATAGACATGTCTTTTTATCGTTATCCACAATTTGTTTGGTCACAAAGTTGTGTAGTTGCACAGGCTGTCGTTTCAACAGGGTTTCCTTGCTGCTGCATGAAATGAAGAAGGCTGTCAACAAGTTTATTAAAACATTCCCCTCTCTTTCCCACAAGTTCGTGGTTAGAAAAAATTTCTCGATGGTTCGTTAAGTTTGAATTTATCTCTCTGAAAACATTACAAATAGAAAGGACCGCATAGTAAACTATCTGCCATTGAGCAACATATTTACTTGTACGTGTCTGACCAGCAATTCCCTTGGAGCTGTTCTGTGATCTCTGGATCCTCTGTTCCAGGTTCATATCTGGAGCCACAGCGCTGGACCTTCCCTCCCTATCACCACAAAATGTTTTGGATGAATTTTCTGTAGAGGTGTGGTTTTTTCACCTCTAGCTTCTTCACTTATTCCAAATACCAGTACCCATATCTGAGGTCATTTAAGCAATTGAATTAGTTAAACACAGTAATCAGCGACTCCAGAGTCTTCATGTGCAATTTCCAATCACCTTCCCGATCAGCATGTACCAAGTTTTTCATTAGAGCCGTCACGTGTAAATCATTTCCCCAGTACTTGCAAAGTTCTGATTTTTTTTCACATTCTTTGACAAACTCTATGAACTTGGTTTTCAGGTTTTTCTGAAATTGAACTGACAGTACTGAACACTGCCTGGCTTTGCATTATGCCTTTTGAATGAAGTGCTCTCTGTACCTTGTTTACTTCTGAGCTAAGATATGCAAAACTTAATTTGCCATTCTTGTTCCAGAAAGCATTCAAACGCAATGTTGCTATAGCCTCAGATATGATTAGCATACCTTGAAACGAATGAACATAATGTGTTCCGCTCAATACTGCCTAGACAGTTTTGCTTCCAAAGATTTCAGTCTCAGTAAGCGCATTGTCTATGCCACATCAACTGAGAACTTCCGGCACACTGCAACTTAACTTTTGTCATTTGGAAAACACCCATCATTGGATAAAGAACATGAAATTGTGCTGAACTGGTCATAAAAATGTCAGCTACAATGTGGAATACACCTTCACTGCAGAAAATTGGCAGGATAGGCTGGTCTTCAAGTGGAACACGCACATTTTGGATTTTTTTTTTCAAGCTGTGTATACTGTTGCACAGTTTTTGATTGGAGATAGTATCACTGGTAAAAACCTAACCTTCTTCAGTGGACAGTATTCTGGGAGATCAGAGCATGAACTCTAGCCCGTGGAAGAGCTGTTTTTTTTTTCATCCTTCAGTCCGCATTGAATAAGAAATCTGATAAATTCAGTTAAATCAGTTTTGTGGATTGCAGCATCAGAAGAAGATCCATGTTCTCAGCCACTTTCAACGTTTCTGGTAGACTTGGACGTGATGATGGCTTGTAGTAATTTTGTACACGTTGGCAAGGCACTTGGGTTATAAATTTGAAGCTTCATTTGTTTATGCCTACAGCTGTCATCAAAATCAAAGTTATTAAGAGCAGCTATTGTAAATCCTTTCCTGGTAAAGTGGCTAGAAGTGGTATGCTGTCTGATTCAAAAGATTTTCCAGCATGAGCTGCTAACAAGTTCCTGCTCTCTACTCGGATTATAACTTGTTGATACACCAATCCTATTCATTGAAGTGATAAGTTCTCTACTTTTGCAAATGTCACAGATTGTGTGGGCAGTCATGTGTAGCGGTGTTTTCTTTTTGCTGTGATGTAAATCATAAAACATGATTTGGAAAATACAGAACATTTGCACAGCACAAACCTGTCGGTTCATGGTATTGTCTTCCACTTCTTCGCTTATCTTCAAAGCCATCAATGTGGTCAGCTTCTGTTTCAAACTGAAGACTTTTAGTTTGTAACATTTTTGCTTTGCTGATATTAAACAACAATGTAAAAAAGTTTAAGAAAACATCAGCCATTCTTGCTGACTCCCATGATTTGCTGAGCTCTGGGGCATCACAAAATTTGTCATTAAGTCCAAAATCTAAATCTTTCAGGACGTTTCTTAAAATGGTTCCTACTGATTTTACTGCATCCTGTGATCTTATTTTGGCAGCAAGAACTTCAGGAGTCAAATAAGCTGAGAACACCATAAGTGGCTAATTCCTTTTGTTAGACTGACAAAAACAAATTCAGTCGTTGTACATTCTCACCAGACAAATCTTAATTTTATCACATTTTCATCAATGTTGAACATTATTTCTCTGATCTCACTTAGTGAGAACCTGTAGCCAGCACTCAAGAGTGGCTTTAAAACTTAATTTGCTTTTTCAAAGAGTGCAAACTTAACTGAAGGCTGGCAGTTACATTGCTGCTGGGAGCTCATTGTACATTCATATTTTCCAATGTGTGCATGCCTGCCGTTCGGTTCAGCATACAAATCCGGAGCAAATACATTCACCTCACTGTTTAGATTAGCTACTCAGCTGAAAACGTCATCTTGGAAGAAACTAGCTTCAGATAAAAAACATATTTGCCCTTTGAGACTCACATACTCTGTACTTTGTTCTTTCGTTAATCCCTTTGGCGCTTTTTTTGTCTAAACCACAGATAACACATTGAAGGTCCTCAGTTTCTGATAAGGAAGTAGATGAGGGGAAGCCATCAATCTTTGAAGTGGATGGGCACTGGGTTTGGTTGTCATCACTTTCTCAGAAGACTTGGATTATTGTTGTGATTCACTGGTTTCTGCTATTTAAAAAAAAAAAAAATTCCAGGCTTTTTTCCATTGTATATCTAGACTTGTAGCACTTGTTGTTACAATGATAAAATATTTGATCCTCTTCACTCATCAGTTTCAGTCTTTTGTGATTTCGGCTTGCCATATTTCTGCAGCATCTCAAACTCTCTTCTGTCCTAATTTGGTATATGACATTTTTCTTTGTTGAAGGAGTCTTCAGATTTTGTAGTTAGGAACACACTGCCGGAGGTAAAGATCCTCTCTTACCTGCTTCGCTCATGTTTATGAGAGTCAATCAACAGAAAACCTGAAACAAAAACAATGTTAAGATAAATTATCAATATGATGGCTAAAACACATCATATTAGAGCCGCTTTTTTGGAAAATGGTGGAAGAGTTGCTCCGAGGAGTTATTTTCTGTCTCTATAAGACTACTTGACCCCCAAAACCTATTTTTGGACACAAAAATTAAGTATATAGGTCTCATGGTTCCTGAAATATTACATCATCACTGCAACACAACCACCATTTTTAAAAATGTCATCCAGATTTGTTTAAAAAAAAAAAAAAATCGGCCTGTATTAGTAACGTCTACCCAAGATAAATTACTTCTCTAATGATGCAAAAACACAATTCAAAAATGAAAATCCCTGGGCAACAATATTTTATGGAGGTATATCAAGAGGTCAGGACTATTGCAAGCAGATTTCAGATCTCTGCAGGCTATGCATAAACCAACTTTGTTACCACACTGGTTGAAAAATAGTTTGAATAAGAAGGAAGAAACATATGATCATGAAAGCATTTCAAAGTGTAATGATGGGCTCGCATTTTAATGTTACTGCATTGCCCAATTGCAAGAACTTAATGAAGCGAACCGAAGTCTGGAAATGCTTAGCGGTCCGTACTGACCTTTTAAAGTATTTCACAAATTGTAATGACGACTTTGGGAAATCAATTTACAAACATATGGTGTGATGCAAATAGGACTGACAAGGTGTGCGGTCCTGGGTGGGTTGCATTGAGAAGTGGCGGGCGAGAGCTGCGCCATAAACCTTGGAGACTTAACGAAGGAAATGAGTTTAACCAAGTGGAAAGTGTTCAATCACCGGCTCTCAACATGTGAACGAAAGATTGTGTGAAATCAGAAATATGTCAGATTCATGAACTGTAAATAACATCAACGTGTACATCCTAAGCAGCCACAAAATATGTGATTACTATGATTATTATTATTTTAGATTCATTGATTAAAGAAGGACAGTGTCCTTGCTCTTGGGTTACAAGATGAGGAAGAATATTTTGCTATGGCCCAGTTGACCACAGAGCTGGTCAATGAGGGTACAGCTCCTCACTCCTTTCTTACTTCACTCTCGCCTTTTTTTTTTCCAGTCTACCCTTCTCTGCCACCTTCTACCGCTTACTCTTACACCAGCCAAATGTACTAGTACATCTTCAATATAGTGGAAAAAATAACCTTTACTGACTTTGTTTTGATACATTGGGTGTGTTCTTTGAAGGGGAGCATTTTGATGAATGTGGTGTACTATTGACCATTCGACCAGTCAGTAACACCAGCTGCTAGCCCACAATGGGATTTGAGCGCAAACTGAAAGCAACGGAGGACACTTAACAAGAGTCATGCGCAATAAATAGGTTTCCGCTGACTAAGGTTAATAGATTACTGTCCTGCTTCTACTCATTTCCCACACTTTCACACTCCCTCATTTCTGGTACAATCTGGAAATCATTTGTGTGAGGGAATTGTGTGGGAGGTGTCGTAGCAGAGAGAAGTAGGAGTTGGAAGAATGAGAATCATGGGTGAAAGCGAAGAGGCCTGGGTGAGTGTAAGGAAGCCTGTGTGAGAGCAGGGAAGTATGGGTAAGAGTTCAAAGAATGTATTATTTGTATTATTTCAGTGAACTAACTAAAACTCACTCGGTATCACAAATTAAATCATTCATGCCATATATTAAATGACCTCACTGATGACATCACTGTCAGGAGCCCAAAGAGAGTTCAGAAGCAAGGACTCGTTTCTAAAGAAAATGCAAAGTTTTGAATCACCACACACACCGTTTCAGGGGTGGGCTATTCATTCTAGAACTCTCCCCTCATGTTTTAAGACCCCATCGGTCGCTCCTCACCCTCAGGAAGTGTTCGAAGACTCACCTTTCCAAGTCATTCCTAAAACAAGACTGTCTCATTGCCGATTCACTAACTCTCCGTCTAAATTGCATCTCTTCAGTCAGTGAGGTAATTTTATGCAGGGTAAAAGAATCCATACAAACTGCTATCAGCAGATACATATATAAAGTGCGTACAAAACATTACTAGAACGATTATTTAGGCTAAAACGTGCAAACCTAACTCCTTGCTCCTTTTATGCCATTTCTGGTTTTGTTTGGTGGAAACCGCATTAATGAGTCTTTGGTGCAGATGCACTATATGATCCTGTTAAATACATTAAACAAAGTCAGAAAGACCAATCTGTGTCCATCGTTCACGAACGGCTTTTCCAACACACAGACTGAAGTTGAATTATGCAGAGCCCTTAAACGTTATTGAGTCTTAAGTCAGGATGGTCCTAACCAGTAGGATTCACTGCAGTATTTCCAAGCGTAGCCCCTACTCAAGCATGAAAATTATTTCGAATTCCGTTTAAAACTCTGACAAGAGATTTACGAGACCATCTCAGGAGTTGCTCTTCAATAAGGAAGAAGTTCCTCTCTGCCTGCTGAATCTTCTCCATCAAAGGAGGAACCTAAGATGGTACTTGTAGCCTTCCTAGTGGAGCGTCGTAAACGAGGTGGCACAAACTACCCACTGAGCTGCAACTTTGTGGGTGTAAACATACATCTCCACTACTAAACTTACAGCAGAACAAGACGCAGGTGGAACAAAAACATGGAAAGTGCATGTGACATTGCATGGGAAACTGCGTTTCATCAGGAGAAAAAAGAGAATAAATACGTGTTTCATAAAATACTATTTTACTAATGTCCAAACTCCATGAAAAGTTAATTGTTCTGGTGTACTCCAAACCTGAAAATGTATCACATAAATATTGCACATTGCATAGGCAAACGCCCCCTCATCCAGAGCAACCACCAACGTAGGCCCTTTGAATTAAAAAAAATGCATAATAAGTCCCATTATCAGACTTTAAGCGGATAATTAGTATGATGAATGAGACTGTTGATGTAAACAGCACCTAGCCTATAAGATTTAATGAGCCACTGGGGCAGAATTTAGAAGAAGGTTGCACTCCATGCTGATTACTTCGGCTCAGGCTGCCCCTCCCCTTCCACTCCATGAGGTGTGCATGCACGGTGAGAAGCCATTAAACACGGCCTAAGATTCACCCACTAAACCTTGGTGGTCACAGGCAAATTGCTCGAATGGGGAAGACGCGTGTTGATTTGGAGACCTGTAACTAATCAGGGCAAAATAAAGATTATTAACGTTACAAATGACACAATTAACAAACTGCGCACATGCTAGCAACAGAGCCGAGGTGATTTGCTGAAGACGTCAGGGCAAAGGCAAGATAAGTGAGAGAGGAGTGGCACAATGCCAAGATGGTGGAAAATTCACGTTTCTCGGGGTCTGACCCAGAGCTACACGGAAGATACACGCAATTGCAACAAGATTAACAAGCATTTGCAATGCAACGGGTCTCGCATTTGCTCATGTTAGAGCTGATAGCGTTGTAAACTCCTAACCCGACTTTTCACGTATCGGCAAAAGTGCATTTATGTACGTAACCCCAAAAAGTGCAATTAACTATGTAAAGCGCTCGACTTCTGCCAAGCGACATCGCACTAGTAAATTAGAGAAAAAGTAGTCCACGAGCCGGACAGAAAACAGCGAGCCTCGCATGTTTTCTGTACTTGGTCGATGCGCTCGAGGAGGGCTAGCCACCGGAAAAGGCATGACATATGCATGCCTTCGACTAATGAAAGCAAGCAGATTTTATTAGGCAAGCCCACGAACCAATCAAAAAACACTGACATGACGTCGACAGGGCTCCGAGCCTTTTTCTAAACACTAAAGCGTCTTGCTGCGATACGCATGCAACGCAGACTCGACCCTAAAAAGTAGAAATGGCGACTAGTGAGAAATAACGTTTTCTGGTCGCGCGTAGATGACGTGGTAGGTGTATTACGAAGGGAGTTAAGCAAATTTAAATATCCATCCACAGCATCCAAGGTCCGCACTATATTAATAACAAGAATTTGTAATGCAATGGGTCTCGCATTTGCTCGTGTTAGAGCTATTTCCGTTATAAACTCCGAACTGGACTTTTATTGCCACATAAATTGAAAATGAAAAGTAAAACAGTTTCACATAAGAGAGACGATTTAAAGCGCCACGAGCGTGAAGGAGACACACTAAGGGAAAAGATGTTCCCACACAGTCAAAAGCATAGTCAAAAGGGAAATTAGCCATATAACAGGGTCCATGTTCAAGGTCGTAACCAAACCCCCAGCCCCCACTCCCCACCCCCAGAGGAGGTACAAACAAAAAGCATTTATTAATGATAACTAATGATAACAAAGGATTTGTGAAGGATAAGCCCTTGAACAAGCAATAGTGATGGGCGTGAGGTGGGTGTGGTTAAAAGCCCAAATAACACCACATCAGAAAAGCAGCGCTTGCGTGCTGTTATGCTCGTCCTAAAAATTACAGAGATGCGGTTCAACAAATCAAATCTTGTTTTATTGGAACAGCTCACCCCTAAAAAATGTAGGCCTTAAACACAGAAGTGAACAAGCATTGGAAAAGCCAAAAGGCTTGCATTGCGGTTTTCAAACTAGTCAAACTGGCTTTGCCAATATGTGTTATTAATGTCGAGCCACACAGCACAGAAGAGCAGGAGACCACAGCAAGTCACTTGTGGCACAATGAATGCAGCCGCTAGGAGCAGGGCAAGGGAGCTGCCACACAAGGTGAGAGAAGCAGCCAGGCATATGTTATTTATAGCATCCTGTTGACATAATAATTGTTGCCATTACAGAACAATTTTTTTAAAGTGCTTGTGTGCCAGCATTGCACTAAATGCCTCATTAAGAGTACCCTGGCAATCTGCCCATTAACTCTGGGGGGTTGGGGGAGGTGTTGGGGTGCTGGACGATTACAAATGGGAAACTAAGGGCCTCATTACAAGCAGGCAGTCCAAGGACCTCTAGCCTCGCGGTGACGGTCGGGCTGCCACAACTGTGGCAGTCCGACTGCCACATTAGAACCCTGGTAGGCAGACGTGCCAGGGAATCACTTTCCCAGCCAGGAACATGGTTCCTGATGAGGTGAGCTGACGGTTGTCGGAGTTGTACTCAGTCTTGGTTTCCGCCAGTCACCACACTGGAAACCTTGTAATGAGTCTGGTTGAGAAACTGCCAGCCTAGTTGCTGTCTCCTCACTGCGACTCTGGCAGTCAGCTCCTCCGACCGCCAGACTCGTAATAAGGCCCTGATTGTCCGATTAGAAATAAGGAATCAAGGGAAATCAGTAACCCTAGTTACAGTGCCCCCAGTAATTCCCCATTATGAGCGAGCGAGTATTTATAAAGTGCAAACTAATGACCAAAGGCTTCATGGCGCTAAAAGAATCACAGTGAGATTCTCCATTTGAACAAAAAGATGGAGGTTTTTAATTTAGGTTTTGTCAAAGTGAAGTTGTTAGGGCCTGCCACAAAAGAGTCTGATCTACTCTCTATTCTAGTCTTCACAACACAAAGAACTCTTAAAAAATATAACTTTTCCGATCTCGTAAGTCAACAACATCTATACTCTGAGATTCAACAGTGCAAGAGAGGTGAATTAATTAGATAAAAAGCTTTATAATAGAGGCAGAGGGTATGCGCTTTATTCATCTCTTGAGAGGGAGCCAGTTAATGGACTGCCAAGCATCTGAGACTTTGTCAAATTTTAAGATTCAAAAACTATGTTGACTTCAAAATTCTGAATGCACCGAAGCTGAAAATCACAATTTGAAAGACCCAGGCAGCAAGTGCTTGAGGAGACAAAATGTGAACTGCATTTGCCAGCACTGCTCGTAGATTACTATGCAAAAAAGAAAAGATTTTGCATAGCTTCTCTATCTGTAAGAAACAAGCAGAGACTGACTATTGCATTGATCTGAGGCATATAGCTGAGCTCCTTAACCAGAGTAAATCCTTGGCTCTTTACTTTTCCTATCATCAACTGCGAGGATCCAAGGTGCTCCAACAATAACAAAGAAGTCCAATTATTGTTTTCACCGAAAGCAATCACTTCAGTCTTTCAGTTGTTCAATTTAATTGTCAGACTGCCACTAGGTATGTATTCAAACTTTCCTTTTTTCAGCCACAGGGTTATGTAACTACAGAATAATGTGGTTATAATACATGAGGTTCTGTAATCTGTGTATAAAGAGAAGTCTCCAATTTCTTTATATTTGGCGATCCACCTAGTTGCCGAAAATAAAGAAAAGACATCAGAACTCGACTATTATAAGTTATCACAATCAAGCAAGGTGAAAGGCAGGGTCACATCAGGGAGCAAAGCTGAAGCAGCTGTTTAAAGCAATTGCTTTTCTTTCTTCTGCTCTATTTTAATAGCTTGCAATAACAAACTGAGAGAATATGTTTGGTTTTTGGTCTTCCTAGATAGACAAAAGCTAGAATATTTTTGCATAGCTACACACTCTGAGCTACTGCAGCTTCTTTTTTTAAACTGAATTGTATTAAACTGTTTCTAATATCTGTTTGCAACAAATATTTTACAGGTTTGTGATGTGTTTCATTTTGCACTCGAGCACTTATTTTTATTCTTCATGTTTTAAAACATGTTCCCTCTTTTATACGGAAGAGCTACACATTTAGGTTTTAAGTGGTTTATGGGAAAGCTGATGGTGTGACCATTAGAGGTGGGCGAACCATTGAAAGTTGAAGCCAGGCTCTGGCTCAAACTCAACATTCTGTTGGAACCCCGGGCTCAAAACGAGCCAAGCTTTCATGCAGATTCTGCTTGCCTTCCTCCTTCTACCCAGAATGTGCCATTACGGCCAGAACTGCAGAATGTGGAACTGGAGAACTAAGTTCAAGTCTCAGCACTGGCTCAACATCCTGTGATTTTTGGCACATTACCTAATCTTCCCATGCCTATAAAAAATGCATGTGATATTGTGTAATATAACTGGTGCTCATGTAATCTGCTCCAATACCTTTGGGTCGAATGTGTGTTATATTTCAAAAACTGCAAAAATTTGCAGTAAGAGGTTAAAACAAAGCATTGACGCGAGGGAGGGCAAATAGATAGATCTCCATTTACTGGCTGGTTTGTACAAAAAAAACAGAACACCTGCATAAATCACAGCTTCCTTGCTTAACCCCTTAGGTGCCTGGGATGAGCTGGGCTCCTCCTGCACCCGGCCCACAACCCCCGTCAGGGATGGAAGGGGAATCGCTTCCCCTTCCACCCCAGGCCCCCCCAATCGCCCCCAGTGAGATCTGATGACATCAGCAGGTGATCCCATGCTGACCTCATCAGAGGTCACCTCCAATCAGGCTGGAAGCATGCTTCCAGCGCAATGCGTAAGAGAAATGCTAAGCATTTCTCTTCCGATCGGGAAGAGGGGCAGGCAGAGGCATGAAAGGAAAGGCCTTTCCTTTCATGTCGCTGCAAGCATTTCTGCTGCTCGATCGCGACCGGGCAGCAGAAATGCCCACTAGGCACCTGAGAATTAAAAAATATATATATTTATGCATAAGGGGAGTGGCCCCTTGGGGAAGGGCTGCTCCCCAGGGGGGCAAAATACAAGTAGGCTTTTTCTGCCCCCATGGGGGCAGATCAGCCTATTATAATTAGGCTGATCTGCCCCCCCGGAGGGCAGAAACCCCTAGACACCAGGGATATATATTTTTTTATTTATTTTATTTCTTTATATGTGGGGAGCAACTCCATTAGCCATTTCTGCCCTCTTTGGGGGCAGATCGGCCTGTTTTTATTAGTCCTATCTGCCCCCAAGGGGGACAGAAACCACTAGACACCAGGGAATTTTATTTTTTGCGTCAATTTCACGCAAGGGGAGCGAGCCCTTAGGAAAGGATGGGTCCCCTGGGGAGGGGTGGGGCGCAAAAGTATTATAGGCCATTTTTGCTCCCCTTGGGGGCAGACCTGCCTATTTCTATTAGGCCAATCTGTCCCCGGGGGGGCAGAAACCACTTAGGCACCAGGGATTGGTATGTATGTGTTTTGTTTGGGGGGGGGCAGCCCCTTGGACAAGGGTCACTCTCCATGAGGGCACATTACTGTTGGTCATATCTGCTCCCCTATGGGGCAGATCTGCCTATTTCTGGAAGGCCCATCTGCCCCCAAGGGGGGCAGAAAGCCCACCAGAGACGATTTTTTTTCAAACTAAGAGGGCCATACCCACACCCCACATAAATGGGGCCAAAGTTGTTTTGTGGGGTGGTGTCAGAAAGTCTACTAGATGCCAGGAAATTAAAAAAAAAAAAAAAAAAAAATTGTGTGGTGGTGGCTACCAACCAATTAGGGCCTGGTTTTGACCCCACCCAACTGAAGGGGGTAACATTCTTTCAGCTCTCCCCCTGCACACTAAAACATCTTATCCCACGGCAAGCAAGAGGACATTTGATTATTTGGGGTTTTGGTTTTACATTTGGGCCATGAAAGCTTGGCTAACCCTCAAAATCTTTCAACTTGGAATGGTGAGGGCTGCACTTTTTGGACTTTGGGACGCTGCCATGTAGATAAATCCACAAGACAGACACATCTGAAAACTAAACATCTGGGTGACTCCAGGATGGTGTGCTTCAAATGCACCAGCACCATTTTTTTTTATACCCACAATGCCCTGCAAACCTCCAACTTTGCTGGAAATCACACATTTTTCCCACATTTTTGTGATGGAACCTTCCGGAATCTGCAGGAATCCACAAAATTCCTACCAGCCATCATTGTCTCATCTATACCAATAAAAATTCTGCCCTGTGTTTTTCAAACTGCCCTTTTGGACCCGCTTTGGTTCCCCCTCAATTTCGATATGTTTTTGGCTCTTCCCTGTCATAGGCACCTGGCCCACCTACACAAGTGAGTTATAATTTTTACCGGGATACTGAGGGGAACGTTGGGTGGTAGGAAATTTGTGCCAGTGCGGTGATCCCACACAGAAATGTGGGAAAAATGTTATTTTTAAAGCTAAATTTGAGGTTTGCTGAGGATTCTGGGTAAGAAAACATTGGGGGATCCACGCAAGTCACACTCCCTGGATTCCCTTGGGTGTCTCGTTTTCAGAAATGTTTGGGTTTGGTAGGTTTCCCTATATTGCTGCTGAGCCCAGGACCAAAAACGCAGGTCCCTCCACCCCCGCAAAAACAGGTAGTTTAGTATTTGATAATTTGGATGTTTCCACATGTACTAAGAGTTACATACCATACTCATACTCCTCTCCTGGCTCATTTCCCCCACTTGTTGCTCTTTGTTTGACACTTGGATTTTTCATAATCCCTATGACTTCTGTGGTTAACACTAGTGGCAGCATCCCCACTCTGAAACTTGTTCCAGCACCCCTGCCAAGGGCCACATAGCAAGGCTGTAAGTTAGCACCCAGGAGAAATTGAGAATACAGCCATCCTATTGTCAGGCTCACGTTCAAGTGTTAAAAATAATTAAACAACCTCTGATTCAGTGACAAAAAATGGGACTCGCTTGGTGAAAAGCAAGACGCTATTATATAAAATATCTAATACCTGACCCAAAGCTCTTTACTTGTATATATTATATTTTCAAAAAATAAAATAAAAGGTACTTTTTGTTTAAGCCAGACCTAAGAAGGGTGGAGAGTGTTGGTCTTAATAATTTCAAGTTCTTTTAACATTCAAAAGCTGTTAGAAGTAGCTCTTTTACTTCGGTTTGAAAATCTACTAATAGGGGCGTGGCCAGCCGAGGTGTATCCCCCGAAGTTGCAGCTCCGATATAGAGGAGCAGTGGATCCCTCGCCCACAAGATGGCCGCGGTCGGCGGAGGCGCTGGGCCCGAAATGTGAACAGAGGCCCCTGACCCAGAGTTGAGGGGGTGAGCGTGGGCTTCCCCCCCTGTCTGTAAGGGAGGCAGCGCACGGAGAATGAGATGCCGGAGACCCCAGGGCCAGCGGCGTGCTCCCCAGAGTGAGGTCGCCTGACACACGGCTACCAGCTCACTACGGAGGGAGAAGTGGCAGTGAGCGGAGGCCTACCTCAAGGCTGCGCAGACATAGATGGCGCTACCTGAACCAGAGGACTGGGACAGAGGCAGGGGTGTACTGCTGAGAGTGCGCAAACGGGCCCAGACTCCCGCCTCCCCCGTTCATCTTCATCAATTTAAGTGCTGAGGTGAGGATGAGAGCATGCAGTGCACGGAGACGTGGTGCCTGGAGTTAGTGCCGCGAGAGCTGTGATATGGGACAGGGCGTGATATGCCTGGCGACCGAGGAAAACACCAGAGGCCGGCGCGCCGGCTGAAAAGGAGGAAAACTGAGGACGTCTTGCAGCAGGGGGCTGTCTACAGCCAGGAGGTAGGTGCCGCTTGATGGGAGATGGCACTGGACAGTGAGTGCAGAGGCGAATCTAGGTAGGGGCTTTCAGATAGCTGCTAAGGGCAGGGTTCAGTTGCCTCCCGCCAGCCCCTCTTCCCACCCCCCCCCGGTGCACCCCCGGTGTTCAGAGGCGATCAGTTGTGACTTGGGAGCAGGCTGGGCTGTGGTCGGGACAGAGGTGCTGGCATGGTGAGTGTACTAACTGGGCCCAGTAGTGCATGGTAACGGACAATATGCACGAGGAGTGAGACACTCACTTGTCGACCATCCCTTCTTAGTGCAGTTCTTTGACGCGCCAAGCCACTGCGGATGCGTTGTGCCTTAAGCAACATGGGTGAGGATGGGGGACAAACGGTGCACAGCAAACTAAGATGGGCCAGTTCACAGCGCAGCATCCTGGAGGAGGGTCACAGCGTGAAATTGGTGGACTGCCAGGGGAAGTGAGCGAGTCTTCTTGGTCCCAGATTCTGGCGGACAATGAGGCTTCTGGGCAAGCAGTGCAGAAACAGATTTCAGCTATATTGCAATAGATGTTAACTTGTTGGGGACCTGCGAGCTGTGGCCTAGAGCTCCGTTGCCACAGAGAAACAGGTGAGCACCATACAAACAGAGCTAGACGACTTGAAGGATACTGTGGCTACTTCAGAGGCCAAGACGTGTAAGCTTGTGATGAGAGTGGAGCATGCAGAAGGACAGTCCCGAAGGTGCAACACGAGAGTAGTGGGCTTCCTGGAGATAGTGGAAGGGGCCGCCCCAGAAGAACTTTTGGAGAACTGGATTAGGAAAGTGCTACCTGCGGCCCCACTATCGGCTGTGTTTGTAGTTGCACATAGGGCCTTAGCCTCTCTGCTGCCTCCGGGTGCCCCCGAGGACAATTATTGTCAAGATACTAAATTGCAAAGATCGGGACACTATTTTGCAAGAAGTGTGCATGCACGGTGACCCCTCTTTCGACAATCATACCATACGATTCTTCCCCGACTACACGAGACATGTTCAGCTCCAACAACAATCATTCAGTAGCATTAAGCAAAGACTGAAGACACTGGAGTACAAGTACAAGCTGCTGTTTCCCACTAAGTTGAAAGTTCTGCATGCAGGCAGCTCACATTTTTTCCAAATTCCGGAAGCAGCATGGGACTGGCTGGAACTCAGAGGGGTGGGGGAGCCTCACTGACCCCCTCTGTTGGGAAGGGCTGTCAGGAGGGCTGTTGATTCAATTGCCAGCACATTAAGGAAAAGTATATGACATTGACGCAACAGCCCAGAAGCCAGAGTGATAGTGCGTCCAGATGGCTGGAGCAGCGGTGGCAGGAGCGAGAGGAGGCCAGGATGTTGGTGGAGACGGTCACCTCTGTGGCGTCCTTGTGCACGGGGTCTCTGCAGGGAGACAAGGTCCCAGCTTTAGACCTGGATGATATCCGCACCTGAAGGGAGATGCACATGTGGAGCTCAATGGGACAGATGGAGGGCACCTCGAAGCACATGGGTGACTGTTGTGCATACTGAACAATGCGTAAAGGTTTTAAAATGAAGTTCTGTTGTCGTTGCGTGCGGGCTGGCCCCCCTGCTTTTGGAGAAAAATTGCTTTGCTATTGGACCAGGGTGGCACGGGGGTGCTGTTTCCCCTCTTTTTCATCCGCCGCCTTCTTTCTTTCTTAGGGCCTCTCTCTGACGGAGTGAAAGCGGGGTACAGGGCAGCAATAACAAAGGGGGGGCTGGCACTGTGAGGAGGAATACTTCCTGTCTAGCTTACCCTGTTTCTTCAGTTTTTTAATACTGGCTGTTACCCGAGGGGAGTGTGAGTGCAAATTGAGTGCTAGTGCGGGTGGACTTGATGCACCCTATCCTAAGACACCTTGAGCTTTCCTTGCAGTAAGGTGGGAGTCCTTATCATGCTACTTTCTGCCTAAGTATAGGCTGCAAGGGAGAGTATGGTACACACGCGGGGTAGGGAGACACAAGTTGTTTAGAGGTGTTTACCCAGGGTGGGATGAGTTTCAGTCGGGATTGTTCATTGTTGCATTGGAGTTTTTTGTTACAGCAGTGGTGAATTAGTTGCACTAACACAATGAAAGATATGCAAGATGCTAAGATGGACGAAGAGAGAGAGTGATGTACATACAGGCTTCTGAGTCCAATGGGTGGAGTGACTGGGTGGAGAGGGGAGGGAGGAAAGGCGGGGGGACTGCTATGATTGCGGACTGAAATAGATCCCAATTAGTGATTTAGTGTGCTTTCTTAAGTGGAACATGCAAAGTCTGAACTCATTTGTAAAACGTTATAGAGTCCAATCATACCTCAGACGAGTTGGTGTACATATCGCTCTCCTTCAGGAGACGTATTTGATGGATGCCGAGGCACAAAAACTACAGGAGGGGCCTGCTCTACTCATCTACATATTCATCTTATGCTAGGGGGGGTTTCGATATGGATGGCCCCCGAGGTACCACTCCAGCTGCGAGGTCAGGTGGCAGATGTGGCAGGCCAGTATGTCCTTCTGCATGCAAATCTAGATTGGTGTGACTGCTGTATATTAAATATGTATGCCCAGAACACAGATGAAGAGTTTTTTTAGGGCCCTGGAACAGAAATTATTACCCCATGTTGGAATGCCTATTCTGTGGGATGGTGATTTTAACTGCATGCTGGATGGCACATTGGATAGGTGTCCGCAGCGACAGGACACTAAACCCTGCATGACCATTAGACTTCAGGAAATTATGACAAGGCTGCGCTTGGTAGACGTTTGGATGGAACTTCATCCTATGTCCAAAACGTAACCTTGCTATACGCCGGCTTATGGAGCATATAGTAGGCTGGACCAAATTCTACTAGTAAATGATGGCTCCCTGACTGTTCGGTGGGCAGCTTATCAGGTGTGATTTCTGTCGGATCACGCCCCATTAATCCTGGAGTGTGAGACTAGTGCCTCTAGACCGGCTGTTCCTCTGAAGCATCTGCATCCTGAGATGCTTGGGGACCCCGAATATAGGGTAGATGTGCTAGCAGCGCTGCAGGGATACATCAGGGAGAACTGGAACACGGTTCAGACCAGTGAAATGGGATGGGTGGCCTTAAAGATAGTTGTGAGGGGAGTGAGCATTGGGTAAGTTTACGGTATACAGAGGAACCTGGAAGGGGAGCTTGCACAGTAGGAGGGGGCCCAGGCACTATTGCAGAGTTGAGAAGGGGATGGTGCTGTGAATGAACCAGGACTTCTAGAGGTGCATAGACAGATAGAGGTTGTGTGGAACAGATTGGATAATCTGGTGCATAGGGATTATAGACAGCGGTTGCATCAGGAGGGCGACCGGTCGGGCGTATGTTAGCCTGGCTCCTAAAACGTGAAAGGCATCCACCACTGATTCTATCCCTTTGTGGGCCGGCTATTTGGACAGTAATGGGTCAATTCTCTGCTTGCGTCCACCTGAGGGGTGTATATGCCTCACCAATGTGTGTGGATGATTCCCAAGTAGATGGGTACCTGGCTAGCCGCCAGCTCCCAAAGGTGACAGAGGCGCAGGCAGGTGATTTGGAGGGAGACATACAATCGGGAGAATTGCAGGAGGCGCTGCGGCAATGCCATACGGTAAAGATCCGGATCCAGACAGTCTCCCGGCTGATTTCTTTCAGGCCTACTCGGCCGCACTTATGCCTGGCCTATTAGAGACGCTTTGCGAGGCGCATAGAGAGGGAGCATTACCCGCACACATGAGAGAGGCATCATTAGTTATAACTGTTAGAAATCGGGTCTTTCGTTGACAGTCAGGTTAACCCCTGTCCAAGCAAAGACCCTTGCTCTAGTCAGGGTAAAAGAGAATCACCCTCAGCTAACCCCCGCTCACCCCCTTCGTAGCTTGGCATGAGCAGCGGGCTTAACTTCAGAGTGCTAACTGTGTAAAGTATTTGTACCAACACACACAGTAATTCAATGATATCACTTCAAAATGGCATAACACGGGTTTAGAAAAATAGAAAATATTTATCTAAACAAAACAAGACCAAAGCGACATAAATCCACAATACACAAGTCAAGTTATCACTAACAATTAAAAAAAGAGTCTTCATGTAATTTTAAACACAACGCTAACGCTGTTAGTGTGAAAATGTACCTTGGGTGCGTCAAAAATAACACTGTACAGGGAGTGTGCGTCAAAAAGGGCTTGCAATGCGTCGATTTCACTCACCAACGAGACCGTGCATCGTTTCTCCTTCAGTAGAGTCGGCACGCGTCTATCCGGTCAGCACTCTCGGGTCCGGGCAGGCCTTGCATTGTTTTTACACACCCAGCGGTGTTTGCTTCAGAAATTCAGCTGCACGATTGCCCGAAAACCAAACAGCATGGGTTGCGAGCTCACTAGCCTCCGTCAGCGATGCTGTGTGTTGTTTCTCCAGCCACGGGCGTCGATCTTCCGGTCACATTGCAGGCGAGCGGCAATTTTCAGCCGCAGCGCCGGCGACGCATTGATTTTTCAACCGCAGATCAGAGTTGCGTCGATCTTTTCACTGTACGGCGGTCTGCCTGTGGATTTCTCACTCTTGGGCTGCCAACTTCTCTTCTCAGGGTCCAAGGAACTGGATGGGCACCACTTGGCAGAGTAGGAGTTTCTCCAGAGGCTCCAGGTACTGGCAGATAGAAGTCTTTGCTGTCCCTGAGACTTCAGACAACAGGAGGCAAGCTCTAAATCAGGCCCTTGGAGATCTTCACAAGAAGGAAGGCAACACAAAGTCCAGTTTCTGTCCTCTAGCACAGACAGAAGCAGCAGGATAGCTCCACAAAGCACAGTCACAGGCAGGGCAGCTCTCCTTCCTCAGCTCTTCATCTCTTCATCTCTTCTTCAGGCAACGGGTTCCTCTTTGTTTCCAGAAGGGTTCTAAAGTCTGTGGCTTTGGGTGCCCTTCTTATACCATTTTGCCTTTTGTAGGCTTGCTTCAAAGGAAAGTCGTTCTTGATTGTGAAATCCTGCCTTGCCCAGGCCAGGCCCCAGACACACACCAGGGGGTTGGAGACTGCATTGTGTGAGGGTAGGCACAGCCTTTTCAGGTGTGGGTGACAACTCCTCCCCTCCCTCCTAGCACAGATGGCTCATCAGGATATGCAGGCTACACCCCAGCTCCCTTTGTGTCACTGTCTAGTGAGAGTTGCAACCAGCCCAACTGTCAAACTGACTCAGACAGGGAATCCACAAACAGGCAGAGTCACAGAAATGGTTTAAGCAAGAAAATGCCCACTTTCTAAAAGTGGCATTTTCAAACACACAATCTTAAAATCACCTTTACTAAAAGATGCATTTTTAAATTGTGAACACAGAGACCTCAAACTCCACATGTCTATCCACTCCAAAAGGGAATCTACACTTTAATCACATTTAAAGGTAGCCCTCATGTTTAGCTATGAGAGGGACAGGCCTTGCAATAGTGAAAAACGAATTTAGCAATATTTCACTGCAGGACATATAAAACACATTACTTTATGTCCTACCTCAACTATACACTGCACCCTGCCCTTGGGCCTACCTTAAGGGTGCCTTACATGTAAGAAAAGGGAAGGTGGGTACACTTAAAAACTGCACACACAGACACTGCAGTGGCAGGCCTGAGACATGATTACAGAGGTACTTATGTGGGTGGCACAACCAGTGCTGCAGGCCCACTAGTAGCATTTGAGTTACAGGCACTGGGCACCTCTAGTGCACTGTACTAGGGACTTATTAGTAACTCAAATATGCCAATCATGGATGACCCAATTAAATACACATTTTGCATAGGAGCACTTGCACTTTAGCAATGGTTAGCAGTGGTAAAGTGCCCAGAGTAACAAAACAGCTAAAACAGAGTCCAGCACACATCAACAACCTAGGAAACAGAGGCAAAAAGTTAAGTGAGACCACGCCAAGTATGAAAAGTCTAACAATAACAAAACAGGGGAGGGATCCAACTGACCCTGGTACCTACCGACCACTGTCGATGTTAAATGTTAGTGGAAAATTCTTAATAAAGTACTGGCAATGCGATTACTTTGAGTACTTACGCACCTGGTGTACGAAGACCAATGTGGATTTGTGTCTGGGAGGGGGACACGTATGAATTTGCAGATAGTCTCCCAAGTGATGCAGGAAACTAGAAGCTCAGAGAGGCAGGCTGCTCTAGTGGCCTTGGACATTGAAAAAGCGTTCGACAACCTGTCATGGGATTATTTATGGGAGGTGATGTGGCGAATGGTGATTTGGCTGAGCTTTCTGTCATGTGTAGGTCTGCTGTACATGGCACCGGGAGCAAGGGTGCGCAGTTGGGCGATGGTGTCTGACCCCCTGCACGTAGAGTGGGGTACCTTGTTGCTTATATGTCATGCAGAACCCTTTCCGTGAGCTGCCGCTGACACTGTTCCACCAGATAGATAGGTCACTGGTGTCCTTGATCTGGGTAGGTAAGAGGAGCCGAGTCCGTCTCGAGGTACTGAAACTAGATCTGGCAGATGGTGGGCTGGAAGTGCCGGATCTTCATTTATATTACATGGCAGGTCTGTTACAATATTCAGCCCTCTGGTGTGACGATGGACCTAACTGGGAGAAAACCCTGCTGGAAGGGGCAGTGCGTATAGTGGAGCTCCCGACACTCCTTATGAGTGGTGCTGGGCTCCCGCTGGGTGCTCCATTTGTGGACTCGCAGGTGGCCCAGATATGGGAGCGGGCGGTCACCCGGGTGATTTGAAGAGTGCCTTATGCGCGTCTGCTATCACTTTGGTGGCTGTGCCCTTTTGTGTGCATCTCAGAGGCAATGGACTTCACAGGTCTGCGAATAGGTTGCTATAACAATGCAGGGGATTTATACAGAATGGTACTTTTGTCACCTTGGTGGAGGCTGAGACACTTCAGAGTAGTCGGATGGGGACAGTTTCTGCAGTATACCAGTATATGGAGCACAGCTCGAGAGATCTGGACTGCCTTCCCGAGGAACCCTCAGAGTCCCATTAGATGAAGACTTTTTTGCATTCGGGCTTGGCTCGTGGTCTCCTCTCCCAATTGTCTGCAGCCCTGAAAGGAGATAGAGGAGTAAATATCTTGGGAGGTGCATGCGCTGTGGGATGCAGATCTAGAGCTACCGCTAAAGGAAGGGGAATGGAACAGGGCATGTGTGTTGGTGCAGGAAGGGTCCAGTAATGCCAGATTTAAACTGGCACAATTTTATTATCTGCATAGAGCGTACCTAACGCCACAGTGATTGCATGGAATATTTCCGTCACAAACTGACAACTGTGTCAGCTGCGGTACCTCCCCTGCCACTTTTGGACATGTCACATTGCTATGTGGGTCTTTGCAGTCGGTTTGTTGTGAGATAGTGAGAGCACTAAGAGTTGTTTCAACAGTTAAAATAGAGATGACAATGAAGCACTGTTTGCTGGGATTGTTGCCTGTAGGAGGCTGGCCTGGCTTATAGTGGGTACCTTGTGGTACTTACACCTTGTGCCAGGTCCAGTTATCCCTTATTAGTAGAATAGAGGTATTCTATCAGCTTAGGCTAGCTTAGGTAGCTATAGCAGAGCAGCTTCGGCTGAACTTGGAGACATGCAAAGCTCCTATTATACCACTTATATCATATAGCACTATATATCACAAGAAAACACAATACTCATTTACTAAAAATAAAGGTACTTTATTTTAGTGACAATATGCCAAAAGTATCTCAGAGGATACAGTCCCTTAGGAGGTAAGTAAAAGTTAGAAAAGTAGTGCGAACAATGTAGAATCACAATAGAATGCAATAGGGAGAAATAGGCCTAGGGACAACACAAACCATATACTCCAAAAGTGGAATGTGAACCACGAATGGACCCCAGGCCTAGGGTAGGTTGTAGAGGGTCTCTGGGACTGTTGGAAAACACTAAGGGTGTCCAAGATACCCAACCCCAAGACCCTGAAAAGTAGGAGTAAAGTTACCCTACTACCCCGGAAAGACAGTTAAGTCGAGATAGGGGATTCTGCAACGACAACAACTGCCAGCAAAACACTGAAGACGGATTTCTGGACCTGAGGACCTGTAAAGGAAGGGGACCAAGTCCAAGAGTCACACAAGTGTCCAGAGGGGGGCAGGAGCCCACTAAACCCCGGATGACTGCCCTCCTCACCGTTCTCATCCTGTGAGTGTGTGCGAGTGTGCCCCCTCTTTACCCGTGTACCCCGAGTGCTTGTGCTGACTGACTGACCGGAATCCTCCTTTCTTCCCGTGTATCCCGTGCGTGTCCCCCTGAGTGCCGTGTGCCCCCTCCTGCCGTTCTCCCTCATTCTCAGCCCCTCCCTTTAGAGTTTTACCTGGCCTCTCGCCGTTTTTTGCCGCCGTTCTTTTGCCGCCTTTTTCGCTGCTTTTTTCTTTTTCCCGCCTCCAGATTCCCCCGCCCGCCCGCCTCCCGGCTCCCAGCTGACCCCTCCTCCCCGGCTACCCTTAAATGGCGGCCGCTGCGAGGCAGAGGTAGCGACCACTGACCCTCGGGTAGGTCGCTCCCCTGCTCACGCAGCGCCACCAGTCCCTGACTGCCCTCCTCACCGTTCTCATCCTGTGAGTGTGTGCGAGTGTGCCCCCTCTTTACCCGTGTACCCCGAGTGCTTGTGCTGACTGACTGACCGGAATCCTCCTTTCTTCCCGTGTATCCCGTGCGTGTCCCACTGAGTGCCGTGTGCCCCCTCCTGCCGTTCTCCCTCATTCTCAGCCCCTCCCTTTAGAGTTTTACCTGGCCTCTCGCCTTTTTTTGCCGCCGTTCTTTTGCCGCCTTTTTCTCTGCTTTTTTCTTTTTCCCGCCTCCAGATTCCCCCGCCCGCCCGCCTCCCGCCTCCCAGCTGACCCCTCCTCCCCGGCTACCCTTAAATGGCGGCCGCTGCGAGGCTGCGCAGCGGGCGCGCCGCTGGCGCGCCGAAGGCACGCCTAAGGCAAGCCCGTCTGCGCCTGGACCGCACCTAGCGCCACAACCCCTGGCCCCCGCGACCCCCACCTCCCCCGCCTGACCCACAACTCCGCCTTCCTCACTGCTCTCAACCCCGGCCGCACGCCGGCCTGCTGCCGCGCCACCCCGAAGCGGACCCACGGACCCTTCACCTGCCGCAACTGCAATTTCACCTGCCTACGAACTCACACCACACCCAACAGGAACGACTCGCCCAGAAACAACCTCAACTGCATCCTGGTCAACACCAGATCCGTCCACAGGCACACCATCGAACTGTGGAACCTCATCGACTCTACAAACCCGGACATCGCCTTCCTCACCGAGACCTGGATGAACCCCTCCTCGGCACCCGACATCGCCATAGCCATCCCCGACGGCTACAAAATCATCAGGAAAGACCGCACCAACCGCACCGGAGGAGGCATCGCCATCGCCCACAAGAGCTCCATCCGCATCTCTACCTACACCGACAACTCACTGCCCGACGCCGAGCACCTCCACTTCTCAATCAACAGCGACCCCAAGACCACCCTCAGAGGCACCCTGATATACAGACCACCAGGACCACGCACAAAGTTCAGCGAAGACATCGCAGACTTCATCAGCCCACACGCACTCCCGTCCACCAACTACATCCTCCTAGGGGACCTCAACTTCCACCTGGAGAATCGCACCGACAACAACACCACCGCCTTATTGGACAACCTCACCAACCTGGGACTGAAACAACTAGTCAACACCCCCACCCACTACGCCGGACACACGCTGGACCCCATCTTCTCCTCCAGCAAACACATCTCTTTCAGCCACACCACTGTGCTCTCCTGGACAGACCACAGCTGTGTCCACTTCAGCTTCAAGAAAACCAACGTACACCACCACGCCCAACAACCACCAAGAAGACAGTGGAACCGAATCTCCTCGGAACAACTCATATCGACCCTCTCTCAGAACCCACCCACCAGCACTACAGACCCCAACGAAGCCGCCAACAACCTCACGAGCTGGATCTCAGACTGCGCCAACCTCCTGGCCCCCCTGAAGACCCAAGCAAACAGAAACAGCCACAAGAAAAATTCCTGGTTTACCCCCGACCTCAAGGACTCCAAAAAAGAATGCCGCACCCTCGAGAAGACTTGGCGCCTCAACCAGACCGACGAAAACATGTCTGCTCTCAAAAACGCCACCCGCAAACACCACCAACTCCTCCGCGCAGCACGAAAATCAGCCTTCCAGAACAGACTAGACAGCAACGCCCACAACAGCAAGGAACTATTTGGCATCGTCAAAGAGCTCTCCAACCCCGACGCCGAAAACAACTCCATCCCTCCCTCACAGGACCTCTGCGACTCCCACGCAGCTTTCTTCCACCACAAGATCACCGACATCTACAACAGCTTCACCACAACCAACTCGAACCCTCCACCGGAACCCGCCACCGACAACACCACCATCCACACCTGGAACTCAACCTCCACTGAGGAAACCACCCGCGTCATGAACTCCATCCACTCAGGATCACCATCCGACCCCTGTCCGCACCACATCTTCAACAAAGCCGACAACATCATCGCACCCCACCTCCGAGACGTCATCAACACATCTTTTTCCACCGCCACCTTCCCGGAGAACTGGAAGCACGCTGAACTGAACGCCCTCCTAAAGAAACCAACAGCAGACCCCACCGAACTCAAAAACTTCCGGCCCATCTCGCTCCTACCGTTCCCCGCCAAAGTGATCGAGAAAATCGTCAACGCTCAACTCATCACAACCGTGGAAACCAACGACTCACTCGACCCCTCACAGTTCGGCTTCAGAGCTAACCACAGCACCGAGACCGCCCTCATCGCAGCCACGGACGACATCAGATCCCTGACCGACAAAGGAGAAACCGTGGCCCTCATACTCCTGGACCTCTCTGCAGCATTCGACACGGTCTGCCACCGCACCCTGATACGTCGCCTAAGCAACGCCGGCATCAGAGGCAAGGCCCTGGAATGGATCACCTCCTTCCTCTCCGGAAGAACTCAGAGAGTCCGCCTCCCCCCCTTCAGATCCACGGCTACGGAGATCATCTGCGGCGTCCCCCAGGGATCCTCCCTCAGCCCCACCCTCTTCAACATCTACATGACCCCCCTGGCGAACATCGCACGCAAACACGGACTCAACCTCATATCCTACGCAGACGACACCCAGCTCATCCTATCCCTCACCAACGACCCCACCTCAGCAAGAACCAGACTACACCAAGGCATGAAGGAAGTAGCGAACTGGATGACAGACAGCCGGCTTAAACTGAATACAGAGAAAACGGAGGTCCTCATCCTCGGCCCTACACCTACCGCCTGGGACGACTCCTGGTGGCCTCCTGCCCTAGGCAGCACTCCCCAACCCACCGACCACGCACGCAACCTCGGTTTCATCCTGGACTCTTCCCTCTCCATGACCAGACAGGTCAACTCGGTGACCTCAGCATGCTTCAACACCCTCCGCATGCTCCGCAAGATCTTCCGCTGGATCCCCACCGACACCAGGAAGACCGTCACCCACGCCCTCGTCACCAGTCGCTTGGACTATGGGAACGCTCTGTACGCCGGCATCACCATCAAGCTACAGAGGAAACTTCAACGAATCCAGAACGCTGCTGCACGACTTATCCTGAACATACCCCGCCACAACCACATCTCCGGACACCTGAGGAAACTCCACTGGCTCCCAGTCAACAAGAGGATAACCTTCAGACTCCTCACCCACGCACACAAAGCCCTGCACAACCGCGGACCAGAACTCATCAACCACCGCATCTCCTTCTACACTCCTCCTCACACCCTACGCTCGACCGGACAAGCCCTGGCAGCCGTACCACGCATTCGCAAAGCCACTGCCGGAGGCAGGTCCTTCTCTTACCTAGCAGCGAAGACCTGGAACTCCCTTCCCAGCCACCTTCGCGCCATACAAGACCACCTTCACTTCAGACGGCAGCTCAAGACCTGGCTCTTCGAGCATTGACCCCCCCCCCCCCCCACAGCGCCTTGAGACCCTTACGGGTGAGTAGCGCGCTTTATAAATGCGACTGATTGATTGATTGATGAAGGTGCAAAAGGGCTGCCTCCGGGTGGAAGAAGCCGAAGATTCTGCAGAAGGTGCCAGGAACTTCTCCTTTGGTCAGAAGATGTCCCACGGTGTGCTGAAGGATGTACAGTTGTTTCCACGCAGAAAGACCGCAAACAAGCCTTCCTAGCTGCAAGAGTTGCGGTTGAGGATTTTGGGTGCTGCTGAGGCCCAGGAAGGACCAGGAGGTCGCCCCTTGGAGGAGGAGACAGAGGGGGTGCTCAGCAACTTAGAGTGCCCCCGCAGAAGCAGGCAGCACCCGCAGAAGCACATGAACAGACACTTAGAATATCTGAGGACAGCAGTCGATTCAGAGTCACACAGGAGGGTCCCACGATGTTGGAGTCCAACTCAGTGAGTTGGGCAATGCAGGACGGAGTGCGGGCGACCTGGGCTAGGCTGTGCACGAAGGAAGTCTTGCAAAAGTGCACAGAAGCCCGAGCAGCTGCAGTTCATGCAGTACACAGAATTACTGTCTGGCGTGGGGAGGCAAGGACTTACCTCCACCAAATTTGGACAGAAGGGCCACTGGATTGTGAGAGACACTTGGACCCAGCTCTTGTGTTCCAGGGATCACGCTCGTCAGGATGAGAGGGGACGCAGAGGACCGGTGATACAGAAGTTTGGTGCCAGCGTTAGCAGGGGGAAGATTTTGTCGACCCACGGGAGATTTATTCTTGGCTTCCAGTGCAGGATGAAGGCAGACAGCCCTCAGAGCATGCACCGCCAGGAAACAGTCGAGAATGCCGGCAGCATGAGGCGCTACAATGTTGCTGGTAGTCTTCTTGCTACTTTGTTGAGGTTATGCAGGCGTCCTGGAGCAGTCAGCAGTCGATCCTTGGCAGAAGTAGAAGAGGGAAGTGCAGAGGAACTCTGGTGAGCTCTTGCATTTGTTATCTGAGGAATAGCCCAGAGGAGAGACCCTAATTAGCCCACAGAGGAGGATTGGCTACTGTAAAAGGTAAGCACCTACCAGGAGGGGTCTCTGACGTCACCTGCTGGCACTGGCCACTCAGAGTTGTCCATTGTGCCCTCACACCTCTGAATCCAAGATGGCAGAGGTCTGGGACACACTGGAGGAGCTCTGGGCACCTCCCCTGGGAGGTGCTGGTCAGGGGAGTGGTCACTCCCCTTTCCTTTGTCCAGTTTCACCCCAGAGCAGGGCTGGGGGATCCCTGAACCGGTGTAGACTGGCTTATGCAGAGAGGGCACCATCTGTGACAAGCTTTTCCAGAGGCTGGTGAGGCTACTCCTCACCAGCCCATCACACCTATTTCCAAAGTGAGAGGGTGTAACACCCTCTCTCAGAGGAAATCCTTTGTTCTACCTTCCTGGGACCAGGCTGCCCAGGCCCCAGGGGGGCAGAAACCTGTCTGAGGGGTTGGCAGCAGCAGTAGCTGCAGTGGAGACCCCGGAAAGCAAGTTTGGCAGTACCCGGGTTCTGTGCTAGAGACCCGGGGATGCATGGAATTGTCACCCCAATACCAGAATGGTATTGGGGTGACAATTCCATGATCCTAGACATGTTACATGGCCATGTTCGGGGTTACTATTGTGACGCTACATATAGGTATTGACCTATATGTAGTACACGCGTGTAACGGTGTCCCCGCACTCACAAAGTCCGGGGAATTTGCCCTGAACAATGTGGGAGCACCTTGGCTAGTGCCAGGGTGCCCACACACTAAGTAACTCTGCACCTAACCTTCACCAAGTGAGGGTTAGACATGTAAGTGTAAGTGTAACTTATAAGTTACTTATGTGCAGTGAAAAATGGCTGTGAAATAACGTGGACGTTATTTCACTCAGGCTGCAGTGGCAGTCCTGTGCACGAATTGTCTGAGCTTCCCTATGGGTGGCAAAAGAAATGCTGCAGCCCATAGGAATCTCCTGGAACCCCAATACTCTGGGTACCTATGTACCATATACAAGGGAATTGTAAGGGTGTTTCAGTGTGCCAATGAGAATTGGTAAAATGTGTCACTATCCTGCAGTGACAATTTTAAAAGCAGAGAGAGCATAAACACTGAGGTTCTGGTTAGCAGAGCCTCAGTGATACAGTTAGGCACCATACAGGGAACACATACAGGGCATACATTATGAGCACTGGGGTTCTATCTAGCAGGATCCCAGTGACACACAGGCAAAAACAAACATACATACAATAAAAATGGGGGTAACATGCCAGCCAAGATGGTACTTTCCTACATTGCCTCTCCCCAAAAAAGGGAGAAAAATGACTGATCAGTTTGCTCAGCTGGGGCTGATACTAGCTAAGCAGCGCATTGCTATTCATTGGGCCAGCCCAAATCCTCTAACCTGTGAAAACTGGACGGCTGATCTAGTGGAATGAGCAACTGCTGAGGAATATAGACTCCGAAGGGCCCGGACGGATGAGCATGCTTAGCGGGATCTAGAAGCTTGGAGTAGCATGATTGAGCGTCTGGGAGGTGAGCCTTTGGAGGGGGACATGGACGGGCAGGCAACTGGGAGGTTATGCGACTCTGATGATCAGGAACGGTGGCCAGGTGCTGCAGCGCAAAGGTCTGAGTCAATGCAATTCTCGGGGAGGATGGCATAAGTGGAGTGACGAGCAGAGTAAGGGGGGGGGAGGTGTGGCGGAGGTCGCAGAGAGTCAGAGCTCAGTTTGGTGGCTATATGGCAGAATCCCGGGGCAGGTAAAGGGGGCCGGATTTGTGATATAGGGAGATGAGTGGGATGGGGCTGGTGTACATGGATCTGTTCAACATCCCTCCCTCCTAAATGGGAATGAGGTGACAGCTATGGGAGGCTCCGGAGCTTATTATCCAGATGCCCTAGTGCTCTCCTCTCCTGTCTTGCCCCAACTTCTCCACATGGATTTTTCCTGTATTTTCTAACTTGCTGATTGCCTCTAGGTCATTGAAGAATTAAGGAATACTGAATATCGCACTGGAAAAATATGGCTATGTGGAAGTACACTGCTACCCTGGCATGCTGTTAGTATTGTTTATTGCGTTATGCACCTCTGTTGTACTGTTTTTCTGTAACAGCTGAATAAATAAATTTCTAAAAATAAAAAACCTAAAAGAAAAAAAAAAAACTAAAAGAAAAAAAAAGGAAAAGAAAAAACAAAGAAAATCGACTAAGCCAGACATGTAGGAGTCTGGATGAGCAGAGGTGTCTGTAAGGTTTGTAAAAGCAGATGCAATTGCAACGGTATGCTAGGCCAGTGTTAGGTAATGCCTTGCAAGTGTGGGTTTGGGTACGGGGAGCCAGTGGAGGTCCTGTGTTGCGTGATGTGAGTGCAGCATGGGAAGTTGAGTGTGATTGTGGCCACTGAGTTCTGAAAAGTCTGCAGCCTCCCAATCAGTTTTTAGTTGATCTTCCAGTAGTCAAGCTTGCTTGTGACAAGGGAGTATGTGATTGTCCTCCTGATGCTGATTGGGAGCCATTTGAATATCTTCCTCAGCATCTTCAGGATATGGAAGCATGAAGCAGTAACTTGGGTGGTCATGTAGAGCTTGTCGTCAATAATGAGTCAGAAGTACTTGATGTGGGTGTTGGGTATTGGTTCTAGCTCTGTTGGCCACCAGGTGTAGTCTCATGGTGAAGTGCTTATCCTGAAGATCACAATTACGACCTTGTCAGCTTTTAGCTTCAGAGAGTTGGTCTTCATCCAGAGGACAATTTCAGTCATGCAGGCATTGAAATAAATTTGGGCACTGGGTGTCTTGTTCAATCAATCAATCAATCAATCAATCAATCAATCAATCAGTAATTGTACAGCACAGCTTTTCACCCGTGGGGTCTCAATGCACTGTGATGTTCATACTGATCGTTCCAAGAGCCAGGTCTTGAGATCCTTCCTGAATTGCCTCAGTGATGCAGCCTGTATGAGTTTGAGAGGGAGTGTGTTCCATGTCTGGGCTGCGAGGTAGGAGAAGTGTCTGCCTTCATCTGTGCTTTTCTTGATTCAGAGGATGGCAGCGAGGGCCAGATGGGAGGATCGGAGTTGCCTGGCAAGGGTGTAGAAGGTCAGGCGGTGGTTGAGACAGTCTGGTCCGATGTTGTGAAGTGCCATATAGGTGTGTCAGTAGCTTGAAGGTAATGCTTTTCTCGACCGGGAGCCAGTGGAGGTCTTGGAGGTGGCTAGAGATGTGGTTGTGGCAGGGGATGTCCAGGATGAGTTTGGCTGCTGCGTTCTGGATTCTCTGTAGTCTTGCTTGTAGCTTCTTTGTGATGCCAGTGTAGAGTGGGTTGCCGTAGTCCAATTTGCTTCTGACACGGGTGTCAGTAACCATCCTTCTAGTCTCAGTGGGGATCAACTTCAAGGTCTTTTTAAGGAGCCGCAAGGTGTGGAAGGAGGTTGAAGAGACGGCGTTGACTTGACAGGTCATGGAAAGCATTGTGTCCAGGATGTGCACAGGTTGCGTGCGTGGTCGGTGGGGGGTGAGGGCATTTCACTGGGTGGCTGGCCACCAGGATCGTCCCAGGCAGAGGGGGTGGAGCAAAGTACAAGGACCTCGGTCTTGTCCGATTTCAGCCTGAGGCAACTGGCTTCCATCCAGGCTGTGACTGCTCTCATGCCATTGTGAAAATGTATCTTGGCTGTTGATAGGTCGTTGGTCAGGGAGAGGATCAGCAGGGTGTCGTTAGATTAGGAGACAATGTTTATTCCAGGCTACCTGACGATCTTAATGAGAGGGCCATGTAGATGTTGAACAGGGTCGGGCTTCATGAGGATCCCTGGGGTACTCCGCAGCATGTTTCTTTGGGCACCGAAGTGTATAGTGGGAGTCTGATACCCTGGGTTCTTCTGGTCTGAAAGAATTAAATCCATTCCAGTGCTTTGCCACGGATGCTGGCATCGTGGAGTCTGGTGTAGAGGGTGGAGTGGGAGACCGTGTTGAACCCAGCGGAGATGTCGAGGAAGATGAAGGCAGCTGTGCCTCCGTGGTCCAGTATGGCACGAACTTGTTTGTGGCTCGAGGAGTGCTGTCTCTGTGCTGTGGTTGTTCCTGAATCTGGATTGTGAGGGGTCCAGAATGCGGACAGGAAGATGACAGAAAGCAAAGAGACACACACCAACAGGCACTGAAGGCCATTAGACCACTAGGGATGAGGCACAGGTGGGTGCCTGCGGGTGGGCCTCGAACTGAGAGTCAGGCAGGGTCTCAGTCTGATCAGCAGCAGCAACATGTGGAGCTGCGCAGAGGTGAGTGAGCAGCGCTGACCAGGATGTCAGAGGAATCGCCTTCACACTGCGCAGGGAGCACCATTAAGAATGGGAGGGAGAGTCCAGTCAGGTGGGAGGGTGGGAAAGCACTTCACAGAGAGGGGGGCGGGGCTGCAGGGGCAGCAGCAGCAGGGACTGAGAGCAGGGAAAAAAAGGCACAACAAGTGGAAAAAAGGAGAAAAAGAGACAGGAAGAAAAAAGATGACAGAAAGCGAAGATACACATACAGACAGGTAGAGATGGCCACTAGGCCACCAGGAATGAGGCGCAGGTGGGTAACAATGCCTACCAGTTGCATCTGGCTAATTTCACACCATATAAATACCCATATACATCCCTCACTCACAATACATATTTTAAGCTGCTAATTCTATATTGTCTATAGTCATCAGTGCCTTACATTCTCCATGTAATTTGTTTGATTACGTGGTGCATTAATCTCTGTCCTTCTATATTCATACTTTTTGATGGCCATCATAATTGTTGGTTACAATATGCAATCAAAATGTAACAAATGATAATATCAATATCATGCATTTGTGAATGGTTTCAGCTTATGTGTGTTGCTACATCTTGCTTGACAAGGACGTTGAACTGCTGTTTAGGCTTTTTAGTTCCCTTGTTCCATTTCACTGACTGTTCAATGACTCTCTGTGACTTTACTGCCTTTCAAAAACAAGCTGTCACACTACCTCCTGGATTTCAAAAGGATGCCACGACCTATGTGTTGCTTTCTCTGTACCATGTACTTTGGTATGTTGTAATCTTAGATAATATACAATTAGTCATGTCTTGGACAGGCAAAACCAGCATCTTATTTTAGATACATTCAATCTCCGATCCTTCTAGATGCCATGACAGTATTCACACACACTCTTCCCACCTACACAAGATCACCCATGCACACTTACCACATTGAACCATTTACTCAAATCCTTTTCACACTGTCAAGTCAAATGAAAAGCTGTATTTGCATCATTATTGACTCCTTAAAAATATTATAACTGTGTCTCCAAAAAACATAGGTTTGCGCTGGCCATCACAGACTACCTTTAATATCACTGGGCATAGTTTAGAATCGTCCAAACTCGTTTCCCAAAATACCTTTATACATTCAAATAGAACCACAGAATGTTTAATATCTTATATTTCATAAAAACTATGATCAATACCGTCTTTCTAAAACTTTAAAAACACTCTACATCTACTGATTGGCATGCACATGGGCAAAATTTCTTTCCAAGATCATTAAAAATGTTTTTTTTCAGAATGTTGCATATTGTAAGAGTTTTACTGCCTTTGTCCAGTAATTGTGAAACAGAACACCCACACACTGCATAGAAAGAGGTTCTGTTGTACACTTGAATACATGATCCAGGGGGGGGAATTTTCAAACACCACTTATCTCTAGTTTACATTTTCTGATACATGTTATCAAGGCGAATTACATTCTTTGCTAAAGAATGCTGCAAAAACCACTTAATGCACCCTAGAATTAGGCTTCATTATATAGTTACTTGCAGTGATATAAAAAAAGAAGGCCTTCAATTAATATTGTGCTTTACAAAGTCTGAGTTTGATTGCTCGCAGAGTTTTTTAAGGCAAATTCGTACCTTCCTGGAAGAGCAGCCAACACAGCCCACAAACTCTAGAAGCAAGGCTGCAAAAAGCGAGCTTGTGAAGCACTAACGTAAGACTTGTTCTGTGGTAGAATGGGAGCAGTGGTAAATAGAAACCCCTGACCAGTGGCGGCTGGGGACCTTTAAAAGTGGTGGGGCATAATCTGTGGCTTGATTTCCATTGAGCGAGCTAGAATTCTCGGTGGATTCAAGGGAGGCTCAATCATTCCCACTTTCACTCTTTCATTCACCCTCTGACTCACACAGTCTCACTCATTCTCAAAGGTCTAGCTCAGTCTCACTATCACATTCATTCTCACTGAGCCCCCTCTCACTCAATCTCACTCTGACCCACTAATTACTCAATTTCACTCTGACTGCCCTAGTCTCACTAGTTTTCACTCTGCCTCACTCATATCGACTTACTCAGTCTCACTCTTTCTGACTCTCTCAGACTGTGATTCATCATTCTCAGTCAGGCCCACTTAGCCCCACTCATTTGTACTCACTCTCAATCTTAATCTGAATAATTCAATCCAACTGACTCACCTAGTCTCAATCATTCCCACTCGTTCCTACTCAGCCCCACCCATTCAGACTCACTCTGACAAAATCAATCTCACTCATTCTGACTCACTCAACTGTGACTCACCAAATTTTAAACACAGTGACACTCACTGTCATTCTTCCCCCACATTAACACTCACTGTAATTCTCTCTCGCAGTTACACTCAGTCCTTCTCCCTCCCAGATACACTCAGTAACATGCACTGTCATCACACTCACTGTCATTCTCTCACACAGTTACACTCATGGTCATTCTCCTTCACAGTAACAATCACTGTCATTTTCACTATCATTAACAATCACTATCATTCTCCCTCAAAGTTACCCTCTCAGTCATTCTCCCTCAGTTACACTCACTGCCATTCTTTCTCACAGTTACACTACAAGGCATTCTTCCCCCACTCACGATCATTCATTCATTCACACGCATACTCAACTCTTCCTATCACTTGTCACTCACTGACTCCCTCTACAGATTGTCTCACTTTCACTTACATTTACACACACACAAAATGTATACATGCTGTCACTCACAGACACACTCTTAGCCACAAACATACATACTTACCGATATGTACACAACACATAAACAAATTTGAAGCTTTTTTTATTTACTTTGCTGCAGGTCCTGTTTGGCAGTCTACTCCTTTAAGCATCCGGAACTGGGGCATAAAAATGAAACCTCGAACCTGCATAGTCACAGATTTGAGATTTTCATTTCTGATCTTTCACCCCACCCTTTCCCATCTCTGTGATGAGTCACAAAAAGCTGGAGTGACCCGTTGACTGGCATGTGGCCATGGGCACTTCAGGGCTTAAGCCTGCTGGATCCATGTCCATTGTTAGCTGTGATGCGTAGCACTCCACAAAAGGGGGAGGCACAGAGGGGTGTCAGGGCCTCCGGCCAGGGTGGGATTTCTCCACCCCTGGTGATTCCTCTCTGAAGGCTGGTGTAGGTGCCATTGCGCACTTGTTCCAGCCTGGAGACAGGGGCAGTTGCCAGACCGGAGGAGGTCGGCACTTTGTTTATACTAAGAACGAATTATAGAAACGGGACAGATAGCAAGGGGTGTGTGGCCTCTAAGCCCACTGAGAGGAGCCGCCACTGCAGCCGACTGTGATAAATTATTGTTTTTCACTCCAACTGAATGAGCTGCTTGTGGATTTAAACCGTATATTATGTTTTCAATTTTGCCGTATGTCAACAGCATACACCAAAATACAATAACAAAACACAACAAAACAAACAGAAGAAAACAAGTCACAACACAACAGAAATAAAGAATGGGGACAACATAGCAAAGCATTCAGCATAGATATCCAGTTGAGTTTTTTTGTTTGGGGCTGTTGTGTCAATGAATCTCAGCTGTAGTCTCCCTACATGGAGAAAGACATGCTTGCCACATATTACCAACTCCACAAACCTCACTTCATGATCTGACATCAAAAGGTGTTTACACGAAGCCCTTCCGTACTTACCTCCAAGGACATCAAATGATGCCAACCCAAAAATGTGTTGTGATCCAGTTGATGATCTCAAGCATTTTCAAATGACCAGTATTTCACTCTGTGAAATGGTTTGAAATGCATCCTGTTTTGATTGCTTTAAAAAAGTTTGAGCACTATCTTTGACTTGGATTGCTTAAACATGTACATAGATTGGATGGCGTGGTACCAGCCGGAGGAGCAATCTATGCCAGGAGCTCTAACCATAGACAAGGTTTCAACCTGTGTTACGAAACGTTTTTTCTGCCTACATAATTCAAGGAGTTAAGAATGATTGTTATCTACAGGCATTGTAGGTGGGTTATGTTCCTCCGCACAGCATAATGGAACGGAATGCCCATGCACTGGCACAACTTTGCACTGTATTGTTAGTAACTTAGGGATGCCTGAGGCAGCCGGTACTTATCTGGTTCAACTGATTTCTATTTACTTCCGAATCCCCCTTAAAGGGTCCTGAAAAAACTTCTGTAGAGCTGTGGTGAGGTGTACTCTCGCCTCTACCGAGTCCTTTCATGCCCAGTGCAGTGACAATCCCGGGGAAACGCTGGTGAAGGAAGCAAACATGGGGCTGGACAGCAGATGAAGCATGGGAGCAGAGCTCAGCGAACCTGCCTTACCGCGCTCGCTCGCCACACTGATACTCTGCACAAAATGCAATTACACATCAAATGCCAAATTTCATAGGTATTCAACTGGAATCTGGAGGAGAAAAAAAAATCACCTAGAGGGCATACAAATAGTATCAAGGTCAACAAGCATTGGCAAAGCCAATAGATCTCATCTGTGACATCGATTGCTATTGTCATGGGCTATTCCCCACCAGACCAGATAAGCACATATGTGGTGCAAGCACTGTGGCTAACATCTTGTAATGCTTTTCTTTTGAGAAAATTCAGCAAATTCATTCCAAGACGGCTCCTGCGTATGCGCAACACAGGCAACCATCTTCAATCCACATTCAAATCTACCCAATCAACAAACTGAGTACACAGAAAATGCTCCTAATGTATCTTCAAAACTATAGCTCTCAGTTTCCAGTTACTGAATGTCGCAACTGCAAAAATAGAAGGGGAACTTCTACACAGTTGCATCTCATGAGTCAGGCAGCCATAACTGTAATTGTAAATTGTACTTATGTAGAGCGTATTACCCCCGATGAGGTATTCAAGTATTTTGTGGTGTGTAGCAAGCTAATATGGAACTCAAGATTTGAGTTAGTTAGTAGATTAGTAATTTTAAATTAGTTGATAAGTTGTGTTACGTCGTTCTCCGGAGTTCTTGTGTGTTTAGTAGTGTTTTGAGTAGGAATAGAGTGATGGGAATGGGTTAGAAAAGGGGAAGAGGTAACTTGCTACTGGTAGCAGTGGCAAATTTGGTCAAGAGAATTATAGCATCAGCTTGTACCGAGAGTGGGGCACCTATGGAGAGAAACTCCACACTGGAAAAGCCTATGGCGAGCATATTCCTCCTACTTCAACATATAATGGCCTCCGTAACAGAAAATTGTGTTAGAAGGTTTATCCATGAGTTGTACAATAGTTAGCAGCTAGACACGCAGTTAGCAAAGGTTTGTGGGCAGTGGATGAGCAGATGGGTGTGGAGGAAAGAAGGACACAGCCCTACAAACAGATAATAAATGGGAAGACTGGAACTAGTCGGTTACGATACATCACATGTCGTAGGTATTTCAGACCAAAACAAAAACAATGCCACCTGAGGCAGAGGAGGCATATCTTTACACCCAGTGTGGCAGTGATACATAGTACTATTGAGTCAAGAAGTGCTAACGAAAAGAGACAGATCATCTCAGTGGCACAGTCAAAGGGCAAGGGACTCAGGTCTATATAAGCCTTGCACTCTGCTGGAGGACTGACTAGATATGGGCAAAACTTTAATTTCAATGCTGAAATTCACGTTTAAAAATAATGTGATTTTGCGTAATTTCAGCCCACATGATATGTTTGTTCAATCCAGTCTCCCAACAGTATTAGCTCTGAATTTTCATGCAATTAATGCCCTAGTGCACAAAGCATAAAGCTAGGATAATGGCAAACCACATTCGTGCTATACTGGTATTTTTGATAAATGAATGTGGTACGATGTGTTTGACTAGCATCCATGAGCGGTAGTGCACTGTGCTGCGGGTCCGCAGGATTGGCGTCTCTATGGCTAGTGAGCAGTGGGGCTAGTAACGGTCTTATGAAGTAGTGCAGTGTGGTGTATTGCTCATTGTGCAGAGTTGTGAGTTGGAAGGCATACATTTTTCTGGTTAGCATCTTTTGGATGCTGCACAGTTGAGTATTGTTCTTAGGATACTGGGCAGTGTACTTGGTTAATACCCAGAGGATGTACGCTCTTTCCAATAGCTTAATGCTGTCAGAAATCATACAAAATGTCAATCTACTTTCACCTCTCAGAATGTCAATTGATTAGATCTCTGCGTGGTGAAAATAAAGTGCAATGTGATGGGGCAGTACACGAATGATGCAAGGCAATGCACTGTGGTGTGTTGCTGTCCATAGAAAGCAGTTTGGCGGTGTGATTTTATTAAGATGTATTAGGGTGTGAAATGGCTTAGCGTCCCTGGTAAAATATGCAGCGACGATGGTTACTGCATCTATGATGCAGTTTAGTGTACTAGGTTCTCTATTATGCAGTGGAGATGTGGGATACTGGCCATGGAATGAACTTCCGGTGAAATTGGCGCCTAGGACTCACTAGTTTTGTATTACCAGGTTCTTCTGCATAATTAATGCATGTAGTGGTGCTTATTAACTTAAAATTGCCTAATATTCTGAATCCTTCTGTGTGGTATTCCAAAGAGATGAAGAAAAAACAGGATCCTCATCCACAAACCTGAGAAGCCAGGGATGCCCACCCATCTGTTTTCATCTCCCAGGCTCATGAATCTAGGACATTGTATTTAAGGATGATAAATTAATTTACGGTACTGAACTGATTTTAAGTTCTACAAATAATTGTACAAATCCCAATCTAGATCAGCCAATGGTTCATTCTGTTGCTGTCCGTTCAACATATCTATTATTCATGCAAAGGCGGTATTGATTCAGATCTTAGTTGTGATTATCTATTTTCTCAAATAGAAATTTGGAACAAATTTGCTCTAATCAGTTTACTAAGATCAACTTATCTTTTGCATGCACTGCAGCTTAATTCATATCGGGAGGATGCTGTCTCTGTTAATTTCTTTAATGATCTCACCCTTGGGTAACTGATCCATTCTGTCCTTTTGGCAACAACTCACTTACAGAGGACATGTTCCCCTTTGCACTTAAATTGGAAGTAGTGTGTTCCTTTTTTGAAAAAAGACTTAGATCTAACTCCATCCTATATCCACTGTCCCATTTCATGCAAAGAGAAGTAGTAACTTTACAGCTTCTAGCCAATTCTGACCACCAAGTTTCTGATGCCCATACCTATCTTGCTTTCAACCTAATCCTGAAGATGGCTACTTTCAGGGAATGGGTGACATTCTTCATGTGCACGATGGTGATAGCCCCTGGCTCTTGTGCTGCAGAAACATAAATGTGTTTGAGCAAGGAGTGCTGAAAAGCCCTATTAGATGGCTGAAATGCCCTGAAGATTAAAACAATTTGCTGTTTTTCATCTTTTCTTTCTGGACACCCTGAACAGACCCATATTAATTCAAAGCCCCCTCCTCCCACCTGCCTCCAATGCTCTGTCTCGTGATGTACCTCTGGGCTCTATCCTATCTACTGGTGTGTTCAACATGTAAATGGATTGCTAGGAGATCTAGTGGAAGACTGCAATATCTCCATCCATCGGTATGCTAGTGACAACTTTCTTTATCCAGGTGTCATCCAAGCCTGGTGTCCATCCCCTGAGGTGTCGCCTTTCCATGACTGAGATCTAGAAGATCACATTTTAAATTTACACTAGTTAAGACAGAGTTTTCACTCGTTGCTTCAAGTAAAGCCTAACAAGAGGAGATTTTTGGAATTAGATACACAGCAAACTAAATTACCAAGGTATTATTTTACAATATAAATACACATATTTAATTTTAGCTTTAATCCTAGAAATGTATTTGAAAAGTTACAAAAGGGTTCTACTGTATTCAGTTGATAACATGCCAAATTATGGATGAGTAACCAGTGCTTAATGTATAGAAAAAAAGGTACCGGAGCCTAAAGTATTTCTTATGAGGCTGCTAACGCGTCCCTTTATGACAAATTTTTACACTCAGGGACTCGTTTTAGGCCAATTAATCTTTCGACCCTGATTGAAGACACCTTAGGACGAGATAGCTAATCAACATATCAATCAATATGTCAATAACGTCATCAATATTTATTATAACAAGACAACTCACTTTGGTCAAAGACATTTAATAAGACTCGAGACACCACCATGACCTTTCAGGCATGAATAACCACTCCAGTTTAGTACAATTTAGTGATACTTATTCCCTATTGATTACAATTCTACGAGCAAGTTTATTAATCTCAAAACCAAGAAATTCATTAGCATGGTCACAATATGGCAACTCTGATAAGACTTCATCAAAGCAAGGATCACGAATATTAGAACATAACATGACGTCAACATAGATTATTCTTGGCAGAGTAACATTAGTGCATTGTTCAACAGAGTATAGATTCAGTCATTTGTCTATTGCGTCAGATCAAAGAACCCCTCATCTAACCTGAATTAGCATTGGCATGTTGGGCTTCATGCAAAACAATTTAGTAACATCAATTTGGAAAACCTCTAACTAAGGTCTCTGTCAAAAGACGCAGTTGGTACCTAGAAAGGAAAAGCAAACAGACAATCACAATTTCCTTGTCATATAGTTACCCTCCGTATTGGGTCAGCATACAGATTCTGTCTTCGTCCTCAGGACATCAGTTGATTCGTAATCAGTCAGGAACTCAGTTCAGGTATGAAGGGTAAAAGGGTACTTCCCTCATAAGGAGGTAAAGTATAAAGGGGCAATATAAGGCAAGGTTGGTTTTAAGAACCGAACAGCAAAGTCTCTGTATAGAGTGACAAAATGTCTGGGTCATAGCAAATCGCATCAGCATCTCCCTAACTCTCTCATTTCCTTGTGTCAAGGTTTTTTTTTAATCCCTTTTCCATTGTACAGTCCCCTAAAATTTAATTGGATGGGGTTGGTACCCCACTATCGTCCTCCAATAGAGTTTGAATTAGCTCATCAAATTTGTCACCCCATAACAGTTCTCACGTAGTTTATTGGTCCTTATGATTGACGTCTTCAGCGGGTAGAATGTCCGGTATGATTTCCTCCTCTCGTGGTCCTTTGCACATCTTTAGTCAGTGGTTCCATTGTCTGTACCGGTTCAGGCGACCTTGTACCTGCGAGTAGTCTACAGTGTTGCATTCAGCTAAAATGTTTCTTCAAACAAGTCGAATTTCATGAGAACGGATCTACTACAGTTACATTCATCTTCTAGCTTTGGAAAAACAAGAGTTCATGTCCTTTAGCAAGTCATCACACTGCACGTTAGAAAAACACATTTAATATTAATCAGGCAGCTAGGCCTCGACTCATGCTAACTAAGGCCTAATGATTTATTAGCAAAACTTTAGCATATAACCTTTAATTATTAGTGTAAAATCACACCTTAGTATAACATTTCATCATTATTAGTCATTTTCATTAGTCCCCGTATATATTGACGGCCACTCCCCGTGGGCACATTTCAAACATGCGTTTTGCAAAATTACATTAGTACATTTTCTATGCGGCATTATTACACATTAGTTCATAAACATTTCGTGTTAATATTGATTATATAAGCTACACTCTCTCTAGGCCAATGCCGTTTGCAGCACCTGCTGCCAGCGTTGTTAAATGCCATAATACTCCGTCAAGTGTGACCACTTGGACTATTCCAGGTCTCGCAAAGTTGGAAGAATGTCTTGGACGCACTGATATATATTTAACTGTATGATGAATTGATAAATGCTCTTACGATAGGCTTGTGCTCAAAACAGTGAGACAGAGCAACCTTATGGTGGACTGTCAGAAACAAGTGCTGGTGTGAGGAATTAGCCACCTGCACAAATTAAGCACTGCATGGAACTAACTTTTATGAATAAAATTCATATTGATTACATAAATATAATGAAAGCGGTTATGTGTCCTGATGACATCTGTTCCGGTGTCATTTTTAGGTTGCACGCATCATTGCATGCCCACAAACCATATGCTGTAACTGTGTCCAACAGCATAAACCATTTGCTACTGGTCAAGTGGAACTTTTACAAGGTTGGCTCAAAATAATTACATGCAGCTCTACATCTTAACAGCAAACCTGATGCAATGTTTTATTGTTCGGATCATTGTTGTTCTTACCCTGGCTACATTTATTCCAACATATTTTAAAACCGCCATGCGTGGTACTGCTCATACACCGCTAGGATCATTCAAGTCACGAATAATAATACCTCACATTAAAGCTCAATTCCAATAACGCCTTCCATTTATTCGAGTTTGATGCACTCTGATTGAAGGAGACATTGTACTTGCATCTGGGAAACATAATGAACAATTTGTTCAGGACAGTCAAACGTTGGCAATTCATGGTGGGCTCAGACGTTACATGGTGGGCTCAGACGTTACACGCATGGCTACGCAGCATGTCATGGGTTTTGACTAAAGTCAAAGATACACATTTTATTAAATTTACCTCAGAGCACACTTTGCAAGAGCATGGCTTCACTTGTCTTGTGCATCACTTCACTTGACTTAACTTCCCTAATTGGACTTGATTTGGTTCCACTGTATCTGAGTGCACATTGCTTCAGTTATCCACTATGAGTGCTGATTTACTAAAAGTCATAAAATACAAGATAAGATGGCTTCTACTGCCACATGATGTAGTAAGGAAGCAGGGGGCACTATTAAATTATACTTTAAGAGCATGGGCAGGTACTAACTTTTTCAGGAAGTTTTATGATTAACACGTTGACATTTTCAAAGGGTGGTCTATTCAAGTTTATGGAGTTATACATGCATTTGTCAGTATATTTTTTATTGCACTAATACATTCCTTTCAGTCAGTTCAAAGTGCATGTTCACCTCCTCATTTTTGGACTGATGCTGCTAGCTTTTCGACTCAGAGTGAACTGAGGCCTGCTAAGCAGACTTCAGTGCCAATGTTTTAACTAGATACAAATTGCATGTGGGCTGAATACACCCAATTGGCAAAGTCTGGCTTAGTTAAAAGTCCCTAGTATATTGTACCCAGGGCATGTAAAAAAGAGTGGCCAATCAGGGCTGTAGTACTGTTTGTACCACTCTTCGTGTGACAAGGTACTAATTGGATTACAGCCTTCCAATGTAGACTGAAAGGACAGTGGTTTCACAGCCAGTGTGAATTTGCCAATTAAATCGATGGCAAAGCCACCCTATCCCTTAACATTATATGTAAGTCTCTCCTAATGAAGGCCTGCAGAGTCCTATGGCAGGGAGCATTATTTTGTTAAGTGGGATATATGTTTTACAATAATATATTAGCAGCAACACTTCCAAATTGTAATTTTGCTGTGGGTAAAGCTGGTAGCCCAATGGCTCATACAGAGTTACCGGGTGGCATCCCAACCTGACTAACTTTTGACTGGGACTACCGGACTGGGTCATGTAAGATATCAAATCGTCTCGCACAGCCCTCTGTCGTCTACACTAGAGAAATGCCTGATTTATTCGGCCCAGATTGGGACATTTAGTGTGATTCGGGATGTGTTAACCACTTACCTGTTTGTCTGCCTTTTGTCTTCTCCATGGGACGCCTTGATACATTCCGAACACAATTCTATAACTGGACTTCATTGTGGCCTTGTTTTGCTTATTCCGGTTGTAGTAAGCCAAATCAGGTGAAGCATGTGATTAAGCACTACCTGTTCTCTTACCTCCAGTCCTGAGGATGATCCCTAAATACACAAGGGTCAAAACGTCGACTACTACCACAGTTGATCAGGGCTTTTATTGTCAGACCATCAAGTGTAATAGTTCATTAAGAGCATTTACTCACATATGTATCCAATTTACTGGTTACGACGATAGCCCATAGGCTGTTTTTTATATATTGTGTAGATATATATACATATATATATATATATTTTTTTTTTTCACTGCACTGTGCATGAGTACTATTTTCACTGACATTATGTTCACTGGCACAATTTTGTTTGGAGATATATGGTTGTTGTTATCCACTTTTTCTATAAAAATTCATATATAATTGGGAATATGGGTTTTCCCTTTATGATAACGTCATTCATTGTGGTTTTTCATTTACACTTGTTCCCTTTGAGTCATTGTTGTAGATGCACAGGTATCAAATCGTGGCATTAAATGCAACCTGAACCCCAGGTCGAAATTAATTCCACTAATAAAGGTAAGCAACTTTTAAAAAGCTGCCACTCTGTGCTCTCTTCATCCCGTAGCCTCACAAAGTCACACGCATGCAGCTTTCTGACCGCCTGCATAGACGTTTCAATGATTCCCAGGATCAGGAACATAGGTAGTGCCACAGCAACGAGGTGTCACCTGGTCTGCCAGGATGGCCACTCGGGTGGTTAACACAGAGGTATGCTTAAAAGGGGAAGTCGCCTTTGATTGGCTGCCCGGCCAAACACCCCAGAGCAGGATGCCTTTTGTTCTTGTAGACAGCTAGGAGACAGAGCCAAAGAGGGAAAACTTTCCCCTTAAACCAGCATTACCATGGGCATCTTGTCCTCAAATAGCCACGCCTCTAAAGTGGGCTTCTTTGCACCTCACGACCAAGGAAGGGCCTTGCCATCTTGAAGGGGCAAATAAGTGGCATTCTTGAATAGCCAGATGCCAGACATCATAGGAACTTCATCACTATGTAGGAAGGGACCCAGTAGGGGACTCAGTAGCTTACTTGTTACTGACTGCATGGTCCCCTCAGAGCACTTTCCTGGAATAAATATGGCACCCTTGGCATGCTGATCCTCAGTACTTGCTGGACTTGGAAGGAGGAAGAGAAGAAGACTAATTTACACCCACTGGAAGTGCACAAAGAGAGGCTGTGATGCCGGAACGTCTGCGCCTGGACTTCAGTCTAGTGGTGTTTGGACCCTGTTCTGCGTGCCTTCTTTGGGGAAAAGCTGATTCCCAGCCCCAGTCCAAAGGAGAGACTTTAATGGTCATGTGGCTGACCTCCTAGAAGGGCACTGGGGACATTAAAGTTGCATCTCTGATTGTCACTGCAGAAGTTTATCAGTTACTGGACGCAGGGCACTCCCAAAGGACAATTTGGGGCTAGCCAAAAGGTGCACCTGTGTCCGATGGACCTAGGGGTGTTGGTTGTGACTGGATTCATCACCCAAGAGGGACACCAGCCTCCACCAAAGGTTTGCACCATCATCAATTTGCTGCAAAAGAGAAAGGTCTGCATCAGCAGCCCTTGGAACCCTGTAAAGAGGAATTTGTTGGACCCCGAGATCCATGGACAGAGTTGCACCCACTCTCCTGTGGACTTAGGACTCGACCAAACTTCACCCCCATCAACCGCAAAGCATCAGGAGCGTCCTTGAGCATCTTAGAGGCTCCATTCCTCATCATCAGGACCACTCCACTGTCATCTATTACAGTCAACCTGTAAAGTTTGGATCTTGCTTTAAAAATGCTCTGGTGGCCAGGCAAACAACCAAAGTATCCTTTCTGGCCCACTAGACCTCTGTCTTGCAAGGCTTGGTTGCCCAACTCAGGCCAGAGTTATCGCACTAACTTTTTCAAAGTTTTCAAAAGTTTCCAAGCTTTTTGTTAGCCAATGCTTGTTTGCAGTTGCTATAGGTGTTGATTATTGTTTCTAAAGTCTGTCTCCGAAACCCTCTGGTGTATTTTGATGATTAAGGTCTCAAAAACTGTATACAAATCTGCTCTATTTTTATAAATTGGTGTCTTGTTTATATCATGTTGCGTGACTTTCTTATTCTATTGATTGGTGCTGTTAAATGCTTTACACATCGTTCCTTTCCTAAGCCTTACTGCTAGAAGCCACAGCTACCCAGGGTTGAGCCTAAGGTTGAGTAAACGTACCTGACTGGACCCAAGATGGTAATTGCAAGTGTACTGCATAGTAAGGCTACCCAGCCATACCATTAGTTTCATCCAAATCCTCACACCAGGCAAAATGTTAGTTTATGGAGACTGGTTTTTCTTTATTATTTAACTAAAATAACTTTAAAATACTTGAGTTCAGAATGTCTGCCGTACAACCACCTATGCCACAATAGGGTTTACATTACTACTGACATGCCTCTTAGTTCACTAATGGCATTGTCCTTGAGGAATGACCCATTAAAGTTTTTAAGTTCATGTTAAAAAGCTATCACTTTTAATAAATGTATTTTTAATCAGTGATACTATTTTATGTACTACAGTGAAACACTTTCACATGTTAAATAAATACACTTTTTATTTTTTATTTTGAAGAGACTATCATATTTTTACATTATGTTTTCATGTCTTGACTCAGCCACAGATGGTTAGAAATGGGGCTTCTGGTTGGCTAGAGTATGCACCTAAGACAGGTAGAACCCACCTCTTTCGTCAGGGTAAGTTAGTTACACACCTAAGATAAACTGTGCTCACTATCTGGTAACTTGGCCAAGAGCAGGAAGGCTTATCATAAGATGCAATGTGCAAAGTATCTGTGCAACACACACACAGTGGCACAATGAAGACACCACAAAAAGACTCCACACTGGTTTAGGAAAAAAGGGGTTATTTATATGAATAAATTAAAATAAGACCAAAGCAACAAAAATCCAATCAGTATATCACAAGATATGAGGTTTACAGAGTTAAATGCCAAAGCAGTGCTTAATTCAAATGGGCTTCTTTTAGAGCCTTTACAGTAGTTCTTCATGAACAATACAATGTTAAAGGTTTGACACAGGACTTAACACGTCCCTACACCCCCAGTACCTTTGATGGATAATCACAGCCTCTGGGAATGTTGGCGGGCCTTGCACACAGTGCCTGCGTTGCTGGGAGGTGAGGCGCATAGTCAACTGGAGTGTTGGCAACCTTGCACACGGGACCCATGTTACCAGAAGATGAGTCTCTATGCTGCACGGCAAGCAGGTGAGGTGCACAGTCATCCGAGTGTCGAGCAATCAGGAATGCAGGGCCATGGCACAAACGCCAGTCAGGGGCTACTGCAGTGCTGTTCCTTAAGTGTTCACAGATACAGGAGCATGGCCCTGTCTGATGACTGGGTCAGAGCTGCTCCTTCAGCGCATGCAAATAAAGAGGCCCTGCTCCTTCGGTGCTTGCGGGTACAGAGGCACTGCTCCTCTGTCGGCTGAGATGGGGGAAGAGTCACCTTCACAGAACGGTGTGGGGGGATGAGATGAAGCAAAGCGCTCTCTTTTCTGATGTGGCAGCGGTTAACAAGCATGTTCCTGCAATGTGGAGCCCTTGTGCTGGTCGCAGGGTGCAGTGAGTAGGATGCACAAGATCTTTGATGTGCCCGAGACCTCAAGGAGAACAGACGGCAAGCCCGCAAAAGCCCTTGGAGTCACTCTAGGTTTACGGCTTGGACCTTGATGGGGCAGGCATCAGCAGGCAGCACAGCAAAACAGAGAAGCAGTCCCTGGGAGCAGTCAATCCTAACAGCACAGCAGTCTTTACTCCAGCAGAGGTCTTTTCATGTCCAGCAGTGTACTAATTTTAGGAGGAAGAGAGCCAGTACGTATACCAAATAGTGCCTTTGATGTAGGGGATAACTTCAAAAGATCTCTATGGGTGCACAGGTCCTCCTTTCATCCCAGCCCTGGCTCCAGACTATCAGTTGGGGTGTTCATCCCTTTGTGTGTGACTCAGGCCACTACATTTGAAGTGTAAGTGTGAGCCCTTCCCATCCTCTCTGCCCAGGAATACCCATCAGTATGCAGATGGATGCAGATGCAGTTGAGTGTCCTGTGTTGTGGGTGCCTGGAGGGGATGCACAAATGTAGCGGTCATAAAAAAACAACTGTGGGAGTTTTTAATTACAAGGACATGTACAATTTAGAAGTACATGTCCTGCCTTTTACTTACATAGCACCCTGCACAATGGGATACCAGGGCATACCTTAGAGGTGACATATGTAATCAAAAGGGGAGTTTAAGGCTTGGCAAGAGGTTTTAAATGCCAAATCGAAGTGGCAGTGAAACTGCACAAGCAGACTCTGCAGTGGCTGGCCTCAGACATGTTTATAAGGCTACTTGAGTGGATGGCAGAATCAATGCTGCAGGCCCACTGGTAGCATTTAATTTTAAGGCCTGAGGTTATGGTATACCACTTTACAAGTAAATTAAATATACCAGTTGTAGCGGGGGTGGGGGTGGTTTGGCCGGGCTGCAAAATGTCAAATCTCTAGAGGACTCTGCCGGCCGAACACCCAATCCATCAAGCACCCATCAAGCCAAGGGATGCCCAATGCCTAATCTTATTGGTACAGGGTCCCCTTACATCCAGGACCCTGCAGAAGTGATCGCAGACCCCAATGAGCTCCTAGAGCCACCATGAAAGAGAATGGGTGGAGGCCCCCGTGTACCTGGACATGGCCTGACCTGCGTGGTGTGGGCCTGCGGAAGGCCCTGTGCAGGGGCCTGGTGCGATGGGCTCTTCTACCCTCATCCACCACCGACACTCTGCCTTGGATCCGTGCCATCGCTGGCAGCTGCATGTCACCACCAGCTGCCTGGCGCTGCTGTCCTAGAAGTGGAGTCGCACTGCGGCACGAGGCCTGGAAGATGTCTTGAACTGCCTGAGGCGAGAGCCACCGGATGACTATTGCGCCGTCCCCTGTACCCGTATGGACTGTCACTACAATCTTAGCAGCGGGGAGCTGGCTGCTGCAAAGATCGCAGCAAAGCTGCATCCTGCCATGGGCCGGTGAGCAAGGCTACTTTATCTAAACCTCAGCTGTGGAGGCTGCTGCCGCCCATACCTGCTCCTCAATTGCCACTGCTCTGGGTGCGATCGTGCCCCGCACCACCAACTCCACGAGGAGGAGTGCGTCTACCGCTGCATGTTACGACTTGGATTGGCATGTTATTGCTGTGATCTCCCACCCTGCCGTGCGGCCTTATGATTGCAAGCTGCCTTTGTTGCCATAGCCTGCGGGATGCTGTTGTCATGACAAATTAACATGCACATCCTGTCCAGTGCTCACATTGCTAGGGTCACTGACATGAAGGTCTTATACATTTCCTTTTCCAGACAGCCATACCTCAACTCCCTCTTGCACTGAGCATCATTCTGTCCAAACTAATCTGGGCTGCCATGTTGTTGCCATCGCCCTGTGACTCCGTGGCCTACAAGGTCTGAGGCCTCCTGGACCACTACACTGAAGCGGCTTGGCGGGAGTGGGTCCTGAGGTGTCATTGCACTGGCTGTGCAAGTTTGCGCCTTCTCCCAGCACTCATCATTGCCACCAATTGGACTGGTCAGTTACCCCCTGCTCCTGAGCCTGCCTGTACCTGCCTCTGCCTGTTGGCATATGGACCTTCCCAGGGCATGACGGGGCTCCATCAGCTCTCCAAGCCTCAGAGTGCTCAGGAAGAGCATTTGTGATGTTGAAGTGTGGTAGGTGACAGCTCCCTCCTCTCGTTAGCTCAGGGTGGTTCATCCTGCCAACACCTACCTTCCCTTTGTCTCACTGTCTGGGAGCAATACACAAAGACCAACTGACAGCTACACGTAGTCATGTGACCCAGGTTTGGACCGCAGGCACCAAATGATTAGGACATGAAATTGACAACTTTCTGAAAGTGGCATTTTCAGAATTGTGACTACAAACCCTACTTTACCATTAAAGGGGTGCTTAATTACAATTCTTTAGACACCAAACTCGACTTGTCTACCAGTTCCTAATTAGAAGTTCCTACTTATTAAATGTTATAAGTTAACACCAATGTTATCCTATGGGAGCTATTGGCCTTGCAGTAGTGAAACACGACTTCAGGAGTTATTCACTAACAGGACATGTAAAAACCTAAAGGTACATGTCCTTCTTTTTAAATAAACTGCACCTTGCCCTCTGGGCTGTCCAGGGCATACTGTATGGGAGACTCATATGTATTACAAAAAAGTGGTTTAGGCCTGGCAAAAGGGTTATTTTGCCAGGTCGAAATGGCAGTCAATAACACTACATACATGCTGCAATGGTAGGCCTGAGACATGTATGAAGGGTTACTTAAGTGGGTGACACGATCAGTGATACAGGCCCACTAGTGGCATTTAAGTTCCAGGCCCTGGGTACATGTAGTAGCAATATACTAGGGACTTACAAGTAAATTAAATAGGCCAAATGGGTGCGTGCCAATTTACCTGTGTTTGATGGAGAGAGCACAAGCAATTTAGCTCTGGTTAGCAGTGGTAAGGTGTACAGAGTTCTAAAAGGCAACAAAAGCGGGTTCAGAAAATAGGAGGGTGAAGGCCTAAAGTTTTGGAAAGGCCCTGCAGAAAGGGTCAAGTCTTACAGTTTGCCATCGGACAACTTGCACAAACTTAACTGCTTGCTATGGTTGCACTTTAAGGTTATGTTAGAGAAAACATAAAAGGTCACAAGGGAGCTCAGTCTTTGTCTGGCAATAGGTTTCCTCACTTGTCATAAATTTCACACCTAAGTCCCTGCATTGCGCGTTTTTTATTTTTGCTGTTCTCTTGGTTTCCTTTGGTTGCTGGGCTTGGTGTTCCTCTGTTTACTGGCTCTCTTCTCACCCTTCCTATTCAGGTTTTATGCAGGATCATGGTTCACTTTTTAAACCTTCCTAGCTTCTCCTAAGACCACGATGCTCAGCTGGCCTTTGAGGGCGAGTTTACTGTCATTTGTTTGTGCTGCATTCGTAACCAATATTTTCAGTATTCCTTGTTTCAAAGCTCCCGGTGTTTGGAGTCATGGGAGACTTTCTACGGATCCAACCAGTTCTCCCCCTATTCTTGTATTGTTCCCGGTTTGCCAAAGCCCCTTGTTTATTACACCGTATACAACGCTTTGCTAGTCATTCGGTCTTGCTTCGAGCAGCGGCTCTGGTTTGTGTACACTCCATGCTGGCCTCTTGACAGTGCCTAACAAGATCCAACCAATACAACATTATATAAACTATCCAAATAAATAGACACCTAGTTTGCATTGTAAGGTACTCTGAGGTAGAAAGAGAGGTGATGAGGCATGTACATGACAAAAACAACGGTAGGCTAATGCCCACAATAAAGTAAGAACGGACGTACTACTGAAATCTCTATAAACATTACTGGTGTTCAAACATTGCCCCTGAAATAAAAAAAAGAACGGATTTGCAAGACTAAGTGTTTCTGATGAAATCAACGCTTACAGCCACCGAGGAGGAAGTAGTTCTGCACGCAGTGAGAGCACGTGCACCTGGAAGCAGATATGGCATCTGATTTGAATGGTGAGTGTATTCCGCCTCTGTGCGAAAACCCGCTCAGCCTGATGAGAAGTGACAGCACCTGCTGTTTCTGTGCCCCACGGGAGCCTTCCCAGGCACCGAGGGACTATAAAGAAGGCAGACAACGCAAGCAAAGCTCCTAAGCGCTATAAAACACATGGATACAGACATTGTGTTGTGACTACTGCACATCTGATGCGGTCTACATCACTACAACATGCACCGAGTGCAAATCCAACCACTGAGTAAACGAATATCCAGACAGCAGCACACTGTGTTATTCAGAGAGAAGAAGAGAGCGGATTGCTGCTACTCAGTGCCATGCTCGGAACAAAACCAGCAGCAATCAGTGTCTTGCTGCTAGGCTTGGAGGGCAGAAGATGGCAAGGAACCCTGCAAATCATTGGGTAATTAGTAAATACCTCCTATAAACACCAGAAGAGAAGGGCTGTCCGCTGCAGAAAAAAGATAGTCAGAGCCACTATTTGCATTAATAATACAAGCTGCCAGAACCCCCCCTTGAGGCATTCCCTAGTTAACCCACTGTGTAATTCAAGTTCGAGTTATTCAAGAACATTTCCTTGAGGTGAAAAGGTTTTCTAGGTTTTAGTCGGTGATCACCAGAAGGTAATTCCAATTGTAATGATGCTGAAGGGGAATAGTGGAATGGTTAGTCACTGGAGAGAAGGAGGGGCTACTCCCCAAACCTAATTATTAATATTCAAATGTATATTATTAAACATTATACTTGGGACCATCAGCGAAAAAGAGCAGAGTATTTAAGGCTGCGAAAGTGGAGCAGGGTTTGAAGGCCTAGAACTGGTAACTGGAGGAGGGGGGTCTGCAGGAAGTGCCAAGAATTGGCTTTTTGTGAGTCCTCAACAAGATTCCATACCGTTCTACAGTCTAGCACAACAAAAGTATTAGTATCTCTTTCTTTTCTCCAATCCACAAAATTAAGAAGAGGGGACTTGACATCTGATGTGTCCTTGGTTGTGTTCCGGAGATAGCATGTAGCCTGGACAGGCTGCTCTGTCAAGTGCAAGCAGTGAGGGTGTGCTGTCTGAGTGTGAGAGGAAGACGTCTGCCGGGGAGGCAGGATTGCAGCCCAGGGAGTGGCTGTAAGTCTGGTTTGTACGTACAGAACTGGTCCCACTGGAAGAGAAAAAAAACTGTGGGAGAAGAGAAGGAAACCGAGAATGCAAGGGTATGAAGAGTATTGAACAGAGTAGCAACCTAGAAAGTATCAATAAATAAACATTCTCAATTTCCTTTATGGAAATATATACATTAGAAAAAAACCTGGGCCAAAGTTACCTGCCAAGAGGAAATACAACAGATCGTTTTGTGAGAAATATAGAGAAAACAAAGTCAGAAAATTATTTTGGCTACTTGTATTTATTCCTTGACAACAATTGGAACAAAAGATTATAAAGGTCATGTCCCCAGGTTTTACAATAGAGAGTATTTCTGATATTGAGTTCAGTGATGTTGGACGGATCACTCTTTGGTGTTGAACAGTTAATATGTGATGAATCCTTTCAGTGACGACGTGCTTGTTATTATGCATAATTTGAGGAAGGGAAAAAGGAGACCATGTATTAGCAGTAAGATATGACAAGACACCAGCAGACACGTCCCTCATTCGTACTAAAATGTTAAAAGGCTGTAGAGAATATAAGATGGAGTTTGAGGTCCTGCATCTTCTACAGTGCGTTGAGTCAATGATGCAGTATGGTTAGTTTTAATGGTATCAAAGAGACTACATCCCTTGCCTAGCTCATCTTGTTAGGTATTGTCTTATTAACTAGACTAAGTGATATTAGGGGCAGCATAGTTGTGAAGAGACGCGAGGAGGTTGTGTGGTTTACAATTTGCAAGGAAAAGTAGTAAACTAGCAAAAGACACACAGTAGAGAAAAGAGTTAAGTAATGTGTGTTAACAGAAACCAAGACAGTCAGACTACTGTAGAACATAAAAAAAGAAAGTGAAGGAAAAGAAAACCTAAGGACAACACCATGATTCGTGTTTGTTTAGCATGATCCAGGCAATCAGAATTATGCAAGGAATTATTACTTATGAGATGATCGTGTCAGTTAGAGAGATACCATCGACCACTGTTTCTTTCATAAGAGTTAGACATATATTAAGAATGCGTGATGAAGTGGGTTTGGTCGCATAATTTAATGTATGAGTAAAGTGGGCAGTTGCATACAGCCACCCCCATAATGGGAAAGTGAACTTTCGTTCCATTTGACCTCTGCCTATTCTATTTTTCTGTCTAAACCTCTCTCTTTCTCGGTCTTCCCCTACCTCTGTCTATGCTGTGCCATCTTAAGGACTTTTGAGGACCCAGGCAAGAAATATTTCACTTGTTTTTGTGTGATCCTGTTACAGATTAACATAATTGAGCATTGTTTGGCTTGAATTGGAAAAAAACATGTGTAATACAATTTAGATTTGTTCCATACATGGGACCCCAAAATGTTTTTTGGTTGGGGCCCTCAAAATCTTTACGCTGACACTATCCAAAACAATGTGGTTGTACGTACACGAAAGACAGAAAGGGTAAGTCAACAACAAAAACATCAGACTGGAGAGCATGTTGTAGTAATATTGTAGGTATTATGAAACCTATGAAATAAGGGTACATGTGAGGCGGTGTTAGTCAAGATTGATACCAGTAGAAAAGAAAGAGGGGCCCGTAAAGAAACACTGTCCGAATTTAGCCCATGAGAGTGAAAATTAATTCTAGCTGAATGCTATTTTTAGTAGAATAGGGAAGTTATTAGTCAACAACTATACAGTTCATATTGATCAAGTTCATGATATGGCTTGAGAGAAAAACCCTCAGGTGCAACTAAAGGTATAATTTAAGCAATGTTCTTTGGGCAATGTTGACTCATGAATGAGTAGTCATGGCGTCGTATCAATATCGATAGGGTCAGGATGGATAGTGAATATACTAATAAGTACAGCTAGGCAAATTGTTGAAGCTGCAGTTCCAAATACCAGGTTGCAGTAAACAAGAGGATAAAGAGATATATGACTTTATTTTCCATTTTATAAGTTTAACTTTTATGTAAGAACTTGATTCTCGCAGAATGTTTTGGAGTCAAGTAGTAACACAAATTGTTTGGATAAAACCCAGAATTAATTTGCCCATTGATGGAAAATGCCACAATGAAGAGAGAACATCACAATACATCATATGAGTAACGTATGTCAATGTCATGGAATGAACTGAACAGGTAACAAAAAGGAATAACTGTGTCCAGACTCTTCGGAGGAAGGCAATATTAGGGTGGAATGTGACCAAACACAAAGTGAAGATATTTTTATATCGATTATAGAGCATACGCGAGGCAGCAGTATGCTTTGCTCAAGTAAGGCCGCATCTGAGCGAAACTAGACTAACCTTTGTTTTTCTCACTGGATGCTGTGAATTGCTTCTATTCTGGTCATTCTGCTCAGTGTTGCTGTTTAGAGTAAGCGTTTTATAAATACAATAAAACAAAATGAAAAAATACCTGCCTTTAAATACATCTGCTGTCGAAATCCTACACAGCTTCTGGTTCCACTCCTGTGGAGCAGGCGTCACAAATATCTGCATATACCCCAACCTATCAGCATTCAGAATAGACCCTAGCATACTGCACGTGCTTTATGCTACCACAACACGTCATTTACGCAGTCTTTAAGATTCTATTCAAAAAATGCTTTCTTTGCCTCGGAGGGGTTTCAGCAGATCACAACATATAAAGCCAATGAAAAAATTCTAATATGTTGATGTCGACGTAATGATGCACACGCAACTATTCAGCCCTGGGCGGCTGGAAATGACAATGTTTAATCACATGAATGCAATTAACCGGCCCCACGCTGCTTCGGTAAGTGTCCTTTGAGATAAACAAAGATGGAGAACAAGTCTGACATTTTGAGCATTGCTCGTTTCACTGGATTGCTTCAAAAATGTAAAACAAAAAGCAATCCATATTCAGAAACAACAACTGCAAGGGCTATGCCTGGTTGATTGCTGTCCAGGGTAAAGATGTCTGACAGGAGGCTGCATATTCCCGCCACAACCTTTTAATATCTGGGCTCTGACAGATGTGAAGGGAGATGTTGATTGCCGCGAGGACCTCTAACAGACGCACACTAGCCTGGCAATCAATAGCTTAAAGTTAACTGCCAGTGTTGGCTTCTTCTGCAAGGGATCTAAAGAACAGCTTATTGGACTTGTCCTTGTAGGGAGCATCCGTGAATTAAGCCTAGAGGCTACAGGGAATGCAAGTCACGAAGAGCTTTACTTTGCTGCACCTTTATTGTTTCTATTCTAAGGAGGTCTGAGCCTTTGCTTATATACCTTCTTCACCCCTTATGTGTGTCTGCAGAGCAAAGTATTGCCTTTTACGCCTATCACACCGGTAACTACAGCGAGCGCCGATTCATGTAAGGCCTGCTGGTGTTTGGAAACTTGCTTGGTTTTTAATCTATATTTGCCTACTTACAGTAATTGGTACATTTGGGCTGTCTCCTCCTGCACAACAGCGCATTGCTCTCAAATGTAGACTGGGAGGAAATGATTCCCTCTGTGCAGGCACCATGCGTGTTGGCACAAGTACAGAAAGATCAGTGAATCGTTCTTTAAAACATAATCCATGGGGGTGACAAAAAATTACGGACCCCCTACAGAATGTGCACGAGTCTCCTATATTTTCAAGATATTCATTGGCCTTCTGCTGAATAGAGGGCCCTATGATGGTTGCACTGCAGGGCATGCGTTGTGTCCCTGGTATAATCAACTCCCCAGTGGATGCTCCTAAAATTGTAACATGTAAAAGTCGCCCAATCGGCTATGAAACTTAAAAATGTGATATCTATTCCGTGAGATTTTATATATATTTATTATCAACACATTTTAGTAACACTTCGATCAAGGTAACTCTGACAATGTATTTTACAGAGAAATAAAAGTTAACAGTTCTATGTCCACAACCGTTCTGGATAGCGCTCAGCATGTTTCAGGATGGTACAATACCATGCCTTGCCCTCAATATGGCCACCAGATCCTTACCATTCCAGGAGACTAACCTCCTAGATCTGGCTCCCTCCCAGTGCACTGCTCGGGCTAAGTAATCTCACACCATTGGCTTGAACTTCCACATCCAGGAAGTAGGCCTCATCATTGAATGACTCAAGAGCGATCCCCCGATAATGAGCCCAGCTGCCTCAAACCTTCCTGTGTTTAAGGGCATCCTCTAGCTGCATAGATGGGTTTTTCCATCGCCATGCAGCTGACCAGGCCCTTCCTCCATTCCTTTAGTAGTGGGACGACTGAGGACACTCTCGAAATCCTTCTTTGCCACCAGAAGTCCCACCCATAGCAAGGGTCTTTTGTATCTGTCATCCTCAAGATCATCTGTGATGTACAGCAATGTGAGTTTGGGTTGATGGGTATGGACCACCCCAGGACTTTGCCCAGACAGACCAGGACTCCCATCAGAAAGTGGTGAGGTTAAGACAGCTCCAGATCATGTGGAGGAGGTCCCACGGATGGGATGTGCATTGGAGGCACAATGGTGAGGCAGTCATGCCCAGTCGCCATAGTCTGGAGCTCGTATGGTAGACTAGGTCTAGATACTTGAATTATATGTGGTGGAATTGGATGGTTTTGGCTGCATCTCAGGAGCGAGCTGAGGGACTCTTGCCAGTGGTCATCATCCAGCTGTTCGAGGTCTCTCCCTCAGGTGGCTCTCAGATCAGGGGAAGAGCCTGGTGGGGGGGGGGGGGCTGTATGACAAGTGATTTATCTATTGCAGTCAATTTATGTTGAATTGTGGGGGTTAATGAGGGCCTCCAAGGGGCTGAACTCAGAGAGCTCCTGCAGGTTTGAAGTGTAGGGTTGTAGTGCACAACTGATTTGTAAGTAGCGATAAATTGGGATTTGTGTAACTCATTCTCTGCTTGTAGTCTTGGGAAGAACTTAACAGTAGTTCCTACCATGATGCTTCCCAGTACGGCGACTCCAATGAGGTCCTACTCTCTTAAACCTCCCTGAGATGACATCTGTGAGAGCCGGCATACAGCCCACAGTGGGGTCTCCCCTATAAGATGCCTACTGCAGCCCTGCTTCCACAGAGCATTGTTTCAGATGCAGTAGGCTTCCTGTGACACAGGGGGAGCATTGGAAGGATAGAGCCTCTATATAGGTAGTGTGAGATAGGGTCTCCCTGCATGCCCACAGTTCAGAGGCTTAGACCTGGCCATTTCTGAGTCCATGCCACCACTTGTTGAGCACCATCAGGTGTGCAGCCCTGTAATAGAAAAGGAGATCTGGCGTGGGCAGGCCCCCTTCAAAAGTAGACTTGTGGCACTTAAGCAGTGGAATTCTGCGTATTGGGCAGCTCCAGAGGAAGCGCCATAGGACACCTATAAGGTGCAAAAAGAAAGCCATGGGTATGAGATATGGGTAGTTTTGCAGCTTGTACAGTAGTTGGGAGAGATCGACTATTGTGTAGGTGGCTTACCTACCCATTAGCAAAAGTGGAAGTGTAAAGTAAAAGTAAAAATTGGTATGTAGCCTGGCCAAGTATGGCTGTAGGTTTGCCTCCCATGCCCGACGGCTGTCTTCCGTGATCTCCACCCCCAAATATCAGAAACTGTCCGTGCATACCCTAAGGTCCATGGCCTACAACAGTAGTTGTGTCTGGATCCTATCTAGGAATAGGGTAGATTTGGGAACCTTGATGATTAAACCAGCATATTCGCCAAAGTCTGCAAGATCTGGAGTGCGCGAGGGCCCGACAGGGGTGGGTTTGATAGAAAGATTAGTACATCATTGGTGCACAAAGTGATCTCGTACAATCTTACTGGACACCGGTTGAAGCCACGCAGCTGTTCGTTGACCCATACCTACTCTGAGAAAGATTCAATTGCCAGTGCAAAGAGTAGTAGGGAGAGAGGGCACCCCGTCGCATGCCCCTGCATCTGGGAAAAACCTCAGAAATAAAGCCTCTATTCCTGACTAGGGCCATGAGGTTGATACAGAAAAGTTTAATCAAGGTGATGTCATAGCAGGCAAGCATAGGTGATAAAGAATTTTGCTAGCTTTGTCACTGCAGTGGTTGATGCAGCTCTGCATTGCCTTCCACGACTCATCCAGGAGTGTTTGTAGAATTAGGGTGTGTGTGTATGCAATGTTTCTAAGGAGAACCTCAGCTGAAGCCTCTGCATATAGACTTTCCATCCCCCTGCAGTTGAGCTTTCCAATCTGTAATCTCCTTTTGATTGCACCTCTTTGCCCTAGTTTGGTAACTGATGACAAATCCTCTAAATGTGGTCTTGAATGCCTCCCATAGTGTCTCCTCTGAGTTGACGCTACCTTTGTTGTGTGTTATGTAGTGGCCTATTTCTCCCCCACCCCATGACCCCCAGGAGGTGCTCTCTCATTCGTGGTTCATTGACTAGCCATGCATGGACTCCTCACCCTGCTTCCATGTGCCGTACCCCAAGCTACACTCTATGTTCAATTTGGGAGTGGTCCGACAGTCCCTTGGCAAGTATTCTCATGTCTGTCCGCAGTGGAGCCTCGGAGGTGGGAAGGATAAAGTAACAGAGATAAGAGAACACTTTATAAGCTCCTGGGTAATACGTGTAGCCCTGCGTGTCGGGGTGATGGAGATGCCACGGGTCTGTCAATGCCATATTACCTAAAAAAGGTGGAGAAGTGTGACATACGAGTCTGGAGGTGGGGTAGCCTGAGCCCTCGACCTCTCTAGGACCATGTCATGAACTCCATTAAGGTCACCCACCAGAATCCATAGTCCCGGGGGAGTTCCATCAGGTCTTCTCCTAGTGTTTGGTGAAATTCTGTGGATAGTTGGGAGCTGGACATAGAAACAGGGCCACAAATCTCCCCCAATACTGCTATGTATCTACTCAATTTATCTTTCCGAACATATCTGTTGATATTAGAATGGAGGAGGACGGCCAACCCACGGCAGCCTGTGGTGAAGCCAGCATGGCAGACTTGTGAAAATCTGGACTGGCCCAAAAATGGACGTATATCTACTGCCAGGTGAGTCTCTTGCAGTAGGAGATTATCGGAGTGAAAGTGTTGTGCTTCTTTAAGAATTTCCCCTTGCTTCATTTTATCCATGAGCCATTTTGGTTCAGGAGCCAGAACTGACCCCGCTCACTAGGCGGGGGGGGGACAGGTGTAATACCCGATTCATCATAGGAGGAGCCATACTTGTTGGGTCTTCGCTAATACAGTATCTGTAGGTTGCCTTGCATTGTTGGAAGGACCATTTGAACTGTGATGGTAGTGTACGTGACGAGAATATATTCTACTTTGTGGGTATCCCCCACTCCAACTACATCGAAAGATGAAGTATGTGTCGCAGGGATTCGTAGGGACAGCTGCCAACTGGGCATTTGAACTCTGAAATCATCACTACTCCCCCAACTCCTGTACATAGTCCCCTTAAAAACAACGCATTAACCACCAAAGAGACAATGTGTTTGGGCAGGTTCCCTGTCAGACCCTGCTGATTGTGCAGTCTTGGGGTGAAGCCTACGGCGGTCTGGGTCACCAACTGTCCTCTCTCCCAACCAGTGGCATGGCTTATTTCTCTGGCTCATACATGGCAGGTGTGCCCAGGCCCCTTGTCGTCCACCCAGCGCAGGCCTCTGCTGTTCTCTGTGTCCCTTCTACTCCTCTAGTCAGGGCACTCCTCAGTCCATTGCATGCAGTTTCTGGTCTGTCAAAAAAAGATATTCTTGCCAGCAAGTATAACCTTTAAGAGATCTGGGATGGGAAGAATGTATTGCACTTGAATGGCACGCACCTTCTGTTTGACACAGAGGAAGGAGTGGGGCTGCTGTTGTAACTGCATTGTATAATCCAGGAACAGCATGACTTTTGAGGAGTCATGGTGAAGGACCTCTTTTTTGTGTGCTGTCCTGAGGACTGCATCTCTGTCAGCAAAGTTCAGGATGCGTGTTATTGTTGATCTCTCATAGGGGGTTGGCCCAGCAGCATCTGAGGTACCAAGGACCTGTGGGCCTGTTCCACCAGGAAGCATGATGACAGTTCGTCTGACTGCACCCTGGAAATGAAGTGTGTGGGGTTGGGTCCCTCCACTCTCTGCAGGAACCCTACCAACCACAATTGTGTCACAGTGTGAATGCCCTCCAGCTTCTACTACTCTTTGCTTGATGCTTTCAGTAACCGCGTAACATTTCCCTGTCGTGCCTAGACCATGTCTTCGGTTTCGGATATACAGCCCTCTGCTTTGGTGACCCCACCTACAGTGTTTCGCAGGTCTTCTCAGAGTAGGGAGAAATCAACGTTAAGTTCTCCAATCTTTCCCTATAGGGAGGTTCTGAAGTGCTAATTGCTCGTCGTTTTGTAGCTACTGAGTTGAAGGGGAGCTCCACAAGGTGGCCATAGTGGTCAGGTTAATCCCCCCTGCTGTTTTCCCCGTCAGAGCTACTTTATCTGCAGTCTGCCACTGGATAAGGATGAATGAGGGTGGGATCACTAGCAGAGACTAAAGTGGTGGATCTGTCATATTTAGCAGTCAGGCCACACTGAGATTGTAACTTTAAAATGTTTTCTTCATTAGAGGCTATAAAATCTTACCTAAAGACTCAACTAACCCACAACCTATATTAAAACAATCGTCTGTCGCAGGGTTAGTCTTCACTGAATAGAAAGAATTTGCCAGATTTCAATTTGAGGTGGATTTGTCAATCCGATTTGGACCAGCCATTTAACAATCTTACCCTGCTCCATTTGGGAACTCTGCTAACCTACTTGTATATCCTTGCAGTTTGCTGTGGGAGACAAAAGTGCTTGAGAAACTCCGAGTGGTTTTGTAGCAGAGAAGGGGCACAGATGCTGTTAACGCTGAATTTTACTAATGAATATTCATGTATTCTGAGTTTTGGATTTGCATAGAAAAAGAATTAACGTACAGAAAATAAGGCAAGCATTTGAAACTGCACCCACTTGAGTGTCCGCCAATGTTCATGAGCTTATTAATGGAAAATACTGAGGCAAGGTATAAGACGATGTTATCGACTGTTATGTTGATTTGCTTTTGTTTCTAGGTACCAACTGCTATTTTGATAGAGCCATAGTTAGCTGTTTTCCAAATTTGTCTGACTAAATTGTTCTGCATGAAGCCCAAACATGCTATTCTAATCTGATGTTAGTTAGGGTTCTCACTGGTGAGGTTTGCTACATGTAATACCAGCTGATGTCTTTTCTTTGCTGAATCTAAATGTATGCCATTTCTTTTGCGATTCTTCAGGCATTTCAGGCAGCCAGTATTGTTTTTGTATGTGTATAATTTGATATTGAGACTAAGTTACATGACATTCGCATTGTTAATATAGGTAATTAACATTCTAACTTTTACATAAAGGTGTGGTTATTCATGGCCGCAAGTTCATGGTCTGTGGAAATGACTGCCTCTTATTGATTATTGATGTCATTGATTGTTATTGCTATTGATCTGTATGGGTACGGGGTTATATGGCGGGAACTACTCGAAGTGCAGTCAAAGGGTCCATCAGCCTACACGCGCCCTCTTATAAGTTTCCTTAACAAGGTCTGATGCGCTAACAATGCCAGTACTACAGCTGGATTATTATCTGAGCTGACTGCAGTTTGCCTTCACCATACACCAACCTGTGCACAAACGTATGAAAAAGAACTGTGGGGCTACACCTGGAATGGTGGTGTATCAGCGCACAACCTGACGGAGGAAAAACCTATGACGAGGTCATAAAAAGGATAGTTCATCACAAATCAAAATCGGCTGCATTGGTAGGCCATGTCCAGAAACAAAGAGGCGAGTATTATACTGAGGTTGGGTACAGCAGAAAAAGGGCTCTCAGAATTACAAAACCCTAAAAGGTAAAGTCCACTTTTCTAAGTCACTGAATCATCAAGGAACTATAACGCCTTCTAAAGGATGGGAAAAACAGATATAAAAAAGGCACATACCGGATTAATGGGTAGAATAAGTACAATTTCCATGGAGGCTTCAACAATAGCACTTTCTTGAATTTGGCTCCGCTTCAATATCAAAGATCTAATTTAAGAACCTCGTATATGAACCCTGCAAAACATAAGGTTTTCAGGCCCACTGGTAGAGAATTGTAGATTCAACCCTACCTGAAAGTAGCATAAAGAATTAGGGCCTGTAATATGTGGCAAATAAACTTTAACTGGGTCGGCGCTCTAAAGGTCCGTCAAGCTGCTACGTGCTGGCTGGCAGGCATCTTTAACGCTTGTCACAGATGACTCACCGTATTGCTCACCCCTGCTAGTTTAAAGCGGCGCCATCCAGGATTTAAGGCATGAATGCTTGGAGCAAAAGGCCATATTCACTGATGCTGGAGCTCCACACAAGCCAGCGCAATTCTGTAACATGTGGCCCAGTGACGCAACGAAACTGGAGCCCCCCCCCTGCAAAGAGCATTGAGTCCCCGCCCCTCCACCAATAGTCACTCAGGCCAGGCGCTGTGCTGATTGGGCCCCCTAGAGCTCGGGGCATCCCGCACCGCAGGGGCTGCGGGGGCCTTTGTTACGCTACTGATGTGACCAACATAAGGTTTTAAGGTCAGCGCTCAAACTGCCTGCCAATCGGTGACACGCTACTAGCAAACGTGGAGTAACCCCTGTTGCAGGAGTTCAGCTGGAGCCAGTACGGATCTGTGACATGCTACTGGGCAATGGGGGATGCGATGCGGCCCTGGCACTTTCCACGTATGTGGTACATAAAGGCGTTTCATGGCGCTAGGGCCAGGAGTGTCAAATTTGGGTCAAGCCCTCACAGCGTAGTCAAAATGGATGCTGCAAACTATTACCGAGGTACTGCGAAAGAAAAGCAGTCGTGTGAAGTGTATATACACCCACCGCACTTCAGAAACGGCCAACAGCACCACCCGAAAGGTACTGGAGTAGCGTACCATCACAGTTACATTGGTTCGAATCTCCTGCTCCTTATTGCACACTCATTCTTTCATATTTATTTTCTTTGTACAATTTATATAACCTCTAAGAAACTAGGTTTATGTAAGTAAGTGCTAGCACAGGGTGGTTGAGTACGCTACGTAAAACGACACACCCAGTGATCAGCTGTCCTGAATAATACGTCATAAATGAAAACCCGTAGGAGTATCACATACTGAGGAGAGCAGAGATTTAGGGACTCTTGATATTTAATGGCTTCAATACCGTTCAAACCTTTCAAAAAACGAAGCGACGTTTTACATAGCGCCTGGATGGGAAAACGCTATGAAAAAGAGAAAATGTGTTTTTTTTCCGTCTAGAAGATCTTGCGAATCTGTCAAAACTCCTGTCAAACATTATCCTGGTTGTTTGCAAAAATATCACTCATGTCACTTGGTGGAGGAATTTAAGATACCTATGTATCCATGAATTAACATTAATACTTTATCTGAAAAGGTATACTTTTATGGGACAAGCTGGAGTATGCTGTTGCATGAAACATTACAATTGTAATAAAAACGTGACTAAAGATTTCCAATAGAATCAAGCCCATGGGGCACAATATAGAAATGAAAGTACTGACCTATGTCTTAGAGAAGTATTTTTACAAAATATTTCTTGAATACCACCTCGTCAAACTGCTTCTCAGACGTACATCAAGATCAAATGCTACAATAATTACATGTACTGATCTTAGTGGAACCTACTGATCACCTCAGTATGCCCCAAACAATTTAAGTTCTACATGGACATATTCATAGATAGCATTACCAACAGATAAACAACCATCAACAATGACTCCTGTAACCAACCTAGCACCTCATCCTCTCCTAGCTAGTGTATGTATCCACTCTTTTCACATAGCTTTCTTACCAGCCACAGACACTGCCACATCCCAGAACCTTTTGTAATGATGTAACATGGCTCCATGCCAGAACATTGGGCATGGAACCAGCTGGTTCTGAGGTTCTGTCATGCAGGGTTCTCGGCATGACAGTTGATATGCTGGCTGTTGGTTGAGGCTGTAATAAATACCTCCTACCATATATCTTCATCTGGTGTGGATTCACTTTATTACACTGCCGACGCTTGGGCGGAGAAAGGAACACAGAGGAAGGGACAGCCTCAACAACAACAAAGAAGGAAGAGCTTGGATTATTTAAGAGAAAAACGGAGATAACTTACAGAGACGTGCTGGAAGAGGATCGAGCGTCTTGCAGCATGTTCTAGCGGAGAAAAGTGTGAAATTGCGGTTGTAGGTGCTTTGTGGAAAGCTGTTTGAGCATTTACTGAGGATCAAAGTGGTCTCTGTATGCTTCACGACGTCAGAAGGTCAGTGAGCAATTGGAAAAGGACTGAAAGCTGTGGGAATTGTTGGCGGCCATCTTGAGTGTGGTGGAAGGAGAAAAACAAGCCAGATTGACTGAAGAAAATAGACTGGATGTTTGGTTGCGGCCATTTTGAGTGAGGAAAACGATCCGAGATTGCTCAAAGAGAAAGCAAGCCCAACTGCCTGAAGAAAACGGACCAAATGTTTTGTGGCGGCCATCTTAGATGAGGAAGAAGGAATTTTTTATTTTTAAAAAAAAATTTTTTTTACAGCGCAATTGTTGGAGGACATCGAAGACGAACATCGACGGTCTATTGGAAGTTGAAACTTAGACGGAGACTGGATAAGGTTCACTATATTGGTTTGTGGTCACGGGAATATACATTTCTTTGGAAACTTTATTGCACTTGTGGAATACAAGTATTGGGCGTTGTAAAATGAATTAAACTGAAAAGGTCGTCTCTGCGGTGACAAACACACCTGAAGACCCGTGTTTGATATAGCGGCATCGTGCTGGGACATACAGTGACTGGCACACCTTTTGGACTTTAAGTACTTTTAGCAACTAGTAGGGTTTGGAATATATTGTGGGGAAGAAGTGTTTTACACCTCTTGTGAGTATGCAGAATGTTACAGCGCCGCCGTTTTTCTTGTCAGATCCAGGAGAACCGGTTATTAAGTGGAAGAAATGGAAAAAGATTTTTGAGAATTATGCCAGGGTGTGTGGTACGAATTTGAGTGGTGAAAGGAAGCAGGCACTTTTGTTACATTGTTTAGGGGGTGAAGGACAGGAGGTGTTGGAAAATCTACCTCCATTGTCGCAAGCTGATCAGAGGGGGTTGAATGAATATGAAATATGTGCAAGACAACTAGATTTACATTACTTGCCAAAGATTAGTACTATTATGGAAAGGTACCATTTTGGTTTGCGGGAGCAAGGGAAAGAGGAGAGTGTTGAAGAATATATTACGGCTTTACGGAAGTTGGCTTCAAGTTGTAAATTTGGGGCGTTGGTAGAAGAAAGGATTAGAGATCAGTTTGTGCTGAGGTGTTGCAGTGATAAAGTGAGGGAAGAACTCTGGCTAAAGGACGAGCCACCGTTGGATGAGGTTGTTAGTATTGCAAAAAGGGTAGAGCGTATGTTAAAGTGTGTTGGAGAACTAAGTAAAACACATAAAGAAGACAAGGTCAGTGTAAAAGCACAAGAAGTGGAGTGTCAAGTCATACAAAAAGATGAGAAGGAAAAAAAGTATGAGGGTGTCTGTGAGAAAGGTGTTGTAATAGAAAATAGCGCAGGAAAGACACAGGGGAATAGAAGGTTTGAAACACCTTTTCAAGGAAATTGCTATAGATGTGGAAGATTTGGACACATGGCTAATGCAAGTGAGTGTCCTGCTAATAGGATTACTTGTAATGTTTGCGGAAAAAGAGGACATTTTGGAAAAAATTGTAGGATGAGGAATAGGAGAGATTCTAGATCAGAAATAAAGGAAGTCAGTTTTCAAGTTAGTGAGACTGAGGTGGAACATCCCTCTGAGTGGGTTTTGGTGGGGAATGTTAGAGTCAAAATGAAATTTGATTCGTGCTCTCACATCACGTTTCTCTCAAAGGATTTTTTTATGAAGAATTTTCAAGGAAGGAAGAAACTGTTCAAACCTAATATTAAACCTACGGGTTATGGTGGGTTGCCAATTAAGTTATTAGGTTATTTTGATGACTGCATTGAGTACAATGGTAGGTTCACTGATGCTAGGATTTATGTTGCTGAGAGGGGTGATAATTTGTTGAGCTGGAGTCATCAAGCACGCTTGGGTGTCATTCTCAATCCTAATGCACATCCATCTGTTCAGGTACAATCTATTGAGGGTGACGAAAACAAGTTTGTGAGAGCTTTTGGTGAATTGTTCAGTGACACCTTGGGGTGTTTAAAGGGGTACAATTACCATATTAAGTTGAAACAGGGCGCAGTACCAGTTGTGGCAAAAGTTAGACGCATTCCCATTTGTGTCCAAGACGCTGTACAAAAAGAGATAGATAAATTGTTGTCCACTGGTGTTATACAGCCTGTAGAGGCAACGGAGTGGTTAGCTCCCATTGTTGTGGCACGTAAACCAAATAATGAAATCCGTCTATGTGTGGATCTTCGTGCCTTAAATAAAGAAGTGGTGGTTGACAAGTTCCCACTTCCCAATATTGAGGAATTAGTATCATCGTTGGATGGTGCTTGCTATTTTACCACTCTGGATATGGCATCAGCATACCATCAGGTTCCGTTGAGTAAAGAGTGTCAAGAATTAATGGCTTTTATTACGCCAATGGGGGCCTTCAAGTTTTTGCGTATGCCGTTTGGGCTGGTTTCTGCGGCCTCAGTATTCCAGAGGATTATGGAAGATCTTTTTAAAGGCATTTCAGGCGTAAAGTGCTACCAGGATGATGTATTAATATGTGGGAGAAACGTGAGAGAACATGATGAGAGGGTGCATGCTGTGCTTAAAAGGATGCTTGATGCTGGGTTATCTCTTAGGCGAAGCAAATGTAAATTTGGAGTCACTGAACTGGACTATTTGGGTCATCATATTTCACGGCAGGGGGTGAGTCCTAAAAAGGATTTGGTGGACACTATCGAAATGTTAAAAGAACAGTGTACAAAAGATGAGGTTTCTTCATTCTTAGGTATGGCAGAATTTTATAAAATTTATACGAAATTTTGCAGATAAGACAGTAAATCTAAGGAAGTTGATGTGTAAGAATGCAGAGTTTGTTTGGACGGAAGAGTGTGGTACAGAATTTAAACAAGTAAAAAATGATTTCAGGAATGCACCAAACTTACAAGCTTTTGTACCTGGGAATCCCACTTTCATTGTTACTGATGCAAGTATAAAGGGGCTGGGTGCTCTTCTTTTTCAGATCAGGAAGGGCCAAGAGGTGCTAATAGCTTGTGCTTCAAGATGCTTGAAAGGGGCAGAGATATGTTATTCTGTTATAGAGAAGGAAGCGTTGGCAATATTCTGGGCCATAAACAAGTTCAGAAAATTTGTGTGGGGATCTTCTTTCGTAGTCAGGTCTGATCATAAACCCCTGAAAGAAATTTTTGAGAAGAAGGGTTTGGACTCGATTTCCTCGAGGATCAGGAGATGGGTCATTTCCTTACAGGAGTATAACTTCATGTTTGAATACATTCCGGGAAAGACAAATGTAACGGCAGACTGTCTGTCGAGATTGGTGGAGGTGGTAGAGAATGATAAATCTCAGGATGAAAATGATCAATGTGATGCTGAGTGTGGCATAAGAGTTTGTGATGTTACGCTGGGGGCTGTAAAGGAAGATGAATGGAGGGATGAGTTGCAAAAGGATAGTGAATTGTGTTCTGTGATGTCTCTTTTGGATCAGCATAAGTCTCGAAGTCTGGTTAAACCTTGGTCGTTAGTTGCGAATGAGTTAGCCGTTGTTGATGGTGTTCTAATGAGGGGCACAAGAATGATTCCCCCATTGAGTTTGAGAGAAGTCATCGTGAACATGGCTCATGAAGGGCATATGGGCATTTCTAAAACCAAAGAGCGCATCCGTCAGGATTTCTGGTGGCCTGGATTAGATTTGATGGTGGAACGTACTGTTAGGGAGTGTACACCTTGTCAAGCTAGTGATAAGGTACTCAAACCAAGATGTTCACCTATGGTTTGTAGAAGTTTACCAAAAAGTCCATGGGATGAATTAGCTATCGATATTGGGGGCCATTGCATGGAGAACATCAGACTCCTTACCTGTTGGTGTTGCTGGATTTGTATTCACGATGGGTGGAGGTGAGTTTGGTGAGAGAGATCACTTCTCAATCTGTGATCAGTTTTTTAGAATCTGTGTTCAAACGCGAGAGTTTTCCTAACTCTATACTTTCTGACAACGGTCCGCAGTTCTGTTCTGCTCAGATGGAGGAGTATTTTGTAAAATGTGGAATTGTACATAAAAAAATTGCGTTATATAATCCAGAGGCGAATGGTGCTTTGGAGAGATTTAACAGGACTTTAAAGGAGAGTATACAATTAGCAAAGGTAAACTGTTTAGATTGGAGAAAAGAACTGCAGGGTCGTATAACAGCTTACAGGTACACTCCTCATGCATCAACGGGGAAGACTCCTTTTGAACTGCTCAGGGGAAGGTCTCCAAATACTTGTTTGTGTCCTGGCTGGATGGTTGCTGGGAAGGGTTTGAAAAACAATGGTATTGGGGAATGGAGAGACAAAGAGGTGTCTCTGCAAAGCAAAAGGAAGATTTATGTTGATAAAAGGAATAATGCGAAAGTTACAAATTTTGAGGTTGGAGATAAAGTAAAGGTCAAAGCTCCTGTTGGGTGTCAAAATTGGTCAAAATATACCTCTCCAAAAACTATCATTAAGCTGTTTAAAAATGCTGTCAAGACGGATGATGGTCGCATCTGGAATCATAGTCGTGTAGCACATTTTGGGGGGTGTGGTGTGGCCGACAAGAGAGATGATACTTCTTATCGTTTTCCCTCTGACATTGATTTAAGGTCTGATAATACTCGTAGGAGTGTCAGAACACGCAGGTTTCCTTTACATTTGCGTGATTTTGTGTAGTTCTTTCTACCCTCTTTTTCTTTCTGTTCAAATGTGTTTTTTGTTCTCATGTTATTTCTGTTCTAATGTAAAGAGGAAGAAGTGTAATGATGTAACATGGCTCCATGCCAGAACACTGGGCATGGAACCAGCTTGTTCTGAGGTTCTGTCATGCAGGGTTCTCGGCATGACAGTTGATATGCTGGCTGTTGGTTGAGGCTGTAATAAATACCTCCTACCATATATCTTCATCTGGTGTGGATTCACTTTATTACACCTTTCTTATTTTCAACATTCGTAGAAAGCATTTTCACTATCATCCAGTCACATTACCAGACAAACTGCAATTACATTCTTCTTTCCAGGAACAAACTCTACTATACATTTTTACTTATGCAAATTCACAAGCCTCCTTGCAAGTCCTTGAGGAGGCCGATGCCTACCCTACACTGTAAAAGGGATACCTAAGGTTTATGGTACAAGCTGTTAAAATACAGTATCCCCACAGTTACATTGTAAACTTACTCTATTCCTAACAACCTGCCATTGTTTCATACTTAATTAACGAATAGTGGTTTTCAATTCCTGCAAGGTTCATTAACACTATTTATTCTCCTGTTCTCCCAATAATCTTGGCGTTGTCTTGAAAGAGCATGCCAACAAACTCCACTGAACAAGTTCTGACTCGCCTTCCTACAGTACAGCACATGCTGACATCAATCCAAAAAGCATCTACAGGTAGGCCTTTCCGTACTCAAAGCAGCTTTGAGCACAAAAACAACAGCTGACTCCTTCAAAATTATTTTTAACCTAAACATCTTAAGTTACCTAACAACTCACTGAAAACCTGAGGGAACAATTTGATGATTGCCAGCTTGGTCTCTCTTCAAATATACAAACTGGCCACGATGCCTTTGGCACCATCCTCTAAGGACCTTGATTATTCCAACACAACATAGCATCAACAATCTAGCTTACCACAGACTTTGGACATGGTGGAACACACTCAAAAACAATTGGTAACTCCCCAAGACATCTCCATTCACACCAGACTTCAATAAGGCCAATCAAATAACTGTCCTTCCCAAAAGTCACTTTAAAGAACTTCCTCGAAAATAACAAATTCTGAACCTAAATACAATATCACATTGAACTTTTCACCATTTAATCCATTGGGTGCCTTGGGCGTAACAGTTACGTCCTGGGCTGTACCTCTCGGGTCCGTTACATCCTGAACCAGGCCCTCGGGGGAAGCGCTAGCGCTCCAACTGAGGGCCTACCACCCACCCCCCCCCCCTTCTCCTTTTTGTTCTAGTTCAAAGCTTTTGCTTCCTTTGCTGCGGGTTGTTGCGGTTTTGGCAGTGGTTGACCTGTGGTTTGCATAGTTGCATGTTTTAGGTAAGTAAAAACTATTTACTCCAAAGGAGTATTGTTGCCATGTGTGAATGAAATGTTTGTAGGTGGTGTACTCAATGCAGGATTGTGTGTGAAATTGTCCTTAGATTTGTGCACAATGATATTTGTGTTGTCTTATGTCTAATTCGTTTTTCTTTTTAGTGGGATATCACTGGTGATTGCTGTGTCTGTGCAGAGTAGTTGCTGGTGAGTCTAGCTTTTTCAGGCAAGTGAGTGCTATAGTTATTGAGTACATAACTCTTTGTGATAAAGCCACATTTTGTTTATTACTTATTTTAGACAGTACTGGTTGTTGTTGGTGCATTTGTCAAGTTACACTTCTTAGAAAGGATCATGGCTAGCCGGAGAGTGACCGCTCAGCAGGTTGTTGGCATGCGTTTTGAGTCGTCTTCTGACCATGGTTATGAGACTGACTCTGCATCTGAGGCAGAGGAGGAAGTGAGAGATTCTGGCAGTGAGTTTTCTGTCAGAGAAGAATCTTCTGATGAGGAAGCCACTCAGTGCAGATGAAGGGCCTGTTTTAGAGCAGGATACTGACGTGCTAATAGTGCAGCAGCCTGGGGCTCAGAGGTTTCCCATTGGAACACCTGGGTTGCCCCAAACATGGAGCAGACACAGTTGCCTGCCTTTACTGATCTCCCAGGTTGTAGAGTAAATACGGAGAACTTTTTGCCTGTCAATTTCTTTTAGTTGTTTATGGACAATGTATTTTTGGAAGAGACTGTTGAGCAGACTAATTTGTATGCGGAGCAGTATTTGAGGAACAACGCTGCCAGACTTAGGCCTCAGGCTAAAGCTACCCAGTGGATTCCCACAAATCTGGAAGAGATGAAAAAGTTATTGGGTTTGACTTTTTTGATGGATTTGATAAAGAAGGCATCACTGGCTTCTTATTGGTTTACTAGTCCATGGAGGGCAACGGCTACATTTCCTGCAACCATGACTCTTAATTTATTTGCTTCTTCTTCGGATGCTGCATTTTGTTGACAATGCTTTAGCCTTGCCACAAGATCACCCTGATTATGACCGTCTTTTTAAGATTAGGCCCATCCTTGATCACTTTGAAGATCGGTTTTCAGAGGTGTATGTTCCAGACAAAGAAATAGGTGTGGATGAGTCTTTGATCCTGTTCAAGGGTCGTTTGGATTTTAGGCAGTACATTCCTAGCAAGAGGGCACAGTATGAAACTAAGATGTATATGCTATCTGAAAGTAGTACAGGCTATGTTTATAAATCCCGGGTCTACACTGGTAGGGATTCCACTTTTGAACCCCCTGGTTGTCTGCCCACTTTTGGAGTTACTGAGAAAATTGTGTGGGAACTTGGTAGACGACCGTTTAACAAAAGGTCTCCATCTGTATGGAGATAACTTCTACACTGGAGTGTAGTTGTTCAAGGGATTGTTCAGAGTGGACACTGTTGCTTGTGGCACAATCTGCTCTAAGTGGAGAGCCATCCAAAGGAGCTTGTCTGTAAAAAGCTTGAGGGGGGACAGTGCAGTGCCTTACGGAATGGCGAGCTGCTAGCTTTGAAATTTGCAGACAGGAGGTATCTGTACATGCTAACTACCATCCATGATGAGAGTACTTCACCTGTGGCTGTTTGGGGTCACGTTGCTGAAGTGCACAAATCTGTGTGCATTTTAGATTACAATAAGCACATGGGTGGGTGTTGATAGAGTAGATCAGAGTTTGGAGCCTTACACTGCTGTTCGTAAGTCTTACGTTTGATATAAAAAGTTGGTGATCCATTTGTTTAATCTAGCAACTTTTAATGCTTTTATGTGTTTAATGATTGTTCCTCTGAGTTAAGGATGACATTTGTTAAATTTCAAGAGTCAGTGATAGAGAGCCTTATTGTGGTGGATCGTGCAAGAGTTGCTAAAGTAGCAGTGGTGAAGGGTGAGGCTAGATTGAAAGATCACCACATTACTGATCAGATTCCTCCCACTCCCACAAAAGACTTTCCCGCTAAGAAATGTAGAGTCTGTGCCCGAAGAGGTATCCGGAGGGAGACTCTGATGTACTGCCCCGATTGCCCTTCAAAGCCTGGGCTGTGTGTGGCCGGCTGTTTCAGGAGTTACCACACCCCAAAACAATTCTGGGAAATACAGTGAGCGTAAACTGCCCATTTCATATGTTTAGTTTCACGGTTGGCATTCCTGTCATGTATTTAGTTAGAGATTTTGTGTTTGTAGTTTTGTCCTTACTTATAATTAGTTAGTGTTTTTTTCTGTTGTTTAAAAAAAAAAAAGTGATGGCGGTGTGCGTGAAGTGGTGCTTGGCTGGCGGTGTGCGTGGAGTGGTGCTTGGCTGGCGGTGTGCGGGGAGTGGAGCTTGGCTGGCGGTGTAAATAGTGACTTGCTGTTGGCCACTGCCAGCCAAACACCAGTCCACACACTCTCATCAGCTGGTGTGATTGCTATATCAGGCATGTGGGTGTATGAAAGTGATGGGCACTTGAATAGCGCTGTCTGTCGAAGCGAGTGTTGTAATGTGCTGGGCCCACGGCTGGTGGCATGAATGGTCTTGTGCAGGTCATGTATGAAAGGTGTATGAATGAACTGTAAAGCGGTTGGTTCCTTGATGCAGCTTTACAGCTCACGAACTATGAGTCATTGGTTCAGTTTTTTGGCCTTTCAGTTATTAACAGTGCATTTCATTTTTGTGAAATCTCTTGTTAATAAAATTTGATCTACTGAACCATCACTCACCCTTGTGCCAAATCCAACCAGTAAGTGTGGTAAAAACGTCAAAACCTGCTCTGCTGTAATCAGGCGTCGCAGCACGCCTGTGAAATGCTAGGTGTCTCGGGTGGGACCCCGATAATGAAGCATGCCACCAACTTGGTTGGTGGGTGAGGGGTCTTTTTAACATAACCTAAGTGCGTTTCTTTTCACAGTTTTAGGGTTTTGAACATCACAGAAGGATGTGGATACATCAAAATGATCTATTACAAAACAACCTCTTTTTCCGGGAGGGTGTGGGGGGCACCTGCGTATTTGGTCCTGGGTGCGGCCTTCATATAGGAAAACCTACCAAACCCAGACATTTTTGAAGAGTCCAGGGAGGTAGATCCCCCAACATTTTCTTACCCAGACTCCTCTGCAAACCTCAAAATGTGCTTAAGAAAGCATATTTTCCTCACTTTCCTATGTAAGATCATCACGCCGGCACAACTTTCCTACCACCCAGCATTTCCCTCAGTCTCCCAAGCAAAATGATACCTCACTTGTGAGGGTCTCCAAATCAGAGTCAGCCTAAAAATGCATAAAAGAAAAAATGGTACTTATCAACTCGCTGTGCTATCCCCTCAATCTACAAGTTTTTGGCCTTTTCCTTTTGCAGGCACCTGGGCCACTCACACAAAAGAGGTATCATTTTTATCGGCAGACCAAGGGTAACATTGGGTGGTAGGAAATTTGTACCGGCACAGAGATCCTACAAAGAGAAGTGTGTAAATGTGATTTTTTTAGCTATATTTGAGGTTTGCAGATGAGTTTGGGTAAGAAAACTTTGGGGGATACACGCAAGGCACACCTTCCTGGACTCCTCCGGGTTTCTAGTTTTAAAAAATTTCGGGGTTTGGTAGGTTTACCTAAATGACCGCTGCACCTGGGACCAAAAACGCAGGTGCCCCCCAGCAAAACAGGTAGTTTTGAAATAGATCATTTTGATCTGTCCACGTTGTGTTTTGGGGCATTTCCTGCTGTGTGCACTAGGCCTACCCACACAAGTGAGGAACCATTTTTATCAGGAGACTTGGGAAATGCTGGGTGGAAGGACATTTGTGGCTCCCCTTAGATTCCAAAACTTTCTATCACCGAAATGTGAGGAAAAACGTTTTTTGTTTTTGTTTGCCAAAGTTTGAGGTTTGCAAAGGATTCTGGGTAACAGAACCTGGAAATAGCCCTACAAGTCACCCAAATCTGAATTCACCTAGGAGTCTAGTTTTTAGAAATGTCCAGGTTTGGTAGGTTTTCCTAGGTGCCGGCTGAGCTAGAGGCCAAAATCCACAGCTAGGCACTTTGCAAAAAACACGTCAGATTTCAGTGTAAAAATGTGATGTGTCCATGTTGCATTTCCTGTCGCAGGCACTAGGCCTTCCCACACAAGGGAGGTACCATTTTTTTCAGGAGACTTGGGGGAATACAGAATAGAAGAACAAGTGTTACTGCCCCTTGTCTTTCTCTACATTTTTTCCTTCCAAATGTAAGACAGTGTGTAAAAAAGACATCCATTTGAGAAATGCCCTATAATTCACATGCTAGTATGGGCACCCTGTAATTCAGAGATGTGCAAATAACCACTGCTGCTCAACACCTTATCTTATGCCTATTTTGTAAATACAAAGGTTTCCTTGATACCTATGTTTCACTCTTTATATTTCAGCAATTGAATTGCTAAATACAAGGTATACAATGAAAACCCATTGCAAGGTGCAGCTCCTTTATTGGCTCTGAGTACCTAGGGTTCTTGTTGAACCTACAAGCCATATATATCCCCGCAATTAGAAGAGTCCAGCAGACAGAACAGTATATTGCTTTGAAAATCTGACATCACAGAGTAAAACGTGGAGAAAAATGGCTGTTTTGTTCACCTCAATTTCAATTTGTTTTTTTTTAATTCAGTTGTTATTTTCTGTAGGAAAACCTTGTAGGATCTACACAAATGACCCCTTGCTGAATTCAGAATTTTGTCTACTTTTCAGAAATGTTTAGCTGTCCAGGACCCAGCATTGGTTTCACACCCATTTCTGTCACTAACTGGAAGGAGGCTAAAAGCACAAAAAAAGAGAAAAGAAATGGGTATGCCCCAGTAAAATGCCAAAATTGATTTGAACAATGTGGTTTTCTGATTAAAGTCTGACTGTTCCTGCAAGCTGGTAAGATGATGATTTTAGCACCGCAAACCCTTTGTTGATGCCATTTTCAGGAGAAAAAAAAACACAAGCCTTCTTCTGCAGCTCCTTTTTTTTTTTTTTAAGAAAACGAAATTTTTGATGTGTTTTGGCTAATTTCTTGGTCTCCTCCAGGGGAACCCACAAACTCTGGGCACCTCTACAATCCCTGGGATGTTGGGAAAAAAGGATACAAATTTGGCGTGGGTAGCTTATGTGGACATAAAGTTATGAGGGCCTAAGCACGAACTGCCCCAAATAGCCAACAAACAGGTCTGGCACCTGAGGGGGAAAAGGCCTGGCAGCGAAGGGGTTAACAAGATATGACACCTCTGAAACACTCCAGACAAGGTCAACGTATCTTTACACACTTTAATCCCACATCACCCACATTTTCTTCTTTTCAACTCATCATCTGGAGTACCAACACTGACATTCCCTTGTGAACTATTTTTGCATTCCCTCATTCAGCGCTCTATTATCTCACACCATCTGTACTTACTATGCCTTCCAGGTCATTCTTTGGAAAATGCCAGATGACTGGAAAATCCACATCTGAAGCACTGAAATGTCCAAACAAGGTCGCACTATACGTCCCCAAGTGTCTTTTTCTTACTGAGAGCACCACTGCTTTTCTGCTCTACCATGCTGGTTTAATGTTCACCCTTACATTTGTCATCACAGCCTTCGTGCACTGGGATGGCTTTACAATTCCCGAATAGTGTTAAGAGCACCAGATAGTCCGGATTCCACAGCCAACCACATCACTCCTGAATTTAGGAATTTTGTTTGTAAAAGCAATTAGTAGTACTAATGCTTATCCTTGACAGGAGTTAAAATGTACCACCTTTCTCGCTCTCATGATGGGAAAATAAACTGCACCTTTCCAAAGCCCCATCCCCCTTCTTTCCAGAATCTTTTTCTCATATACAATGCTCTAACTCCCCCCCCCCCTCAGTAATAGAAACAATATGTGCAGTAAAGCAATGTATCTGCTAAACCGACCAGACGGGCATGTTGCATTAGGTGTACTGATCTGTACTTCAAACAGTTCCCTCCCGTGCATCGTTAGTTACGAGGTCCCCAGTACAACTAAAAAACACATTGCAGCAAATTTAGAATAATTCTGCTTGTAAAGTTCCCAGCACCTGACATAGTAAACCAAACGAGCCAAACAGACAATGATCCTAAATATCCACTCAGTAGCCCAAAGTGCACACATACACACACACACACACACAAACGCAAACACACACATAAACGCAAACACATATAAAACTAAACTCCCATATGACCCCTGACGCACAACCTCCCGCGTTGCTTATGCTCTCTCCTTTGCCGGCAGCAGCACATCACTTCCCACACTGAGTAGCCAGGTCCCAGCTGACCAGTAAGGGTCAGAAAAAGTGTGGAACACAATTCTGCTTGCACACATGTCCTGCTAATGCTTGCACTATCCTCTGAGACGCTTGTGGCAGTAAGAAACTGAACTAGAGGCAAAGAATCACACCTGCCAATGTTACAGCCTCCTAAATGCATTGAAATGATAGAACATGTACTCACTGCACATTGGATTTCATGTCTTTTCTTACTACCACTTCTTCAAACATGAAGTGCTGTGAAAATGGTAGTCTTCAAGCTATTTGACTCTAGCAGGTGCTGAACTTGTTCATCAATAACCAGCTCTTCTGGTGATGGGATTTTGCACTGGCCTAGAGTTGTGTCGTACAGGTCTGAAGTATTTCACAGACCAGATCTAGTTTTTTCAAACGAAATGATCTTCACAACTCAAGCCTGACTTGAGGAAAAATCTAGGTAAAGTGGGAGAGAGCGCTTCTGGTAAAGTGGGAGAGAGCGCTTCTGGTAAAGTGGGAGAGAGCGCTTCTGCACCCACGGTGAATTCCTGGTTTGCAAAGATGAGTGTGGTATCGAAGTATGAGCGAGTTAAAGTTGTATATAATCAGAAAGACCTACATGAAGGAGATTGCAATAGCTTTAAAGGACTGTATTTCTAAATATAAAAAGAACTGTGATTACTATGGAATTCTGTAAGCAAGTTTAGCATTTAAATGTTTTCCCTTCCGTTGCGGTCTCTCATATTTGTGTCACTGTGAGTTTCATAGTAATTGTATGTAGTTTACTCTTGATGGTTTGCATGATTTATTTATCACTCGATGAATATGCCGGTTTTATTGTCTGCTTCCTATTACATTTTGTTTACAGGGACTCCTCCATCTGCCATCTGAGCTGTAGAAGTGGTTAGTAATCTTGGAACCCAGCCTGATAAATAACTCGCTGCACAAATGAGTTGTCTTGTTTTGCTTTTACCTAGGTGGCCTCTCAAGAAATGTTTTCCTTTTGTCGCTCCTGCGCATCCTAACATGTACGTTCATATAAAACAGACCAGACTACGAAACCTAGCCTTCTGCGGCCTGCCTACTGCCTTGGTGGTCAAACCCCAATGGAGTCAGACTCTCACAGTTAGACTTATCTGCAGCCTCAAGAAATGTGATTTCCCCACCATGGATCATTCATTCGTAAACCCCTAAATACTGAAGCCTTGCTGTGATCCATTGGAATTATATTAATTTGTCTTTGTTTAAACCCATTAAAGCCACAATTTCAAATATAGAATTAAACAATAGTGAATATTAATGCAGATTTGACAACCCAACACATACAACTGAAGGACATGACACTAAAGCATCTTGTATTCTGACAAATGGTGTATCACTCATTTTCCTCAAACAGAGGAAAGAATTCATTCCTCACCATTTCAGTAAAAAAAAGAAAAAAAAAAAAAAAAGGCCCTACAAGAAGGTCTACAGGACACACTTCATTGACTTTAATGCAACTGATAACATTTTTGCAACGGTGTGGGCCATCTAGAATGCAATAGATTATGCCCACTGTTGGTCAGTGGCACTCACCAAATTAAGTGATATGAGGTTTTACACTTAAGAAGGATATTGGCCATTTATATGGAAGCGGTTAGTTAAACTGAATGTGTGTATCCAAATATTCGATTAGTCTTTCCCAGAATATTATTTTATTTTAATTGTGAGTGTTTGAGAGCCAAGATTTCACTTTAACATTTTCAACAGCAATTTCTCGGCAGAGATTATCATTTTAGTATAGTCGGCATTACTTTTACCAGAAAAAGTTCGGTTTTAAAAATCGGCCACCAATTTTTACTGACACCTGACATTACAGTTCTCCGCTCCCAGAAATGTTATTCCTGCGCTATAGTAATGGCAGTTTTATTTAAAGCCGCGCAATGTGTGTTCCCATAAATACAATGTTTTTCCCTTTTGATACACTGGATTCATAAGAGATATGGAAATGGGAAGTTCGTCTACTTCATGGCAGTATGATCCACTTACACAAAGCCCAGTGGTCAGAAGTAGATGCCAACAGGAGGGAAGGTCACTACCTGTGACCTCATGCAAATTTGCTTTTGTCGCTTTCAACCGAGATTCCAATGCTGAACCGACAATACATGGCCATTGGGGGGAGGCTCCAACTTTCTCTGAAGGAGACCAATATTTTGCCGGTGACTTTGTAATGGGGGTACATAGGCTCCTGGATGATTTCCCTTAGAACATCTGTGGTGGTGCCAGAGGGTCCACCCATGCAACAGACATATGGAATGCAAAGTGAAAATGGCCACTTGGGCAGGAAAAGGGAGCATTCTCGGTTTTCCCAACCAAAGTACATAAAAGGCGTTGCCTTAACACTTACTGCCCAACTTGCATGGTAAATGTCTTAAATAATGAGAGCAATACATTTGTTGCAAACCATTAATCCGGAAAATACTGTGTCATGGCAAAACAAACATCCATTCAAATAACACGTAGACAAAACAGAGTCTAAATAACAAACTGTGGACCGAGGTGACTATTTCAGAGACTAGCTGCATCCTAAGAACAGATTTTCCATACTAGGGTGGCCTAACTGTCTAGTGCAATACGACATGTGGGGCTCCACCCTTCAAGTGCACACACAGTGCATTCTCACTCATAGAATTTTACTTGGTGAGCGATACACTGCCCTACATATCTGCTTTTTGCAGTTTCATAACTGCCGCATGCACACAAGCACAGCCCATGTGTACAAAAAGGGTGTGATCAGCCACCATGGGGTAGAGGTTGCTTTCTGCCAGTGGTCGCAGCACTGCACATTGCCATCACACGAACTGCCATGTACCTGTGCTGTAAATGAATTTACACATTTGAATAAGAAATTATTAAGGTTAGGGAAAACTCGTCCCACTCTTAAGTAATCACACATGCTAACTTGGTGGACTTTACTCCAGATATTTGCAACCACCTACTTTATGACCTGCCTACGTTCTGGCATTCTGTCACATGACCTCCTGCGCAACTACCTACACAGAAAGCAAGGGTTTACTCTTCTCCAGAGCTAAAGCCACTTGTTCGGAGAATTTTATGCAAATGTATTGCTAAACGCTTTCAAACCAGAAGCCACATCCTAGGTACTGTGTTTACTATGAAGCTAATAACCTCCATGTTCAGATTAAGTATGTCAAAAACAGCTCATACCATTTAAACAAGAGGACACACACACTCTCTACCTCACAAACCATCTCTACCTGCTAACAAGCAACTATGCATGAGGTGCATGAATGTTCATAAAGCAACTCCCACTGAGAAAATAAATGTCTGTCCACCAGATTTCCAGCTTTATCAACGAAAGCCAAGGAAGGGTCATCCGTCAATGAACTAATTCACACAAAATCTACCACCAATCGCCCCATAGTCATTACATACGGTTTCAAGCAATGTATAATAACAAAGTTATTGAAGAAATGGACAAATACAAGCACTCCATTGACTTCATTTTCCTCCATTTTTGGAAAAACCCATCCTGTAAGTGCAAGAATACGATGAAAGGGGACCGTGTACCTCAATTAATGTGCCCCATCTGTGGAAACACCATGTAACAGTGGGGACGTATACTACCTGGCTAAATCTGAAAAAAGGCCTTTCCTTCAACATGTGACTTCACTATCACCACCAAAAACAATAGTATTTTCCCAGTGAACTCACTCAACAAAGATTGCCTGCCCAGGGCCTACGCTATAGTCACTTCTGGAATTCACTACCTATGACTCACATAAGAGCAAATACATTCCAGTTTGTTCTGTTCGGAAATTCAGTGTACATCTGCTCTTCAGCCTTTAGGTCTCTGACTGAGCACCTTCCTTGCAAGCTCTTTGCTGGTCCCCAGCTGAAGTACCCGCAACTCATCATTCATTCTCTTGTCTTCAGAGCTGTTCATAACATGAAACCTTTCAGAAACCCGTGAAGAAATGCAACCTAACATTCCTTCAAGTCTCTCGCCTTCTTCTCTCATGTACCTTATTAACGCTGCCCAATAAGCTGGAATAAACGTATACTAGGTTGGAAGGCATTTAAAGAAAAATCTACTTTAGAGGCCCACCTATAGTTGAGTGTTAGCCCATTAGAGTTACAACACAACACATCCTATCACAACAAGTTGTATTTATATCTGCATTGGCAGGATTGCTTGCATTAATTTGCCTCCTTGTTTACACTCTCACTGTGTACGGCGTTTGTCCATCTTTCACTGCAGAGGTCTCTTTCTAAAGTGTGGTTTCCTTACAATTGTCACCAGCACGTGATGCTCACTAGTGAAAGCTGTTGAAGACTGGCAGCGGTTTAAAGGAGTTGCATCCTATCCATTAAATATGTGAGTGACTAGCAGTATGTCAGAGGCATTACAGGCCTTTAAAAGAATGCCTACTGGGCAATCTGTGTTTACTTAGAAAATAATGGCTCCTCAAGAGTATGTTTCCTTTTAGCAACAACTAGACGAGCCACTGCCTTGAGCATTCAAAACTGCGGAGCATATAATGAACAAGAAACACCCACATCAAAGATCTTTACTGCTGGTGAGAAACTAACTAGATGAAGCATCCAATACAGCAATAACTCATAATTGGAATTTATTATCAACTAGTCTGATGACGCCTCACATTCCCTCATGCTGCAGACTGAGGCCCTATGTTTCAACTTCAGATTGTTTGTCAATAAAATAACGCAAGGCATTAATTCCCCAGACGGTATATTATACCAGAACCACGCGCTTTAAAAAAAGAATAGTCCTTGCAAATATGAGCTCTTCCTGTGGCTCTGTAATGTTATAGGCCAGTTCGAGGGGTGCTGCATGACCCCACCCCGGCCTCAGTTCACCCAGTGGTCTCGCGGGTATCACATGACCACGGGCATAAATAAATAAGCGGGGCTACGCGTACGCAGTCCCGCGCCAGATCAGGCCCGATGTGGGCGGTGTCTTTATTCCACCCTAGGTGTGGTCTATGCTCGGCACTCCGAGGCCGCCTGCACCACCCCAGCGGCCCCGGACACAACAATGAGTGACGAGGGCAGCACCACGCCATCCTCACAACAATGCTCAGCCCGCCGCCCCCCCACCCATGCTGCACTCAGCGCATTCGTCATGCATGCTACATTCTCGGCAAGCACAATTTCTGGAAACCTCTCAGGGCCACAATGTAGCTCAAGCCGCAACTAGTGAATCAAGGACACAGTGCACACTACTAAATTGTCTGCCTACAGAGGGGTAATAAAAGGGGCCTTAACTTCACTGAGCCTACAAGCCAATGCCCTCGACATCACTTGGGCTAAACGTCACTGCGCATAACCGTCTGCAGAGGGAGTGACAAAAAGGGCTCAACAAGGCCACGTCTATGCCCTTAACATTAGTAATCCTACAAATCACTGTGTTCCAGCCTACATTTCATCAGGCCTGCTGCAAAAATCCCACATCATCACCTCTAAGCGAGCAACAAAGAGTGTCACCTCTACCCCTTGACCTATGCAAGCCGCGCAAATGGAAAAGAAGAATCACGCCATCCCAGTTTCCGCCTCTAGTTCTGGACAAACGTACGCATGGCGTCAACACTCACCATCAAACCCTTCACTGTTTCTGGCATACCCTCCTTTCAAGCCACAAAAAGGAAAGAGTGGTCAGACCGGCTGGAAAAATCTTCCACAGCTGTTGGATTGAAGACATACAGGCAACCAATGCTTTCCATCTTGGGGGTACCACCATCCACAAGTTATCAAAGACAATAGGTGAATCTGGACCCACATGTACCCACACCACGCTTAAGGCAGCCCTAACTGCTCATTTCACACCCATGGTGACCCCAGACTATGAACAGTTTCTACTCAGTCAAGCCCGGCAGACACTTGAAGAGTCAATAAATGAATTTTAGGCAAGGCTCTGTGGGGTGGCGAGCACCTGCACCCTCCCAGAAAAGCAAGATTAAATCTTCATTCAGTTCATTTGGGGATGGGCATCAGCAAAACTCTGGAAAGACATCCTACAGGTGCCCCACATGCTGATGGCAGACATCCTCATCATGGGTAGGTCAAAAGAACTATCAAAATCGCAAGCCGCCCATATGGAAGCCATGCGACTGCCCAGCAAAAGGAAAGAAATGCTCTGCCTGTGGCAAGATGAAACACTCTGTCAAAGTATGTTGCTTGACACTTACGGCAAAGGGGCCAACCCAACAGACACGGACTCCATACTTGAGGAGGATGATGAGCCCGAAGGCATAGTCTACATAATACACATCATAGAACCAAGGACAGGTGGCATCCGCCATGCCCCCGGCGCCATGTCATCATAGATGGACTACCGACAGTGGCCCACATCGCACAAGGGCCTCCATTAACATTCTGACTTTGTCACTGCACAGAGAAATTGCATCTCCTCCAGCACTACACCCTACAAGCAACAGAGTATAAGTCTATAGCACTTCCGCACGTCTCCCGCTGGCAGGTGTCTTCATCACCACAATCAGTCCATCAAGGGCAAGCCACCAGGACGAAGGTGTATGTCACTGAAGGAGGAGCCAACATGCTGCTCAGCAGCCACACTGAAGATCGGCTTTAGCTGGTCCAGTTTGTATTCTGAGTCCAAGTCAGTGCCTTTGACTTCCTCTTGGAGGAATTCATTCAAGTTTTCCAGGGCATTGGGTGCCTCAAAGTCAAGGTAGTGCACCTCCACATCGATCAATCAGTACAACCAGTTGAACTACAGCAGCGTTTCCCAACTTGTGGTCCGCGGACCCCCAGGTTCTGTGACACATTCCCAGGGGGTCTGCAGGTCTGAACCGGCATGAAGGCACTTCTTCAGCTGGGTCCTTGGCAGAAACATGCGTGCTTTTTTATCTGTTTATTAATTTGCACAGCAGCTTTAAAAGCACTGCAAAGTTCAGTGTAAGCTTTCCGTGTCAAGATAACTCTGGTGATTAATGACCTGCTGGAGAGATGGGAGTTTGTCTAGTAGTGGCAGTTTTGACTCATTGAAGGTAATGCAGATGGTTAATAGGCCAGATACAAAGAATGTGTATCATGCAAAGAGAACCCCATTTTATGTGCATAGCACAGTGGGTTACAGCTTTTGTCACAGAGATTCTTTTGTTATTGTGCAGTCCATAAGTCACAATCATAATCTAGCACAGTGAGTTATGAACTGCCAACAAAGAACTACATGGAACAAATTAGAAAATTATATAATTTTTTCCAATTCTTTCATTACTGCTAATAAGGTTTGCTTGCATAGGACTACGCTATTATTAAAGTCAAGGCTAGCCACTTTGTTATGTTCTGAATCCTGAGTTTGTGTTTTTCCAGACCAAGCACTCTTAGAAAATGCCTAACAGTATGGATGAGGTGAATCATACGCCTTGTAGTCGCCTGTAAAGTGTTTTGACACCCTTCACTGGTATGAGAGGTGCTATAAATCAAATTAAATACATGTGACAGAGAGGCTATGGAGAGATGAGAGGCCTTGATGGTTTTACTTCCTTTGCCCACCACACATTAAATTAAAAAGTTTATGTATCTAAAAAATAAAAACAAAAATCGCTTGGGAAATGTAGAATCTGACTTGAGGATTCAGCTTTCCTAAATAAAACCAAACATTGAAAAGTTAGTCGTCGAGGTGCAGCACCAGCCTTCCCATTAAAGTTTTCACATTTTTACAATTTTTTCCAATATAAAATAATGATATCTTTACTAATTTGAGTATTCTTTGGCGTGTACTTGTTTGTGTATTATTTGCGAATTACTGTTTTAATGTTTGAAATTTAAAATCGTACAAATTTCTTGGGTGTCCCCGGCTTCCAGTAGTGATTCAGTGGGGGTCTTCGGGAGTCAAAAGGTTGGGAAACACTGAACTACAGCACCGCCGGGTGGCTTTCCACCTGCGGCCAACAGTTGAGGCAGAACTGTTGAAGTTGGAAGCAGCAGATATCATCAGAAGGTAGAAGGTTCAAAACCCTGGGTGTCACTCATTGTCGTCGCCGGCAAACCAAAACAACCGACAAAAGTGTGCATATGCGTCAATGTGAGGCTCCAGAACACTGCCATAAAGAGAGAAGACCAACTGTGGATGACATCATAGGGGAGCTCTACGGATCCAGATGGTTTTCAAAAACTGGATTGCGGTCAGGCTACCACCAGATCCTTCTAGTGCCCAAATATCAACATGTGACCACCATCTCCACCCACCTTGGTCTAAGACAATACAAACGCCTCAACTTCAGCATCTCAAGCGCTGCCAAAGTATTTCAGGACATCATAAGAGGAGTGCTGGCTCGTCTCACTGGCATGTTAAACATTAGCGATGACATCCTGGTCCAAGCCCAAAACCAGGAAGAACATCTCCATAGGCAGGTCATTGTTCAATCACTTCCAATGCTGTGGCCTAGCTCTACAAAAGGAGGAATGCAAATTCCTTAAAAAGGAGATTTTTTTTTGGGCTACAGATTCCTCGAAAAGGGCATCACCCCCGATCCTGCACACGTCCATGATATTAAAAACCACAGCCCACACCATCCACCATCACTGGAGTAAGAAGCATCCTGAGGATGGTCAACTTCTGTAGCGGGCTCATACAGAGTTTGACTCAACTAACAGTAAGCTCACGCAATGGTCCTAAGTCATCAACCGCCTGGCAGTGGGGTCCCAAACAAGAGAAGGCATTCCAAGATACTAAACAAATCCTGTCTGCCATTACTACACTTTCCCCACTTTGATCCCAGCAAAGACAGAGTGGTCAGTGGACACCAGCCCAACCGACATAGGAGCTGTCCTATCCCAGAGGCAACCATGCGGAGAGCTGGCCCCATCGCATATGCCAGCCGTGCTCTGACCAAAATGGGCAATGGTATTTTCACATAGAGAAAAAAGCCATTGCCATACACTATAGGGTGCCGGCATTTTCACATTTACTTATATGAACACCCATTCACAGTCAGCATGGACCACAACCCCTGATACCACTACTTAATGGCTCAGCATCCAAACCCCCACCATGAATAGAAAAGAGGATTCTGCAGTTACAGGAATATTAGTTCTCTGTGGAGTACCTGCCTGGCACCCACAACCTAACAGATTACCTCTCTTGGCATGCTCAACCTGCCACGCCCCAGGAAAAACAAGAGGCCAAAGAGGCTGAAGAGTATGTTAGGGTCATAGTAGAATGACCCCGTCTGGTTAAACCAGCAATGCCACCCAGGCTGATGACTGGCTTCAGCAAGCTAAGACTGCCATCAGGTCAGGGAGATGGGACACCATAATGGCCCCCCCATCCCAAAATCTGTATTTAAACAAGGGACCTCCTGGACTAAGTAGTGGTTCCTGGGACATGGGCAAGTACCAACAATTAATTAAGAAGAGCCTCAGCAACCTAACTAATTTTTACCTACTTGATACTCTATTATTAATGGCTCAGACAGAATACTTGTTCTTTATACCATCTTATCACCATTATTATCTATAAAACCAACAATATTGTATCTTTATACCCATCATTATATTCTTTATATACACATACTGTCTACTTAAACAATTTGTCGATCCATTGAATCAATACATTTCCTAAAGACTCATACACCTCCTTTCATAACATTCACTTCCACACATTCTCCTATTATAATACATGCCTCACTCTCACTCTTCACACATACTGGACATAATTCGAAAAGATGTCAACATTTCTAACGAAAAAAAGCTTTTCTGTTATATACAAATCTGTAGCCAGTTTAATCATTAATATTTCTGAACAATTTATTTTCATCATCTCATCCTCGATTCATAATCTGGTGCTTTATTGTAAATTACTTTAAATGTTTTGTGTTGCATTCTTCAGTATTATGGCTAGTATCGTAGTTTCCAATTTTGTGGCTTCTATATCAGTTTCTACGTGTGTTTTAGCAAAACTACACCTTCTTCAGGAAAGCCACCCCCAAATACATCTCATGGAATTAACCGTATTGCAGAAAAGGCTTCTTGACTCAGCGAACCCGGGTTGCATCAAGGGCTTGTCAAGACGAAAAACAGGTTAAGAACTAAAGTGTGGTTTCCCAATCCCTACGAGAAAATGGAACGGACAGACGAACAATGCAGCTTCTGCCATGCTGCAAGACGAGGGGCCCCACCTCCTCCAATCATCTTGTTGGTTTAGTCATTATTTTGTACTCCTTCTGTTAGCCAGGTTGCTTATTCCTTAGCAGTGGGCTGCCGTTTTCCTGCTGTTTTTGCTCTGGCCTGCCGCCCTCCTGCCTCCCTGACAGCTCCTCCCACCTCCTGGGACAACCTATTGAGGACTCCAGTGAGCAGCCTCTGACTCTGTACCTCTGCACCACTGCCCTTGCTGCTGCCTAGCACCTTGAGGCATTGCAGCCCCTGAGGCCACCGGTTCAGTCCCGCAGTGAGCCAGGCCTTGACTTACTGGTATTTGGCTTCTGCTAATTTTGATTGAAATCCAATAATTGGGTTTTCATTTTATTTAGTTTCCTGGTATTGTGCCTTGATTCTAGTTGGTGCAGTCATTATTTTGTACTCCTCCTCTTGTTAACCCTGATGCTTATCATTTAGGGTTTGGCCTGCCATTTTCCTGGCGCTTCTGCTCCCGCCTCCGCCCTCCTGCCTTCCTGACAGTCCCTCCTGCCTCCTAGGCCTACTTATGGAGGCTGCTGTGTGGCCATCCTGCTGGCATCCCAAGGGCAAGCCCGTCTGCACCTGGAGTGTGACCAGCACCAGGACCCCTGCCCCTCCGCACGCCCACAGATAAACCACCACAGATCTCCGTGCCCTGGACCCCTGACGTAACAACAACTGCTGCCTCTCATCATCTTGGTCCACAGCTGGGCCTTTATCCTGCATCCGCTGCTGGTTCACCTCCACCAAAGTACCGACCACCATCAAAGCAACCAGCACCACTATTTCCCCATTGGTTGAGACACTCCTGAACCAACTCAACTGCCTCCTGATCAATGCCAGGTAACACTACACGCATGCCACAAGTCTTGGGCACCATCTTCACCCTTGGACACAAAGTGATCTTCTTCAGCAACATGGCTCTCCCCCCGCATCCACCTCGGACATCACCACAGCAACACTCTTTGGCTACAAGGTGAAACACGGTGACTATGCCAACAGACAAAGAGGTGGCACTGCTATCGTACACAAACAATTGATCACCTGCACCACCACCGACGAAGAGACTATGCTGATCCTGGAACACATGAACTTCCAGCTTCACACAGATGACAAAACCACCAAAGGTACCCTTGCTTACACAGCCCCAGGACCACAAACTGGGCTCAGCGACACCATCGCTTAATTCATTACCCCGCTCGCCATCAAATCTGAAAACGTCATCTTCCTGGGAGACCTCAGCTTCCACCTAGATTACCCCATGGATACCAACCCCAAGGATACCAACTCCACGACCTCTTGGAACGAATGGACATCGGCCTCAAACAGCTGGTCGCATGCCCATGCACAAAGCAGGACACATGCTGGACCCCATCTTCACGCCAGTAACAGAATCGGATACAGCCACACCACGGAACTCACCTTGTACGACCACTCCATTGTACACTTCACCATCGCCGGACCTCTCCACATCCCCCTCTCAACTGCCACAGTGCCCCCTTCCACAGCTGGACCAAGGTCACTCAGCTCCAGTGAACCGATGCCCTCAACATCACCCAATCCAACATCACCACTGATCGAAACCAGGCAGTAGAGAACGTCAACGCCTGGATCACAGGCACCACCAACCAGGTCGCTCCTACAAAACCTGCCAAAACTCACAAATCTACCAATCGAACCCGATGGTACACCCCAGAACTCAGCTTGTCTAAACCCAGATGTAAACAACTTGAAAGATGATGGCAAACCAGCAGAAATAACATGGACCGAGCCACATTCAAATCGGTCCTCAACAACTACCACCGCCAGCTCATAGCCACAAAAAAGGCTGCCCCGACTCTTCACCATCGTCAGAGAGTTCACCTGCTCATCAGCAAACGAAAACTCAATCCCCTCCTCCCAGGAACTCTGCAATGCCCTCGCCGACCACTTCCACCACAACACAGCAGCCATCTACAGAAGCTTCAATACCCAACCCACAGACCTCCTCAGCATCCAATCAACCACCGTCGCCAGCCACCCATTCACTACATGGAAAAAATTCAATACACCAAACAGCCAGGTTAATGAACTTCATCCACTCAAGAGCACTATCCAACCCATGCCCCCACCAACTCCTCAACAGAAAAGATGAAACACCAGCTCACCACCATCCTCAACGCCTCCATCAAAACAGCCACCTTCCCGACGCCTGGAGACATGCAGAGATCAGACCCTTCCACAAGAAAACCCTCTGCAGACCCCAGCGAGCGCCAGGACTACCTCCCCATCTCACTGCTCTGGTTTCCCGCCAAAGTCCTTGGGAAGGCCATCAACCTCAAACTCACCGAACACCTGGAGAGAAACAATCCTTCCCAATCAGGATTCAGAGCAAATCAAAGCACCGAGACAGCCCTGATCGCCGCAACAGATGACATCCTTGCCCTACTCGACAGAGGAGAATTAGCATCCCTGATCCTGCTCAACCTCTCTGCAGCTTTCGACACAGTTTCCCACCACTCCCTCTGCCAAGATTGGAAATCACAGACAACAGGTGCAAATGGATGGCATACTTTCTCATGGGGCGCACACAAAGAATCCGTCTCCCTCCCTTCACCTCACAACCCAAGAACACTGTCTGCAGCATCCCGCGAGGCTCATTCGTCAGCTCAACTCTCTTCAACATCTACATGATATCCCTCACAGACATTGTCAGAACCCACATCATCAACATAGTCTCCTATGCCGACGATACCCAGCTCAGCCTCTTGCTCTAAGCAGGCCTAACTACAACGAAGACTAACTTCCACAACTGTATGAAGAACGTCTTTGCCTGAATGAAGAACAACTGCCTGAAGCTCAACACAGATAAAAAAAGAAGTACTGATCTGGAACAACTTCTGATAGCCATCGGAAGTCGGCCCCACCCCAACTTCAACGGATCACGCCCACAAACTTGGCATCATCCTAGACAGCAAACTCTCCATGAAACGTCAGGTCAATGCTGTCTCCTCAGCCTGCTGCCACACTCTCCACGTGCTCAGCAAAGTCCTCAAGTGGCTGCCCATTAGCACCAGGAAAACAGTGATGCAGGCCCTCATTCAAGCAGACTAGACTATGGTTATGCACTCTATGCAGACACCACCACCAAACTCATGAGTGGACTCTAGACAATTCAGAGCGCAGCAGCCAGACTAATTCTCAACCTACCCAAGAGGATTCACATCACCTGGCACCTTAAAGACCTCCACTGGCTACCCATTCAAAAAAGACGCCAATGCAAGCTGCTGATCCATGCCTACAAAGCCCTCCATGATCTAGGACCCCCTACATAAACCACCGCCTCAATTTCCACTTACATCGCGGGAACCTCCACTTTGCCCACTTTCCCCTTGCACATATACTATGAAACGGCTACTGCTACACTGGTGGATGCTCCTTCTTCCACCTCATTGCCAAGTCCTGAATCACCCTTTCCCTCCACCTCTGCATGTCACCCTCGCCTACCCACTTCAAGAAGAGAATCAAGACCTGACTCTTCGACTGATTCCTGCAGCACAGCACCTGGATACCCTCTCAAGTGATAAGCTGTACTATATAAGAACTGACTGATTGATTGATTGACCAATCACCTGATGGCCCCCTGGCACTGGGCTCGTTCTGATTTTGGCAGCCTGCTGGATGGAAGACACCCATTAGTGGTGACAGACGACTATTCCAGATACCCGAAAGTCAAAATTGTGAAAACCACCTCTACATGATTCCCAAATTGGAAAAAATCATAGCAGCCCACAGCCTAATCCGGGAACTCCACACAGATTATAACCCACCCTTCAACAGGAAGGACCTAGTACAGTACTTGACATCAAGCGGGGCCAAGCAATGCTGGAGTACCTCCTGTTGGCCCTAAGCCAACAGCAATGGACAAGTCGAGTGGTTTATGAGGACAATCACACAAAAAATTCACATTGCGCAGGCAGAGCAGCACTGCGTGAAGAGAGCCATGTACATTTTTCTAAAAGAGTACAGACTATTTCTACATTCCACCACAAGAGTGTCCCTGAGCACCCTCTGCAAGGTTGCGGATGTCATCCCATATCACCCCTTCTGGGAGCAAACTCCCACACCACTCTGCCAAGATCAGGCTCGCCAAGAAGAACAGAACTGCAAAGCATCCCAAAGTTGACATGCCAAGACCCTTCAGATCTCCACTGGAGATCGGGTGCTGGTGAAAGACCAACACCCCTGAAGCAAGTTCCAGCTTCCTTTTGAAAGACGATCAGGGAAAGTTGTCAGCATCCACGGAACAAAGGTGACTGCATCAAGAGGCAGAGAGACAATCACCAAAATATATTGCATTTCAAACTGTCCTATGGACCGCTCGATGACTCCTCTGAGCCTACAGACGGACTCCCATTAGAAGCTTTACGTGAAGAGGAAGAAACTCACCCACGCCAGCTCCCCAGGGACAGCTGTCACTCTCGCCACCTCCCCCAACAGTGCACAGAAGTAGTAGATCATCAGACTCAGAGAGAGAAGAGAATGGTGAGAGACCCTGCACCGAACAATCTGAACCTAATAGGGGGTCACCCAAGTTACAACCTTCAAAAAGAACCCAACACCTTCCCAACAGTTCCAGGACTATGTGATGGACTCGAAGATTTAGGGTAGCAATCCGCTGCACTCACAACTAGAGACTGCCTGTATCCCTTAAAAAAAAAAAAAAAAAAAATACATAAAAATAAAATAAAAGCCACCTGCTGTTTAAGAGCAAGACTGCACTGGGGAGGGGAGTTCTTCACACAACTTTGCGATACTGATAGCTAATTGTTTGTTTTTCATTGTTCAACGTATTTTTTGTTTTTTCTCATGGCATAGTTATGATGAAGGAGGAATGTAATGTTATAGGCCAGTTCCAGGGATGCTGCATAAACCCTAAGTTCACCTGCATTCACACGAATGCAGGCATAAATAACATGCGGCGTGGGCAGTCTCATGCCAGGACAGTTACAACGTGTGCAGCGTTTTTATTCTGCACTTGGAGTGGTCTATGTTCGGTGCTCCGAGTCACCACGCACCATCCCAGGTGCCCCGGACACAACAGGCTCTGACATTCTGAAAGCAAAAGACAATAATAAAAAGAAACATTCTTCTAGCTCCGTTCCTGGGTGCAGTAAACGCACAGGAATCTGAATCGAAGCATGCACAAATTGCATCAGGCAGGATTTCTCATAGTGTCTGACAGAGAGAAAATAGGACCAAAATAAAGGTGGCCCCCAGTAGTAAACTAGAAAGCTTACAAAGTGGTCCATGTTTGCAATTTGGGGCAGTTACGAACTTGAAAAGACACCGCTGTCTGAGTGTTTTGCAAGGTATGCAAGGATGATTTTTTTTTAGACTTTTGCAGGTAATGTTTATTTTTATATAAGGGAAGTCAACAGCAAAAACCGCCCAGCAGCTCATAAATCAGGCTCACAAACAGGCAAAAAAAACTGACCACGCACTGACATGTCAGACCACCCCTTCGGGTACTGCCCTGTAGGCTGGTCCGACCCTGATGGCTCACACGGTCTGCATGCATCCTCAGAGATTCTTCTAGAATGAAGATCTTTAGACTTCACATCTAGAGCAGTGTCTAAGCAACAGACATCTCGCACAACAGGTTTTCAGGACATTCACACATGGATAAGAAAGAATCCAATTTACCGATAATTAATTTTCAGAGGAGATATTTGCATATTTGTCTATCATTCCGAAATCCTGCCTGCAGCTTGTGGTGCCCACCTATGTTTTTTCCACTAATTTAACAGCGATGAGACTTCCATCCAGGGCCAACGAATGGCATGGTCCGACCAAAGGACAAGCTGTGTGGGCAGGGCCCACTGCCCCTGGCTATGATGGAAGCAGGAACAAAGGATGCAGTCTGTGGCCAATAGACATGCTCTACACTCAGAGGTAACAGAGAAGTCTGAGGGCCAACCCACCATTGCTCTGGGATCAGAGCAGTGAAACAAAAGGTGTACCAGAAAGCCATGGCCTGCATCCAGAGTGTGGTGGGCATGGCACAGGCCATGCCCTGCATATTTTGGTGGCAGGTGAAGCAGGTACATTTAGGTGTCTTATGTTAATGCGAAGGTTTATCTTGGTTCTTCTAGCTTTGTATGTTAAATGCCAGCAAAGAATGTTGCACGTTATGTTTGCACTTTGGCATAGGTGATGACGCAGAAATGAAGGTTTTACATTTATTAGCGCATAAACGTAGTGCTGCAATAATCAAGTGTGACATTAACCGAACTAATAAAGATTGTACGGGGACAAATGTGCCCTCAGAGTAGTTTGCCAACATTTATAAGCGTGCTTTATATAACGTGATGTATTAGAATTGTACTAATTTGACATAACCGTAAACGTGTGCCATGATTTGCTTGTTTGAAATGTTTTAGCTTAGCATAACTTTAGTGGAGGCTTCGGCCTAGTTGCCTTGTCTCACGGTTTAGATGCTCGTGTTTTTCTAATGTGCTAATGAAACGTGTATTCTTGCTTGAAGCTGTACTTTTCCAGTGAGATCGGTTCACATGCTTATCTTTAAGGTTTCGTGCCAGCCTGGCATCTTCTTCTTTGCTCCAAGGTCAATCTGCAGGTGCAGACAATGGAAGCTCTGAAAGTGAGTTAATTGGTAAAATATGTTGCAACTTACGTTCCCGACTCCAAGGATAATGTATGCCTAGGTAGAAGCTTGTGAATTGTTGTTTTTGATTGGATAATTTGAAGCCAACCTATGAACCCTCCAATGGAAGACCCTACTGGATTTGAACTGTTGTTTATTTAAACCTGGTGCACAAGAAGAAAGCAGCCATTACCCATCGAACATTGGCCATTACCCGGACATTAGACATTACCAGCCATTAGCCATTACCCGGCCATTAGACATTTGACATTGGACATTCTGACACTGGCCATGAGCCATTATGGCCCATCTTGCCGACTTCGTCATTTTGCCATCTTCTACGATGCCAATTGATGTTCGACGCCATTTTAAATGAGACTTTGATGCTTTCTCTAATCGAGAGAAAGAGACTTTAAGTAATTCTCGCCCTAGAGACTTTAACTTTGATTTGCCCCTTTGCATGAAGTAGTAGTTTTGTTCTTTTATCTTGCCGCTGTGAGGCAATTGCCCCGTCCACCCTGCCCCTTTGCCCCCGTCCCATGCTGATCGAAACCGGTACCTGTGAGACGAAGACTTCCTTGAATGCTGATTGAATTTGGTAAATATGAAAGGAAAATGTACAATTGCATTGTGTTTCTTTTTAGGTAACCAACTGCTGATTTTTGATAAGAGCCCTAGCTAGGAGTTTTCCAAATTAATGGTGCTAAATTGTTTTTGCATGATGTCCCACATGCAGATGCTAATTTGAGGTTAGATGAGGATTCATTTGTTGCACGATGCAATTTGAGACCTTTTTATGCTGACTAATGTATGCAATTAGCCCATTACAGATTATAGTTTTAGTGGTTTGCGTTGCTATTATCGAATGCATTGTTATTCAAATGCTGCATAGATTGCATCTTTTTCGCCGTTATGGGCAGCTATTAATGTTCATTTACATATATCATTTGGTGTTGAGACACATTTATATCGTGCTAGCTTTGTTAATATAGGGAAATAAATTCATTAACTTTGAATAAACTGGTGTGGTTATTCATGGCCGGAAGGTCATGGTTCGCCGAAATGTTTTCTGGATTAATTGTGAAGTGTTATGTTGATCAAGGCATTGCTTATGTTCGTTATTGATTATTGATTTGATTAAATTGACTAATCTCGGGTGAAGAGAGCCCCACTTGGTCAAAAGATTCATCGACCCAAGAGCGTCCAAATACAGGTAATTTATTAGGTCGGAACGCGGACGGTTTAGGCCTTTGGGACCCCACTCGAAAGGTAACGGTTTAGGCCTTTGGGACCCCACTCGAAAGGTAACGGTTACGCCCTTTGGGACCCCACTCGAGAGGTAACGGTTCCGCCCTTTGGGACCCCACTCGAGAGGTAACGGTTTCGCCCTTTGGGACCCCACTCGAGAGGTATATGGTGTTGAATTGACGGTTGCGCTCTTTGAGACCCCACTCGAGAAGCATATGGTGTTGAATTAGATTTTTCTTGGGTAAAACAGATTGAGAGAATGATGATGCCCTAAGTCCCCCGCGACTTTCCCGGGATCTCGGAGCTTGCGAATGGAGAGAATGGAGGTGTGAGATCGGCGTTGGCGGTACTAGTGACGGTATGAGTGAAGTTAGGATTTTGCGCTTGCACAGCTTATTGCCGCAGATTGTTTGAAAAGGTTGCGAGGATTTTAGAGAATAGCAGAGGTGCGACTCCGAGTGTGAGAGTAGGGAAGTCGTCGAACTTCATGTGCATGTGGCGCTTTGTGCAGAAAAAGGTCCACGTGGTTGTTGTTGTTGAGACGGGCCCTGCGAGGTCAAGAGACTCCGGAGTATGTTGAAAAGTGTATGAGACACTTGTTTTATGTTGTGGTCTGGTCGGTTTAATAGGTTGACCGGGCGTGGTCAACGAGTCGGTACGTGTGTTAAGGGAGTGAAAGAAAACTTCGACTTCGGGCTTTGACAAATTCTAAGTGCACTAGAATAGATCACTGACAAGTTGAGAGCAGAGTCTGCGGGTCAGAATTTGCTTGCGAAAGTGGGGACCGAGAAAGATGGAATAACTGCCGAGGCTAGTGAAAAATCCCTAAGGTCCTGAAGCGATTGTGTTACCCTTCCTGTAGTAAACCGACAGATCTGTTTTATTATTATTTGGTTGCTCGCGATACATGCCAGAAGTTGTTACGAGAGGAGCTGAGTGAAGGAGGACAAGCCGCAAGGCTTTGTCAGCCGCAGAGTGTGTGAGTGTGACGTCACTAGGAGCCGCGCTAGGATAGGTTGGTTGCAGAGAAGGGTCGCGCACGGATTGGACGCAGTCCGTGGGGCTCGATTGGAAGGGGAAAGGCAAGCGAAGAGTATTCCGGGAATTAAAGTCACTTATTGATTACAAATTTTGTGAAATAAAAGACGAGAAAATGAAATTTTTTAAAGCATTAAAGAGTGCGATGAAGGGGGAGTCTTACATTAAAGCGAGCGTAGGAGAGGAGACGCCACCCGAAGGTACACCAGCTTACATTGTAATGGAGGAAAGGGGGGTAGCTCCGTGCCTTTGGCTAAAGCAATGGCACAAGCTGACAGAGAAACATGGGAGCGTAGCGTTCCCGATCCATGGGACATTCAATATAAGGATCCTAGAGAATTTGAGATTCGCGATGTACGACATGAAGGTACCTCCAAGGCCAGCACAGTTTGAGGCTCTAGCGGTTTGGGAACTAATGGCTAGACAGCAACAGCAAAAGAAGTTCGAGGCCAGGGTAAGAAAGGTAGAAAAGACACTAGCGGACGCTAGGTGGGATAATGCACAGAAGGTGTGGAGGTCAGATATATTGCAGGGGATAAAATTGTTTCCCGCAATTGCTAAGGAAGAAGAGGCGACAGGCAAGAAAGCTACCTGTAAGACAAACAGGAGGTGTTCCAAAGATAGAGAAGACGAGTCAGAGGATGAGGAGTTCATCATGCAATTGCTGAACGACCGTCCACCACCTTATGCAGAGAATGGACAAGGTCCAAGTACCAGTTCTGCCGCTCCGGCACCGGTACGGAATAATGAAACTCCGAATTCAGAAATGCCATCGGGATCTAAGGACCCAAGTTTACTGTTCACCCCGCAGATACCGCAGGTTAGGAGAATATATCCAGATGTGCCCATATTGAAAACAGCAGGAAATTATCAGCCGCAGGTCCCAAGGTACTACAGCAGTGACAACAGTACGGGAATGATTCTAGATCCAACCTTAATGGGAGTACAGAATGGTCGCAACCCAACATTGGCACAAGCTGAGTCAACCCAGCTTTTGGTGCCTCAAAAGCAGATGCAGGGGGGAACCGCACATGCTCAGATGACGGAGAGTCAGACGGGCATGCCGGCAATGATGACCCATAGTGTGGGAATGAACATGCCTCAGAACCTAGGGAATGGACAGAACGCAGATGCGATATCCCTACCCATTACTGTAGGTCCACTGGTACCTTTGTACATTCAGCCTAACTCAGGTATGAGCGGTCAAGGATCAGTGGTGCAGAATGGGACGGAAAGGAGGTGCATAGAAAACACTCCAGAGACAACTCCGATAGCGACTCTGCCAACTGGATCTGGGTCCTTGATGGAGTTTAGTCCCATATGTGCTCAGTCAACAGTGGTGAGGTCGAGTCCCCCACTGATGATACCGCTGTCATCGAACACTGAAAAGTTGCCGCAACCATCAATGGCAGTCGATGTGAATGCTACACTGATGGGGTTGAATGCGCAACAGCTGACACAGTGGTTCAACAGTCTGAATTCCACACAAAGCTCAGCCAGTGGGAAGGGAGAAGACTATCTGAATAGGGTAAGGTTGAACATGGAAGCAGAAGAATTGGTGGAAGGGACTATGGGTTTGAATAGGTTAGAGTCCTACTCGGAAGAAGAGCTGAGGTATCTATGTCCCAGGATTACGAGAGAAGTGAACAAGGTACATAGAAGGTTGCAAGAAATAGCTGACAAAAACGGGGTTGAGATAGACAAGACAAAACACTTGAGCAGGAGCTATAGATTGGATTTCGGGACCACAGACTTTGAACACATGAGGTCAGCAGGCATGAAAACGCACCTTAGAGAATTGCTGCAGAGTGCACAAGTGTGGAGGTGCTTAGACAAATGGGAAAGCAGATGGGCAAAGAAAAAGGAAAAGAGGAAAGACAGTGTCCCAGAGGACAACGAGAAAAGACCACAGAGTAGTGATGCAATAACCATGTTACCAATGAGGGAGACAGCAGGGGGAAAATTAATACATGTACCGTGGCACAGAAGCGACATTCAGTCTTTTACGGATGATTTTCCCAAACTAAGAGAGAAACCGATTGAATGGTATCAGCAGACTGATAGGTTTGTGAAGCTTGCGAAATGTCTTTGGGAATACCTGAACACCCTCTTTGAGATTGTGGTTCCGGCAGATTTGTGGGAAGACTGCAAAAGGGCTGTACGTTGGCCGACAAGTGAACCAGAGAGAGACAGGGATACGGGTGCACCATCACCTATGGTAATGAGCTTGTACTATAAGGTGATTGAGCATTTGAAGACGAAGGTTGCCGCGAAAAATGTGGATTGGCAGAAGATTGATCGAACTGCCCAAGAGGCTAAACAGTCGATTCATGGTTACTATGAGAGGTTGTTGAAGGCGTTCAAGAACTACAGTGGCACGGAAACAATAGAGGCGAAGGACATGCTTCATTTTGTGTTTAGATTTGTGGAAGGGCTGAGACCAGAGATAAGTCAGATGATAAAGACGCATTTGATTTGTTGGCAGTCGAAACCTATTGATGAGGTGTTGAATTATGCGAAATACTGTAGCGACGAAATTGAAGTGAAACAGAAAAGGTTGAAAGAGAAAGTGATGATGATGCAACTTAAAGCAGCTCAGACAGGGTTGCGAGGGTTGCAAGGGTTCCAACAGCAGATACCGCAGCCGCAGCCGCAGGGAAATATGGTGTTTCAGCCACAGGTGAGAGGCAGAGGCAGAGGAGGCTTTGGGAGTAATGGTCCGGATTTGAACACTGTTGCGATTCCGAATGGTGTGCAGGCAATGAAAAGGGTGATGCCGTGTCACGTGTGCGGAATCGTCGGGCATTGGAAACGCGAGTGTCCGATGGCAGTGCAGGAAGGTGCAGGTGTTGGTCAGCAAAACAATGATGTCAATGCATTTCAGACAATGAGGGGACCGAAAATGAGAGGTCCAAACCCAAATTTTCAGACCATAAATCAGCTGCAGGGATTACAGCCCATGCAGCCGCAGCAGATGCAGATGCCCCATATGCAGATGACGCAAATGCAGCCAATGCAACAGCAGTTTCCCATGGTACCTAATCAGCAAATGCAAATACCTTTGGCGCCAGTGAGTCAGCAGCAAGTGATGGTTCCTCCACAGGTCTCGGGTCAGGTGATGAATACAAATGGTACAGTACAACAGTTCCCACTACACAGTGAGAATGGAATAAACAATGTATGGGAGAGTGAAAGTTCAGATGAGGAGGGAAATTGTGTGCTTGCAGCATCCTTGGAAGTTGATCAAAAGGGTCCGTATGTGGAGGGAAGAGTTATGGGTCATCGAGTTTCATTCTTGGTTGACACAGGAGCCACACGTTCAACTGTTAGGAGCATTGAAGTACCAAATTTGCCACTCTCAGGGAGAACAATTCAAGTAGTGGGAGTAGCAAACAGGCACCTGACAAACCCAATCACAGATCCAGTACAAGTTAGAATTGGTAACTATCAAGGGTTACATAATTTTGTGGTATGTGACTCAAGCCCGATAGCACTGTTAGGGAGAGACCTATTGTGCAAATTGGGATGTTCGATTATGTGTTCGGACGATGGAATTAGAATTCAGACGAGCAGTGATGGGGAAGAAGAGGACAGTGTAGAAGGGGAAGAGATGGAAACTGTCGATGAAGAATATCCTCTGATTAACCTCTTCCCGATGATAACTGAAGAGGATATTCCAGCTGAATTATGGGAAACAGTCGGAAAGGAAGTGTGGGATATGACAGGAAAAGAGGTGGGATTGGTGAAAGGAGTGGAACCAGTGAAAGTGACCGTAAAACCCAATGTAACCTTTCCCCAGACCCACAGTACCACATGGCACAAGACACCCTCATGAAAGTCGCCCAACTCATTGATGAGTTTGTAAAACAGGGAGTACTGAAAGAAGTGTTAAGCAGTCCATGTAATTCACCAATCATGGGACTAATAAAGCCGAGTGGAAAGGTCCGAATCGTGCAGGACTTGAGGAAAATAAATGACATCGTAGTTAAATGCTGCCCTGTAGTACCAAATCCAGCTGTGATAATGTTTCAAATTCCTTGCGATGCCGAGTGGTTCTCAGTCATCGACTTGTCACAAGCATTCTTTTCGGTGCCTCTTCATGAGGACAGCCAATTTCTCTTTTGTTTCAAATTCTTAGACAGAGTTTACAGTTGGTGTCGAATTCCTCAAGGGTTTTCTGAGTCACCGTCAATTTTCAATCAGATTCTAAAGAAAGACTTGGAAGCGTTAGAATTGCCATTCGAGTCAACCCTAGTACAGTACATTGATGACTTACTGATTGCATCTAAGACAGAAAGTGGCTGCACAGCCGACACCATTGCTCTACTGAAACATTTGGGAAGGAATGGACACAAGGTGTCTCCTTCAAAGTTGCAGTTCTGTCAGAAGAAAGTGAAATACTTGGGTCATCAAATAGAGAAAGGGTCACGGAGAATAATGAAGGAAAGAATAACAAGTGTACTTCAAATGAGTCCACCAAAGACAAGGAGGGAGGTGAGGAAGTTTTTGGGAATGGTGAGCTACTGTCGCCAGTGGATTCCCAACTTCTCAACTCTAGCAAAGCCTTTACTGAAACTGACCCAGAAGGATGCATTGGATGAAATTGAGCTGAAAGGAGATGAGATGGATGCTTTTATTGAATTGAAAGAATGCATGTGTAGGGCTCCAGCTTTAGGTATGCCTGATTACACAAAGCCTTTCACATTGTTTTGTCATGAACGTGATGCATGTTCTTTGTCTGTCTTGACCCAAGCTCATGGTGGCATAAACAGACCAGTAGCGTATTTTTCAGCTACTTTGGATCCGGTCGCAGCAGCACTGCCAGGGTGTTTGCGCGCCGTAGCAGCAGTTGGTATCAGCCTCACTCAGAGTGAAGGAATAGTGATGGGACACCCATTAACAGTCATGGTCCCTCACTCAGTTGAGATACTTTTGACCCGCTCCCGAACGCAACACATGACTGGAGCAAGACTCACAAGGTATGAAACAATAATTCTGGGCTCACCGAATGTGCAGCTGAAAAGGTGCACTACGTTGAATCCAGCAACCTTGCTTCCCGGTGAAAATGCTGAAATTGAGAACGCTGAAGACGTCGAGCACGACTGTCTTCAGGTGACTGAATTTTGCACAAAACCCTGACCTGACATTAAGGATACTAAGCTTGATGAAAATGACCAAATTGTTTTTGTTGATAGGTCATGTTTAAGAGATGCATTGGGAATATTGAAAGCAGGATATGCTGTATGTACTGTAACAGGTGTCTTGGAAGCGTCCTGGCTTCAAGGAGTTTATTCCGCACAAGTAGCAAAGCTTGTAGCCCTTACAAGAGCATGCCAACTGTCTACATTGATGAAGGTTACCATTTACACTGATAGTCAGTACGGGTTTGGAATTGTGCACGACTTTGGGCAACTATGGTCACAGAGAGGTTTCCTGACCTCTTCAGGGTCCCCAGTGAAAAACGGGGAGAGAATAAGGGAATTGTTACACGCCATTCAGATGCCAGCCGAAATTGCAGTGGTAAAGTGTAGTGCTCATACAAAAGGACAGGACTATGTTTCCCTGGGAAATGCATATGCGGATCAGGTCGCAAGATTTTGTGCCTTGAACTGTATATTGCTCAGGGATGAATGGAATTTGATAAGTGAGCCAGAGCTCGAACCAGCTGAAGCATTTGCCTTGAAGGTCGTGGATACAAAGGATGAACTAAAAGCATTACAGAATAGCGTCAGGGAGGATGAAAGAGCTTCCTGGATTAAGTCACAATGTACAAAGAGACCAGATGAGTTATGGGTTTCAAATGAAGGAAAATTTGTTTTACCAAATAGTCTCTTATCGCAGCTAGCGCGGTTCTATCATGGGCAGGTTCACCTAGGGGGAGATGCCATGATAAGATTTTTCAAAACGGATTGGTTTAACCCCAGATTCCGTCAAGCTGCAGAAGCAGTTTGCCATCGTTGTGTCATTTGTCAGCAGATGAACCCAGGAAAGGGAACGGTTGTGAACGCGAGCCACATTGGCAGGGCGAGTGGCCCGTTCAGCAGAATGCAGATGGACTTTATTGAGATGCCTGTGCATGGAGGTCTGAAGTATGTGTTGGTGATTGTGTGCATTTTTAGTCACTGGATTGAAGCATACCCCACACGTAGAAATGACAGCCTTACAGTTGCAAAACTATTGTTGAGGGAGTTGATACCACGTTTCGGATTCCCGATCTCTTTAGAATCAGATAGAGGAAGTCACTTCAATAACGAGGTGATAAAGTTACTTTGCGCAGCGCTGAACATTGAGCAAAAATTGCATTGTAGCTATCGCCCAGAGGCCTCAGGACTGGTGGAGCAAATGAATGGTACACTGAAATCAAGAATGGCGAAAATATGTGCATCGACAAATTTGAAATGGCCTGACGCATTGCCTTTGGTGTTAATGTCAATGAGAAACACCCCTGACAGAAAGACTGGATTGTCCCCGCACGAAATTCTCATGGGCAGGGCCACGAGACTTCCTGCAGTTCCCGCAAACGCGCTTTTGAATATTACAGATGATATGGTGTTAGACTACTGCAAAGGTCTGGCTGACGTGGTTCGCTCTTTCTCTCACCAGGTGGAAGCAACCACCTTGCCACCGATCCAAGGTCCAGGACACACACTGAAAGCAGGTGACTGGGTCGTGATAAAGAAGCACGTGAGGAAGTCGTGTCTGGAACCCCGTTGGAAAGGCCCTTTCCAAGTGATCCTGACGACCACTACCGCTGTGAAGTGTGCGGGAGTTCCCAACTGGATCCACGCCAGTCATACAAAGAAAGTGTTGTGTCCCACAGATGAGGAAGTTGAAGCGCTGAAACTGCCAGTACCTGATAACAAAGTGCCGAGCGCTGAGACAGAGCAAAACGGAACTAGAAGCGAACAGGCAGAAATAGATGAGAGAGAAATATTCTCGGAGGACGAAACAACCGATTCACTTGGGGAAGACCAAGGAGAAACCTCAGACAGCGACGAAGCAGCTGAAGGTAACAAAGAGCCTGAAGCAGCTGAAAGTGACAAAGAGCCTGAAGAAAGTAACGGTGACAAAGGGCTCGAAAGAGGTGAAGAAGCAGGAGAGCCTGATCAGAGGAGGGCTTTCCCAGAAGCAGACGGTACAGAAAAAGAAAAGGAAAACCTGATTGACTCCCCAGAAGGAGGGGACAAGGCAGAACAGAACGAAACTGTTCAAACTTCTTCAGAAGAGATCGCAGGTCCATCAAGTGGACACAGTGCAAAGAGGAGACCAAGTATATCACCAGTAAAACTAAGAACTAGAGAAACGTTGAACGACAGTGAAGGGCCAAGAGTGAAAGAGAAAAGAAAGGAAGTGTCTGTCGTGGTACCAACATCAAGTGAAGAAAAAGACTTGGCCAAAGAGGAAAGTACCAGTGAGGCAGAATCAAAGAGATGCAAAATTGAAAAGGAAAAGGATACCAAACAGGAAATATTCCGGTCCAGAATGGGCATATGTAGTCAATGACGATTGGACCGACGAATTTGTATCTCTTAGCCTCGAGAACGAAGAAGAAGAGATACCAATAGAAAAGAAAAGTTTTATGGACACTATTGACTGAAAAAAAAAAAAAACTGATAAATGATATTGTTTGTTATAATCTAACGTGATACAACCAGCTGAGACATTGCTAAACCGGATGAGACATTTGCTAACTTGATAAGACTTTGATAACCTGATTGACTCTTAAACCCGATTTGAGACAACGTTGCTAACTGATAAAAGACTGAGTTATTGCCGAATTGAGACAAATGCTGCTAACCGATAAGTGACTGGGCTCCTGAAGAAAACTGTGTGAACATTGTGCTCGTTCAGCTTTGTAACTAATTGCTAAATCGTTTCTTTATAGGTGCTTCTAGCTCTCTGATTCTATACAGATCATGACTAAGTACGCTACACAAAACAGTAGAGTGAAATATTGTAAATATGCGTGTATAGGCTTGATAACTGCATGTGTACTAATAATAATGGCAATAGTGCTTGCAACGCGTGGTAAGGGTGAGAATGAGAAAATTGATGCTTCTACTTCTGCTCCTGTTACTGTCACTGAACTAACCGCATTGAAAAGACTAGAATTAGATGAGACACTTGCATGATAAGAAGGAACTTTCGTATAATGTTTTCTATCGCCTACTAACAGAATATGTTGAGACTATGGATGCGAAAGATTGTTATGTGTGTACACAGATACCGACATCGGTAACGGAAGGGGTGACTTATCACCACATGCCTCTTACATATGGGATTACATGTAGTATAGTAGCTTCTAGATTTTATGGTCAAACTAACATACAGTATGTTTATTCAAATTATGATGTTACCTTTGCATATGTTCCTATAATAACGCAACTAAGCCAGATTGCTAAAGATTGGGATGCTAAAATAATGAGGGAATTTTTCGAGCCAATGCAACCTTTTGAAACAGCTCACGCTCATAGGGAAAACCTTACCTGCTCGCTCTCTGCAGTAGAAATAAGCTTTTTAGATCGCACAGATGATAGAAGGGCACAAATGAATGCGAAATTAGAAAAAGAGTTAAGCAAGAGGACTTCAGTAGATAATTATGCTTTTGCCGCAATAAAAACACAAGGGAAAATAGCTTTAGACGCTTGGCATATAGGGAAATTTTGTATATATCGTGGTGAATCTTATTATGATAACATTTTCGTGGGAGCGAGTGAATGTAGACATACGTTTATCTTTAAGGCCAAATGGACATTCATGCTGAACGGACTTGACCCTGTCATACCTGGTGTATATTACATTTGTGGGCATAATGCCTATTATCGTCTTCCGAAGGGATGGTGGGAGAGATGTTATTTGGGTGTAGTGTTCCCAAAGGTTTATCAACTGGATGACCTATCGGTGATTCCAAAGACGCCTGGATCTCATCGTATCCAGAAAAGAGAGACCGCAGCTGGTGTGGTGGGAGATATATTTGGAGCCATGATTCCTTCATTGGGAGTTGTGTTGAATTCCATCAAAATAAGAAAGTTGTCTACTATAGTGGATAACATGTTGACAAAGTTTTCAGGTGCTATAATCCTGATGGATGCTGAACTTGCAGCAGAAAGAGCTATGACTCTTCAAAACAGGCTTGCCCTAGACATTCTTTTAGCAAAGGATGGCGGCGTTTGCAAAATGCTTGGTGCGCGTCACTGTTGCACGTATATACCAGACAACAGTGTGAAAATTAAAACAATGCTTGCAAATCTAACAAAAGAGAGTGAAGACTTGAAGGAACTGAAAGAACCAGGAGTGTGGGAGAAGGTTGGAAAGGGAATTGCTTCAGTGGGAAATTGGCTTGGTGGCATTTGGAATGGAATATTACTAAAAATAATACAGGGAATACTAATAGTACTAATTTGCATCTTTGGGATTTGGGGAATAAAGAGGGGAATATTAATGATCATGGCAAAAATTAAAAGAAGGAAGGAAGAGAAAATGATGAAAAGAATGGCAGAAGAATACAAGGCAAAAACAAGGGGAACTAAAAGGCAAAGAGAACTGACAGAATTTTAATGGAATAAAATTTGTGGGAATAGTTTTGTGTGATGACAAGTAGTCATCAGAGGAGGGATTGATGACGCAGAAATGAAGGTTTTACATTTATTAGCGCATAAACGTAGTGCTGCAATAATCAAGTGTGACATTAACCGAACTAATAAAGATTGTACGGGGACAAATGTGCCCTCAGAGTAGTTCGCCAACATTTATAAGCGTGCTTTATATAACGTGATGTATTAGAATTGTACTAATTTGACATAACCCTAAATGTGTGCCATGATTTGCTTGTTTGAAATGTTTTAGCTTAGCATAACTTTAGTGGAGGCTTCGGCCTAGTTGCCTTGTCTCACGGTTTAGATGCTCGTGTTTTTCTAATGTGCTAATGAAACGTGTATTCTTGCTTGAAGCTGTACTTTTCCAGTGAGATCGGTTCACATGTTTATCTTTAAGGTTTCGTGCCAGCCTGGCATCATCTTCTTTGCTCCAAGGTCAATCTGCAGGTGCAGACAATGGAAGCTCTGAAAGTGAGTTAATTGGTAAAATATGTTGCAACTTACGTTCCCGACTCCAAGGATAATGTATGCCTAGGTAGAAGCTTGTGAATTGTTGTTTTTGATTGGATAACTTGAAGCCAACCTATGAACCCTCCAATGGAAGACCCTACTGGATTTGAACTGTTGTTTATTTAAACCTGGTGCACAAGAAGAAAGCAGCCATTACCCATCGAACATTGGCCATTACCCGGACATTAGACATTACCAGCCATTAGCCATTACCCGGCCATTAGACATTTGACATTGGACATTCTGACACTGGCCATGAGCCATTATGGCCCATCTTGCCAACTTCGTCATTTTGCCATCTTCTACGATGCCAATTGATGTTCGACGCCATTTTAAATGAGACTTTGATGCTTTCTCTAATCGAGAGAAAGAGACTTTAAGTAATTCTCACCCTAGAGACTTTAACTTTGATTTGCCCCTTTGCATGAAGTAGTAGTTTTGTCCTTTTATCTTGCCGCTGTGAGGCAATTGCCCCGTCCACCCTGCCCCTTTGCCCCCGTCCCATGCTGATCGAAACCGGTACCTGTGAGACGAAGACTTCCTTGAATGCTGATTGAATTTGGTAAATATGAAAGGAAAATGTACAATTGCATTGTGTTTCTTTTTAGGTAACCAACTGCTGATTTTTGATAAGAGCCCTAGCTAGGAGTTTTCCAAATTAATGGTGCTAAATTGTTTTTGCATGATGTCCCACATGCAGATGCTAATTTGAGGTTAGATGAGGATTCATTTGTTGCACAATGCAATTTGAGACCTTGTTATGCTGACTAATGTATGCAATTAGCCCATTACAGATTATAGTTTTAGTGGTTTGCGTTGCTATTATCGAATGCATTGTTATTCAAATGCTGCATAGATTGCATCTTTTTCGCCGTTATGGACAGCTATTAATGTTCATTTACATATATCATTTGGTGTTGAGACACATTTATATCGTGCTAGCTTTGTTAATATAGGGAAATAAATTCATTAACTTTGAATAAACTGGTGTGGTTATTCATGGCCGGAAGGTCATGGTTCGCCAAAATGTTTTCTGGATTAATTGTGAAGTGTTATGTTGATCAAGGCATTGCTTATGTTCGTTATTGATTATTGATTTGATTAAATTGACTAATCTCGGGTGAAGAGAGCCCCACTTGGTCAAAAGATTCATCGACCCAAGAGCGTCCAAATACAGGTAATTTATTAGGTCGGAACGCTCTATCATAGGTCAGTGGTTCCCAACCTGTGGTTAGGGGAGCCCTGGGGGTCTGCTAAGCCTACTCAGGGGGTCTGCGAATGCTTAGAAAATGTAAGAATTTTAATAGATTAGGTCCTCAGCTTTCAGTAATGATTCAATGGGGGTCCCCGGGTTCCAATAATGATTCAATGGGGGTCCCCGGGTTCCAGTAATGATAAAGCGGGGGTTCACAGAAGTCAAAAGGTTGGGAAACACTGGCGTAGGTAGTGGTTTACTCCAGGCTACGCTGGAATCTGAAGTGCTATTCAAATTACTTTAACCCTTGCGTTGCGGTGGCCAATGGGTCACAGATTGAGTTGTGCTCTATGTGGCCTATGACGCTCGGTTTCGTTATAATGCCTATTTTATTCCATCTAATTAGGTTTGTGATTTTGAAAAAGGAGTTGGCTAGCTGTTATGGTTGGAATTCAAACCCCAGCCTTAGAAGTGCTCCTCCGTGATAAGTGTTCCAAGTTATTACCCCACCAGACTGGCTGACACGTGGAAATAAAAATTATAAATGACAAGGATTATGTGCTGCTGTGTACGTTTGTTTTCGTCAGGAGGCGAAGTACATTGTGGTTATTACTCACCATTACAGAATCACTGCAATCAATGCTTTGTTTGGAATCTGTGCAGTGAGTGATGTTCTTAGCAGTTTATGACAAGTGGCCCCTAAAGAAGAGCTGCTCGAAAGCTACTGGGATTTCTTACCTGTACAGTTAGAACAGCAAGCACTGAAAGGGAGTAGGGTCTGAACAATAAACAGTGCCTTTAATATGTTTCCTCCTCAGAGTTCATTTGAAGAGCCTTCGTGTTTTTCACTTGAAGGATGTGAAGTTTTACCGAATGGGTGATAACTTTTTCTGCAAGTGTGGTTTATTTGTTTTTGCAATTGCTGAGCACTTTTGTTGGTTTGTGTTTCCGTCCACAAACAGTTCATTACTGCAAGGATTATTGTGTTGTCAGGTGTTTTGGCACCATTACAACAATCAGGTCATTGATTACACTTCACCTAAGTACATGTGAACCACATTTATTTCTACTGGTGCATTTGTACAAACGTATGCATAACCTCCTGCAAAGTCTTCTCTTTGTGTAGAGCAAAGAACGGGTCTGAGTCCACAGAAAGCAGGGGCTAACTTAGCAGTGGCAACAACTTTTACATTAGAACTATCTTCAGTTCACAGCTTCCACCTTCCATATCTAACACAATTTCTTATCAGCAATCAAGCTCCTGGTGACTAAGCCTGTGAGGGCTACTTATCTGATGGTGCACCCTGGCCAGAACCTGTAGTCACTGCACCCTCTAAGATGACCTCAGCATCTAATTAGAGCCGGGGCCTAAGACCTTTTCACTAACAAGAGCTGCGTATGTTCAATGGAAACCACCCGGATCTACTGATATTAAGATGGCTGTATACATCAGACATGATTACATTAGTGGCCACCCAATGTAAGATTACAAGCCGTAGTCACCTCGGTGCGGGATTACCAGCAGTAATGTAAGCAAGCACTGGCAAACCCAATAGGTTTCACCTATGAGATATTCATTGGCTTTGTCAATTTCTTTTACATGTACAGTTGAGCTGCTGTTCAACATTGCTTTAACAAAAAAAGGTGCTATGACTTGATCAATGCTGGCCACATTTTAGTGCCCTTTTTTATTTTACTTTAATACATGTAAAAAAAAAAAAACACTGACAAAGCCAACAGATTTTGCTTAGGCGAAACATATCTGCTTTGCTAATGCTTGTTGTTAAGAAGCAACCCTCTCTTCTGGGGAAAGAATGCAGTGTAATGGCCAGAGCTGACAACAGTGAACCAGGTTCGAGCCTCAGCATTGGCTCAACATCCTGTGAATCTGGGTAAATCACTTAATCTCCTTTCTCTTCAAGGACGGAATGGACAGAATGTAAATGTGTTTTTTTATACTTTTGTTCTGGTGCTGAGCTGCTACATAATGGAAAAATGCATGTCACGCAAGTTGGAGGGGTAGGAGGTTGGACCATATTTACTGTATGTTTAGAAATTCTGGTTGTTTCAAGCATGAACGTTTGCAGTGCACCGGATACCATGTAGCTGGACACAATTGTGTGGGAAGGGGCTTTTGGCAGACACATGTCTGACACTCTGTACTCCGCAGACAGGGAGGAAAGGAGGAATGCAATACATGGTCGATGTTCTGGGGGGAGTAATGAAGGGGGGGGGATTTAAAATCAACCTTGTACGAAGTCGTCTGCTTGGAAAAACTCAAACTGTTTGCAATTTTCAAAAAAAGTACCTCAAGTAGCATGTAGCCTGTGGTAGGATAATGGCCAAAGGAAGAAGTGCTTAATCCAGGCCTCATGGCATGAATACTGAAACGAGGTGGTGTCACTGACCAGCACGGAGGAAGAGAGACATGGGAACCACCCAATGGTAAGTAAAGGTAAGTGATAGGCAAGTTCTAAGCCCCTTTTAAGTTTTATTTTTGTTTTAAATACTAGAGATTTTGCAAGCACTGTGCATGCGAAAAGTAAAAGAATTCGTTATTTTGGAATGCCTCTACAAAGGATAATACATAACAGCCACAGCTGCAATGCCCCCAGCACCAAAGTAATACTATTTGTAATAAATCCCCAAATGCTGCATGCTTTATTATTCAACTATCAGCTTCAGATATATTTTGGAATTTATGGGCTCTGAAAACATACATGTTTTCATATTAGATGCACATTTTAAAATGTTGTTGTACATGTATGAATTCAACCCAGCAAAAGCTACCAATTTGGCAGACAGCGTCAGGAGAGCTAGTCACAGGTAGCTTGAGAGCTACCAGTAGCTAATGAGTTACTCACTGGAGAAGCCTACTTGAGATCACGCAGGACTCTCCTGTATACATTTTGCCCTTCCCAAATGTTCAGGTCCTCATTTAGAGTTTGGCTGACAAGCTGCTAAATTACTGGGGAGTGGGATAACTGATAGTGAGGAGGGGTGTGGGCACAACGTGCGTAATACTAGTCATATCCTACCCACCAAAGTTTGAGATGGGGTTTGTTGACATGCCAGAAGCAGTTTCAGTGAATATTGACAATGCTGGGTGGTCCACCATGCATTTCTCCATAAGTGGTCAGCATTATTTCATTTTCTAAGCACAAATTCCAGATTTTTTTTTTAGAAAATGGAAAATTATCGTTGTTGACAACCTGTGAGTTTTCTTTCAGTGTGTGGGGCCCAGAGATAATTTTTTCCTGCCCAGTGCCAACCTAGACAGGAATAAGCAAGGCTGCTAAGGAATTGGCAGGCCCAACCTAAAAAGAATGTGCCCTTCAGATACTGTTCCAGTCAACAGCAGTGCAATACAAAGGGCATTTCCAGCTACCGAGCTGAGTGCAGGTCCACTGCTGGAAAGAGTGGGCTCCTCTGGTTGTAAATGAGGTACCAGACTATGAGTTCTGGATGGAATTACTCTTTTATTGCAAGGAAGAGCAAGACGCCAGTGGGAAATGCTTTGAATGGGCCAGTTTGCCTTTGCACTTTGTCTGTATTGGCCTTTGTTCGCAAGATCAAAAACATCTCCCCACTGGACAAGCTACATGGAGCAAATCATGCCGAATGAAATGTAGGTGCACTCGGCGCCAGACTGAAAACAACAATCATCCCTGGCAAAAATGTTAAACCAGCATCAAACTGCACAATGCTCTGACTAGCTTGAGCCATGGACTCAATGTTGGATGATGGCTGCACATCCTGCCCTGAAATCAGCCCGCAGTCCCCCAGGAAAATGCTGTAATGGCTAGCTCAGCCGAGTAGACACTTAGGAGCTTATTATGACTATGGCAGACGGAAAAGCCTGCCGCCGAAGTCCCGACAGGGAGGCTGCCACACCTGCGGCCTCCCCGTCGGGACTTCGGCGGACAAGCTTATGTGTGGCAGCCTCCCCGCCTGGCCCATTATGAGTTTCCCACTGGGTCAACGGGCAAAAACTCAGTTCCCACCTACTGGCCCAGCGGGATACAGCCTACAGCATTGTCTCTGGCTCGTAACAGAGTCGGCGGCAATGCTGTAGTCCGCAGGTTGCACCAGCACCTATCGCAATGTTCACTGTCTGCAAAGCAGACAGTGAACATTGCGATGGGACTGGCCAGGGGATGCCCCTGCACTGCTCAGGCCAAGTGCACGGGCAGTGCAGGGGCCCCCTGCACCCTGTCTCGGCCAGCCTTTTCATGGCAGTGCTACCCCAATGAAACCACTGGTGGAGAAGGCGGTTGTAATCCCCAGGGCAGCCCTGGTGGAGTAGGACCGGCACTCTGATGTGAAGTCGTAATCGGGTGATGCTGGCAGTCCGACCGCAGTGCTACTGCCTCGGTCGTAATATGGCGCTCGAACCGCCGCAAGGGTGGTGTTCTGACCGCCACCACAACCCTGCAGTCATTAGACCACCAGGGTCGTAATAAGGCCCCTAATCTCGAGACCCAAGTGTTGTGTAGCACAATTACACCCTTTAGAAAGATTTGTTGCGGTCGGACGTCAAATCAAAGTATTAAAGGTGCTGTGGAAAAAAAAAAAACATTTTGAAGTCTGTAGCAAGGGAGAGTTACTTATGAAGGGCAGATTTCTGAACATAAATAATGCAGATTCTCTGCCAGCCTCGCGTTGCATCAATAACACCTAAAAGCAGAAAAGGAAATCAGCTTGATGTAAAAATTCAGCTCTAAGCAGAGAAAAAAGCAGTCCCAGTTTGATATCAGGCATTGTTAAACCCATCAATTAGAGATGGCATGACGATTTCATTAGTTTCCACTTCTCAGACAAATACATTCTCTAATCCCTCTGCACGTCAACACACACGGCATGGGGCGAGTTTTCAATTCCCATCTGTTACAATAGACGTGGCAAGCTTTTTTTTTTTTTTTTTTTTTTTTTAAATAATAAACGAACAACTTCTGTCAATCACAATTTGATTGTGTCACACTGAGTTCAAGATTGCTCTCTAGCAAATGCTTTTTAAATTAGCTGGCATTCATTTATGGCTTGGTCAACACAATTATTCTAATGTTGTTGCTTTAAAATTGAAAGGGTGGCTGTCCTTTGATCTCTGCGCACGTATGGATACTGCTGCTGTTGGAATCTCAAGTCTCTGTCCCAGTGTTGTGCTGTCCCTTTGCCTGTTTTCCTAAACGGGGTGTCTTCCTGACTCCACTGGCTGTTTTGCCAGCGATGAAGTGAATCTAAGTAAAAGCAGCAGCAATGGGTCCAACCTGTGTTCCAGTTTAATCACTTGTGAGCCCGTACATTGTGATTCAAATACACAAATGTAGGTGTAGCTTGTGTACTTATATTAGGAAAAAAGAAAAACCTTCAAAACGTTGTTTGATCACTATAATACTTTACAATCCATCCAGAGGCATGGGAAACCGCACGCCTGCATAGTCCAATGCTTCCCAAACGTTTCCGAACCACGACCCACTTTTACCAGCAAAACTTTTGTGACACATCTAGCTTTAATGGACATAAAAAGGGCGATTTTTTTAAATACAACTAAAGCATGATGTGGTAGTGCACTGTCCTTTACAGACGGCACAATTTCCTTTGACATGGCTACTAAATCTGCACTGACATACAGTTTTACCGATAAATCTAATGCACACACGTCTTGAAAGCTGGCTTCAGCAAATATTTATAATTTGTGCAACACTAAGTAAAGTGTCTTGATTTGTTTTGATCCTGTTAAAACCTTTGTTTCCATCACACTTCAGAATTACAAAAAATGTCCCTCATTTTTTTGCTTTCTAACTGCTGAATGTGTACAGTTCATTTACAGTACATTTTGTTGGGCGTTACAAAAAAATATGACATCCCATAGCCTTTCCTCTCACACTTCAGCAAGATTGTCACACACTTCACTTTACTTTTCTTTCTCTAACTGCAAAGTAAGAGGAGCTTGTAAACACGAATCTCCATGTTAAAAAATAAGCAGCAATTTGTCAAAAGACATAGCCTGACATTGGACCCCTGTCTTTGAATTGCAGCAAATGGGACAAGATAAATACAGAATTTAACTGCATCTTGTTTTATTACTTGGACTTTCACAAACAACCAAATATCTGCTCGTGAATAATTCTAGAACCACTGGCTTAGTCCATCAACAGTTAGTATCCTCTCTGCTGGAAGTTGAGAAGTTATCTAAATGAACTGGGTGAAAAAATCCTAAAATAAGGATTCATCGGAAAATCTCTCAAGTACAAATTCCCTAAATTCTGTCATTTATTTGTCTTGCATACTTGACGTGGCAGCTGTAGCATTTTATTTAGCCGATTCTGTATTAAGAGTTATAATCATGAAAGTTGTTTACTTAGGTCTCATCTCAAACTGAATTGTTCCTTGAAGCTTGAAATATAGAGGCCATCATTAGCATCCACATTGCTTATTGCATTTGTGTAATTCGAACTTGTGAACTGCAGCCAACTAAGCAAACGTAACACTAGCACTGGAGAAAATGATGTTCTAAGAACCATGATAACGATGGCTGCTGCATAGAGGATTCTTAGACGCCAGTCGAGATTATGGCACTTTTGTCATAAGGATATTGCATCCTTTAAAAGGAGTCTATAACAAAATTAATTTTAAATCAAGAATAAATTACATGCATGGTCAATATAGAAATTTGTGCCACATTAATAAGCATGATATACAGGATAAATTATTTCCCAGGCCCCAACATTTTTCAAAGATATCAAAAGCCACACAAGTTCTTAAGTGATATAGAGTAAAGATGCTAATAGCAAATATTTCTGGTAAGGTCACAGATCTTCAAGGAGACTTTCAGTTCCCTACAACTTCCATGTTTCAAATGGAAGACAGTACTTTAGTATGTAGTATGTGCTCTTGCTCCAAGAAAATGACTGAAGAAACCGTTTTCCTAAAGTATTCCGATGGGAGGAGGTGGCACTTCAAATACACAAAAAATACAATGGAGGTGATAAAGGTACAACTCTGCTAACAGCATTGGACCTAAACCCTCCTAAGCAAAATTGTAAAGGAATACACATACAAACAGGAAGCAGCTTTATCTGATTGTTTTTTATAATCAACATCGCCCCATCAACCATTATCCAAGGTCATCCAAACTGATGATTTCTGGCTGACCCCTGGCCTTTCTAAAGAACTTTTACATTGGGCAGCTCCATGTTGTATATTGAGATGTCACAGAAGAATGACTTCTATAGCGCCGTCTTGCCATTATTAAAATGCACAGCGAATCTGAAGAGTACAGAACTTGGAGGAATCAAGAGGAAGAAGGCCAAGGGCTCAACCCTAGTGCATGTTTCTTCCAGAAAGCCAACTATCCTAGCACTGCATAGAGGTCTCCCACAGGTGAAAGTGACATGTCTGAACTGACCACGTAAAGGTTGGTTATGGCATCCTCTGCACACAAAGTTTGGAAAGGTTGAAAACTGAATGACAGTTTTTGAGAGCAGTCTTAAAACCTTTTCCCTCAGATGATGAAGACAAGACAACAAACTAAAAATTACATTAACTCATTCATCAAACAAGGAGAAGCAGTGCCACACTGGAGTGGAAGATCTCAGAAAGTAATCAGTGCATCACCAAATACACTGTGGAGTTGATGACTAATACTGAGAGACATGTAACTGCAGAGTGATCAGCAAACATGATGGCCATTAGCTGGAAGCAGTGCTCAGATTAATTTCAAATACAGTCATTCTAGAGTGACGTAATCAGCAAATAAATATCAAAGCAATGCCACTCTCCAACATATGAATCAAGAGCGAAACAGAGGGATTAGTGACTTCATTGTTAACCGTTTGCCATACAGACCCATGCTTTTGGAAAATCTCACATTGTTCCAGAATTATAGCACTTTCTCTTCCAATCCAAACCCATCCTAGGTTTATACTCATCACATCTCTCCCCTACTTCTTGGTATATAGTGTCTCGGGACTTCTGCATCGCTGAAGACAGTTTAAATTTGCTCTTTGGCTACCATGAAGCTAACCAGGTGCCAGATTTTTACCTTCTTAGAAGGCCAAAAAGAATTAACTGAATAAGTCATTCTTTATGAAAGCAATGTAGATGTATATGCCAGACACCAGACAGTGCCACTGATTACAGCTAATTGCACTGACTCAATCACGCGATTGAAACACTCAACTTTCCTATTTACTTCAGGGTGATATAGTGATCTTTTTGTTTTGCACCCCATACCTTCTCAAACATCCCTGAATTTGACACTAGCAAACTGTGGGTTATATTGGAGACCAATACCCTTTCTACAAAATACCTCTTCCAGGAAACTGATGATGGTGTGAGAGGTTATGGTCTCTATCACTTTCACTTCTGGCCACATCAAATAGTAGTATACAAGCTAGTAGTCTACAAGCACCAAGAGAAAACGTACCCTACAAGATGGAGCCTGGAAGAATCCTAGTATATCAATAACCAGCTTCATCCATAGCTCCTCCAGAAGTGCAAGTGGGGACGGTGGGGCAGAACATAATTGGTACACAAACAACATCACCTGACTTCCCAGTCAATCACCTCACAAAGACCCGGCAACCAAAAAGGCTCTCTTTGTAGTGGACATCCCCAGAGGACTGCCCCCAAGTGGCAGTACTGACGTTCCATAGCTTATGGAGAAGGGCTGCTATGTCACCTCTCACCAGCATGCCACCCATCCAGGCCAACTCTCCATGCATATTGGAAAGTGATTTGGCTTAATTCACTAACTTCCTTTCATGAGGTCACCCCTCATTGAGATACTTCTTGACCTTTTCTACGACAGGATCGGTGTGGCTGGCTATAGCCCAGTCCTCTTCTTTACAAGCTTTTCATGCCTCTGATTAATTCATCATGACTAACTCCGAAACGTTAAACAAGACATAATACTCCACCATTTTCATTTCCATGTTACCCTCAGGAGGGGGCAACCATAAAATACATCAGCCTGCTGATTATTGTTTTAAATCTGAAACTGGACATTCTGCAGCTCAGATGCTATTATCGTTAACCTAACCATCAAACTCTTCCCCTGCCAAGAGAAAGCATGTTCACTGTGTTCACTGATGGTTTGTGATCTGTCCTCAACATGAATTTTGTACACCACAGAAACGTGAGAATGCTCTGTAGCCCATGTGCAGGTCAACAACTTTTCTTCTATCTCTGAATAGTTTCTCTAAAAATCATACAAAACACTTGAATCATGTCATAACTTACTCTATTTTTTACCTATCACTAAAGACCTCATGCAAGGAGCACACACTGTCCACATTTAAGCAACTTCTAGCTCTTGCACATTCAAATTTCACATTTTTCTTTTGTAATGTCCTAAATGGTCTCACTTTTGCAGAATAATCTTCAAAAGCTGTGTAAAATCTAGTGAGGCAGAGAAATGACAACAACTGCTTCTAAGTTGTAGATTCAGGAGGCCCCAAAATGGCCTGGACCAGACTATTTTTAGGCTTTAACCTATTGTTCGAAATCATATGGCTTAACTATTCCACTTAAATTTCTTAAACTTCACTTAACTTCTTATCAGACAATGCTCAGAGAATTCTCCTCAATCTAAAATTTGTAGTTGCACATTTTCCCTAAAAAACAGGAAGTCATCCTTAAATGCAGTGGCTTCATCCAAGTCCTCTCAGAATCCTCTAGAAAACTGCTGTAGCACTAGCAACAACAAAAGTCATGGTTTTGACCTAGAACATGCCCTCTGGTGGTATAAACTGTGTGAGATGCTTGGAGCTATCATTCAACACCAACTGGTGACCGGCACTAGCCAAGTCGATTGTTGAGAAACTTGCAGCTGCTCCCACCGCTGAAATCACTACATGCATGTTGGGTCATAGGTGGCGGTCTGCCAATACCGCACAAATCAATACAGAGACACAAATCTCCTGAGTTTTTTAATAAAAGAACTATGAGGGCACACAACAATGACGACCCTATAAAGGAAAGGCACTTAACAATTTCTTTCAATCTGCTCCTCCGTTTAAATCTTCAAGGCACCGCTCTATTATTTCATCTTATGCAGTGTGTGGAACCCTTGTATTTCCCCAATTTACCTGCAAAAACCCACATAAACTCACTCTATATGCTATGTGTAAGACTTTGGGCTGTTGGTTGACAGGGGTGCTCACCCTGGTCACGCAGTAGCCACAAACTTTGTCAGGGTAAGGCACAAGCAAACACTATATTAACCTGTGCTCAATCCCCTGGTTGCTGGGCACAGAGCAGTCAGGCTTAACGTAGAGGCAATCTGTAAAGTATTTGTGCAACATTTCAAAAGTGAAAATGCCACACAATGCCACACAAAAAGGATCCCACACCAGGGTAGATAAATAGAGCTTAATTTAATAAAAAAAACTAGACCAAAACAAACAGCAAACATCCAACCAGTAGAACTGGAGTTCTGATGTTTTAAAGAATAAACTGTAAAATAACGCTTAAAAGCATAAAGCGCCAACGACGGCCATCTGGTTGCGCTGGACCGGGCCAAAGGCAGAAGTTTAGGACGACTGTAATGAAGCACAGTTTGGATACAGTCCTAATTTGGTCCAGCTGAGGTTTTCTACCAAGATTCCCATTCACATTGGAGAGACACAGGAAGAGCGTTGCAGGCGATGGTTGGCGTGGTGAGAAGAGAAAGTTCAGCCTCATTGATGAGGGGGCTGGAGCATCACGGTGGCAGTCAATGCTTGCTCTGTGAAGAGATGGTCTGGCGGTGGCTCATGATGAATATCTGTGCAAGCGGCAAGGTTGGGGGTGAACGGGCTCATTTGTGGGTGCGAAGAGCCCAAAAGTTTGATTTCAAAAGCTCATGAGTCACATCAAGGGTCCAGGAACTGAGAGGGACCACCTGGAGATCAGAAACTCTGCAGATGGGTCCAAGAACTGGTTGGGGACCCTTTTATGTCCCTGAGGCCCAGATCAGGAGGCCAGCAGGCCAGCCCTTTGAGTCACTTCGGGGTCCTGAGTTCAAGATAAAGTTGCAGGTCCAGTTCTCCTTCCCCAGGCAAGAGAGCAGTAGTTTCTTAAAAGCAGCAGAGTGGCAGTCCTTGTAGCGGACTAGCAGTCCTTCTTTCTAGCAGAGTATCCACAGGTCCAGAAGTGAACTGAAGAGTTAGTGCCTGAGGTCTTTCTTTTATATCCTGATATCGTGGTTCTGAAAGGTGGGAGAAGCTGCTAGACAGTGGCTGTGAAGTGCATGGAATCTCCTGCCTCCCATTTCCCAGCTCGAAGCTGGATGAAGTGACAATGCAGGTTAGTTAGGGTCTTTGTGTGAAGGTAAAGCATAAGCTAGTGAGGTCTAAGTGGTTCTGTGCTCAGCGCCGCCATCTCATCCTGCCAGCAGATGGCCCACTCAGGCACACCTAATCCCTCTATAGTGTGTCTGCCTGGGAGGAATTCACAAAGTCTAACTGTCAGTTACACCCAGTCATGTTACCGAGGGCAGGCTATAGGCACACCAGTGCTAAAAGCAGAAAATGCCAATTTTCTAAAAGTGGTATTTTTAAACTTGTGATCTAAAACCAATTTCACTTCTAAATGAGACCTTTCACCTCACGTCCAAAGACAAACATGAACTGGTTACCTCTTCCCATTTGGAAATTACACTGATAAAATGTAATATGGCAACTCCATTGGTATCATATGAGAGAGAGAGGCCCTGGAGTAGTGAAAAAAAATGTAAGAGTTTTCCACTACTAGGACATGTAAAACTGGAAAGTCCATGTCCAACTTTTGCACCCTGACCATGCAGCTTTCCAGAGCCTGCCTAGCTTAGGGGTGACGTATGTACTTAAAAGAAGTTTTGGGTCTGTCACAAGGTTTACTTTGCATGGTTGACATGACAGTTTAAAACTGCACACCAACAAGCTGCAATGGCAGGCCTGAGACATGTGCAGAGGTAAAGGTAGTATGAGTGTAAAAGTCAAAACTGAATACACAAAACAATGGTGGCCAGATTTGAACATTGAACGTTAATGACTGATAAGGTCTGTTACCCTATTATTTTCATCTTTACTGTTATCCCATTGTCTGTCCCTACTTTCTTTGATCTCTTATTTCGGTTGTTGTATGCGTTTTGTATCGATACAGGCCCATGTACTTTCATACTTTCTCCGGCATTTCATTTCTCAGCTCATTGTTGCATGGTTTCAGTATCTATCCTTTCTTTTCACCCACACAACAAAGTTCAGATATGGCTGACACTGTTTTGAGTATTCAATTTTGAATTTTACACTCATCCTACCATTACCTTTCCTGTGAGCCAGAGCGCACGTACTTCATCTCTCCGTAGTACGTGGTCCACAGGGCAGTCGGGATTCACCGCTTGGCAAGCCATCGCTCTTCCACTCAGTTTTTAATTTCAGTCCCTGATTTAGATACTTGATATTGATTGCTACTTTTGCCTACAGTTTTCTTAGTGGCCAGCTCCCACCAAGACTGGACATGCACATTGTTGACACCACAAAATTTTGTCATATCTTCCATTTTCCTGCCGGTTGGTCACTGCTTATTTTCACTGAGGTACTGCCTAGGTATATGGGCAACCTTTTGTACACCATTTATGAGTGTACACAGTTTTTTTGCCCCAGGCTGGTAAATAATGTACGCTATTTTCTTCACAGTTCCCTTTACCTGTTGGGGAACGCCGTTCAGAGAGGGCTCCCTTATATCTTTGAATTCCTATATTGTATCAGTACTTCAATGGATTCACTTCATGGTGGGTGATCTACATGGATGATTTGGTCTCATTCTTTCTAACCTCACATTTGACCTTACTTAATATTGATTCAATAGGCACTTTATTCTAGTTTCAGCATGGTTTGATTCTCTCACAGTGATCTCAGCACAGAGTGTTTTGTGCATGTTTTTTTTCTCACCCACTCTAGGTCTCTTTGATTCCTTATGTTTTAATTTGATCATTTTATCTTACTTCTCCCCTTCTCTTTTACTATTATTTTCTTTTTTTCTGTTTTTTTTATATTTTGTCATACTCCACAGATACTTTATATTTATTTGTGTAAAATTATCTCAGGCGAGCATTGTTTGATTGTGATGATGATCCCGTATTTCCAAGTGGATCGAAAGATTCTTGACTTATAGCACTCTATCACCATTAATCATGTGTGATTCCAGTGAGGGTGTAAACGTTTTGCAAATAATGCGGTTGTGTCCTGAATTACTTGATTTTTCTGTTGCGTCACCCAACTCTGCCTTTGTTTCTCTTAAATACTTGTACTGAGTGCCCTATGGAGGTAGGTACCTCAACACACCTCATTTTTCTGTATTTGATAATAAATGTAATTCTATCAGTTGATTGGACATCACCTGTGCATTACTTTTTGTCCCCAGTGTTATATTTATGAAATTGTTGGTTAGGGTCCTTGGAAATGCAGCACAGCCTTCCCAAACAACAAAAAATAAACCTGCTTTTTAAGTGTTCACTTTTCAGATAATGACCGTGAGCTGTTATAACAATCTGAGAAGAGGACTACTACTCCTAACTGGTGGTAATGTTCTCATTTTGAGACCTTTTGGGAGTCTGTGGGGGCTCACACAAGAGGATGGCGAAAGGTTATGTCTGATCTCACAGAAGATCTTCAGAGAATCGATGGCATGGAAATTCGAAGGTTATAGGATTAATCTACTGTAGATGATTGTAATAACTATAACAAAATCAGCAGCAATATTAACATTAATAACAACAGTAATAATAATGAGTATAAAGTACCCCTTACACTATAGGGACACAGCGCGTCACTGAAAAGTCCAGTGACCATACACGGGCTAAGTACCCCTAACATGTAATGAGGTTCCACGTTGACCCTCGATATTCTTTTAAGATGTTGCAGGGTCACTGTTATTCCTTATAATAAATGGTCACACCCTCACCCTTCCCCAAACAACTACAATCCTTTTTCTGTTGCTCCTTCATATAAAAGAAGTAGTATGGTTTCTGAAACGCAGAATAGATGTTGGGCTATGTACTGTGAAAATAAAAAAAACATATTGCAGCTTGTAATCGCTGCAAAAGCATATTTAGAAGCAATTTAATGTAGGTCGCTTTTCAAATGTCTGACGTTCAGAGTCTGTTAGCCTGCAGATCGATTACTGCTTTTGTGTAATGAAGTCTAGCTGGGCAATAAATACAATAACTGCCATAATTGTCTCTTCAGCAAATGATGATCGTTTCGAGGGAAACAAAAGCTCCTAATACCTAAAAAGCTTATGCTCCCATTCACTGTTTGAGCAGCAAATGTCATTCTGCTCTCTGACCTGTCTTTCACTCTATCTGCTGGCTCTGGCAGTAGGAATTGTGTCATAACTGGACTGTGATAACTTTCTAGAGTAGAGCAGTTATGCCTTTTCCTAATATAGATTACTAGTGACGTCTCAACTAGACTGTAATAAGAAAAGTAGAGTCATTTGTGTGCATGTATTGCAAGGTATCAATAATAATTCTATTAATAAGCAATAACATAGCATAAACACCCTATGCCGTACATTGTAGAGGTACTACAATTCACGGAGGCCAAGTAGAGGAACAAGGGAGCCAAGATGGCTGACTGGACGTGCCTTTAGGGAACTCCATTACCCCACCACCGAATCCTCTAATATCCTGCTGATACGCACAATTTTGTAGCTTGACTAGCAGCTGACACTGCATAGTATCCTCAATGGTGGAGAAGGGAGTGGTGCGCAGCAAGCAGTGTGACCCGGGGCAAGTAGCACCAGAGATCCCAGGCTTGCATGCAGCCATATGGAGAACATATCACCTCCCACAGAGGTAACTCTATGGGGGCCCATGTGGGTGCTGCAGCAGGGTCCCCTGCGGGTGACTGCACAATCCTGTTTTCCCCCCCCTGGACAACGTTTGGCAGGGGACCAGACGGGCTTACTGCCCGAGACACTAATTCTGGGTGCTGATTCCCTTCCTTTGATGGGACTCAAGAGCAGAGACTCTGGGTCCTGATGCAGCCCAGCTGGAGGCCTGGTAACACTAGGCATGTGTAGGAAAGTACCATCTTGCCTGACATGTTATCCCCTTATTTCACTGTATATATGTAGTTTTAGTCTATGTGTCACTGGGACCCTGCCAGGCAGGGCCCCAGTGCTCATAAGTATGTGCCCTGTATGTGTTCGCTGTGTGATGTCTAACTGTCTCACTGAGGCTCTGCTCACCAGAACCTCAGTGGTTATGCTCTCTCTGCTTTCCAAATTTGTCACTAACAGGCTAGTGACTAAATTTACCAATTCACATTGGCATACTGGTACACCCATATAATTCCCCTGTATATGGTACTGAGGTACCCAGGTATTGGGGTTCCAGGAGATCCCTATGGGCTGCAGCATTTCTTTTTCCACCCATAGGGAGCTCTGACAATTCTTAACAGGCCTGCCAGTGCAGCCTGCGTGAAATAACGTCCACGTTATTTCACAGCCATTTACCACTGCACTTAAGTAACTTATAAGTCACCTATGTCTAACCTTCACCTGGTGAAGGTTGGGTGCAAAGTTACTTAGTGTGTGGGCACCCTGGCACTAGCCAAGGTGCCCCAACATCATTAAGGGCAAATTCCCCGGAATTTGTGAGTGCGGGGACACCATTCCACGCGTGCACTATACATAGGTCACTACCTATGTATAGCGTCACAATGGTAACTCCGAACATGGCCATGTAACCTGTCTAAGATCATGGAATTGTTACCCCAATACCATTCTGGTATTGGGGGGGGACCATTCTGGTATTGGGGGGACAATTCCATGATCCCCCGGGTCTCCAGCACAGAACCCGGGTACTGCCAAACTGCCTTTCCGGGGTCTCCACTGCAGCTGCTGCTGCTGACAACCCCTCAGACAGGTTCTGCCCTCCTGGGGTCCAGGAAGCCCTGGCCCAGGAAGGCAGAACAAAGGAGTTCCTCTGAGAGAGGGTGTTACACCTTCTCCCTTTGGAAACAGGTGTGAAGGGCTGGGGAGGAGTAGCCTCCCCCAGCCTCTGGAAATGCTTTGATGGGCACAGATGGTGCCCATCTCTGCATAAGCCAGTCTACACCAGTTCAGGGATCCCTCAGCCCTGCTCTGGTGCGAAACTGGACAAAGGAAAGGGGAGTGACCACTCCCCTGACCAGTACCTCCCAGGGAAGGTGCCCAGAGCTCCTCCAGTGTGTCCCAGACCTCTGCCATCTTGGAAACAGAGGTGTTGGGGGCACACTGGACTGCTCTGAGTGGCCAGTGCCAGTAGGTGATGTCAGAGGCTCCTTCTGATAGGCTCTTACCTCTCTTGGTAGCCAATCCTCCTTCCTTGGTAGCCAAACCTCCTTTTCTGGCTATTTAGGGTCTCTGCTTTGGGGAATTCTTTAGATAACAAATGCAAGAGCTCACCAGAGTTCCTCTGCATCTCCCTCTTCTCCTTCTACCAAAGGATCGACCGCTGACTGCTCCAGGACGCCTGCAAAACCGCAACAAAGTAGCAAGACAACTACCAGCAACATTGTAGTGCCTAATCATGCCGGCTTTCTCGACTGTTTCCAGGTGGTGCATGCTCTGGGGGTAGCCTGCCTTCACCCTGCACCAGAAGCTCCGAAGAAATCTCCCATGGGTCGACGGAATCTTCCCTCTGCTAACACTGGTCCTCTGGGTCCCCTCTCATCCTGACGAGCGTGGTCCCTGGAACACAGCAACTCTGTCCAAGTGACTCCCACAGTCCAGTGACTCTTCAGTCCAAGTTTGGTGGAGGTAAGTCCTTGCCTCCCCACGCTAGACTGCAAAGCTGTGTACCGCGTGATTTGCAGCTGCTCTGGCTCCTGTGCACTCTTCCAGGATTTCCTTCATGCACAGCCAAGCCAGGGTCCACAGCACTCCGTCCTGCAGTGCACAACCTTCTGAGTTGTCCTCTGGTGTAGTGGGACTCTCTTTTGTGACTTCGCGTGGGCTCCGGTTCACTTTTCTTCTAAGTGCCTGTTAGGGTACTTCTGAGGGTGTTGCCTGCTTCTGTGAGGGCCCCCTGAGTTGCTGGGCGCCCCCTCGGTCTCCTCCTCCAAAAAGGTGACATCCTGGTCCCTCCTGGGCCACAGCAGCACCCAAAAATCTCTACTGCGACCCTTGCAGCTGGCAAGGCTTGTTTGCGGTCTTTCTGTGTGAGAACACCTCTGCAAGCTTCATCGCGATGTGGGACATCCGTCTTCCAAAGGAGAAGTCCCTAGTCCTCTTCTTTCTTGCAGAACTCCAAGCTTCAGCTAGCATTTCCTGGGCTCCTGCCCACTCTTGACACTGTTGCGACTATTGGACTTGATCCCCTTGTCTTACAGGTACTCCGGTCCGGAAATCCACTGTTGTTGCATTGCTGGTGTTTGTTCTTCCTGCAGAATTCCCCTATCACGACTTCTGTGCTCTCTGGGGGTAGTAGGTGCACTTTACTCCTACTTTTCAGGGTCTTGGGGTGGGGTATTTTTCTCACCCTCACTGTTTTCTTACAGTCCCAGCGACCCTCTACAAGCTCACATAGGTCTGGGGTCCAGTCGTGGATCGCATTCCACTTTTGGAGTATATGGTTTGTGTTGTCCCTATACCTATGTGTTCCTATTGCAACCTACTGTGATTCTACACTGTTTGTATTACTTTTCTTGCTATTACTTACCTAATTTTGGTTTGTGTACATATAACTTGTGTATAGTACTTACCTTCTTACTGAGGGTACTCACTGAGATACTTGTGGCATATTGTCATAAAAATAAAGTACCTTTATTTTTAGTAACTTTTTGTTTTCTTATGATATTGTGCATATGATATAAGTGGTATAGTAGGAGCTTTACATGTCTCCTAGTTCAGCCTAAGCTGCTTTGCCATAGCTACCTTCTATCAGTCTAAGCTGCTAGAAACACCTCTTCTACACTAATAAGGGATAACTGGACCTGGCACAAGGTGTAAGTACCTCTGGTACCCACTACAAGCCAGGCCAGCCTCCTACAGCATGGGTGTCCTTTGGGGCAGAGCCTGGGAGCATGCTGCCCTCCCCGGGTGGAGACATTGCTGGCACGCTTGGCAGGTGCCCAGAGCTGCAGTCCATGAGCAGTGGTGGAGCTTGGGCTACCCTGAGACCTACTAAAGGATGGTGTAATCAGAGGGGACCAGTGGATGGTGTCAGTTGGGGACCCCCATCCATGGACCCTCATGTCTCCCCTGTAAAAGGTTACCCAGTGGCGCAAAAGGACCATAATTGGACTGCTGGTTCTAGAAGCTCTGGTGAGGTAAGTCCACTCTTCCAGGGTGAAAGGTGCAAGGGTGCCCTGGAGGTTTGTGGGCTCCAGTCCTACATGGTGAACTGCGCTGAGTGAGGGGGGCCTAAATAGTTCCCCGCCTTGGTCCTACTTGCTGCTTCTGACTTCTGGAGGGAGAGGGGGGATGGTGAGAAAGAGACCCCTTTCCCCTGTCTCCCCTTAATGACAACCACTGGCCAGACCTAGGTGTGACTCCTGGGATGCTGCTTCAAAGTGTAACTAGTGCACCACTGGAGCGCTGACATCTGGTTGCCTTGTGAACCCTCTGTGGATGTTCCCCCCCCTAGAGACTACCGCAGTTGCCCTGCTGTGGCTCAATGCCCTGTCCATCTGCACCTTCTGCACGGAGTGAGACCTCTGGGGGAGCAATTGATCACTTGCACTTCAGAGCACCTATGATGTTTCCTCTCCTTGGTAGTGGCTGCTGCCTGCACATGCGGGCATAAAGGGACATCTATATCCTGGACTAAAATGAGTTTTGTGTTTACAGTTTGGATTTTCTCACTTGCACTATGGGGAAGGATAGACCCCAGAAGCAGCATCAGGGGAGCACCATTACTCAATACACTACCCCTCACCAGGTCACCCAGAGAATCACTAGACAGGAGTGCCATGGCACTCCAGAAAAACCCCTGGAACATCAGTAAAAACTGTCTGGTACTGTCCTCTTGAAGGCAGTAAAAGGGTCAAAAGTGGTGCTTGAGGGTCAAATTGAAGGGGTGTCTATGAAAGGGAATTTGCTCCGGCCGATCTATGTGGGGTGGCAGACAAGGTGAAAAATGAGTTCAACATTGCTTCCCTCCAGACTGAGGTACGGCAACTTAAATAGCAGGTGTTGCAGCTGACTATGATCAGCCCCTTGGAGGGTAAAGTTGAGTACCCCGAGGGTCGTTTACGGAGGAATAATTTGTATCTGTTGGGTTTTCCAGAAAGGACAGAGGGCCAGTCTGCAGAGCACTTGCTGGAACAGTAGGTGAGACACGCACTTCGGCCTGGAGGATTGTCAGACTTTTTTGTTATAGAGAGGGTGTACAGGATGTTGGCACCAGTTACTCCTCTGGGAGCCCCTCGTTGCTTGAATACTGAATTACAGAGTCAAGGATGTGACTCAGAGCTGCCAGAGAGTCACCTGTCGCACAGTTCGAGAACAGAAAGATTGCAATTCACTCTGTCTACACACAGAAGGTTCAGGGGCGATGCAAATCGTTGTTAGAGGTCAAGAAAAGGTTGCATGCAATGAACCTCAAATACATGCTTCTCTACCAAGCTAAACTTAGTGTCAAAGTGGCGGGGAAGTCTCATTTCTTCAAGTGCCCTGAGGACGTTTGGTCCTGGCTGGATATGTCAGATAGGCCTCTAGTGCGACCCCGAGTGAAGTTCAGTCTTTTCACACTCATGGTAAGCGACATGGGCATGACGTACAGATCCGGGGGTGGATTTCAGCCTGCGGCTGGGGGCACTGGTTGCACTGTGATAGTGGACAATGGCACCATGAATGTCGTAGTGCTGGAGCCCTTGGTAATAGAGATGTGATGGAGTGACCTTGGTGGATTTGTTTTGATGCTCCTTGCTCTGGAGGCCTCCCCTGTTGGCTGATGTAGTGCATTAGTGGAGGGGGAAGGTGATTGGCTGACCATTTTCTGTTTATGGGACAGCTGATGTGGAGGTGTACTTTTCCTACATGCCACTGTGGGATGCTAAAGTCATCCCTGACCCCAGCACATTGGGAGAAGATTATTTGCATTCATGAGGTATACACCTCCCCTGCCCCACTCCAAGAGGTATGGGAACTCTAGGGTATTAACCAGTTGGCTGTGGCACAAGCGTTTTGTTAGAGATGATAACTTTTTTTTTGTGCATATTTGTCTATGGTTCATCACCTGCTGTATACGATGGGGAGAGGTGCTTCTCTTCCATCTTGAGGTTTTTAGGGGAGTTGGGCAGCAATGCTATACATCCTGGCACTTCGATTTCTTTGGGCATATACTATGTTGTGGTTTACTCCTACTTATCCAGGATTGAGGGGTGGGTTAGCATTGTTAACTGTTCTGTTTTTTCGTGGGTTCATTGCCATCTTGACATGTAGAGGGGAATTGTTCTCTCCACATGTTATGTAATAATGAGTTATTCCAGAACTTGTAAACTGTTCACTTGGAATGTGCGGGGATTAGGATAATATAAAAAGGCACTATAGGGTGGTATCATTCTTTAAGAAGCACAGTGTGGATGTTGGGTGCCTGCAGGAGACCCATCTTATGAACATGGAGACTACGAAGCTAGCCAGGAAATGAAGAGTCCAGGTGTATTATGCCAATTATTAATCTTTCTCAAGGGGTGTCCTAATTTGGTTCGCGCCTGGGGTGCCCATTGCCCTGACCTACATGGAGGCGGATGTGAAGAGACGTTATCTGCTACTGCAGGGAATGCTGGATGGGGTGGAGGTTGCCACTAGCAACACATATAGTCCTAACATTGACAAAGAGTCCCTTTATCTGACTCTGCGGAATGTCATCTCCCCTGCTTTGGATTCACGAATGCTGTGGGCTAGGAATTTTAACTGCATGATGGACAGTGCCCTTGATCACCACCACCCATGAACTAACACCCAACCTAGAATGACATCTGCATTATGGGAGGTTACAGCTCAATTGGGGCGTCATGATATTTGGAGGGCTTCCCACCTGGACTCGAGGGAATATACATGTCACGCCCCAACACATGGTATCTTCAGCAGACTTTATTGCATCTTACTTTCTGCTCCTCTAGGCTCTACAGTCCAAGCAGTCAGATATGTGTCCCCCTATCTTTGATCAAGACCCTGTATTCTGTGTAATTGAGTGGGTGAGTGGTGCCCAGTTGCAGTTCAATTGGAGGTTGCCTCCAGAAGTGTGACAAGACATAGGGGCAGAGAGATGTTAGCGGGTGCCATAACAGAGTTTTTTTTTACATAAATTACTGCACTACACACAGCTGGGTGATAGAATAGGAGGCAATAAAACTTGTGATTCAGGGGCACTGGGTAGGCTTCTCCTGTGGGGTGAGGCTGAGCTCATTCAGAAGGAAGAGGAGCTGGTGCATATTCAGCAACTCCCTCTGGATGATATGAAAGGAAGGAGGGGAGAAGTACCTGCCCAATGGCAGGTAGCGACTGTGAGGGATATGCTGGAGAAATACACCCTGAAATCTTATCGTCAGCTACTCCATAGGGAGGGGGACAGATCATGGTGGCTGCTAGCCTGGATACTGTGCCGAGAAGTGGCCTGCCTTCCTATTCTTCACCTTAAGTCCTCACAAAGGTGGGGTGTCTGACAAAGGGACACTGTAGACATCCTTAAGGCCCACTTGGAGCAAGTGGCTTCTAGTCCGCCACCCAACCCGGAGCGAATTGCTGACTTCTTACCTGCCCTGCAGATCCCACGACTAGGGGATGCTGCTATACAAGACTTGGATATAGCCCTTTTTCTGGAGGAAGACTGGACAGCGCTTGCCTGTCTGCTCAGGGGGAAGGCCCCAGGTAGTGATGGCTTCCTCGCCGAATTATATCAGACCTTTACCCCCGTACTCATGCAATAACTGCTGGAGGTGTACCAGGAAGCCAGGGAAACTTGAGTGCTACCTCCGTCCATGTGGGACACCTGCATCTCTATGGTTTTAAAACCTGGCTCGGATTGCATCAGACTTGTCTGCTATCGCCCACTCATGATGATCAACAATGACATGAAGGTGTTTTACAAAGCACTGGCCCTTGTACTGTGCCTGGTGATTTTGCAGTTAATCCATGATGACCAATGTGGTTTTATATCTAGGGGTCGATTCCCCTATGAACTTAAGGTGACTGATGGCTGTTCATGAGGTGGAAGGCAGGGAAAAGGAACTGGTTGTCTCCACTGACAATTGCTAAATCTTTTGACAGGGCTGACTGGCATTACCTTATGAGAGCATTGGAGGAGATAGGGTATGGTATACACTTCCAGGCATGGGTGTGCCTTCTATATGCCGACCCAACAACTAGGGTAAAAATTGGTTGGTGCTCAGATCCGTGGGAGGTGAGTAGGGGCACTCTACGCTGTCCTCCCTCCTTTTTGCTGCAGCACTGAAAAGTGGGGGCAGTTAACCATCGAGTGTCCCTTTATGCGGATGACATCCTTTTCCATCTCTCGGCCCCTTGGAGGTCCCTTACCCTTCTACTGCATGATTTGGATGTCATTAGGGAGGTTTTTGGTCTTAAGATTAACCATAGAAAATGTTTGGTTTTCCCCTTGGGCACCTTGGCTACCCATGCACCAGCCACACTGCAGGATTAGCCACTGCCTTGGGAGACTGGTCAGTTCCGCTTCCTAGGGGTTATGGTGGCACAAACACCACAAAAGCACATATAGTGTAACACTGGGAGGATCACTGAGGGTCTGCGGTTATCTGTCTGCTTTTGGAAAACCGTCCCCCTTTCCCTTATGGGCTGGGTGGAGGTTGCCAAAATAGAGTTTTTCCCATGTTGCCAGTTTACTATGCAGCACTCGTTTGACACCTTTCCCTGTGCTGTCTATCGGAGACTGCACTCCCTCCTTACTACTTCATCATGGTCTTGAGGTAGGAACAGAACAGCAAGAGATTTCCTATTTATGCCATTAGTTGAGGGAGTTCTGTGGGTCCCTAATCTGGAATTGTAGTATTTGGCCTCTTATATTCAGCAAACTGCATACTGACTCATTGAAAGGGTGGGCGGTAACTGGGAGAAATCGCTCTTGGGAGACAAGATGCAAGATTTGTCTCTCCCGCAGCTACGGATAGCGGTTGGACGGGGTTCAGCTCTGGTGGAGTACCTTATCAGACATACGGCCTCCCTGTGGGAACGTACTATCAAAGTGGTGCTGGGGAGGGCTCCTTTTACTCTGGAATTAGATTTTTGGGACCTACCAGCATTCCGAGTCCTGGCTGAGTAGGTGGATGTAACTGTCTGGAAGGAGGGGTGTTGCGAGACACTGGGTGACTTACTCCCCAACGGGGAGCTTCTTACATTTGAGGTGGCACGAGATTGCTATTGAGCAGGGGCGGCTCCTCACATTTACAGTAAAACCATAAGCCATAATAAAACAAAGTTTATTATGGTTTTACTGTAAAAGGGGTGGGGCCATAGGGCATGACAGGGACGGAAGGGGAGTACACAGCATTCCCCTTCCGTGCACATGTACAGTATGTTTGGTCGGCTGGCCAAACATACATGCGCACTAGGCTCTCTCCATCCCGTCCCGGTACTGTGTTGCTGGGTGGGAGAGAGCAGGCAGAGACTCTCACTCTGCCCCGGAGTGCCCTGGCTGGGTGCTCCGTCCAATCCTAACCCTGCTTTCATGCTGCCAACAGCATGAAAGGATGCAGGGCAGGCTGGGAGCCTGCGTCTGCAGTGGAGGACCGGCGTGGAAATATATATATATATATATATATATATTTTTTTTTTACCGTGTCCCCCTCCACCATGTGCCGCCCCACCCCTTTTCACTTCCGCGAGCCGCAACTGCTATTGAGTAGGGCCTGGCCGATTTCTACAACATGTTATTATAGCAGCCATAGTTAGGGCTATATGGCCCATCCTCCCTGCCGATCCAAGCACATCGCTCACTTTCAGGTGTCTGCTGGAATTCGGGTTGGGGGGTCACCATTTGTTGTCCCATTTCTACAGGGCCATGACAGCAGACCGTGCGTGCATCCCATTCCCTGCCCAGCCGGCCTGGGACTGTAAATTGGGATCCAACTGGAGGATTTACAGCGGAACAGGATCAGGGTGTTGGTGCAGTCCATCTCCTGTAATGCTAGGTTTAAAGTTATCCATTTCAATTTTCTGCACGGCACATATGACACCAGTACTTCCACATAAAATGGAGCCCAGTAAACCCCCTAGTTGCCCCAGATGCCAGGATTCTGTGACATCTTTTTTGCATCTGGTGTGGAACTGCCCAGTGGTGCAAGCTTTCTGGATGACTGCTGTGGTGCAAATAGCTGCAGTGGGGAGACCCTTCTGTTTGCCTACTGGGCGATATCTGTTGACGGAAAATTGGAAAATGGAGTTTAAGTTCTAACATTTGTTGTTGCTTCTGGCTAAGTGGGAGTCTCGGCGGAACACCTGTTCAAATTTGTAGGCCCTGCAAGCACTCAGGGGCTCTTAACTGAAGTTCAGACTCCACTGATGCAGTTGCTTGATTACCTATTTGGTAGTAGTGGAGGAGTTCAATTTAGGTGTAACACTCCTGTGTGAATGTAGGACACAAACTGTGCTAACAGTACCTCTGTGTAACATGGTCGGGGATGGCTATTGTTTATGTTTTTGTTGCTGCCGTTTTGAGAAAACCAATACATTATGTTTACAGAAAAAAAATTAGTGAAACAAGACCAAGGACCTTTATAAGGCCATGCAACTCCAAGACGACTTGCAATATCCTTTTAACATATTATAAACGATAACTTAACCCTTATATTAAGTGCACCCTTTAAAATAAGTCAGTTTAAAAAACACTCAATTCCTAACGTTGTAACCTGTGTAAAGATTCCTGCTTTCCTGCAATACACTTCAACTGTGCAAAATGTAAACATGCTACCACAAATGAATCCTTTTGGCTAATGAAGGTTCATTTCAGAAAATAATTTAAATAGCTGAAAAGGTAATTCTCGTTTTTATTGCTTAAAACAGCAGTTTTATTTCTGCTCCCTGATCTGCCTTTCTCCTTGCCTGCTGGCAGCAGGCTCCGTGACGTAAAACTGAACTGTAATCCCTTATTACAGTTGAACAGCGAAATCATTTTCTTATTACAGTTTTGCCAGAGACGCCATAATTGGATGATGATAAGTAGACAGGTTTTTATAAAAAGATTGCAGGCTCTTGTGTATATACTACCACCACTACTGTAACTAATACTGCTGCAACTACCAATAGCACTAATAATGATAATATTCATAATAGCCATAACATTAATAATGACAATAGCAAAAACAATAACAGCTAAATTAATAAAAATAACAATAAAAATTACAACAAGCATAACAATAACAAAAATAATAATAATAATAATAAAGTCCAGTAAAAAAGAGAGACAAGTTTTTTTACAAATCAAATTCATTAAGGCATGTACAAAACAAAACAAGAGTTGGGGCCACTGACACTCAAAGTTCTACCCTTCAGGTTGCCCAGTGATCTCTGCCACCAGGTTACATCGGGGATCTTTGCGATAATGACCACATTAGGAAAGAAAAGTTCAATCAGTTTGTTAAATGTGCATTAGAAGAACCACACACACCATTGAACTGTGTGCAGCTGGCAGGAGACTTATTAGATGCCAAGCACATGCCTGCCTGTGGCAGGCGCTTGCAGTAATCGGTCATTCTCTCAGTATGAATAGTCACCAGATCCACACCATCAAGCTTGCATTAAACAATATTTAACAAAATTAAGTAAAAAGGTAATGAACTCAAACACAAACGAGTGCCTCCTTAAGACTGCAGTCCCATGGCTGGTTACGTATGCAGTCAAAGTTCATTTTCTGGAACGTTAGCATTGATAAGGTCACCACATACTAGGTGCATTTTTGTCACAGGTGTGGATGAGTGATTCTTCTAGGGGGGTACTGTCAATAGGAGAGAATATGAGGGGTATTCCTCAGCAGGGTTACCCACAAAAGGAGAGAAAAGGCAAGAGTTAGGATTTCCAAACTGGGTTCCCGTGGAGAGTGATATTCAAGTGGGGTACACTAGAGGGAGGGGGCTTTTGGGGGGGGGGGGGGGGGGGTTCTTCAGTGGGGTGCATGTGGCGATAGCTGGTGGGCACAATGCCTCATTTGGAGATGAGTGGGATTCTCCCCGCATCTGTCCCGGAGCGCCAGAAGGTTATTGGGCTGCTTGGTTAGTGAGCAGAGCAGTACGTTTAACTCCTCCCTCTTTGTCCTTCTGTACGAAGAGGTATTGCTTTCGTGAAAACAAGCATTGACAATGCCAATAAGTATGGATTTAAAGGAATGTTGTATGGTAATATGAGCATTAACTCCAGGCTCCAAACATAAGGGTGGAGCTATAGCTGTTCTCCTGGTGATGCTCATACAATTGTCCTGGAGGCACATGCGCTGTCAAGCCAGGCCATAAAGATCCCTCATTCTTCATATACTCCCGGTCTTTTTCAGAACGTGATTGGAAATCTCTAGATATGACTTATCAACCTTTTTTCAACAACTGCCCTTTAAGAAGACTTAACAGTTATTAACTCTGCACTTTCAATGAGCCACTGAGGTAACTCCAATATCCTAAGCTACACTGAAGCGTATGCACACACGGGTGGGATGGGGGAAGGGGGTGGGTTACTGTTTGGCAGGGTTGTTTGGGGGGGGGGGGGGGGGGGGGGGGAGTGAGAGGAAATGATAAAGAGCCACCAACATGCTACCAATACTGTACTTGCCCACACAAAGGATTGATGTACTTAAATGGCCTTTATAGGTGAAGGGTCAGCATCCTTTTAATCCTGATCCTATTTTATTTAAAAAAACGTACATTTAAACTGAAACAACACGAAGAGTCCTAGAATCTATCTAGTGGTCTTTTAAGGATCATAGCACTTTGCCTTCCTAAGAGTTCCATTAAAATAGAAGGAGCGCAGGGACACAGTCTCCAGGTACCCAACACTGTACGAGTCTGGCCAGCTCCATTGTGTCTGTGCATCTCGGGTCACTTGTGTGCCAATACTGGGAGGGCCCAGACACGGGCAACGCAGCAGTGTTAACATCCGTACTAAAGCAAATGAACAAACAAATACAGTGATACGTTATCTAATCACTTGTGTGACGCCACAGAAATGTTTTCAGTTACTTCTGATAATTTCATTATATTTGTGAACAAAGTGTGTTGGTGGCAAAAGAGGAAAAGACGGAACCGCAGAAGAGCTAGCTATATATATATATATGTTTGTGTGTAGTTGCCTGTGGAAAGGCACGGGCGACGTGAAAAGTTATACAAGTGTCTCCTCTGGTCATTCATTACCCACCTGAAAAGTTCCCAAGCACTCCAAACAGATGATGAGGCTGGTAGACATTTAAAATTATCTCTGGGGGCTTCTGTTTATCTAAATATGATACAAATGAACACATATTTGCTCTCAACTGGAGTGCTGCGGCTGACACGTAATACAATTTAATAGGAGTAAGTAAGCTATCGCTGTTTGGAAAATAAAATCAGAACTGAAAGGAAAAGTAACTGTCATTTGAGACCCACTGAAATCTGACAATACAATTAACTAACAAGAACTGAATGAGAAATACCTCTTGAATTTAAATTTGCCAGAATTGGTCCTGAAACGGTGTTTCCCGTACCGCTGCCTACAGGAATTAAAAAAAAAAAAAAAATTGCAAAATCTATGTGAACGTATTTTTCTAATTTCCATTCGATAGCCTGTAGTGCCATCTGCTGGAAATAAGCGGTCAGGACCTTGGCTTCTTCAGTTTCAAGAAGCATATCAAGGTTTACAGTTATTAATTGAAACGGACTTTGTCCCTACTCAATTGAGAACCTCGCCCGTCCCATTACTTCCTCAATACAACGTATACGTAGTTGTTTCGAAAACAGACGCTCTAGGCACACTTTAAATTCTGTGGGAAAAAAGCGTACAAAACATATTTGAACATGAACATTTCAATGATAGTTTCAAAAGGAGGCCTGTGTGATGAAAGATGAGGATTCTAATTGGGTGTAAAAAAATATTTTGCAATTGAGAAGCATATGAGTTCAATCCAAGTAGTAGGTTCCAAACCCCTCAAAGGTGGAGCACACAATTTCAATACTTTATGCCCCTGATACCTGTGTAAAAGAGCCAGCAGGCTTGTCTAAGGAAAATGTGTAACATATTTAGCAACACAAGAGTCAAAACTTAGACACAACTCATTAAAAGTCCTCAACAGTGTTCTAAAAAAAGATTTAAAACACTTTTTTTGTGAAAATGACACAAAAACGATTAAACTGCAATAAGAACAACCGTGATGGAGGGTAGGGCGAATATATCAAGAAAATCACCCTGGTCAAAGTCTTTACCTTCTGACGTAGGTCCTGGTTACAAGTTGGTCAGAATATTCAGACCATGTTTGTGCAGGAGTAGGAATTTATTAAGCGCATACGGTAATTACTGGGTGCATTAAATATTTCACTCTTCCAATTAGAAACCTGTGAAAAAGTGTACAATATTTACCATAGCAGGTAGAGTTTGGTGCGGTAAGCTCCAAAATCTGCATGTTATTCCCAAAAACTCATGAAAGGTGTTATTTATTGCACCCAATAAGTTACAAACCCTCACAATATCATTGTTTATCAGATGCTATAAATAGCACCTTCATTCCAACAAACTTTAAATCAGAGCATTAGTCTTTCTTATGTAAGTCAAAATCCTCCAGCAAGGCACAGGAAGGGTGTCTTGTGGCATCGCTACGCTTTTTTAAATTCACTTGTATTTTTTTGGTAATTCTGTTAGGGGGCCGTGGGGCCATTTTACTCATGTTATATAGTTGTTAGGAGCATTTTTGAACATGGTTCATATGTTAAGTGCCCCACTTATTTTCATGACAAAGCAGCCATGTTGGCTGCTCCACTCCCCCCCCCTCCCTCCCCCCCGCCCCACCAAGAGTGGCTGTGGTGTGGACGTTGCTCTGGCATGTCAAAGACAAGTCCATCTGCGCCCGAATGGGTCCTGGGGCCAGGAACCCTGCATCTGTGCAGCCAAACAGAATGGTATTTTCGGTAGACCAAGTTAAGGCACACCACCCTACCTCCTTAGAGTCTTAAACAAGCCTAAAAAGCTGCACACATTGCAATTTCTCACTTATCATAAATGGTAATTCCTTCGTCTCTTCCAGTGAAGAGGTTACTTGATCACCTGGAGCTTCAAGTAATGAGACCACCGCCCTGTATAGTGTGTTAGGGGGTACATTTCTCTTCTACAGCATTAACTGTTGCCACCTGCCATGCCATCAACAACACATTTTAATTTTTGGGATGGATAATGCCGCTGATGCCCTGTTTTTGACTGAAACATGGCTTTACAAGGCCTCTATTCCTAATGTTATTGCAGCTGTGCCCCGAAATTATTGCACTGTTACAAGGGATCGCAAGCACAAGCCAGGAGGTGGGATAGCTTATTTTTAAGGATATTTATTAATGCAAGCAACAGGACCTATATATCCCTGCCCGTCAAGCCTTGTTTTTTCCACTATGCCTTACTCATAATCTTAGAGTATCTGGGACCTTGATTTACCGTCCTCCTGGATACGCTGGTAATTGGTTCTCAAAAGTTCCTGACCTGTTATCTGCTGATACACTGGTAATTGGTGCTCAATAATTCCTCACCTCAACTTACATTCTTAAGTGTGCTAACATCACATTGCTTGAGAACATTAATTTGAAGGATCCCACAAACAGTTCTTGCCCTTATAGAGGACCTTAGTGCCTTGAATCTCGGCTTAATCAATTTAGCACCCACTCATAAGTTTGGACACATACTGTCAGGAATAAGGCCATGCGCGGTCCAGGTCGCGCCCGAAACTCTGCTGCGCGACTCTGCGGCACTTAATGCGCACCACTTGTCATCCCCTCTTGCTCCAAAGATGACCATCAGCATCGTCTGCCCTGTGGCAAAGCTCATAGAGCTGCAGGTTCAGGACATTGGTGGACAAGATGCACTTAGTGCTATTCTACGAAGGGACTACAATTCCCATGTTTTTAGAGGCAGCAGCCATCTTGGGGTGTGGCAGGCCTATAAAGCCCAGCCACACCCAAGCACGTTGCTCACTATTTTGAAGACTTCGATGCAGCCAGACCTCGTGGGGGTTTCTCTGGAGAAGAGCAGAGTTCCTGAATGGCAGAGTGTCATCCAACCGAAGTATCCTTGTTTCCATGGTGCGTTCAAAAACGAGTAGGTCGTACTCGTAGCGGAAAGGCCTTGCTGAATCCAAGTTTGGAGGAATTTGTTACTTCCAAAAGGTAAAGCGCCCCTTACCATAACGAGTAAGTTTCTAGAGTGCAGCAGCCTTGGTGCAACGATCAAAGGCATTTCAGAGCACAGATGTAAAGCGCTCTTGGCACGACAATCCAAGCGCTTTAGTTCACAGATGTAAAGCACTCTTGGCACGGCAATTTAAGCGCTTCAGTTCACAGATGTAAAGCGCTCTTGGCACGGCAATTCAAGCGCTTCAGTTCACAGATGTAAAGCGCTCTTGGCACGGCAATTCAAGCGCTTCAGTTCACAGATGTAAAGCGCTCTTGGCACAGCAATTCAAGCGCTTCAGTTCACAGATGTAAAGCGCTCTTGGCACGACAATTCAAGCGCTTCAGTTCACAGGAGTAAAAGGTTCTTGGCACAACAATCAAAGTGATTTAGGCCACTTGAGTAAAAGCACCCCCTTAGTATAATGAGCGTAGTGCTTTAAGGTAGGACACGTAAAAGAGCTTCCTGGTATTATCAAGCAAAGAGTCTCGAGTTCTAGGAGTAAAAACATTTTGGCCTTTATTGTTTTGAATGTGAAATTATTTCTGAAGATAAACAAATCATAGTTTTCATTGTTCTTTGAAAAGCTTAAGATGTGAAAAACATATTTAATTCTTTGAGATTTTCTAAATCATGATCAAAGGTTTATGTTGTGAATACATAGATGTTACAGGATTGATATTCTGTGTATAATCATAGTTCAAAGTTCTTGCCATCTCTTGATTCTGAGGTCGTAGTTTACTCTTGTTCCATGTTTTAAAGAAGGGGCTTTGCCCTCATTTCAAAAGGGGTCTCCACCTGATATCCCGGAGACGCATTTAGTCAAGAGTCTATTGCTGAGTTACATTTCTATGAATGAGTAAATGCATATTTGTTCTAACCTTTACTTTTCAGATCTCTCTCCCTGCTGTTCCCTACCATAATTCCCTCCCCCTGACTGGCTTCATCATAACTCTGTGCTATAATAGCTTTCTGAGTTGGTGACGCCGGAAGGTGGGCCTTTTGTTCAGCGATGTGCAGATCCCGAGAAAAGGACACTGTGACAGAATAGTGAGCCCACAAGTTTTATACTTTCCTCTTGGTCTGTACAGGAGCTGCGCAAAATGGCCACCCTAGATACCCTTATGCAAGTAGTGAGATGCAAAGGGATTAGACAGACTCAAAGGGTCATTTTGTAAAAGAATGCCAAAAGAAACCCAAAGGCAAAATTGATCCAACAGTTGTGACAAAGAAAAAGTTAGCGGTTGCTTTGGAAAATTCACAGGAAAACTAAAGTGCCCAAGAAAAAACAAAGGGGACCTCTTGGGCAAATTGACAATCCCTTCAGTGTGCTTTTGCACAAATCGTTATGTCAAACATTTCCGAATCTTAGTACAAATGACTGTGCGGGGGAAAAAGACAATGTTCAAGTTCTAATTGATTCAGGGGCAACAGGAAATTTTGTGGACCAACATACTGCACTAGACCTGCATATACCCAGTGTCAAGAAAAAGGTTCCAGAAGTCGTGTATGCAGTTGATGGAAGTGAGTTGGCAGGAGGCCCCGTTACTAAACAAACCTCACAAATACAAATGATTTGCAAAGATGATGAGAATCAGAACCACTGTGAGATAATTTTCTTTGATATAATCCAAGCACCTCAATATGGTTTTATCATAGGAATACCATGGTTAATGTTACATAATCCATGCATAGACTAGCGCAACCAGGTTTTGCGTTTTTCTTCTTCTTCTTGTGCAAAGAAATGTTTTCAGTCAAGACGAAACAAAAAAGGAAATCTTCAACACTCCATAGCTACTGCAGTTGAGAAGGAAATTGATTTACCATCACAGTATTCAGAATATACCAATGTTTTCAGTGAAAAGAAAGCGAGCTCATTAACACCTCACAGGCCGTACGACTGTCAGATCGACCTTGTACCTGGCGCCAATATACCAAATTGTGGGATCTATGCACTATCAGAGAAAGAAAATCAAGTCCTACGAGAATACCTTGATCGATGTTTAGCCAACAAGCTAATTCGGCCATCACGATCTCCAGCGGCTTCTCCACTGTTTTTCGTACCTAAAGCAAATGGCGATTTGAGTCTTTGTATTGATTTTAGAGCAATAAATAAGATCACAGTTAAAAATAAATATCCACTACCTCTCATACCAGTCTTGTTAGACCAGGTAAATCCGCTGTCATCTATACTAAACTTGACTTACGAGGTGCTTATCACCTAGTTCGAATTCGAGAGGTAGACGAGTGGAAAACGGCTTTTAAGACTCTTTATGGCCTCTTTGAGTATTTAGTGATGCCGTTTGGTCTGTGTAATGCCCCAGCAGCCTTTCAATATTTCCTAAACGATGTTCTGAGAGAACATCTAGACATCTTTGTCATCGTTTATATTGATGATATTTTGATTTATTCAAACTCTGAAGATATACATGAAGAACATCTTAAAAAAAGTATTAAAAACTCTACAAAAACATAATTTGTTTTGTAAGCTAAGTAAACGCAAAATCCATACCAAAGAAGTTGAATTTCTAGGAGTCATTCTAACACCTGACGGCATGCAAATGACTGAAAGAAAAATTCAAGTTGTATCTGAATGGCCTACACCAAAATCAGTACATGATATTCAATGCTTTTTGGGTTTTGCAAATTTTTATCAACGCTTCATCCATCACTTCTCTCAAAAGGTGGCACCAATTACCAAATTGCTAAGAAAAAAGGCCATCTTCAACTGGTCCCAAGAGACAGAGAGAGCATTTCAAGATTTAAAAAAGGCTTTACTACCGCTCCCATTCTAGCTCACCCTAATGTGGAAGAACCATTCATCGTGGAAGCTGATGCATCTGATGTTGCTGTTAGGGCGATCCTGTCTCAACGTCATTGAGAAACTGGACAATTGCACCCCATAGCATATGCGTCAAGAAAATTGAATGAAGCAGGAATAGATAATCGTAAGGAAGTACATTATCTAGACATGATTCTTCAATCACACCTACTGAACAAAAACCCATGCCTATTATAACGCCTTCAAAACTGTTGTGTTTAGTAGCTGCCGGGAATTTTTTTTATCCAATTCGTAATCATTTTCACATCACTAAGTTGCAAGAGTGGTTACAATAAGACACCAAGAGGTCTATTCACAAGGCTTCCCTTTACATGAATCTCGAGTATTCCTGCCTACTGAGGAGTTAAGAAACAGCTTTTCATTGGTTACACAAGCATCCTCTTGCAGGTCACCTAGGTCCTCAAAAAAGAATAGAACTCATGAAAAGGTATTTTTGGTGGCCTATATTCGTTCAAGACCTTAAGCAAATGCTACAATCATGTGAAGTATTTGCAAGATGCAAAAGCGAACATAGCAAGCCCAAAGGTCTACGGATACCGCTACCCGTTTCCAACCATCCATGGGAACATATCTCTATGGATTTTATTACTGGACTTCCTCAAATAAAACAATTTATAACCATTCTAGTGGTAGTAGACAGACTTACCAAGTATGCTCATTTCATAGCCTGTAAAAGGCTCCCAACTTCCGACACCTTAGCGACTATCATCTTAAAAATTATAGTTCATCTTCACGGACTTCCAAGAGTTATCCTCTCTGATAAAGGAACACAATTTTCTGCATATTTTTGGCAAAAATGGTGCAAGGCTCTGCAAATTGATTTGACTTTATCTACTAGTTATCATCCACAAACTGATGGTCAAACAGCGAGACTAAACCAAACTCTGAAACAATATTTACGATGTTATGCAACAAAGTCTCCTACAACCTGGCTGGATCTTTTGTGGCTTGCAGAACTGGCTTATAATAACTCTCACCACTCTTCGATAAACTCAATTCCTTTCTATGGTTTATATGGGCGTCATTCGCACATTTTGCCAGTTACGTTACCTGCATCTACTCAAACCACTCCAGCAGTCCTGGACATGCTAACACACATGAAAAAGATACATGCACAATTACAAACATATCTTTGTCAAGCAAAGAAAAAATATTAAATGCAATATGACAAAAACACCAGCCTGGTCCTCAGTATACAATCAAAGATAGAGTTTGGTTATCCACAAAAAACTTTGTATTAAAAAATAAAAATATGTTTCATCCAACATTCATAGGGCCCTATGAAGTAATACAACATGTAAACTCAGTAACATATAAGTTAAAATTACCATAGTCTTTGAAAATTCATCAGTTTTTTCATACTTCGCTTCTTAAACCTGCTTCGTCCTCAAGCCTCACACAACCTGCTCCTCTATTCGTTCAAGGTCATTGGGAGTATGAGGTGCGATCTATTCTAGACTGTAAATATAGGGGGTCTTCCCTTTGGTACTTGGTGTCCTGGAAAGGATACAGACCGGAAAATGACTCCTGGGAACCTGCAAGACATGTCCAGGCATCACGTTTGTTGCGACAATATCACCTCCTCCATCCTGGTAAACAAGGCCCTAGACCGCACCTGGGAGAGGGGTGTAATGTCAGGAATAAGGCCATGCGCGGTCAACGTCTCGCCTGAAACTCCGCTGCGTGACTCTGCGGCGCTTTATGCGCGCCACTTGTCATCCCCTCTTGCTCCAAAGGTGACCATCAGCATCATCTGCCTGTGGCAAAGCTCATAGAGCTGCAGGTTCAGGACATTGGTGGACAAGATGCACTTATCAGTGCTATTCTATGAAGGAATTACAATTCCCATGTTTTTAGAGGCAGCAACCATCTTGGAGTGTGGCAGGCCTATAAAGCCCAGCCACGCCCAAGCACCATGCTCACTATATTGAAGACTTCGATGCAGCCAGACCCCGTGGGGGTTTCTCTGGAGAAGAGCAGAGTTCCTGAATGGCAGAGTGTCATCCAACCGAAGTATCCTTGTTTCCATGGTGCATTAAAAAACGAGTAGGTCTTACTCGTAGCCGTAAGGCCTTGCTGAATCCAAGTTTGGAGGAATTCGTTACAAGGTAAAACACCCCTTAGCATAACGAGCAAGGTGTTTTCAGTTTCTAGAGTACAGCGGCCTTGGCACAACAATCAAAGGCATTTCAGAGCACAGGTGTAAAGCGCTCTTTGCACGGCAATTCAAGAGATTCAGTTCATAGATGTAAAGCGCTCTTGGCACGACAATTCAAGCGCTTCAGTTCAGAGATGTAAAGCGCTCTTGGCACGGCAATTCAAGTGCTTCAGTTCACAGATGTAAAGCGCTCTTGGCACGACAACTCAAACGATTCAGTTCACAGGAGTAAAAGGTTCTTGGTACAACAATCAAAGTGATTTAGGCCACTTGAGTAAAAGCGCCCCCTTAGTATAATGAGCGTAGTGCTTTAATTCAAGACACGTAAAAGCGCTTCCTGGTATTATTAAGCAAAGAGTTTCAAGTTCTAGGAGTAAAAACGTTTTGGCCTTTATTGTTGTGAATGTGAAAGTATTTCTGAAGATAAACAAATCATAGTTTTCATTGTTCTTTGAAAAGCTTAAGATGTGAAAAACATATTTAATTCTTTGAGATTTTCTAAGTCATGATCAAAGGTTTATGTTGTGAATACATAGATGTTACAAGATTGATATTCTGTGTATAGTCATAGTTCAAAGTTCTTGCCATCTCTTGATTCTGAGGTCGTAGTTTACTCTTGTTCCATGTTTCAAAGAAAGGGCTTTGCCCTCATTTCAAAAGGGGTCTCCACCTGATATCTCAGAGACGCATTTAGTCAAGAGTCTATTGATGAGTTACATTTCTATGAATTAATAAATGCATATTTGTTCTAACCTTTACTTTTCAGATCTCTCTCCCTGCTGTTCTCTATCCTAATTCCCTTCCCCCTGACTGGCTTCATCATAACTCTATGCTATAATAGCTTTCTGAGTTGGCGACGCCGGAAGGTGGGCCTTTTGTTCAGCGACGTGCAGATCCCGAGGAAAGGACACTGCGACACCTACTAGATCTTATTTTTTCAAACATTAAGGGCCTTACTACGGACTTCCTGCCACTATTCCCGCCTGTCCACTTTGCAGTGCATTTCTCTATTCAGACTCATCCAATGCTCTCTACTGCTGTGGCTGGACCTCAAGATATGTCCAGAAATTGGTTCAAGCTAGATCAATTCTGAGGCTCTAAATTCTTGCCTGGGTAAGATCTCCTCCTGGATGATGACCAACTCATTAAAACTCAATGGCTCTAAGACCGAGGGGATGGAGCTGGGTAAGAACCTCTGCTCTGGGCCCACAACATTGGCCCAAGATCTTATGTGCTCTTCCAGAACCGGCATCCAAAGTAAAGAACTTAGCTTTATGGCTGGATATCAACCTGTGCAGTCCTGAAATGGCTGAAAAAAAGTCATCCAGATGCTGCCTTTTTCAGCCCAAAAGACAGTCAAGCAGGCTCTGATTCTATCAAGAGTAGACGTGGTAGCATCCTCTACTTAGGGGCAGACAAGGCCTCTATCAGACATCTACAATTAGTGCAGAACTCTTCCACCAGGCTTCTATACTGAGTCCCTCAACATGCCTTGGTGTTGTATCTTTGATGCGAGCTTCTCTGACTCACAGTGGACAAACAGATACAGTTTAAAGCATTGTACGATATGCACAAAGCCAGGTCGAGCACTGGGCCACAGTACCTACATAAACTGGTGGTACTTTATCAGCCACCTGGCTCTCTACAATTGAGCAACAGATACCCCTGTCCAGTTCCAAGAGTCAAACTGGCTCGCATGGGTGGTAGCTCATTCTCATACATGGACCCCAAGCTGTGGAACACGTTGCATAAGTCCTTGAGAAGTTGCCCATCCCTGACCATCTTTCAGAAATTTTTTCAAACTTGGATGCTCTAATCTTGTCTCAGTCTCATTCTGCTTGCACTTACCTTACTGCCAAAGCACAGGGCAAGTCTGTTTGGGTAGCTATGTGTTATACAAGTCTTCTATAATACTGTAGGGATGAAGTCTGTATCTGGCAAATTCCACTGGAAGTGAGGTTACCAATGAACATGGTCCAGATGAAGCCGGTGGTTTTAGAGGGAAAATCTCAGGGCAGAAAAATTCAAATTTCGCTGCAACCTTATCTTCTCATTGGGTGGATACTTTTCATGCCTTCACTTGGTCAAGATTTCTACCTTCAGTCTCGGTCTCTTTTTTTTGGAACTTAAATGCTACCAGCAGGGCAAGCCTTAAGCTACATCAAACAGAGTCCTCTTAAAACCTCAATCATGTTTGCTGTGAAGTCTCACTGAAGCTTCAGAGGTCTTGAAAGTTCAAAAAAGGTCTATTTCCCAACTATTTGGACTTTCTGGAGCAGTTCCTAGTAGTCATTTCAAATGCACCCAGGGCCTCAGGAATAGCACCTAAGGGCCAGGACACCCTTCAGCAGAGGTCACTAGCAAGTTTCATTCAAGATCCAGTGGTAACTGGTCAACTACTCACTCCAGAAAAGAGACCTCTTGCAGCCTTTGATGTCCCTGTAATCACACAGGCGGTGAGCCAACTGACAGTTGGTGTCGACATCTTAGTCTTGAGTGCAAGTGAGAACAGCCCAGCCCTCCACACAGGCCACTGATAGCAAGTCTAGTTGTCTTCTGTTCTTTCACAGGTCGAGGAAAGTGTCCTAAGGAGCTGGGGTGAGGTGCTATGTTTGTTCAGTTTACTAACCAGTGAGTGTGGGTGATGCCTGGACACACTAACCAAAAGGTAACAAGTTCCCAAAAGCAAATCTTCCTACTTTTTAGGTACACCCAGTTTGCCTCACGGCAAAGTATCCCGCCATTCTTATTAAAATCTCTATTGGCAGAATCTTTCTGCCACTGGAGAAAGTGTGTAGCACACCTAGGGATGTTTCTAAGCTAATGAGCAGTCACCTTTGACTAAAATCAGCCCAGACTAGTTCAGCTTCTTCCTTCCCTGACACCAAAGCCAGAAGGCAAAAGTGTATTGTGTTTGAATCTTTCTATTAAATTCTCAAGCAGAAAACGCATACAATACAGTGCAAGGATGTTCACATAGGAAATATGCCAACAACAAACAACAGTAAATCTGACCACCCTGTGAACTCCTAATGCTGTCACCAGACTCAAAGGTATTTCAAAACATACAACGGAAAAGATGAATGCATGCAAGTTGTCAGCTACTGGTAGGTGGTGTAGACTTCAAGGGGAATAAAACCAATCTGTAGTGAGTAGTGACAGGTTGGGAGAGTCATAGGACAGAGGCAGGTGTGAGTAGTGATAGGTAGAACCTGTGTAGTGAAGCATGCAGCAATAAATCTCTAGTGTGGAAGGAAAGGTGGGTCCCCTAGTGCTCATAGGCAATGAAACAGGGCCAAAACAGCAGCCAACGGGAAGAATGGGTAGGGCACTGTGACCACACAAGCATACCAAGAAGCCCTGTGGGACTAATCAGGAATAGGTAAAGTACCGATAAGCATTCGCCCAGCAGGCAAGGTCCAGGGGGCAACAGCTGGTCACAACACTTCACAGAGTAGGGGACACCAAATGCCAGTGAATAAGTGTTCTTGATCATTCAGTTGGAACAAAGTGTACTATGGAATCAAAGTGCCCTCCAGCCTTCCCTTATCACTGAACTATAAAAGTACATGTCCCCGCCTGGTCCCCTTTAAGTTAGTGAAGTACCTGGACATTTCTAAACTGCCATGCTTGGGCTAAGCTGGGTTACATTCCTCTCCCGTGTTCCCACACCAGGTCTACACCATTCTCTCTGCTCTGACAGCAGTGTTTCACACCTCATTAAAGCAGCACTAATAGGGCAGCACTAGGGAGGGTAAAGCTAATTAGCCCAGATGGGCTTCAAGCAGGAAAAGTACAATGTTTTATAAGTTACTTTTCACGTATATTTATAAAAAATCCAACTTAACCACTGATGTGGATTTTTATTAAATATTTAAAACAGCAAACAATCTCTGAAGCTTATTTCAAATCTAAGATAAAGATTTAGCACATTAATGTACTTTAGCTTTTTTTAAATCATAGAACCAAACACACCCCTAACTCTAAAAATAGTGTTTCCTACATGTTCCCTTTTAAATACAAGGCACCGCACCGCGAAGGCTACAAGGCCTACTCAGGGCCTTTTTTTCATTATTATTTCACAGTGGGGTTCGTGCCTGTCAAAACCATTATTTTGACCGGTTTGCATTCAGATTTAACAGCTAGAGCAGTCAGACTACATATACAGGCCTGGGACCATGTTTTCACTGTAAGACTAGGAAAAGGCAAAATAGGTTGTGCAGTGCACAGGTGACATTTGGCGTTCTATTCCATTAGTGTATTTTCCTGCACAATGTAGTAAGGTGTCAAATCAGAATTAGCCATGTTTTACATTGGGAAGTGGGCAACAGTACTGAAGTGTGCTGCGTTGAATAACAAGCAGCATCAGCTCACATAAAATGGAGGTGACCATATATACAAATGTCCTTTCTCACAAACAGTACTGCTGATTCAATCGTGGAACACTAGTTGCAGTAAATCTTTTATCAGAAGCAATGGAATTCATAACTTAAAAAGAAGCTATTGATGTAGTCAAAACTAGATCCAAGACAATTAAGGTTAGTCATACAGCTAGTAGTCACAACAGCCCCCAATTCTATACTTAATCTTTTTGTAATCTGGTTTTGAATCCATTTAAACAGATGTGAGACATGACATTATTGCAATGCTGGTACTAAAGCTAACCCTAAAATTAATTACAGTTAAATAATTTAAATCAAATTGGGTGAACATGTATTGTATTGCATTAACTGTTTAGCAAAACATTAAATAAAAAAAAAATGGAAACCATACTCTGACCCTAACCCTTACATTTGATTAAAAACATGTATTTGTTAGTAAATGGTATCCTGCTAGTTTTAGGCTATAGAATTATATTAAATCTCAAGAAAAGCAAAATCTGAAAAGACAATGAAAATCCTTGTTCCCTAGCATGTGGTCCAGGAATAAGCACAAAAATGATCTTGGTTGTCAAATGTCACTATAATTAAATTATAGAGAGCAGTAAGCATCATTATTGGGTGCAGCTATTGCATAACAATTATAATTAGTCTGCTTCTACCGATGACCTGAGGTAAGGGATGAACAAGGGTGTCTCCTGGAGAAGAGTTGGTGGGGATCATTTTGTGGTTTCTGAGAGAAACAGATGGGGAGTTTGCGAGATCTCCTTTAGGTTAGCAGGCTCTCAAACTGAGCAAAACAGTGGAAAAAGGAGGCAAACATTTGGGGGCAAAGACAAAATGGCGGGATAGGACATGTAGATCTTTCCAGGGACTTCCATCATCATCATGCTTACTATCTGTTTTGGATGTGGGTTTCCTGGTCTATGTAAGTACTGAGCACTGCACAGAGAAACTGTGCAATGCAATGTTCAGATTCCTTTAGCTGGTGTGTTCATCATACTCATACTCTTCTTCCATCTTGAAAGTTTTCAAATTTTTACAGTTTCTGCTGCTACGTTTTCTGCTGTTGCTTGCCCTTTGTGTTAGTACACCTCTTTTCTAGCCTTTTCCCTTTCTTATAACATCTGTCCAGTTATTGAGTCTACCTACATCTTCACCAAGTGATTTATTTCAGGGGTGGGCAGTGCTACGTTTTTTGCTTTTTTCCCCCTCAATTACTCCTATTCAAGGTATCAATTTGATGTTCATACTCCTCAGTGAAATAAGTGGAGGGGCTCCTGCATGGGGTAATATTTACCTCAAAGTTCCTTGAAAGAGGAAAGGGAAGCCAGATGTTGGGGTCTCTCTAAACTGTTCTGCACAAAAGTAAATTGTTTGAGCCCATGGGTTCTGGACCTAGCAGTGAAGGTAAGAATGTGGGGACTCTCACATAGATCCTGAACTTTGGTCTAACTCGACTCAAAATGTTGTATGTTTTGTAGGCAATAAGCTATATCTATTAGATGCTAAAAAGTACAGTTCATAAACTAGCATTCACAGAAGGAGGACCTGATGCTATTTGGGAACAGGTGTATAAAAGAGATGGGGGTTACAGGAAAATGCAATTTTTGGTGTGATTATCTCCATTTTCTCTGGACCAATTCGTTTTTTTTTTTTTTTTTTTACTCTTTGTTTAACTCCTAATTGGCAACCTTAACCTTTGTATAAGGCCATATTTTATGGTGTGGAAATACACCCATGGCATGAAAAGTTAAATGTTACCAGTGGACTGCAGAAGCCATTGTGCCACCCACTAGTGTAACAAAAGAAAACATGTAGACTGCTGCAGTGTAAAACCTGCAGCGCAACCTGTTAAAATAGCCTTTTTTAAACAGGTAAAAGTCTGTTAAATATTAGTAAGTCAGCCCTGTGTAAGCCATGTAGCCCACAGGGTAGGGTGCATAGAAATTAAAAGCTGGACGTGTAGAGAATGAATGTTATCATGGACCTATAATGATAAGGCCCTGAAAGATATAGTCACTGTGGAATGCCTAGCTGTCCTATGTAGAAAACCAAAGTACAGATTAAAATACTGATACTGCTCTCTCAGAAATGAGACATGGTAAACAAATAATGAAGTCGCTATTTTTAATAGTCATTAAAAATGCAATTCAAAGAGGAGTCTGATTTTTAGTGAATAGTATGGAAAAGTAACTTTTAGAAGGTTACCCTTTACCTGCCTGAATTATCAGATGGCTAATTAGAAAATGACTGTCAGCTCTCAGTCAGTGCTCAAGACCAGGAATAGGTGTGAAAGAGGTGAAACATGCCTCCCAGCAGCAAATACCAGGCTGGCATGAATGGGCAGAGATAACTCCTCTGAACTCCATAGAATATCCTAAGTGGGGGCGGTTGGTGCCCTGTTCATACCACACTGTCAAATACTGCTAGACAGGTCTGTTGCGCCAAATGTAAATGTGGGACACAGTTGAAAGGGAGAGAATTTGATGGCAAGGCAATTCTTGTGGATTCCCTATGAGGTTGCTCAAGAACCCTGCTTTTGCCCTACCAGAAGTCTGTTTCTAGGTCTGTTGTGGGTACAGTGCCTGCTTCAAAGTAGATTTTGGTGTTAGATGTGAGAGGGCATTGGTGATTTCACTTTGATGCTCCCTCACAGCCCTAGGTTAATGTGGCCAAAGACTTTCATCATTATGAAAATGCATTGACACGTGGCACTTTGCGCCCTTCTGCCATTTGAAGACGTCAGTAGGGGTACCACTGGGACATCTTGCCCCATTGGTTAGGGAGTGCACAGGAGCCACCCCCACCCACAAACTGGTCAAATCATAAATGTGGCACCACAGGGCACCTTCCTCAGAACACTGTTGGAATTGCAAAAGGATACCAGGTAGACTGAACCTTCTGCACTTCAGATCTATGACTCTGAGAGGGACCTAAGGAAGTTTACTCTCTTCCACTTGAAATCCATGGACAGAAAGATCCCCAAGGATCATAAAGCTGATCCCCTGAGTAGCTCCAGGAACATAAAGTGTAAGAGCATATTCTAGGGCAAAGTCCTGGCTGAGCAGTGGTAAATTGACCTGGACTGGACTTGGCTTTTGCTGTCTACCTGACACCCTGCGAATGTCTAAGCAGTGCCAGACTGGCCTATACGGCAAGCAGACAGTGCCTGATGGGCTGGTCTGACAGATCAGTTTGGGTTGTTTTTTGTTTTTAGCAATTGTGGGCCGGGTTAAGGACAAACAGGATGGTTTTACTGCTGATTTCCCTGATATTACCACTTTTTCAGCTATCTGCTTCGCCACTTTTATTTTGGTACTCTGACAAATTTTTTTGTCGCAGTCTGACCCCACCTCTAAACACTCCTCCTGATGTCCTTGTGGACTTACAAGTGTACTCCTGTGGTTGTTTAGGCACCAAAATAAGTTTTGGAACGTTTTCAAAACTTTTGCTTCAGAGTTCCACAGCTTCAAGAGGACCGAGCGTGAAAAGTAGCTGGCCAGGAGTTATATGGGCATGGGCTGAAATTCAGGTTTGTCCCATGTGCAGAAGAATTTTTTCTCTGAAAAACAAAAAAAGTCCCTTTTCTGATTTAGACTTAGAAACTTTTTAAAATGTCAATGCTCCTAGGTCCAAGCACAACAAATCTACTAGATATAGCCGATCTGCACTATATTGAGGTTGGCCTCAAATAGAGCCTAGGTAGCAGTCTACCACCACTACTGACTACCACTGAATCTTTAAAAATTAATATCTCTGGTTTCCCTTATTGTTTTTTTGTCATTTTGGTGTATTTTTGCTCATCACATTTTCTCTATTTTGATAAATTCTTCATTAGGAAGAGTATTTATCAACAAAGTTCAGGAATTGTAAGATCTGCTTGCTGTCCCTTGTTTTTCTCCAAAGGAATGTTCTATGAGAGACAGAGAGAAACCATATACCCAATTTCATCCATCTACACAGCAAGGGATTCCAAATCAAAGTCAGTACAAGAAAAGACACAGCTCATTGTGTTTCTGGTAGATCCTCTTCCATATTTCCTTTAAGAAAATGGCAAACTCACTCATCCACCTCATGGCAAGCATTCTCACCAGACCAGTGAGTCTTACAAACTGTTAACGTTTAACAAATCAAATTTTATGACTAAGTCCTTGCAAATGTTATTTTCAGATAAATACATGGCCCTAGTATATTACAAGATCTCCCAAATACCCGAGATGCTATATAGGTTCTGCCTCATTATTACACATGGTCTGGGAGTGTTCAAGGGTCCAAGAGTATTGGCGATGTGTACTTGACACATTGGTATTTGAAGATATACATGCTGATCACTAAACAAACGCACTGCTGCATCTGGGGTTAGTACATGCCCAAAGAAACATTGCCCAGTAGTGGAGGGGTGCCTCCTGACATAAGAGGATGGATACAGTTCCTGAATAAATGCATGCTTTTGGAGTGCCCGATACAAGAGGTAAGGGGATGCTCACAGAAACTTGACAAAACGTAAAGTCACTGTAGAGTAAATTTTCATCTAGATTGAATTCCGGAAGAGACCTGAGCCACTCGATTGGCCACTCTCAAATCACTATGTCTATACCCACACTTTTACGCTACAATTAAGGCATTTGTAATAGATGTCCTTTAAGCTGTCACAAAATTAGTGCTTCATGTTTTATAGTGCTGGATGAGTGCCTGGTTGTTTAGTTTATGATTTGTATCATCACAAATGCCAATAAACATGTTTATACAAAAAGGTTTATTCAGTGATACATATAAGAGATTTCATTTTATACCAGCATTTCACGGTGGAAAAAATTGAACTTGCTGAGATTCTCTTCCAAAAGTTTGAATTGGGAGGTTGGATCATAAATATGCCCTAGCTCTCAGTTCTAATCTCTCAGTGTTATTTGATAGTTCACAAAATTAAGCTTACTTGACTGTCTTGCTTCTCTAGTGTTTGGAAAGCTCCTAAAATCATTCTTGGCAACTTTCAGAGCTCAGGGAGTCAGAATTAGATATTAGAGGAATGTAACTGTCCTTTTTCACCTTGGAAGATCTATCAGAAAGCACAGATTGATTCCCCTTATTTAAAGAGCCCTAGTTCCACCCACCTGGGAAATGCTGTCTTGCCTATCTTCTTGCCTCCGCAAATTTGACCTTATCCAAGTCACAATTTTTTCAAGGTCCCCTTTAGATACCTGCTCCCCAATAAGTATAATACTTCTCTTCAGAAAGCTCTATTACTTTTTTGGAAAAGCCCTCTACCGATTTAGCAGTGCTGAGAAACTTCAGTCCAATTTCCTTCTTGCCTTATTGAATAGAAATTCTTGAAAAGGCAGTTAACCAACAGCTTTTACAGTTCATTAGCCAAAATAATGTTTTGGATACCACTATGTCAGGCTTTTGCATCCAACATAGCATGGAAACGGCCCTTATACCTATTTTGAATGACCTCCGGCTTCTTAGAGACCAAATAAATGTATCTGCCCTAGTCCTACTGGATTCTCTCATCTGCTTTCATTAGTCTCTCATGACCTTTTAATATAGTACCTAGTTCAAGCATTATTTTGTTGAGTTTGCATCCAGGTTTAAATGCTAGAGCAGCCAGGCCGCATATGGAGGCCTGTTGCCGTATTTTCATTGTTAGACTAGGGAATGCCACTTTAAGTGCTGCAGTCGTCAAGTGACATTTAGTTTCTATGCCATTAGTGTATTTTCCTGTGCTATATACTATGGCTCTACTGGAAAATTATTTAGGCCAACTAGGGCTTAGCTATGCTTTAGTGGTAACGGTATATACTGGGGCTTGGACAACAGTACCCAAGAGTGCAGAGTTCTACAGCAAACAGCATCAGGCCTCAGAAAATGGAGTGACTATGTAAGCACTTTCTCACAAACAGCACTGGTGATTTAAATGTGGAACACTAGTGATGAAAGTGATGTTCCTTTTCTAGAAAAACTGGGACTTTTTGAGTGGAAGCTTATCAACTTAAAACTAAAAAGAAGTTACTGTTATAGCCAAAACTAGATCCAAGAAACGTGAGATTAGTTATGTAGCAAGTATTCACCACAGCCCCTTATTCTAAACCTAATTTTTTAAAATCTGGATTTAAATCTGTTTAATTAGATTTGAAAACAATATTATTGACATGGTCATATTACAGCTACAAATTAATTAGATTGAAATAATTTAAATCAAATGAATTTAAATTGTACTGTATTACATTGTTTGTGCTCAAATTAAATTAAAATAATTAGAAACCATAATCTGACCCTAATGCTAACTCAAAACTTATATTTTATTAAATACATGTATTTATAAGTTGATCATATACTGAATTTTGAATAAAGGTCAAAAAGAGTTTTTGAATTATATTTCTAGTTGTAATCAAAACGAGCATTATTAAATGTAACAATATAATCCAGTGATTTCCTACTGAACAGACAGCTTTGCTAAAGTGATAATAGCTTTTGTAACTTTTCCCTGTCCTACTTTTAGATACCATACACACTGCTAGACTTGTCAAAGGGAGTTATTTTGAGGTCACATTTACAGTTTAAAACTGCCAGAGCCATGCTACAATAGTAGGCTACAAATCATGTTTGCACTGTCACTGTAGTGTATAGTATAGGTGCTGCAGTCCACTTTTGCCATTTAGTTTACAGGCCATGAGTATACTAGGAGCTTATAGGCAAGTTAAATATGCCAATTATGAGTATTACCAATTTTGACATGTTTTAAGGATCCAAGCACACGCACTGATGCCTGGCTGGCAGAGTCCAAGTAAACAGACTAAAAAAAATAAGAAAAAAAATAAAATAAGAAAAAAATGAGTGTCAATCCACAAACATGTTGGTGATCATACAAAAAAAAAAAAAAGAAAAAAAAAAAAAGAAGGGAGGCATTTTCCTACACAGTCCTTTACATGAATGGGCTCTACATAGACTAAATAATGCGCATCTATGAACGTTTCTGTCCTATTTAGGCTCCATCCTATTCAGTCTACAGACTAGGTCAAAGCTGCAATTGTAGATGGACCACTGACATATATGTAAAGAAAAAGCAACCTTTAGTACCAGCTCTTACCTAGTCAGAGTCAGCTGCAATCAAAACAGGTTGAAGTCTGAGAGGTGGAGAGGTCTCAGACAGAAATGTATGCCCTCATGAAATGTCCACATTGCATATAAATTGTGACTATTGTTTACAGATTCAAGTGGTATCAGGGGCATGGACCTGGTTGATGTTCTATTCTTCTCAGATGGGACAATCTGGCACTTTAAGTGTCAATCATGGAGGGAGCAAGGTACTCGTTCTAGAACACTGGTGGAACAATCAAAGAATTTAGAGAACATTTTGTCTCCTAAGTCTAATCTTAGTGGGAGTAAAATGTCTACCATGGATCCAAAGCATAGTAGCTGATTGCCACAACAGAGAATTGCTAGATCTTTATCCATCAGTGTTTATAAAACTGAACTCTATGTGGGATACTTTTTCTTTAGGTGTGAGAAAGTAGATTATTAGTAGGAAAGAATGTGAGCTCTCACCAAGTAATAATATCTCAATTCTGTACTAGGCCTAGTTAGGTCTCAATAATTCAAACCCAAACTCAACCCTTGGTAGCTGTGGCACAGAGCAGACTGGCTGAACTTGAGAGAAATGTGTAAAGTATTTATCAGTAGCAAAACAGTTCAAAAGTAGAAGAAAACACAAAACAATAAAACATCCACTCCAATAGATAAAAATAGAGCACAATAAAAAAAAAAAAAAGATAGTCACCAAAATGACAACAATTTGATGAAGTGAACTGGAGGTATGATTCTAGATGTTTGAAGTCAATGGAAGAGCAAAGTGCCAGTCTCAGTTATATGGTCATGCAAGAGTGGGTCCAAGTCAAAAGTTAAGACTGACTGTGAGCTGCTACCAGTCGGGTACAGGAACCAGATTTATCCCAGTGGAAAGTTTACCTTGAAGACCCTTTCCGTTTGGACTTTGAAACATTTCTGGAAATCCAAATCCTTTCAGTGGAAGTAAACAATGAGTTGAACCAGACTGGGGATTCAACATTGGCAACTGCAGCCTCAATCCCTGTCTCTGCTGGATCTCTGGAGGAAACGTTCTGAATAAACTTTTTAAGTGTCCAGTTTTGCAGGTTTTAAGGTCAGATGAGTATACTCTAACACCAGCCAAGGGTCCAAGACTTTATAGGCACCATTTGGGGGTTACAACTCACTCGTCAGAAGCCACCAGATGAGTCCAAGGCAAATCCAGTTAGAATGGGTGGTCAGCTGGGCACTTGGACAAAGTAGGCTTCTGGCACTGTGCTGGCCCTGTAGCTTAACAGGATGTCAGCCAGCTGACCCTTGGAGTCCACAGCAGGTCCGTCTCTCAGTTCCCTCACCGCAGTTTCAACAGCAAGTACAGTCCTTCTTCTGTCTTCATTGACCCGGTTGGGTTCCGAAGAAGGTATCAGGGATGCTGATTATGTCTGGCACCCGCTTGTGGGTGAAGGAAATTCCCTGACCAATAGGAAAATATTTACAGGGGCAGCCCTACCCACTTTGACCTCACTTTCAGGGGGTTTGGCCCTATGTAATCCCACAACATACTGCTCTGCCAAAGTATACATGGGCAGAGCTCTGGGTACACCCCTAATGTTTGTCTAGGGAAATGAGAAACTCTTCCTGCAAACCAGTTCTGTAACGGTTTTTTCCCCTACTGGGATTGGTGCCATCCTTACTACCTGGACAATGGAAAAGGCTGTCCTAGGTGTGAGTTTCATCTGCCTGTGACATGGAATGCCCCTTTGAAGCTCATGCAGTTGGTGGGTACATCCCCCAGGCCATTCTGTCAAGAAGAAGGTGACATCTCTTCCCGCCCAAGGCCCTTTCGTTGCCCATCCTGTGAGCCATTCACACCTCCGTGCAGGAGGCCAGCATTTCAGCAGGCTGCCAGGTGACACTTTCAGATTAACTCAGAAAACCGCAACTAGAGGCTTTAAGCAGAAAAATGTTGACTTTTTAAATCACTATTTCTGAAATAGAGAAAAATTATCTTTGGCATCAAGCTGGATTTTGTTTAACTGTAAAAATGTGTGTTTCAAGTTTTTTCTTAGCTAGTGCCAATTTGAAGTTTACTTTGTTAAGTGTCATCAAGTAACACAGCGTCTTATGTGGCAGAGCCAGCCTTACTACAGTGAAATGGGTTAAGTGCTTTTTTTAAATGTAAGGCTGGATACAAACATTAAGTATACATGTCCTAATTTAAATATTATGCACCCTGCCTTAGGGCTGGTAAGGCCTACTTTAGGGGTGACTTAATACTAACTACGCCTGTTAGGTGTGTTATAAGAGGCAATTTAAGCTGGTTGAAATGGCAGTTTTAAAACTGCCCAGCTAAACTGCTCTAGCAGGCCTTTAGTCATGCTTCACATGGTTATTTTAGTAATGGCACAATAAGTGTTGCACTCCACTAGTGACATTTAACTAACAGGCCCTGGGTACAGAGGGTACCATATACTAGGTACTTATATGCAGGTTAAATGTACCACTCAGGAATTTTAACAATTCAGCAAGTTTTTATGTGTTAGCAGTGTCTCGTTGTAGATTGTCCGAAAGCCAGCAGCATTAGTTCAAGAAATGGAAACGATCAAGTGAAAAAATAAGTTTCTTACAACAGGTTCTTTCAAATCACATATCAATACTCAACCACCTCACATCTTAAGTTGGTGGCAAATGGTGGAAGGGCCAACTTTTATGATTTTCTTCGAGCTTACTATGCCTTTTCTCCTACGTTGATGACTTCCTAATGTCTCCACAAAGTCTGATGCCAACATATTTCACTTGTATAATCATGACTGTGCTTGGCATTCCACTGTCTGGTTTCCTCTTAGAACTATCATTCTCCTAATCACTTTCCCCGTTCACTCTGCTTCTAACAAACAATTAGGGGGAACCTTACATTCTTACTTTTCAAGCCTCTGGAGCTCATGGCTTTACGGATTGTGGTTTATCCTGAAGAATCTGGATCATAATTTATTTGCTTACATGTTCAATGGATCCACATTGACACTGCAAACAAACACTATATATCACCTTAAAAACCACTCGACCAATCAAATAAAAACAAACAATACTGAAGTAAACTCACCTTTGACCCCCCTAACATACAAATACTAATCATTTGAATTTAAATGCACAGAAGATTCATCTGATGACATCCATAGTGAAACTGTACAGATAAAAAGATGCTAGTGCAATTGACAATGTCATTTTCAAAAAATTGCAAAGTGCTTCCTAAAAGAAAATTTTTAACCTCATCCACGAGACCTACTCAAATTTTTAAAAAATTACATAAAAAACCTACTTCATTTGATAACAAATATTAAAAGAGTAAGGATTAAACATTATGAATAACACCTCATCATATGTTGTACAATAAATTATTTTGCATGTTAGTACCAAATATTTAGATCTCAAAGATTCTTACCATGGACATAAAAACAGCACATGAGCTAAGTCTTGGAATGTGATATTGCACAATTGGCAACTACACGGCCCCTGGGTTCCACTAACCTTAACCCAAAGATTTAAGCTTAAAAATTTCATGTAGATAGACCTTGCAAGCAAGTCTAAATTTGCTTTTAAGTAAAATTGCATTGTACCATGTGTGACAAGTGAGCAATTCAATTAAACTAGCGGAATTTACTGACAGTGTGCCAAATCAGTTGGGTAGCTTTTACATTGGGTCATTTCTTTTTTTTTTAATTTTGAGGAGAGAACATCAATTGTGTTAGAACTAGATCATCTTTTGAAAGGTCCAATTGTACAGCCAAGTATCAAAATAATTTAGTGAAAGTGAATGAATTTTTAAAATCATGCATAAAAACTCCCCAAATGAGTTTTGAAGAACATCTACATTATGGCCGAAAAGCCTGTATGCATAGCGTAAAATGTGACCATTGGCTCTATTATTAATACTAGTCAATGCCAGCACTAAATGAATCATTTCCATTGACTATGACCGCCCCAGACCTAAATAAAATTTCCAGAGTTTTCATACAATGTTGCCGTCACTTTTTAGGGCATCTAATGAAAGAGCCTGTGCCACATATAACACTACTGATGGGATTATTAAGACAAACGTTTAGTAATGATGTAATGTTTCTAGCCCCACCACATTATTTTTTTAATTTTTTTTAAACAAATCAAATTAGCCTTTGTAATTTGGCCCTTCGCATGGTTAGACCATTTTAGGATTACATGAGGTATGTGTCTCAAGGTTATTGTATGTCAGCATCGATTCCAATCTAGACCATGCATGATATAATTTATGTCAAAACTTTAAACCTGAGTCCCCCATGACCATTATTATTGTCTTTCCTCAATTCTCACTTAGTTTATGGTAAAATGAGTAACCCGCTAAATCATCCATTTGTCTTTGAAAGCCAACAGGGGTTACCCCCTTCGCAGCCAAGAACGTAACAGTTACGTCCTTGGCTGCGGCGCCCCCACTGCAGGGATGGAAGGGAAATCACTTCCCCTTCTACCCCTGCCCCTACCCATGGCCCCTCCGTGGTGCCAGATGACGTCAGCACGCAATCGTGCGCTGACCTCATCAGAGGCCTGCCCCTCCGCGCTGGAAGCTCAGCTTCCATCATCACGTGGAGGGGCTAAGAAAGGCATCAAAGGAAAGTAAAGGCCTTTCCTTTCCTTTGATGTCTTTCTCAGCATTTCTGCTGCCCGATCACTCAGAAATGGCCACTAGACACCAGGGATTTTTTTTTTTTTTTTTTTTAGTACTGACATGAGGGGAGCGACCCCCTGGGTAGGGCCGCTGCCCGGGGGCCAAAACTACTTTTAGGCCATTCTATTTTTATTAGGCCAATCTGCTCCCAAAAGAGGGTGGGGGTGGGGCAGAAACCACTAGACACCAGGGATTTTTTTTTTTTATATTATTGAATGAGGCGAGCGGCCCCTTGGGCAAGGGCCGCTACCTGGGGGGGAAACATATTTTTAGGCCTTTTCTAGACAACAGGGATATATATATTTTGTTTACCTTTTTTTTTTATATCTATATGGGGAGCGACCCCTTAAGCATTTTAGGCCATTTTCGCTCCCCTTCAGGGCAGATTGGCCTATTTCTATTAAACCACTTAGGAACCAGGGACTGGTGTGTGTGTTTTGTTTGGGGGGCAGCCCCTTGGGCATGGGTCGCTCCCCATGGGGGCACATTACTTTTGGCCATATCTGCCCCCCTACCTTTGGGGGCAGATAGGTCTATTTTTGGAAGGCCATATGCCCCAAGGCGAGCATAAAGCCCACCAGAGACAAGGGAAGAGGATATGGCCATACCCCCACCCCAAATAAATGGGCCAAAGCTTTTCGGCACACTAAAACAACTTATACCATGGCAAGCAAGAGGACATTTGATTATTTTGGGTTTTGGTTTTACATTTGGGCCATGAGAGCTTGGATAACTCTCAAAATTGTCCCACTTGGAATGGTGAGGGTTGCACTTTTGGTCTTTGGGACGCTGCCATGTAGAAAAATCCACAAGACCTAGACACATCTGAAAACTAAACATCTGGGTGAGCCCAGGGTGGTGTGCTTCACATGCACCCCTCCCCATTTTCTTACCCACAATGTCCTGCAAACCTCCAATTTTGCTGGCAATTACACATTTTTTCCCCATTTTTGTGATGGAACCTTCCGGAATCTGCAGGAATAATTCGTACCACCCAGCATTGTCTCATCTATTCCGATAAAAATTCTGCCCCACTTGTCAGCCTAAAAATGTTTTTTTCCCCCCCAACTGCCCTTTTGGACCCGCTTTGGTTCCCCCTCAATTTCGACAAGTTTTTACCTCTTCCCTGTCACAGGCACTTGGCCCACCTACACAAGTGAGGTATCATTTTTACCGGGAGACTGAGGGGAACGTTGGGTGGTAGGAAATTTGTCCCCGGTGCAGTGATCCCACACAGAAATGTGGGAAAAATTTGATTTTTTTAACTAGATTTGAGCTTTCCTAAGGATACTGGGCAAGAAAGCACTTGGGGATCCATGCAAGTGACACCTCCCTGGACTCCCTCGGATGTCTAGTTTTGGGTTTGGTAGGTTTTCCTAGATGGCTGCTGAGCCCAAGACCAAAAACAGGTAGTTTTGTATTTGATAAATTTTGAAGTGTCCAGATAGTGTTTTGGGGCATTTCCTCTCGCGGGCACAAGGCCTACCCACACAAGTGAGGTACCATTTTATCAGGAGACTTGGGGGAACGCTGGGTGGAAGGAAATTTGTGGCTCCTCTCAGATTCCAGAAATTTCTGTCACCGAAATTCGAGGAAAAAGTGTTTTTTTTTGGCCAAATTGAGGTTTGCAAAGGATTCTGTGTAACAGAAGCTGGTAGGAGCTCCAGAAGTCACCCCATCCTGGATGCCCCTAAGTGTCTAGTTTTCAGAAATGCACAGGTTTGGTAGGCTTCCCAAGGTGCCGGCTGAGCTAGAAGCCAAAATCCACAGCTTGGCACTTTGCAAAAAACAGCTTGGTTTTCTTTGGGAAAATGTGATGTGCACACGTTGTGTTTTGGGGAATTTCCTGTCGCGGGCACTAGGTCTACCCACACAAGTGATGTACCATTTTTTTTTAATCGGGAGACTTGGGGGAACGCTGGGTGGAAGAAATTTGTGGCTCCTTTCAGATTCCAGAACTTTCTGTCACCAAAATGTGAGGAAAAAGTATTTTTTAGCCAAATTTTGAGGTTTCAAAGGATTCTGGGTAACAGAAGCTGGTGAGAGCCCCACATGTCACCCCATCCTGGATTCCCCTAGGTGTCTAGTTTTAAAAAATGCACAGGTTTGTTAGGTTTCCCTAGGTGTTGGCTGAGCTAAAGGCCAAAATCTACAGCTAGGGACTTTGCAAAAAATAAGTCAGATTTCAATGTGAAAATATGATGTGTCCATGTTGCATTTCCTGTCGCGAGCATTAGGCTTACCCACGCAAGTGAGGTAACATTTAAATCGGGAGACTTGGGGGAACACAGAATAGCAAAACAAGCTGCCCCTTGGTCTTTCTCTACATTTCCCCTTCCAAATATAAGACAGTGTGTAAAAGAGACATCTATTTGAGAAATGCCCTGTAATTCACCTGCTAGTATTGGGCACTGCGGAATTCAGAGAAATGCAAACAACCACTGCTTCTCAACACCTTATCTTGTGCCTTTTTTTGAAATACAAAGGTTTTTTTAATACCTATTTTTCACTCTTTATATTTCACAAAATGAATTGCTGTATGCCCAGAATACAATGAAAACCCATTGCAAGGTGCAGCTCATTTATTGGCTCTGGGTACCTAGGGTCTTGATGAACCTACAAGCCCTATATATCCCTGCAACCAGAAGACCTAACAGTATATTGCTTTAAAAAAATCTGACATCGCAGGAAAAAGTTACAGAGTAAAACGTGGAGAAAAGAATGGCTGTTTTTTACTCCTCAATTTCAATATTTTTTTATTTCAGTTGTTATTTTCTCTAGGAAAACCTTGAAAGATCTACACAAATGACCCCTTGCTGAATTCAGAAGCTTGTCTACTTTTCAGAAATGTTTAGCTTTCTGTGATCCAGCATTGGTTTCACACCCTTTTCTGTCACTAACTGGAAGGAGGCTGAAAGCACAAAAAATAGTAAAAATGGGGTACATGCCCCAGTAAAATGCCAAAATTGTGTTGAACAACACAGTTTTCTGAATAAAGTCTGCCTGTTCCAGAAAGCTGGGAAGATGCCGATTTTAGCATTTTGTTGATGCCATTTTTAGGAAAAAAAACACAAGCCTTCTTCTGCAGCCCTTTTTCCCCATTTCTTTTTACAAAAACGAAATTTTTGCTGTAATTTGGCTAATTTCTTGGTGTCCTTCAGGGAACCCACAAAGTCTGGGTACCTCTAGCATCCCTACGATGTTTGGAAAAAAAGGATGCAAATTTGACGTGGGTATCTCTGTGGACAAAACGTTATGAGGGCCTAAGCGTGGACTGCCCCAAACAACCAAAAAAAGGCTTGGCAACTGAAGGGGAAAAGGCCTGGCAGCACAGGGGGTTAAAGACATTAAAATTATGTATATAATCAGCATACATTAGTACCACAATTGGTTTTGACCCTAATTTGGTGGGGGAGTGCACGTTTAGTTTGTTAATACACTCAGGAAAATCAGCCAAGTACAGGGAAAATAGCAGTGAAGGTAAAATACAGCCTTGTTTTAGACCATTTTGGACTAAGGTAAAATTACTAAGTTCCGACATGGAGCAGAGTAAAACATTTAAACAATTATCAGAGTATAAACAAATCAATAGACTCAATAATGGATCTGGAATGTCCCATTAATTCAGTTTTGGCATCAAATGGGGTGGTCAACTTGAGCAAGGGTGTTACTAAAACTAGACAAAAGTTACAAAGTTTACATTTCTCAGCCATCATTGGTATAGCTAAAATATTATCTATTGTAGAAGATCCCTCACTGAAGCCACACTGTTCGAAAGGAAGATGTTTTGCATTTACCCATTCAATAATTCTATGTAGAAGGCATTTACCAAAAATGTTCCCTATTACACCCAAAAGAGAGATTAGTCTGTAAGTTTTAGGGTTGGTCCTCTCACCCTTTCAGATGAAGGGAAAATTATACTTCCGGTTCAAGATGATGAAACAGCTCTAGGGGTTAAGCGGTGATCAAAGAGATGTTTCAAATATAGTGCCCAAGGGTTGGGGTATGATTTTAGTATACCAACAAAGATGTTATGTGGTCCAGCCACCCGATAATTTTTTAGCTCTTTCATTACAGATTTCTTCCTCAGTTAGGACATCCCATACTATATTAGTGGGAGACTTCGATTCAGGTAAAGGCAGCTGTTTTCCTGTGTGTGCATACAATTATAATTGTTCTATGTGTGGCCGCCAATTAAATTTGTCCAAAAGAATTGTTTTTTTCCTGTGGCCTTTGGCCAAGCATTTTGCAATGATGAATGATAAAGATTTCTTTAAACAAGAATCTTTTGCAAAAACCACCATAATTCCGCCATCTAAGTCTAAAATTTGTTGTTTTCAATTGACCAGGCTCTTTTCTGAAGGTATTTACTGGTTTTAATGAATGGGTATAAAGGATTGGTCAGTACTTTACAGATATCTTGGACTAAACTTTCAAAGGAAGGAATATTTGGCTTTTTCCTAAAAAGGAGTGAACGAGGATACGACCTTGAGTTATCATTTATAACTGGGTCAGTCTCATACATTCTATTTATTAGAGATATTAAAATCTTATTACCATCAGAGCCAACTTTTAGAAGTTAATTTGTCAATCTGAGACCAAATCAATCCCCTCGTAGGAATAACAGTGAATCCAGCCTCTCCATGCTCCTTACTGATTAAGCGATGTATTCACCCTTTGTTCCTTCTGCCTAGTTCCAGCTTCTCTTGCTTTCTGCTGATTCCTCTGCCTGGCTCCAGGCACTGGTTTTGTTCCATTTATTTCTGCATCCTGCCTTTTGGCTGCTTCCGATTCCTGTAGTGCTGTAGCTACGTTCTGTTAGTGAATATTCAGACTTCATTTAGAGGCACCTCCTTCTCAACTGCGGCAGATGCTCTCTTTCTGTAATAGAATGTGTAGGGGATCTATGCTAAATATAATACAGTCCACAGAACATTGTTCCTGAAGGGCCGAGCTTTATCAAGGATTTCGGAATGTTTGCTGTTTTTTTCGTTTTTGTGTTTACCGGGATTACATTTTTTTACAACGGATTTACAGGAATTTTATGTACAGGGCTGTATATATCATCTGAGATAATCTCTTCTCATCTGACCCATCCCTAATGGAATTTACTTGGAGTGCTCCATAAAGGCGATTTCCAACAATATTACAGCACTTAAGTAGATGCCTTTTTGTTTTGGCATCTTTCTTTTCACTTCTATGGGTTCACACTTCTAGAGGCTTCTGTGAGAATTGCTAATCCTAAAGGAGCGCCTGGTTGTGCTATAAAATACAGATTTTCTTATCATTGTCGGCAAAGTCTTTCTTTTATGAAAGACACAGAGGCGAGTGTTACCGGAATTCTGTTTCGTTCTCTAAAACATTTTCAACAAGTTCCTTTGTCACGCTGATCTGATTTTAGGTATAATTTTACACGGGCCAAACCCACTTCTGAGAGGTTACAGATGTTATTTTTTCTCAATTGTCTGCGTTCTGATTCAGAATCAAGAGTAAGTTTATTTAGACCACAGGGCTGTATAATAAACTAACAATAAAGGTAAAAAAAAACAACTGCATATAAATATAGGTACAAGAAAATAAATCTATTATGAAAATAAAGTTATTCACTTTTTCGATGTGAGACGTGCTACAGGTCGATTCTTAAAGAATCTAAAAAATGTTGACACATAAGATGTTTTCAGCTACCACCGGTGTTCAAGTTTTAAACTTAGTTAAAACTGCTGTAAAAAGCCACGTTACAGATCCGATAAAAACATGCAATCAATCCAATCCTTTCCCACCTATGGCTCAAAAGCAATTCCTATTATTTTGACATTAGCATCATTGAGGTTCCCGGGATTGCACATAAGGGATTCAAACATGCTCAAATTGGTAACGTTTCTTGTCTAAGCTCTTGATTGGCAGTGCTTAATTTAACCTGGTTGGGGGGGGGGGGAGCACTGGCACTCATTTTTCGTGGACCATCACTTAATAAATATCTTTTGAGGGCAAGAGAGGGAAACACACAAACGGGAAAGAAGAAGGAAGATAAAGACAGAAAAACTAACCAATGGAGGAAGCAGGAACCTACCAGAGTGTGATAAAGGGGAGAGGGCTGTCTGGCAGTGGTCAAAGAGGACTGAGGTGGACTCAGGACTATGAAGCCATGATATTTGGTGCACCAGCATGTAAGTGCACTGCTGCAGGCTTCTGAGCAGCACTGTGGGCACAGCACTCACCAGGACACAGTCAGTGACACAGTGTTCTTAAAGTGTAAAAGGCAATTTATTTTGGACAGGATTGCCTCAAATACAATAACATTGTACAACTAAACTTTAACCAAGTTCAAACCCCCCCCCACCCCTTTGAAACCTCTCCCCAGTCCTCTTTTCACTGATCCTCGCCCTTAGCCTCCCTTCAACCATCTTCTACTTCAATTGACCCACACATCCCCTTTTTCCTTTCATCCCCTGGAAAGGTGGCCAAGACCGCATCTGACTTTCCACCCTCCCCCATCTATTGCTACACACCTCCTGTCAGCAAGACTGCCCTAACTGGCATCAACCCAACCCAGCACTGAACCCGTGACAAAACCCCCCTCACACCTATATCTAAGGTAGGGCGGGTGGGTGGCCAAGCTTTCCACTGCGCGAACGGCTAGCGCGGAAGAGGCCGGTCCCTACGCTCTTCAGCCATATATACCCCTCCCATATTCTACCCCCACATACGTCCTGACAAATCCTGCTCTCCCTTGGTCACTTCCCCCCAGAAAGCTCCCGTGGAGAGACTAGACTACATCTGCTCTCCACAGGGCCCTCCATTATTTTACAAATTAAGCACTGTGATGAAGTAGATTTGGAAGCGACCTCCCAAGAGGTTCTAAACAGATTTATTGCCTTCTTTGCCTCATCATAAATCAAATCACATTGTGTGAATACCACAAAAGCCAAAGCTTGCATTCGGTTTTAGATAATATAAGTGGCGCTATTGTCTTCTCAATGATGTGTAAAAGATGCCCCCCTCACTACAATAATCTGCTTTCTTAAATCCTGGGCCCACTAAATGTCGCTATTTAGTGCTTCTTTCATGCAACAACTGGCAACTTGTAATTGCATACTGTCAAGGAGGTTTTTAAGTTATCTCTAAGCTGTATATTGCCTTGATGTTAATTTTAATTCTAGATGTATCACATTCAACATTAAGGACTTGGGGAGGGTTCAACAGATATTTGCAGCAACATCCCTCTAATTGATCTCAAGGATGTGCCCCACTGAGACAGAATCGTATAGATTTGGTACCAAATGCTAAAAGTTTAGTTTTATCCATATTTATTATCAGTTGACTAGACTCACAATATTTATGAAATGCCTTAAGACGTCTCTGCAGGCCAACTTGGGTGTTGTCCATTGTTAAAGAAAGTATCATCATGCAGGAGAATTGGGTTATGGACACCCACACGTCTTGGGGGAAAACAAACCATTATATAATAGATTCCAAGGCTGTTTGCTAAAAGATGGCCAAACAAAGCAGGGACCAACACACAACTTTGTCTGAAGCTGTCAAATATTCAGATTTTTCTCAACAAAGTACCTTCTAAATCTATTTCTACCCTTGCTTGCATGGACCTATATAGTTCACTGAGAATTGACAAAAGTCCTTTAGGGATATAAAATACATTCAAACTTGCCCAAAGTAATTCTCTGCTCAATTTCCGGCTATTAGTCACAGACAAAAACATTGATCCAGTGTGGAATGGTCTTCTTTAAAACCTCCTTGTTACACTGGTATTACACTGTAATCTTCAATCCAAACTTTCAAAGCCAGTAGTATAACTACTGTATACACTTTTGCACCCACATCGATTAAGCTATTAAGCCTATAATTTTTCAGAGATGCACAGTCACCTTGTTTATGGATGGGTTTAATAACTGCTCCTTTCTAACTTTCGGTGTAACATCCACTAATAGTGACCCACCAAAAGACCTTGGCGAGAATCTTTGTTCAACAGTCAATATTAGTTTTTACAACAATCACGGGTAGAATATCAGGACCTGCTGTTCTAAGTACATTCCATGAGAAAATAATTTGTTTTATCGTCAATTTCAAATGTCAAACTCATCAAGTTGTCATCAGATACATATTCAGTAGTCTTCAACTAACCCCTTCACAGGAGTGTTCCTAAAATAATCTGATCAAACTTTCTCTTTGACTACACTTAGAACTGATGAAGGTTTCTTATTCATTCAATTGTGAACCACCCACCAAAATTCTGTGAGGCAATTACAGATAACATTTTGTCCCAGCGTTTGTCTTAATAGTCATTTTTTTTCTTTAAAAAAAAACATTATACTATAACCTCTGAGTTTTGTAACAGTCCCTTAATTTAAAATTGCTTGATTTCGTCAGTCTTTGTTTTACTGATCTGAGTAAAGTTTGTATTGTATTGACTGGCTGGTGGTATGAACCCAGGCAGCTTCTTGTCTCTTGCCTTTCACCCAGGGTTCATTTTCTTTAAATGCTTTCCTCTGTTCCACTTTCTGGCAAATTGACAGTGTCCTTTATGACCTTCTCATCACCAATCTCTAACTCCGCTAGATTATAGATCACAGATTTATTCGGAAATTATGAGAGGGCTAGATGCTTTCCATCTAAATGGGTACAAAGGCAATGGGGAAACTATTTTGGAAAGCATAACATTTTCACATTACCTAGACTCGTCCAACTGCAGTACAACATTTAGCAGCCAGTGATTGCTGCCTTCCAACTGAAAAACATTCAAATTAGGAGTCAAATCAAAACAATACAAAGATGATACCAGTTGGGCAACTAACTTTGCTGTCCCAGAAGGTTTAGGGCTGCCACAATATCTGCAATAAAAAGCCCAGTTAGACAGAACAAACCAAAAGAAGGCAAAGTATGTCTAGCAATTACTTTGAGATCGTACCTTTATGGAAGGCAGCTCTGATAGTTTATTGTATAATAACAATTCTTCCTCATCTAAATCTTCTCTAACAAGCTTAAAGCAGAGATTAAAATCCCCCAGAACAATGACCACACTAACTGGGAACACGTTAGATAATTTTCTTAGATCCTCTTAACTTCCCCAACTGGCTTTCATTATAACAAATTTGTCAGATACCTTGACATACATCCTGTTTTTAATGCGCTATTCAAGCTATGGACATGTCAAGAACATAGGGCACAGTTGCACAAAGCAGTTGTATTTTAAGAGACCTCACTTAGCCTTGAAACGTTCCCCTCAACGTCATCTTCCTCGTCCAAGCATGCAAAGCGATTCTGTGATTCTGGGTAAAAGTTGTGATTTTCTTTACACTTAGGTTGCCTTTCCCCCATCATCAACAAATCATCTTACCTTACATCCTAACATTTAAGAATCACAGGTTGTCAACTTGGATCCAAATTCAACCCTGCATGGTAATTTTGGAATGATTTAGGGCCTGATTACAACACTGGCGGAGGAGATGACTCAGTCACAAATGTGACAAACATCACATCCACTGTATTACAAGTTCCATAGGATAAAATGGAACTTGTGACAGAGTAATCCCCTCCAACGAGGTTGTAATCAGGCCCTTAGTGTGTAGCTTTATAACCTCTGTCTCCACTTCTGAAACAAGTTGAATTCCTTTACTCACAAGACCTTTTTGTAAGCCTAAATGAGAATAAAAGCTTAATTTAATAACCTCCTTCCTCTCAATATTTCTTACAACTGCAGATTGCTTTATATCCGCTATAAATATTGTTTTATGGAGGCAGAATGACAAACAATCCCTAAGAGGCATAAGAAGTTCAGTGCCTTAGGTTTTTTTTTGTTGTGCTTTTTGCGTCCCCCCCCCAAATCCATTTAGATCTACATAGAAAAGGGAGCTACATACTACCATGTTGCCTTCTGAGTAAGTGAACTCATCGCTCCTCCTAAGGTTTCCCCAACAATCCTCTTTGTCTGAGTATGCCCTTTGTTTACCTCTATCTTTCCTTTCCCGTTCTTTAGCTTTTTGCCTTTATTCCTGATCTATTTAGATCTACATACATACAAACAGGAGCTACTTTCTACAGTTTTACCTTCTGAATTAGGTAATTTGTAATTCCACAATTTTCTCCTAATTGTTTCTTTGTTTTATTATGCCTTTTTCCAACCTCTATCTTTTTTTTTAAGTTTATTAGTCACATTTTTGGGATTACTTCCCCAGTGGGAATCACCATATATATTTTGTGTCTGGTCTCTGTCTATTCCCTTGTTCCCTCCTTCACTCATCATTCTAGGCTCTTTATTTGATTTTGTGATTTTATACTTCATTAACAAAACTGACAAGAGGGATTGTCAGTTTCCTAGGTGAAGTACTTGCTTTACTTCTCTCATTTATCCATTGTCTGCCTTTTCTTTGCTTTCCTTTTACTCCCTTGATTGGTTTTCTACAGGTTCTTTCTTTCTTTTATTTACTAAGGAATCTCTATGTGGGAATGCATATCAACGAAAAAAATTGTCATCGATCTTCCTGGTTAGGAAAGGCCTACTAGAGATATAAACTGATAGACCTTACACGTCATTTGATATTGCATGAGTGGGATTGGCATCAGATGTCTTGGTAGTTAATACTTCAACTGGCTTTATAAGAGATGGCAGACACACATTCATTTATTTCAGTTGCACAGAAATCACATCTGTTAGATTTGGCATCCTTGGCATGGTCTCCCCTAACATTTTGCCTCTGTTTCCCAGGTTGTTGATGTGTGCTGGACTGTGTTTTTGCTGTTTTTGTTACTCTGGGCACTTCACCACTGCTATCCAGTGCTGAAGTGCAAGTGCTCCTGTGTAAAATGTATGTGTAACTGGCTTTCCATGATTGGCATATTTGATTTACTGGTAAGTCCCTAGTACAGTGCAATAGGTGTGCCCAGGGCCATGCAACCAGTTGGCCTGCAGCACTGGTTGTGCCACTAACCTTAGTAGCTCTGTAAACATGGCTCAGACCTGCCACTGCAGTGTCTGTAAGTGCAGTCTTGACTGCCAATTCGACTTGGCAAGGGTACCCACTTGCCAGGTCTAGACATTCCCTTTTTGTTTTTTACATGTAAGACACCCATAAGGTAGCCCCATGGGCAGGGTGCAGTGTATGTTTAAGGTAGGACATATACTAATGTGTTTTATATGTCCTGACAGTGAAATACTGCCAAATTTGGTTTTCACTGTTGCAGTCTCTCTCATAGGTTAACATGGGGGCTGTCTTTAAATATGATTGAAGCATAGATTCTCTTTGGGAGCAGATATACGTGTGGAGTTTGGGGTCTCTTTTAGTAAAGTTGTTTTTGAGACTGTGTTTGAAAATGCCACTTTTAGAAAGTAGGCATTTTCTTGCTTAAACCATTCTGTGTCTCTGCCTGTTTGTGGATTCCCTGTCTGGGTTAGTTTGACAGTTGAGCTGTTTGCACCTCTCTCTAGACAGTTACACAAAGGGAGCTGGGGTGTGGCCTGCATATCCTGATGAGGCATCTGTGTTAGGAGGGAGTGGAGGAGTGGTCACTCACACCTGAAAGAGCTGTGCCTGCCCTCACACAATGCAGTCTCCAACTCCCTGGTGTGTGTCTGGGGCCTGGCCTGGGCAAGGCAGCATCTCACAAACAAGAGAGACTTTCCTTTGAAGTAGGCCTATTTCAAAGTCAGAAAGGGGTATAAGAAGAGCACCCAAACCCCCTGAAAATTAGATCACTTCTGGAATCAAGAGTAACCTCTGCCAAGGAGAAGAGCTGAAGAACTGAGGAGAAGTGCTACCCTGCCTGTGACTGTGCTTTGTGGAGCTATCCTGCAGTTGCTGCTTCTGCCAGTAAAAGGGGACAAAGACTGGACTTTGTTGTCCTTTCCGGCTTGTAAAGAATCTCCAAGGGCTTGAACTGAGCTTGCCTCCTGTTGTTGAAGTCTCAGGGACATCAAAGACTTCCCCTGCCAGCATCTGGACTCTCTGCTGAGACTCCTGCCCTGCCAAGTGGTGCCCTATCCAGTTCCTGGGCCTTTCAAAGGTGAAGCTGGCAGACAAAGACTGAAAATCTAAGGACAGACCGCCGTGCATCACGGCTGGAAGATAGATGCAATGTGGCTGGAGAAACAACGCGCAACACCCGCTAACGGAGGCTGATAAAGACGCAAACCCCACAAAGAGCGGTCTTGTGATAAGGTGCAACCGGATTTTCAGCGCAGCCTTGCTGGGCGCGGAAAAACAACCCAACGCCTTGCTGGGCCCGAGGTGCCTTCCCAGATTGACGCATCGCTCTCTTGCGGGAGAGGAGAAACGACACACGCCAACCCAGCCGGAGGAGGATTGAAGCACGGTCTCGCTTCATAGTGGAAAAAAAAAATCTACAAATTGTGGGCCTTTTACGGCGCACACTCGCCCGTGCACTGTTATTTTGACACTACCCAGGTACTTTTGTACTCTAACAACGTTCTCATTGTTTTCTAAAGGATTTAAGACTCTTATTCTTTGAGAATTCATAACTGAACTTGTGTATGTTGGATTTTTGTTGTTTTGGTCTTGTTTTGTTTAGATAAATATTCCCTATTGTTCTAAACCTGTGCTGTGTCATTTCAGAGTGTTTTCACTGAATTACTTCCTGTGTTGGCACAAAAACTTTACACATTGCTTCTGAAGTTAAGCTTGCCTGCTCGTGCCTAGCTATCAAGGGGGTGAGCAGTGGTTAACTGAGGGTGATTCTCCTTTACCCCGTCGATAGTGAGGGTTCCTTGCTTGGACAGGGGGCAACCTGACTGCCAACCAAAGACCCCATTTCTAACAACATCTAAAAACCCAAATTGGATTTTCATCATATCATTATTTAAAACTAGCACTTCAAGAATCCCGGGCAGGGTTTTCTGTATTATTAACAAAATATCTGATGATGAAGCAGACGTATTTAAAATTAGAGAATGGTGTGAAAGTCCAATAATCAATTTATCCTGATCTAACTGTGTACTGCCTAAGACTGGGCCCAATCTGCAGGGGCTAAAGTTTGGAGATTGTTTTAAAGCTTCCACAGATGTCAAATTCATATTTGAAGGATTTTTACTAATAGAGAGAACTATATACATCTGCTGAAAAAACTCTATGACAGAGTCTAACCATGCTTGAGAGCTGAAAAAAAACTGGTGACTTGGGAACAACTAACGACATTCCTCTCCCCTATAATTCAGAGGCCTGCTGTGCATCTGAGGTGCCTCTCCTGCTAAAGTGCTTTGCAATATAGGGCCCGATTTAGATCTTGATGGTGTTACTAGCAAGCCACCTGTGCAACAGACACAAAAAGAACATCAAGTCAACGGTGTTCCGCCTGCCGTATTTACGTGTTACAGCTCTGCAATTGGTGGACTGGTGACGGACTGCTGACTGAGGGAGACAACGGTGGGACCCAATGGACTTCGTACAATGGCAGGGGCTATGGAATAGAGGTAAGTGACACACACTATCCCTCAGCCAAAGTATCCCCCTGCACTACACAACACACCACATACACTCCATCATCCACTACAATTCCAACACAACCCATACATGCTGAAAACACACTGACATACATCCAGGACACAACATAAACAAACCACACACTATGCAACCACGACAACCAACACAACTACACACCCATCTACATAAACAAGCTCACACTCACACAACTACACACATCATGACAACATACGCCAGACAAAAACACGCACCTGAATGTGTCACACAGCAACACAACATTGATTTTACATGCAAGTGACACACATACAGACACAACCACACCACCCATGTCTGCTCCCTCTACATCAACCAGCCAATCCACATACACACACACACACATATATATATATATATATACACACACACACACACACACACACACACACATATATATACACGTGCTGACTCACATACACAACCGATGGACACCATTGACAAGTGTGAATATACAGTCATTGTGGTGCCAGCAATCATTTGGCAATGAATAATGACACCACAAGGACATGTGTATATGTGTGAGATATGCACGTTGTGCCAGTGTGTCCCCAGCCATGTGTGACACAATGTGTGACACAATTGTCTCCCCGTCATTGCATGCCACAGTGATAAAAAAATAAAAATAAAAAAAAACGGTAATATGTATATGCCTGCAGTGGCCCCAACCTCCCATGCAGTGGCCACCGAGCATACCCTGGCTATGCACCGATAGGGTGGGAGGGGGTGTTTTCTCCATGGGTCGCTGGCAGCAGCAACAGCAGGTGTTGTCCAGTTTGGTCCAGTCAAAAACAAAAGTGGAATTGGGGGAAAAAAGTAATGTTTTCACTCCTTTTCTCCCCAGTCCACCAACTCGGAAGTGGAGGTCAGACCGCCCCCTTTTGCTTGGTGTTAAGGCACATCCAAATGTGCACAGTGGAAAGGATGGCTGGGGTCCTGCCGGCATCCACTTTTCCCTCTCCCGCTGCTGACGCAGGTGGTGTTTCTTGGCAGAGGCGGCGGTTTGAATGCAGGCTTTCTGCAATGGAACCGCCAACATCTAAATAAGCTGGGCAGATCTTCACGGTGGCTGATGGGTTTTTAGTCTAAAACTCTGCGGCAAGACGTTACCACCAACATCTAAATGAGGCCCACCATAGTCTCCTATAAATGTTAACAAGGGTGACAATGACAAAAGTGCTGCAGGTTTCAAAATGTTCTTCTTAGGCAGTTCTTGAGGAGGGGGGTGGAGGAGGGGGTCACAGCAGGGACTCTCTATGCGCAGCAGGGGAGAGCAAGGCTACAACAGGCTTCGCTCCCCTTGAGGAGGAAAACGATTGGAGCATGGAGGAGGAGGGGGGGTGGGAAGAGGGTGGGACTGAAGGGGAAACAAGAGGAGGAGAGGGAGGGGGGATGGGGCACAGCACCACATACCTGAGTCCCAGCAGTGGTCCACCATTTTAGTATGGAGTGATAGGGAAGAGGAAGGGGAGTATGCGGTGAGGGGCCATATGGGGGGTGCAGGTCACCAGGAAGAGGGTTTATGGGAGGGGCAGCAGGGGCTGCGGAAGGGGAGATGGGGAGGGGATGGGGACGCTTGGGGAGGGGTGAGGGGAGTTGGGGAGACAGGAGGGCAGTGCAGTGGGGGGGGGGCAGAGGTCGGGGCAGCAGTCGAGCAGTCGTGGTGCCAGCACATCAGACCTTTCTTGTCATTGGCAGGAAAAGGGAGTGATGAGGTGGGACCCGGGGGAGCCAAATACAGCTCTGCGACCCTGAGAGCCACGGGGCCTCGTGGTGGCCAGCCAGATTTAGTCAATGGCGGACACGTCGGTATGGCCAGGGAGGACTACGGAAGTTGCTTTGGGGTCATGTGACGGCAGGGGTAGTGCACCCACCAATGTTGCGACCCTGAGAGACGGCATCCTAGTGCATCAAAGTGGCATAGTGGGCAGTATGCGGCCCATCAGCGTAAGCCACAGGCAAAGGTAGTATGCTACACCCCAAACACGCTGGGGGAGGCGCAGGGGATGTCTGCCCTGGGTGAGTATGGTGACGAGGACGCAATCTGGTTGGACTATGTGGAAGAGGGAGAGATCAGGGAGGATGAGGAGATGGCATGGTGGGCAGGGGGATGTGAGGGTTCAGCTAATGTTCTGTTTCAGTCTTTGCAGCCCACTGTGCAGGGGTGCTCCAAGGAGGTTGCGGCAAGGATGGGGAAGTCCCTACCCGCGAGGCGAGGCGGAAGGCGTAGGAACGGCCACCGACCTTGGTGCCAGGTAAGGTATCTGGAGTGGTAACAGAGAGGGTGTCAGTGGCAATTGAGGCTAAGGAAAGGGGTGGCTTGCGAGAGGTCCGCTTGCAAAAAGGTGTGTATTTGGTGGATATTGGGGTGAGAATGTGACGGACGGGCAAGGACATAGGTCAAGGGGAGAAAAAAGGGGGCGACGGTAACGGAGGACAGGAAGGGAAGTATGAAAAGGGCAAAAAATTACCATATATGGGTACGACCAAACCCTTAGGTGCTCACCTCATTTTGGCGACGAAGGGCAAGATATGGAAAGGGGAGTATGTGGAGATGCTGAAACTGCTCCACAGAGAAGTTAGGGCCAAAGAAGGGTCCAAGTAGGAAGAGTATGAGCTGACTAAGCGGCCCGAAGTTGCGGTGACATTCGAGAGCTGGACAGTGGCCTTTTTGATATTTGCCAGCGTTTATTGAGAGCGTTACCCAGAGAGATCCATGGCTCTTTTAAAGTATTTTGATGTCATTCGGAAAGCGCAATTGAATTATGGGGGGGTATGCGTGGGCGCAGTACGATGAGGAGTTTTGAGCACGCATGGAGGCGGATCCGGAGGTGCATAGGGGCGCGATGGACGTCGAACTGTGAGAGCACATGATGGGCCCGACAACGTTTGGTAAAACATTTTTTATGGCTAGTGGGCTTCCCATTACTTATCGCCCCTTTTGAGATCATCCCACCTGGGAGGGGTGGGGGCAGCAGGGAGAGGACGGGGTGTCTCGACAGACTCTGGCTGTCACCAGTCGGGGGCATGCTGGGATTTTAATAAAGGGATGTGCACCAGGGAATATTGCAAGTTTAAGCATGAATGCTCCAGATGTGCCGGGAGGCACGCATTGGTGCAATGTTACGGAAACGTGGCCCCTTCCACTAGCAGAATGGGCCAAGGGCAAGGATGGCAGATGGGGAAAGGTCAAGGGGGACAAGGGATTTTGGGAAAGGGCTCGTACTCCAGTTAGGTTGGAGCAGCTGGGCTTTCGGTTGGATCAGTATGACAAGAGGGAGGAGGTAGGTTTGCTCGGGGTTTAGGTTGGGGTACACAGGACTGCGGGTGCGATGGTGGGCAGACAACTTGAAGTCCATTAGAGGCCGGGAGGAGGTTGTGGAGCAGAAGTTGAGGAAGGAGGTGCAGGAAGGTCGCATGGTGGATTGTTCGGGGATTGGCCCCTGGACAATCTCATTGTCTCTCCAAAAGGAGTAGTGCCTAAAAAAGAGGCAGTGGAATTTTGGCTCATTCAACATTTATGCTACCAGAGGAATTGATAAAGGTGTCATACGCATCAGTTGACGTAGCAATGCAATGGTTGAAGCGTTGGGGGCTCACGCTCTTATGGCAAAGGCAGACATTAAGTCCACTTTCAGGCTTCTGCTGGTGCATCCACAGGATTTTGAACTTTTGGGAATTCAATTTGAGGGACAGTGGTATGTCAATAAGGCCTTGCTCATGGGTTGCTCCATCTCTTGTTCCTTGTTTGAATGTTTCAGTTCATTCTTGCAATGAGTGTTCACGCAAGTTACGAAGCACAAGGCAGTGATGCATTATCTGGACGACTTCTTTTTTGCGGCACCCGCAGGGTCAGGGCACAGTATGGAGATGCTGGGCCAATTTGCATCACTCATGGGGTACCTGGGCGTGCCCCTGCCCCCTGAGAAGATGATGGGGCCCTCCACAAGGTTGTCATTTTTAGGAATTGAACTTGATTCACTGGACATGATGGCCTGTTTGCCGGAAGACAAAAAAGCGTCTATGATGGCGGCGGTAGAGGACATGTTAGGCAAGAAAAAGGTGACTGTGCAGGACATTCAGTTGCTCTTGGGCCATCCCAACTTTGCATGTAGAGTGGTCAGAATGGGGAGGACTTTCTGTAGGTGACTGGGGTTGGTGCTCTCTGGTCATTGGTTGCTACACAACCATGTTTGCCTGTCCGTGGGAACGAAGAAGGATTTGCGAATGTGGTGCAGGTGTTTGCAGGACTTTAACATGATTCCTTTGCAGGCATGTAAGGAATGTGAGTGGGATGCGCAGATTGTTTCGGACGGAGCAGGCGCGGCTGGCTTTGGCATTTATTGGCAGGGGAGATGGTGTGCGGAAGAGTAGCCGGAGGAGTGGAAGCATGGGGGGGGGAGAGCATTGCCTTTTTGGAACTATTCCCGTTGGTGGTAACAGTGTGCATGTGGGGACAGCTTCTGCAGCTTAAGAAGGTAGTTTTTCGGATGGATAATTTGGCGGTAGTGCACGCCATGAACAGACAGTCTGCGAGAGATCCCCACGTTCTGCAATTGCTGCAGGTGTTTGTTTTAGGCTGTTTGCGACATGATATTGCATTTTGGGCAAGGCACGTTCCCGGAGTGACTAATGAGATTGCGGCTGCCTTGCCTCATTCACAGTGGGAGAGGTTCCTTGGGCTGGTCATGGAAGAGGAACTGGTTAGGACAGAGATGCCACTGGAGTTATGGAATATAGGCAGAGGAGGATGCTTCTCCTGGTGGTGAAATCCTTAGCTCCTTCCACGCAGCGGGCGTATGCGCGGGCATGGCAAGAGTTTTTGAAGTCCGGGGTGCAGCAGCTGGAAAGCAATACTGAGAGAGTGGAGGATGTGGTACAGTTCATTTTGGATATGATTGGCAGCGGACAGTCCAGGGTGACCATCGTGGGAAAATTAGATGGTATCGGGTTCATGGGTAAATTGCTTTGGGGGTACCCGCCGTCAGTTGGAGAGCTGGGTAGATGAGTGCTGGAAGGATGGGCCAGGGAGGTGGGTGGTAGGGGTCAGGACAGGGGCCCGGTTACACTGAAAGTATTAAAAGAATTGGTCACCAGGTTTGTGTGTGGGTGAATGGGAAGTTTTGCTGTTCGGAACTTTGATGTTGTGGATGTTTTTTGGAGCGTTTTGAATCTAAGAGTTGCTGGGGAGAGGGGCATCTGGGGCATTGACATGGAAGGATGTCTGTGTGGGGCAGGACGGCATTAATGTCTTTATGGGCCGCTCAAAAACGGATCAGGTGGGTGGACGCAGGAGCAGCAGTTACGCTGAAGAGGTACCCAGTGAGGAATATTTGCCCGTGGCGTCTGGGGAACCAGCTGTGGGGCATGAGTGTGAACAAGGTCGGCCCAGTTTTTAAGAATCTGGATGGAAGAGGGGTAAACCCAACTACTCACAGTCATGCGCAAGGTTTTGGGAACAGTGGGGTACGATGCGTCCTTATTTGGAACGCACTCGTTTCGAGTAGGAATGGCCACAGAGGCTAGCAGACATGGGTGGGGTGAGTCTCAGTTGATGGGGGTGGGGCGTTGGAGGTCCGAATGTTACAAAAAGTATGTGAGAGCTATATACAAGGGGAGCTGGGAACCAGCATCTACCTGTTGTCTTTCTGTCCTTGCAGGTGTGGTTCCAGGTCCCGATGCGAGTGTCATATCTCTTTGGATTGTGGGATTTTTTTTTTATTAAATGGGCTTAGCGGCAGGAATGCAGAACCTTCATAGGTGCGAATTTAGGGTTTGAGGGGGAGCGATATCATGTGAGCTGGATTCGAAAGGGCGGTATGAGGTGGCAGGAATTGCTTTTGCGATTGCAGGCTTCGGTAGCTAGGGGATCTTGCCCGACTTGCTCCTAATACATCTAGGGGAAAACCACTTGGTGGTGCAAATGGGGTTAGACGTGTTAGAAGTCATAACGAAGGACTCGTTCAAAATTTTGAGGCAGTGGTGGGGATGCCATGTGATATGGACGGCATTTATTCCACTGAGATTTTGGAGGAGGCCTAGAAAAGCAGGGGCGATTGAGCGCACACGGAGAAATGTTTATAAGGAGATGAAGGAGTTTTGTCGGACAGCAGGGATCACTTGTTTAGAGCATAAGGACTTGTGATACGAAGATGTGGATTTTTTTTTTCTTTTTTTTATGGGCATGGAATTATACTTATTGCACATATAGAAGTCCTCAAAAGACCTCTTCAAAGAAAAGTGTGGGGGGGGCAGAAAAGGTTGGAAAACATTTTCTGGTGGCAGAGGCAGGGTGTCACATGGCGTAAATACGGACAAATTGCGAACCTGACGCTAAACATTGACAACAAAGGGGGGGTAACAGCAGGCCACAACAAGGCAGGAAGGAAACATTGCTTTAGGAGTTATGCTAGTTGCAAGTTCAGTTGTTAGGTTGCAGGACAAGGCTGGTAAGGATAAGAACCGTTTCAACTAGGAATAAACAGCTGGATCAGTTAACGAGTACTAGATCGGAAAGGTCAAGATGAAAGGGCGGGGGGAGGGAGTTATGGTAGGTGATTTAAATGTATAGTGAGGTAGTTAGTTTGGTAAGGCAAAGGCCAAGGTTGAATTGTGATTGCACCTGCAGCACACACAAACAAGTGTCGGTTGGTATGTTCTCCCCTCCCCAATAGTAAACGAGGGTGCTTTTTAAGAAATACGGAATACAAATTTTCACAACTCACTTTTTCCATACACAGTGATTTAAGGTTCCATCTTTCCCACTAAAATCTGACGTTTCCTGCCACCTTCTATAACCTTCTATTAACCTGGAAGCCACACACGAGCGTCAGCAGTTACTGCTAGTCGCAAGAAAACACTCCTAGCAGCGAGCGCTGAATGACGTAGAATAGCACAAATCCACGAGCGATCCGTGCCTCCATCAGGCATTTGCTCAGTTCAACTCATTTATGCCAAGATTTTTTTTTTCCAATTGGGTTTTAGTTGTTTTCATAACAAAGTCCAAGGCAGGCACTGCACAGGCAGGCCATGGGAGATGGTGCCCTCAGAGCCACACCTGGGGGCGCGCATGTGCTAGATAGAGAAGGGCTCAAACCAGGGCCGGATCTAGGGAGGTGCGACCTCTGCCGCTACACACGGTGCTGACTTCGGGTGGGGGCGCCGTGTTTGTAGGTATAGTATGGTTTTAAAATCATATGCTTTCTGTGTTTCTTGCCTCAGCAATTGTCAGGGGACAATAAATATTCCAAGATAACGCTGGCGATTAAGGTTCTGCCTGGATAGAGATCGGAGTTTTCACTAATGGAAGTTTTAAGGTAGAGTGGGGGTTAATAGGGCTGCTGCAAAGAACATGTCCCATGCAGATCGCAATATGCATATAATGCAAATAGGTTAGTGGGATACAACTTTTGTCAGAGAGGTCCTTTTGTTACTTGCAGTGTATAAGTTAAAATCCTAATATACTGTAAAACAGTAAACTATTAGCGGTCATCAAAGAACCACATACAGAAAGGTATAGATTAGCATGATGTTTTTTTTCCCCCTAGTCTTTCATTATCCTAAGGTTGCAAGAAGGGTTCATTTGGGTAGAAATCAATTATTATTAAAAAAATAAATAAACCCGACCATGGTGTTACATTTTAAGTTCTGGTTTTGTTCTTCTCCAGACCAAGCACTCAAAATATACAGCCCACCATTATAGATGACGTGACTCCTACACCTTGTAGTCCTCAATCTTATGTCACATTTCTTATACACATGACTGATTGTCTCTGTGTAAGGTGTGTGCAATGTCAGGTGCTCTGACACCCTACACTGTTATGAGTGGTGCTATAAAACTAATTAAATGCATGTGAGAGTGATTATGGAGACTTGAAGGCCACTGGAACAAGGTGGTGGTGAGGAAATATGTGGCAAAGGTGGTCCCCGGGGGGCGCCACCAAACTTTGTTGCACATTGCGCCACCAGTGCTAAGGCCGGCCCTGGCTCTTTAGCGCCTTCTACAAGTACAAAAGTACATAACATGAACGTCTGTTTTATGGCATCCTTGAGAAGACCAGGAGGAACATGCTCTTCCTGGGTGAAACATGTGATGGCTGACCGGGTAATGATTGCTGCATAATTAGTTTATTGTTGTATAATACCTTAAACTGATTATAATCACGAATTCATTTATATGGAGACTGTTTTGCGCTAGAAGGACTAACATAGAAACACTCTAAAATGTAAAGGGGCATTTTTCTCTCTTTATAATTCTATTGAGTAACAATATTTTTATAGCCGTCTATGTTAATAAACACTCCGATTGACTTGCACTGAAAGGGAAACACGATATTTTCTATTTTGCCTTCGTCGATTTTCGTGGAGTATGATGAGGATGTTAGTGGAAGTAATGTTCTTTTTCATTACCTTGGTGCAGACCGCACATTATTTATTCCTTAAATATATAGTTTTCTTCATCTCGGTTATCCTCGGTCCCAGCCTTCTTCATAGCACCTTCACAATCCTAGATTACCACTTGACCTAGGCTCATGCTACCAAAAATTGAGACGAGATTACTTTATTAACTTATTTGGTTTGCTTCTTTCAGGTGCACGCGATACCAGATGTGGACAATATTTTCAAGTATGAAATAGGTCATTCCTGTCAGCCTGCCAGGTGAGCTTCTCACAATTATAACACATTTATTTGACACTCCTGCATCTATTGACAAATATTTATGATCCTTGATTTTATCCCTTCAGGCTCTAAATATTTCACATTTATTGCTTGGGAATCCTATAGTGATCACTTTCAATATGACTATCTAGAAATAATTTAAAAGCATTGAATAAAAACAACCCACCATGCTCCTAAATCACAGTTCTCCGTCTTTCTCCTTAATTTGTGTTTTAATTGTCAGCCATATGATTAGTGAATAGCAACTCTACTGTAATCATTTATTTGGCACCAATGTTTATTATTATTCTTAGAAATAAATACTGGTCCACATAGCTAGTGATTTGAACCACAAGAAAAATCGTATTATTCATAAATGTTTGTCATACGATATTGTTCTTGAAATAATTCATATTTATGTCTTCCCTGTCAGTTGCCTGTTTTCCCAGAGATATAATATATTTAATATTCATACTCACGGTGTCATAATGATTTCAGGTTGTGCATTTCTAAACTTACAGAAAAATGAAAAATCTGAAATCGTCAAATAGCTAAGTGGGCTGAAATCTAAACCAAATGATTAAAGGTCTTTATCGCTGCCTTTATTGGCCATCAGGATGCATTAAGCAACAACTGTAGTGGAGAAGCAATGCCATCCATCACATTTCAAGGATGATAGCGTGATAATTATCAATCTTTACGGAATCCAAGTAAGACGTTCTTACACAATAGCTGATTCATAACAAAAATCGGTCACTTTACACCAGTGTTCTTGAAAAGCGTTTATCCCTAGCACTGATGAGAAAAACGTGCACCGTGCAGATCACATAACACTACTTTAGCCAAACTTTACAAACACTCACCTGACCTTCGTGGACTCTGAGACAGCTCTAACAGATACTTCTCTGGACGTCTGTCAAAAATAAGCTTTTCTGCAGCCTCTTCCAGAGACCTTTGGCTAGTCCAAGACATTCTCAGCAGAGCTAAATTTGAGCCTGTGGTTTCCGGCGCTCGGCACCAGGACTTATGACAGTCTGCCACATGGTGGTGGTGTTTGTCTAATTTAGAGATCAGCATTTGTTTACCAATTCAATGTACATTATAAATTACTAATACTTGGCACCCAAATCATTCACATAGCTATGTAAGCCTGGAATACTCTTGAATTGTCACCCTTAAAGAAGTGTGATGATTAGCAGTTCTGTTGGTAGTCACTGGCAGGGGCAATGGATGGTGCAAGCTGCAGCGGCCTCCTGAAGAGGGTCCTGGCACATTTATTTATTTTTGAACACATATTAAGCACTGATTCTCGGACTCCTAACAGACATTCCACAGTTACTCACAGTTGTTCTTAACACCCGTTCTAAGGAAGCTCAGACCCCTCTGCCATTTGTCAGTCCCTCACTATGGGGCATATACCTTTCCAAAAGCATCCTTAACCTAACCCAGCAAATTATTTGTCACACTCCTATGCTACTTGGAGGGCCCATGAGTCCTATAGGCGGGGCTCAAGAGAGCCTGACCCAACCCTGAGCCGTCCTTTTCTACCACATTCCTTCAACAGCTCTCACATACCTTCAACTGGTCTTGATAGAGCCCCGGCCAGCTCTCACAGACCCTCAGTTGAGTTCTGAAAACCACAGCCCTTCAGAATTCCTCTACTGAGCCTATCATTCATCCCGGGCACAAATCTCAGCGGACCCCGACACCCTCTCTGTTGCCCCTCAGGTACTTTGCTAGCACCTCTGCCAGGCCTCAGACCTTCAGTGCAAATTCTTTGAGGCATGCAATTCATTTTTTCCTTTGTGAGACTCAGTATCCTTTAGGGCCCTCTTACCCCCTCCACTAGCCCTAGAGTTCCTTTCCAGGCCACCACAGCCCATTCACCTCCCTACCAGCCTGCAGCCAGTTGCCCAGCACACTCAGTAACCTGACACCAACAGTCACTGTGCAGCCACGCACTTCATTTATCTGTAGTTCTGATTCACCTATGCTTCAAGCAAAGTCTGATCTTTAAATCCTACCCATAGGATGGAGGTGTTCCCAACTATCACCGTCATTACAGACGCTATATATTTATATATGCACAATTGTTCATATATTTTTACCTGACATTTGTTACTAAAGTATTTCAATATAGTTGCAATTTGAATGTGGCTGCTACACAATACTTTATGTAAATTGTGAGTCTCAGGTAAAAACACTGGCAAGGTAGCTCAGTGGGTTCATGATGTTGTTGCAGAGATCCTTGTATGAATTATAGGTTACAAGTTCAATTTCTGAGCAATAGTTCAGTGGGTTATGCAACCGCTGCTTGTAGTTTACGTTACATAAATAGTGATTTTAGTCTAATTATAGACATTCAGACATGGAAGCGTGATATTTTCAAACTGTTGAGCAATCAACCATTTTTCAGGTGTAAAAAAAAGCAGATTACGGCATATTTTTCTTCTCTCCTTCTAGTAAATGGGTGTTCAATCATTTTAATTTGTGGGTCTCGTTAACCTAAATTCCCAGCTATTAGACCAGCAAGAATATCACAGGACATGATGAAAAGAAGAAGTAGTAGAACGAAAAAAGAAAGAAAGAGGAAGGAGAAGAAGAAGGACAGAGAAGAAAGATAAGGCGGCGAAAGGGAAGGAGAAGAGAGAGACAGAAAAAGGAGAAAGAGGAGAAGAGGAAGAAGAAGAAAGAAGGAGAAGAGGAAGAGGAAGAAGAAGAAAGGCTGTCATGAAGAAGGAGAAGACGAAAGACAAACAGGGAGTTAGAAAGATAGAAAAAGGAGCAAGAATAAGAAACAAGCATTTGCAATGCGATGGGTCTCACATCTGCTCGAGTTAGAGCTATTGACGTAAATTCCTAACTGGACGTTTCTTGTCACATAAATTGCAAATGACAAGTAAAAGAGTTGACATAAGTGAGCCGATTCAAAGCACAATGGCCGCCATGAGCACGAAGGAGAGGGACAAAAGGAAAAAGAAGTTTGCTCACAGTCAAATGTATCGGCAATCGTGCAATTATCCATCTAACAGAGTTGGTGTCCAAGGTGGCAATAAAATGCCCCAAAGAGGGACAAACGTAAAGCAATTACCAATGATGCAAATGATTTTTGAAAGGCAAGCCCACGAACAAGTGAATGTGATGGGTGTGCTGTGGAAGTGGATAAAGGCCCACAAGCCTTACAACAGGTCAAAGCACTTGAGCCCAACTTAAAAATGAGTTAAGGAAGGAGAAGGAGAAGGAGAAAAGAAGAAAAAAGGAAGAAAAATACATTAAAATGTAGCGTATAAAGGCAAACAAATACAATAAACATAATAGTTGTCATTTAATGAAAGAAATAAGGTACAGGACTAGTGAATAAACTTGGCTACATGTGGAAAATAAAATGTATCCAATCAAAAAAGAAAAGTAACACCACCTCCCTCCCCAACATATTTTTGTGGTTGTAGCAGAGGTGAAAAATAGCTCCTGCACCACCTCAATCCCTGAATGAGCACTGATCGCTATAGTGCCAAAATATGTTGGTGCCTTTACTGCCCCATGTAGGGATGGGCCTAGGTGCACGGCAAGGAACTTGTTTTCCTTTCCAAACTCTGAATGGAGATGCCTACAAAGCAAGACACTTCTGTGCTGCTACTGGCCATTCCCTAGACGTGTCCTGCTGGCCCTCCTTTCAGTGGGCCTCTCAATGTGTGACTTGCCCGTCAGACAAACTAGCCCGGTCAGCAGGGAGTCACCCTCCTCCTCTTATATGTGAGGCAGGCTGCCGGCAGGAGCAGTAATCGTAACATATAGGCCCTCATTAAGAGTCTGGCGGTCTCATGACCACCAGACTCGCAGTGGCGGTCCACCGCCAACAGGCTGTCGGTGAAGACCACCACATTATGAGCCTCTGCCTACCCGCCACATTCCTGATCATATCACCAGGGCGGTTCGACCCACCGGACCAGAGATTAGCATCTCCGACCTGGTGGTCCAATGAAGACTGCCGGAGGTATTAGGAATCGGATTTCCACCAAGGTTTCCATGGCGGTAGCACCGCCACGAAAACCCTGGCGTAAAGGCTACCGGTGACAGGAAATGTATTCCCTGTCACCGGCAGACGACTCTCCCCACCTCTCCCCCAGCAACCCCATTATCCTCCCACCCCCTTCTAGTACAGCACCCCTATCCCCACCCCCTCCTGGTACAGTGTCCCCCCTCTTACCCCACCGCCCCGCGTACACGCAGACACCCAGACGCACCCCGCATACACTCATTCACCAACACTGACACATGCATTCACTCATACATCAATACACACATTCACATCAACATTCATACACACACTCACTCACATGCATCCATACATGGGCTCACTTCAACATTCATACAACCACGCAGGCAACACCTACTCACACACAATACCCCCTCCCTCCCACCTGCCTCCCCTGTTGGACGCCCGACTTACCTTGTCCGGCAAGGAGGTCATCTGCAGGGAACTGGTACGGGCGCTTCCACCGCTGGCAGAGCCCCTCCATCAGGACACCTCCAGGCCACATTACAGGTTGTAATACAGCTGGTAGAGTCCTTTTGGCGGGGCAGGGCCAGTGGTGGAAACATCCACGCGCCTCTGACCACCAGCACGACTACTGCAGGATTTCCGCCCAATATGTGGCAGAAATCCTGCAGTACTCGTAATATGGTAGGCGGAAGACCGCCAGCACTGGCGGTCTTATGCCGCCCACAGCTTTGGCGGTCTTTGCAAAAGGCCACCAAAGTTGTAATGAGGGCCATAATGTTGAATACAACATGGCTGCCGCTACTAAGTGCTGAAAGTAACAGATGATACTGTTCCTCAATTTACCAAGCTTATGAGGATGAGAGGCTGGGTCTGTCTTGCCAGGATTCCACATTCACAGCTGAGTCAACTCTTGTGCACCCAGGTGCATCATGGCTGCCCTGCATGTCAGCACCCCTCACAACCTGAGCACCATCTGTGTTCCAAAGGGAAAAAAAACATAAGTGAAAGGAGCCTTTTTAGGTATCTACTTTATTGGGGGGGGTGATGAAGGGGAGACGAAAACAAGAGTAAGGCCCTTTTGTAATCCTTCCTTTTTTCCATTGGACAAAATGAGGACAAGAGAAAAAGATAAAGATAAAGAGAGAGAGAGAGAGAGAGAGAGAGAGAGAGAGAGAGAGAAAAAAAAAAAAAAAGAGCGCAAGCAGGAGGGTGAACGGCCAGATCCTGCTGGCAGAGCACAAGTAGCGAGCACCTGTTTATTTTATGAATCAATTTCACGAGTGAGTAAAAGTGCAGTTGGTCCGACAGCTGTCATCCGACAGGTGACATGAGCCGCTGGCCTCACTCAGCAGGAGCAAAATTGTAATGTGTAGTTTTCCTCCATTTTAAAGACTTTTGCACAAAGTGCAGCATGTTACCTGCCCCCAGTCTGACCCAGGACACAGAATAAACACAGAGACCATGACGAGATGATTTGACAGGGCTGCAAGTTGTGCCGAGGCCTTTTGTTGGGGAGTTTTATAACAGAATGTTACATATCCATGTCGATCTCTTTGCCACCTGAGGAAGTAACAAGGCAGAATGCATCCTTGTTTCCCCTGATGGCCCAGTGAGGAGTCTGGCGCCCAGGAGTGAATGTTCAGATGTACCCGAGGCCTACTCCAGGCCATTCAGGATTGAAATTTAAAAAAGAGGAAGGGGAAACCTGTATTTTTTAATTTACTAATGTCTGCCCTGCTTACAGGCCTAGAGAAAAAGACTGTATTTCAGCGGAAAGATGTGCACATGACGTGCAGTGAAACCCTTTTTCTGTAGGTCTTCTATCTATTAGCCAAAAAGACTAAGACCCTCATTCCAAGTTAGGCGGATGGGAACAACCGTCTGGCAAACTCCCGACGGTATGTCCCCCACTGTAATGGCAACTTCCCCACTGGACCCATTAGGACTTTCCAGCTGGGCTGAGCGGTGGAAATCATGGATTCTGCCCATCAGCCCAGCGGGAAAGTGGCAGCAGCATTTGCTATGTCTGTACAGCAGACAGTGTGCATTACAAGGGTGCTGGGCAGGGGGACCCCTGCACTGCCCATGCCACGGACATGGGCAGTGTAGAGGGCCCCCTGCAGCCCCCTGCATCTTTTCTCTGCCAGCCTTTTCATGGCAGTGAAACCGCCATGAAAAGGCTGATGAAGAACAGGTTCTAACCAGCAGGGCGGCACTGCGTGCACCGCCGCCCTGGCTGCTTGAAACCTGCACCTCCCATCAGCCTGTCAGAATCACTGATTCCCAGCAGAGATGGCGGTACCGTGGTGGTTGGACTGCAAGGGTCGTAATGTGGAGGTCCGTTTGCCACAGCAGTTGCGGTCCAGGCCAACACCACGAGTCTGGTGGCCTAGTGACCGCCAGACTCATAACGTGGCCCTATGTCATGAATAAACCTGAGCTCCCAGTATTTTGTTCACAGGGAACTGTATGCCCTCATCAATATTCATCACACCTCAACTTTTGTACTCTGCTTCATTCTGTCTTCTCCTGTCTTTACTCTCACTTTAATGTTAAACGTGTGCTAATATACCGTTTTATAGCAAAGCATTTTTTATTTCCACAGTACAGTTCTTGAAAATATATTAAAACTGGATAACCAGGCCCTTTGTTCTTTCTATCTCTAGCTAACAGCTTATCCCAGCCACCCGTGTTGTGATTTATTTCTATCTTAGTCCCAAATGTGTGTAAAGAGAAATTATGATATCAAAATTGATAAATTTAGATACACTGAAAGGGGAACCCATTATTAAACTTTAAGTTACTTTTTTCTTTGAAATACAATTTCATATATTCGACAATCCCGTATCTAAAAAAATCTTTTTATTGCCCTTCAATATTTGACCAGGATTATGCCTCCATCAAAATACTGTTTGCAAGGTGATCCGTTAAACTGGGCATTCTTTCAAAGTATACAGCAATTCTCATGTACATCCTTATCCTACTTTAAGAGCCATCAATGAAGTTTTAGAATTCCCAGGTAGCAGTGGCGGCCGGCAGCTTTGGGAGGGGGGCGGGCGGGGCAAACACACAGACTCATTCTTTCACACACAGACATGCACGCTCATCCATTAACAACACTCATTCCATTCAAACATGCACGCACCAAACATTTATTTTACAAGATCACACACATTCATTCTTTCACACAAACACGCACGCACATCCATTAACAACACTCAACACTCAAACATGCACGCGCGCACCAAACATTCAATGTAAAACATAACACACATACATATACACACACACACACTTACCTTGAGCCTCCAGGTCCCAGGAGGGTTGGGACTGCTGCCTTCCCTCAGCCAATGAGGGAAGGCAGCAGTCCCAGCCTCGTCACAGAGTGGGATGGGGTCAGTAAGACTGCTGATCCCACCCCACTCTGTGACGAAGTGTCACTGATTGACACTCGCCCTGGGCACTTCAGGGCTTAAACGGAAGCACCCAGGGAGAGTGTCAATTGGTGACGCTTTCCTCGTCACCCAGGGGAGGGCCTCGAGGCACCTTTGCTGGGCCGAGGAGGTCATGCCCATAGGAGCTGTGATCTCCTCAGCCCAGCAAAGTTCAGCTCAGGCAGCCAGGAGTCTGCGCAAATCGCGCATGTCTGCTCCTGGCTGCCTGAGCCGAGCATGAAGAGTGTCTGTCAGGCTGACCTTTGTTCAGCCTGACAGACACTCTTCATGGGGTGGGAGTGCGTGGCCCCTCTGCCCTAAAGGACGGGCCGCCACTGCCAGATAGAAAGGTGAATGGCCACTATACTTTATAACCAGCCCTTTTCTCCTGCTAGTTAAATGTAAAGCGTTTTGGTTTCTGTATACGATGCAATGGTCACATTGCTCAATAGGTATCTTTTTCGAAATCTACTTTATTTCCAAGAAACATATTTTTACAGGTAGATTCAATGTGAACAGTGCAATCCGTGCTCCCCCTTACAATCTCATCCAAGGTGTTATTTTTTATTATATTTAGCGGGTGAGCAAGACCTCCATACAGAGCTTTGCCCGTGAAAATGTTTCCTCTGCATCCTATTTAAATATAACTCAAACTTCAGACATTATGTCCCTACTGCATCATAAAGGCACAAAAGTTTGAAGTCTAGTTTACATGTTAGGAATAATTTTTTTGCATATTCACCACAGTACGGTCCATGTCCATGCTGTACTTGCCTCCCAAAATTAAACACTCCAATCCAGGATAATTAGGTTTTCCTCAAATTCGAAATATAAAAAAAAAAAAAAAAAAAACGCTTCTTTGGAAAATCCAGCCTTTACAAAAACCCCATTATAAACCTACCTTATAAAGCGCTGCCTTTATTAATGCATACATACACAAACTTCATAAGTTGGATATCTCTCAATGCAAGCTACACGGAATAAATTATATTAATGAAGTAGTAGCATATTGACTCTGTTCACATTCACGAGTGGATGTCTAGACCAAATCCACTCCACCAAGATTTTAATACTTACAGTGATAAACTAGGTTGATGACTTTCAGTGCCTTATAACGACCATGGCAGTCTTAAGACCTCAAGGGCCACAGTGGTGGTCAGACTGGCACCAATTGTGGCGGTCTGACAGCCATGTTATGACCATGGTGGTTGCGCCACGGTCGGACCGCTAGCACCATAACTTCTCCTCCACTGGAAGAGTCGGCTGTGCTTGCAGTCCTAATCCGCCAGGGCAGCGCTGCCCTGGGGATTACGAGTCCCTTCTCCGCCGGCGATTACATTGCAGTAGCACCGCCATGTGAAGGCTGGCAGAGACGGGGTGCAGCGGGGGCCCATGGGGGCCTCTGCCCTGCCCAGGCACTTGACATGGGCAGTGCAGGGCCCCCCATGGCCACCCCCGTCACGCTTTTGACTGTCTGCTTTGCAGACAGTGAAAAGTATGATGGGTGCAATTGCACCCTACGCACTGCAACATTGCCGCCAGCTCTATCATGAGCCGGCGTCAATGTTATGGGCTGTTTCCCATTGGGCCAGCGGGAAACTCTTAATAGGGCCACGAGAAGGGGACCGCACTGGCAGTAACCTTACCGCGGGACTTCAGGGGACAGCCTTTTCCATCTGCCGAAGTCGTAATTTGGGCCATAGTGCTTGCTGCAATACGTCACTTTGTTCTCCAACTCCCTTTGTCACCCTGAACTTATGTGGTATCAGTTAGAGACACTTTTGGTCCCCAGACCTTTTTCTAGTCATACTCTATTACCAGCATGTTAGCCCAGATACACCACTTCATCAGAGAATCAACTGACTAGAGACTTGAACCAAAGCTATTTACTAGGAAGTAGCATTCATTTCTGATCACTGTTGAGTGGAAGGCTATTGGGCACCACAGCATAGGATTAGACCCCTGGTTGGTCCTCCAGAAATCTTGAGTCGCACGAGATACTAGGACAAAAGATCCAGTCATAACCCTGTAGATTTATTTTATCCATTTATTCACTGGGGAACGAGTGATAGCCGTCCAAACTACTACGAAGGGTTGATAACCCGACACAGATAACAGAGAACGCATTGTGAGACATTACTTCAGGGGTTTTGGCCCCTTGTGCTATGATTGTGTGAGGGCTTCAGTAATGCTAGGGTAGTATCTCAGACCTAGATGGTTACAAGACACTCTAGTTTTCCTTTCTCCACATTTTTAAAACCTGTATTACACTTCCCATAGTTGCACCAGCACCTGTTTTCATACTATCTAGTCCTGGCTAATCTTTGACTCATTGTGGACTGATTACCACATTATATTGCAAACAATATCCTAACTTACTACATTTAGCTTCATCTACTGCACTGAGAAACTCAGAAAAGTGAAGTATACAAGGGGGGTCTTGGCTATCCAGCTGAAGAACATCTCTACCATAACCCCTGGGACACACCAGTGTAAACAAATAGACAACAACCCCACCAGAGATGCTGGCCAGTAATCTATCACTAACTAAAAAACGGCCAGACTAATATGTCAACTATAACAACTCAGTGGATGTTTAATCACCAATCAATGAACACTACTGAGCTGAAGACAGAGCTATTTACCAATGCTTCTAAACCAACGGAAAGGGTCCAAGTCTCAATATAATTCTGAAACTTGCCCCCACTACCATTTGGGATCGAGTCAGACATCTCAACTTGATTGAGGAATGTCTCGAAAAGAATGGTGGTGCATATCAAGTGCAATTAATACCCTTCATCATACATGCCAATAGACCCGGCTGAGGTGGCCGATCCCTAATTCGTGAAGCCAAAAATGGCTTGATTTTAGTTGTTTCCAGCCTGAAATTGCCTCTGCTTCAATAGAAATCAATAGGGCAAATACATTCCCTGGATTTTCTTTTCAAAACCTCCCAATTTCCTGTTCTAAAATGCTGGCATGTATGCCTTCATGAAGCTGAGTAGCTCTGTGTTTGAAAGTTTCCATCATCGCTGTGAATGAGAAGCTGCACAAAAGTTCCGGCATGAAGACTCCCCCTGCACTCACTACTTGCTGGACACGGTGGTGTTCCAGCGTTCCGGTTTAAGATAAGTATAATAGCTCCAAAAAAAATTCTGTATGGAGAGCGTACTGTGGGAAATGATTCAATCACTGTTTACCCACATCATTCACAAGGCTGTCTCCTATTGAAAAGCTTGTGTTCTGCTTTCTGGTAATTCTGCACCCTGAATTTCTACTCACCTGAATTTAATATTGGTTGCTGCCACTTTGTTTTTATTGGTTCTTAGTTTTTCACCTTTATACCAATGCCACTGTGGCATCAATACTACAACAGATCCTTTTTAATTCGGGAAAGAGACATTTAATTTCCAGCTCCACTGAGCAGAAGCGGAGGCATCTCTGATCCATTTGCTACATTTCAGTCTCAACACACTGGTGCTGTTTGCACCCACCACTGCTCCAGCCCTTACCCAGATAGAAGAATTTCCCATTATTGCACTGTCTAGGTTATTTAGCAGCATTTCTACCTTAGGATCCCAGTAATGTAATTACTGATATGCTATTAGAGTCCATGCACTGCATTAAAATAAAGTAAAGGACTGTGGTGAAGCTCTGTCACTATTTATAATTTGCTTAACATGTACTAATACATTTTAGAAGATTCATATGTAAGGATTTTACGTTACGTTCACATTTAATCATAGTTAGTGCGGGCCTCACTAAACAACTCATGCTAATGTCTAAAAATGCGTTTCAGGTGCAGGGTTCTCTCCTTCTAGAAGCCAAGCCATAATTTTAATAGTGAATTGTTTCAGTTGTTTTAATTTTCATGAAACTGTTAATATTGTTAGTTTCCCCAAAGTTGGATCATAGGTTTCTTGCACCTGTGTCTGGGACAGATTGACCACACTACCATTCTGAACGAGATATCTTCTCAAGACCATGCAGATGTGATCTTCCTTCAAGCAATACTTGGGAAAGAGAGCAAAGTTACCTTATCAGAAAATGCTGGATTTTGATTGGTCTATACTTCTTGAGAACCATGGGTAGTTGTACTTCATTTTATAAATCATGTTTAGTTGTCCCTTGCTGAGCTAGTTAGTTTTAGATGCACCTATCTAACCTTTCAAGAATGGATGCCCTTTCTACTCTTTGGGACCTCACACTTATTTGTCCCACTCATGCAGTCAAACTCTGCAAGAGATCTATTTTAATTTGCAAGACTGATCCTTCTTTCAATTCTCCAGTTGGAGGCATTATTTGCTGACACCTGTTGCTTAAATTTCCCTAACCTCATCTGAATCTCAGGCTTAGCATTAGGAAATTTGCCTTCAGGGAGACCAAGCCTTATTCAATTTGCATATGGCTATCTTTAAATAAATTGCCTTTTATTTGATAATTTGAGTTGCTTTGGATTATAATCAGACAACTCTTTTATAAGGTATTACTGATGTTTCAGTAATCTGAATGAATTTGCAACTTTGCTAACCTGTTAATAAGCCTTCATTATTTGCAAATCTACTACTCTGTCATCCTTGTGGGGTCACAAGGGCTCCACTGTTATTAATGCATTACTGGTTTGTAAGTAGTATTAAGTCTCAATTAGAGACAAAGGTCCATCCACTTGAATGCAGTGTGTATCTGAATTTGCACCAGAGATGTGCAAGGTGCAAGCCCCATCCCGCACTGCTTCAACTTATTTAAAGTAAACGCTGTTTGCATGTATTTCAAGCACTACACAGAAAACCAGATTTTGCAGATACATTAAAAATAAAACCCTTCAAACTGTTTTTCCCTTACCCCCTTTTTTGTGTGATGGATATTTGCAAAAAAGCACTCTGAGAATGCCCTGTATATCACAATCGACTCAACCCCTCAGAGGGGACACTTGAGGCCAACACTTGGGAACTGTTTTCGCTCTCCATTTAGAAGCATTTGGCCTTTCTTGTAAAATGGAACAGATTAAACAGTGAAAGTCCGACAGGTGGGCAGATATGTCACTATTTTCCCCTTACAAGCCCCACACAGAAAAACAAAATTTCAAAATAGAAGCAGAAACGAATCCCTTAGAACGTTCAACTCCCATTGAGTTAGATGCATTTGCAGAGGGGCTTGATACTTGAAACGTTCCTCCTTGGAAGTTACAATACCTCTACCTGGAAGCCCAATGTCAAAGTTGCTATGATGAAAGAGCAGTAATATAGAGCCATTGAGGACCCACTTGGTACCTTCCCTATAATCTGCAGAAGAGTGCAATTGTACATTGACTGCTGAAGGAATAGTTGCATTCAATGCACATTAGCTACAATTACCACTCCATGTGGTAGTTTTATGGCTGGAAAATCATTTAAAAGGAAGAAAGGACAGACTCGCAGAAATAGAATGCTTTGCTTAAATTGTTGGACTTGGTCAAACAACGCTGTTGGACTGTCACTGCCAGATTGAGCTCTACTAACCGACGCAATTATACCAGAGCCTGGACCCTAATTGATGGACATTCCTGAACCACATGTAAAGGGCACTGAGATGGCATGCCCATGATACAAATGTAGCATACCAATGCTGAAAGCGTAACACACTCCAACCCCCAATGCAACCACTTTTTGAATGACCGTTCAAAACTGCAACAATTTCTATAACCCTTGGATCCAGAATAAGTATCTATCTATGAATGCATAAACATTTTTCATGGACTCTGGTAGTGGAGGTTCATTCTCAGTGATCGCCGATGAAGCATGGCAGCCAATTGCTAAATTGGCGAACTGCTAGCCTTGAGGATGGAAATGTTTCTCCCTAAACTAATTTGTATGAAACAATCTTGTTGCATCAAAGATAGCTTATCTTTGGATATGGACAGGATGTTTCTAAATTTGATTGTTAAGGCTTCCTCCATTTCAACGCCAATGGTGCTGCAGTTCTGAATAGTAAGATGGCTTTCTATTGGACTGAGTGGTACTCTATGAAACGGTTTAAATCTGGTCTTGAGGTATTGCATTTTATTTAAATGTTATGCGATTCCCCCAGCGCATCTGTTTTTGTAAACAGGAACATATTATCTTTTATAGCTGCAAACAGGGGAACAGGATAGGGATGCCAATTATCTCCACTCGGTTTTGTTTTGCTTTTAGAACCCTTCATCTTACACATTAAACAAAATAAAGATATTAAATACTTTTCTGTTTGCCATCACTCTGCAAAAAGTATCTGCATATGTTGATCATGTTCTTTTGTACAACTTTGATCCTACTTATTCCATATCTTCATCTTTAATGAGGTTGCTCACTATTCCAATGTTTTGAGACAAAACTTAAAGGGTGAGAATTCAGATATTTTGCCATTTAATAAGTTTTGATTTAAAGGTATGCTTGAGTGCTATAGGCTATTATGAGTCAATTTTAAAATGTAATACATAAGTATGTTTTTCCAATTCTAAAGAAATTAAGAACATGTGAAAACTAATATAGACATCTTCATGGCAAAATGGTATCCCTTCTCCCTTTCTAGACAGGGGAGATTGGATATAACTAAAACAATGATGTCTCCTATTAAGGTACCTCAATGATACAATTAATTGACAAAATCATTTTATGAACAACTGAAAAATCTCTGTCTAACCTCCTATGAAGTTTCTTACAACACAATAATGAGTAAAGCTTCCTGAAATTTATGCAATCCTACAGCATTTTCTCTTCTCCTTCGTTTACAGATATTACTCATTTGAGAGTAGCAATATGGATATATAAAAAAACAAAAATCTTTTATTAAACCCTTCTCATTTCAAGAGGTTTATCATATGCCTCCTAGGCCTACTACTAAAAATACCTTTTGATTTTGTTACTACTATTGAAATCAGACTTTATGAAATAGATCAATTTAAAATTCTGCAGTTAAAGTAAAACAAATATATTAAAATGAATGGAGGAATGTCTGATCAGTGCAAATGATATTTATGTTGCATTAACTTTTTTGATCAAATGATTGGTAAGTGAATCTTGTCTACCTTTTTCTCACCTAAAAGAAGTTTAGAATTGTCCAAGTCCTTGCGTAAGCTAATATATGAATGTATTATTAGTTTCAGACTAACAAACTATTTAACAATTGCTAATTGCAGGAAAAAATGTATGTATTATTTATGGATTTTTCAACATGATACTAGGATAATAGAAATAAAAAGAAAGTTATAAAATACATAGTACCTCTTGAGCAGCAAATAAAACACAGACTTTCTTATTTCATTATCATAGAAGTTTTTTAACTCCAGTATTACTACCTGAATCTAATCATCTTATTGTAAGTCAAATTTGATCATGCCCATCAAATAGTGCTAACTTAGTGCATATGATTTAAGGGCATCATTGTGCTGTACAGGTTTGGATACAAGTATGGAACTTTATATGCAATTTTATTAATATAAATTATCCTATTTCACTTCAACATTTTTTTTTTGTGGCCTAGTCCCAGAATTGTTTCCAATACAAAAGAAGGATAAACAAGTTGACATGCTCTTGCTATAGTATTTCAACAGATCACCTTAAACTGGAAAGATTTTACAAATATATAATTCAAAGCATGATGGAATTATATTTGTCACAGTCATAAAATAGCTACTAATAATTTCACAATTCCATCATTTGACACTAAAATAATATTGATTATGGCTCCATTTACTGAACCTTTATCTAGACCCAATTTGAGATTGTTATTTACTCACATTATCGATAAAAAGAAATTTAAAGCACCTTAAACTTTTCAATGGTTTTATACATTTCCTATTGTTTTTACAGTGAAATATATGCCATGGATAACAAAAAGTGGAGCCTCTTGTTTAGTTATATTTATAAGGCTAATCGGTGAACAAGCATTGCCAAGCGACCCGAAAAATGTTATGTCCACTTTGCCAGCGCCTAAATAAATTTAAATTGCACAAAAACTCTTCTGTGTCTACTATGAAGGAGCAGCTGAGGACTGAATTTATTATGGGCAGCCATGCCTGTACACATGTGGAGTGTCATGGGCTTGGGACGGATGGCGATCTGCTATGGAGGAGCAGCTGAGGAGTGAATCTGTTATGGGCAGCCATGCTCGTACGCATGTGTAATATCGCATGGGCTTGGGACAGATGCTGATTGGGCTCAGCAGTTATAACAGTTCTATATATGTACACACACACATAATATATATATATATATACACACACACACAATATATTTATTATTATAAATAATATTATTACTATACCCGATTATAAAATCACTTTAACCTTTGTTTTTTTCAGTATAATAAATGTATATTATACTGAAAAAAAACTAAGGTTAAAGTGATTTTATAGTTCGATATGGTAACATCATAAAAGCATTAAAACACATTAAAAAAATGTAATTCAATAATAATTAAAAAAAAACATAAGTTAAAGATGGGTTTATTTTCATATCTGTCACTGGCACCCCATACAGAAACGGTATTTTACGCATTTCGGTGCTGACTGCCTTTGACTGGACACATTCAAATTTATACATATTTAAATGGTTTAAAATAAATACAAAGCTGGTGGTTATAATATTGATTTAATTTCATAAGTAATATTATAACTTTTTATTTGAATTATAACTATCTCTTCTCTTTATGTTCTTTTGCAATACACTGCAGCATTTCGAGGATAGAAACAAGAGCTGGCCTTTCCTCATTTTGTCACTGATACAAGCATTGATACAAACATTCAATCAGTGGTTGATAGTACAATATACAAATATGAGTCAAAATAATTTGCTAGCAATACTTAAAAGACATCAGTGCAGAAAATTATTTTGTTCTTTAAAAAAAAAAAAAAAACTTTTAAAATATTACTTTATAGGGAATCTTAATACTTTAATTTTCTCCCTCTCCCAATGCTGAAGAAAATATAACACACTCTTCAAGTTAAATTAGAAGAGGGTACTAGTGATAATAGAGAGGAAAGGGAAGCATTCTAATTACAATGCATCAACAGCCAAACTTACATTCAAATTCCACAGCTTTGTACATATAGTCATTTTTCATTAGAGTAATTCAATATTGTGGAATCATTCTCTGAAAATACCTTTCTGTGAATATATGTTTGTTGCATAAAAGGAATCCTGCTTACCTTGGATGGTTCTGACCTCTCTCTCCTGGGAGTACCCTTTGGCTCGGACGCCTTCTGATTATCATCATCCTGAGTTGATGGAAACTTGAAATGATTACCTTCCTGACGTAGGTCAATACCTTCTGTGCAGACAGGTTGATCAAGGTTATTTGGATTGAGATTACAATGGATAGCTAAGGAAAGAACAATGAGTTTAGAAAAAACATTCATTATTTTTTCTACAACAGTTACTGACTCCACTAGGAAAAAATGCATTTTTGTCTTACAATTAAACAAAGAATATTTATCAAGACAATGTCTTGAAAGTTATCCACGTAATATAAGCACTGGCAAATGGCTCGCTCTAACTTTAAATTGAGGCCAAACAATCATATACTATGAAAATCAAACACTATGCATCAAGAATATCCTTCTCAACAACTGGATACACCAACCACTGCCTATGTATTTTGGATGGATCACAGATGCATCAAACAGAAAATCTTGTAAAGTACTGTCAATTTAAAGATACAATCTTCCTCTGCACACCAAGTTGAAACCAACAAACACTTGACACAAATTTGTCAATTACTCAAGGACAATATGAGCACTGCATTGACCTCTGCAACCACAAGGAGGTTCATTTTTGACAACATCAATATATATTTATATTATTTAGATATATAAATATGTACTGCTAAGATAATTTCGCACCTCAAGTAAAATATTTTATACATATGTATCTATTATAGTGGGATGAAACTTCTTTCTGTTCTGTTCCAGGATCAAACAAAAACTCTTAACGTCTTTAACAATGCTTAAGTCAAATGTTCAAAACATATTATAGTTCAAAATTATTTGTGTTAGAAATTGGATTACTGTTTGGGGGTGGTGAAGCCCTACTTAAGCAGCAACCACTATTCTTGTCAAGGTGAAACACAAACAAACTGCAAATTTACCTGTGCTCAACTGTCTGGTACCTTGACACAAAAGCAGTCATGCTTTACTTGCAGGCAATGTGTAAAGTATTTACACAGTACATCAAACAGTAATGAAGAGAAAACAAAACACAAGGAAAATCCCACACAATTTAGAAAAAGAGTAGAATTTAATAAATTGTGTGACACCAAAATGACAAAAATATAATTTGTAGAATTAAAGATATGCAATTTTAAAAACTTAGATAAAACATAGTGACTAAAAACACAAACAAAACACCAACTGTGGTCATCTAGTGCCACCGGACCGGGACAAAGTCACAGGTTCAGGCAGACTGCAATGGAGCTTGGCTCGGACACAGGACCAAGTTAATCCCACTGACAAATATACCTTAAATCCTTGTTGTGAGCATTGTTCTATGAAGAGGTCATTCTGGGCAGTGATGCAATATCTCATATCGAGGATGCATCCTGCAGCGGCGGTTCTGATGGGCTGTGATGCGAAGTTCTGCATCAGAAATGCATCTCGCAGTGGCGGTTCCTGTTAACTGCAAGGGGGTCCTGTACTGGAAATGCTTTCCACAAGGGTGATTCCAATGCATGGCTGCAAGGACTTGCGCTGTGCGGCTTTGTCTATTGCAGAGACTACAGCTGTACTCACTGATCACCTTCAGGCCCACTTCCAAGGGTCAAGGACTTGGATGGCACCACTTGGTGGGCAAGATTATCAGCAGGATGAGTCCAGATGCAGGGTTCAAGGTGGTTGAAGACGTTTCTGTACCTGAGGCACCGATCAGGAGTCCAGCCCACAAGCCCTTGGAGTCACTCTGTTGGTCCTGGGTTCAAGAGAAATGTCCAGTCCTTCTTACTCAGGCAGCAGAATAGCAGTCCTTCTTGCAGCAGAGCAGCACAGCAGCCTTTCAGAGTTGTCCACAGGTCCAGATGTGTACTGAAGTGTTGAGTCTGAGGGTCCATTATTTATACCTGATGCCACCTTTGAAGTAGGTGGAGTCCACCCCCAGAGGATTTTGGAATTTCCTTCCTCCCTGGTCTGAAACCAGCTTGTCCTGGGGCAGAAAGTCTAGTGTAAATCCCTTTGTGAGTGTGATGAGGTTGAACCTTTCTGATTTGTATATGTGGTCGGTGACAGCTCCGCCTCCCCCATCAAGTCAGAGATGGCACATCCTGGCAATACCTATTCTCCCTTTGTCTCACTGTATGGTAGTAATATACAAAGGTCAACTGTCAGCTATACCTAGTCATGTGACCCAGGATACAGGCTGAAGGCACCAAATGGTTGAGACAAGAAAAAGCCAGCTTTCTAAAAGTGAAACACAGAAAAGGTGGAGGGAAAACCGTTTGCAATTTGTTTAACCACTAGCAGTCACTTGGGGTAGCATCCCAACCCATCATTCTCACCATGCCACCTAAGTTTGAACCCACCCATATGAAAATGAGTTAACACAGCTGCTCATTGAAACAGTCCAGCCTGAACCGCCAGCTCAGGTCCTCCCTGAACCAGAAAATAAACAAGCATGGAGAGCAAAAAGCAGTGGATTGGAATGTGGACCCAAGGGATTGCCAATTTATTAATTCAAACATTACAGCCATCATCTTGTTTTTGCATTTGATGCCCTAATCGTGCCGGGTATGACCAGACTTTGGTCCAAGGCTCAATGTGCCACCGGAACCAAGCTCTACCTGGCTGAAGAGCCATAAAACAGGCAAAACCAGTCTGGGTTGCTTGTGTTCAAGTTCAGGGAGGACCTGCCCTGGTAGTTTGAGCTGGGCCATTTCCATCGGGAGCAGGGTCCATTTTGCCAGGTCACAATGGCAGTTTAAAACTGTACAGAGGCTGCAGTGTGTCCAGTGATAAGAGAATTATTGTGAACCACAATGTGCTATTTGTTATGAGTGTTCCTTTTATTCTTTAAACAGTTTATATATAGGCATTATACAGCTGACTGGGCTTAATCCTTCTTCTCCTTTTTTGCAATGCCATTAGCCATGGGGACAACTGTTCCAAAGAATACCCCTCAGGAAAAAGGAGAAGACTCAGGTATGTGTGAGGTACGTTGTAATCACTGTCACTCACTGTACCCACATGAGGATTTTAACCTTGTGTTCGCTGATATTCTAGTGTTACCAACACCGTGTGAGGAAGACAGCTATGTGAGGTTCCTTGTGAAGGGAAGTGGTAGGAAAGGAAGAGAAAGAAAGCTTCTCATATCCTAGAGTGTCCACCAATGAATGCAAGCTATTTCAGAAAGTGCAAACCCAAAGGAAAATAAACCAAAGAAAAAATAGACTTGAACATAAGTGTCTTGAAATAGGACCTTCATGCCTGAGGTACTGTCCCTCATACCTAAAACACGGTCAATTAAGACATATGGGACCATATGTCCAGGCAGTTCTCATGACCTCCCTTTCCTCACTCCCCCTTCTGGTCAGGAGACTGTTGTGCACCTAAGTTAGCCATGTCTCTCCAGGAACATGGCGGGGCAACTCATTTCTCCAGTGGCATCCTGGTGGTTCCATCTCATGGTCTCTGGAGTCTTCTTCATTGAAGTCTCTGGCGGAGCATTCTTATCTGCTCCCATCTTCTGCATCTCCAGCACTTCATCTTCCTCCATTCGTTTAGTCCATGCTCCTCCCAAAATTCTTGCTGCCTTCTACACCTACCAAGGATTTAAAGGAGCCGCCACCTTTTCTAGCTTCTTCCGCTAGCCAATCCGGTGTGTTTGCTTTTGACCTCCACTCCCAGAAGCAGAAAGAGGGAGAGGACTGTTCCAAAGTCTCATTTGTTCTTGCTTGACTCTCAAAAAATGGCTGTGAATAAAGAGTGCCAATCTCAGCAGTGGGTCTCCAGTTTTCCCTTTCACATAAATGAGGAACAGTCTCCTATTTCATTGGTAAGCCCATTGTCCCCTCCTACAGTCAGTGGCAGGCAGGAGACATATTTAAAAGCCTACCTAAGTCGCTGGCACAAGTGCTGCAAGCCCACACAAAGGAATACTACTTTACTAGGGATTTACAGGTATATTAAATGTGCCAACGTAATACCTGATGATCCAAGGTGGCCACTGTCATCTCCTAACAACATCAGAATTCAAAGTTTGCTGGGAAAGGTATTTTGTCAAAAGGGCACCATTGCACAGGGCATTTTCAACATATGTAAAACCGAAACTCTCTGAATACCACCAATCTTTCCTTCTCTGAAACCTGAGCAGGGTTGGAGCATCGCACCCATGAGCCATAAATGGTAAGCCATGCCTCTTGACAAATGCTTCCCAATTGAAGAACCTTGGAGACCTGGTCACTCTCTACTTTCTGCTCGACAGCAAACAGGTGGATGTAACAACAAAAAGATAAAAATCAAGTTGTAATCCAACATCACATTATAGAAAACTGCAAAATATATATATATTACGTGGATGTCGGAGAAACCCATCCATTCAAGGCTCAAATGCTTGACTGTCAATAATGCAACACAAGTTCAATCACTATTTTGTGGCAGCAGAGTAGAACTTGGGTATCTCCAGCTTTCATCGCCCTACCCATAATTTCTGTTTAGGAGTCCATTATGCATAAATTGAAGACCCCAGTCAATTAACTTCCATAGTGATGTTTTTTGTTATTTAACTTCAAGGAGAATGCATTGAAGAGTTCACCACTAAAAGCTCCTATGATTTCCTGAGAACAATCATTATGGTGCAACTGCACACAACTACTGACATAATCGCCTTCAAAAGGGGCTCAGACCCTAACATTTTAGAATATAATCCTTAATCTGGAAAAAGATGTCCAGTTGTTTCCAAGTTACCTCTGTTAGGAGTGCTGAGTTTGTGGTGGACTGCATGCATCCACTGCATCCAGTGTCCAGCCCAGTCTGCCTTCTTGGCCTTTTTTCTATAAGTACTTCTTTGAGCTTTAATAGCTTAGTAATACATTCAAGATCAGATTAAAAGCTTTTATTCTGCCACCACATTGCAAAACACCTCTCAGAGTTGCAGCATCTCTCTTTGTTTAGATGTATTAAGCAGTTTATCCCAGAAGCAGTCTGAAATGCCATATAATGTGTGAGAGGCTATCTCTGACCTAAGGTTGCTCCGGCAGCAGCCTTTTCATTGTATATTATCTTTGTGAGGAGTTATAGCTGCTGACAGAGATAAAACAGGATCTTATCTGCATTTATTATTTTATTAATTGCACTGTGAGTGTTCCCCAAGCTGTGGTCTGCAAACAGGGTCGCCAGCTGAGTTCCAGTGGGTCACAAGAGAGAAATCAATAAAGATGATTTTATGTTTTGTATTTCTCTTGCCACATTTGCTCTGCTTCAAAGGTCAGGCAGTGTCTTCTGACAAATTGTAGCTTATGTTTTTAAAATGTGGGTTGTCTATTTTTCTTTCTCCGGCTGTAAAGTGAAACAAGATTTTGAAGGTACAGTGAACTAAGTGACATTCTTGCTGGGGTACTGTGAATGTGAAAGGAAAGGCTGAAGGATGTCATTACTTGAAACACACAAAATGTAATGGAAATGTAAATGAACTGTACACAATTTCAGAATATATGAGCAGCAAGCAATGCAAAAATGAAGCCCATTTTTTTGTAATTCTGGAGTGTGAATGAAACGGACTTTAATGAGATCAAGACACTTTTACTTGGTGATGTGTAAACAATAAATATTTCCTGAAATCCTATTTCCACACACTTATTTGTGTGCTATAGAATTTTATCAAATAAAGCTTACATCTGTGTGAATTGTGTGTCCATTTTAAGGGAATACGTGCCGTCTGTAAATAACAGTGCACTACTGCATGATGCTTTAACAATAAATTTGTGATGGTGTACTCGAAAATGCACCACCTAATACATACCACACCACCCTTTCACTCTCCTGCTGAATACATTTGCTACAATTTCTATGAATCTAGGATTTTTCAGTTTCCATTGATGCACGGTTGATATCCGCACCTCCATGGAAATTGTTCCAGCACCACTGGTGCAAAGTTGCTGAACTTTGTCCCTAAATCTAGTTTTAAAACAATCCCTTGCAAGTATTACCAAGTAAGACACTGTATCAAACTGCCAGTATTTTTTGCTGCAATTTTTACTTCACAAATATATTCTATTTCAACAGAGAATGCACTCATTATGTGTGATCATACACATTCATCCCACTTGTGTATGACTTTCATACATACATTGAAAAATATAGATGTGACCTAATGGCCAGAGCTGCAGACTTTAGAAGGGGGATCCAGGTTCGATTCAGAGCGTTGGCTCTGGGAAAACCACTTAATCTCATCTGCTTAAAAGAGAGTGACTCTGATCTTATGTAAATCAATCTGGTACTTATGTAAAGAGCTCCAGTGCCCTGGGGCAGTGTTTGTGCTATATAAAACATACATATATATGTGACCAAGGTTTGTAAAAGCTGAAACGCGTATTCCTTCAGCACTGCAAGATTAAAGAATTATCCGGAGCTTTTCCAATGCGGACCTCGTTTTTAGAATTATTGAAGGAAGAAGGAAAGGAGATAAAAGCATTGAGGTGGCAAAGCTTTGTTTGAGCACCTCTGAGCATCCGTTGTCAGCCTCTGATGGATATTTTGGCAGTGAATTTTTTTTTTTTTTAAATCCGTTTGCCAATAACTTTGGAGTTGCTTGACAAATCGTCACAAAATTTTAAAAACTAGTTTTCGACTCATATCTGCGACTGCTTGGAAAGTTTTAGGGTGATTTGTCAAGCAGGGGCAGAGTAGAAGCAGGTGTCTAAAATACATTTTTTCCATGTAATTTACCATAGGGAGTTTGGACATGACTACAGCCTGAACCGCTGAACGGAACTACACCAAATTTGGCAGCAAGGTATCTATTGGCCAAGAAAGAGCCCTTTTTTGTGATTTGGTGTAAATCCATTAAGTAGTTTGAGTAATTGAAGAAAAAACTAAATTGTATCTTTATCGACACAGGCCCTCTGCCAATCCAACAGATCTCATGCTGAGATCTGATTTGCTGTCAACACTTCAACCAGGATATATTGGCAGCCATCTGGGATTTGGACTGAGCCAAGTCTTAAAAAAAAATATATATAATAATAATAATAAAATAATAATAATAATAATAGGAGTCAGGGTAGGAATACCATGACCCTCTAGGCCTTGTGGAGTGGTCCATGAGGGACCGTGCCTGAGCCAAATATCTATTTTTCCCATTTTTGCTGCGAAAACCACAGTGGATCTACAGATCGTGGCTTTTTCTTTTTTTTTTTTTTTTTTAAAGCAAGCATGGCCTTGCGCTCTGGTTTAAACTTAGCCCCCAGAGCCCGGGGCAATTTTAAATTATTACGTTGGGGTGCACCCTCCCTCTGTATGGCAGTTCTCGGTCCCAGAGACCGCCACCTCCCCTGAGCAGGCCAAATGTATGAGGTGGAGAGCGACCGTGCTGCCCCCCTCCGAAGGCCAATTACAGCCACAGGGACTGCCACCTCCCGAGGGCTAGGCCACAAATGAAGACAGATGCAAAAAGAACGGATGATGGACGGAATGCTGAACAATGCAAACATTCACCCCCAGTCACAAAGATCTGGGCTTAATCCAATGTTAATCCAATGTTTTTTTGCTCACCACGCCACCCCAGATTGGACCCAGCCGTATACAAATCAGTCTTGACCCTGTTCTCCAGAGGAACAGTCCAGCCTGAACTGCCAAGCCAGGTCCTCCCTGGACAGGAAACAAGCATCCTGGGACAGGTTTCAGGGTATCACCCTTCATCAGCCAGGCTAGCTTGAATCTAGTGGCGCAGTGAGCACAGGACCCACATCTGGGCATAACCTTCCCACTTGGGGCAACAAATGCAAAAAGAACAGATGATGGACGGAATACTACACAATATAAACATTCACCCCCAGTCACAAAGGTCTGGATGTAATCCTTTTTTTTTTCCTCACCACGCCACAAAAGAAGACAGGCCACTTAGCCTTTATGCATGCTTTGAATGTCTTTTACTGTTTATAGGCTGTAAAAATACAATAGGCTTTTTTCCTCCTTTGTTTATTAGATCCCCGGATCCTTTGCAATTTTACACTGGGGGTCGCACTGAGGTAGACCGTAAGATTGGCTACAAAAAAATTGGGGTCAAATTGCGCCCATGAGCGGTCCCTCAGGGACTCCTCAATGTGTCCTATGGTGTCAGGATATCTGTATTCTGAACCTTGATGTATTTTTACACATTATTCCACCATTCCACGGGCCAAGCAACAAAGAAAATGACAGCCATAACTTTCCTGTAAGGCTGCAGCCAGCCAATCAGGGCCTTGGTTTTCGTCCTGATATGCGGATCCCCGCAGGTGGATCAGTGTTGGATCCGCATTTCTTGATATCTATAATTTTATTTCTTTAGTATCTCCAAAACTGCTGGTTAGGTTTGGACCAAATAACAAAAAGTGCTTTCAGCCAAATTTGGTGTATATTTGTTTGCGGTTCAGGCTGTAGTTGTGTTCAAAAATGCAAAATCCCCAGAGACATTGCTTGGGGAAAAAGTGTTTTCGGACCCCCCCCTTTTTCTCGGCCCCCAGTTGACGAATTGCCCCAAAACTTTTCAGACAGCAGCTGACCTAATTAGCAATCGGTTTTAAACATTTCATCAAAATTCAAAGCTATTAACAAAACTAAAAGTGCTTCATCTATGGGAAAAGTTGGCCCTAAAGTATTTAAAGTGGGCTACTCAAACGTTTGCATGCCAGCAGAGCACACAGACAGTGGACATCCATCTGGCAGCCTAATAATATGGGTTTGCCTTTCATTGAGCATAGATGTAAGGTCACTTGAGGTGGTGTCTTCTGACATACAGGGCATCCAGGATGCCCATTGTATATCTATATGTATAATAGAAGGGTTAGAGGGGCGGGGAAATCACCAACAGTTGAGCACTTCCAGGCATATGGGGAAATCTCAACCCTTATGATTCCTTGACCGTCACAAGGATTTTATTGCAACTTTTGAGCCTTTAACCAATTTTGGATGAAGCCCCTGGACTGCGAACAGGCCCTGTTCCCAACCCCCAAGACTAGCCAATGCCTTGTTGCTAGCCAAATCCCCAGTCATACAACCCACCAGAGAGACACCTCACATTTTCAATTATTTTCACAGTACCACCACGCCCAAGCACCTTTCCATAGGACTGTGCAATCTTTGATTTTTTTTTTTTTTTAACACTTGCAGAGTCCTGCAGTACCCCACAATTCTCCAGCGGGATCTCACTGAAGGCCTCTGTGGATTCAGTGGGAGTACCGTGGGACCTGCGGCACAACTGTCATTTTTGTTGTTATAATTTTTGCCCCTACACCTCACAAGAGCCATGGGTCAGGGTGCCTATACCTCTACCCTGTCCCCTTATCCCTTACTTTATTACAAAACTCAGAACGAGTGGACCGAGTGCCTAAGTCATAAAATGGCAGCCGCTACTTTTCTTTTGGTGTTGTTGCCAGCCAATCAGATTGCATGCTATTGTGGAATCAGTACTGGCCCTGCAGGCAAAAGGGGAAAAAAATCTTTCTAGGTGAATCAGAAAGCTTAATTTTTTTTAATTGATGATACAGCTGGAGTTCTTTGGGACCAACTGTTCAGATATCCATATAATTTGAAGCTTACTTTCATAAAAACATCTTAATAGACATATTCCAAATCACAAAAAGCACACTTTCTGAGTAAAGATCTAGCTTTCGGCCACATTTGGTGCAGTTCTGTTCAGCCATTTTATCTGTATCATTTCTTAAAATTCTTATGGGAATTTTCACAGGAAAATCATATTTTGTGAGCCCCTCCTTTTTCTCTGCCCCCCACATTGCGGAACACCTAAAACTTTTCAGGAATAAGCTAAGTTGAATGATCCTTTTTTTTTTTAGAATGTTTTGTGAGGATTCATCAAACAGGACCACAATAATTAGCACAAGCATCTCTCGCCTCACTATAACTACACACTGGTGACTCTCTCTATATACATATTACTTGGAGTTCCAACTGTGTAGATATAGTTAGGTCAGATTTTCCATAGGAAGAGCATTTTTAGACTTGCTATTAACGTTGCCACTGTTGATCAACTGGCACAAAACTTTCTAAAAAAATATATATATATATATATATATATATATATATATGTGTCTATCCACCTCGGCTCACTTGTTAAAAGTTCAACACTGATCTGTCAAGCCAGGGCCAAAAAAAAGGGGAGCCCAAAACTACAATTTCCCATGTTAATTCTTATATAGAGCTTTGCTCTCCATTACGGAAACAGTAGCTGAACAGAACTGCACAGCATTTGGCAGAAAGTTAGAACTTTACTCAAAAAGTGTGCTTTTGTGAGTTGGTGCAAGTCCATTTACTGATTTTCGGAAATTAGTGGCTCCTGCAGGGCTCCCAAGGTACCAAAACATGAAAAGAATAGTCAGTTCTGATTGGTTAAGAGAGCTTTTCCTCCTGTTGGCCTTTTTGACTGGCTGGAACACTGAACAAAATATTGTGGATGCCATTATAATGCTCAGGGAAATGGTCCAAGGACCCTGCATTTCAAGCCGTCCATAGTGGGAGTTGGCTGTTCCAGAGGGTTTAGGCCCTCTGGCCAGTGGCTGCTGTGGATGGCCAAAGGCCGTATTTAGAGGGGGTTGGGTGTCACTTGGCAATCAGGACACAGGGTCCCATTGCCATGTCTGCTGCACACGGCAAAAATCATGATTTGCATTGGAAAGTAAATACGACCACAACATTGTGCATTGGATGCATTACAAAAGTAACACAATGTCTTAGGAACGTGTTAGTAAATCTGGGTTCATGTTTACACAGCATAAATAGTGCCAAATAATATTAATTTTTCCATTTAAAATATAAAATAATATACAATAGCACAATTTAACATAAAGGTTATGGACATGACAAAAACATAAAAAGTTTTTCTACATTTTAACTAAAAAAAGTGGTTCCAACAAGAATTTAAAATGCGTTTTACTCTTTTGAGTATTTTTTGTTTTTGGGTGGTTCAACCAGAAAAACACAACAACCATAATATAACAGGACATCTGGCCTTGGATAATATATATAAACCTCCATTCCCTCTTGACATCTTTTGGCAGTATTCAGTTGGTAAACTGATAATAACTGATGTGCATAAAGAGTACTCCTTCCCAATGCCTCACTAAAATCTCTGTGGCACAGGTTTTACGTGACCTCCTGTGCTGAGATCTTTCTCCTCCCCATCTAGAATTGATAATAATTGCCAGCGATGGACTCTGGCTTAGCCCTCATCTGGCTCCTCCTACACCTAGGGCTCTTCTTATGATGTTTTTTCCCTTCCAAATGCATATTTATTTTTTGTTAACACCCTCCCTCGCAAAAAAAAGGTAAACCTTCAAAAATGGTCAGGGCACAACACAGAATACAGATACACCCAAGCTCAAATCCTTACACTTATCCCTAATGGGGTGCTAAATTGTTCACATCGTATCAATACAGTGATTTTAACCAATCAGATGTGCTTTTGCTGTGAGTCATAGGTATCAAGGTATCATTTTTAGGTACCATAACTCCAAAAACAAATGCAGCTATTTTGAGAAAAACTACAAGATATCTTGGTTATTTGTGCATGTGAGGAAACAAAGTAGGCTGAAATTCAAATTAAATTGACCCCTTCAAAATAAATAGACATTATTAAAACAAAAAAAGCTTTGATGTCCTACAATTCTCCCATAGGAGCCAGAAAAGGAAGTAGGAGCACTACAGAAATGACACAGGAGTCTGTTTTTGGCTGTGTAGGAGTACTGCAGTTCCTCTGGGACATCCAAAAAAATAGTAACATTAAATCAGTCCTTCTACTCTACTGGTCAACCAGTGAACAGCAGGCCATAAATAAGCCCACAGCCTTTATAAAAACCTCAAAGGATGTTCCAGAGCATCATTAGCAGATTGCTGTTTAGGGAGGCAGTTTGGTGTAAATAAATCATGACCTCAGAAAGAACTAGACACCAGGAAACACCAGCTGTCACCATCTACCAAGCCTACCACAGATGCAGCATTATAAGATGACATTATTGTCATGCCATCATCATCTGCAGTAGCACTGCAACTAAGGACTAAGAAAGAATCATTGGCATGGTAGTTTTTCCAACTGCCTGCTGGCCAAACTAGTGGGATGTGGAGGTATTTGAGGAGTATGCATTCTAAAAGCATAGCTAGTACAAGAAGAGATGAGTCAGACAGCAGAAGGACATCAGATTGTGCTAGATGAAGCACAGCATCAAGAATAAGATACAAACAAGCTGTAGCATTTCACTATATATTGCAGGCACTTGTAAAAGTTGTGGTATCTACAGAAACAAGTACATCAATATTTTCCAGTACTATGGAAGATCATATTCACAAAGAAAACAAAAATGTATGCGAAAAAATAGAAGAAATTACAAAAAAAACGAATTCAATTAAAAAATGCATTAAAAAAATATCTAGAAGTAAACCTCTCAATCCAATATTCTCTCCACACAACCAGAGGTTGTGTATGAAGTGGGTCAGGTTGAATGGTTTTAGAGAGTTGAGCACAACGTATGGTCACAGATAAGGCTTTCTGTCAAACTGCCTAGGGCCATTTGCCATCTGCAGTGAGGCTCTCCCTCAGAAGAAGTGGCACATGCTCCACATAGAATATGGTCAAAAAGCCAAAGGTTAAAGTGACTATAGTTATGCATGGAAATAGGAATTAAGCTTAATTTAAAAAAAAAAAAAAAAAAAACATGCACTGCTTGTGACCTCACGTATTACATAATTCATGACATGCTAAATGACGTCACAGATGACAACACTAATGACATCATCCATGAAACTGTAATTCACATTACTCCATACACCCTTAAATCATTTTAAAAACAAAATTACTGTGCACACATATATGCATGCATAGAATACCAATAGTGTAGCCTTGGAGACAACTGTTGTCCACTATGGTAAAAGGATTAAGGTGCACACTTTACCTACCAGTAAAGTTTTGATTTCAAGCAGTACTCCATGTTAAATAATGTAGAGACTGCCCACAACTAGTGTAAGTCACAGCAGCACGTTTCATATAAGTTGTGGCTTAAATCCAAGGTCTGTTGCCAACAATGTGTGAAAAGCTAAAACTTCTGTTTTCAATAGATTAACCATCTGTTGATATCAGGGCATGTGCCCACACTAAATAATAGTCCTACTGATGTAGAAAATTTCAACATACAATAGAGGTTTGCGAAGTTTGGATAATTATTTCCAGAAGTTCCCTTTAATACAATAAACATTGTTGAAGAAGGTGTAATTTATGGGTGACCCATTTAAAGTTGATTTACACTTAGCAGGGCTGTAAATGTGTCTCTAAAATTGTACACCATTCTGTTCATTTCAGAAACGTGTGTAGTATAGTGTTAGACCGACAGCCTTAGGGTCATCTTCACCCAAACTTTTTGCCGACTTGCCTCACATTTTTGCTGATTTCTTTTTGTTGGCCTTAGGACTCTCAGCTCTTTACCACTGCAGACCAGTGCTAAAGTGCATGTGCTCTCTCCTCTAAACATGGTTTGATAGGTACATCCACAACTGGCATATTTAAATTACTTATAAGTCCCTAGTACACTATATGTGACCAGGGCCTGTAAATTAAATGCTAATTGTGGCACTGCAGCACTGCTTGCACCACCCACTAAAGTAGTGCATAAGCATGTCTCAGACCTGCCACTGCAGAGCCTGTGTTTGCAGTTTACACTGCCATGTCGACTTAGCATTTAAATCCTCTTGGCAAGCCTTAAACTCCAATTTTATTATATATAAGTTGCCCCTAAGGTAGGCCCTGGGTAGCCCTTAGGACAAGGTGCTATGTAATTAAAAGGCAGGAAATATACTTTTAAGTTATACATATCATGGTTGTGAGAACATCCAAAATTTGTTTTTCACTACTACGAGGCCTACCCCTCTCTTAAGTTAACATTTGGGATTTCTTATTATGTTTAATAAGCTGTAATTCCTAATTGAGAAGGTGAAGAGATATCATGTTTAGTACCTATGGAATTGCAATAATAAATCCTCTTTAGTAGTAAATTTGGATTTATTGGTATAATTTTTTAAATGCCATATTTGGGAAGTTGGCATTTGCCTACTCCTAGCCCTGAGTGCCTGCAGCCTGTCTCCAAGAAACGTCTAGACATTCCCTCCAGAAAGCCATATGCAAAGGAAGCTGAGTGTAAATGATGGGCCATCAACATCCTGATGGCTCATCCTGGGCAGGATGGGTAGAAGGAGCTGACGTTTACACACCTGAATAGGCAGTGTCCTGCTTTAACACAAAGGGTTGCATAACCACTGTAGTGGAGCCCAGGCAGAGAGAAAGGGCCTCTGTGCACTTCAAAGATCATTCTTTAAAGTCACCCTCACTTCAAAGACACAACTGAGTGTAAGTACTGGACCTATGACCCTACCAAATCACTACACTACTGAACCTGTGAAGGGCTCTGAAAAAAAGAATGACTGCTACAAGGACTGCCACTCTAGACCGGTGCTCTTGAAGAACTGCTTTTCTGCTGTCCTGCTCTCTGCCCTGCTGAGGAAGAACGGGACCCATCTCACTTGAACCCAGAATGACTCCAAAGGATTGCTGGCTTGCCTCCTATTCTGCAGTCCCAGGGACACCAAAGACTTCTCTTCAACCTAGAAAGAGCACCTGGACTTTGCTTGCTGCATATCTTGCTAAGCCAATTGGTGGCAACTCGGTCCAGGGACCTTGGAAGGGAGTATAAAGTGCTGCAACTACCGGACGCCCCTGCTTGAGAACACCTAGTGCATCGCACTTGGAACCTTGCATAAGGAACAAATGCATTGTTATCACTGCGTGGAGAAGATTGACGCTTCACACTCTGAATTGCCACACTTGGAGCTGGTGCTTTGCTCAACTGAACCAATGTATTCCATTCGTAACACACCAAATGTGTATGGGGACCATCAATGCATCCCCTCCCGCGACAAGGATAAAAGTACTTTTACTCAGCAGGGCCTGCATGGGTCATGTAGCAAAGCCTGGACTCCATTGAGGGCCACCTGAACTCTTGACTGTCACAGTCCCGTGTGACCAGATACCCCAACAGGCACTTATTGCTTCTAAGTGCTGTTTTCACATATATTCTTTAGAAATTAATATCTCGACTTCTACTTATTGGATTTTTGTCATTTTGCTCTTGTTTTATTTATAAAAAACAAATCTATTTTTCTAATTCTGTGCAGTTTTTTTGTCATGTTTTCACTGTGTTACTGTTTGAAGTGTTCCACAAATACTTTACAGATTGCCTCTAAAGTTAAGCCTGACTGCTCTGTAAGCACAGGTTAATTTAGGGTGTGTATCCGACTTACCCTGATTAGGATTGTGGGTCCTGCTTGGCTGGGTGCATACCTCTGACATTCAGAAACCCATCTCCTAACATTTAGTTTACCAAACTTCAGAGAGGTTACCGTAAACCACGGCTGGACATCCCTTATCAGTGGTTAATGCATACATGTGAAGCTTCTGCCTTAAAATTATGGGTCAGGTGAGGTGTTTGACCACAATGCCTATAAAACACTGTCACACCCATTGGATGATGTCTTCAGTAATGTAATAACTATGCCATTTGAGATGTAATCAGTGATGTCATTTCACATGTCACGAGTGATGTAATATGTGACGCAATGAGAAATGCATGATTGGCGTACACATTATGTTTAGGTCACAATTATAAATGGCAAGTGTTTTTTTTTCTTTTTTTTTAACGTTGTGACTGTCTCACTATAACATCAATATCACTAACTTCAGGTTTTTTCAGGGAATTTCTAATATATATATATATTTCTAATATATATATATATATATATATATATATTTTACCTACTGGCGCTCACCAGTAGGTAGTTATACATAGGACCATGTTTCCATGGAAAAAGCGTTTTTGGACTTGCCTATATCTTTGGTGCAGTTTGATGAATCTTCACTAAACAAAAATGTGGGGGGGGGGAGGGGGGTCAAAAGGTCAACAAATGTTAATTCCCAGAGGAGTTTTGAAAATTACTACAGCTCGAACCAGTGGATGAAATTAGGCCAAATTTGGCAGAAAGGTAGCTTTCGGTATGCAGATTATGCTTTTGATATTTGCTGTAAATCTGCTCTGTATTTTATAAGAAATGAACGAAAACCCAAATTTGTAGACTTGCGAATATTTGTGAATGTGCATGCGAATAGAAGCGCTGTATTTGGCTGACCACAACCGGACTAGAAAGTTGTGGCTGACATTTCCTGTTATGGGAGAAGGTCCCCAGGGCTGAAAATAGAAATAAGTGGTACGAGGGGTCAGGTTGGAGATACCCTGACACCGGGGTGTGATATAGTTATGTTTGAGGGTCAAATCATGGGCTTAAAATGTATTTTTCTTCACTATGCACAATATTTGCGAATAGCCTCTAACATCCGATTATATTAAAAAAAATATATATAACAAAAAACATTCACAGACTCATTCATACAGTAATTCATTCACTCATACATGCACTCAGAGAATCATACGGCCACTCAAAAACTTACTCAGGCACTCATGTACCAACTAAGACCCACTCATAGACTGACACACCTCTTTCAGACCCACTCAGACACTGAGATCCATTGACAGAGACAGGCCCTGTGGCCAAAGACTGTGCGCGGCGCTGAGTGGTTAGAAGGGCTTGGCTGCAGGACCATGTGCGGCAGTGGTTGGATTAATGTCTAGTCATTTAAAAAACATAGAAATTGACTGAAAAATAAACCAAAGGGTACAGGGACGTTATAGTTAGGTATTAAGTTTACTCCTAAAACCACAGAAATTCAGCAGCTATAGTTCTTTCAAGTAACTATAACTCGCTCCTTTGCCATGCACAGCTAATTACTCCACATATCATATTATTGATTACATCTTCATTGGCATCTTTGATATTATCACTGCAACATTTGCAATAAAATTATTGATAAGAAAACTGCGCATGGCGAGGGCACGAGTAATAATTAGGTGGGATCCTGGCTTCCCGCATGGCGCACTGCCTTGCTAGGTCCTTTGAGATATATATATATATATATATATATATATATACAAAGTATATGAAAAACCTACTGGCAGTCACCAATAGGTAGGTATAGTTAGGACCTAGTTTTCATAGGAAAAGTGTTTTTTTGTTTTGCCAATAACTTTGGCACCATTTGACAAATCTTCACAAAAATGTCAGAACCAGTTTGCCAGTTACTTTGGTTGCTGTCTGGAAAGTTTTGGGGTGGTCTGTCAACAGGGGCCAGGAAAAGGCATTTCCCCATGCAGTTTCCCATAGGGGTTTTAGACACAGCTACAGCCCGAATCGCTGAACAGAATTACACCAACTTTGTCAGAAGGCTAAATCTTGAAAGTGTGCTTTATGTAATTTGGTGTAAATATGTACAGTAGTTTGAGTTATTAAAGTAAAAAGATTTATGTACATGTAAAGATGTGGATCCACCACAGATGGATCCATGTGCGAACAGCAATGCCATAATTGGCTGGCCACAATTGGAGAGAAAAGTTGCGGCTGCCATTTTGTACATTTGGACACTGTTCCCGGGGGAAAAAATAGAATGTAAAAAGGATAGAAGGGAACAGTTACTCCGACAACATGGGGCCGATGGCGGAGTCTGTGAGAGACCCCTGATGGGCAAGAAATTGTCCTAAAATGTGTTTTTTTAATAAGCGAGTATCTGCGGATCCAGACTACACTTAAAAAAAAAAAAAAAAAAAAACCACACCCCAATGACAGACCCACATACCTACTTACGCACACACACACACACACACAATCACTCACCTACCCAAACAGCCACTTAGAGACCCAAAAGACCCTAAGGTAAATATACTCACCCCCTCACCATGCACTGTTAATTACCCCCACATATTACATCACTCATGGCATCTTCTATGACATCATTGATAATATCACTGCAACATTTGCAGAGAAAACTGTGCATGGCGGGGGCGCACATTATAGTTATCTTAGGGCACGAGTTATAGTTAGATGAGGTAACTATAGCTGCAGAATTTCCATGGTTTTGTGTGTGTAAAAACTGATACTAACTGTAGCGTCCCTGTAACCTTTGGATTTTTCAGTGAATATATGTCCAAGTGAAAGGTTCCACCAAAATGTGTCCGTATGATCACAGTATTGCACTTTTTGGAGATTATAAAAAAAATAAAGGATTATGAGAACTTACTTTGCTACCTACTTCTTTGGCCTGTTTAAGGGACACGGATGGCTGCCCGTATAAGTGTCGGTGTGAAGGAGTGCTTGAGATCGATAGATACAGTGATAAAGTGAAATGTAAACAAAATCAAAACCCCAGGAAAGTAAAAACTTATGGTTAACTATGAAAACCAAAACCTAAGCCTAAACCCTCATCAAACAATGATCAAAAGAACAGCAATTTCCACTAACACTCCCAGAGCCACCACCTTCAACACAAATCCAACCCATAAATGTTTCCTCCTCAACAACCGTTCCTTTGTCAAGTATGTACTTGAAGTCTGGGACCTCCTAGAGGACCACCTGCCTGATTTTCTTTCCCTCACAGAAACCTGTCTCAACCCAGCATCCACACCAGACATAACAATTGCCACCCATCGCTGGCTACAAATACACCAAACAAGACACCCAACAAGTCCGGTGATGGCATAACCATCATCCACCATTAGGGTATCAACTGCATCTTAACCTCAGCCAACGTCAGCAGCTGGTTGGAACATCGAACATTCAAAATAAACATAGACTAAGGTATTGATTAGGAGTTTGGCGGATGGTTTACCACGTCCACCGAACTTTCAACGGGGAGGTTTCCGCCTTACAGGCCCCATTAAGAGTTTCTCGCTAGGTCAGCAGGCAGAAACCTGAGTTTCCAACCACTGGCACATCGGGAAACAGCCTACAACAGTGTCTCTGGCTCGTAATTGAGCTGGCAGCAATGCTGTAGAGTGCAGGGTGCTTCAGCACCCTCGCAATGTTCACTATCTGCAAAGCAGACAGTGAACAATGCAATGGTACTGGCCAGGGGGCGCCTGCACTGCCCATGCAAAGTCCTCCTAGAAAACCAGTCCAAATCCAACTCCGCCAGCCTCCTGGAAGACCTTAGCATCCTTGGCCTCACAAAAAGCATTAGCACCCCCTCTTGCATGCCTGGCCACCTCCTCAACCCATTTCCACTAACATGGACACCACTCCCTCTTCCTATCCAGCTGCCAACAAGGCCAAAGAGAGTGGATATCTGAGCTCCTTGCACTCTACCCTCCTCACTCCGCTGACTTATGTGCAATTTCTAACTTCTATTCCTGACTAACCTGCAGAGCAGACTTCCACGCTCCTCTTTAAACCATATCCAAACCTCAGACTACACCCTTGACAACGTGGTACACTGAGGCCCTTTGACTCAACAAAGGCCACTGCAAACAATTGAAATAGCATTAGCACCACTCCCATGACAACACAGAAATAGGCGCCTACAAATAGGCCCTTTAGAGCTAACATCAACAGCTGAAAACAACCAACAGCCAGACCCTCTCTGCCTCCATACTTAATAGCTCTAACTCAGTCAAAGAGATCTTTGCCATTGTCAAATAATTTACTTCCACCTGTCCAGCACTACTTACACTACCCCCTCTGCACCAATTTATGCAGCCACTTCCCTGAGAAAATCTAAATAATTTAACAGCAACTTCACCCCACAACAGAGTGTCTCTTCCTTTGACTTCCACTAAACTGAGACCAGCACCATCCCGAGAACTACCATGACCTGCTAACCCTTATCACCTCCGCAAAAGTCACCAACACCCTGCACTCTATCAAATCTGGAGCTCCCTTGGAACAATGCCCCCACTACATCTTCACATTAATTCCCATCTGCATTCCTCTCACCACATACTCAACATATTCCTCTCCACCACCACCTTTCCAGACTCCTGGAAACATGCGACCATAATACCCATACTCATTTAACCCTCACCAAACCCCCTGACCATGTCCACTTACAGGCCCATTTACCTCCTGCCCTATCCAGCCAAGGTCCCTGAATTACTTTTCAAATACCCATTACCAACCACCTACAAATCCAACCATCTTCTAGACTCAGCTCAATCAGGCTACATATCCAACCATAGCACTGAGACTGCAATCATCACAGCCACGGACAACATTTGCCTAATCACTAACACAGAGACCAGAACATCCCTCATTCAGCCTTTGACACGGTCTCTCACCCATCCTCATCCAATGGCTCCACAAAGCTGGGATCCACGGTACAATTCTATTTTGAATCCACTGTTTCCTCTCCGGATGCATACAATGTGTGAGTTAGCACCATATTACTCTGACACCACAAAACGCATCTGTGACATACCCCTAGTTCTTCCTTGTTCAATGCCTACATGGCCCCTCAACACAACTGTCTGCTTCCACATCTTCATCTTCATCTCCTAAGCAGACATACCCACCACTCAATTGAACCTCATCAAGTGCATGTCCTCGGTATCCATATGGGTGAGAAGCAAGTGCCTCACACTCAAAGGCGAGAAAACTGATGAGGTCTCCACCAAAACCACCATAAACTTAGAGATTATGATCGCCAACACAATCTCCAATGTCCCACCAAGTCAACGCGGTTGCATTGAAAGGTTTCCTCACACTCATAATGCTCAAGAAAATATTCAAATGTCTCACACTCGACAATTAGAGAACAGACGCTCAATCCTTCATCACCAAAGACTAGACTATAACAACTCCCTATATGTTTGCGTCATGGCCTAGGTCACCAATAGAATCCAAGTGGTATATAACATCTCAGCCTGACTCACGCTTAATCTATCTGCCTAGGTTCACATAATTAAGCTTCTGAGAGACCACTAACTTCCAATCTAGAAGCGCTCCCTCTTCAAACTTCTCACTCACACTTACAAAAGCCACTGTGCCATAAGTATTTGGTAACTTGAACCATATCTCCAATCTGCAGCAAATATGAGAATTTTTTTTTTTGTCCTCCCAAATGTTAATTTCACCAACTTTGGTGAAGTTTGGTTAATGGATAGCAAAGTTAATAAGAAAGTTCTAATCGGACTTCTTCTGGAGTGAGGTGTTACCATAATAACTAGATATATGTACATTTCTACATGTTGCAGCCTTCCAACAATTAACATTAAGGAGGAGATGTATAGATTGTGACTGTAAACAAAGCAGATTTCATTCTCTATACACATGTTAGAAATGGGGTCTTTGGTTGACAGTCAGGTTACCCCCTGTTCAAGCAAGGACCCTCACTCTATTCAGGGTAAAAGAGAATCACCCTCAGCTAACCCCTGCTTACCCCCTTGGTAGCTTGGCAGAGCAGTAGGCTTAACTTCAGAGCGCTAGGTGTAAAGTATTTGTACCAACACACACAGTAACTTAATGAAAAACACTACAAAATGACAACACCAGTTTAGAAAATAGGAAATATTTATCTAAACAAAACAAGACCAAAACGACAAATATCCGACATACACAAGTCAAGTTATGAATTTTTAAAGATTAAACTCAAAAATAGCTCTTAGAAACAAAAATGCTTCAATGAGATGTTAACAAGGCGTTGTGACGGAGTAGTTCCCAACAAGCCAACACCAGCGGCGCGGACACGGAGTCGTGTAGACCCCCAAGTACAGTGCCTTTGGTGAAGAGAGAAAACAAGCCGATGCACGAAGTTGGGGATCGCGGCGTCTGTGCAAAACGTTGAATCCGTGCACTTCAAGCGGCGTCAGTCACGACGTGGTGCGGCGACTTCCACGGAGTCGCGGACCTCAGCGGGGCTGCTGCGGCGTCGGGCCTGAGAAGAGCATCGCATTCCACTGAAGGTCACGGCGTCAGGTGCAGGCGGCGTTACCGGATTCAGCAGGGCCGTCGGTCCGAAGTCGTCCGAAGTCGATTTCCTTGGATTCCACCAGCTTTCCTTTCAAGGGCCCAGGGACTGGATAGGGCACCACTTGTCGGAGCAGGAGTCTCTCCAGAGACTCCAGGTGCTGGCAGAGAGAAGTCTTTGCTGTCCCTGAGACTTCAAACAACAGGAGGCAAGCTCTAACTCAAGCCCTTGGAGATTTCTTCACAAGATGGAAGGCACACAAAGTCCAGTCTTTGCCTTCTTACTCTGGCAGAAGCAGCACTGCAGGAAAGCTCCACAAAGCACAGTCACAGGCAGGGCAGCACTTCTTCCTCAGCTATCAGCTCTTCTCCAGGCAGAGGTTCCTCTTGGTTCCAGAAGTGTTTCTCAAGTCTGTAGATTTGGGTGCCCTTCTTATACCCATTTTAGTCTTTGAAGTCACCTTTCTTCAAAGGAGACTCACACCTACTTGTGAAATCCTGCCTTGCCCAGGCAAGGCATCAGACACACAGCAGGGGGTTGGAGCCGGCATTGTCAGAGGCAGGCACAGACCTTTCAGATGAGAGTGACCACTCCACCCCTCCCTTCTAGCAGAGATGGCTAATCAGGAAATGCAGGTTACACCCCAGCCCCCTTTGTGTCACTGTCTAGTGAGAGGTGAAAAACAACCCAACTGTCAGACTGACCCAGACAGGGAATCCACAAACAAGGCAGAGTCACAGAATGGTTTAAGCAAGAAAATGCTCACTTTTTTAAAAGTGGCATTTTCAAACGCACAATCTTAAAATCAACTTTACTAAAAGATGTATTTTTTAATTGTGAGTTCAGGGACCCCAAACTCCACATGTCCATCTACTCTCTAGGGGAATCTACACTTTAATCATATTTAAAGGTAGCCCCCATATTATCCTATGAGAGAGACAGGCCTTTTAACAGTGAAAAATGAAGTTGGCAGTATTTCACTGTCAGGACATATAAATCACATTACTATATGTCCTACCTTATCCATACACTGCACCCTGCCCTTGGTGCTACCTAGGGCCTACCTTAGGGGTGCCTTACATGTAAGAAAAGGTAAGGCTTAGGCCTGGCAAGTGGGTACACTTGCCAAGTCGAATTTACAGTGTAAAAATACACACACAGACACTGCTGTGGCAGGTCTGAGACATGATTACAGAGCTACTTATGTGGGGGGCACAACCAGTGCTGCAGGCCCACTAGTAGCATTTGATTTACAGTCCCTGGCACCTCTAGTGCACCTTACTAGGGACTTACTAGTAAATCAAATAGGCCAATCATGGATAAACCAATTCCATACAATTTACACGGAGAGCATATGCACTTTAGCACTGGTTAGCAGTGGGAAAGTGCTCAGAGTTCAAAAGCCAACAGCAACAGGTCAGAAAAAAATAGGAGGCAGGAGGCAAAAAGATTCAGGATGACCCTGCATAAGCAAAAGTCCAACAACACACATATAACATTAGAAGTGACATTGTTGATGATATCACCTATAACATCCGAAAACCACAGACATCACAGACATCAATAAAGCTGACAACAACTGCTCTTCACCCCCACCCCCTTCTCAAGTACAGGAAATACAGCATTGTTTCTAGATTAATATATTGCAGAGACACTAGTCTGTAGTCAACAATAAAAATCTGACACCAATATATAGAATATGAAATATTTTTATCTTTAAAATGACACCACAAGAACAAAAATCTTTTGTAGGGAACCAGAGATCTGATTTTTTAAAGATTAAATGTGAAAAAATGTGCTTTCTAGATTCAAAAAGTGGAAAGCACCAACGGCAGCAATGTATTCCCACCTGACCAGGTCAAAGTCGAAGTTTGAGGAGGACTGAGATGGAGCCCGAGTCAGATACACTGAGTGGTAGGCCTCGGTCAAAATGTTACCGTCGGACATAGTCACTTTTCTGGAGCTTTATCTCTCAACGTTGAGCGGTATCCTTGTCAGAGTTGCAGTTCGATGATGGCAGCTTAGCTCAGTGCAATACCTCAGTCAACTTTTAGAAGTCTTGTCGATGACGAAAAGCTTCAGAGCTTCAGCAGGGCAAACCTCAAGCTCAGGCTGAGTTGTGGTTTGATATCACCGGCTTGAATCTCAGTGGATCGGTCAATTTGCAGAGCTTTTTATCCAATAAATCTCCAATAGCCTCAAACTTTTGTATCTTCTTCCAGAAGGCCCTTTTGGGGTCTTGAAGTGTCCACAACCACAATCCTAGGTTCCAGAAAATCTGGATTGCTCCTTGGGAAGTTGGGACTACAATTCCTACAGTACACCTGGTCAAATCCTTAGAAATCCAATGAGCAACGGTCAGTGGGGCTCTTCTTACCGTAGTTGATGCAGGTAACTCTTGGTAGCTCTCTTACACATGTTGCTTACAGGGAGTCCACTCCTGAATTCTATTCTTTGATGTAAGGCAAAGTCCTTTTTGTGGGGTAGCCCAGAGTATGCAGCAGGTGCAGTCCTTCCGAGTGCAGTCCTTCTTGGTGCTGACCAGAGGTTCTGCAGGGCAGTCCTTCTTCTGATTTCTTGCAGCAGGGATCAGAGTTGTTGGGCAGGTCCCCCCCACCTTTATCCATCCTCCTGGGGCAACAAGCAGAGTATGGGGAACTGACCAATAGGATGCAAGGTGTCGCCCTCGGTGGTACAGCTTCTTCCAAAGTGTGGCATGTTCTTGTTCCAGAAACCAATGTTCTTTAAAATCCAATATAGAGAAATTCTCTCCTGGAGGTTCAAGCCTGGCTAAGCCCACCTACAGGTGTGGCTAACGTTTCACTTCACACTTCATTAAGGTAGCTTGGCTCAGCCTGTCAAAGGCTGACCAATCAGGAAAGGCTACTAAAAGCAACAGGGCTATGTTTAGGTAACTTTACAAAAGAATCCTAAAAATCTTAACCTGTAATTGTTATGATAAATCTAACACTGGCAAGTTGTTGGATCTATCGTAACTATTAATTTGACAGCCTTGAATTTAATTTTTAACTCACTCCTATAAAATGTAAGACATTATTAATTTTAAATAAAATCTTCCAATGCTAGCCTATGGAGCTAATGCACTAATTTGGGGGAAAACAAAATTCACAGTTTTCCCTCACCAGGGCTTATAAAACATATTTTATAATGGCCCTGCTTATAGTTACAAGGCACCCGACCCCTGGGGCACCTAGTGGAGAAATTAGGGGTGATATGTGTAAAAGTAAAGTAGTTTCAGTCTTTGGGAGTACTTTTGATTCCAAAGGTATAAGTGAGCTTAATTTTATTTTAAAAGCAGATAGCAAGGCAGGGCTGGCTTTTAAAATGACAGCAGGCATCAGGGGTGAAATGTGCACTGCCATGATGCTTGCTGTCTACTGGGCCTCTAAACCCACATGCCCTACCATCCATTAGGGACTTACAGGTAAGTTAGTACCGATTGTAATTAAAGCTTATGACCACATATACCTTTTTAATCAGAGCACTGGCGGTCCAGGGACCAATCAGAGTCAGAAAACACCAGTATCAGTAAAAATGCAGGCAAAAAGTGAGGGGGGCATCTGCAAAAAGCCCAGTTTTCTCACAAATCAGAAATAAAATGTTTGCAACCACTCCTATAACCTTCCTCACTAGAATAATCTGCATGAACGTTTCAAGGACCAAACACAAGAGCATGTTTACTTGAATACCTTTAGCGAAAATGTGTTAAAATGGGGCCTAGGCACACAGTGATCAAAAATGTTTGTTAGACCGGCCATCACAACCATACCTACTAAGGCGCTAGTGCAGGGTCCAAATCATATCAATTGTTAATGAGAAATACAACAGAGCCATTGCGATATTGATATCATAATTTGAAAAGAAAGTACAAATACGCAGTGGAAATACGTAAAAGGCTGCACTCACAAAGAATGTGGGTCATCATTTTCTAAAGGTTTTTTAACTCCTGCTTCGGTTATGGATTTCTTCTGGCACTGGGATATAAAATGTAGGGATAGGAAATTCACTTGAGATTAAAACTAATGTGAACACTTGGTGATTGTGCTGTAGGTATACAGACAGACCTATTCTAATGGAAAGTTGCGCTTTTTGATATTCGAATTAAAATGTGGAAGACCGTAAAACAAGGAGTGATATTTTACATCTATAAAAGTAATCGCAGAATTCCAACGTTTTGGAACACCAAAAAAAAAAAAGAATAGGAGAAGTGATGAGAGCAAGCGACTGTGAAAAGACAGATGTGAACGAATGAATGAATGAATCCAAACGCTGCTTTAAGACTATCTTGGCTTGTTTCTGAGACCGTATTATTAATACGTATTTGACAAAACTTTCACCCGCCAGAAGAACATTATAAGGCAATAAATGCACGAGTCGTAGTTTTAGCACTTTAAACTATTATTTTTGATTGCGTGAAGTTAAGCCGGGAGAGTACACTGCGGCCATTGTCTTCCGGGTGCTAGTTGCAATTTTTGTCTTGATAAACTGTTAATAGGGTACATTTTAGAGCTCCATCCTTTGAGGTTTTTTTCTTTTTCCAGGTCCCTATACGGGTTAGTACAACTATTCAGCTGATGCAAGTAACTAACCTACACGTTTTCATTCATGTATTTTTTTTTTATTTGACCATGTTGTGTAGCATTTTTGTTTGTTATTTTATTGACAAAGTGTAGATGCCATCTGAGCACCTGGCTGGGCAACGTTTGGCACAAAGTTATCTGGGCTTAAACATTCAAGTAAACCTGTGAAATAGGTATCTGTCGGGTAGATAAGAATAATGCTGACGTTGCGTTACTGATGTGCTTTAAGCATACATGTAAAGCCTTTTACAAGTTGTGACGTCTGGGCATCTACTTATAATTACAGCATTTGAGGAGCCAATAGTTTTTGCCTATGGAAGCTACTGGCTTTTTCAGTGTTTTCTAAGCTGTGCAGCTTGGCAGAAAGATGCTTCATGTGTCTTTTTAATTGCGAGGGGCAGAGGGAGAGCTAGTAAGGAGGAAACACTGAGGGTGTGTGCGAGGAGGCAGCACGCACAATGGAGGGTCTGTGAAAAAGGGGTATTAGACGGTCAGAGCTTTTTTGTTGTTGTTTTGACGGGCGGGAAGCAATGGGGGAGGTAGGAGTGAGAGAAAACACAGAACAAGGGTGTGGAAGGCACATGGAGAGAGAGAGAGGGAACATGAACGGAGGGAGTGAGGCAGGAGGCTACACGGACAGAGGAAGGAAAGCAGGCAGCACAGAGGGAGAGAGGAGCAAGAAAGGCAGCACAACGGGAGGGAGAGGGCGGGAGGTAAAACGGAGGAAGGAAAACAACAGAGAAAGGGAGGGCAGGAGGACACCACGGGGATGGAGTCGACTTGGAGGGAGGAGAAGTACAATAGGGAGACAGCTGAAAAACACACTCCCCAAGAGTGCTTAAACACACATATAAAGTAGAGGGTACAGGCAAGCAACAACCCACAGCGGGAGGAGGGCATGAGGGGTCAAGCAACAATACAAAAATCAGGACGGAGCAAGCAACATTACAGACAGCAGATGGGTGCAAGCAACATCACGGACAACGGGTCGAGGCGAACAACAACGTGGACAGCAGAGGGGGCAAGCAACAACAAGGATGTCAAAGGGATGGAGCAAACAAGGGAGTGAGCTCTCAAACACATGCATTTTCACTGAGGTTTCAACAAAAATAAAAAAAGTAGCCTAAAAAAATAAAATAAAAAAATAAAAAACAGTGGAAGGACACAAGTACTTTGGCAATGCTCCAGGGGAGGACCAAACACAAAAAGAGAACTTGAGCATGGCACATGTTAACAAGTGAGGAGCAAGCAAACGAGAGTGACGTTGAAGCCAACCAATGGTAAACTATGGCCAGGCTTTAAGCCCACTGTAAAGTAATACAATGTCTTGCAAGCAAGAGCGCAAGTGCTGTCTCAGGCTAGACCTAAAAAACGCAGGTTTACAAATACAAGCATGCACACTTCAATGCACTATAACCAAGGAGAAAAAGGGAATTTTTATGTATTTACTTAACAAAATGTTAAGGGTTGTATTAGGACTATGACTATATGGAGGTATCATCATTTTTGCTGTCTTTGAAATCAACGCTTTCTACCATCCTAGTAGGAAAACGTAAATAAAGTCATGAATATTTTAAGGACAGATTGATGCATTTGTGTCTCATTCTGTTATTTTCTAATGACCCTTAATGACAGAATTAATGGTTCCGTTCCACTGCATTACGGTTTTGCTTTTCTCCTACAGAGAAACTACAAAGTACACTGTTACCCCAAACACTGTAAACCGTAACATTTACAAAAGGAATATATCCATGGGGATCTCCAAAGTAACTTAAAATGCACCTATACAGTTAAACAAAGGCATGTAAATAAAGAGGGTTTATATGTACCTAACAACTTTCACATCTCTCTACAGCTTAAAAAGTTCTAAATAGACAAAACTACCCCAAAGACATGAGACTTCAACCAGATGCATAAGAATAGAACCTGCTGAATGACTTTCCAGCAACTTATCAGTGTACCATGTGATGGCGAGATAGCCCACCACACAACATGCCAGCAGCAAATGCTAGTTGCAAGATGATTCACCATACAACATCCTAGAAGTCACATGGTTCTGTGAAGTTTAGTGGGCAGATTGTCACCAACATCTTACGCTTTGCTGTTTGTCTACTTCAGCATTCATGCCCAATTTTTCAATACCTTGAGCAATGGCACTTTTGAAGTTATCTATATCCTACAAATTATGGACAGGAGCCTGTTTCTAGCCCCTCTACTTATAGGGGGTAACAAAATACATTTGGCCCACTGAGACTCGTGGACACTTTCGCCATGATGGTTGTCACATCAACAATTACATAAGAACACTGATGTTCAATAACTTTTTTTCACCAGATCTCAGGAGGTGGCTAGGATCAGTTATTGTGTCTATATCAGTATCATCCTGGTTACTTCTGTTTTTGTGGACTTGTGCGAGTATAGTTACTTTATCATGTCTGCGGTCACTGCCTTGTGAGCATTATACCATCTCTTTATGTTCTCAATGCTATTTCATTTAACAGTTTTGTCTCTGTAAATACATGACACATCTAAGGGTGTTTGTATGTATAGGGTCATTATTTCAACACACTTGTAAAAACATATACATTTGGCTGTGTTTTTTTCACTATGTGTACAATTTGGGGTAGTTTGCAATACATAGATGGGATGGGATTCCTGTGCTAACACAATTTTCTCATTTTCTAGCATTGATACAATGTCATTAACACACCACTGATTTTCATTCCATTACTGCAAAAACACAAAATATCATGTTAAAAAACTTGGAGATGAACATAACTGAAAACCTTAAACGATTCAACTCATGGTTTTGCGCAATTTCTTTTGGCTGGAAACCTAATCAACTAGATGCTGCTTGTCTCTGCAATAATATGCATCTACCTAATTAAGTGATCAAAACAGAAAAGACACAACATATAGACTGCAGATGACCTGGTAGAAGATCATGGGGTCCAACTCATCCTGTAAAATAGATCTCAAACATGGATACCAACAACTGATGCTAACTCATAAGTCCATATACAACACATTTACCATACATGTAGACTCGAGATACCAAAAGTGGCTGCCTTCAGGCATCTTCAGTGCAGCAATTACAAAGCCAGCTGGAGTGTCAATGATGACTTTCTAGTGTGCACCTTGTCAATGAGGGAATACAGTGACCAGCTCAGCTGCGTGCTCTACAACATCTACACAGAGAAACATGCAAGTTCCTGTACAGTGATATTGAATTGTTTGGATGCCACTTCTTTGCTGTTGCTTCTCATCCAATGAAGGTTGCAGACGTGACAGCAGCGGCTGTCCCTTAATTAGTATCATAAGTTATAAAATTCCTTGGCATCAGCAAATACTGCAGGTCCTGGAGAAGTATGCAACCTCCCTTACTGGACCACTAAGAAACTGCTAAAAGCTGCTACACCATGCTCCTAAGGCAGTGGTCTCCAAACTTTTTAATGCTGCGCCCCCAGATGAAAAATAAAAATCATTGGGCCCCTCTTCAGAATTCTTCACATTTATTTTATAAAGATGGCAAATTTTAAATATGTGTAGCTCTATTTAAACATTGTAGTTAAGTACTGTTTCCTTTTAAAAAATGCAATAACATGCTTCTGCTTAAAACAAAGGCCTGTTATCTGTATAATGCTTCTTTTGATCAGAGTCTGGTGCCCCCCTGGGATCACTTGAGGCCCCCCTAGGGGGGCCCGCCCCCCAGTTTGAAGACCTCTGTCCTAAGGGGAAAGAGCAAAATTATGTATTATAAGCAACAAAATAAGCATTGTTTTAATTCACCAAAGCAATTTTGAAACCATTCAAAACAAGGAATGGGAATTTCACTAGCATTGTGATGTATACTTTTAACACACAGACACACACCATTATTCATGTAAGTGAAATTGGGAACTACAAAATTACTGTATGCATTACTTGTACAGAGAGTAAATAGTGTCCAGGGCTGGTCTCTCAGCCCTGTACTTCCACCGTAGACTCTTCTAGCCAATTGGTATCTTTCATAACTGATATAGAGAAATGCCATGTTTTTGTCTGAACTTAATGAGGTTTCTTATACCCTCAAATGCTATGACAGCACAATTTGAGTACCACCAGGGGAAAAAAGCTCTACCTTCTAACTTTGTATACCTAATTTTGGGTTCAATCATTAGTCCTTCCTCCTTCAAATGCAGCATATGATTTTGGGTGTATCTATTCAACCTCTGTTGCAGGAATCACGGACCAATTCTATTATAAACTCTGTGACAAACAAACAGACAGCCCTTTAAAAAATAATCTAACGGTGAACTGTCAGACAATGAAGCCTTTTAAAGTGCTGTGATGCTGGGTTCAGGGGAGTAACCTAACAACCCTAGCAGCAGCATTCTGTATTTCTTGCTCTTTTGCGAAGCTCAAGATATAAGGCATTACAATAATCGATTTGTGACAATATTATCACACATACAACAGTTTTTGAGGCGTTCACATGAAGTTACCTTACAAAGTATCTTCAGGTAATAAAATCCTGAGGACCTGGTGGAATTTATTTGTTCGATGAACATAAGTGGCTCATTCATTATCACCCCCAGGTACCTTACTGCCTTTTCTGGTTTGGTAATAGATCCCAGTTCATCTGCTCACCAATCTGGGTACCAGATGCACCTCCAAACAGTAGTACCACTGCTGTGTACCCATTATGATTGAGTGGGTCCCCATCCATTATACCACCGACCTCAAACACAACTTGAAGTTCTTGCTAGATGCGGAAACTGCCTGCAGCCAGATGCTAAAACCTGAACAACAAGTGGATACCAGTCATACAGGCCTAGACTCTGCCCTTTTCAACTATAGTAATGTGATTAATTGGCTCTTGAGGCATATGTCAGCAGGGCCCTCATTAACAAGGAGCACATATTCTCAAATATCAAGAAAGTGGCTAGTGAATCTCTGGAGGTAATTTCTTTTTAACCTATATCTATGTGGCAGACTCTTCCAGGTTCTGACCCCCCCCCCATAAGAAGTGGCTTATGGACTGTCAGAAACTGACATATAGATAAAAGGTTAAAAATAAAATAAAAAATAAAAATAAAAATAAAAAGACACTGCCAGGTTCTGACCACTGAAAAGCCACTTCAATTGTTTCAGGGATTACCAGCAGAACTTCTGCCTTGTGTAGATAAATGGATCATACAAATTAACAAGGGTACTGATTGTCAAATTGCCATGTAAAGGTCTATATGACATTTGTAGACTTTTTATCAAGATCAAATCAAATCAAATCATTAACATTTATAAAGCGTGCTACTCACCCGTGCGGGTCTCAAGGCGCTAGGGGGAAGGAGTTACTGCTGCTCGAAGAGCCAGGTCTTGAGAAGTCTCCGGAATTCGGAGTGGTCCTGGGTGGTCCTGAGGATGGTGGGGAGGGTGTTCCAAGTCTTGGCCGCCAGGTAGGAGAAGGACCTCCCACCCGCTGTGGAGCGGCGGATGTGAGGGACGGCGGCGAGAGCGAGGCTGGTGGAGTGGAGAAGACGGGTGGGAGCGTAGAAGCTGAGGCGACGGATGAGGTATTCTGGTCCCTTGTTGTGGAGGGCTTTGTGTGCGTGGGTGAGGAGACGGAAGGTGATCCTTTTGCTGACGGGAAGCCAGTGCAGGTGTGCGGAGATGTGGTTGTTGCGGGGTATGTTGAGGATGAGGCGGGCGGAGGTGTTTTGAATTCGTTGCAGACGTTTCTGGAGTTTAGCGGTGGTTCCAGCGTAAAGGGTGTTGCCGTAGTCCAGGAGGCTCGTGACGAGGGCATGGGTCACAGTCTTTCTGGTGTCGGTGGGGATCCAGCGGAAGATCTTTCAGAGCATGCGGAGGGTGAGGAAGCAGGAGGATGATACGGCGTTGACTTGTTTGGTCATGGTGAGAAGAGGGTCCAAGATGAAGCCGAGGTTGCGTGCGTGGTCTGAGGGGGTCGGTGCGGTGCCCAGGGCCGTGGCCCACCAGGAGTCGTCCCAGGCGGACGGGGTGTTACCGAGGATGAGGACTTCCGTTTTGTCTGAGTTCAGTTTCAGACGGCTGAGTTTCATCCAATCTGCAACGTCCTTCATTCCATCTTGCAGGTTGGTCTTGGCGCTGGTGGGGTCCTTGGTGAGGGAAAGTATCAGTTGAGTGTCGTCGGCGTAGGAGGTGATGATGATGCTGTGTTTGCGTACGATGTCGGGGAGGGGGCTCATGTAGACATTGAAGAGTGTCGGGCTGAGCGAGGAGCCTTGTGGGACGCCGCAAATGATCTCGGTGGGGTCTGAGCGAAAAGATGGAAGGTAGACTCTTTGGGAGCGGTTGGAGAGGAAGGAGGCGATCCAGTCCAGGGCCTGGCCTTGGATCCCGGTGGAGCGGAGGCGGGTTATTAGGGTGCGGTGACAGACGGTGTCGAAGGCAGCTGAGAGGTCGAGGAGGATGAGGGCAACTGTTTCTCCGTTGTCCATCAGGGTTCTGATGTCGTCTGTGACTGAGATGAGGGCCGTTTCTGTGCTGTGGTTGGCTCGGAATCTGGACTGAGAGGGGTCGAGAAGGTTGTTGTCTTCAAGGAAGATGGTACGCTGCTTGTTGACTGTCTTCTCCATGACTTTGGCAGGGAAGGGGAGGAGCGAGATGGGGCGGAAGTTCTTCAGGTCGCTTGGGTCAGCCGTAGGTTTCTTCAGTAGGGCGTTGACTTCAGCGTGTTTCCAGCTCTCGGGGAAGGTAGCAGACGAAAACGAGGTGTTGATGATGGTCTGGAGGTGCGGGCGATGATGTTGTCGGCTTTATTGAAGATGTAGTGTGGGCAGGGGTCCGAGGGGGCACCGGAGTGGATGGAGTTCATGGTGGCTTTGGTCTCTTCTGTGTTGATGTGGGTCCAGGCATTGAGGGTGATGGCTGGGGGTGTGGGTTCTGTGGTGGTCGGCTGGGTCTGGTGTCCGAAGCTGTTGTGTAGGTCGGTAATATTACGATGGAAGAAGGTGGCAAGGGAGTTGCAAAGGTCTTGTGAGGGCGTGATGGCGTTGGCGTTGGGGTTGGAGAGCTCTTTTACGATGTTGAAGAGTTCTCTGCTGTTGTGGCTGTTTTTGTCCAGTCTGTCTGTGAAGAAATTCCTTTTGGCTGCGCGGATCAGGTGATGGTGTTCGCGGGTAGCGTTCTTGAGGGCAGTCCTGTTGTCTGCGGTGTGGTCCTTACGCCAGGCTTTCTCGAGGGTGCGACAAGTTTTCTTTGATTCCTTAAGGGTGTCAGAGAACCAGAGAGGTTTTTTGGTGTTGGATTGTCTTGGAGGGCACCTGAGGGGAGCGAGGTTGTCTGCACAGTGGGTGATCCAGTTCGTGAGGCTGAGGGCTGCGTAGTTTGGGTCGGCGGAGAAGGTGGGTTGGTTGTCGATGAGAGTGGAGAGAAGCTGTTCTTCGGGGATTTTGTTCCACTGTCGACACTCACATCCTGCTACAGATGAAGAATCCACTCATGGATAAGAAACGGAAGAATACGGTATTCTACAAATCCTCTTTGTGAGACCTGGATTGGTTATTCATTTTGGAGGAGGCATCACTACTAACTCCATAAACTCATTCTGGTTTGGTCAAAACATAGTTCTGAGAGAATCACTGCTCATCCCCTGGCACATATGGCACAAGCAGGAGGCATCCCTAGAGAGGTGTTGTTTAAGTTCAAGCAGTACCAATAATTTTAGAGTGAAGAACACAACACAACTATTAAAATAGGTTGAGGGGAACCACAGATATGACTTTTGCAAATGTTTTAGGGGAAAAAAGGACCTAGAAAAAGCACAATGCAAAAACAACAGTTTGCTGTAGACGGGGACTTCAGTGCAATTTCAGTATGACCTCAATGGAGCAGAGGTTGGATACACTAAGTGGGTTGTCAAAGGTTTTACCCTCAGACATAGGACCTAATTTAGATATTGGCAGACAATCTACTCCATCACAATGGTGACAAAAATCCAGTCCACTGAAGTCTAATTTCCATAGGATATAATGGGATTTAGATTTCAGTGTATGGGATATCTGTCCTCGTTGTGACAGAGTTACTCGTCTGTCAATATCTAAATCAGACCCTTAGTCTCCAACTTCTGGGAAAGCTTCTACTGGTCAGTCCTGCAGCCCTAACTGCTCAGGGTAAGCTTCTAGGCACAAGGTATCTTTCCAGCCAGATTTACTGCAGGGTCTAGTTGTCTTTAGTCACCCGGGCCACTCCTGGATTCAAGCTTCCTTCTGCTTTTTGTGTACTTGAAGCAGGTAAACAGGAGATCAACCACTTGAACCCTGGGGAGCATTTACTGTATGATGGGAGTCATTTTCCTTAGAGCAGAAGTCAAAAGTTAGGAGTCCGAAGTCAAGATTATTTTTTCAACAGGAGCTTTTTCTTCAGATGAAGTCTTCCCAGGTCTGGGAATGTTCTCAGGAGGCAGTGGTTGAGGTCACAGATATGTCCTGGTCACTAGCCAATGTTTGGAAAAACTTACCACCTAATCTTATTTTTCTTGCCATCCTCCACCTCCTTCTGTAGCACTTACTCTTTGCTATACTAATAAATTGATCAGGATCTCATGGTCAACAAGGCAGAACCCAGCTGCCACTAATCAGACAGGGTAAAAACTGGTTTCTTTTCTACTGTGGCTAGAACCAGGCAGTCTTGGAGGGTACTAGGGATAAACTGGAGAATCCCACCTTGGAATCTCAAAGACAAAAAAGTTAGTGGTAAAGCTACCAGTTGTTCTGCCAAGTGCTCCCACTCCGAGATAGCTAATCCCTGCTATGTGGTCAGCAGTTACCAAACATTGGCCCTTCCTGGGCCAGAGGCAAGCCATTATCCTCTGAACCAAAATTATTAACTCTTCCTGCCACAAATGTGTATTCCAACTCTGGAGGTAAGATGGGTGGTAGAGCTGGTTTCCCCTCCTACTGTGCCTTGAGACTGACTGACTGAGAGGGTTCTGGGAATTAATAGAAGTTCTCCTTGGCAACTCCATGTCAAAGGATGCAATGCTATAGCTGGCCTTTGCCCTGCCATTTGCCTTTGTCTACCTTCAGGTGGCTAATCACTGCTATATGCTCAGAAATTAGAGCCCATTGGCCCTTCGGGGCTCAAAGGCAAGCTATTGTTCTCTGAGCCAGAGTTGTTAACTATTCCAGCCAAGTATGTGTATTTCAGCTTTAGGGGATAGAGAGGTGGTAGAGCTGGTTTTAAGCCAGTTCTGGCTCTGGCAGTCTAAAGTATGTTTTTACTAAGTTACTTTTCTACTTAGCTTATTAAGAATATGATTTCACCATTAATTCAGATTTCATAAGCTAAGCAATAAATAACTTTGAAGCATTTTTCGAGCACATTCCTAGTTGGAAGTGGAAAATAAAGATATAGTTCTGTCAGTAAATCTGTATGTCTATGCACATTTAGTGACCTCTTCAAAGGAAAACATGTTGTTCGTAAATGACATTCAACATGATGTTTTAGTTACACAAAAAAAATACTGCCTGCCTTATGTCCAATAAAGCTAGGTGGGTCAGGAATGTTTGTTTTTCTAAAATGTCGGTCGTAGTTCTAAAACATTTGGGAATCACTGCTGTGGTGCATTAAAGCTGGCATTCGCCCACAGCACAGTGGTGCTTCTGACAGACATACTGCTGCCGTATCTGGGGGTCATGTAAACACGCACTGCAGCCCACATATGTCTTAACCTTCTGTGTCATCGGTGCACCTTAGACACCATTTACAGTGAATTTATATGGCCATTAAAGAGGCCACATGGTGAGTTTCAATGTACAGTACATGTTTTACAGGTGATGCACAGTCACATTACCACTGTTTAGAAGGTGCACAGAGTCCTAAGTCTTTCAAAAATAGGGTCCAAAAAACGTGAAAATCTAGAGTCACCATGCAGACAAGGCAGATTTGCTACACACTTCCTATATTGGTGAAAGACGCCAGAGACAGATTAGCTCGTAATGATTGCCTCAAAGTAGTGATCAGAGCAATGCAAGAAAGCACATGCAGATCATTGATATTCAGACTTTCACAAAGCACTTCAGTAACCAGGAGTAACCTCACAGACCCATGCCCAGAAGTCTCCAATTGTCCCATTCCAGGGGTCAGGACATCATCAAGATGAAGAATGGATTTAGAGGGAAAGTTTGGATTCCAAACGTCAGGCTTCCTAGAGACCGACCTGCTAAATACCAGAATAACCTGCAAAGCTTCTGGATCAAGAGAACCCATAACCCTGGTTATAACTGAAGAGATTTCTGGCATTCCATGTGCCAGGGAAAGTGAAGTCACTTTGCCAGACTAACAATACGTACTAGAAGTTATCAATGACTACAAGAATACCCTGAAGTCACAGTCATATACTCTATGGCTACATAATCCCGCTTCCAAGGAAGAAAACTCACCAAATATGTTGAATTTGTCTAGCCACAAGTAAATGGCATAGATGAAAGATTTATTCACACTTTAAACAAGGTATCGTGGGCCCATTTTTAGCTCCTTGCCTGGGCACAGTATTTGGCTTAGCTTAGGCTTGCGGCCTGTGCCCTTTCACCCAGAGAATATGATTGGTTTTCATTTATTCATTTTAGTGCAGCTTGCTTTAGTGGCGATGTTTTTATTGTCATAATCAGTTGCTATTCTGCAAGAGCATCACGATCAGTGTTATGCATGACATAGTATTAATTGTATTCTTCTGCTCAGGTTGACAAAAACAGAATGTGAAGAACACAGGATAATATTTGTCTATTGCCGTCACAAGACTGCGCACACAGTCTAACACTTAAGTATATACCAGTGTAAAGCTTATTTTGCTAGAACAAAACATGTTCCTTATATAAATACCTTACAAGACAAAGGGCTTGAGGGGGTTTCCCAACAGGATTTTCCATCTACATTGCATGGCAGTCAACCTCAGCCTTTGTGTCTCTACAGAGTCTGATCTGGAGACTGAAGGCCCGACCTTGTACTAAGGTAATGGGAGTAGGGTGTGCTTCTCATGGCACTGCATGGACAGATTGGGCTTACATGGCCATGCTCTCACTAGAGGCTAGAGAATAGGCTTTAGGTAGGAAATATAAATTCATGTTTATTGCAACATGTTGGGGTTGTTCATCTTTACATCTCTGATCTTCACAACCCTGATTTTGACAGATATCACAGCCAATAGATCACAAAGTAAATGTGTGGTGCATCTTCAGAGTACACTGGGAATGAGCATTCCTCAAAACTGGCATGATACTTTATCATTCCTCTTTTGGGTCACACCTGCTCCAAGGTGATACACATGCTGACAAAGAAGGAATAACTCTTACAGCGTTGTCTACCACCTTATTCCACTGCTGGCACATGGCATAAGCAGGGTAAGGTAGTGTTAGAAATGTAAGTGCAATCATTCCCACACAAATACTTTTTAATGCCCTGAGAGTCATTCATATTACAGCGACTCCATTTTTACACCAGTTATATTACACCAGCTGCTCTAATGTGCATGAGGATAATCGTAAATGCAGTGCTCAATTTGAGGTGGTGGTTGCTGTTGGAACAAACCAGCACTCATTTTTTGAGGAACAGCACTTACTATTCCTTATCAGACTTTGATACAGAGCAAGAGAAGAAAAACACAAAACTAAGAAAGGAGAAAGACAGAAAATCAGTGGCAAGCGGAGAAAGCAGGGGAAAAAAAGAACCAAAACACTGAAATAAAGGTGCAGGGAGTGTACTTTGATGGAAGTAAGAGGCATCAGGAGGAATCAAGACTGTGAAGACTTGGTATTTGGCAACCCTATTTGTCAGTGCTGGCTGCGAAGTTCTGGGAAAACCTTTGGACACCGGCACTTATCATCAACCTAGGCATTGCCTAAACATGCAAGCGCCTGCACTTGCACTTGTCGCCTGGCACGCCCCAGGTCCCAATTGAGAATCAAGAGTGAAAGGCTTGGAACATTCAGCCGCACATCCTGAAGGGGTGTTTTGTCTCATTTAAATCTATGGCTCATGAATATGGCCTTACTCCAGAACAGACAACATTACTCCTTAGAAGTACAAAGTCATTTACATCCTATTATATGAGCAAATTATCTTGTTGGAAAACTGTCTGAAACCCCCCTGCCTCCCACTAACTTCCCCAACAAGCAAGAGTAGTTCCACGTCTCCTATGGTTACCCCTTGAGACCACATTAAAAATAACAACACATCCTTGGGCAGAGCCCATTAGTAGGGCTAGGTTTGTCACAGTTGGACTGTGTATTATGGATGTTACTGGACAATTTCATGTTGTTGTATATATATATGCCATGGGGGGTATAATGTGAGAATGAGCCCTGCCACATCATAGTTATGCCGGGTTCCCGATTCATATTGTGATAATGTATAATTTTAGAGTGTATATCGGTTTCCTTCTGCCCATCTGTTCGAAATTTCTCTAAGTGCATATTCCATTCCAAGGAGATATGGGTTTTGTGTAGTCCCCTGTATGCCTCTCTACGCAGTGCTTCACTTTCAGCCTGGTCTCATTATAATACTTCCATTTTTCACTGCACTACCTAGGGGTGGAACAGGTGATTTCCAGTGGCGCGTGATAGCCTGTTGTGCCAATATTAACGGCAAGTCAACAAAGTGCATAGTCACCCCAGTCTTCCATGAACGGGAGTATAAACTTAGGATACAAGCATCTGGTGTTGTCAAATATTCATAACCTGTTACACGTTTGAGTATCTGTCCTATTTCCCCCCAGTAAGTGTGTAACTGCATGCAACGCCATAGCATATGTAATAGATCTGCGTCCGTTTGCTGGCAACAGGGGCGGGCTGCCCCTGCACCGGAGTATAGTTTATTAATGCTACATGGGGTAAGGTATACCCTATGAAATATAGAGAACTGAATACATTTAAATCTGGAGTTTCTGGATATGGTTTTTGGGATTGCAAGAAGTCTCTTCCATTCTGTGTCCGGTAATACATGATTGAGGTCTGTGTCCCACTTTTGACGGAGTGTTTGTAACGATATTCCTAAGTGTGATCCTAAGCCTCAATACAGCCATCGGACTAGATCATTGCCATGACCTACCGAATGTAATACATTTAGGAATTCAAATGTAATACCTTCAATACCGTCCGTCGACCAGTGTTGACGTACAAAACGAATCAAACCTGCATGGACTAGGACCAGTGCGTCTGGCAAGCCGTGAGCCTGTAAAAGTCTAGGTGGGGCATCAATACTCTGTCCATGAATAACTTTGACACAGCCATAGTCTCTGACTGCTCCCAAGGCTGTAATCTCTGTGCTGATAAAATCCCCATTGCCAAGGTAATCCCCCTCAGTGGTATATTAGGAGCGTAAGGAATTGGAATATGTGTATAGCGTAGGGACATTCCCCAGTATGCCATGGCCACCAATACCAGAATGGGGACCCAGCGTGGTATGGATGTGTTGGGGCACAACAGCCTATGCAGTTGTCCATTTTGTACTTGAGCAGGTGTAAAGCCTGTTTCGTGTCAGTTGTGTCCCACCAGCCAATACGCTACCCACTGCAGTTGTGCTGCTATAAAATATGCTTTAAGGTCTGAAGTAGCCATTCCCCCCTCTAGCACTGGCAGCTGTAGTTTCTTCAAACCTATCCTACGACACCCCGACACCCAAACCAAACCAATCCAATCAATAAAGTATTCAAGGCAGTAAATATTGCAGCCAGAACCACCACCAGTAGATTAGTGAAATAGTACAGGCTCCTCGGAAGGTGGACCATTTTTGCCAGTGCCAGTCTACGTGCCACAGAGAAGGGTAGTGTAGTTCAGAAGGCTATTTGTGTCTTAATGGAATTGATTACCCATTGCAAGTTACCACCTAAGATATCATTTAGGGGTCGGTCTCTCTCTCTCTCTCATATATATATATATATAGCACCAAATTGTGAAATGTACGGGTCTCCACAGGGTTTTGAGCTTCTCCTAGCTTTAGTGTCTGCTGATTTAAAGTACGCTGAAATACGAAAATACATGATTTTGTAGCATTTATTTGTAGACCTGAAAGTCTGCCGAATGCAGTCAGTTAATCTGCTATTGCGGACATATTTTGACGTATGTCCCAAACATATACTATCATGTCATCTGCATATAAAGAGGTAGCCTGTATGTCCCCTATGAGTGCGATGCCCCAGTCGGGTGTGCTACAGCTCAGTAATTGTGCTAGGGGTTCAATTGCCAATACAAATAATAGTGGGAATAAGGGATAGCCCGGACGTGTGCCCCGGGTGATATTATAAGATTCTGATATGCACTCTCCTGTTTTTGCCCATGCCATAGGTAGCGAGTATAATAGTCACACCCATTTAGTGTAGGAGGTTGGTATCCCCGTAATGGATAAGTGTGGACAACAGGAATTCCCAGCTCAGTGAATCAAAGGCATGATGTATATCCAAGAATAGGCAGCCTGTGTATGGATATTTTTCACGCGAACTGTATATAACATGGAACAGGCGACATATATTGAGTAAAGTGTTACGGTTTGGCACAAAGCCGTTTTGGTCCATGTGTAATAACTGTGGCAGGTGTATGAGAAGTCGTTTTGCAAGGATTTTGCTTAAAACTTTATATTCCACATTCAGAAGAGACAGAGGTCTATGCGAGGTTAACTCAAGAGGTGGCTTATTTGGTTTCAGTAAAGATGTGACCACAGCTTGCCGCATTGTGGGGGGTAATTGTCCTACCTGTAATGAGTGAGTATATAATCTTAGCAGCTGCAGAGCTAGTTTGTGTACATAGGTATTATAAAATTCAACAGGTAGACCATCCGACCCTGGCGTCTTGTTGCGTGACATGTCCCAATCCGCACCCTCAATTTCTTCCACTTTAAGATGGGCTCCCAACTGCACGTGGTCTTGTGGTGTTACTTAGGGTAGGCGCATCTTGTTCAAGTATGTGCTCAGCAGTAAATCAGGAGGAGCTGTAGGGGCTGAGTAAAGATTAGCATAGAAGTCCCAAAATACCTGATTTATACCCAGTTGCATACTAACCACTCCTTGTGTTTCGGATTGTATGGCAAGGATTGGGGTTGGGGGAGGAGTAGGGCATACTAAGCGTGCCAGAAGTTCCCTGGATTTGCCTGCTTCAATGTGTGTCTGCTATATATAGGTCTTATAATCTATAAGCCTTAAGCGCTCAAGGTACTCTGCATGTGCTACCCTTGACTCCAGTAATATCGTTGGATCAACTTCTCCCCTGGCCTCTGCTTGCTCAGCAGTAGCCATTGAAGTTTCAACTTCTTTGAGGGCTCTTACTATTTCGTTACAAGCACCCAACTTGCCAATAGAGGCCACCCGGATCACCACCTTAAAAGCTTCCCACTCTTATGTCAACGAGTTGGCCGTTCCTGTGTTTTCCAAAAAATAATTATTTATAATCTGACAGTGTTTTCTGGAATGGCGCGTCTTTCAAATATGTGGGCTGTAGTCTCCAGGTGGGTATTGGTTCGGGGTTCTACCCCATTGCAACGTCAGTTCTAGGGGGGTTGTGATCAGATGGTGTCTTGGCAAGATAGGTGGAGTGGGTTATAGTGGGTAGTAGCTGTGGGGAACACAGGAATATAACTATGTGTGTGTGTGTGTAACTTGTGTGGATACGAATAAAAAGAGTATTCATGTAGTCCCATATTTTTGGGACACCAGGCATCTACTAGGGACTAACCCAATACCCATTGTTAGAGGGACGCTGCCTGTTGTGTCACTGCTGCTCCAGGTAGTGGGGGATGGGAGCGATCCAATGACATATCTACTACTGTATTAAAATCGCCATCCAAAAGCCATGGGCAAAGCTCACAGTCTCTCAGGACCTTTGTTAGACGTGCCCAAAAATTATCTTGGTCTGTATTCGGAGCATATATACAACCCAGGACCACTGGGTCTCCATCCAGTTTGCCCTTGACTAACACATATCTGCCCTGTGCATCAACATGCATTTCCTGAGCCTTGAAGGCAGCCCCCGCCCTGATCCAAATAGCTGCCCCTCTAGCGTATCCTGAATATGAGGTACTGAAAAACTGTCCCCTCCATCCTTTCTGCGAGCGACTTGCCTCAGATGAGAGCAAATGTGTCTCTTGTAGGTATACTATCTGTGCTTTTCTTCTATGTAACTGGGCTAATATTCTATGCCTCTTATGTAGTGTACCCAGACCCCTGACATTCCAGGTTAGGATTGTATAAGAAGCCATTTCCGCCTGTGCCGTGTCATGTGTTGTAACACACTGTTGATAAACAATTTGTTTTATATGCTGATATATTTTGATAAGGAAATCTGCTACTTGCTGTAAACTTTGAAAAACCAAATTCTCGGTCCAGCGCCATGTAGTCGTTCGACAAACAATTATAAACAACAAAAAAAACATATATACATCAAACAGCTTGTGCCTACACTTATGTGGAGGACATAAGCCATTGTATAGATTTACCGTTCGTTTGCTGCAGAGAGCAACTCAGGCCCAGCCCCAGTCCATCTTAAATTTATGCTGTGCTGAAGTGTGCCCTGAAATATGCTCAAATACAGCATATGGTCAGAGCTCTACCATCTATGCATCACCCACAGCACAAGAGGAGCCTCTCTGAAGTAAGTATGAGGGGCACTCCTACTTTAATTAAAACTAAGCAATGCGGTCCAGCAAGTGTGTACAACTAAAGATTGTGTGCCACGGAATCAGAGTCTGAGCCACCCTCCTGCGATGTATCCATGCTATCCTGATCAGCACCAATGCACAGCTGTGAAGCCGAACGAAGCGCCTTTAGTCGGCCCAGCGAAGTGTATAAGATCACTAGTCTTCTCAGGAGCTCCAGACGGTGGGGGAGAGGTCGGTGGTGCTTCATTTGGAGTCTTGGGAGCTCCCAGGTCTCCACACTGGGTCTGCTGAAGTCAGGAAAGGTGTTATCTAACCATGTACGCGCCATGTCCGGCAAGTCAAAGAAAAGTACTTTGTCATGTTGAATACGTAATTTCACCGGGAATAGCAATGCATAAATAATTTCAGCAGCTCAGAGATTTTCTTTGATGGCTTGGAAAATAGCTCATCTCCATTGCACTACCACTGTGTAATCTGGGAACAATGAGACTTTCGTGTTGTGGACAAGGATTGGCGCCTTTACCCAGGCGGCTCCAAGCAGCACATCTCGGTCCCTATAGTTCAAAGATTTTGCGACGATGGGTCGAGGATGGGCACCTTGTTTAGGTTTTTTCCTCTGAACTCTGTGGGCTCTCTCAACTACAAATATATCTGAGAGACCCTCTGGGGCCACCACTGTCCGGAGCCAATTCTCAACGTATTGCGTTGGCTCTTGTCCTTCTGGGAGCCCCAGGATGCAAACATTGTTCCTACGGGCTCGCCCTTCTGCATCTTTAGCCCTCTCTTGCAGTAGCTCAATCTGCTGTGTTAGCTTTTTGATCTCTCTCTCCCAAGTTTAGCCTCATTATTTTTGACTTTATCCACTAACTTACGATGTTCATCTTTGATGAAGAATACTTCCGTATTGAGTATATCTTCTGTTCGATGGCCAGTCGGTACTCTCAAATTTCATGGAGAATGAGGTCTAATTTGTCTTGAGGAGGCTCCTGGGCCATAGGGGGAATATAGGATAAGGAAATTGGAGCAATGGAATCATCAGAAGGCGGTGAACAGGAGGGCGCCGAAGAACGTCTGGCACTAGGTTTTGCTTTAGATTTTTCCATTTTGCTGCTCCAAAATCTACGTATAGCATAAGCCAGTTATTGGTAATAGGTGTATACAACGGGCGCAGGCCTTTACCTTTATAAAATTGAGGGTCAAATGCAGATCCTCACTCGCAGCGTTCGTAAGCCACTTTTCTAGTTGTCGTGACTCTGGAGGAAGCAGGCGCAATAATCAATTTTATCCTCCTGCACCGTTTATATTCTCAGGTGTATTTACAGTCAAAGTGCCCCGTACTAGCTCTCAGCTCACATTACTCAAACATCACACCACTTCATCTCTGCCATAGAGGGATATAATGCCCCTGTTCGTAACCGTGTTCTGGTCTGTATAGGCCTTTGGTGTTAAAAGGTCTGCGTGGCCTGTGTTATTTGCTTTGCTTGCACTTATGCCCTGTGCAACACCGCCCGCAAAGTCGCATACTCCCTTCACAACCCAGTCCTATTGATCGTCCCCGGGGGGCCCAGCAAGGCTTCTCAGCGAAAGGAGCAGATCCGTGTGTCAGCTTCACTGATCTCGGGAGGGGGTCACCACTTATACCTGCATAGACGAGGAGCGTGTGCTGGGCTCATTCGACAGCCCGCCCACTCCCACTCACCTCTAATCACCTTGGAGGCACTAGGCCCTGATTCTATCCCCGGTGAGGCCCCACAGTGTTAGGTGCTGTAACATTAACTGATCTGGTGTGCCGGCGGTCATATCGGCTCTGACAGTGGCGGAGGGGGTGTCGGGCACTTCCACTGTGTCCAAGCAGCACAGCTGAGCCCGGCGGGGGTGAGGAGCGGGCCCCAGGCCTCCGACGAGTACGGCGGCCCATCTGCTCCCACTCACCTCCAACTTCACATCAGGTGCAAAGCTCTGCTCTTCTCCAGGATGGAGCCGGACTGGTAATGGGGCAGCCATGTCTGTCATCACGGATCCAGGATGTGCCTCCGGGCACTCAGCGTCCTCCCGGTCCCAGCCGCACCGCCACATGGAAGTGAGGAGCGGGCCTGTAGGTTGCCGCTATATTAAGGCTCGCCCACTCCCACTCACCTCCTTGTGATCCTGGGGCTCCAGGCTCCAGGCTCCAGTCTCCTCCCCCGCACTGTCTGTTCACGGCCGGGTCAGTTCCCGCGGGCGTAGTCGTTAGGGGAGCTCAATCCACCCCAATGTCGAATGGCTGTATGGGCTGCGTAGCGCATCCGGCCCAGGCCGCTCTGTGTTCCTCTTTTAATATTGGGCCCCCTAGTGGCACTTTTTGTGACGTTTTTGTTCCGGCGTGCCTGTTGCTTAGGTGTATGAAGCCAGTACTGTGCTTTACCTGGAGGATTAAAGTAGATAAACTGTGGCCGGTTCGAGAGCCCATACGCTATACGTCCGCCATCTTGGGCAGTTAGCCACGCCTCCCCAAAGAGATACAGATTATCATGAAACTTTGCTCGATTAATATAAGAAATTGAGGTATTGATTGACTGGGGTAAGAACCTAGGTCAAGCAGCAACCACAATCCTTGTCAGGGTAAGACAAAAGCAAACCCTAAATTAGACAGTGCTTAACCCCCTGGTAGCTTGACACAGAGCAGTCAGGCTTAACTGAGAGGTAATGTGTAAAGTATTTGTGCAACACTCCAAGTAGTAAAACGTTGAAAACACCATGCAAAAAGCATCCTACACCAGGTTAGAAAAATAGATCTTACAAAAATACCTTCAATCTTGGTTTGCAGGGCGTTGTCTGGATGGGCACCGAAGATGTGTAGCACAGCCAAGGTGATGCATCAGTTCTGAGATGCAGAGAGATGTCAGTGTGAGGTCCTGTTGCGTCAACATTGCACGCCTTGTTGACAAGGCCTGCACTGCAAAGTCCGGTGCCCGGGATGCGAAGAGCAGTCAGGCGATGCGTTGGTTCTGAAGAGCGGTGAAGCAGAGTCCAGCAGAGTCCAACATCGTCACTGAGGTTGCTGTCAATGAGAGATGAGATGGCCTACACCAGAAAACTTCACACAGCAGTAGTTCCAAAGCGGGTTGCTGTGGTGATGCCAGTCTTTGCAATGGGTCCAATCTACACAGTGGCGATGATGTGCTAGTTCTGCTCAGGTTTGTGCCATGCACAGAGGCGATAAATTGGTTCTGTTGGATCCACAAGATGGCCGAGCACCTTAGGCCCACTTCAAAGAGTCCACCACTTAGCAGGGCAGACTCAGAGATGGCAGAGTCCAGGTGCGGATGCAAGGTTCTCAAAAGCCTGTTATGTCCCGGAGGATTCAGATTAAGTGGCCAGCCAACTAGCCCTTGGTGTCACTTTGGGTTCTGGGCTCAAGAGATGCAGGTCCAGTGCTGCTCATCCAGGCAAGACGTCAACAGATCAGCACAGCAAAGCAGGCATCCAGCAGAGTGCAGTCCAGCAGAGTGGCAGTTCTTCAGCCAATTATGCCCTAGTGCCCTGGTTCTGAAAGGTGGGAGAAGTTGCTAGATAGTGGCTTCAAAGCGCAAGGAATTCCCTGGCTCCAAACTGGCTGAAGGGACAATGCAGCATTGTTAGGCCTTTCTGTGGAGACAGGAAACAACTGATTCAGGTGTAAGTAAGGCCGGGTCCAGCTCCCTCTCATTCTGCCAGGGATGGCCCATCTAGCAAAAACCTAAGCACCCATTGTGTTTGGTTGTCTAGGAGGAATACACAAATCCTAACTGCTAACTACACACAGTCATGTGACCAGAGACAGGACACCAAATGGCTAAGGCAGGAAAATGCTAACTTTCTAAAAGTAGCATTTCAGAACTGCAGTTAAAATCAGACCTCACCATGAATTAGGGTTTTAAATTGTGATTCCAAAGACACAAAACATGAACTGGTTATCTCATCCCATTTTGAAATTACAATTATACTATGTAATAAGGCAACTCCAATGTTATCGTACAAGAGATACAGGCCTTGCAGTAGTGAAAAACAGATGTAAGAGTTTTACACTACCAGGACTTGTAAAAGTTAGAAGTACATGTCATGTCTCTTAAATACACCACACCCTGCCCTCTGGACTGCCCAGGGCCTACCCCAGGGGTGACTTACATGATTACAAAAAGAAGATTAGGGCCTGGCAAAAGGTTTATTTATCCAGATCAAAATGGTGGTTGAAACTGCACACACAGCCTCTACAATGGCAGGCCTGAGACATATATAAAGAGCTACTTGAGTGGGTGGCACAATCAGTGCTGCAGACCCACTAGTAGCATTTTATTTACAGGCCCCAGGCACAGGTAGTGCCACTTTACTGGGGAATTGTAAGTAAATTAAATATGTCAGTTGGGGGAATTGTTGTGGAAAAGTGTGCAAAGTCCTTATACCAGCAAAAATGAGGTCAGAAATAAAAGACAATGAAGGCAAAGGTTTGGGGAAAGACCACCCTAAGGCTGATAGGTTTAACAATGAATAAGCAAAAGATTCCATATACAGACCATAGTTGCAAGATTCCTGCTTTTAGCAGACCCATATACTTGCAGTAAGTGACATTTTATAAAAGTCACTGATAATGTTTTGGCTGAGAAACCTATAAACAGGGTCAGCGGACATATGTGATTCTGAGGCAGCAGCTTTTTGGGGGTTTGATGGATTTGCCGCATAATCCACCATTTGCTGCAAAATCTGCAGATCAAGCTACTCAAAACAAAGCCATGTGTTCACGCACAGCGGCAGGCACTTCGTAATGGTTAACTAGTCATCTTTCATTTGCTTATTTCTAGATTTAGTTGTTAAACTGACACTAACGAGATCAATCTTTGCCCAGACAGTGTTGGCATGTATAAAAAAAAAATGACAAATTAATACCGTCAAACAATGTCCCACATTATGTTGCATAATTAGTCTTTTCTTGCTGCATAATTTGGTGCTCCCCTGCTGCATAATTCCAGTGGCTCTACCAATGAGCAAGTTAAAGAATTATCAGCTTCTCTCTCCAACTATACCTTGTTCCTCACAAACTGTTATGGGACATGACTTACTGATTGAAGTAGAGGACAATCTGGCCACAGCAAAAGCCTTCACACAGTATTGACACCATTGGTAAATAATCTTCAAAGTAACCTGCACAGAATTGTTCCACAATCTTTCTTTCAGTCATTCCTACATAACGATCTATGGTGTTACTTTTGTATGCTGGAAAAACAAAGCAGATAATCAGTGTAGCAAAGCACATGAACGCTAGCAACAAAAGTTATATCCAAGAAGCTTTCGAAAATCTCAACCTGAAAATGACAAACATGCCTACGGAAAGCCTGCCTTTTTCCCTAAACACCAAACACAACTCTAATAGCTATGGCAGAAAAAAATAGAAACGTTTTTTCCTGTTTACAAAGTCAGGCAATAATATCTTTAAATTCTGATGATGTAGTGGCTGTAATGTCTCAGACTTCCGAAAACATCCGAAAAGGAAAAGATCCACTTTCCAAACTGATTATTTTTTAAGAAAGCCGTTTATAAACAGAAAGCAAAATAAATATAGTAAAGTCATTTGGAGCCTTCTTAGGTTTGGCAGTAAGCATATTTATGCAGTTTACTGCCAATGGAAGGAAATGCAGTAAACCAAGAAAACGCCCGATGCCATACCTACAGCTGGATAGCCAATGGGTCTCGCATTTTGGACCTTAAAAGGGTGCAGCCATGCAGCACATTATTCTGGGTGCTGTGCCGCCAGGAATTGAAGAGCTATACAATTGCTTCACACTGTTTATTACAGAGTGTGTGTGTGTGTGTGTGTGTGTGTGTCATGCTGCGCTATTTCAGTGTGTGTGGCCTATGCCTGACAGCTCTAAGAGCACCCTTTGAAACCTCCACCATCCATACGTTACAAGTCTTTCGTCACCCTCCATGCAGTAAGGAATAAACATCCAATTACTAAACATAACGTAAGTAAAGACAAAAAAGTAAGACAATACGAAAACAAACCATTTTATAAATGAGATGATATATATTAGCTAGAGGCAGTCGCCACTAGGTAGTTATACTTAGGACCATATTTCCATAGAAGAAGCGTTTTTGATTTGCCTATATCTTTGATACCATTTGACAAATCTTCACAAAATTTTCTAAAAATAGTGTGCCAGTGTTTCTTGCTGCACACAGAAAGTTGCAGAGAGATCCATCAAGCGGGAGCTGAGAAAAAGAGGGTGTCAAAAAAGTTGTGTTGTCCATGTTTAATCCAATAGAACCTTTAGGCACGACTACAGTACGAACCACTGGATGGAATTACATCAAATTTAGCAGAAAGCTAGTTTCCCATATGCAGATTACGCGTTTGCTTATTTGGTGTAAATCCATCCAGTAATTTAGGAGATATTAAAGGGAAAACACATTTGTATATCTGAGGTAGTTATGACTTCCCGAAGCTTAAGAGCACAGGCACGGCAAATGCAGAGCTCTGGTTGGCTAGCAACACTTCAAACCAGGAAGTGTTGGCAGCCGAGTCCCACCAAAAAAAACAAAAAAAAACACAAGGGGCCAGGGTAGAGACACTATGACCCCTTAGCTAGCTCTGGTGGTGGGGTCCCTGAGAGACTCCCCAGGGCTAACAAGCATTTTTTTTGCTGAGAATTTGTGAAATTCACAGGAAAAAATAAATAAATTATATATATATATATATATATATATATATATATATATATAAGAAAAAGTGTGGACTCACGAGGGGATTAAAATTTGTAATGTGCGGGGGCCCCTCCGGACCCTCCGCAGCCCTGGGACCAACACCTCCCCTGGGCACTGCTGAATTTGTGTTCGGGGAGTACATGTCACCCAGGGGGGCATGCAGGGTTTTGTTGTTATAGGGGTTGGCTGCAAGGGACTGGCCGCAGGGCCTGGCCGAAAGTCATGAGCAGTGGCGGTTGGATTAACGTATAGTAATGAAAATAATTTTACATAAATAAAAACTGTCGAAATTCTCTGGAAAAAAAAAAAAAAAAAAAACTTTACAAGGACGTTATAGTTATGAAACAGGATTAAAAAACATTAGAAATTAACAAAGAAAAAATATATAGTTAGGTTCTGAATTTACTCGTACAAAGCCATAGACATTAAGCAGTTAGAGTTTTTTCCAGTAACCATAACTCACTCCTTTAGGTGACTATAACTCGCACCCTTGCCATGTACTGCTAGGTACCCCAGATATTACAGCAGTCATGGGAACTTCCACAATGTCCTTAAAAGTATAAATGAAACATTAGCAGTCAAATATTTCAAGAAAAACCTGTGCATGGTGGGGCGCGAGCTGTCGTTACTTGAAAGTACTGCAACTATAACTGCTGAACTTCTATGGTTTTGTTCGAGTAAATTTAGAACCTAACTATAACATCCTTCTAACCTTTGTTCTTTATAAGTGAATTTATATGTACACACACACACACACATATGCATTGTGGCAGGTGACTTATTGAAAACAAACTTTTACAATGAGTGTCAACAATATTGCAGAACTTGGGTCAGGTGTGTGGAACTATTTTCAAAAGAACCCACACACACAATTAAAAGTACTTCAAAGGGTTTTCCGTTGAAGCTGCCCGTCTAAATTCAGTTCAGAAACAAAGCCATTTGTTGTTCAATTTAAATTACTTCTCTAAGCACTGTGTTTGATTATTCACAGACAATAATCCAGAAGAGGAAGCAAGATAAAAATGTTACCATTCTGACAGTGGTTGTTCGCCCGCTCCAGTGTTCCCCTTACAGCTGAGCAACCCCACAGTCAGTGAACAGAGAAGGAAAAGTTAAACCTCAATGGTCAGCCCGAAATCCCTATATGCTAAACATTCGAAAAGATTCAAAGATGGGCCTCCGTGCATGTACAATCACAGGCAGCCATTTCTCAATGCTTTTGGAATACCTTAACCCTATTTAAATTTTTATGTGCGTGCAGATAGTCTCTGGGGAGCTTTCAGGTCCTAAAAAAACAAGATTCATAAAGGCAAGCAACATTTAAAAAAAAAAAATGAAACACACATTGTCGCACCAGCACTGGCAAAGAGTCATACAGGTACAGTAAATAAGCTCGGGCACCAAAATAAAAGTGCACCCCATTAGTAAATTAGACAGGCACAAACGTAGCTACTGTTTGCAAATAGGGGCAGATTTCAGCTTGTAAAGACATGCTTTGTAAGTTGCTTGTGAAGTATGGAAGACTTCATTGATTTGAGCTTGCTGTAGGCATGGTTTGCTTTATTATCTGGGAAATCAACAGTAAAAACCCCAGCATACCACAAAACCTGCCCACAAACAAGCAAAAATATGTCATACACGCTGTCAGACCAGACCTTTTGGCACTGCCCGATTTTATTTAAGCCAGGCTGACTCTGACTCGCACAAAAGGGAACTACTTTGAAGGATGTTGTGTACAATCAAAATGTTATCAGGTACAGAGGAAGAAAAATTTATATAACAACTGAATAGATAAAAGTATGACGATTGGCTCAAATAAAGCTCCACTATATATGTGTGAGAATATCTCTCTCACCAAACAAAAATTATTCTATTAACAAATATAAAGAGGGCTCAAAGACACACTCTAAAACAATGTCTATTTCTAGGACACCTTTCCGCTTTCCCTTGCATATCCGAATGGTGGTGATGTCTACTTACATACACAATAACAGGAGCTGGAGGCTGTCTGAAAGCTATTTTTCGGTAAAATAAAACTTAATTGTGCTTATCTCCAAAAGCTTGCTCCGAGTCAGGCCAAAATGACTTTGATACAGCCGTTAAACAAGGAAGAAGATTGCTGCAGAATTAAATACTTGAGAAGTGATGCAATGCAAGAACAAAAAAAGGTGCACACAACTGCATACAGAACATGGCATCAATTACATCCATGCCCCAAGGACCCTTCTTTTAAAGTGAAGGGAAACAGTTTTAAACACCAGGGGAGGAGGGGGGTCTGTTCTAAGTGGTAGTACAATCCAGATGGCTGGTATAGAACTTGCCTGTTTGGTAATCAGCAAGAAGTGACTCGGGAACAGGATGGGTTCTCTACTGAGACAGCAGCCTGTCTATGTATAGCATGTGTACTACAGCCTACCCAGGGACACACAGCATGCTACCCTCACCCACAACAGAGCTGCGGTGGAGGCAAGGGAACACTACAGCGGGAAGGAGGGTGGGGACAAGGGAACATGGACAACAGATGGAAAGAATGCATGTAAAGGAAGCAGACGGGCAGGGAGGAACACAAATCGAAGTGTGGAGCATACTTGCCCAACCCCCAAAAATCACTGCAGTGGTGTGCGTGCTGGTCATTTTGCACACAATTTGTAACACTGGATGAGGAGCCTTTTTTCCCAAGCTCCGTGCAGCGTAAGGTACACCACACTCTCTGCACCACATGTAACTGTTATCTTGGTAACCTTATATGGTCATCTTTCCTCTTCAGGTCAGTCATTTAGAGAAAAAACATTTTAGTCTCCAAACTTTGCTTGCTCCCTTCGGGTACTCTGAAGCAATGCACCAGAGCGAGGAAAACTTGCTGACTAATTTACACTCCCCACCCAGCTACAAAAAAGATGTAAACTCAGAGAAAATTATCCAAAGCAGCTTCTGAGCATAAGGAGAAAAGAGAAATGCGTGAACAACTTCCCAGCAGAGCAGTGCCATTCACAGGTACTTATATTTTTTTCCAAGTAATATTGTTCCTCGGTTTCCCTTAAAACATCCTAGTTTTCTATGTTTTATTTGGTTAATTTGTTCTGGGAAACAACAAAGTGGAAAGAGAACCATGATTATTTGTTGTTGGGTAGCTTTGAGTGTGCTTTCAAACGTGTAAAGCTAAAATGTCCAAAGAGCATTATTTGCTTCACATTGAATGATCCAATTCAGATCCGGACCGTGAAAAAAAAAAAAAATACACCATATGAATTGTCCTTGATTGTGCTGTATAACACATGAGCTGAAGCAATGTTATGCTTCTGTGCAATTGAGCAAAATGTGTTACTTTACCCCCATCAGGTATGCTGGATAAATGCAGAACTGAAGGAGTTCTAAATACAGCACAAGTCCGAGTGGAGCGAGAATGCTCTGCAAATGAAAAGGGGAGCTTTGCCAAACACAAGCATGAAACTAATAAAATGACACATGAAAGCAGGAACAGTGACAAGATTTACATGCCTGTTTTCATTCACCCTGGAAATCGAAAGGCAAGGGGAGCTGTACAACCTAGAAGTCCTGGGGGCCTGCTCCATGGGAGGGAACACACAGCGAAAAGGAGGGACAAATGGGAACAAATAAACACTTAAAAGCAAGGATTTTTAAAGGGCACTTATACAAACAAATGAAAAGCAGTGGGCAGGCTCTCAGCCCACAAAGTGAGTACAACATGTCTCAAAGAGCCAGTGCAAGGGCTGATTGGCTGAACCTAAAATTGTGATATTTCAAAGACAGACCTGGTACATTTGTACTACGAAATCAAAGAGGATTCATACCTACTGAGTTTAAGTGTACAAAATCAAGCTGATGTGTATTAGTATGTTCTTAAAAAATATAACTAACTGTTTTACTCATATCCGGGGAAGCCTAAAACAAAGTTAAGCCTCCCCGATTCTAAACAATTATAAAGACGGTGGGGAGGGGCCAAGTCTCACAACACGGCAGGCACAATAGATCAAACCCCTTAACCTTGCCTTGAATCCTTTCCTATCCTATGGCCAAAAGACCCTAACTAGTTACTTTATACCCATTGAGGTGACTTGAGGATGATTGCCCTGGGAAGAGGGTGCCCCCTCTGCCCTTTTTGGCTTCAGAAGGTGGCACAGCCTTGAGCACAGGGGGATGAGCCATGCTATGTGAGGTGGGGCAGCGGTTGAGGTGGTTGTACCTTCTGCAGCAAGTGATGAAGGTACAGAGGACATCTAAGATGCAAGCCTGCTCACTGAAAGAGGCAGACTCAATGCATGGATGGCTCTACAGCTCGGCCAGGCAGGTGAGACTAGACTGGGACTCCCCACCCAGGGATACAGCCCAAGTTGTGCACCCTGCATGCTAGTGGCCACAGCCCAGCTGAGGAAAGCCCCCCTGCCTTGTACTGGAGGAGGCGCACAATGATGTGGATTCCACCCCCAAAGTGGCCTGAACAGGAGAGGGTGAGGGCCTGGGCCTCCCTGGCACAGTTTTTGACTATTCTGTATGGGGGCTAGCGGCAGACACTGAAAGTATTGATCTGCTGCCACCGAGGGAGCCCTGGGCTGATTAAACCCTGGATTGTCAGGCACTGACCAATGCTGGCTGCTTGTGCAGCCAGTCCCCTGGGTGACTCTGGATGGTGCAAGTGGGATGGGAGAGCCATTTCCTCTGCTTGAAGGTGATGGCCCATCAAGGGCCCTACCCACAGACTCAAGTGTGACAGAGTCCACCTTGTACATCTCCCCTAACCCCCACATCTTCTTATGTAATGCCTCTTTCTTGGGCTGAGGGCTGGTGACTGGTTGGAAATCCAGAAGGAGCATGGGGACTGGGGGTGCAAATAGAAAATGCAATATCCGTTAGAACTGAGAGAGCCCCTTTGGAACAACCATTGCTTGTATTACTGAACATAAGCTATCCCCAGCTGCTTGTGCTGCCCATTCAAGGGTGTGTAGACAGAGAAAGCAAGCTGGAGGGCGGAGAGCCAACATGAGCTGGACACTCTCTCCTCTATCACTCCATTTTTCCCCCCAGTCAGAAGATCGGACCAACCGGTAGCAGACTACTGTTTGATGTGCTACCACCATCCTTAGCCGGTGAGCTTTGGTATGTTTTACGCCTCTGGAACAATAAACTGTATAGGCTGACGCCAATTCTCTTCCTGTGGTGGATGCTCTTTTTCCATAGGCCTATGTCCCTATGAGGGGGTGGGGGAGGAGGGCTGTGGTCCCTGGACCAGCATACTAGCAATTACCTGGCCCAATTAGGAAAAATGAGGGTTCTGTCCCTCTACCACATCAAAGATATACAGATATATGCCACCCAGAAGGAGCCACCTGGCGCGGCCTTGATGGGGGTTTCACTGTACAGCCAACGGACCCTATCGATATGGCCTTGATACTACAAGTAATCAGCACCTCCCATGGAAACAAAGACTGGAGAAATAGGGAAAGATGTCTCACTTCTGCACCAGAACCTCCAAAATGTTGTTGAGAGAGTCTCAAAGGCAGAAGGGTGCGTCTCAACACTGGAGGATGACATGACCACCTTTTGAACCGATGTGTCTACATTACTCTTGGCCACTAAAACCTTAGAAATGAGGGAAGAAGACAACAGATACAGGTGAAATAACCTAAGATTCATTGGTTTCTCAGAGGTGGGTGGTTCCTCTTCACCCAATAAATTCTTAGAAAACTGGATTGTGTCCTGAATACCTAGTGGACTGCTGTCTTCCTGGTTTAGGACTGGGACAGCACATCAGCCATTGAAACAAACATCCTTCTCCTGTCCCTCCCCCCACCTACCCCCCCCCCAACTCCCCTTGGCTTGTCTTTAACTTCTGAGACAGAGATGTAATACTGTGGGAGGCACACTGTAAAAGGGGGCTTTTCTACCAATCCTCTTGCATAATATTTTCTAGAGACTACATCAGGCACATGCAGAACCAGAGGAAAAGTTTATTTTTTATTTTTATTCACACCATAGGCATCTTGGGAATAGGCAGCTGAAATGTTACAAACTTGAAGTGCTAGCCCCTTGGGGTCAATGAACTACCCTTTCTGTGGACAGCAGACTCGCTCTGGCAGACGCATAAATCACTATCATGTCAACTGTGAACAAGCAGAGGGCTTCACAGATTCTTCTGGAACTGACATAAGTCGTTCACACACAGACCCTGGAGACAATGAGAGACAACTGTCTGATGTGGGGGGGGGGGGGCCGGACAGGCCCCGCACACCTGAGGTGACAGCCTCCATGAGACAAGGATGAGGAAACCCCATGAGATAATTGATAGGTTTGGCAGCCATATAGGCCCATTACTGACGCAAGGAGGAAGAAGACCCTTATCATGGGACCATGACTACTAGCAGGATGATGAATATTTCAATATAGATAACAACACAATACTGAAGGAAGCTCAGGGTCAGACCCATTTCCCCATTTGCATTGTATTTTTGTGGACCGAGTTCACTTATTGTAGGATTCAAAAGCGAACACTGAAGAGGTTTTGTGCTTTACTTTGAGGACTTAGGGGGAGGAAAGATGAAGGCCAATGTGACAGTCCTTTCCAAAGTTGGGAAAGTGGGCAGTTTTGAGCTGCTAACAGGAAATATGGGGAAGGGGGAAGGGAGCAGTTGCAGATGTTATTTACGTTTGTTATGTTACTGACTTCCACATCTACCTCTGCCGTTATGCATGGGGCAGGAATGGGTGATGAGGTAAAACCCACCATTCTGAAAATCCTTGGAAATTCTAGAACGTTTACAGCCTGGTCAATAGAACAGAGAGTGGTAGGTACTCAGTAATTCCACAGACAGGCACCTGATTTGGTCCTGTTGCAAGAACCACCCTTTTTGGGCTCGCACTGTAAATGCCTCCAACACATCCCTTATGTGCTGGCCCAGGCTAGATTTACTAGGGACTTAAGGGGTGGTAGGAGTGTCTTGGACTCTTGCTCCTAGATGAGACTGCTAGTTTTAGGGATGACACCATATTTGTTTGTAGGCAACTAGGCCAATCCTACAAGTCGCAACTGTCAGCCCAACCCTCCCGGCTGGCAAGCAGTACCTCACCAAAAACCCAAACAGTATAAGATGATATCTGGCAGCCTTACGCATGGACTCTAGATTGCGACATCTCAGGAGAGTCGTGGTGGAACGGAGTCACTATTTTCTCATGTTAGCAATAAGTCTCAGTCACACACAGGCAACAAAGGAGATGCAAGAGAGTTTTCAATGAGTTTATTGAAAAGGCTGCAATAATTAGGATAATGAACAATACAAAAAGCAGAATTGTAAAGATGAGAGTTGTGAATACAAAGACCCTCACCATCTTGCAATAAACATGAAATGTAAAATCCCTAGCATGGAGAACCTAGGGCTATATGTACGTACGTTTTGCGACTCACAAATCGGTTGCAGCGCTATTTGCGACAATGCAAAATGGTATATACAAATGCCATTTTGGAGTCCCAAATACCGATGCGACCAATTACTGAATCGCAAACATTTGAGACTGGATTTTGTGACTCGCAAATAAGAAATCGCAATTTGCGACTCACAAACCGAATGTACAAGGCAGTCGCAAATTGCGATTAGTTGCAAATAGGCCATTTTCACACCCAGATAAGCACTGATTCCAAACAGGTGGTAATAAGAACCAAAGTATAAAAGCAGACCCAGAAGGCATTTGGTTTTTTTTAAAATGGCTTTACTCTACGTGGTTGCATGGAGGAGGCAAGTCCAGGCTGCCCAGGAGAGGAGGTGGAGGCGGAGACGGTATACAGAACCAGGCAGACCATATTTCAACAGACTGAGGAGGAAATATATGATAAATATAGACTGAGCAGCACAGTCATCTTAGAGATCATTGAACTGCTGAAATCTCAGCTAGAAAGCCAAACTCTGCGCAGCTGCTCCATCCCCACACATGTGCAAGTGCTGTGCTCACTGCACCTCTTGGCCTCGGGTAGCTCTCAGGGGTTGATTGCTGTTGCTGGTGGGGTGTCCCAAAGTGCCCTGTCATGATTCTTTAGACTGTTCTTAGATGCCATACTCACACACATGTCCAGATACATTTCCCTACCCAGGAATGCAGAGGAAATACACAACACCAAATTGGACTTCTACAGAATTGCAAACTTTACCCATGTAATAGTGTGTGCGAACTGGACACATGTACCCATACGTCCTCCCGCAAATCTGGAATATGTGTTCCGCAGTAGGAAATGTACTCACTTGCTCAACATCCAGGTGGCATGTGATGCCCATAATGTCATAACTGATGTAGTGGCAACATTTCTAGGGAGCACACAAGCCGTACATATTCAGCCACAGTGGGATACACCAAGGCCTAGAACGTGGGGATTTTGATGTTGGAGATTTATCAGGTACTGTCTAGTACACATCGATGTCATAAACATATGTCACTGCACAACCATGTGAAGCCATGCTCATATCTGCTGTTTTGTCACACAGGTGACAGTGCATATGCTCGGAGGCCATGGATACTCACCCCATACCCAACACCTGCCAATCAGAATAAGAGGCGTTACAGCATTGGACATTGGCGCACCAGAACCGTCATTGAAAGGACCTTTGGCATGTTGAAGTCAAGTTTTAGATGCCTGTACAAAAGTGGAGGTGCACTCCAGTATGCCCCAGAGACTGCATGCAAGATTGTGGCTACATGTGCCATCCTACACAACATAGCAACCAGACGAGGGCTACATCTCACCCTAGATGGCACAGATTCGGAGGATGAGGAGCAGGAGCCACCACAACGACAGACTGGGGATGGTAGAATCGCAATGGAGGGCAGACAGAGACAGGATCACATAGCTACTCATTACTTTGGCAGGTAAGTGCCAACTGTAACAGCACTCACAAATATAAGACACTTAGCCAGGTTGTGCAAAACAAAATATCCTTTAATGTCAGGACTGCATAATGTAAATGGTGGCAAGCAGTAAACAAGTCTTATGCAACAAAACGTAATACATTCCACTCATGTGCTTTAGGCTAAACCTAGTGAGAAAACACCACACCCTCCTATGGCTACGACCACCATGGCATGTTCCTGGTTGGTCCACAGATGTCTGGTGGCCACTGCTACTATGCAGAATGTGGGCGTCGGAGGCAGAAACACTGCTTACACTTAATAAGTCCTCACTGTCCTGAGGGGTGTCACCAGTACCTCTTGCTGCCTGGGAGGTATGGATAAGGTCCATAGCAGCAGTAATGCGCCCTAGTCCCCTTGCCACATCTCCAGCAAAATGACCTAGTTCAACCTGGAGCGTGACAGTGCGTCTTGACAGGCATGTAGTTGTGGTGGCTAGGCGGCCAATGGACTGACTGAGCCGGTCTAACCATACAGCTGTGTTGCGCTCTTTGCACCTTACATGGGTCCGATCTGCCACCATTTCCCTACATAAGTCAGTGATGGCAGTGGTGAGGTTGACCATGTTGGTGCTCATGGTGGATAATTGAGTTTCAACATTCCCAAATCCCTGTGTGAGGGTCTGTTGCATTCAGTATAGATTCCGGTTCATCAGCCGCATGTGTTTGTTTTTCAGGTGGTGACTGCTGAGTAGGGATGCCTCCAGTCCAAAGAATTGTTAACTGGCATCCTCCTCACCTGCATCATGTGTCAGAAAATGCTTTCTGTGCTGAGACCCTGCTGTTCTCAGTGGCTGACTCTCACCCATCTGTGTCCCAGGAGTCAGGTTTACTGCCTCATTGTCCACATCTGTGTCCTCTGTTGTTTCATGTGCATGGGGAACGATTGGTGTTGTGCTGCATCCCTCTGTGGAAATGCTGACTGCCTCGTCTGCTGCCATGGTGGCATTGTCATCTCCCTCCACATTGGGGACATCAGTGTATACCTGAGGGAGACCTGTGGGACACAGGGGATACACTATCAGTGCCTCTCAGATGTGTAGCTTATCAAAATAAATATTCCTCAAATATTGGACTACTGTACCACATTACCCATAATGCACTGAACTTGAGATGTGCATTTAGGCACAGAACTATCTGAATGATGCATGCTGTTGTGAACTGTGGCTGTGTGCATGGTGCCTTGAATAGTGTAAATACTTTTGTAGGTTCCAGGTGCTGAACTGTCCAGGTCCCCAATTCCAGCAACAGCCTCTGGCTCCAGTGTGGTCTCCACCATGCTCTCTATTGCTGTGGGTGGTGGTACTGTGGATGGTCCTCCACCTGTTCCAAGTGCCTCCTTCATCTGCTCTGCAACCCTTTTCTTGGTTCTTGACCTGAGGTCATTCCATCTTTTGCGCATGATGGAGTGGTGACTGACTCCAATGTCACTTATCTTACTTTGTATGTTGAGCACGATTTTCTTTTTTGTGAGTCAGGGACACTCATTGCTGCCTTCCCAAACAGGACCTCATGGTGTAGGCAGCAGTCCTCAGTGAGAACCTCCAACTCTTTGTCAGAGAATTTAAGCTTTCTCTTCCTCCCTGCAGTGTTTGCCTCCTTAGTTTGGCTTGCCATGGCTGCAGTTGCTCCTCTCAAATGGGTGTGCCTCTGTGGTCTGTCGTGGCTAGATTCCTCCCACTTCCATGGGAGGTACTTCCTGGTTCTGAGGTCATCATCCAGCACCAGGAAGTGTAATTTCTCTTTTCTACCGGCTTGCTAATTGCGACTCAGTCGCAATTTGCGATTCCGGGTCACAAATTCCCCACTCAGTTAAACCCCCATGTGCAATTTAGGAAATCCAATTTGCGATTTCTCAAATTGCAATGCTACTCAGCTCCGAATCGCAAAAATTGATTTGCAATTTTTTCGTACATTCAGTTTTACGAGTCAGAAATTGCGATTCACATGGAATCCGACAATTTTTTTGCTTCGTACATGTAGCCCTAAATCCCTAACCTAACGAGAGCTAGGTGTATTAAACCTAATCTGCCAGTACCATGTCCATGAGAAGCGCCCCCAACCCTTGTTACCTTGGAATTAGGTCTAGGTCAGACTCCATGGTGACATGAAGGCTGGGTCTCCATCAAGGTGACGTACAGCATAGATGGCGTCAATAGCATATGGTAGGAATCCCTCTGATAATCCTGCCTGTGTCAGATGTATTTATACAGATCTTGTAGGACCCCTGATGCAGGTATGTTCCCAAACTATGGATTAGGAGCAGGCTTGTGGCAGCAGTTATGTAAACAATTTCCACCAAAAGCACTTTATGTTCCTGTCACACGTAAGTGAGAAAGGGAAATGATGTGAATACCTACGCACATCACCTAAATTTGACACGGATAGTGATGCCTTCACAGAATGGCACTGATAACATAAATGAAAACATTGCTTTAACTCTAAACAGAGGCAGCCATCCTAAAAGAAATAATACAAAAAAACAGGCTAAAAGAGAGTAGGTTAAAAGTCACTAGGTTACGGGTGCACAGGCCTGCAAGCCAGAAGGCTAAGATAAACTCCTGAGACCCATTAAAACTAAACAGGATCCACTAAATGAACAGGAAAACCCGGTTTCAGGTAACTAGAAAATGCTGTCTGCTACGTCGGAATCCAAGGCACATGGAGCCAACAATCCATTCCGATCCTTAATGTGTATGCCCCTCCCAGGCTTCAATAAAGGACCATTGAAGTGATAGGCCTAATATTACTGGAATCTGGTTCTGCAGGGCACATAATAGAAAGCAACTTTAATGATGATTTGAATATGGAAGCAGATAGGTCCAGCCTCGTATAGTTCTAGGCCTTTTGGCTCACTAACCCCTTAAATTGTTCTAGGACGAAGGGAGGTTGGAAGAAAAAAATAATAATAATAAATATATATATATATATATATATATATATATATATATATATATATATATATATATATATATATATATATAAAAATAATCTTCACTTTGCCAGTTGAGCACATAGGAATTACACAATGCAGGTGTCTTAAAATGTATGAGGGCTAAACAATACTGTTGGACTTGGCCATTTTTTGCAGAGTCCTCCCCAAACCTTTTGCCTTCACTCCTCTAAGTTTTTTTGCTGCATTCATTTTTGTGCAATTTACCACTACGAACCAGTGCTAAAGTGCTTGAGCGATCTCTGCTAAACATGTAAGAATGGCTTATTCCCAAATGGCATATTTAACTTACATATAAATGCCTAGTAATGTGGTACTATGTTTACCCAGGGCCTGTAAATTAAGTGTTACTAGCAGGCCTCTGGCACTCATTGTGCCACCCACTAAAGAAGCCCTTTAAACAGGTCTCAAGCCTTCCATTGCAGCCTTTGTGTGCAGTTTTAAACAACCATTTCAACCTGCCTAAAACCTTTTTCCAGGCCCTGACCTTCCTTTTTAATACATATACATCACTCATATGGTGGGCCCTGGACAGCCCAGAAGGCAGGGTTTAGTGTAAAGTTGGACATGTCCCGCTATGCGTTTTTCAGTCCCAGGGAATGTAAAACTTAAAGTCATTTTCCACTACCTCAAAGCCTACCTCTTCCATAGGGTAACATTAGAGTTACCTTATTATCTTTAACAAGCTGTAACTTCCAAATCGAAGCAGGTAGATAGGTTGAGACTGGTGCCTAAAGAATTCTAATTTAAAACCCTTTTTTAAATGGTAAAGTCAGATTTTTTTTTAATCACAATTCAGAAAATGCCACTTTTAGAAAGTTAGCATTTTTTTATCCTAATCATTTGGTGCCTGCGGCCTGATCCTGGGTCACATGACTAGGTGTAGCTGTCAGTTGGTGTTTGTGTATTGCTCCTAGACAGTGAGACACAGGAAGATAGGTGTGGGCAGGATGGGCCACTCTGAGTTAACGAGGGAGAGGAGCTGGCACCTACCATATTTGCACATCACAAAGACTCTGCCTGAGCACTCTCACAAATGGCTTGCAACTAGGTTAATGTGATTCTAGAAAATCTGGGGCCAGGACAGGGAGAAAGGAGATGCCCGACACCTCAGGGGAGTGGAAGCCTCTAGAAGCTTTCTCCACTTTAATGTAGGGCACCAGATCTAAATATTGGAGCCAGGACCCCAGCCCTTCAGTACACTTTTAGACCTGAAGCTACTCTGCCAGGACGAACAACTGTTGTGCTGCTAAAAGGAATGTTACTCTCTGGACTACCCGGTCGTGCTGACCTGCTGCCTGGGTCAGAAGGATGGGACCTGCATCTCTTGAACCCAGGACCCCAGAGTGATTCCATGGGCTAGCTGACTGGCCTCCTGACTTTAGCCTCAGGGACAGAAGGCTCCAACAACTTCAACCACAGCATCTGGATTCTGCTGTCTGCAAGTCTACAATGCTAACTGCTGCTGCCCCAGGCCTGGACCCTTAGAAGTGGGATTAAAGTGCTTGGACAGCTCTGTGGATCCGGGAGAACCAACGCATGTCCTCTGCTGCGAAGTGCAATGTGGAAGAGAACCAATGCATCACCTCTGCTGCATAAAAAGCATATCTCTGGTTCCACTGACTAGATTTGTGTCAGTTTTAGTCCTATTTATTAAAATCCACTCTATTTTTCTAACCTGGTCTGGGATCATTTTTGTGTTGTGTTTTTTACTTTATTACTGTTCGAAGAGTTGCAAAAATACTTTACCCATTGCTTTTGAATTAAGTCTGACTGCTCTCTACCAAGCAACCAGAGGATGGAGCATAGACTTATCTAAGCAGTTTTTCTCAATTACCGGTCCACATGTGCTTTATATGCTCAAAGGGGCATACAAAGACACCCCCCCCCCTTCCTGCAGATCTCTGCCATGCAACCCTATTAGTGATACCGAAACCTGTCAAACCTAAGAATCTATGCAACTCATTCAAACCTATGACTCTCCGAAACAGAGGTGAAGGTGTAGGACACAATGTTTGCTAACTGCCTTGTGAGTGTCATCGCCATACTGATCAAACAGGCTTTATGTCTCGGAGGGCAACTCAGCAGAGCCATAGGAAATTAGAGGACTGGTTAGATGCCAAAGATCACACATACAAGAACAGAAGGCCATACAATTGTTGAAGTGGAAAAAGTGTTTGATTCCATTGTCGGGACGTACGTCCCCTGAACACTAACTGCAATTAGATTTGCCCCTCAGTTTTGCAACTGGGTTGCACAGCTATATTGGAGCCCCACTCCCGAAGTTAAGGTTAATGGGGAATTGTCCACCCCATTCCCTTTGGGATGCAGCACTAGGCATGTCACTTCTCCTCTTCACCCTCAGGTTAGAACTTCTGGTGTGCTGGGTGAGGCTGAGGGTGAACATCACAGATTCTCCTTGCATAATGGGACAACCAGAAAAAATGTCATTATGTGCAGATGAAATTCTACTGTATCTCCCCGACCAAGAGGTGGTCATTGCATCACCTTTGTCCACAGATAGCTCTCCACTCTTTATGCTAATCGGTCTAAAACTGTGGTATTGCACTACCAGATATTGGGACATACTGGTGGGTGACGTAGTTTCAGAATAATAATAAATGGGAGTTTGCCCAGAACCTTGACTCAGCAACAAGACTGGAGTGGTTAGGGTTGGAAGAGCGCATATACATATATACACACACACACACACACACACACACACACACACACATATACATTAGACTTTTCATCCTTGGGGTGGTCTCCCTTAACTTTTTCACTCTGTTTCCCAGGATGCTATTGTGTGTTGGACTCAGATTTAGCTGTTTCTGTTACTCTGGGCACTTTACCACTGCTATCCAGTGCTAAAGTGCAAGTGCTCCTTTACAAAATGTGCATGTAATTGGCTTATCCATGATTGGCATATATGATTTATTAGTAAGTCCCTAGTACAGTGCACTAGAGGTGACCAGGGCCTATAGATCAAATGCTACTAGTGGTCCTGCATCACTGGTTGTGCCACCCACATAAGTAGCTCTGTAATCATGTCTCGGACCTGCCACTGCAGTGTGTGTGTGCAGTTTTAACTGTATATTCGACTTCGCAAATCTACCCACTTGCCAGGCCTAAACCTTCCCTTTTCTTACATGTAAGGCACCCGTAAGATAGGCCCTAGGTAGCCCCAAGGGCAGGGTGCAGTGTATGGTTAAGGTAGGACATATAGTAATGTGTTTTATATGTCCTGACAGTGAAATATTGCTAAATTTGTTTTTCACTGTTACAAGGCCTGTCCCTCTCATAGATTAACATGGGGACTACCTTTAAATATGATTAACGTGTAGATTCCCTTTGGGAGTGGATGGACGTGTGGAGTTTGGGGTCTCTGAGCTCACAATTTAAAAATACATCTTTTAGTAAAGTTGATTTTAAGATTGTGAATTTGAAAATGCCACTTTTAGAAAGTGAGCATTTTCTTGCTTATACCATTTCTGTGACTCTGTCTGTTTGTGGATTCCCTGTCTGGGTCAGTTTGACAGTTGGGCTGGCTGCACCTCACACTAGACAGTGACACAAGGGAGCTGGGGTGTAGTCTGCATTTCCTGAGGAGCCATATGTGCTAGGAGGGAGGGGAGGAGTGGCCACTCACACCTGAAAGGGTGCCCTCACACAATGCAGTCTCCAACCCCCTGGTGGGTGTCTGGGGCCTGGCCTGGGCAAGGCAAGATTTCACAATCAAGAGAGACTTTGCTTTGAAGTAGCCCTACTTTAAAGGAGAAATTGGGTTTAAGAAGGGCACCCAAAACCACAGACTTTGGAACACTTCTGGAAACGAAGAGGAACCTCTGCCTGGAGAAGAACTAAAGAGCTGAGGAAGAAGAGCTGCCCTGCCTGTGGCTGTGCTTTGTGCAGCTATCCGGCAGTTGCTGCTTCTGTCAGAGTAAGAGGGCAAAGACTGGACTTTGTGTGCCTTCCATCTTGTGAAGATCTCCAGGGGCTTGATTTAGAGTTTGCCTCCTGTTGTTTGAAGCCTCAGGGACAGCAAAGACTTATTTCTGCCAGCACCTGGAGGCTCTTGACAGACTCCTACTCTGCCCTGTGTTGCCCATCCAGTTCCTGGGACCCTGAAAGGAGAAACTGGCAGCCTCAGAGAAAGAAATCCACACATAGAAGGCCGTGCAGGGAGAAGACTGACGCAACTCCGATCTGTGGCTGGGAAATTGACGCACCACCATCTTTGTGGCTGAAAATCAACGCTCGCCGGTAACGCGACCGAAGAATCGACGCACAGAGCTGGAGAAACGATGCACAACATCGCTGACAGAGCCTGGTGAGATCGCAACCCGTGCTGCGTGGTCTTTGGATCATCGTGCGGCTGGATTTCCGACGCAAGCACCGCTGGGTGTGTAAAAACAACGCAAGGCCTGCCCGGACCCAAGAGCGCTGACCGGATTGACGCATCGCTCTTCTGCTCAAAGTGCAAGAAAGTTTTCACTTTCTATTGAACTCAACTAGATTACCCACTTTATATAATAAATGGCAAATACTTATTTTTCAGACAAATGTCGATAACATACTGTAAGAAGTTGGCTCTGTATGCACTATTTCAAAGTAAGGAATAGTATGCACAGAGTCCAAGGGTTCCCCTTAGAGGTAAGATAGTGGCAAAAAGAGATAATACTAATGCTCTATTTTGTGGTAGTGTGGTCGAGCAGTAGGCTTATCAAAGGAGTAGTGTTAAGCATTTGTTGTACATACACACAGGCAATAAATGAGGAATACACACTCAGAGACAATTCCAGACCAATAGGTTTTTGTATAGAAAAATATATTTTCTTAGTTTATTTTAAGAAACACAGGTTCAAATTCTACATGTAATATCTCATTTGAAAGGTATTGCAGGTAAGTACTTTAGGATCTTTGAATAATCACAATAGCATATATACTTTTTACATAAAACACATATAGCTATTTTAAAAGTGGACACAGTGCAATTTTCAACAGTTCCCTGGGGGAGGTAAGTTATTGTTAGTTCTTGCAGGTAAGTAAACCACCTACGGGGTTCAAATTGGGGTCCAAGGTAGCCCACCGTTGGGGGTTCAGAGCAACCCCAAAGTCACCACACCAGCAGCTCAGGGCCGGTCAGGTGCGGAGTTCAAAGTGGTGCCCAAAACACATAGGCTTCAATGGAGAAGGGGGTGCTCCGGTTCCAGTCTGCCAGCAGGTAAGTACCCGCGTCGTCGGAAGGCAGACCAGGGGGGTTTTGTAGGGCACCGGGGGGGACACAAGTCAGCACAGAAAGTACACCCTCAGCAGCACGGGGGCGGCCGAGTGCAGTGTGCAAACACGCGTCGGGTTTTCAATAGGTTTCAATGAGAGACCAAGGGGTCTCTTCAGCGATGCAGGCAGGCAAGGGGGGGGCTCCTCGGGGTAGCCACCACCTGGGCAAGGGAGAGGGCCTCCTGGGGGTCACTCTTGCACTGGAGTTCCGATCCTTCAGGTCCTGGGGGCTGCGGGTGCAGGGTCTTTTCCAGGCATCGGGATTTTGGATTCAGACAGTCGCGGTCAGGGGGAGCCTCGGGATTTCTTCTGCAGGCGTCGCAGTGAGGGCTCAGGGGGGACAACTTTGGTTACTCACAGTCTTGGAGTCGCCGGGGGGTCCTCCCTGTGGCGTTGTTTCTTCACCAGTCGAGTTGGGGTCGCCGGGTGCAGTGTTGCAAGTCTCACGCTTCTGGCGGGAATTGCAGGGGTCTTTAAAGTTGCTCCTCTGGAAACAAAGTTGCAGTCTTTGTTGAACAGGGCCGCTGTTCTCGGGAGTTTCTTGGTCCTTTTAGAGCAGGGCAGTCCTCTGAGGATTCAGAGGTCGCTGGTCCTGGGGAAAGCGTCGCTGGAGCAGTTTTCTTCCGAAGGGGGGAGACAGGCCGGCAGGGCTGGGGCCAAAGCTGTTGGTGTCTCCGTCTTCTCTGCAGGGTTTTTCAGCTCAGCAGTCCTCTTCTTCTTAGGTTGCAGGAATCCGAGTTCCTAGGTTCAGGGGAGCCCCTAAATACAGAATTTAGGGGTGTGTTTAGGTCAGGGAGGGCAGTAGCCAATGGCTACTAGCCCTGAGGGTGGCTACACCCACTTTGTGCCTCCAACCAAGGGGAGGGGGGTCACATTCCTATCCCTATTGGGGGGATCCTCCATCTGCAAGATGGAGGATTCCTAAAAGTCAGAGTCACTTCAGCTCAAGTTGCCTTAGGGGCTGTCCTGACTGGTCGTGACTCCTCCTTGTTTTTCTCATTATCTCCTCCGGCCTTGCCGCCAAAAGTGGGGCCGTGGCAGGAGGGGGCGGGCAACTCCACTAGCTGGAATGCCCTGCGGTGCTGGAACAAAGGGGGTGAGCCTTTGAGGCTCACCGCCAGGTGTTACAGCTCCTGTCTGGGGGAGGTGATAGCATCTCCACCCAGTGCAGGCTTTGTTACTAGCCACAGAGTGACAAAGGCACTCTCCCCATGTGGCCAGCAACATGTCTCGAGAGTGGCAGGCTGCTATAACCAGTCAGCCTACACAGGTAGTTGGTTAAGGTTTCAGGGGGCACCTCTAAGGTGCCCTCTGGGGTGTATTTCACAATAAAATGTACACTGGCATCAGTGTGCATTTATTGTGCTGAGACGTTTGATACCAAACTTCCCAGTTTTCAGTGTAGCCATTATGGTGCTGTGGAGTTCGTGTTTGTCAGACTCCCAGACAATATACTCTTATGGCTACCCTGCACTTACAATGTCTAAGGTTTGGCTTAGACACTGTAGGGGCACAGTGCTCATGCACTGGTGCCCTCGCCTATGGTATAGTGCACCCTGCCTTAGGGCTGTAAGGCCTGCTAGAGGGGTGACTTATCTATACTGCATAGGCAGTGTGAGGTTGGCATGGCACCCTGAGGGGAGTGCCATGTCGACTTCCTCGGTTTGTCCTCACCAGCACACACAAGCTGGCAAGCAGTGTGACTGTGCTGAGTGAGGGGTCCGCAGGGTGGCATAAGATATGCTGCAGCCCTTAGAGACCTTCCCTGGCATCAGGGTCCTTGGTGCTAGGGGTACCAGTTACAAGGGACTTACCTGTATGCCAGGGTGTGCCAATTGTGTGAACAAAAGTACAGGTTAGGGAAAGAACACTGGTGCTGGGGCCTGGTTAGCAGGCCTCAGCACACTTTCAATTCAAAAAATAGCATCAGCAAAGGCAAAAAGTCAGGGGGTAACCATGCCAAGGAGGCATTTCCTTACACATACGATAAGGCGCAAAACATTTTTTTTTCACTTTCCATCATTCTCTATCAATCTTCACTTTTCGATAAACTGAATTTCTCTCTTTTCAGACAAATTTATAATGCTAACGCAGAGTGGTTGAAATCATAATAAATTATATTATCTCTAATGTAGAATAAGGTCCAAATATTTTTTCGACCATCTTAATGTGAAGAAAAGAAACTACATAAATCCCAATTCCCATTAATATAACATGAGGGCCAAGTAGCCAACATTCTCTGTCATGGGCTTATCAACTTTTTTTTCTTGCTCTGCCCTTGATTCCATAATAACAACCATTAAACATGAGCACAAAACATGTCAAGAAGAAAAAGGGAAAAAAGCAAATGGAGAAACTATATCATAACATTCATCATACGTTTGCATTAATCATTTTAAATCGATCAGTTAGCTCTATATCCTAAGCATATTACATGGCTAATAATTAGCACCAATTCAAATCTACACAGAAAGTTCTTCCTCCAAATTCAAACCTCCTGGTACATGGGTATTTAAACGAATAATGTATTCGGATTCCATGATTCTAAGGTTCTTCTCTGTGTCACCACCTTTCTTGTTTAGAATGACCCTGTCAATTCCATAAAAGGATAGTATGTCAACATTCCGATCATGTATTCGAACCAATGTCGTGCTACTGGATAACTCATGTCAACATTTTAAATGGCTCGGGTTCTAAAATCCTTTTTATGACTGGAAAAATAGTACTGCCTGCATACAGTAATCCAAAAGGACAAGTTAGTACATGGACACAATGGTCACTACTACACGTAATAAACTTGTTTATGCTCCTCACTTTACCATTAGGGGGGCAAAACTTTTTGGTGCTTATCCATATTAGCTGTTCTAATATATATATATATATATATATATATATATATATATATATATATATATATGTATATATGTGTCCACCTCCCTGGAGCACTGCTCAAATTGTATGCGGGGTCGCGCAGCTCCGGTGACCACCACCTCTTCGGGGAATTTCTCAATTTGTATGCGGGGGGCCATGTGGGCCCCCCCCCCGCAGTCATGGGGACCACCCCCCTCGTCCAGGGTAAATGCTAAAAAACAGAAAAGAAGGGTCAGTTTCAGACCCCTGCAGTCCTGGGGACCACCACCTCCCTGGGGCTATTTATGTTGGAGGGGGGCCATGCGGCTCGTGGAGCCACTGATGACCCTGGAGACCGCAACCCCCCCCAAGGCCAGCTACTGCTATGTCCTGGGGCACTCACCCCTGGGACATAGCTGTTTGCTGTGACAGCTGCAGCCAAGCCACAGCACACACTGCTTGCAGCGAGGGACAGCTGGCACACAGCTCTTCTTCACGGCAAGCAGAGGTTTCTTTGTGACAGCAATGCAGGCTCCCACAGCAGGTGGGGAGCCAGCTGGGACCGTGGGGGCCTTCAGGCTCCCCCCCACAGTCCCCAACATTGTGACTGGGTGTCCTGGGGCACCCAGGTTACATGGCTGGGCCCCGGAGGATTAAGACCCTGGGGCCAAGATTGTCCTTAGGAGAGGAGGGGAGCAGTGCGCTGCAACCATTAAAAAAAATGAAATATTAAGCTGGGTCCCAGGCGCTCCCTGGGGCCAAGATCAGCCTGGGGAGGGGGGAGCAGGCAGGGTTGGATTGTTATAGGTGTTGGCTGCAGGGCCTGGCCTCAGGCCTGGCCCCATGGCCAAACACCACTGCACACGGCCAAAGGTTGTGCACAGCGCAGCACAGGATTGAGTGGTTGGGGGTTGGCTGGGCACGGCAGAAGGCCATACATAGTGAGGGGTTGGGTTGTTATAGGGGTTGCCCGCAGGGCCTGGCTCAAGGCAGTACGCTGTGACTGTTGGATTAATGTATTGTAATGAACATTGCTTTACATTAAAAACAAAGCATAGAAATTCACTGGAAAAAAAAAAAAAAAAAAGGTTACAGGGACGTTATAGTTTAGAAATAGAATTTTAAAAACATTGGAAATTCACTGAAAAAAACAAAAAACACTACAGGGACGTTATAGTCAGGTTCGGAATGTACTTGTACAAAACCATAGAAATTCAGCACCTAGAGTTTTTTAAGTAACTATAACGCGCGCCCTCACCATGCACTGCTAATTATTCCAGATATAACAGCAGTCAAAATGGGACATAAATGAAACATTAGCAGTCAAATTTTTGAAGAAAAACCTGTGAATGGTGGGGCGCAAATTATAGTTACCTTAGGGCGCAAGTTATAGTCACTTGAAAGAACCTTTAGAGCTATTTCGGCTCTAAGGTAACTATCACTCGTGCACCCGCCATGCACAGTTTTTCCTTCATTAATTTGATTGCCAATGCTTGATTTATATTTTTAATAACGTTATAGAAGTTGTCAGGAGTGCTGTAATATCTGGGGTAATTAGCAGGCTACTTGACCCGTTGGCCACAATATACCGAAACATACCCAAGTGGACACCAAGACCTAGTATGTATCTGTCAGATTGGAAATTGATATATTGTTGCTGTCAAGAGGTGGTAAACAATCCCACCGGATCCTGAGACCTGACTTGGCATACTGACTATGGTGGTCATTAGGACATAGGCGCTGACTGTTAAAGTGGAGGTAATACTGCCAACAGGCTGGCTGTAACTACCGTCAAATTAAGACCATGGCGGTGATAACTCCCCTAGACAGCCAATGTACCACACCATCCACCAGGGCCTTCACACCACTCACCATGGCGGTAGCCACCAACAGCCAGGCGGAAGACAAGGTACCGCCCACCATATGACACAGCCCACTGCCACGATTTCTGGGGCGGTACCAATGCCATCAAAAGCCTGGAGAAAACACAACCACATAAGACCAAAGACTCACCATCAGAGACATGGAGAAGATCAATGCCACCATGGAACCGGAACTGCAGGTTTTCCCGATGCTTTTCTACACCTGAAACACCAACACTGACGAAGACTACGATGGTGAGTACAGCCGCCTAGCACACAAGGGAGGGAGGGAGGAAAAGGAGAGTGACACACATACACACAGTTCACACACACACACACACACACACTCACCATACATAGAACCAGCTGCAGAAGAAAAGCAATGTCATAGGACACACCTCATAACAATGCAAGGACAACAGTAAGGCATAAGTGAAAATGTATTCGCATGCCAAACACCATAGGTACCGAAGTGACAAATATTATACATAAACTATTGTCCAGAAAGGGCCAATGCCCAGTCCAAAGTACAAAAGGCTCACATGGCCACAGGCAACCGTCCAAGCCCCAACTTGATCCTGACATTCTCCGCACCAAACTGTGCAGGGGCAACATGTTGGAAATGGGCAGGCACCTCAGGGGGAGGTGGGTATGGGGCACCTCAGCTGAAGTGGGGAGCTTGCCCACTGGTTCTGGAGGGGTCTCCATACCCATTTCCCAATACTGGGGGGTACAAGGTCACAGTCTCCGAGGTGGGGAACTCACCCACTGCTTCTGGAGGGGTCTCCTTGTACAACAGTCCCTGGAGAGTGGCCTACATGCCCTCTGCTAGAGGTGAGGGCTGCATTGTCTCTGCTGGGGGAGGTGTTCCCTTGGCAGCCACTGCTGGGGGTGAGGGCTGCATTGTCTCTGCTGGGGGAGGTGTCCCCTGGGCAGTCTCTGCTGGAGGCGAGGGCTGCATTGTCTCTTCTGGGGGAGGTGTTGCTGGGGCAGCCTCAGCTGGAGGTGAGGGCTGCATTGTCTCTGCTGGGGGAGGTGCCTGCTGGGCAGCCTCTGCTGGAGGTGAGGGCTGCACTGTCTCTGCTGGGGGAGGTGTGTCCTGGGCAGCCTCTGTGGAGGTGAGGGCTGGTGTGTCTCAGCTGGAGGTGAGGGCTTCTTACCTTTCATTGGTGGTTGAGTGGGAACAATTTCCATCATTGGTGGTGGAGTATTGGTGGCTGAGTGGGAACCATTCCTGTCATTGGTGGTTGAGTGGGAACCGCTGCTGTCATTGGGGGTTGAGTGGGAACCACTCCCGTCATTGGTGGTTGAGTGGGAACCTTTGCCTTCCTGGCTGGTGGAGTGGGATCCTTCACTTTCTTGCCTCAACGACTAGGAGGTGCCTCGACTGTCCCCGTGGACCGTTCGGCTGAGGTGCTGGGCTGGGTTGTTGGGACCCTGCTCTTACTGGCAGGGGATGGAAAGGGAGGGAAGAGGTAAAGTTGGGCAAGGAAAAGCTTCTTAGGGATGGTGGGGCGGGATGAGGGAGGAGGGATGGGAGTGAAGGTTGAGGGAGTTGTTGTTGGAGGAGTACGTCTGCTGACTTTGGTTCCAGGTGCATTGCCAGTGTGCTGATGTGAGGTGGATGGCTGTTGGGTGTCTGGGTGCCTGCGTTTGTGTCCCTTGTGGGTGGGGGGGGGACACATCAGAGGAGGAATAAGAGTCAGTGTTGTCACCTCCTGTCTCTGCCGTGGTGCTCCCCTCACCCTCCATCCCACTGGTTCCCACAGCGTTGGTGGGCTCTGCCTCCTGGGCCCTGTGGGATGCATCTCCCTCAGTCGCCGGCGCCCCGGCTCCTCCACCAGATGATGCTAATGCACACATGGACAGATTGACAGACTAAAAAAAAGGGGGGGGAGCACTGGGTCAATTACAGCACCAACACCACAGTTGGCACACACATTACCATCACACACAGGGTTCAGGATTGAGCACTATGCACCACACTGGCAATCAATTGGCTAGGTGCCACAGCAGGATGAGGGCCAAACATCACCAACTGCAGTGAAGGTTGAGGGAGTTGTTGTTGGAGGAGTACGTCTGCCGATTTTGGTTTCAGGTGCATTGCCAGTGTGCTGATGTGAGGTGGATGGCTGTTGGGTGTCTGAGTGCCTGCGTTTGTGTCCCTTACAAGGGGGGGGACATGGGGGGAGAGGACACAGGGGACGCATGGATAGATGTTGTGGAGGTGTTTTCTAGTGAGGAGTGTGTGCTGCTTGGTGTGGTGATGGTGGTGCTGACTGTTGAAGCAGTGCATACAGTTGTGAGTGCGGATGTGACTGAGGGAGGAAGAGGAGGAGGAGGGGGGAAGACAGTGGAGGCAGAGGGTGTTGTTGTGTGTGCAACTGTCTGTTGTTTGTGTGAGTGCTTGTGGCCTGAAGTTTGTTGCCTGTGTTTGACTACGCTAATCTTGTGTGATGTTTTGTGTGCATGCTTGTCTGTATGTGTGCATGGGATGGGTTGAGGAGACTGGGATTGGGAAGTGGTAGTTGGAGGCGGGATGGTAGGAACAGGGACAATGGCTGCCATCAGAGAGGAGGCCAGTGCCTGAAACGATCTCTGTTGGGCCGCTAGTCCACTGTGGATGCCTCCAGAAATGCACTGCATTGCTGCATCTGGGATGCCAGCCCCTGGATGGCATTCACTATGGTCGATTGCCCTACATAGATGGTTTTCAGGAGGTCAATAGCCTCCTCACTCAGGGCAGCAGGGCTCACTGGGGCAGGGCCTGAGGTGCCTGGAGCGAAGGAGATGCCCACCCTCCTGGGTGAGCGGGCACAGGCAACTCGGTAAGGGGCTACTGGGAGGGCGGTGCTGGTTCAGGGGTGGCAGCTGTACCTGGAGCTGGGGTGGTCCCAGAGGTGTCCACCACCACCAGGGAGCTCCCATCAGAGGAGATATCAGAGTCAGTGTTGTCACCTCCTGTCTCTGCCGTGGTGCTCCCCTCGCCCTTCATCCCACTGGTTCCCTCAGCATCGGTGGACTCTGCCTCCTGGGCCCTGTGGGATGCAGCTCCCTCAGTTGCTGGTGCCCCTGCTCCTCCGCCAGATGATGCTAATGCACACATGGACAAGATGACAGATGAAAAAAAAGGGGGGGGGGAGGTAACACTGGCTCAATTACAGCACCAACACCACAGTTGCCATACACATTACCACCACACACAGGGTTCAGGATTGAGCACTATGCACCACACTGGCAATCAATTGGCTAGGTGCCAAAGCAAGATGAGGGCCAAACACTGCCAACTGCAGCCCTCCTGGGACCCACTAGGCCCTGTCTGACATGGAATACAACCTAGCTAGGTTTCCTGAAGTTGCTATACATCCATTACCCTTGAGCTGGGTCATGCTGCAATATCTGACCTGGCATTAAGGGGCACCCACTGACCCGGATCCCATGCCACCTACCAATGATTGTAGTTATGCCCACTGTACTCCCCCCCCCCCCTTGTGGCTGCTGTGATGCACTCAAGCGCCCATCCAGCTCTGGGTAGGCCACTGCCAGTATGCAGGACATCAGGGGGGTCATGTTCCGACGGGCACCCCTTCCTTGTTGGGAGGCCATCCCCAGCAGGGCCTCCGCGGTCTTCTGTGCCCAGCGTCTCAGGTCCTCCCACCTTTTCCTACAGTGGGTGCTCTGCCTGCTGTAGCCCTCCAGGGTCCGCACGTCATTGGCGATGGAACGCCACAATCCCTTCTTCTGATGGGTGCAGACCTGCAGAGGTAATACAGATGGGAGGACACCAATACACAGAAAATTCAGCATGTCACACATATGGCTCACAAATCCCATTTCCATCTCCATTGGCACACACATCACCCGGCGCCCACCATGTACATTAACAACAGACATACCACCCCCCCAAATGACACGATCCTTGCACACACGCCTCTATGCAACCTTACAACAGGCATTCTGCCCAAGGTGTACTCACCCATTGGTCTAGAGGCCCATACAACAGTCCATAATGGGGGAGAACCCCTTTCACAAAACACACCAACTTCTCTGAAGTGAAGGCAGGGGCCCTGCCCCCGGTCACAGGCAATGGTAAGTTCCAGGCACAGACACAGCAGCACACGCAGTGTAGGTGTTGTCCGGTGGAAAGTCAGGAATCAAGTGAGGATTTTGATAGAAATGGCGGTCATGTCAGTGGCGGTGTACACCATCACCACCGCCGCCGCTGATCCCCATTGGCCATTGTACTCCATAGAGCCCCATATTAGCCAATGAGGAATTGCACGGCGGTGCGAAACCGCCTTCCGCCACGACGCCCAACGTTGGCAGAGTTACCTCACTTCCATCTGTCCATAGATACAGGACATGCGGTCGCCATTTAATGGTGGTGGACAACATTCAGATAATCCAGAACTGCGTCATTGCTGATGCTTGCACGGACATTGCCATTCCCACTGTCCCATCACATTAATGCTCTATGTACACTGAGGTAGTGGTTTCATTGTTCAAATTGTGACAGCCTACTCACTCTTGTGTCCCTTAGATACCTACCACTGCTGATGAATAGGAGGAGGAGACAAGCCCCGGTGTACAGACCCCTTGTGGACTTGACTACAATGGAGGACAGGCACATAAGACTCATCTATAGACTGGACAGGGCCACAATCACAGAGCTCTGTGCCGAACTGGAGCCTGATCAGATATCAGCTATTCATCATCCCACTAGGATCCCCCCTCTTGCGCAAGTCCTATCAGTGCTCCATTTCCTCGCAACTGGTTCTTTCCAAGTGACAGTGGGCTTGGCAGCAGGAATGTCACAGCCAATGTTCTCAATCGTGCTGGCAAGGGTTCTGTCTGCCTTGGTCAAACACATGTGCAGCTACATTGCTTTTCCCCAGGTGGATGAGTTAGCCACTGTGAAGGCAGAATTCTATGAAATGAGACATATACCCAATATTATTGGGGCGATTGACGGAACACATCGCGTTTGTCCACCCCCCTGCCAGAATGAAGAGGTTTTCAGGAATCGGAAGAGTTTCCACTCACTCAATGTGCAAACGGTGTGCCTGGCAGACCTGTACATCTCCCACGTCACTGCCAAGTATCCTCAGTCGGTACATGACGCCTTTATTCTGAGGAATAGAAGCATCCCACAGCGGATGGACCAACTACAGAGGTACAGAGTGTGGCTAATAGGTGAGCCTGAGTGCCCACCCAATGTGTGTCAGTGTATGCCTTCTGGTGTTAACCCCTTACCATTGTGTAAGGCTAATGTTTGTCCCTCAATACTTGCAGGTGACTCAGGCTACCCAAACCTATTGTGGCTCCTGACCCCTGTGAGGAAGGCCAGGACAGGGGCTGAGAATCATTACAATGATGCACATGGGCAAACCAGGAGAATTATCGAAAGGACCTTTGGCCTCCTGAAGGCCAGGTTCAGATGCCTGCATTTGGCAGGTGGATCCCTGTGCTACTCACCCGAGAAGGTCTGCCACATAGTAGTGGCATGCTGCATGTTGCACAACCTGCCCTCAGATGACATGTGCCTTATCTGCAGGAGAAGGAGACTGGAAATGCCCCTGTAGCAGCAGTGGACCCTGAGGACAGTGAGGATGAGGAGGCAGAGGATGAGGATGTGGACAACAGAACATCAGTTATACGTCAATACTTCCAATGATACACAGGTGAGACAGTGGAACGGACCATTCCTCCGACTATTGTTTTATCTGTGTGGCTGTAGCAGGATGGCACTCAGTTCCTTTGCATCTCAACTTACTGTCACCTATGGCTTCTCATTTTGCAGATGTTGGTCATATTACAACAGTATACTGATGTGATGACTACAGGCAGCTACAGGTCATTAATTGTATGCTATCACAGTTTTCAGATCCTTTGCACATGATATGATTGTTTCCATAAATGCACATTTTCATCACATAAAACACTATCAGTCAAGTGGCGTTCAAGGGTGTTTATTGTAGTGCAAATAATTGACGGGAAAGTGCAATGGAATGGGCTGATGGTAGAGGAAAATCCAAGGTATGTTTCCATTCCGTTTGTAGCACAGGTCCAGTGTCCAAGGAGTCATAGAAAGGGGAGCAAAGGCAGTTCAAAGTGGACAAGGTGACAGGGTGTGACACAAGAGGGACATTCAAGAGGGTCTTAGTTCCTGGCGGTGGTCTTGGCAAGTGTCTCTGGCTTTTGTCTGGGTCGCAGGGAACGGTTACGGGGTGGTTCACCTTCTGCATGGGGAGGGGTGCTGGTGGCCTGTGGGTCCTGTGGCAGGGCCTCCTGCCCACTAGCTGCAGTGGAAGTGGAGGGCTGGTCAGTAGGCTGGCTAGTGGTAGGGGCCCGCTGGTGTGATGTCCAGTCCCTCATGATGTTGGCCATGTTTGCCAGCAACCCTGCTATGGAGATCATGGTGGTGCCGAGGGCCTGCAAATCCTCCCTGATCTCCTGATGGTGTTCCTCCTGCAGCCGCTTGTTCTCCTACATGTTGGTATGTATCTGGCCCATCTTGTCCTGGGATTGTTGGTAAGCCTCCAGGACATTAGTGAGTGCCTCCTGGAGAGTTGGTTCTCTGGGTCTGCCCTACCCCTGGCACACAGCGGTCCTCCCAGTGTCCCTGTGCCTCTGTCTCCTTAACGGTGTGCCCACTGGCACGAACCCCTGGACCCTGATAGTCTTGGGTGTGAGGTGTGGACTGGGGTCCCTGTACAGGTGGGCGCACTGCTGATTGATGTGTCCTGTGGACAGAGGTGTGGAGATGTTGAGTGGGTGCTGTGGTGTTGGATACTGACAGTTGAGGCTCTGTGGTGGATTGTGAATGGGCTGGGGTGGCCGACTGGCCAGTGGTCCGTGATGGGCCAGGTAGTTCCTCCAGATCATGAAGTCCAGGATTACTGTCATCACTGCGGCATCTTGCGTTGGGGGACTGGTTAGACGTGTAACCTCCTCTACGCTGAGATTGGCTGGGGCACCTGTGGGGATGTAAGTGATGTAATATGACTCATGTCTGTGACAAATTGTGCATCCCTGGCTTCCCCTCTATCGTTGCTGTTGCCATGCCACCTTTGTTTGTGCATTGTGATGTATTTTGGGGATTGTTAGTTCTCCATGCTGTGCTTGCTTTTGGGATGGGTGTCCATGGAGGGCTGTCAATGCATCGGTATTAGTCATATGTGTAGGTGCAGTGTGAAATGGAGTGGAGTGATGGGAGTGAGGGTGAGGGGGTGTGATGGCATGCAGGTAGGGGGGGGTGATAATTAGTAAATAGTGACTCATCAGTGTCCAGTCCTCCGACAACTCCAGTGAGTCCCTCAGGATGCAGTACTGCCAAGACTTGCTCCTCCCATGCTGTGAGCTGTGCGGGAGGAGGTGGGGGTCCACTGCCAGTCCTCTCTATGGCGAGCTAGTGCTGTGCTGTTATGGAATGTAACTTCCCCGTAGGTCGTTCCACCTCTTCCTGATGTTGTGCCTTGTTCTTGGATGCGGTCCCACAGCGTTCACCCTGTCTAGGATTCTCCGCCATAGCTCCATCTTCCTGGCAATAGATGGCTGTACCTGTGCTCCAAACAGCTGTGGCTCTACCCTGACTATTTCCTCCACCATGACCTGCAACTCCTCATCAGTGAAACAGGGGATGGGTGTTGTGTGGTGTGCATTGGTGAGAGGGTTTTGAGTAATGTGGTGGGGTGTGGGGTGCGTGACGGATGTGTGGGTGTTTGTGGTGTGTGTGTCTAGTTGTCTCAGTGGTCTTGGTTTCAGTCTGGTGGCAATAATTAGTGTTCGTAAAGGAGTCTGGGGAATGTGGCTGTGTGTTTTATAGTGCTGTGGGTGTGTGTGGTGTGCGTATCAGTGCCAGGTGTGTGATTTCGGTTTTTCCCAATGTAGTATTTGGGTGTCCATTCTGAGCGCGCTGGTGTGTACCCCCAATGGTTTAGCGCCTTTGAATGACCGACGTTTTGATTCATGGGTCATAATGTGGTGGGTGCTGTTTTGTTGGCGTAACGGTATGGGTGTTGGTACTGTCACTTAACCACCGACCTTTGGGCTGGCGGATTTGTGTATGTGGCAGTATTCTGTCGGATTGGTGCGTGTGTGTCATAATATGGTGAACGGATATCCGCCACTGCAGCAGTATGCTGGCGGCTGTCACTATGGCGGTAAGCGGGATTTACCGCCAGTGTCATAATGAGGGCCTATGTGATCTTGGTGGTGGCTGTATGGTGTTGATGGATCACTGGATGTACATATGTTTGTTCACTTGATTGTATGAACTAAATCAGTTGTCAACAGAGTTTGTTTGAACAGTATATGTGTGTACTTTTCATTAATTGGATCTATTAGACCATTGTGATTTATTAGGTATTGTGTTGTAATAATTATTCTAGGAACACATGGTATGCAAGCTAAATCTTAGTACAGCACACTTCCAACCACTAGTTGAAGAGAAAACCCAAATAGGCTAGGATTTTTTTATTTTTTTTGGTCATGAAGTGCTTCACATTGTATTTACCTGTGGATAACGAGGCCATGGGGGCTTACTTGAAAGTTTTAATTAACTTTCCAGTAGCACCAGCTGCATCATTTAGCATTATTAGAAATATCCACTTTCATTTTTTTCCTTCTGGGAAACAAGATACAATTTGATCCAATTTGTATTTTAAACTTTACTCAAAGTAAACAAAAAAAGGTTTGCTCTCTTTTATTTATTCAGTATCTGTAAATTGTATTTGTATAGTGCGAACCCTAGCAAAAGGCAGAACTGTTCATGGCTGGATACGAAGACAAACAGTGAGTGAAAAGAGTGCACTGCTTGCAATGCAAGAACCCTATCCTGCTCCAGTAACTTTAAAATTATTTGAGGAGGCAGAGTGGTGTGCAGGAGAGGATAGGCATGGCACTACACAAACATATAACCAATAAACTGGCCCCTAAAGCCAGACATCCCTGGACCTCCCTTAGCTCACCTAAATCACTGGTAGATTAGCTAGCTCATGCAGATGATGGTTTTGTTGATGTGTGTCATCAGGGATGAGAGGGTGAAGTCAGGACAAGTAAATGGGCTAAAGGGGAGTTAAAAACGTTGCCTGTGGTAGGATAATGAAGGACTAAAACCACTTTAAACTGGAAAATCAGACCGAAATTAACAGGCAGGGACAAGGCTGGAGCAAGATAAGAGGAGCATTGCTGTTGGCATAACCTTAATGCATACAGCTCCACATGCCCCTGTTGGCACCTGGGCCCAAATCACCCATGCTAAAGGCCCGCCCTGATGCACACCCACCCAGAGGGCTCATCCAAGAAAATCTAGAGTGGCGCACAGGAATGCTTTACTCTACCAGTGGTGAGAGCAAGCTGCTCAGTGCACTGGGAAGAGAAACAGAAGTTGACTCTGCACTCAGGCAGGAAGTGGTGATGCCCAGTGTCACAGAAGCAGGTACCTATAATATGTGAATTTTGACCACTGACTCCACGTTGTACTTAGCCTAGCACTACACTGTCACATTATTGACTACCAAGTTCATTTTGCCTATTAATTTTATCTTAGCATTAGACACTGCTACATTAAAAGCTGCAAGTAGTTCCTCACATTGTACAGTGTTTACATGTTTTTCTTCTTCTTATTTTTTCCCAACAACGGCATAGCCTGATAAGAATGTACTCTGACGGCAGGGAACAGACTTGTTTTGGATTGGCACCTGGGGATTGTGGCTACGTCCCGACATGTTATTTTCAAAGCAGGCATAAAGAAATCAGCATTTTTTAATAAATAAACTTCTCCAGGGAAAGGGAAGTTCTAGACTTTTCCTTTCTTGTTTGTTCAAAGTATAAGAGGCCGAGATCAGAGGGACCAGAAAATGTTTGCAGATCTCAGGCACATCCAGGACGCTAGAGTGTGCCATCCTTCCCGTGAGGATAATTGATCTCTCCCTCCTCGATCGATTATGGGATCTGGCGATCTAATGCTGATTAGGAGGGAGATGAAGCAGTGATGCCCTTTTCTCATGGTGATGCATATTTTTCAATTCATTATTTGTATTGCATTATAATGTAGATACATATATTTGCTGTGTATATTGCAGTGGAGAATCATTTGTACATTATTTCATTTAATTGCTGTGACGATTTTTAAATGTGTGCTTTCAGCAAGCTTATCTCTTAAGGAACCTTGCGTAGTGAAATAATAAATGTCTTCTTTGGACTAAGAAGCATATTCCAGAGGTTTTTGTCAGTGCATGAGTGTTTCAGCTTGGTCATTAGTGAAGCAAAACATTTTGGAGTAGTCGATTTGTCTAAAAGGAGGTTGGAAGATGAAAGTGTATGATTCAGAGAGTTAAAGGAAGCACTGCAAACCTTTTCTGAAAATGCATGTGAAATTAAAATACCTTATGATGTCTTGGCAAATGTGTTTTCTTGTTTATCAGGACTTTCTAAGTTGTGGCATGGGTGCTTGGATAAACAGAATTAATAACTGTACTTATATGTTTAAAAAAGGTGCTTTTTGAATGGAATGATGTCCCTTTTGTTCTTGACAGGAGGGTTTGGATAATTTTGTCTGCTTACAAAAACATGCATGAGAAGTGTAGACAGTTAGAAGTTGAGAAAAAGAAATTACAGCAACAGCTTGTTGCTATATTGTCTTGTCAGAATGAGTTATTACAAGATAAGGATGATATCTAGCAAGCCATTGTAGGGACGTCTGATTTTTCACATTCCACTAATGAGGAGGTTAAAAAAGATGGGGGCGAGTGGGAGCTACGTGAGCAGAACGTAGTTCGTGCACAGCCAATATTTAGATGAAAAATGCAGAGTAGCCCCCAGTTTTTGGCAGGAGTTGAAATGCATTCTTTAAAAGATTACACCCAGCAAGAAGTTAAGGATGTTAACAATATATTCACTGAGCTTTTGAAGAGTAAAATGTGGCCAGCGCATAGAGAGATGTTGCTACAGGTAAACAAAAGATTTTGGAATTTGCTACTTCTATCATTAAGCAAGAGACACCGCGATTCATGAGATTGTTTGATTTTTTGAGACAGCATGACCCTTATCTGAGTAAAATCTTAACAATTTGGTTCAAAGTGACAAGAAAAAAAACATGAGTTTGAATGGGGTGAAGTGAAGCAGTGTGCCTTTGATGTGGCAAAAGAAATAATTCAACAGGCTTTAGACTTGTGGACAGTGGAGTAAGGAGACATGTGCTGCAGGTAACTATCCAGGGACATTATGTAGATTGGAGCAGGTGGCAAAATCAGAGAACAGAAGTGTCCCTGGGGTTTTGGATTAAAAAGTTATCTGATTGGACTTTGAAAAACTGGAGTGAGCATTTAACTGAGGCCGTCCAGATCCTGAATAACAGACCCTTGACAAATGCTGAAACTGCCCTGATGAAAATGTTAACTCAGATACAACCATATGTGGCCACCAACACCACTGTGTACTGGGAAATAAAACCTAGAGCTTCAGCTCCTTACAGAGCCGCACCAGAATCTGCAGGTCTTGACCTACATGCTTACAAAATTACCCAACCTGTCATAATTCTGGAGTATGGAGGATTGGTGGGAAGGGTATTGCCCCAGCCCTTCTGACAGTGCAAGAAAGGGGAGGTTTTGGTTCAAATGACAAAAAACCTGATGCGGAGGTGTGGGTGAAATCCCCAAATGGCCCTCCAGAACCTGCAAAAATTATAGCCAAGGACCCTAATAATGTTCTGCTGATCATAAAACAAGGAAAGGAAAAGGGGAGCACATTTCAGCTGACAAATGTTATTTGCACAAAAAACCATACTTGTTTCTTTTACAGATCATACTACGACTTGCCTCTGACCCTGAATATGCTGTGTGGTCTCCCTTCGGGAGTGTGCGTGTGCGGTTGGGTGAGACAGCACCCCCAATCTGAACCTGATTGATCAAATACGTGCGCAAAACCCCTGCCACTTTTGAAGGGCAAAACCTATGGATCCATTTGGCGCTAATTGTGCTTCACAGATCAAAGTTCTGCATGGGAATAATGCAGAGTACCATGGATGTTCGATCAACCTGTTTGATTGCAATTTTTATGGAACAAACAACATGGCTGATGACTGCTGCCAGTCACATTAAGCATGTTTAAGTTACCAGTTGGCTGACTATTCTCGGATGGGAACCTTACTTTTACTTACATTCCAGCAAACCTTACAGGTGGACTGTGTACCTTTACATGATTAAAAGGTACATCATTAGGACTCATGATGTTTCCATCTAACTCTATACCAACTCATTATCTTAGAGACACTATTCAATCAGTTATTATCCCAATCAGAATATATAAGCTTCGGTCTTTTTATTGTAGGTGTGCCTGGTTTAACTGTTTATAATATTAATCGCACTTCCATTGTTTTATAGTGATTGCTCTTGTCATTTCGTTATGTTGCTATGTACAACACATACCTAATTTGCTTGTAAGTTTTTTTTTTTTTAATAACAAAAAAAAATAAAGAGAGAAGTTTATTTTATACTATAAGGTATTAGACACTAGTCAAAAGGGTGGAATGTAATGATATGCGATTTTTGACCACTGACTCCACGTTGCACTTGGGCTAGCAGTTCACTGTCACAGCTTCATTTTGTCTATTGACTTTATCTTAGCACTAGACACTTCTACATTAAAAGCTGCAAGTAGTTTTCCACATTGTACAATGTGCACATTTTTATTCTTCATATTTTTTCCCACCAAGGGCGTAGGCTGATAAGAATGTACTCAGGCAGCAGGGAACGGACTTGTTTTGTATTGGTACCTTGGGATTGTGGCTACGTCCTGACGTGTTATTTTCAAAGCAGGCCTAAAGCAATCAGCATTTTTGAATTAATAAACTTCTGCAGGGAAAGGGAAGTTCAAGACTTTTCATTTCTTGTTTGTTCAAAGTATAAGAGGTCGAGACCAGATGGACCAGGGGCAGAGTGTTTGCAGATCTCAGGCACATCCAGGACGATGGAGTGTGCCATCCTTCCCGTGAGGATAATTGATCTCTCTTTCCTCAATCGATTCTGGGAGCTGGCGATCTGATGCTGAATAGGAGGGAGATGAAGCAGTGATGCCCTTTTCTCATGGTGATGCATTTTTTTAATTCATTATTTACTTTACATTATAATATAGATCCATATATTTGCTGTGTATATTGCAGTGGGGAATCATTTGTACATTATTTCATTTCATTGCTGTGAGCATTTTTAAACCTGTGCTTTCAGCAAGCTAATCTCCTTTTAGGAACCTTGCGTATTCCAGAGAGTTTTGTCAGTGCATGAGTGTTTCAGCTTGGTCATTAGTGAAGCAAAACAGTACCTTAACAATATAGATATGAATGTGTAGGCAAAATGACACTTTATGTACCATAGTACACCACATGCAAATGTGCATTAAGAGTTAGGTGTCTCTCACTAGCTGCCCGAAATGAGATTTAAAAGAGGAGCCTACACAGCCCCAGCATAACTACTCGCATAAATATGCCTTCCTCAAACCTGACACATCAAAGGACTCTAAAGACCAAGCGAACAGGGTCCAGCGACAACAACTTCACAGGAAGTCATTGGCCAAACTACTAGCAGCAGTAAAAGTCTAGATGTGCTTTGGAAAAATAAAATTGACTTGGTCTCAACAGGTGTAAACCTCATGATAACTGATTTTAGGAAACTGTCAGAGGGTTGGCACAACTAGACGATTAGCCAAACAAAAGTGTGGATTGAATCCAGGCTCTTCAGACCTCAGTGACAACTGCAAACGGGACAAAATTTATGTCCCCTCAGATGGAGGGGAGAACAGGGTAGGGAATGACACAGCAACATCTGGAACTCTGGAAAATGAAAATGATAAATCCAAAGGTCTTATCATATTCCGTCTCAGTCAAGCAGGTGCACAGAGCATCGACCCATTAGTGCCCACCTACTAAATTATAGGGGCAGAGATGCATGAAGCTAGATGATGAGATAAGATTACCAAGAACGTGAAGGGGTTGCTGTTCCCTGATTTTAGCTTGGCTGTTCAGAAACAAAAGAGAAGCTTCAAGGGAATGAACAGGACACTCAGAGAGAGGAACTTCAAACACCTGATGCTTTTCCCTGCTCGCCAGAGACTAACTGCAGTAGGCAAATCATGGTATTTCCTGATTCCAAAGGATGCTTGAAGGGATGGCAACAACCACTTGCAGGAAAAGGTGGTTCTCCATATGGGAGGTGGGACGCACCTACAAACAATTAAGTGACACCACCTGATGATGAGTTAGATTTTGCGGGACAATACTGCCCAGAATCAGATGGACTCTCATAGAGGATGCCAAGAGAGACATCATTGACTACCAGAAGAGCAGGTTGAGCTGCTGTCATCCATTATGCACTGGACACTTCTTAGATGGCAGCGGCTACGAAAGATTGGAGCCTACACAAATAGATGTTGTATCAGCAGCCCCCAGGGCTGCGAAAGTAGAGGTCCACTCTCACACTAGGGCCTGTATGGACTTGTGTAATGCTTACAGGTATGTAGCATAAGGTTTGAACCTTTTTTTTCTAAACACAAGAATAGACTAAACACATATCCACCACACAAAGTGGGGAGAAATGGGGGGATAAGTGGCAGGCTGTGTTCAACCAGACACCTTAGAAATGTGGTGTCAGCTAGGATCCTGGGATATGAATTTGAACTTTTTACAAACTTGTTGGGGCAACAGATGTCCTGTATTGGAGGGTAGTTTCAGGCCCATTGTAAATAGAGTATGGTGTTGGAAGGACTTCATTCCATATTTGATATTCAGTGTTGTCAACAGGATGAAAATGGTTATGATGAAGGCGACATGATGGCTAGGTTTTGGATTTGTGGTACCTTAAGCCTTCATAAACCGTTATTACAATAATTTTCTTGAATGTTAAAGGGCCGGGAAATAAAATAAAATTGGAGACAGTTTAGTAAATGCAACAGATAAATATTGTTAGAGGAAACACACCTGATCAGAAATAGATGGTAACTGCTGGTTGAGGGGTGAGGGGGAAGTACAAATAGTTGACCCATGCTATATTCTCCACTGGCTCTAGAAGGGCTGCAGTATTGCATAGAGGGGCTATGGATATCTTGGTGGATCCAAAGGCCTGTCCTACATCCATAATCGGGGCTTGGGGTGGAGAGGCAATAGCAGAGGACTCCATGTCTGTCTCCCGGACTGCAGGGAGCAATGCTTGAAAGATTGGGTAAAATTATGCTGCAGTTCCTTGATGGAACTGGGATAACAATTTAACCTAATTTTTGATGCAAGACCAGACAGACACTGGCAGCCTCATATCTCTCACAAAATATTACCAGTCTGGTTGGCTGGTTCTGTCTGATATTTGGAATATACGTTCATTTTTGCTCTGTTCTGGAGCTTATGCCAATCTTTCACGACTTGACTATATAGGCACACTCCAAAGGGACGATGGCAAATTCAGGGACACTTCCATACTGGCCAGGGTTATCCGAGACCACTACAAGGTGGCTGGGACAACTGAATCTCCTAAGTAGGAGAGGATAGGAGTGTGAGATTGGCAGAACTGTAATGTCCTGACTCACTTCACACAAATAACAGTCCAATACCTTAAATATAATGAATGGTTTGTGATGTTGTGGAGAGGATTGTGGGAGGTGGTTCAAGACCATACTTAGAAGTGGAGCCATCATGAAGATAGCTATCTTTAAACAGGCCTGTGGCCAAACAGCTTAGATTTGAAGAAGCTTGGAGTAGCTTAGATTTGTGGAAGAATGTGTAGAGCAAACATCCTTAAAGGTAATGAGGCACTTGAGGGTAAACATTAAGAATAGTTATCATTGACTGGGAATGAAGCCAAGAAGCTTCCTTCAGGGAAATAGGGCATCTATATAAGGTTAAAAATAAAACATGCGTAATCCTGGCCTTGTTAGACAAAAGAAACAGTGACCAAGATGAATCCAGAGACTTAGTGATGCTAATTGCATAATAGTAATGGGAAATGGAGACACAGGTACAGCTGAGACCTCAAGGAACTTTACCTGTCTAGAATCTCCATAAATGAAACAGAGATGGAGAAATTATTCACAGAAGTACCTGTCTCCTCGCTGAGTCTAGATCACAAACAACAGCTTGATTAGGATAAGGGTGATGATAAAGTCGCCACCTCAATTGTGCAGATACAAAGTTGTAGAGTGCCTGGTCCCAACGGTGTCAGTTGAGCTCTTCCGGCAATTTTTTTTTTTTGGAAAAGATTGGCACATCTACAGGGGTTCTACATTGAGGTTAGTGGAAAAGGACACCTTCCTCAAGACCTATGTATCATTACCAACATGCTAATAATGATGCCAGGTAAGTCCCCTTGGAGTGGCACACCAAAGGGGACTTACCTGGTCAATTTCTTTATTACATATCTAAACTTAAATAATAGCTAAAATACTGACTAACTGACTCTATACCTTCATTGACACACTGATTCACCCTAATCAATTAGGCTTCATGCTCAACAGGGCACCCACACATAACCTCAGAAGACCGAACAATGTCATACAATATACATGTTCTGTGACTGAGATGACAGTAGTCTTGCCACCAACACAGAAAAGGCTTTTGACACAGCAGAATGGGGCTTCCACATTTGCAGTGTCTAAAAGAATAAGCTTTAGAACTGCTTTTCTGTCCTGGATCGAAATGTTATGCATGGCACTTCTGGCAAGTGTCACGGTGAATCGAACTTTGACAGCAGCCTTCCCACTGAATCATAGTGCCCAACAGGACTATACATTAATCACCTCTATTAGTAGCACTGATAGATGAGCCTCTTGCATGCTGGATTATGGGAGAATGAGGTTTTATGTGCTACAGAGATTCAGTTGTTGCTTGTGTAATAAGACCTAACTAATAACAGGTCTATGCAGCAAAATTTATATTGGCGGGTGCTGTATCCAAAAACTTACACTAGTTAACTGAAAAATCAGCTTCACCTAAGGCCTGTATGATAGCATCACCACAAGTTCGAACTTTCCTCTCTTGACAAAATGTTCTTAAGTCTTTCTTCCTTAAAGCCATAAATGAGCTAACTATTCCCCGAATAGTTACACATCTAACAGGACTTCCTGCCACCCATCACTGCATTGCAAGATCTCCCAAAGGATATGAATAAAATGGATCCTAATAAACTTGTGGGGTATTTTATGTTAGGAATGGAAGGAGGGGTCATACGGATTTGTAGGTATATACTCCTGCTTCTATAAAGGGACTCATTAATACAGGGAGTGCAGAATTATTAGGCAAATGAGTATTTTGACCACATCATCCTCTTTATGCATGTTGTCTTACTCCAAGCTGTATAGGCTCGAAAGCCTACTACCAATTAAGCATATTAGGTGATGTGCATCTCTGTAATGAGAAGGGGTGTGGTCTAATGACATCAACACCCTATATCAGGTGTGCATAATTATTAGGCAACTTCCTTTCCTTTGGCAAAATGGGTTAAAAGAAGGACTTGACAGGCTCAGAAAAGTCAAAAATAGTGAGATATCTTGCAGAGGGATGCAGCACTCTTAAAATTGCAAAGCTTCTGAAGCGTGATCATCGAACAATCAAGCGTTTCATTCAAAATAGTCAAGAGGGTCGCAAGAAGCGTGTGGAAAAACCAAGGCGCAAAATAACTGCCCATGAACTGAGAAAAGTCAAGCGTGCAGCTGCCACGATGCCACTTGCCACCAGTTTGGCCATATTTCAGAGCTGCAACATCACTGGAGTGCCCAAAAGCACAAGGTGTGCAATACTCAGAGACATGGCCAAGGTAAGAAAGGCTGAAAGACGACCACCACTGAACAAGACACACAAGCTGAAACGTCAAGACTGGGCCAAGAAATATCTCAAGACTGATTTTTCTAAGGTTTTATGGACTGATGAAATGAGAGTGAGTCTTGATGGGCCAGATGGATGGGCCCGTGGCTGGATTGGTAAAGGGCAGAGAGCTCCAGTCCGACTCAGACGCCAGCAAGGTGGAGGTGGAGTACTGGTTTGGGCTGGTATCATCAAAGATGAGCTTGTGGGGCCTTTTCGGGTTGAGGATGGAGTCAAGCTCAACTCCCAGTCCTACTGCCAGGTCCTGGAAGACACCTTCTTCAAGCAGTGGTACAGGAAGAAGTCTGCATCCTTCAAGAAAAACATGATTTTCATGCAGGACAATGCTCCATCACATGCGTCCAAGTACTCCACAGCGTGGCTGGCAAGAAAGGGTATAAAAGAAGGAAATCTAATGACATGGCCTCCTTGTTCACCTGATCTGAACCCCATTGAGAACCTGTGGTCCATCATCAAATGTGAGATTTACAAGGAGGGAAAACAGTACACCTCTCTGAACAGTGTCTGGGAGGCTGTGGTTGCTGCTGCACGCAATGTTGATGGTGAACAGATCAAAACACTGACAGAATCCATGGATGGCAGGCTTTTGAGTGTCCTTGCAAAGAAAGGTGGCTATATTGGTCACTGATTTGTTTTTGTTTTGTTTTTGAATGTCAGAAATGTATATTTGTGAATGTTGAGATGTTATATTGGTTTCACTGGTAATGATAAATAATTGAAATGGGTATATATTTTTTTGTTAAGTTGCCTAATACTTATGCACAGTGATAGTCACCTGCACACACAGATATCCCCCTAACATAGCTAAAACTAAAAACAAACTAAAAACTACTTCCAAAAATATTCAGTTTTGATATTAATGAGTTTTTTGGGTTCATTGAGAACATGGTTGTTGTTCAATAATAAAATTAATCCTCAAAAATACAACTTGCCTAATAATTCTGCACTCCCTGTATATATTACCTAGTGGTAGTCATCACTAGGTAGTTATAGTTTAAGACCATTTTTACCATACCCAGAGCATTTTTTGTTTTGCCAATAACCTTGGCGCAGTTTGAGGAATCTTTGCAAAATCTTCAAAACTTATACTTTGGTCAGTTCAGCTGCTGTCTAAAAAGTTTCTGGGTGGTCTGTCAAGTGAGGGCCAAGAAAAAGGGGGCGTGGGGGGTGTCCCCAAATGCTTTTCCCACATTCTATGTCATTGGGATTTTTCAAATTTTTAACACGACTACAGTCTAAACCACTCAACGGAATTACACCCAATTTGGCAGAAAGCTGGATTCCGGTCCTGAAGGCACACTTTTTGTGATTTGGTGTAAAACTTTTCAGTAGTTTTGAAGAAATTACAGTTTCAAAATATTTAAATAGGGACATGGATCTGACTGTCCCTGTGCAAATATCTGATTGGCTATCAACACTTCAACAAGGAAGTGTTTGCAGTCATCACGGGACTCTGCTTCAGCCGAGTCCCAGAATGAAAGATTAAAAGAATAAAAGGGGTTTAGGTAGGGACACCCTGACCCCTTAGCTCTGGTGCTGAAGTGCCAGAGGGACACCATCAGGGATTTAAAGCATTTATTTTTAAAACATCAGAAAAATCTGCAGATGAATCTTGAATGTGCAGATTGAAAAAATAATACAAAAAAAAAAAAGATGGGTGGTATTCCGCCCTTTTAATGAAGCCCCCAGTTGGGCTAAGTCACGGAGGCATGCCAAAAACTAAGGAGAGAGGCATACAGGACCCCCCTCTTGGCCCTCCCAAAGTTCCAGAGCCCACGACCCCCCCAGGCCTTAACTAATAACATATGGGGGGGGCGATACCCACCCCCGCAGCCCTGGGGACTACCACCTCCCCCAGGCTAATGTTTAATGAAAACCACAGGCTACAGTGCCCCCTGCAGGCTCCAGGACCGCCAACACCCTGGGGCTTTAATAAAATATAATGCAGGGGGCCACCTGGCCTCCCCGCAGCCCCAGGACTGCCACCTCCCCCGGGCTTCACACAAATTGAATCCAAGGGGTTGCTCAGCCCCCCCCCCTAGCCCTGGGGACCACCAATTCGTCAGAGCCAAAGATATTCTGTGTGCGGGGGGGGCACAAGGCAGCCTCCCTGCAACCCCAGGGTCTACAACCTCCCCGGGGATTTACACACATTGAATGCAGAGGGGCCACCCCAAAGCCCCTGGAACCACCTCACTGGGGCCAAAGATATTCTGTGGTGGGGGAGGGAGGGGAAGAGTTGGTTGGGCACATGGGCCCCACAGAGCCCGGGGACCATCACCTCCCCGAGGCCACAAAAAAAGAATGAATGGGGTCTCTTGTGGATCCAGGAGCCCCAGGGACTACCACCTCCCCGGTGCTCTACAGGTTGGAGGGGAGCCATGCAGCCACCATTAAGGAGCCAATGATGCACCTGGGGACCGCCACCCCAGAGGGCCAACTCCTGCTATGCCCCTTGATGCCCACCCTGGGACGTAGCCGTTTGCTCTGATTTGGCAGGAGCTTTAACAGCTCTTACCAAGTCAGAGCAAACACTTTGCTTTCTGGAAGTGAGACCTGTCAAACAGCTATCACTTGCAGAAAGTAATATTTTCATCTGTTTCCCTGCACGCAAATATGCGTGCAGGGTAACAGATTAAAACATTGGTCCTGCAAGCAGGGAGCTGCTATTTAAAGCAGCTCTCTGCTTGCGGGACCAATGCTGGATCCAGCAGGATATGGGGAGCCAGCTAAGACCGCCGGGGCCTTCAGGCTCCTCCCACAGACCTGCCACTCTCTCAGTCTCTTCCAACCCATTAAGGGAGAGATTGTCATTGCAATGGTCTCTTCATACTAGGACTTCAAAAAGTCAAATTACCAAGATGTTTGCTACAAATTCTATAGTTACGTTTGGATGCAGAATAGACCAAAGTCACTTCTGGCCTAATGGTCAAGTTCTTGTGCTGTCACTCAGTAGGCTGAAGTTTCAAATCCCAGTATCGCTTGGCAGTGTGTTTATTTACTAGTGTTTTGACTGTTAACCGCTTGAGTGCGGGCGTCGGCCACTGGCCGACGCCCACACACCCTCCCTGGTGCGGGTCACGACCAGTGGCCGACACCAGGAAGGGCATTAATAAATCCTCGGGTGCGTCGCGCCCGAGGATTTTTTTTTTTTTACTACCCCCGGGAGACACGGAAGCTACCGTGTCTCCCCCCACCCCCCACCCGCCCCTTTGTGACGTCAGCGTGCCGCGAGGGGCGCTGACGTTGCAAAGGTGTTTTCCCCACGAAAGCAGGAAGCAGCCTTGCGGCCGCTTCCTGCTTTCATGGGGAAAACGGCCTTTTACACGTTCGGGAAGGCCTCGTAAGAAAGGGGAGAGTCTCCGCGATCGGGGGCCAGGAAACACTTTCAGGAAGGCATCGTAAGAAAGGGGAGACACTCCCCTTTCTTACGAGGCCTTCCTGAAAGTGTTTTCTGGCCCCCGGTCGCAGCTGTGCTGCGATCGGGGGCCAGGAAACACTTTCAGGTTTCCTGGCTCCCCCGATCGCAGCTGTGCTGCGATCGGGGGGGCCAGGAAACATTTTGAAAAGGCCTCGTAAGAAAGGGGAGACTCTCCCCTTTCTTACGAGGCCTTCTGAAACGGTTTCTGGCCCCCGATCGCAGCTGTGCGAGAGAGAGGTCAGCTGAGCGGACGTTTCGTGTGGGGGTGTGGAAGGTGACTCTCGTTGAGGTAGGCAGGGCCTGTGTTGTGGAGTGACTTGTGTGCGCGGATGAGGATCTTGAAGGTGATCCTTTTGTCAATGGGGAGCCAGTGGAGGGATTTGAGGTGTGGAGAGATGTGTTCGTGTCGGCGGAGGTCGAGGATGAGTCGTGCTGCTGAGTTCTGGATGCGTGTAGTTTGCACTTGAGTTTTAGAGTGGTGCCGGCGTAGAGGGCATTTCCGTAATCAAGCCTGCTGCTGATGAGTGCGTGAGTGACAGTTTTTCTGGTCTCTGTGGGGATCCATTTGAATGTTTTTCAGTATACGGAGTTTGTTGAAGCATGAGGAGGTAAGAGCGTTGATTTGTTGGGTCATAGAGAGGGAGGAGTCTAGGATGATGCTGAGGTTGCGTGCGTAGTTGGCGGGGGTGGGTGCAGGGCCTAGCGTGGTGGGCCACCATGGGGGGTCCCAGGTGTTTTTGTGTGGGCCAAAGAGGATTATTTCGGTTTTGCTTGAGTTGAGTTTCAGGTGGTTGGCTGTCATATATACATCACTTTTGTCAATATGTGTGTGGTTTCCCTGGGGGGAAAAGGGTCCGACTTGTCTAGTGGCAGTTTTAGTGCCATAAAGAAGCGCAGAAGGTTTATATGCCTACTGCAAAGAGCACATCTGTATTTTATGTAAATAGCTGAGTACATTAGTAAAGTCTATGGAGAGATGAAGGGCACTTTTGCTGGGTGGTAATGAGGGAATCCGAGGAGGAGGGAGTGGGAGCACCAATAATGATTGTTGGACTGGGCGCAGGAGGTGCTAAAGACTGTGACAAATGGTATGTGACAAGGTGTTTTTTGAGTGTCTTGAAAGTACGTGCTGATTGAGGGAAGAAGCGCAGGTAAGGAGGCCTCTACTGTTGCACGTATCTCACACACACCATCGATTTTGTGACTGTCTACGTAGGCTAGTGTTTTAGAGCAACAGTTTAGCCAATAGCAGAGATGGCATCTTGATGGATGACTGCTGCCTGCACTTGGGTTATAGAGGACCGCTCTGACATAGGATCAGAGACTGAGACATCAGATACTGAGACAGCATCTGAGGGATAGGACAATGGCGCAGACTCTGGGAGTGATTTTTCAGTCAGAGGAGTCCCATTCGAAAACTCCTCTTCCAGTACATTATGAGGGAGGTGATGAGGACAGTCCTGCTGTCCCTTCGCAAGCTGTTCGTGCAACTGGGTAATAGTGCGTTAGGCCAACCCAGAGAGCAGGTGAATGCGCCGGCAAGCAGAGAGAGAGTGCTCTCTTGGGAGCTCACCAATTTAGTTCAGCCCCAAATTCCACCACCCAAATCATATTGTGGAGACATCAAAATTGTCTATGGCAAAACAAACTGGTTTTGTAAGGCAGGCACCTGTGTTTTTGGTCCTGGATTCGGCGGCCATATAGAGAAACACACTAAACCCAAACATTTCTGGAAACTAGACATTCGGAGGAGTCCACAGAGGTGTGACTTGTGTGGATTCCCCAAAGTTTTCTTACCCAGAATACCCTGCAAAGCTGAAATGTTGAAAAAAAACTCTATTTTTCTCGCATTTCTGTCACACAAACTACAGGAATATGCTGGGATCCACAACATTCCTACCACCCAGTGACTCCTCACCTGTCCTGATAAAAACACTACCCCACTTGAGTGCCTACACCTAGTGCCTGTGTCAGGAATGGATCACCCCAGGGTCAACAGCTGCCTCACGTAAGGACCAACATTGACCGTTGTGTGATCTATTCCTGTCGCAGGCACCAGGCCTAACCACACAAGTGAGGTATCATATTTATCGGGAGACTTGGGGGAACGCTGGGTGGAAGGAAATTTGTGGCTCCTCTCCGATTCCAGAACTTTCTGTCACCGAAATGTGAGGAAAACGTGGTATTTTAGCCACATTTTGAGGTTTGCAAAGGATTCTGGGTAACAGAACCTGGTCCGAGCCCCACAAGTCACCTCATCTTGGATTCCCCTGGGTTTCTAGTTTTCAAAAATGTGCTGGTTTGCTAGGTTTCCCCAGGTGCCGGCTGAGCTAGAGGCCAAATTCCACAGGTAGGCACTGTTTTCTATGAAAAAATGTGATGTGTCCACTTTCTGTTTTGGGGCATTTCCTGTCGCGGGCGCTAGGCCTACCCACACAAGTGAGGTATCATTTTTAATCGGGAGACTTAGGGGAACGCCGGGTGGAAGGAAATTTGTGGCTCCTCTCAGATTCCAGAACTTTCTGTCACCGAAATGTGAGGAAAACTTGTTTTTTTTTGCCACTTTTTGAGGTTTGCAAAGGATTCTGGGTAACAGAACCTGGTCCGAGCCCCGCAAGTCACCCCTCCTTAGATTCCCCTAGGTCTCTAGTTTTCAGAAATGCACAGGTTTGGTAGGTTTCCCTAGGTGCCGGCTGAGCTAGAGGCCAAAATCTACAGGTAGGCACTTCTCAAAAAACACCTCTGTTTTCTTCCAAAAATTTGGATGTGTCCACGTTGCGCTTTGGGGCGTTTCCTGTCGCGGGCGCTAGGCCTACCCACACAAGTAAGGTATCATTTTTATCGGGAGACTTGGGGGAACGCCGGGTGGAAGGAAATTTGTGACTCCTCTCAGATTCCAGAACTTTCTGTCACCGAAATGTGAGGAAAACTTGTTTTTTTTGCCACTTTTTGAGGTTTGCAAAGGATTCTGGGTAACAGAACCTGGTCCGAGCCCCGCGAGTCACCCCTCCTTGGATTCCCCTAGGTCTCTAGTTTTCAGAAATGCACAGGTTTGGTAGGTTTCCCTAGGTGCCGGCTGAGCTAGAGGCCAATATCTACAGGTAGGCACTTTGGAAAAAACAGCTGTGTTTTCTATAAAAAAAATAGGATGTGTCCATGTTGTGTTTTGGGGCATTTCCTGTTGCGGGCACTAGGCCTACCCACACAAGTGAGGTATCATTTTTATCGGCAGACTTGGGGGAACACAGAATAGCAAAACAAGTGTTATTGCCCCTTATCTTTCTCTACATTTTTTCCTTCCAAATATAAGAGAGTGTGTAAAAAAGACGTCTATTTGAGAAATGCCCTGCAATTCACATGCTAGTATGGGCACCTCGGAATTCAGCGATGTGCAAATAACCACTGCTCCTCAAAACCTTATCTTGATCCCATTTTGGAAATACAGAGGTTTTCTTGATACCTCTTTTTCACTCTTCATATTTCAGCAAATGAATTGCTCTATACCCAGTATAGAATAAAAACCAACTGCAGGGTGCAGCTCATTTATTGGCTCTGGGTACCTAGGGTTCTTGATGAACCTACAAGCCCTTTATATCCCCGCAACCAGAAGAGTCCAGCAGACAAAACGGTATATTGCTTTCAGAAATCTGACATCGCAGGAAAAAGTTACAGAGTAAAACATAAAGAAAAATGGCTGTTGTTTTCAGCTCAATTTCAATATTTTTTTATTTCAGCTGTTATTTTCTGTAGGAAAACCTTGTAGGATCTACACAAATGACCCCTTGCTGAATTCAGAATTTTGTCTAGTTTTCATAAATGTTTAGCATTCCGGGATCCAGCATTGGTTTCACACCCATTCCTGTCACTAACTGGAAGGAGGCTGAAAGCACCAAATATAGTAGAAATGGGGTATGTCCCAGTAAAATGCCAAATTTGTGTTGAAAAATTTGGTTTTCTGATTCAAGTCTGCCCGTTCCTGAAAGGTGGGAAGATAGTGATTTCAGCACCAGAAACCCTTTGTTGATGGCGTTTTCAGGGAAAAAACCACAAGCCTTCTTCGGCAGCCCTTTTTTCCCATTTTTTTGGAAAAAACTAAATTTTCACTGTATTTTGGCTATTTTCTTGGTCTCCTCCAGGGGAAACCACCAACTCTGGATACCATTAGAATCCCTAGGATGTTGGAAAAAAAAGGACGCAAATTTGGCGTGGTTAGCTTATGTGGACAAAAAGTTATGAAGCCCTAAGCGCGAACTACCCCAAATAGCCAAAAAAGGGCTCAGCACTGGGGGGGAAAAGGCCCAGCAGCTAAGGGGTTAAACCTTCCTAGTGATGGAACATTCATGTTTCTTTCTATTCACATGTGTGGGTTGACTGTCATAGGTATGTCTAAAAGCATCAAAGTAAGGAGTCACATATGGCCTAAAGGTTAAGGCCACAGACCTCACACCGAGAGTTGAGGGCTACTCCAGGTGTGTTTGTGTTCATTTTCCTTCTTTAATTTCTTTTAAACTTCAAAAGTTTAAGGTTCATACTGAAAGGTGATCTCACTCTTTATTTGACAAATATTTTTTTTTCCAACATGTCCAGAAATATCTCATTCTAAGTATATCATTCATCGAAACCTAAAAACCTTACTCTCTTTCAATCTTTCTCACACTCAGACCCTTATCCATCCACTCACAGACCTACTCCGACACTCATGCACCCACTTACAAACCTACTCAGACCCTTGTGCACCCACACAAAGAGCCACTCAGACTCACACTCACTCACAGACCCACTGAAACCCTTGCACACTCACTAACAGACCAACACAGACATTGATGCACCCACACACAGACCCACTAACACACTGATGCACCCACTCTCACACCCAGGAACTCTCACAGTGACTCTCACACCCAGATACATCTTCTCACACCGATTCTCACACCCAGAGAGAAAGACCGTGGGCTGTGCACGGCGCAAGGTTGGGTGGTTAGGGGGGTTGGCTGCAAGTTCTGCTCAACGGTCATTGGATTAACGTACAGTAATAAAAATTACTTTATGTTAAAAAAAAAAAACAGAAATTCACTGAAAAAAAAATAAAGGTTTGAGGGACATTATAGTTAGGAAATTTATTTTTAAAGAACAAAAATTCACTTAAAAAATAAAAAACAAAGGTAACAGGGACATTCTAGTAAGGCTCACATTTTAAACATACAAAACTATAGAAGTTCACCTGTTAGCTCAAGTAACTATTACCCATGGCGTAAGGTAACTATAATTTGCACCCTAGCCATGCAGTGCTAATTACAGCATACATGACATCTTTAATAACCATTAATAACCTATCAATGTAATATTTGCAGTAAAAATGCTGATGAAAAAATTGTGCATGGGGGGGACGTGAGTTATAGTTACCTCAGGGCACGAGTTATCGCCTTCTGTGCCGTGGACGTAATGGTTACGTCCTGCGGCACAGTGCTGCTGTGCCCAGGACATAACCATTACGTCCTGGGCACACAGCCCAGAGGGAGCTCTAGCGCTCCCTCTGTGGGGTTCCCCCCCACCCCCAAGCCCTTCCCCTCCCACCCCTGACTACCCCACCCCCCCGTGACGTCAGCACGTGGGCGCGCGCTGATTGTAACAGAGCCTCCTCCCATCGCGCTGGAAGCTCAACTTCCAGCGCGATTGAAAGAGAAATGCTTTGCATTTCTCTTCCGATCACGTGGGGGAGGCCGAGAGAGGCTTCAAAGTGAAGGAAATGTATTTCCTTCCCTTTTAAGTCTCTCTCTGCGTTTTGGCAGCCGGATTGAAAGCAATCCGGCTGTCAAAACGCCCACTAGACACCAGGGATGGTTAAAAAAAAAAAAAAAAAAAAAAGGAAATTGGCAAAAGGGAGCGACCCCTTGGGCAAGGGTCGCTCCCAGGGGGGGGGATTTTTTTTTTTAAGGCCTTTTCTGCCCCGGGGGGGGGGGGGGGCAGAAACCTCTAGGCACCAGGCATATATATATTTTTGTTTTTAGTTTTTTTGTTTTAGATGTGGGGAGCGACCCCTTAGGCAAGGGTCGCTCCCATAGGGGGCAAATTATATTTAGGCCATTTTTGCCCCCCCTTGGGGGGAGATTGGCCTATTTTTAGGGGGGGGGGGGCAGAAACCACTAGACACCAGGGATTTTTTTTTTGTGTTCGGGAATTTCACGTAAGCGGAGCGACCCCTCAGGCAAGGGTCGTTCCCCTGGGGGACAAATTTATTTTAGGCCATTTCTGCCCCCCAGGGGGGCAGGTCAGCCTATTTTAATTAGGCCGAGCTGCCCCCAGGGGGGGCAGAAACCACTGGGGTTTTCTTTTGTTGTTGTTGTTTTACAGATGAGGAGCGTCCCCATAGGCAAGGGTTGCTCCCCTGGAGGGGCAAATTGTATTTAGGTGATTTCTGCCCGCTTTGGGGGCAGATCGGACGATTTTAGGTCAATCTATTTTAATTAAGCTGATCTACCCCCAAGGGGGGCAGAAACCACTAGGCACAAGGGATCTTTTTTTTTTTGCACTGTCACGCAAGGGGAGCGACCTTGTAGGCAAGGGTCGCTCCCTACAGGGTGTGGGGGGGCAAATTTATTTTAGGCCATTTCTGCCCCCCTGGGGGCAGATCGGCCTATTGTTATTAGGCGATCTGCCCCCGGGGGGGGCAGAAACCTCTAGGCGCCAGGGCTAATTGTTTTGGTGTTTTTTTTTTTTGTTTTTTGTTTTTTTAGAGATAGGGAGCGACCCCTTAGGCAAGGGTCGCTCCCCTGGAGGGGCAAATTGTATTTAGACCATTTCTGCCCCCCTTGGGGGCAAATCAGACGATTTTAGGTGAATCTGCCCCCAAGGGAGGCAGAAACCACTAGGCACTGGGGATCTTTTTTTTTGTGCCATCACACAAGGGGAGCGAACCCATAGGCAAGGGTCGCTCCCCGGGGGGGGGGGTGCAAATTTATTTTAGGCCATTTCTGCCCCCCCCTGGGGCCGGCTGAGCTAGAGGCCAAAATCCACAGGTAGACACTTTGCAAAAAACACCTCTGTTTTCTGTGAAAAAATGTGATGTGTCCACGTTGTGTTTTAGGCCATTTCCTTTCATGGGCGCTAGGCCTACGCACACAAGTGAGGTACCATTTTTATCAGGAGACTTGGGGGAACGCTGGGTGGAAGGAAATTTGTGGCTCCTCTCAGATTCCAGAACTTTCTGTCACCGAAATGTGAGCAAAATGTGTTTTTTAGCCAAATTTTGAGGTTTGCCAAGGATTCTGGTTAACAGAACCTGGTCAGAGACCCACAAGTCACCCCATCTTGGATTCCCCTAGGTCTCTAGTTTTCAAAAATGCACAGGTTTGGCAGGTTTCCCTATGTGCCGGCTGAGCTAGAGGCCAAAATCTACAGGTAGGCACTTTGCAAAATACGGTATGTGTCCACGTTGTGTTTTGGGGCATTTCCTGTCGCGGGCGCTAGGCCTACCCACACAAGTGAGGTATCATTTTTATCGGGAGACTTGGGGGGAACATAGAATAGCAAAACAAGTGTTATTGCCTCTTGTCTTTCTCTACATTTTTTCCTTCCAAATATAAGAGAGTGTATAAAAAAGACGTCTATTTGAGAAATGCCCTGTAGTTCACATGCTAGTATGGGCACCCCGGAATTCAGAGATGTGCAAATAACCACTGCTCCTTAACACCTTATCTTGTGCCCATTTTGGAAATGCAAAGGTTTTCTTGATAGCTATTTTTTACTCTTTATATTTCAGCAAATGAATTGCTGTATACCCGGTATAGAATGAAAACCCACTGCAGGGTGCAGGTCATTTATTGGCTCTGGGTACCTAGAGTTCTTGATGAACCTACAAGCCCTATATATCCCCGCAACCAGAAGAGTCCGGCAGACGTAACAGTATATTGCTTTCAAAAATCTGACATTGCAGGAAAAAGTTACAGAGTAAAACGTAGAGAAAAATTACAGATTTTTACACCTCAATTTCAATATTGTTTTTTTCAGTTGTTATTTTCTGTAGGAAACCCTTGTAGGATCTACACAAATTACCCCTTGCTGAATTCAGAATTTTGTCTACTTTTCAGAAATGTTTCGGTTTCTGGGATCCAGCATTGGTTTCATGCCCATTTCTGTCACTGACTGGAAGGAGGCTGAAAGCACAAGAAATCGTAAAAATGGGGTATGTCCCAGTAAAATGCCAAAATTGTGTTGAAAAATTGGGTTTTCTGATTCAAGTCTGCCTGTTCCTGAAAGCTGGGAAGCTGGTGATTTTAGCACCGCAAACCCTTTGTTGATGCCATTTTCAGGGAAAATGCCACAAGCCTTCTTCTGTAGCCCCTTTTTCCCCATTTTTTTTTTTTTTTAAACGAAATTTTCACTGTATTTTGGCTAATTTCTTGCCCTCCTTCTGGGGAACCCACAAAGTCTGGGTACCTCTAGAATCCCTAGGATGTTGGAAAAAAAGGACGCAAATTTGGCGTGGGTAGCTTATGTGAACAAAAAGGTATGAGGGCCTAAGCGCGAACTGCCCCAAATAGCCAAAAAAAGGCTTGGCACAGGAGGGGGAAAAGGCCTGGCAGCGAGGGGGTTAAAGTAACTTGAGATAACTATCTAAGAAGAGAATTTGTATTTTTAAAAAGTGAACCTAACTATAATGTCCCTGTAACCTTTGTGTTTTTTTTAGTGTGTGTTATATTTTCTCAGGTACAATGCTTTCCTAGTTTAGGTATCTCAGTTTTCTTTATACACCCATAAATAAGTGTGTCTAATTAATTTATTTTTCCCATTGCTCAAAAGTCCCCTTTAGAACCGCACTACATAGTGTTATTTGTTGAAAAAGATGAATTATGTGGGTGAAATCTTAAGCTATGTTCGATAATACGGTACACTGGGACTGTTGAGTAACTACGCTGTGGGGAGCTGTGTATTCAAGCATGAAAAGAATAGAAAGTTCGCTTGCCAAAATGTAGCAACATAAATTAGCGACATTTGGGAGGCGTACAGTGTGAATCATTCACTAACCAGATATTATGCATAGGAACGATTGAATTTTTATCAGGGAAAAATGTTGAAACAATGACATTCTTAAGTAAGGTATCAATAGATGGAGAAGCCTGCAAACAAAAAAAAAGTGTTGAAAAGTACTTACAAAAAGGTGAGAACCACGGAATTACGGTGGAAAAAGCAACAACTTTAATGAGCAATTGGGACAGCAAACTTTTGGTCATAGGTACGAAGTGCAAGGAGCCCGGGGGAGGCGGTAAGGTGTGTCTTGTCAGAGAAAACAGCAGCGCGAGTCTAGAATGAGTGTAAAAATCCAGCACATGGGTTTGCAAAGCATTTGTGCTCCGTGGCATTAGAGGAGGGAAGTGTGCTCCACACTAACGTGCATGTTCGTGTGCCTGCGTTCCACCGTCACTAATCAGGTTTCACAATATTAGTGCACTCCACAAAAGTACGCTCCTTCCTTTCTAGCCTAACACATGCGGCATATCGCACAAAGCAGGCTTGTTTTCTCTAGACACCAAACAGTAGCTAGACCTGACAGTAACAAACAACTCTATTTATAAACAGAAAAATGTTACAAATGTAGGCTGTTGTTGAAAATGTCTCACAGCAGTGTGGGGGCAAAAGGGCATGTGACACAGGTAACTTAATTTAAATGTGGGAAAGGTTCATCTTCATTGAACTGTCTTAGTGTCACTGAAGTACATTTTTTAGTTTTTTTCTGGGCGAGGGGAGACTGATCAACTCCTGTAAGGCTGCTAGACTGTATATCCGTCAGATGTATCGTTCGTGTGCGCCATGCTCCTCATAGAACATATGTCTTTACAAAACTGGGGAACTCGCAGGCATCCTGCAAATAATGCTGCCAAGTCGTGCCACGAATGGTTCCCAAGATGCCCACTGTCATGTCTGCCACCTTCAGCCAGTCCAGGGTTTTCAGCCAACACTTTGCCTGCTGGTATCTTTATACCCATATCTAGGACGGGAAATGTGAATCGACAAGCCCCCTAATGATGTGACTAAAAAGGTCATGCACAGCATTAGGTGTCATACATGCCGTCTATGTTGGTAAGACGCCAATATTCCAGCACATGGGTATCATTTTAATAATTGTTATCAGATGTGTTGTTAAAGTTGTGTAAACTGAAGCAAAGGCTACTGTGCCCACAATGCATCGAGTTGCATTTTTTCTACATATATTGTTTTCTATATAGAGCATGAACTAGACCCGAAGGCACTGGAGCGCTTTACATAAGCACCGATTACATTACACATTCTTATTTGTAGGCACGAGGCGATAAAGAGATTTGCCCAGAATCACACGATGTTAAGCCAACGCCGAGACTCAAACCCGATTTATGTTATGTTACATCAGGAGACTGGAAACAAGATGTTCTGGAACATAAAACTACCTGTTATCCCAACCCTGCCAAGCTTCCCAGCTCCATGCGTGCTACTCCAGTCAAGGTTATTTTTTTAATTCTGGCTCTTGTAGTCTTGTGTATTACGTAGAAAACATGACTACAAGTCCCAGAATTCAAAGGGAAAACCTAAACTAGAGCAACATAGCAGCCGCGGACCTTTCAAATGTGGCAGTTATGTTACCAGCATCTATACAAGTTATGTGTGCAGCACAAGTAACCTCCAAAGAGACACCTTTAAATGCAGGAATAGGCAAAGGACGAAAACAATAAACCACGTTTTTCAATCGCATCGCTCTAGGTGAAACGATGCATCTGGTAAAACACGCAATAGCGGGACAATAAATGTCAACACTACAGTGCTTCCCCCTCGCCTTCAGATTTTGTGTGCGTGGTCGTACTTGTGTGGCGACATCCTATCTCTGTGTAGCAACGGAGAGCAGAAACAAACCGCTACATTGTTCAAGGGACGTCGCCACCCATAGCATTTCATCAAACCCAACCATTGCGTCCAGTGCGATACATGACTAAAATATTCTGGCCTAACCAGGGCTGAGGAAAGCCTCTGTGCACTGGTGACAAAAATAGCAATTATTCAAGCCCAGCTATTTCCGAACGCTGTCTGCAGGCTGCCACGAACATTGCATTACAGGCACCTGCGGGGCGGTTATTTTGAAGAACCGTTGCAGTGTTATGGTTGCGCTTCCTTGCTATCTGCTTGCATCTTATCTGGCCATCTGGCCAAGTGACAGCAGCCCGTGCAGGTTTGGTCACCACTCACTCTCACTCCAGCTGCCCCGTTCCCTCTTTCGCTTCAGCAGCACCTGTGCGCGCTTCCTCTCCGCACCTGCTCCCCGCAGCCCAGGTGGGCAGGAGCCAGGTATTCCCTCCTTTTCAACATAAGGCACGAAAACGCCCTGACACGGGAAGGTCAGAGAGCCTTACCTTCCACAGCCATTCTCTCAACTCGTGCTTAATTCAAACATAATTCTCCCAGCGGCAGCACTGGTCGCCCGTCGCCGCGCTCATGTGATTTCTGTGCTGATTCGGTGACAGGCTACAAGCCCAGCCTGCAGCAGACATACAGTAACCAGGGACCGTGCTGCCTTTTCACAGAGCAGCCCTGTGGGAAATGTAGTCTCGCGGCAGGAGTGCGCTGCTGCAAAGGAGACTGAAAGCCTCCTTTGGCGTCCTGGTACGTAATGTAGAGCTTCTCCTGGCTTTAATCTTTGGAACCCGAGTTTTATATACGTTCTCTGGAGCACCTAATTACACAAAACAGAGCCTGAAGCTGAGAAAAGAACTACAGACCCCACAATGCAACCATGCGCGTCCTTCCATTTAGCATGCTTACACCTTACAGGAACGTGCTGGCGCCACCTATTTGTTAGAGTTCAGATGTGCCCGTCCTGTTTAAAGGACATCTGATACACCTGTCAACATTCTGATGAGCAAAGTGCACTTTTCATGCCTCTTGTTTTTCGACGCGCACTTCACTGTTCTCACGCTCGTGCGCATGATATGTCTTTTCATTTTCAAGAAATTAAGGCATTTTTCAAGCGAATGCTTCCGCGTTGCAATAATGAGCCGCCTGCCGGTTGTAAGTGAACGGATTTTTATTATATACAATCCTGCAGTTCTTAGTATGGCCAACCTCACCATTCTTCTTAAGGTAAACAGCCAATGGGGTGTTGGTTTTGTAAATACTCGATGTCACTAGTACCGTGGACGCTATGAGGCCTCCAAAATGTATACATTGCGAAAAAGTTTACTTCGCTAGAATCCATACATGCCAACATTTTAGAAGAGGCAAGTGGGAGATCTGGAACAAAATAGGAGAATGTATTTCTCCCATTGACGTCTATGGAAGGAGAGGGAAGTTCCTGTCTGGCTCTGGTGATCGGCATGTATGGGAATGCTCACAATTTGATTAATCGGAGCGCTATGCTTCATGAGACAACGTGTCCCCGAGCTAAGGCACGTGCCAACACATCAAAATATCAGAAAAACCCTTTCCCTTTATGTTTTAATGTTGGCTGTAGATATTGGTCTGCGTGCTAGAAATGCCTGCTCTAGTATCCTGGACCTTTTAATGCCGTATTTATAGTGGATTCTTTTTTATACCAAATTTCCTTTTATGCTATAAGCCGATAAAAAGTTTATGAAAAAAAATCAGAAACACAGAAAATAAGCAAAGCACCTGATCAATAACTGTGTTCCAGAGCATTATCATAGTTAAAGGGTTTTAGTACAAAACCTCAGAAATAAATGGGACAGAGCCAATGCCATGAAGGCTCTTGCCATCTGTAGTTGGTGGTACAAACTAGATTGATACATAAACAATATTGTGATATATGAATGAATAGATACAGTGGACAGGCGGAAGGACCTTGAGGTTATAGTTGCAGTATGTATCTGAGCCAAGGAAAGTTCTTCAAGAATAGCGTAAACAATCACAGTGGAAATAAACAAGTATGTCTCAGCTTGACTATGTGCTGCAGAAATTGTGAGGAGAGACGTTTGGTACAAGGGAATCCATCTTATATAGAATGGACTACAGACCCTACGTGAGGCCTGACCCTAAGTGAGGCCTATTTACAAAGGTCAGGACAATACACTTCTGAATGCCATAGGGAATCTGTTTTAAAGAAATCTGCACAATATCAGCATACTAATTTTGAATCAAGTGTAAAACCACATTTTCCACGTTGTTAATAAAGCACAAATACGTATAAATGTCCTACGCTGATGGGTAGCAACATCATCTTGCAGAATTCAGGGAGATGTAACTAAACCTTTCATCCTTCTGCAGTAGATCCAATATTCTTTATAATATTAAACACTTCTGGAGATAATTCGGTTTATGTGTAGCTATACATTTTGGTTTTCTTTATTTGTAGGAAGCTGCCTTGTTTGTGATCCTTTGATCCAGACTCCATCTAGGTCTGCTGGTATTCAAGTACTACAGTTTTGGAATCCCACCCTGAAGGACTTCAACTTTGAGATCCCAGTATGAGAGTATTCAAACTCTTGATGATGTGGTGGCTAGGACCTCTCAGTTTGGACAGAGGAGTTCCTTTGTCTTCTCAGCCCAAATTGGTATTAACAACAAACACTAGCAAGAATTGTAGGGGGACTTTTTATAGGTTCCTACACACTCCGGAGAATTTAGACATTCCTCAAATAGATTCTTCAAATCTTACAATTCAAGGGAAGTGAGAGGAATTTGGAAAGCCCTCAATTTTTTTTCAGCGAGAAATGGAAATCACACATGTTGATCAGCATAGGCATTATGGTAGTAAATAGGCAGTTTGAAAGGGGTCATCATCCCTCAGTGTTCTAGTTCAAATGATTTGTAATTGGTCAGCGAGGAATCTGTTTTCTATCAGAGCTATTCATATAAAGGAAACAGATAGTCTAGTAACAGATTCCTTAAGCATAATGCTTCTCTCTCTTAGAAGCAGAGACCTTTATCTTAGACTTTCAAGGACATTTGTCGAGGTTTTGGCACTCCAAAAAGAGACCTCTTTGCAGATAACTCTTCTACTTCTTTTATTCAAGGTTTTAGGGCCCCTGACCCTCAGGTAAATGCACTTTTTTATGACTGGGGCCTCAGTTCATTTCAAAAGTACATTTCTCCTTTACCAGGTCTCAGGAGATTCCCCAGGAGATTATCAGTACTTTCCTCTGAAGATGGGCTGAGCAATGACAGTCTCTTGAAGTGGTTGCAGCTGTCAGGATTGCCTTGTCTAGGTCAGCTGATTTCAGGAAGAGTGATTGTTGTGTATTAATTTTAGGCAAGCCAATAAGACTGTGGAAAAGCCTTTTTTTTAATGCTGACCATGAACTTCCTGGTACATTTCAGGCATGTTCAACTAGAGGTATAATCTCCTCTGGGGCAGAATGGGTAGTCGACCCTGTAATGGACATCTGTATGGCAAAATACATTTGCGGAACCGTACATACTGAATTTGGTTCAAGGTCCTGAGTTGCAGTTTGGTACAAAGATTCCATCTGAAAGAAATGTATCTTAAAACAGTTTGATGTTAATTTTTCAAAAATATATTTTTAGTATGAATTTGTGCCATGTATGCATCTAATTAGGTAAACAAATAATGCTTTGGTATTCCTGCATAAGTGAAGAATGGTATGAGGAATGTGTAAGAGGATGGGAACGTTTGGATTGCTAACCAGTATCTTCATTACTTCGATTCCACATTCCTCGTACCACTCCTCACATTATGGTTCACTCACCCAGGATGGATGGAAGTTGGGGAAGTGCTTGTGAAAATAAGAATTGATGTTGCTTTCCTTTAATAGTTAAATAGGTTGTGGATGCCGTGGAAATGAAATAAAGTTACTTGGGGTGGGGAGATAAGGTGTGAGGCAGTGGCCCAATACTGCATATCTGAGCAATGGTATAAGGAATGTGGAATCAGAGTAATAAAGATTACTGCTAAGTAATCCATACTTTACTTTTTAGCCATCATCATTTTCCATTTTGGAATTTTTCATCCCAGACTTTCTTGGTCCGATTCACAAAGGGACTTATGACTCATGAAGTTATGAGTGCAGAGTCTCAGCACTCGTGGCAAAAGCTGTTGGTTTCGGCATCAAAAGTATTGGGAGCTACAAATATGGATTCCTTTGCTGCTGATGTCCTTTTGCGGGATGGACAGATTTGCCTCCTTGCCCCAGTCAAAGGTTTTATCCGCGGACATGGTCATTTGTTTCAGAAGTCAAAATCCTCTAGCGAGGCAAAGCTGGTTCCTTAGCCTCGAGGTACCGCCAAACTACTTTTCAGCACAACAAAAAGGTCAGTGCTTGACAAACCTAGTTTAATTGCCCGTCTTGGGGGCAAAGTCCCTGGGCAAACCTCAGCACCTTCTCCTGGTCCTCCAGAGGTGGAAAAATGACTTAGGCCCAACTTTTTCAAAGTTCTGGAAAAAGTTCCCCTTGTCAGTCTAGCACCCCCATGCTTCTTATAGCAGGCTTTAAAGGCTCAAAAGTAAGTATGAAGGACAAAAATACTGATTTACAAATTGTGATGGTAACTAAATTGTAATTCTTGAATTAGTATTGTTTATTTATCTTACTGACACTTTCCCAGTTTGCAATTTGGTATGACTCGCATATGCAATTTATGGATTCCAAAATACTGATTCTGGAAATTAAGAATGCATTTGCAAATTGCGAGTCGCGTTTGGGTAACACTTGGTGATAACAGAATGAGGAAGTGCTTTGACGGATGCTCTGTGAAGTCCTCTGAAACAGAGAGGAAGGCAGGTATTGTGTCCTGAGTATTTTGCTAAAGGCCTTTTGGTGTGCTTTTCAACTTTGTGGCATCATGCCCCAAGAGGAAGCAGCTAAGGATGTTGGAGAAAGGAAAAGGAAGCTGAAATATTTGGGGAAGGAACCGGAGGTATTTACGTAAAAATGGTTGGACATAATAATTAACCTTTTGGCAAAAGCTCATTCAATTTTCATGACTCCCAAAAAAAGAAAATTTGAAGGGGATTCAGGGGAAAACTGATTTGATGGGAGTGGTGCAGCCTACCACTGAGAAGGAAAGGAAACAGTGGTACAATCTGCATCCAAGAACCAAGGAGAAGGTGTCAAACGAACTAGCTGAGGCATGTAGAACAGGTGGGTGAACCTCAACCCAGCAGCCACCCACATGTCTTGAAGACCTCATTCATTCAACTTTGCAGTCTCACAGTATTGTTGGCCTATCAGAAATCGCTCATCAGCACCACTTACTAGGTCTAAAGTTAAGTGTTACTGTATTAATGGTAATTTGTTTAACTTGTCGTTTGAAATGGATTGCATAGTAAACTGACTAGCATTTAGAAATCCACTCAAGACTAATGCTTTCATTTAACTTCCAGGTGTTTTATGGGAGATGTAGTGTATATACTGTCGTGGACTTGTACAAATAGTGTCTGAGTTTCAAAACAATAAAATAGACATTTAATCGTGTCAAAGAAAATGCTTTTAAAGTGCATGTAGTGGTTAAAGAAAACTTTAATATAACATTTGGGAAACAAAAAAACATTTTACTTTAAAGTTCAGCATAGTAATACAAATATGTAAACATCTCAGATGTACCATCCTCAAGAGGCCAAGAGGCCGAACAAGGGGCACCTCAAGACAGGTTCTCTGACATGTAGGAAGCCAATGATCCCACAGCCACCAACACCACTTGTGCCAATACAATGAAGAGCAGCAGTCGCTCCACTGCCAGATTTCTCACAAGACACAGAAAAGCCAACAGGCCAGGGAGACAATATAAACCGCTGTTGGGGACAGAGACGTTATCATGAGGGATCTTCAGCACAATTGCAGTGCTTTCAGACAGAGAAAATCTGAGCTTATAACACCTATAGATGTTGGAGATATATCAGCTTTCTTTTGTGGCTTAGAGGCCTCAATGTTGGCAGTGCAATGCCTACAAAATAAAAACAGAAAAGCTGAAAATATAGTGGGCATTAATAAAACATTGCAAACATCAAAGATGGCTTCGATAAGCTCAATAGCACCATTGCGATGGAACCAATAGTGATTGCTGAACAATTTGTTCATCTAAAGGAGGACGTTAACACTTTATGTATGGTTCTACAACAAGAACATGTAAATCATAGGTGCAGGCATCATTAGCATATGTCCCGCATAGGTGGCTTCACAGGGTCATCTGGCACACGCCACTTCCGCTTTGACAAGGTGCAGAGTGAACATGCAGCCATCGATGGGGCACTGTAGCATTAAAGTGGCACATGGCCGTGGACACGCCACCGTGCTTTGGGGAGATAAAAAAACGTCACAAATATCTGCTCCTGGTGAATTAGGTTGTGGGGAAAGTGGAGAGGTTTCAGGTCTCTATAGCCTATCGGTGTCAGAAGGCATGAGTGTGCCTCACACTCGCACACAAGCTGCAGGTACTGATGTGAGTCCAACTTCGACGGTCTAAAGCACTGAAAAAAGAAGAGCTGGAAGAGGGAGATGGAAGCATGAGGAAAACATATGTTTCCGTTAACCTGTTTTTTGTGCCCTTGAAAAACCAATATCATTTAAGAATGTAACATTTGTTAAAACAATGTTGTATTTTTTTCAGAAAACACAATTTCAGTATTAAGAAATCTGAATAAAAGGTCTATTGTGTTTCATTTACGGGCAAAACTGATGTCTTGTGTTTTGTTCGAAGTGCATTTTTTAACATAAAAGTAATAGGTAGTTACGTCTGCATAACGCATTCTACCTTGAGCAGTTCGATGATTTTTATCTACAGTGGCAGTATAATGTATAGATACATAACTACATAAAAAAGGTATACATGTATATGGAAACTAAAAGTGTATTATATAAGGTCCCATACGTACATGCATGGAAAAATAGTTAGAAAATCAGGCTTTCAGGGTTTGCTGTGTATATAAAGGTATTTCTTTAATGTTATGTTCTTTTTCAACTTTTATTTACTTTTTTATATTTATTTACAAATTCTATTTTATATTTTCTCCAATATTTCAATAGTGAAGCACTTATAGACACATTTGCTATGATCATAATTCTACATTGTGAGAAAATAAAATGAAACAGAGACCCATAAACATATAATCAAATAACTTTTATGTAAACTAAGTAGTGACCTGTATACATGTTAAACTTCAAATAATGCATATATATATATATATATATATATATATAATATTTAAGCCATAATTATTATATACATTTGTGCAAAGATATGCAGAGATCTAAATACATACACATAATCAAATTATGCATGTTTACATACACAACAACATGCTGTACGTTTGTGTTTTGAGTATGGAGGCCATGTAAGAAAGAGCCAACTCTTGAGTAGTCTTCTGAAGATGAGATAGTTTGGCTGCTTGAACAGAGAAATGTGTGCCACCCATGGATTTTTCTTGTATGCTGGGGTTTTGAGCTGGGGCATCAATCTGGAGTTAAGGTTTCTTTGTTGTATGAATTTGGTGACTTTATTCCTGATGAAATGTGATTCTGTTGCTTGCATTGCTTTGTGGGTGCTACAAAACAGCTTGAATGTGGATCTTTTGGCAACCAGTAACCAATGTAGAGCCTTCAAGGTAAAGGAGATGTGGGTTAGTAGCTTTAAATGTTGGAGTAGTCTGGCAGCAGAGTTCTGAATTCGTGATAGTCTTTTCACAATTGATAAAGGTGATCTGTAATAGAGGCCATTGGAGTAATCAAGTTTAGACAGTACAAGAGAGATAATGGCTAGCTAGGACCTTGTGTGGAAATCCTAGGTCGGGGAAGATGCATCTCAGAGTTTTCATGGTAATGAAGCTTGATCTACCTAACATATTCACTTTGGCATTCATTGATAGCTTGGAGTCCATGGTAATTCCAAGGTTTCTTACTTCCTTAGGTACTTTAGGAGGTGGTCCCATTTTGTCAGGCCAGGCACAGATTGGTCATAATTCTTCCAATCGTCACAGGTAAGTATTTCAGTTTGTTGGTATTCAATTTGAGATGACTCTAAGTCATTCACTGATCAACAGCTCAGAGGCAACTCACAATTTTTGAGTTTCCAATGTCTTTGAGGCATTCCAGGAAAATAAGTATTTGTGTGTCATCTGCATAGTTATAGTGTGTGAGCTGAAGTTCATTGATCATTACCGGTATTGACTTTATGTAGATGTTGAAAAGGATGGAAGAGATAATAGAGCCTTAAGGGCCCCCTGTTTTTGTGAAGTACGGTCTGGATGAGAAAGGAGTAGTATAGATGATCTTGCTTCTATTTTGAAGGTATGATGTGATCTGGTTGAGAGTAGTCTTCTCTATGCCAGCTTCATGGAGACTTTGAATCAGAGTGTCACAATGAACTGTGTTGAAGGCAGCTAAAAAGTCCAAGAGAAATAGTGGAGTGACCCCTGTCCAGTCTACTGTGTTTTTTAGGTCAATCCAGATGGTGATAAGGGCAGAATCGGTACCTGTGAGATCTGGGTGAATGCTGCCCTTTCTATCAGTTTTCACCAGCAATGGTGCACTTGTAATCAATATGAGGTTGTTTGGGCCATGCTGATACAGGTTTGAATTATTTTATAATGGTCGCATGTATGCCTTTTTTAAGTCATCCGGGAAGACTGCTGTTTTTAAAGAATTAGTGATTATTGTTCTGATAGGTTTAGAGTAGAGTTAGTTAAAAAGGGTGTTTTTGATGATTTGAGGTGAGCAAAGGTGAGAAAGGCATCAGGGAGGCTGCTTGTTTTGACAAGATCCATAAATTCAGTTTCTGATAGTTGTTTGAAGAAATGCGGTGGCTAGGATAGCCTTCCCTTGGTGGGTTGGTGTTGGTGATTTTCCTTTTTTTCAATAGGAATCCAACGTGTCTGCTTCTTGTTGTGTAAAAATTTGCCAGTTTGTCAATAAACTCTTGAGAAATGGAATGGGTTCATTCTGTACATTTAGACTTGCAAAGGCCAATGAGATATTTATAAAATTCTTTATTTGCACATTTAGCAGTTTGAATTCTGTTTGAATAGTACCCTTTTTAAGCTTCTTTGATAGTTGGCTTGTATATTCTGTTTAGTTCGTGTTGGTGAAGTTTCTCATGTGTGTTATTTGTTCTGAGCTAGGTATCTTGCAGCTCTGCAATTGGTTTGTTTATCTTTTTTAGTTTGCATTCAGCCAAGGTGCTTGTTTTTTTAGCTGTTTTTTTGCTTTTAGTGGTTTTAGGATATCAAAAGCTTCAGCAAACTTATTGTGTCTAGAACTGTGTTGGATGTTCGTTGCATTTCTAACAACTCAAAGCAGAGTTTTTTCCTTGATCAATATGTGGTTGCATGTAAGGTGGTCTTACGTGTGAGAAGTTGTGGTGTTTTGTGTTAGAACGCCACCAGATGGTGATCTGACCATGTGACTGGAGTAGTTTTTTTAAAAGTATCTAGTTCTGGATTTGCAAAAATGATATCTAGGATGTATCCAGCAATGTGTGTGGGTTTGAGGATGATCTGTTGTGGGTTCAGTGAGTCGAGACCAGTGATGATAGTTCTTGGGTGGGGCATATTAGGTTTGTCAGATTATGTTTTTAGCTCACTAAGGATGCATATGTTGAAATGTAATATCATAAGGTTTAAAACTGTGTCTAGAAACATGTCTGAGAATGCTGCATTACTAGGTGGTAGTCTGTAAAGAAGGAAGAAATTACATGAGGTAGTTGGTGTAGGGTTGTATTTGTAGATGAGGGCCTCACAGCCTTGTATGGAAACGTTGCCAGCTTTGGTGAGCTATATTGCTTCCCTGAATATAACAGCTAGTCCGTCTCCTCTTTTGCTTAGACAATTTTGTGTGGCAATTATATAGCCTGAAGGAACAGGTTTATGCAATTCTGGAACCAGGTGATCTCCCAATTATGATTCATTTATGAAGAATAAGTCAGGTTGTGTGAAGTGAGTAGGTCGAAGATGTGGTGCTTGTTTTTAGAAAGTGATAGAGCAATTATTATTAGGCAGTCTAAAGACTGTGTTTAGATGGTGGTGTAAGTTTGTATTCTAGGAGAGTGATTGGTATTCTTTAGGGGTGGGCAGTGAGCGCCACTCCACTGACGGAGTTAATGGATTTTTTTGCCGCAGAGTTTGACAAAAAACTCTGCTAGCCCCTCTAGTGGAGTGCTGCGGAACTCACCGAAGAGTGGAGAGCCTACCTGGCTTTGAACTCTGCTGGTCGGCATTGAGCTGCTGCTGAGGGTTGCACTGTCACCAGCACCCGTTCCAGGCCTCCCTCCTTATACTGTCCTCAGCAGCCGGGGAGCAAGGGACAGAGGGAGGCAAACGGGGACCCTGGACACCAGCAGCATTTCACCATCTGAGTCGTCATGGTGTCTCTATGTGCCCCAGGGGCACTGGACCAGGACATTGCTTACATATTGGGGGGGGAGGGTGTGCTTAGAAAAAAGGAAACTTGTAGTCAAAGCTCTGTGGAAAAAAAACTGTCTCCCCAGAGTCCCTGAACTTTCTCAGGGACTCTGGTGGGAGACAGTTTTTTTCTCAGGGACTCTGGGTAGACAGGTTTTTTTCTTTGGAGCTCTGATTGAAAGTTTTTTCTTTTCCAAGCACAGACCCTGTGCAACCTTTGAAATAATGTCCAAGCCCAGTGTCCAGGGGGCACTGGGCCTGGAAATTATTTGCATATGTGACGGGGTGGGGCCTGTGATTGGACAAAAGGAAACGTGCAGTCAGAGCTCCATGGAAAAGAACCTGTATCCCCAGAGTCCCGGGGGTACGGTGCGGAGGCCAGCAGGGAGAGCTGGAGACCAGGTGAGCAATGGGCAGTTGGTGAAGGGAAGTGTGCACGTACTTACTTGCGCCCGATCTCGGAAGCGCTAAGCAGAGTCGGGCCGCCTGACCCTGCTTAGCGCTTTCAAGATCGGGTGCATATTTGGCCAGGCAGGCGGCACTATGAAGTTCACAGAAATTCACAGAGCTTTTTACCAACTCTGCGGAATTCATTGGAGTATAACTCTGTGTGCTCCGCCCGGCCCTAGTATTCTTTGAACATGTAGCAAGTGTACTATTAGTGTTGGTATTACTTGTATCAAGATCGCAATAGTGTTGTTTGTCTATATCATAGTCCTCATCTAACAGGCTTAGAAGGCACTTTGTTGGGTCTGTGTGTGCAGTTATGGGGTTGAGAGAAAGTTGGTGGGCTGTGTTGTTTTTGTAGAGTAGTCCTGCTATGTGATAGGCAAGGAGATGCAAAGTTATGAATAGTGGTGTGTGGTTTATTTCCTTTGCATAAGTCCAGGGTGGAAGGTGTCTGGGTTAGCAGTGGTGGAGCACGTGGATCATGTTTTAAGGCTCTAAATTGTGTAATGGATGAGAGGTGGGTAAATGAGTGTTGTGTTGGGTGTTTGTCGTAGGTGTTGTTAGATATAGACAATTTGGGTGTAAAGTTGGTTTAGGATGTATATTATTTGTGTAGTCATGATGGTGGGAGTGGGTGTTCATTTCTATTTTATGACAGAATGTAGTATGAAATTGTGTGTGTAGAAGATTTTGATGTGCAGGCGCAGTGTTATGTTTTTTTTTGTTGAGTAGTGAGATGGCATATTGATGTAGTGAGTTTGTGTGAAGGATATGGATGTAAAGTACTGGAGTGAATGCAAGTTGAATAGTATAGGGGGTGGTAATGTGTGTCGGAGTACAGTGTTTGCATAATATTTGGTAGCAGGAAGAGGTTATATGTATGCTGGAGTGAAGTGTAAGGATTAATTGGTGGTGTGTTGTTGGAAAAAAGAGGAGGAGGTTGTTACTGGTGGATGATATGAAAGAAGCTTGAGTAAAGGGATGGTGTTGATAGAATGGGGTCTATTAGGTGTGAGTAGCGTGTAGAGCTGTCTTTTTGTAGGAAAACTGAGGATGTGTTTGATGGGATTAAGGTTATGTGTAATGGGGTTTTATGTTGGCGGTGTGGGTTTGATAGTGGTATAGGACAAAGTAGTGGTTTATGTGAGAGTGAAGGTGCCATTGTATGGCAATATAGATAGAGGGGTTTATAGATGTGGTCTGCCAGTTTAGTAGTGGTTGTTGAGTCATTGAAAAGTGGATAGAGATTGTTTGTTGTATATGAGTAGTGTGCATTTACTGAGACTGCGTTTGTATGTTTGAGGATGTGGATGGCTTAAGGTGGTAGCTGGTAAATGAAAAAAGAGCAGCATTTCTGGCCCTAGTCCCAACCTGACCCAAACAGGCAACTGTCCTTGGCCTCTCCACAATTAGCCACGACACCTGGGCTGAAATACCCTGAGCCGTAAGGTTAAATAGACATAGTGATCATGTGACCTTGGCCTATTGGCGCCCTATTAACCAATCACAGCTACAACCCTGTCTACCAATCAGAACCCTAGCCCTAAGTCCTACATTCAACAAAAACCTGAACCCTCGGAACCAATCGGAACCCACGCACTGTTAGCCAATCAGCAATCTAACCCTAATCCCTAGGTCCAATACAAACCCTAGCCCAAGGAACCAATCAGAACCCTAACCTTCTCTGCCAATCAGAACTCTAGCTCTAAGACCTAGGACCAATACAAACCATAGTCTTAGGAAATAACCAGAATGAGTAAGCAACAATCTATAAGAAACCTATTTAATTAACATATGACCTTGAACTTAAGGGCCTGTGCAGGCGTGAGGGGAGAGGTTGGGCTTGCTCAGATGCTTGTGGGCCAATCACTAAAGCACAAACTGGTGTGCACGGGGTGTTCCTGAAGTTCATATCTGCTTGGATGCGGACAGGCTCAATACACACTTTTTAATTCTTGTTCATCCCTGCAGGTAAGGCCCAAATGTAAAGCCAATAAAATACTGTTTTTTGTATGCTCTTAAAAACACTTAAACCACAAAACAGCATGGCATAGCTTGCAATGACCTTGCATCAAATATCATGGGTATATTGAAGCCCACCACAACTCTTCTGAAGGCACCAGAATGTTATTTTTAAAAGTCCAAATGTTCTCTCTGTTACAGAACGTATCTGTTTATGATCTCTGTTGTACTTTTGCTCAGTTTGGGTGCTTGGATTCAGATATAGAGTCAATATCCCTGGGTGTAAAGCATATGCACTGTCTCCTACAAATGAACATTTTAATATTAGAAACACATTTAAACACATGCAACCTAGATATGTGTTCAAAGGATTAAGCACACTTTCTAAGCAGAAAGCCATCCCCAAAGTTTCCTCGAGATAAACGATTATAAATCTCACTGCTGTGAAACATGTGAGTCCTGTGTGCTGCCTGAAAAATGTGCAGCAAGGTCTGTAATAACAATGGATTCATCACAACCAACCTGCCTATTTCAGGAGTGACTATTCTTGTTTGATTCTGAAATAAGTAAATAATTATTTGCAGATGGTGAGCATGTTGCTGTATCAGTCCCATCTATATAACTAATAATATGTTGTAATTAGGCAATAAGGTAAAATGCATGTTGAGTCTTCTGTAAGTTTTATTGTGTGTAAGAAAAATATATACACTGATTTATTTTCCCCAACATACCATCCAAAAACCATCTACAAAAATGAAATAAGGCACTTTGGGGAACTCTACTTGCAACAACAGTTACTCCCTTGTAACTTCCAGAAACTAGCTGGGGAAGAGAACAGAGTCCTTAGAAATGAGTTGGGATAACATTAATTCTCAAATAGGAGTTTTGTACATAAGAAATACATATTTCAATGGTAGGTCACCAGTTTGCGACTGGTTCCCAGATTGTTAAATATTCGTATATCTGGCCAATTGTCTCTCTCCAACCAGGTCTCTTGCACGATCCTGTCCTGTGAAGCCAGTCGAGCTTTCTGCAAAGAAACTGGAAGTAATTAGTCCTTCTGTTTTTGTGCCCGTGAAGCAGCCAAACAGGAGGATAAGCAATTGACTTTTGGAGAGCAGTTCCACTCCTTGGGTGCCAGGAGGGTTCAGAGGTACCTGATTCAGTTAGTCATTTAGTGAGTCCTCTTGTTCCAACAGATCTGAGGAGGTGATGGCTTGCAAGATGGTAGAACCAGTGCTTAATTTGTGCTTGTTGTTTCCGGTGCTGAGCACCGGCACTTATTTTTGAGGGCCGGGGCTTATTCTTCTACCTCAAGCATTTGCTGCGAGCAAAAGACACATATGGAAAAGACGGAAGAAGGGAAAAACGAAAAAGCGTCACAAAGGGAGAAAGTAGAAAGCTGCTAGAGTGAGCTGAAGGGCAGGGAGTGGCTATAAATGGAATGAAGAGCCCCGAGATGGCCTCAGGATTACTCTGCCTAAGTATTCAGTGTTTGCACATTTAATTGCAGCAGCCGCGTGTTTAAGAGGAGGGCTTTGGGCACTGGCACGTTTTCATTTACAAACGAAGTACGGAGTAGAACCCAGTAGTCCCAGTTTAGATGAGCTGCCTTCTCATCCGTAAGGGGAAAAACTGGTTCTCTCTCTCCCCTACTGTAACTGCAGTCAGACTCTCTGAGATGGCTCTGAGAAGGAACAGGAGAAGTCATCCTTGGCATCTCCAAGTCAAAAGAGGCAGTCTTAATGCATGCTGTCCTTCGTTCTGCTAACTGTTCCTATAAACTCCCAGGTAGCTAATTTCAGCTAAGTGGTCAGCGGTTAACATCCATTTGCTTTTCCTGCATTTAGAGTAAGACTATTTTCCTCTGAACTACAGTTCTTAACTCTCACAGCCAAGGAGATGCATTCCAGCTCTGGAAGAGTGATGGGTGTCAGAAATAGTTTTAAGCCAGTTTTGGTTTGGGCAACTTAAAGTACACTTTACAAAGGAGCTTTTCCACATAAGTTACCCAGTTTTACCATTAAGTCAGGTTAAAAAAATTAAATAGGAAATAGCTTTGAAGAATTTCTCTAGGATGTATCCAAGAGGAGAGAGCAAATGCAGATTGAAATCCTATCTAGGTTCTTTTAGGGAAAACTCTAGCAAGGCCTACCAGTGAGATAGCTTTTGTTTTTTATTTTACTGTGAGAGCACACTAACCCTATTATGCAGTGTGTCATATTTTTATATATTAATACCCTTCACTGTAGGATTATAAGGCATAATTTAGAAGTAATTTATGAATAACGGATTTATCCTACAGGGCAAAGGCACCTTTCTCTGCCTTGTGTCACTGCAGTAAGTGCGGTTAAACTGCAGACCAGCAAGAGGTTTGTGGTGCTCATGACAGAGATATAATTTCATCCTACATGTGGGTGATATAAATACACTTTTCAACCTATATATGACATTTAACTTGCAAACTATAAGTGCACGTTCTCTGCCATTTACTGTGTTCTTACAGGACAATGAAATGGACTAATTAGATGACAACAGTTTTATCACTACTATTTTAGCCCCAAAGCACGTACTATGGCACTGATCTGCAGTATCACAGGGCACAGAGACCTAATACCAGGAAACAGAGGGTCCAGGAAAAGGTGAACAATATGGAGTGACCAAGCAGAAAATACAGGTTTGCTACAATCACCTCTTGGAATCCATGAACAGCAGTGGTTACAATTACAGATAACCCTAAATTCCGCAAACCAGATTTTCCAACCTTTACACTGACCGCACATTCTCAGAAAAGAGAGCTGTGTGAGAAGACCAAAGAGGGGATGGGTGGGCGTTAGAAGCATCCACTCTGCATTTGTAGAAAGTTGGAGAAGTATTAAAAACTAGGAATTTCTGGGGCAGAATGGAACAATGAGAATGACTCTCTGAGGCCGCCGCTCCTCAAGAGGTGACTAAGAGCATTGAAATTACCCGAAGGGATGAAAGGCAAAGAAAAAGTCCATGGACAAATCAGGACCTTCACCGTAAACATTATCTTCCTGAAACCTTGAAGAGTAAATCTGAAGAAGACCACTGAGCTCAAAAGCAATCTGCTCAAGCAAAGCAAAACCTCTTGAAGATCAGGTGAAACTGTCAAGAAATTAAATCAGAAAACAATGCTGTAGTTAAGGATTACCCATGATAATCCACAATTCTCCTATGTGAAAAGAGAGACGATGCAAAACAAAGGGCACTTTTGCAACTACTCTCACTCCAAGTGAAACATAGGGGTAGAGAGATAAGGGAGAGAGAGAGAAAGGGAGGAACAATGAAGATGATCCCCCACCGGCTAGATCTTAATTCAATTCTCATCAGTCATCCATTAACTCATCCCCAATGGTCGTATACAGAATAGGCTGCTCACGCATGTAATTCTTTATAAATATAAATTAAAAAGTATGAGTGATATTATGGTGCCTCTCTCTTGGAGGCTAGCCTTCTCTGAGCTTTAATGGTAGGACTTTGCAAAGCAGTCTCACTATTGAGTGAACAGTGTTCAGAATGATACTGCACATCAGGTGGGTTGCTCATTCTTACTGTGTGTGGACTCTGAAACATATTATCCTGTTAAAAGGAACCAAATGCTTCAGGGGTATTTGGGGTGCCTAGAAAAAAAAAACGATGGAATATCAAGGTAATCAGTACCAGCCTCTTGCAGGTAGGAGTGATCTCCACTCATCAATGCGACTATAGAGGTCTGCCATGGGTGACTGCTTAGTTGCTATGTGGCAAGTGAACAGCTCGAGAACACCAGTTCACATTTTATTTTGACTGTGAGCTATGTCATCATGGAGCTTTGAACTCTTCAAAGGGAACCTTCTTCAAGTGGTGGTTGCATGTCTACCACTCTTTCTATACATGTTGGTCATTCAAAGGTGCACTAGGTGGGAAATTCCCTTGGTCTGCTTCATCACTTTTTGATGTACATGATTTCCATTTGAAAGAGGAACCTGTGCAATGTAGCCCACCTATTGAGTGAAAAGCCAGCTGATAAATAGGGAGGCCCATTTGTATAGTTATAAGTCTCAAAGTAGGACCGTGAAAGGAGATTGAGGAGCAGTTTACCATTGCCAGGCTGTTCCCTTTTGATTTGTCTCCAGAGCAAAGGTGGCATATTCTCTGACTGCGCTGAGGTTGTCATGTTAATGGGTCGGATTCAGCTTCACCGTGTTCCCCAAAACATTGCATGAACCTAAAATCCCCTTTCTTGGTGTCAGCCAGCTAAATGGTGTCATTATTTAAAGACAATGAAGACAATTTTGTATGAGTATAGAAATAAAGGGTTTTAACTCTATGAGGATTTCCAAGCATTGATATGTGTTGATTGATTTTTACAGAGTGATTCTTTGCTAGGACTCATGGCAGTTATTAAGTAATTTAAATTGAGTAATTACAAATCTGTCTCTCTTAGGGTACATAGCCCCCTGATAACTAACATGTTGGCAGGACCAATTATTTTTTGGTATGTCATAGAAATGCCACCTTAATCTAGGCAGGGTTGTGCTAAACCAATGAAGCTATTGACAATTACTGTTTTTGTAACTCCTATCTATACTATCACATATTCATGAAGAAAGCATGCATTGCCTCTTAGCTATGTAGGAATTTAATCATTGAGCCAAGTCCTACAGGGCTGACTGTCACAACCACCACAAAAAGTAAGTGACACTAATCTGCCTCAAAAGTTCTATTAGGTTCAGATTTATGAATAAAATAGACAAGCAAAAGGTAAGAACTGGATCATGTATTATATAGGTAATGTAGATATTATTATATAAGAACGCATTGTTATTGCTACCTGTCTTGTTAACTTCTCAATTGACATTCTTCCAATTGTGATTGAATTTCAGAGTTTGAACCTAATCAAACAAAGCACTCTGTTGAGCCTAAAAATGATGTTAATGTGCTTCACAAATGACATGTAGCAGGATGCAATATGAAACTATCACAGTGGCTAAAGGTACAACAAATGCACCCATAGCTTATTGAAATAGGATGTTTCTATAACAAGAGAACATGGCTTGCAGAAAGGTTGCTTTTTGGATAGTGTTATGTGTGCATTTTGTTTCCTTAAATATATTTGTGACGTTCACAGCATAGTCGCTTCTGTGAGTTCACTGAAAGTGCTAATTTAAGACTGAGTATCTGCCAGTGTTTTCGGTTGAATGGTGTCGTAAGTAGTTGAGGAGCTGGAGTAGTGTAATGTTAATACCTTAGAAAGTGATAAATGGTGTTACTTATCACAGAAAGATTTTAAGGCATGTACTACTTTTGGCTGGAAATGTAGAAATATTTGTTGAACTATCTAAAGCAAACAACAGATCATATACAAAATAACATAACAACATAATTAACATGGACATGGGGACATCACACCAAAACAGTCAAAATGAAATGCAGCACAACAACCACACTGCAACACAACAAAATCACATTGCATTAGTGCAGCACAAAAACCCAGCAGCACAAAAAACAACAGGACACATCACCACCACAACAAAATACCACACCACCTTCTTGTTACACATTATCACCTCCTGAATCATGTTTCCAACTATAGTGGTGAACCGTGTTGGAGCAAGTACTGCCTTAACACCAAACTAAGTACATGAAAAAAAACACTAGCCAAATATGTTGTGTCTGCCGTTACAATATGTTCAAATAGTTCGAGCCAAATGTCTGGTATCACGAGGGACGAAGACATTCGCTGAGATGCCATCCCCTTTTAAACAGCCATTTATGCATGCATTCTTATTGACAAATAATAGTGATCCTCATTAAGGACTTGTTAGAAATGGGGTTTTTGGTTGGCAGATAGGTTGCCCTCTGTCCAAGCAAGAACCCTCACTCTAGTCAGGGTAAGTCACACACAATCCAAAATCAGCCTGTGCTCACCCTCCGGTAGCTTGGCACGAGCAGTCAGGCTTAACTTAGAAGGCAATGTGTAAAGCATTTGTGCAATAAATCATACAACACCATAGCATAACACCACAAAAATACACCACACAGTGTTTAGAAAAATATAGAATATTTATCTGGATAATTGTAGGTCAAAACTATCAAAGTTGCAATACGAATTTGTAAAGATATCACTGAAAAGTGATATTAAGAGTCTTTAAGTCTTTAAATAGCAATAAAGTGTCTTTCAAGCGCAGAGTACCTGGTTTCTGGTGGGAAATCTCCTCAGAGGGCCACAGGAGAAGAGATGCGTGGAAAAAGGGGTGTGTGCGTCGTTTTCCGCTCAGCACACACAGACTTGCGTCGTTCTTTTCCACGCGGGGAAGTCGGGCGTCGTTTTCCGGCGCGCAGACAGTCTCTTTTTGTGGATCGCGAGGATTACCAGATGTCCCGGGTCTGTGCGTGGATTCTCCTGCTTATTTTCCGGCTGCGCGTCGTTCTGCGGGGCTGCGCGTCGAAGTTTCGATCTCACGGTAGGCGTCGCGTCGATTTCTCCTTGGAAGTCGGGCGGCGTTGACCTTGCGAGGCCGTGCGTCGAAATTTTGGTCTCACGGCAGGCGTCGCGTCGATTTCTCCTTGGAAGTCGGGCGGCGTTGTCCTTGCGAGGCCGTGCGTCAAAGTTTCGCACTCACGGTAGGCGTCGCGTCGATTTCTCCTTGGAAGTCGGGCGGCTTTGTCCTTGCGAGGTTGTGCGTCGAAGTCTCGATCGTCCCGAGGGCGTCGCGTTGATCAGCGTCGGTGTGCGGCGTTTTTCTCGCCGCGAAACAAGCTGTGCGTCGAAATTTTCGGCGCACGGAGCGTCCACGTGAAAGGAAGAAGTCTTTTTGGTCCTGAGACTTCAAGGAACAGGAGGCAAGCTCTATCCAAGCCCTTGGAGAGCACTTTCACAGCCAGACAAGAGTTCAGCAAGGCAGCAGGGCAACAGCAAGACAGCAGTCCTTTGGAGAAAGCAGACAGGTGAGTCCTTTGAGCAGCCAGGCAGTTCTTCTTGGCAGGATGTAGTTTCTGGTTCAGGTTTCTTCTCCAGCAAGTGTCTGATGAGGTAGGGCAGAGGCCCTGTTTTATACTAAGTTGTGCCTTTGAAGTGGGGGTGACTTCAAAGAGTCTCTAAGAAATGCACCAAGTTCCCTTTCAGTTCAATCCTGTCTGCCAGAGTCCCAGTAGGGGGTGTGGCAGTCCTTTGTGTGAGGGCAGGCCCTCCACCCTCCCAGCCCAGGAAGACCCATTCAAAATGCAGATGTATGCAAGTGAGGCTGAGTACCCTGTGTTTGGGGTGTGTCTGAGTGAATGCACAAGGAGCTGTCAACTAAACCTAGCCAGACGTGGATTGAAGGGCACAACAAGTTTTTAGTGCAAAGAAATGCTCACTTTCTAAAAGTGGCATTTCTAGAATAGTAATATTAAATCCGACTTCACCAGTCAGCAGGATTTTATATTACCATTCTGGCCATACCAAATATGACCTTCCTGCTCCTTTCAGATCAGCAGCTGCCACTTCAACAGTGTATGAGGGCAGCCCCAATGTTAGCCTATGAAGGGAGCAGGCCTCACAGTAGTGTAAAAACGAATTTAGGAGTTTTACACTACCAGGACATATAACTACACAGGTACATGTCCTGCCTTTTACCTACACAGCACCCTGCTCTAGGGGTTACCTAGGGCACACATTAGGGATGACTTATATGTAGAAAAAGGGGATTTCTAGGCTTGGCAAGTACTTTTAAATGCCAAGTCGAAGTGGCAGTGAAACTGCACACACAGGCCTTGCAATGGCAGGCCTGAGACAAGGTTAAGGGGCTACTGCGGTGGGCGGCACAACCAGTGCTGCAGGCCCACTAGTAGCATTTAATCTACAGGCCCTAGGCACATGTAGTGCACTCTAATAGGGACTTACAGGTAGATTAAATAGTCAATCATGGATAAACCAATCAATAGTACAATTTACACAGAGAGCATATGCACTTTAGCACTGGTTAGCAGTGGTAAAGTGCTCAGAGGTCAAAAGCCAACAACAGCAGGTCAGAAAAAATAGGAGGAAGGAGGCAAAAAGTTTGGGGATGTCCCTGTCAAAAAGCCAGGTCCAACATGACCCCCCAGCAGCCTAAAGCCAGGGGAGAACAATCACTATCCTGATGTACTTCCCTGTTTGAGGCGACAGAACAAGGACCCAGGCCCACAACAGCAGGGGCATGCTCCAGTTCTTCGCCTTCTTGACTCCCATTGGGTCCCTCTGTCCATACTCTCAGGGCCCATTAAGCCCATCCATGGGGAACCTTTCTCCTTTCCTGCGGATCCCATCTGTGCAGCACCTAACCTTACTTTGCTCACAGATGTATCCCAGGAGCAGGATAGTACCCCCATGACCAACATAGTGGTGTTGCCCACTCTACCCCTGGGGTGTGACACTTGTCCCCTCCCCAGGGATAACTCTGTCCACCCGGACAGCAAGCCACAGTGATTACTGACAGCTGCCAGGGATGAGAGCCGGGCCCCAGGCCTCTCAAAGCTCTCCAACCACTGTGGCTGTGGAGAGTGGGGGGCGGTAGCCCCAGGTGCTGGGCACCCTTTAACCACTCTCCCTTCCACCAGGTCAGGGATGACAGCCTGAACCTGGTCCTCCCCTCGGGGGCTTTGTACCCTCCCTCCCGGAGCGGTACCCCCAGAGTCCAACATGGCCAGGGGGCTTACAGAAGTCGCCCTGTACCATTCCTCCACCAGTGCAGGGCTGTTAACCTGCCACTGGCCCTCCAACCTGGGGTCTGTACCTTCAGGTTGGACTAGGGCCCGGGGTGAGGCTTCCCTCCCCCTGCCCTCCCTTCTGGGGTCCAGCACCCTCCAACTAGGAGTGGCCTCCTCAGAAGACAACATGGTAGGGGCACTGTTATCAGTAGCCCCTCCCTCCAGGTCCGGGGGGACACCCTGAACCTGGTCTTCCAGCCCAGGGTCTGTACCCTCAGACTGGATCACCGCCTGGCAAACCAGGACTTCCTGGGAGGCACACCTACCCCCCACCAGGTCAGAGTTTAACCTCTGCACCTGCCCATTCAACTCAGAGTTACCACCCTGAAGTTGAACAATTGCCTGGCACGCCAGGACTTCCTGGAGGGCACACTGACCCTCCACCAGGTCAGAGTTTAACCTCTGCGCCTGACCATTCAACTCAGAGTCACCACCCTGAAGTTGAACAATTGCCTGGCACACCAGGACTTCCTGGAGGGCACACTGACCCTCCACCAGGTCAGAGTTTAACCTCTGCACCTGACCATTCAACTCAGAGTCACCACCCTGAAGTTGAACAGTTGCCTGGCGCACCAGGACTTTCTGGGAGGCACACCTACCTCCCACCAGGTCAGAGTTTAACCTCTGAGCCTGGTTCCCCAACCCAGGGTCACCACCCTGAGGTTGGGCAATTGCCTGGCACGCCAGGACTTTCTGGGGGGCACACCTACCCCCCACCAGGTCAGAGTTTAACCTCTGAACCTGGTCATCCAACCCAGAGTCAACACCCTGAGGTTGGACAATTGCCTGGCACAGCAGGGCTTCTTGGAAGGCACACCTACCTCCCACCAGGTCAGAGTTTAACCTCTGAACCTGGGTATCCAACCCAGAGTCAGCACTCTGAGGTTGAACAATTGCCTGGCACGCCAGGACTTCCTGGAGGGCACACTGACCCTCCACCAGGTCAGAGTTTAACCTCTGAACTGGGCCATTCAACTCAGAGTTACCACCCTGAAGTAGAACAATCGCCTGGCACGCCAGGACTTCCTGGAGGGCACACTGACCCTCCACCAGGTCAGAGTTTAACCTCTGAACCTGGTTCTCCAACCTAGGGTCACCATCCTGAGGTTGGACAACTGCCTGGTACACCAGGGCTTTCTGGGGGGCACACCTACCCCCCACCAGGTCAGAGGTTAACCTCTGAACCTGGATATCCAACCCAGAGTCACCACCCTGAGGTTGAACCATTGCCTGGCAGGCCAGGACTTTCAGGGAGGCACACCTACCTCCCACCAGGTCAGAGTTTAACCTCTGAGCCTGGTTCTCCAACCCAGGGTCACCACCCTGAGGTTGAACCATTGCCTGGTATACCAGGACTTTCTGGGGGGCACACCTACCCCCCACCAGGTCAGAGTTTGACCTCTGAACCGGGTTAGCCAACCCAGAGTCACCACCCTGAGGTTGGGCAATTGCCTGGCACCCCAGGACTTTCTGGGAGGCACACCTACCTCCCACCAGGTCAGAGTTTAACCTCTGAACCTGGCCATCCAACCCAGAGTCGACACCCTGAGGTTGGACAACTGCCTGGCACGCCAGGACTTTCTGGGGGGCACACCTACCCCCCACCAGGTCAGAGTTTGACCTCTTCACCTGGTAAGCCAACCCAGAGTCACCACCCTGAGGTTGAGCCATTGCCTGGCATTCCAGGACTTTCTGGGGGGCACATCTACCCCCCACCAGGTCAAAGTTTAACCTCTGAACCCGGTTATCCAACCCAGAGTCACCACCCTGAGGTTGAATCTTTGCCTGGCATGCCAGGACTTCCTGGGGGGCACTCTCACCCCCCACAAGGGACACGCCGTCCCCAAGGGCCACACAAGAGTCTGGTTGGCGCAGGTCTCCCGACCTCTGCCCATCCGGCAGAGTCTGGGTTTCCCCCAAACCAGAAACGGTCTCACCTGGGTCATTCCTGGGGGGCTCTGCTCTCAGAGCTGACCCCTGACTTTCAAGATCCTCCACTGGGGTCTGCCACCCCCTCTCAACCCTATGTCTGGACTTCTGCACCCCCTCACTAGGAGTGGTACTGCCAGACACCAGAACTGTTGGGATGCTGTCTACAGTCATCCCCCCCAGTTCTTCTGACACTGCGGGGCTTCCCTCAAAAGGTGGCCCTACGGTACAGGTTAGGCTCTGAGACCTACCTGGGACACTACAATCCTCTCCCACCTCACTTGGTCGGGAACCACCTAGACCACTCCCTTCAGGAGCACCCCCAAATGCCTCTTCAGACTCTCTGGTACTCACCCAAAAGTCTGCCTCCACTGTAAGTTCCCTGGGGTCAGAGAACTCACACTCCACCTGGTGTTGGCGTAGCTCTGGAAAATAAGGACCAGACATATGCTCTCCAGCAATTACATCACTCTGCCCTTCACATGTATTAACCACAGTACCCTTCACCCAACCACCTAGTAACTCAGCCTTGGAAAAGCACTCTACATCACCCTCTTGAGACTGGTGAGACAGTTTCTGTCTGTCCCTGACACTCAACCCAAACTCTTCTGGGATGTCTCTACACTCTATATCCAGGACGTCCACCAGGGGGGAACCCTTTTCTCTGTCACTCTCTGCTAGAGTCAGTAAAGTGTCCCTCCCCCCAGTAGGAATATGACTCCCTGTGCCAGTTCCCCAATCCTTCTCAGGGACCCTGTGCATAACGGGAACTACCTCATACCCTTGAACCGCCTGGGGTGTGTCAACTCTCTTCTTCAAGTTGGGTACCACATCTCTGGGCTTGTGCCCTTCTTCAGCAGTACTAGATGCAAGATTTTTGCTGCCACCATCTGAACTGGACTCAGCCCTTCCGGCCTCCAGTTTCAGCTCTTTACAGCTCAGCTCTTGAGCTGCAATCTTTTCTTCTTCCAGGCCTAAGAGACTTGCTGCCTCAGCCCTTTCAATAAACTCATCTAGCTCTTCCATCCACCGTGCTTGAGCCATGAGCCATTCTTTTTTCACTGGGTCTCTTTCCTCATCTGAGTCGTCCTCCTCCTCCTCTGAGGGGTACTTAGTCATTTGGTTTCTTGCTGCCTCTCTCTCTGCCCATCTGTCTTCCTCCCAGACTATGTAGGCATGTAGCATCTCTGCTTTAGTAGATCTCTTTGCTACAGGAAGGCCACATTCTCTGCAAAGCTTCCTTAGGTCAGCCTTAGTGAGGTGGTCAGTAGGCAAAAAGAATAAGTAGGTAAGCGATCCCATTCTGATAGGATCTTACCAGCAAAAACCAAAATCCAAAGTCCAAAATATCAATAGTATATCCAGGAGGACATCAGAGACCAAAAGTCAAAAAAGAGATAAAAAATCAAGTTGACCTTCAACTGTGGGTAGGTAGTGAAATACTTAGCTACTGTATGTCACTGCACAAACACAAGTCCTATCCTCACCGCTGATCACCAATGTTAGAAATGGGGTTTTTGGTTGGCAGATAGGTTGCCCTCTGTCCAAGCAAGAACCCTCACTCTAGTCAGGGTAAGTCACACACAATCCAAAATCAGCCTGTGCTCACCCTCCGGTAGCTTGGCACGAGCAGTCAGGCTTAACTTAGAAGGCAATGTGTAAAGCATTTGTGCAATAAATCATACAACACCATAGCATAACACCACAAAAATACACCACACAGTGTTTAGAAAAATATAGAATATTTATCTGGATAATTGTAGGTCAAAACTATCAAAGTTGCAATACGAATTTGTAAAGATATCACTGAAAAGTGATATTAAGAGTCTTTAAGTCTTTAAATAGCAATAAAGTGTCTTTCAAGCGCAGAGTACCTGGTTTCTGGTGGGAAATCTCCTCAGAGGGCCACAGGAGAAGAGATGCGTGGAAAAAGGGGTGTGTGCGTCGTTTTCCGCTCAGCACACACAGACTTGCGTCGTTCTTTTCCACGCGGGGAAGTCGGGCGTCGTTTTCCGGCGCGCAGACAGTCTCTTTTTGTGGATCGCGAGGATTACCAGATGTCCCGGGTCTGTGCGTGGATTCTCCTGCTTATTTTCCGGCTGCGCGTCGTTCTGCGGGGCTGCGCGTCGAAGTTTCGATCTCACGGTAGGCGTCGCGTCGATTTCTCCTTGGAAGTCGGGCGGCGTTGACCTTGCGAGGCCGTGCGTCGAAATTTTGGTCTCACGGCAGGCGTCGCGTCGATTTCTCCTTGGAAGTCGGGCGGCGTTGTCCTTGCGAGGCCGTGCGTCAAAGTTTCGCACTCACGGTAGGCGTCGCGTCGATTTCTCCTTGGAAGTCGGGCGGCTTTGTCCTTGCGAGGTTGTGCGTCGAAGTCTCGATCGTCCCGAGGGCGTCGCGTTGATCAGCGTCGGTGTGCGGCGTTTTTCTCGCCGCAAAACAAGCTGTGCGTCGAAATTTTCGGCGCACGGAGCGTCCACGTGAAAGGAAGAAGTCTTTTTGGTCCTGAGACTTCAAGGAACAGGAGGCAAGCTCTATCCAAGCCCTTGGAGAGCACTTTCACAGCCAGACAAGAGTTCAGCAAGGCAGCAGGGCAACAGCAAGACAGCAGTCCTTTGGAGAAAGCAGACAGGTGAGTCCTTTGAGCAGCCAGGCAGTTCTTCTTGGCAGGATGTAGTTTCTGGTTCAGGTTTCTTCTCCAGCAAGTGTCTGATGAGGTAGGGCAGAGGCCCTGTTTTATACTAAGTTGTGCCTTTGAAGTGGGGGTGACTTCAAAGAGTCTCTAAGAAATGCACCAAGTTCCCTTTCAGTTCAATCCTGTCTGCCAGAGTCCCAGTAGGGGGTGTGGCAGTCCTTTGTGTGAGGGCAGGCCCTCCACCCTCCCAGCCCAGGAAGACCCATTCAAAATGCAGATGTATGCAAGTGAGGCTGAGTACCCTGTGTTTGGGGTGTGTCTGAGTGAATGCACAAGGAGCTGTCAACTAAACCTAGCCAGACGTGGATTGAAGGGCACAACAAGTTTTTAGTGCAAAGAAATGCTCACTTTCTAAAAGTGGCATTTCTAGAATAGTAATATTAAATCCGACTTCACCAGTCAGCAGGATTTTATATTACCATTCTGGCCATACCAAATATGACCTTCCTGCTCCTTTCAGATCAGCAGCTGCCACTTCAACAGTGTATGAGGGCAGCCCCAATGTTAGCCTATGAAGGGAGCAGGCCTCACAGTAGTGTAAAAACGAATTTAGGAGTTTTACACTACCAGGACATATAACTACACAGGTACATGTCCTGCCTTTTACCTACACAGCACCCTGCTCTAGGGGTTACCTAGGGCACACATTAGGGATGACTTATATGTAGAAAAAGGGGATTTCTAGGCTTGGCAAGTACTTTTAAATGCCAAGTCGAAGTGGCAGTGAAACTGCACACACAGGCCTTGCAATGGCAGGCCTGAGACAAGGTTAAGGGGCTACTGCGGTGGGCGGCACAACCAGTGCTGCAGGCCCACTAGTAGCATTTAATCTACAGGCCCTAGGCACATGTAGTGCACTCTAATAGGGACTTACAGGTAGATTAAATAGTCAATCATGGATAAACCAATCAATAGTACAATTTACACAGAGAGCATATGCACTTTAGCACTGGTTAGCAGTGGTAAAGTGCTCAGAGGTCAAAAGCCAACAACAGCAGGTCAGAAAAAATAGGAGGAAGGAGGCAAAAAGTTTGGGGATGTCCCTGTCAAAAAGCCAGGTCCAACAGGACTATTAGATTTTTTTGTGATAAAAATGTTGCCTCTGGAATTTAGATGGTGTTAAGGATGCATGAATATGTTTTCCTGAGCTCTGAAGTTCCTTTTAAAAACCAGAAGGTTTGTGATAGGCACTGGCGGCAAAACCCAACATCTTTATAAGCAATAGTATTCCCGGTTACTAATGAAGTCGTGCATTGAGGAAAAATCTTATTACATAGGGTTCTTTAATAGCATTTTTCAGCTCCAAACTACTTCTTGTATACTGTACGTAAAAAACAGAGTGCAGTTGTTGTTACAAACAGGATAATTCCATGATATCTAGCAAGCATTTGGTCTGAGGTACCCACCAGCTGTATCTGAGATAACATGCAAGTTCTACACAACCCAATTGCATTTCACAACTGCCTTAGATGCAGAGAATTCTGGGTTTCTACTTCTGTTGTGCTATCGCCTTCAAACCATTTGTTGTCACACTCTTGCCCCTTAAAGTTGCATGCCCTTATTTTTCCCCTTATTTTACTTTTTTTTGCTTCAAATCTGCATGTCAAACCTTAACATTGGAAGGACACAAAAGGAAGGAAAAAGGACAGAATATTTTTCTGTTATTGGAAGTACAAAATATGCATCTTATGTACCTCTAAGCTGTTACACTTGCCAAAACACACATCTTATGTACCTTTAGGCTGTTTACATGTACCAATATCACTATTTTTTCCAACATGCTCAGCAAGTCTGGTGACCAAGACCTCCTCGGATTCAGTTGGAGCTCCTAGAGTTGTTTGTGACCACTCTTCGAACACTTTCATCTTTTCTTCTCACTCCCACAACAGAATTCTTGATCTAGGGAAGTACAAAAGGTTTCTACCAGGACCTGGACACCACCTTAATGAAGAAGAGCGACCACAAAAGGTTGACTCAAGTCCTGTTTTTCCAAAACTTTTTAAATGTCATAAAAACAAAAGCCCAGTGCCACCATTTGGACACCAAAGATTATTATATAAAGTTTTCTCAGCCTTCATTGAAGAACTCAAATCCCTGGACTTTATGAACAAGTCAATAGCTCCATCGTCTCCTTGGGACACATCTTTCAGCTAATCGAAGATTACTTAACACTCTGGGCATCATGATTCACTACTGGACCAACCAGTGAGTCTTTCACTAAATAATCAATTTTTATTAATGTTAAATGATAAGCAACTACACGCTACTTGCCAGTCTTATAGTCTCAACAGTCATCCTTCAAACTGAAAACACAGCTGCTTCATTGTGACTCAATGCGGTCAATGTGTGTCTTTGGTTTATAGAAAATTAATTCCAAATAGAGGAATCAACCTGGATTCAATAAGCAATTATTTAAAATGTAAAACAATACACCACCACCATATAGAGTGCACAAAGGCACACCTAGAAATAACATCAAAATAGATCCAGAGGGAAAAGACATTTACCCTGTTTCTGTAAGTCTATAGAATTAAAAACCTTTAATGATATGTTCAGAATTCTAAATTTTAGCACCTGCTCAAGGCAACTTGTATCTGCCAAGCCTGTGAAAGACTGCACTGACTTTTTGTAGCTGTAAGTGCATCTGGCCTTATTTGGTCTTTGGTAATTTATTGATAAGGGGATGCGTTAGAGGTTTGATGGACCTTTTGACTACGCTTAGTGGGATTCCACCATGTACACAATCTTTACTCATAATCTAACCAGCAACAATATAACATGTTCAACATATCAGTTATAGGAAACTTTGAGTCAGTAATCTTCACGCTCCATGACCCATGTGGCCATGAATAACCACACCATTTAGTAAAGTTAGAAAGTTTATGTCCCTATATTAACAATGCTAATATCACATAAATTAATCTCAAAACCAAATGAGACATATATATATATATATATATATATATATATATATATATATATACATATATATATATATATATATATATATATATATATATACACACAAAGAACACAGGCTGACCAAAGCGGTGGAAGAATCCCAATTTAATAAAGCATTAATCATTAAACATTCAAGAGTTACCGTACAAATTAATTACAACAATAACTGGGCAATAGAGATGGCAGACATCTATTTTTCAACAGGTGAACAAAATCACTTATTGTTAATAACATTTGATATTGCATGTCACACTAACTAACCCTCCAATTTGAATGGCAATTTTGGACTTCATGAAAAAGTAATTTAGTCAAAAGTTAATTTGGAAAACATCTAACTAGGGCTCTAACAAAATAGTGGTCGGTACCTAAAAGAAAATAACAAAAATCTATAACAGAAAAAATAGCATTTTGTTATACCTCTCCTGAATGGATCAGCAAGCTGTGATTTCTTTGTCAGGTGAACATCCGTTTGGTCAGCTTCAGCAAAGGACAGTGAAAGGGAACGGCTCAGCCACGGTTGGGCTCTAAGTTAACTGAACCAACTTATAAAGGGCATCAAGATAAGAAACAGCATCAATAGCATTTACAATTAAGCTAAAAGGTTAAAGTAAGGAGAGAAACATCAGGAACTGCTTTACTTCTCCAACGGGAGTGGTTCAAGAATCTACCACTAACAGAATTGATCTCTTCTCTCCAGGTAGTTGGGGTCAAACTAAAATCCATGAAGTATTTTCTCATGTCGCCATTGGTCAGAATATCACGTGTTCACAGTAGCACCAATAAACATTAATTTCTAAATCTATGATATAACTAGACAGTCTTTCACACTTCAATGATTGGCTTCTCTTTTCCTGTTCCCATCACCAGTTGCGTCGAGTAACTTGTTAGTTGGAATCATAGCTCCAGTCAGTGAAGCCATTGTTAAGGCTTGAGACCATTTGCTTCTCATGCATCAAGGCTACAATTGTATCCATAGGTAGTACACTACATTTCAGCAGATAGTTCTCACAAGAAAGTTTAAGACATCATCTTGTTTAAGATTTTTACATATCTATTTGGTCAGCACTGCATGAACAATAAACAAGTGTTAATTCTCTGCTTTTGTAAAAAAAAACATTTACGAACATTTATTTATGCCATGAAGCTTAAAATGAGGCTCTGTCGACTAGGCCCAAAATTTCATAATTACTCTATGCCTAATAATTTTAACCAAATATATGGCATTAATACATTAGTATGTTCCACTAATACATTTTATTCCACATGTGCACATTATTTCTAAGCAGTTAATGTTATCTCTTTATTAATGTCATACATGTCATGGTGGCCACTTCAGTGGGCACATTTTCCAAGACACTTTAATTCTCTATGCTAGCATAACTCATGTGAATTCTTAGCTATTAATCAATGAACATGTATTAGTAATGAATTCAGTTTTCACACAGCCACAGAAAAATCACTTGAAGGTATGTTGATGTGGAGTTAATGGTAAATCTACACTTACCTGTATGAACTGTTATGTAATCACTTTGACAATGTAGTTTTAATTGATAATTTTGCAGGTCAATATTTTGTCACTTGATATTGCCAACTGATCAACAATGAGTGTTTTGATAACGAAAACAAGACATGAGGCAAAACAAAATATCTACAACAAATTAATACCATAGAGGTCAAACCTCTGCTTCGGCTCCTCAGTGCTTTTCCACTCCCCACACATTCCTTCCACTGTAACACCGTACTCATGTACAACACTCAACTGATTTGTGTTAAGAAATGTACAATGCAAGTCACTTACAAATATGATAGGATCCTGGGGTCATCGAGCAGCAGTATCTAAAATAAGGCATCTTTAATCATATTAAATCCCTCAAGTCTGCCTGTTACCTATGAGCTTCCAGCACCTCATAGTCCATTTTCGTTGTCATTCCCAGACCAGTGGCAAAACAGCATTCTATGCTCGCTTTTCGGTGGCATAACATTATCAACAGCACATATCAGACGTCACCTCTATTGCCTCTTCACTTTATTAGGTGTGAAATTTAAAATCTAAGTCTGCCAAGTATGATACAGTCCCTATGTAGAAGAATCCAGGGAACTTTCAAAATCGCCTCTAGGGTTACCGTGTCTCTCACATACCTCGCCGAAACCCCTGCATGTCTGGCCCAAAGCCTTGCCCAACAAGCAAGACAATGCAGGCCATGGCACACATGCACCAGCAGCAGTGTGACGCAATTGGTTATGTGCAGCAACAGGCGCATTACAGGAACGGATCGAGGCTGTACGCAACGGATTCCCAGGCACTCTTCTTATCTCAGGGGCTGCACCACATCGTACAAGTAAAGATTAAATAAAAGTGGGATGCCAGGTCTCGGCCTAAGCACCCACGAAATGGCGTTTTGCAGTTTCCGTTGGCCACGTATCTCCCGCTAGTTGTATTGCCACAGGGCAATTTGGCAACAACACAGCCGGAAAACGGATGGATATTCAAGTCCAGGTTTTTCTTTTCGTGGTGTCAAACTGCGAGAGCAAGCGCTTTGGCTGTGTGCCAAAAACAACTTGAACTCTGGGTTCCTTCCGGTTTGCCTACTTTCAGGTTCGATATGGAACCCCAGAAGGATTTCACCCACCAGTAGTATTTTCCATCTTCCACGTCTTTCCCTAAATGAAGATCATTGATACTCACCACTCCTAGGCTGACACAATTGTATGTATTCCGAATAAGAAAAAATATTAATGAAGGTTAAACTGAAAGCAAAACCGAATTCCTGTTCGACAGCACCAAACACACCCAATTTATCACGCTGGGGAGGATGAAGGAATCTCGCAGTCCGACTGTGATCCAAGCCTGTTGACAGCAATCTGCACACAGAGCTGTGTAGCAAACATTTAACTTGCCGAGGCACTGCACTGGGTTAATCAGTCAACAAATTAATTCTAATGAGCACATCAGATGCAGACAACACCATATTATAATGTGCCAGATCCAAATTCAAAAAGAATGTAATTGCATTACAACCTTATTTAACTTGAGTTATCCTACTGGACCCTGCCAAAATGAGACCTCAGCTACCTATCTGGATCTCAGGGGTCTTTCAATTGCAGTCTTCTAAAACAAGGTAGGACGACCAGCTACACAGGAGATCCCCATCCTCTACTTTTAGTTAAAACTGATTTTTTTTTTTAACGGAGAACCATTCTTCCTCAACGCAGTCATTGTGCTCTTTCTAAAGGAAGTGTTTTCTGGACGCTTGAGGTTCACAAAAGAAAAGTAGTTTCACAATCAATAATAGTTTCTACATTTTTTTAGAACCAAAAGGTTCCTCTTGATGAGCAGGTTTTTAGGCATGCAGAATGATTTTTCACCATCATTCGTCCAAATGCTGTTGACTTGTGTATTTATGCCATGGCAGTGAAAATAAATGTTACCCAATAATATGTTATTTAAAACAATTTAACTAATGAACACACATTCACAAATACATTACTACAGCGCAAAGGCCAAAATTCAAGTTTATCACTAACATACAGCAAAAGTAGCATACTTAGTACTCCCTCACAGATTGCATGTAACAATTACTTTACTCATAGAAGCAGCTCTGTGCGTTGGGTGAACATGAAATATGATCAGAACCACATCCATTTTCACATTTTGGAGAAAGTCAGGAAACCAGAAGGAGGATGCGACATGGACAGTTTACTATTGAAAAGGGTGTTTTTTGGGATAAAACATTTGACACTTTACAGCCCAATGGAATAAATGAAATAATTGGAATGAAAAACTTCATAAGATTTGTTGTATATCTAGTCAATCATATTGCAAACATGATATTGACTTCACAATATTTATTTCACGATATGTTCACAGAGAAAGTACGAGAGATACACATTAGTGGAATATCTTCCTCCACAGCACCATAAACAGTCATACATCGTAGGGACATGCCAATCTATGCGTAATAATATATTGATCAGGGTAGTGTATATTTCACAGTAGAACAACGTCTACATTGGGCCCATCATATTTATAGTAATCATGAAAGTGAGATTTGAATATGATACCCTTTAATTACAAGGCACTATTCTCTGCGTTCCATCCATTGTATTCCATTATAAAATAATGTACAAAAGAGATAACATCTATTGTGTATAGTCAAACACACAGTGCAGTTGTTTTCCTTCTGAAACCATTATAATAACATAGACTTAGGAGATATGAGTATCCTATGTATAAGGATCTAGAAAGCATATATTCTCAAAACAGCATGTTGCCGCGGATACAGCAGAATAACACTATTCTGTTCTCCATTACACATTCACAAATGATTGTGAAAATGAAATAAAGAAGTACAATGCTGTAGAACCTGTCCACAAACTATTACTTTTATCTAGTATAACTTTGTCTTTTGATACATGAAAATCAAATTATTGTTTGTAAAATTATATATAAGGGAATGAACTGATTATTGCTGATTAGGCTTAAGATTTATATTCATGAGAACATATCAGAATAGGACCACCTTTAAGAAACATAACCACAGAGAGAGAAATTGGTCATGTGACACTAATGATACGGAGTTATCAACATAAAACGCATTTTCTTTGTATTTACCAAAATCGTCATCTAAATCAATATTTGATATTCATAGGATAAACAGGATATTTTTGTAAGTGACAATGAATTTATTTAATTGGTCCTCTTGAACAAATAAACTGAATGTTTCACAGATGGTACTACCCTCACTCACCTTCAAGACATTGTTAATGAGTTTACAGAATTCTACCAGGCCCTGTATACTCCAGAGGTGGTGGACGACCAACTCGTTTGAAAGCCTTTTTTGATAGTGTATACCTCCCCAGCCTCAATGAGCCCGACAGGGACTTACTAAAGGGGGAAATCAGTAAGACAGAGATAGCACAGGCCATTTCTAGACTCCCCTATCACAAGGACCCTAGAGAAGATGGCTTTCCTGTGGAGTTTTACAAGTAGGCAGGTGAGGACATGGTGGACTTCCTCTATGAAGTCTTTCGCAAGGCCAACCAAACTATCTCTCTCGGCTCCATCTCCAATAGGGTGGTAATAGCGGTCCTTCCTAAGACTAGGAAAGACTTCCTACACTGCGGAAGCTACAGGCCCATCTGCCTACTCAGTGGGGACATCAAGATACTTGCCGGGGTGCTGGCAGCTTGCCTTCGAGCGGTGATCCCGTCTTTGATCCACCATACAAATGTGGGGTTTGCTCCTGCCGCCCCTTCAGAAACCACCTCCCCACACTTGCTCATGCCCTGTTGTCGGCCAAGGACCTATGGGATGATGCCCTTGCCCTCTCAACTGGATGCAAAGAAGGCATTTGAAAGGATTGAGTGGGGGATACCTCTTTGCAACACTCCAATGGTTTGGTCTTATGGCCATAGTTTGATTGCTCTACGACTCACCTACTGCCTAAGTTAATTGTGAGGGCTTTGTCTCAGAGCCATTCCTAGTTAGACGGGGACCCACCAGGGTTGTCCACTATCACCCCTGCTGTTACTTCTTCCTCTGGAGCCCCTCCCAGCCTCAATTTGTCAATCTCCACACATCACTGGCATTACCATACCTGATGGGACGTCCACTGTTTATCTATATGGCGAGGACATATTTCTTATCTCGTTGGACCTTCCTTGTTCCCTTCCGGCCTTCTTGGACATTCTCTCTGGCTTTGTAATGCTCTCAGGGTACAGGGTTAACTGTGACAAAAGCGACAGACTATGCAGGTCATGAATAACCACCAGTGAGGCAGTATACGCTTATCCCTTTAATTGGAAGTCCTCATGCCTTAAGGACCTGGGGGTTTACATAAACCGCATAGTGGCAGATAACCTCGATCCATTGCTGGCACATATGAAGATGGACCTCGAGATGTGGTCCCACCTTTGACTTTCGTTATGGGGCAGGGTACATGCGGGTCGGATGGTGACACTGCCATGATACACCTACGTCCTCAGTATGTTGCCCCTACTGGTCCCTCTTATATTGCTGCATTCCATGGACCGGAGTATATGGACTTTTATCAGGGGAACCTCTAGTCCTTGGTTAGCCAGCAGTTAACTCCTGGCACACTGATCTTGTGTGGGACCTAGGCTTGCCCTCAGTTGAACACTATGCTCTGCACTTGGCACAGCTTGCTTGCATGCTTCCTGGGACTCAGGATCTGCCACAATTGGTTCTGGCGGAGGACACCCTGTTAAGTTGCCCGCAGGCACTGTACCCACTCTAAAAAAGTGGCGCATCTATGCCGAGCCCTACCAACCCAATGCTACAAGCCATGGTCAAATTAGGGAGGCGGGCTCACTGCCTCTTCAGGGTGGATCCTTTTCTCCACAACCATGCCCCATTATGGGGCAACTCTGGCATCAGTATAGGTAGTGAGATGTTGAACTGAGAAGCAATGCATTCTGCAGGCATCTACAGCCTCCATCAAGTCCTTGAACATGGTGCTCTTAAATTCTTTGCAGTGCTCCGTTAAGAATTTGGTCTCCCATCTAACCAGTCATGACAATATTTACAACTCTGACATTGCCTCAATCATTTCCTGGGTGAATGACTCTGGGTCCTCCAGCCCACTCCTGTAGTCTCCTATCTTAGAACATGGGGCCACTTTTATGGGGTGATGTCAGGCTTCTATAGCCTCCTGAGCTGTCATATTTTCTCCCTGCCTCTTCTCAATAGCCTCCGTATCCCATGGCAAACCAGACTTCAAACAGAATTTTAACTGGAGGATTGCGCGGATCTTTTGGAGGCATTGGATCATGGGACACAGGAAGCATGATTGTTCTGTCTTGATTGGCACTGGACCCCCGTAAAACTACAGACAGTGGGCCTGTTATCTCATGGAAATTGTTGGTGCTGTTCCCGTGACCAATGTGACCTGGTACGCATCTTCTGTGATTGCCCCTCCGTACAACCTTTTTGGGAGGCAGTTGGCACTACATTGAATGAGACTCTACAAACCACGTTACCCCTGCCTCATCCCTTGATATTTTTACATGGTCTCTCAACCTCCCTAGACGTTACCCACCTTCCTGGCTGACTAACGCACACGGCTCTCGCCACGTCTAAGATCTGCATTCTCCGCCACTGGCGTTCCTCCCCCGTCCCATGATGAATGGCTTTCAACGATGTACCAGACTGCCTCCTATGAGGGGGTCATATATACCTACAGGATAAGACCGAGACCTTCCTCCTCTCCTCCAGAACAACTAGATATTATATTGCTCTGACATTGCCCTTGAGTTCCCTTGAGTTCTGGTCATGATCCTTGAGGGTACATACCTACTTCCCCTCACTATTCTCTCCCATCCTCACCTTCTCTACATCTCTCTTCTTCCTTGCCATTCATCTTGTACCTACCTCGCCCCTTCTCTCCCTCTTCCTTCCCCGGGCGTGTTGATGCGAGTATGGATTCCCCATTTGATTTTCCTCTATTAGATTCTTTTTGTTTTGTTATTATAGATTTTTCTGCTCAGTACCCCACCACCTGCCCGCCCGCTGACCATTCTGTGCATAGATGTGAATCCATGTGTACTCCCTGATATTGTTCTCCCTTGTCCTTCAAGGGCACCAGCCTCATGGGCACATCATAAGCTAAATACCAAGTGCTCTGTTTCATCTTGCACTGTGGTTAATTTTGTGCAGTGTTACTATTTCGCATATGCTACATTGTGTTCCCTGTCCCTCTGTTCCCTAAACATTGTTTTGCTTTAAGTCTTGCAATAAAGAATTGTGAAACAAAAAAAACTAAATGTTCTTTATGATCATAATGCATGAATGCACATACAAAACGGACCACATGTTGAATTAAATCATAGTAAAGAAAAAAGGGCTTGTGTAGTAACTTGTAAATTGTGCATTTAACAGATGCCAATTGTTGATGTAGAACAAGTCCAAAACATGGAATCATTATACAAATGATTCTTCATATTTGCAATAGTGCCTATGATGTTAGTGTGCAATCATCATGTATATATGAATGCACATTTGTTCTAACCACAGAGAACAAACAATGATATGAAGTATTAACTTCCTGTTTCAGCGCCTCATTCTGATGACGGGACTGCTGTGAAGACCGCCACATTATGAATGTGGCGGATTGGCCTCTGCCAATCCGCCACATCCCCACTTGTACCGCTGGGGCGTTTGGACAGCCGGGCCGGAGATTAGCATCTCCAACCCGGTGGTCTAATGAAGACCGCTGGCGGTATCAAGAGTCGGCTTCCCACCAGTGTTTCCGCAACAGTAGCACTGCCACAAAAACCCTGGCAGAAAGACTAGCGGTGACAGGAAATTGCTTTCCTGTCACTAGCAGACAACTCCCCCACCCCCTGCAGTCCCAATACCCCCACCCCCTCCCTCTATACCAGAACCTTCCACCCCCATCATCTAGAACAGTTCTCCTCTCCCCCAACTTCCCTTCTAGTATAGCGCCCTCATCCCCGCATACGCACACAGACACCCACACAAACCCCGCATACACTCATTAACGCACCCCACATACACTCATTCACCAACACTTACATACACACATTCATTCACAAGCATCCTTACATGCACTCACTCAGAAGTATCCATACAGGCACTCCCTCACAAGCATCCATACACGCACTCACTCACAAGCATCCATTCCATACATGCATACACACATGCATTCATACACACACGCATTCAAACACCTTTACACACACGCATACACACTTACATGCACACACGCAGACAACACCCACTCACACTCCCACAACTCATAACTCACCCTCCCAACCCCCTCCCCTGTCAGACAATCGACTTACCTTGTCCGGCTAGGAGGTCGTCCGGCAGGGAATGGGAACAGGCGCTTCCACCGACGGCAGCGTCCCGCCATCAGGACACCGCCAGGCCGTATTGCAGGTCGTGATACGGCTGGTGGAGTCCTTTTTGGCGGACGGGGCTGTTGGTGAAACTGCCATGTGCCTCTGGCCGCCAGCACGACTACTGGAGGATTTCTGCCCAAAATGTGGCAGAAATCCTTCAGTACTCGCAATATTGTGGTCTTGTGGAGCTTGTGGGTCTGCTGAAAAGACTGTCAAACTCATAATGAGGGCCTCAGTGTCTAAATGAAACAAACATACAACTGTAAACATGAGAGGTCAGAGTGTGCCACATGTGCATTACCAATAATCAGAAGAGAGCCTATCAATCACTCTCCTAGAACCAGTAGCACCATTGTTTGTGTTCCAAGAGCCACATATTAGAAGTAGCAAAACAAAACGTAATTAGGGGCGTGGATTGTTGAATACTTTTTAACTTATATAAAGATTGCAAACAGTCACAAGCATAAAAATTGAAAGGAAATCAATGTGTTGCATGTTCATGAATGTTGGATACTTGTGATAGGAACTATGATATACTTCCAAATATTATACACATGTCATAACACGCGCTGCACAATTAATTGCTAGACGTTTAAGATTAGGATGAGATGATAGAAATTAAATTTAACCGGGCTACTTTCAAACATTTTTGCTCAGTTGCAGACTTGTCCTTGACTCTAAATAAGGGCCTGATTATGAGTTTGGCGTTCCGACTGCCATTGGTGTGGCAGTCAGATCACTGTATTATGATGCTGGCGGGCCAATGAAGCAAGGACCGCCGCAGTCCTGCCAGCACTGCCGGGCAGCACAGACCGCCGCAGTGGAAAGGCAGGACAAACAGGCCGACAGAGCCTGTGTTTTTTCACCAGACTCATTATGATGTTGCACACCACCATTGTGACAGTGGCAGTCCAACCACCATGTCCCAGCAGGTATAAAGGGAGCAACTCACCACAGCATTACACATCCCGTGCCGCCATGGAGCATATCACACACATCCTGCCACTGCTGCTGCTCATCGAAGGTGCATAAAATCCATGCCGCTGTGGACGCAATCAACAGTAAGTACACACACCTACCTGTGTCATTATGCTCAACAACATTTTGTCTCACCGTCGTCCACATGAAATGTGCCCATGGGAATCACGCTACAGGCACCAAGTACACGTGTCATTGTGTACACAGTCGGAGTCATTCACGACAAATGACTCATTCACAGCCATTAAACTCCCCCTTTGGTCAGGTCACTGACACTGCACCGCAACACTACACAAAAACATACATCTGCTCATCTCCGGCACAGGGACAGCAAAGTGTTCACATCATTGTGTCACACAATTGCAACAACGCAGCAACATCACATCTACCGATACAACTGACACCCTCACATTGCACACATGCCATGGGCGGTCGTCAGATTGAACACACATATGTATGGATGCACAAGCACCGGGACACATCACAATTTACACATGCTCCTATAACAACATTTGCACAGGAACTGGCCCTTCAGGTATCTCTGAGAAAAACAATAATAGAGCCAAGTGGCACGCCTATCTGCAGAATGTGGAAGTACAAGTGAAGAAAGCACATACAACTGCAATAGCATGGGCCATACATCTAGATGAAGTAGCTGCAAGGTACACACAGCAAAATTGACATATGCACAGTCAAATGTAAACAAAGCTAGCAGATTTTAACCCCCTCCATGTAGAAACAAACAAAACTCTAGCTTTCACACATGAGACGAATGAACAATCCATATCAGGCGAACAAGTCTAACACAATACATGCTGACATTGGACAACACAAGATGAAATACTTACCATGCCTAACAGAACCCAATGCAATGACACAGCAATTGCATTAACAAACAAATATCCATCCAGTCATCTATCCTTGTCCACGGTGACCCCAGCATTGTCCACAAAGTCAGATCTTGCCAACCACAGCAAACAGATCAGCAATGAGGATGAAACACACACAACTGTAGGCATACAACACAAGTTACTTGAGAACAACATAAAGGGAGAAAAGGAATTACAGGACAAATGTGTACCCAAAAAAATAACTACTTGGGTTTATTAACTTGAAAATCTTCAGAACAAAGGCCATTGGCCAGTCCAATTAATGTCCATGCACATGGTTGTTCTCATACTTGACTCCAGTCACTGCCAGGGAACCTCCACAGCAAGGGGCATCAAGTGGGCAGGCAGGCAGGCACCTCACCTCCGGGATCACCCTTGTGTGGGGTTGGGTCGGATTTGGGATGGGTGGGTTTGGGTTTAGAAGAGGTGGACTGTTTCTTTGGAGGGGTGGGCTTCTTCTTGAGGGGAGGAGCATGGGTGCTTTGCGGGGGGGCAGGTATAACAGGGGAGGACTTGGATGTGGAAGTGATGGGTTGGGATGTGGGTGGGGGCCTCTTGGGTTTGGACAGAGTTTGGAGGTAACAAGGAAAAATGCAACGTTGAAAAGGAAACTTTCCTTTGGAACGCGGGGACGGTCATCAGAAGGGGTTGGAGATTAAGGGAGTGGTTGTCTGGTGTGTGGGTGTAGATGTCTTGGGTGTGTGTGTGGTATGCTTCTGTTTGGGTGGTGTCTGTTGTGTGTGAGTGTGAGTGTGAGCGTTTGCGTGACTTGGGGGGAAGAGAGGTGAAGGTGCTTGGCGATGGAGTGGTGGGTGTGTGTGTGTCTGTTGGGGTGGTGTATGTAGGCATGCTGGATGTTGTAGATGCTTGTTTGTCCATTAAGGTGGTGTCTGCTGGGATGCTGGATGTGGTGGATGTTTGTGTGTGTGTTAGGGTGGTGTCTGAGGGTATGCTGGATGTAGTGGATGTTTGTGTGTGGCTGTTGGGGTGGTGTCTGAGGGTATGCTGGATATGGTGGATGTGTCTGTGTGTTGTGCTGGTGTCTGTGGGTGTGATGGTTGTGGTGGATGTATCACTGGCTGTTGTGGTGGTACCTGTGGGTAAGCTCGATGTGGTGTGTGGGTCGGTGGGGGTGTCTGGTGAAGTGGTGACTGATGTTGTGGGTGTATGTTGAGTACCTGCTTGCCGGGTGTGTCTTGTGGTGTTTGTGTCGATGTGTGTTCCTTGTGTGTGTTGAGGTGTGTGTGCAGATGTGTCTGTGTGCTTGGGATAGGGAGGGGAATGGGGAATTTGGACTGGGAAGAGGGAGGTGGAGGGGGGAGGAAAGTGTGGGGTGACTTGCTGCCATCAGCAAGGAGGCCAGAGCCTGAAAAAATCTCTGTAGGCCAGACATGGCACTATGAATGCCTTCCAGGAAAGCAGGGAAACAGCCTTTACAACGCAGCTGGAGCCACTCGGGCCATAAGCACACAAGCGTTACCATGCTTGACCTGAACCATGAATGTGCCTTAACTACGCAAATGCGTGGTTAGGCGCCATGCATTTGCGTGGTTCAAGCACACAGGAGGAACAGCCGGAAGAGGAATGCGGCGGCTGGGTAAGTGGGGCTGGGGCGGGTGGGGGGATTTTTAAGGACAGGGTGGGGTAGGTTTTAGAGTTCAGGGTGAGGGTGGGGAGGTCAGGGTAGTTTTAAGGACAGGGTGAGGTAGGTTTTAGGGTTCGGGGTAGGGCGTCGGGGTCAGGGTAGTTTTTAGGACAGGGTGGGGTAGGTTTTAGGGTTTCGAGCGGGGTGGGGGACCACAGTATTTTTTGGGACTGGGAAAGTTTTGGGGTTTAGGGCGGGGGGGTCAGAGTAGTTTTTAAGACAGGGTGGGGTAGATTTTAGGACAGTGTAGGTTTTAGGGTTTAGGTTGGAGGCACGGGTTGAGGTAGTTTTAAGGACAGGGCAAGATAGGGTTTAGGGCCGGTGGGGGTCGGGTAGTTTTTAGGACAGGGTGGGGGAGTTTTTAGGACAGGGTAGGTTTAGGGTGGGGCAAAGGCCAGGGTAGTTTTTAGGACAGGGCAGGGTAGAGATTTGGGTGGGGTGCAGACGGTTGGGGGAGTTTTTAGGACAGGGTAGGTTTTAGGGTTTAGGGTGGGTCCGGGTAGTTTTTAGAACAGAGTAGGTTTTAGGATTTGGGGTGGGGTGGGGGTCGGGGTAGTCTTTAGGACAGGGTGGGGTATGTTTTAGGACAGGGCAGGGTATCTTTTAGGGTTTAAGGCGGGGTAGGTTTTAGGGCAGGGTAGGGTTTAGGCCTGGGGTCGGGTAGGTTTTAGGACAGGGCGGGTAGGTTAGGGTTTAGGGTGGGGTAGGTTTTTAGGACAGAGCAGGGTAGGCTTCAAGGTTCAGGGAGGGACAGAGGGTTGGAATAGTTGTTAGGACAAGGTGGGGAAGTTTTTAGGACAGGGTAGGTTTTAGGGCAAAGTGGGGGATTGGTGTCGTTTTTAGGTCAGGGCAGGGTAGGTTTTAGGGTTCAGGGCAGGGGGTCGGGGTCATTTTTATGGATCAATTTTTTTTATTATTTTGAAAGTATAAACATACAAAATACAACACATCTCAGGGCAATAGATGAAATATATTGTTCCAGCAGAAACTTCAACACTATAGACAGGAGTTCCTCCCATTAACCTCTGGATCGTACCCAAAGGGGCCTCTCCACCAGCCCCCACTTTCCAATCCAGAGAGCAGGCTGGCCACGTCCAATAGTCTTTCAGGTTGCGAATCCCGTAGATGCGAACCACACGAACATATAAGTAAAAACATACTAACAATGCTTCCCCTCCAGAGTCCAAGTCATCTCCCTATCTCTCCACTCCTCTACCCCTCCCCCCCCATCCAACTCCAGCCCTCCCAAGTGTCTCTCCTCACAGCACTCAGAACAAAATTCAAGTCAGTCTCAAAACTCTCAGATAGGCCGGACATGTCAACTCAGTAAATTCTGCGGATAGGATCTGAAGGAATAGCTTCCATAATACACTCAAATCACCCTTTCGCTGCTGGGAGGCCAGAGTGAGTTTCTCCATGGCAAGGATAAACCACAGCTTCTGGAGCCATGAACCACGCGTCGGGACCCTATCTGTACCCCAAAGAGCTAGAATCTGCTGCAGCGCAGCGTTAAGCGCTAGAGCCATCTGCCTCCCTTTTAGCGATCTCAAGGGAAAAGTAAGGGATTGGGCAGCCCCAGCAAAATATACGATGGGAACCTTGGGATCTCAGTGTGAAACGCTGTATCAATATCATCTAGTATGCTTTCCCAATAACGATGTAACTTGGGACAGTGCCATAGTAAGTGCACCAGTGTACCTGTGGCTCTGCATCCCCTCCAGCACAGGTCCGGCTTAGCAGGGTCCCACGCATGAATCCGTGCTGGAGTACAATACCAGTAGGAGGCCACTTTATATGATGTCTCTGTCCCTGCTGCATTATAGGCTGTGTGGTGTGTTCTATAGAATATACTGTCCCACTCCTCATCTGTAAATTCCCTCTCCAGTTCCCTCTCCCATCTCAGCTGTCCCTTTGACTTGGGCAGGCGCTTCTCCCCCTGCAGGAGTCGATAAAGTTCCGAAATGACGCCTTTATCGTCTTTCTTTAGCAACAGCCATTTCTCGAATGGCGTAAGAGGCCTATCTATTAATGCTCTGTTAGTCGGAAGAAGATCCCAGTGCCGGACCTGATAATACATCAGCCTATCCGCCTCCAGCAAGCCATACATCTCCCTCATCTGATCAAAGGACAACACCCCATGTTCATGAAAGAGGCTTCCCACTCTCCTACAACCCCCTTTGTACCAGCGTCTCAAGCCTTCTAGATTGAGTCCAGGCTCGAAGTCAGGGTTCGCGCCTATGGGGGTCATCGGGGACGGAAAGGACGTCAGCCCCAATCGACAGGCCACAGCGTCCCAAATGCGCAATGTTGCTCCTGTGACCGGGGAAGAATAAAGTCCTCCTGCCCTGTGCCGACGTCTGAGCCAAGCCTCCTTCCATATATGGGAGCCCGCTACCGCTTGGTCCATAAAGCACCAATGCTTCTCCGTGAGTGGGCAACTCCACTCTAATAGAAAGTGCAGCTGCGTTGCCTGGAAATATCGCAAAAAGAACGGAATCGCCAGCCCCCCCCCACTCTTAGGGCGATATAAAACCTGTCGGGGGAGACGGGCCGGTCGACCCTCCCAGATAAACCTCAGAACCGCCGATTGAAGAGTGGCAATCGTCCGAGGGGGTGGGGTCAGTGGGAGCGCCTGAAACACATACAGTATGTGCGATAAAAATGTCATCTTGACCGCAGCCACCCTGCCCAGCCAAGACAGCTTGTGTCTCCCCCACAACTCCAGGTCTCGCTGTACCTCGCGAACCAGCTTTGTATAATTCAAGCTTGCTGTCTTGGCAGCAGACGTCGCCAGTTCGACCCCCAGGTAGGAAAGACGCGAAGACGACCACAGGAAGGGGTATCTAGCTCTCAAGTATTCCTTGTGATCTGAATTCACCGACAAGCTAAGGATCTGAGATTTCTGCATGTTCACCTTAAATCCCGAAACCTGGCTAAACTCAGCTAGTATCTCCATAAGCGCTGGCAGCGAGGTCCTGGGCTCCGCAATAGTAAGGATCACATCATCTGCATACAGGGTAATGAGATGGTGGTCTCCACCAAATTTCACACCGGAGACCAAGGGGCTGTCCCGCAAACGCTGCGTGAGGGGCTCCATATATAGCGCAAACAAGAGGGGGGAGAGCGGGCATCCCTGTCTAGTCCCACGCCTAACCGGGAACGGCAGGGAAAGCATGCAATTAACTCGAACCGCCGCCCTAGGGGACCGGTAGGCGCATCGGATCCAAGACCTAAACCCAGGACCCAGACCAAAATGCTCCAGTACCCGAAAGAGGTATGGCCAATGAACCCTGTCAAACGCCTTTTCGGCGCCTATAGATAAGAAGAGCGCTTCCCTATGAGATCGATCTATTTTATCTAACAAATGCAGAAGCCGCTTCGTGTTAGCACCACATTGTCGGTTTGGGATAAAACCTGACTGATCCGGATCGATAAGACCCGGCATATAAGGATTAAGGCGGCATGCAAGAATCCCGGTGAACAGCTTGGCATCTCTGTTCAAGAGTGAAATCAGCCTATTTGAAGCGCACTCTTCTGGGTCTTTGCCCGGCTTATGTATAACAGCAATGGTAGCGTCCAACATACTAGGCGTCAGGACTCCCGTCATCCGGAAGGAATTAAAAAGCCGCACAAGGAGCGGGGTGAGCTCCACACAGAAGGTCTTATAGAATAGTGCCGTGAACCCGTCAGGGCCAGGGGACTTCCCGACCTTTAGGCGAGAGATCGCCAAAATAACCTCTTCTGCCCTTATCGGCTCGTCCAGCGGGGACGCCTCCCTCTCCCCAAGAGGGGTGACTGCTATGCCCTCTAGATAAGAATCCAGGGCCGTATCGTCCCACTCATCCACTGCGTATAACCCCGGGTAGAACTCCGTAAAAGCTTCTGCGATCTAGTCGCTCGTGTGGGCCTCCCCTCCCGAAGGGGAACGGATTAGCTTTATCGCCGACGCCGCACATTGCGCTCGTGGCCGGCGCGCCAAGAGCTTTCTGCATCTGTTGCTCCCAATATAATATTTATGCTTAAGTCGCACTACCGCATACTCCGCCCTATCCCAGTCGTTTCAGCTGCTGCCTCACCTTCTCTAACTCCCGCCCAATTCTAGGTGCGCCGGTGGACTTATGGGCACGCTCCAGTACAGCCACCCTCTGCTCCAACTCCTCCCTTATCTCCCTCCTTGCCTTATTGTCTCTTGCGGACAGTGCCATTACCTCGCCCCGCACCACAGCTTTCAGGGCCTCCCACATAATCTCCAAGGAAGTGCTACCATCGTCATTAAAGCTAATGTAGTCCGAGATCGCGCGCCGGAGCGACTCCACCACCGTCACACTCTGGAGCAAGGAATCCCTAAAGCGCCAGCTTGGGGTACCCACCCGGCCCACCTCCATGGTAAGCTCTACAGTAATTGGAGCATGATCGGTCAAGGCTCTAGGTTCAATCGTGGCCTCCCGTGATTCGGGGCATAAACTTGTGTGAGGCCAGGAAAAGATTGAGCCGTGCATAGGTCTTGGACTCTGCTGAATAGAAGGAGTAATCGCGGAGTGTGGGATGCAACTTCCTCCACACATCCTCCAACCCACATTCAGCCAGCCAGTGGCGTCCCGCCTCTGATAACGCCCCGCCTGCCCAAAGAGTTGACCCGAGCGGTCAAGCTCGTTGTCCATCACCAGATTAAAATCTCCGCCTACCAGAATGGCACTGTCCGGCGGGAGCTAAGCGTCGGGGAAACCACCTGTCTCAGGAAGGCTTCCTGCTGGGCATTTGGAGCATAGAGAGAAGCAAAAGTGAAGAAGAAGGACCCAAGTCTTACTCTAATAGCCAGAAACCTGCCTTGCACTTTGTGTACCTTCCCAACTATTTCCCCAGGAAAGGTCCTTGAAAGCAGTATTGCCACCCCAGCATGCTTCGTGGCTGCTGAAGACCAGAGTTGTCTAGGGAACCACCGCGAGCGCATGCGAAATGTATCCTTATGCAGCAAGTGTGTCTCCTGTAATAAACAGATATGACTCCCAGATTTCTCTAGTCCCGACAATATCGCTAACCGCTTGATCGGGCTGTTAAGCCCACGGACATTCAAACTTAAGCACTTAACTGTCATACCTCTCAGGGAATAAATTGCAGAGGGGGGAAGGAGATCCACGGAGGGGCTAAGACCCAGAACAGCACCTCAACCACTCCAGGTCACACAACCACAACATTGTAACCCTGAAGAGACAGACTCGCAGGGAAGCATAACAACATATAACCCTAACAACAGGTGCTCAGAACAAAAAAGTCCTCTCACACACATCACAAAGAGGAAAAAGTCTCAGCAGGGCCGTAGAACCATACAAATTCGTCCACCAAGTCCATTGCCTCCGCCGCCCAGGCCTTGCTCAAAGGGCCGTAGGCCCGCAACAAGCGACCCACAGCCGTCCAGTAGCTCCTCGCCTCCCATTGCCTAGGCACTTGTCCCAGCTGCCACGCTGCTCACTGCCGATTGACGTTCCGAGATCTGCTCCGACACAGTAGGGCGCTGCTGATTCCTCCGTCTCTCCTTCCTCCGCCATCGTGGACAAATCCCGTCGGCTGGCCCCAGCTTCAGGTTCGGGCCCTGGGTGTCTCCCTCCAAACCCAGGATCCGGTTCGCCTCCGTCAAAGATTTCACTTGGCGAAGCTGCTCCTCCCAGCGGAAGACAAGGCGGAACGGATGACCCCACGAGTACGACACAGCATGTGCACACAAATGCTCTGTAATAGGTTTAAACTCACGCTGCCGTTGCAAAGTCCGGACCGAGAGGTCCTGGTGTAATTGGAGCTGATGTCCTCTAAAGTGGACCTGCGGAAGGTTACGTGTTCGCTGCAAGATGCTTTCCTTCAGCCCAAAGTTATGGGCACACGGCAGAATATCCGGACTCTATCCAGGACGATCTCCCGGGATTTCTCCGGGTCGAGGACAGAGCGGAACAACGCCACCACAAAGTCTCCAATGTCCTCCTTCACAGCCCCGATCGGTACTCCTCTAATGCGGATATTATGCCTGCGCGACCGATTCTCCAGATCCTCCACCGTCATCTGAAGGAGGTCCTGCTGCTCCCGCAAACGTATAACCTCCTGCTGCAGATCTGCCACCTCCTCCCCGCGGGCCGTTTCACCATCCTCAACCTGTGTTACCCGCTCACCCAGGGAGGTAAGCTCAACCCGTAACTCCTTCACCTCCTGAGATATGTCTTTGCAGAGTTCCTGCAAGTCGCGGCAGAGAGATTCAAACAGGGAGGTAAGGAAAGCCTTCGTAACTGGGGCCGCCTCATCCTCTGCTGTCTCCCTCCTTGCCTCAGGGGACTTCGTGGACGGCAGCTCCTCAGGGGCCCCTCCCGGGACTGGGCGTCCCCCAGTTAGCATATCTTTTACCGTCCGGTCCCACTTGGTCTTGGAGGTCGCCATCACCTCTACCCTCTAACTGTGGAAGCGCAGGTATATCAGCCGGACCACTGCGCGTCGCCCCCCTGGGGCCGTATTCCCTTGGCCGTGCACTCCTACCAGTAGCTGTCAGCCTTTCACGCTGCAGGGTGCCCCGCGGGCCTTCTCCACAGCACAGTCCAACTCCGCTTTAAATAAGGCCACCGCGGGCCGACCGTACCGCCGACCAGTGGCCCAGTCCGGGGTCATTTTTAGGATAGAGTGGGATAGTTCTTAGGACAGGGTAGGTTTTAGGGTGGGGGTTGGGGGTTCGGGTAGGTTTTAGGACAGGGCAGGGTAGGCTTTAGGACAGGGCTGCTTTTAGGGTTTAGGGTGGAGTAGTTTTTAAGGGAAGGGCAGGATTTAGAGTTTAGGGCGGCAATGGGAGTCAGATAGTTTTTAGAACAGGGTGGGGTAGTTTTTAGAGCAGGATACATTTTATGGTGGGGGTTGCGGGTCGGGTAGTTTTTAGGACAGGGTGGGTTTTAGTGTTTAGGGTGAGGGGGTCGGGGGTTGTATCACAGAACCACGAATGGCATTACAAAATATACCTTTACTAAGCATGCTTTTACAATGAAATTTGTTGTAAAGGTATGTGTTGTTCCTACCGCGGTGTTAAGCCATGAGTGGTTCTGTCATACAACCAGGAAAGCATTGATCTGCTGAAGTTGGCTGGCCAACCCCTAGATGGCATTCACAATGGCAGTCTGACCCACAGAGATGCTCCTCAGGAGGTCAATATCCTCTTCACTCAGGGCAGCAGGAGTTACAGGGGCTGGGGTGGAGGTGCCTGTGGCAAAGGAGATGCCCACCCTCTTGGGTGAGCGGGTATGGCCAACTGGGTGGGTAGCAACAGGGAGGGTGGTGATCAAACTGGGGGATGTGGACAAAGATGATACAGGAGTAGGTCCTGATGGGTCTGCCACCACTATGGATTGGCCACTGGAGGTATAATCCAATGATGACCACTTGGTCCCTCTGAGTCGGTGGTCTCATGACTGGAGGTACCATGGCCAGATGCTTCCCCACTTGCTTGTGCCCTGTCTTCTTCGCTTGCCTAGGCTGATGCTGCAAATACAAAGAGAAAACGTGTCACCACATGTTCCTGATCACACTTGAACAACAGCTGTGATTAGCATACATTACCATCATGTCAAGTAGACCCCAGCAACAAAATACATCAAAGTGACTCCTACATGTATCATACCATATGCATGCATGCCATCAGAACTGTCAACAGTTGCCCATCGGAAAATCAGGATCTCGGACAACTACAATTGCATGGTTGAAGTTGTGCAATTACAGTAACCATTGGACAAATAGGAAACCACATCACCTTCAATGCTTTACCTCATGGAGCATACCTCAGATACCTGTTGTTTTACAGTTGTAGGCCAATGTCAACTTCATTCTCACAGATCCCACACAGGGTCAAGGAGGCATTTATTTGTCACATACACAATAACACAACTATAAGAAATGATGCTCCTAAAACCTGCCATGTTGCTGACAACAGTACAGTAGCCTGGAGAAGGTGACATAGAAATATTCATGTCACACTGGAAACATATCAACAAGGCACTCTTCACCATGTGAAAGATATCCTAATGAACAACAGTGTTCTGTGGTATGAACCTGTACCACAGGACACTCCTTTGGACATATGTGTCCAAAATACAGAGACGTCATCCAACATACAAAGGTATGCATTGTACAATTTCTGCTATTTGACCAAACTACTGAGTCACATGTCATGGCCTCCCAGGAACCTACTCACTGTCTGCACTGTAGTTCTGTCATTTATGCAATAAGGCTGTACATGACAATTTTGGTTTATGTGAATGTGAATGTGACAATGGAGTTGTGGGAGTAAGGGACCTGTCATGAGTCAAAGACACACATTGACAATGATACAAATGCACATATGGACTAGTCCAAGGGAAGTATCTAGTCAATGGAATGAGGCATTCAGGGCAAGTTTTGCCACTATAGCATCATATTGGCCACCTGGCAGGATCTACTGGTATACAGGGAGTGGGCACAGTGCTCCAGTTGCATAGCCACAGTGCCTTTCCCATAGTCTGGACAATGTCCCATTGTTAGACCTGGCATCCTTGGGCTAGTCGCCCCTGTCTTTTTTGCCCCTGCTTCCTATGTTTTGGCTGTGTGCTGGACTCTGTTTTTGGTACTCTGGGCACTTTACCACTGCTGACCAGTGCTAAAGTGCAAGTGCTCCCTGTGTAAATTGCATTTGTAGTTGGCTTTTCCATGATTGGCGTATTTAATTTACTAGTAAGTCCCTAGTAAAGTGCACTAGAGGTGCCCAGGGCCTGTAAATCAAATGCTACTAGTGGGCCTGCAGCAACGATTATGCCACCCACATGAGTGGCCCTGTAAACATGGCTCCGACCTGCCACTTCAGTGTCTGTGTGTGCAGTTTTAAACTGACAATTCGACCTGGCAAGTGTACCCACTTGCCAGGCTCAAACCTTCCATTTTTATATATGTAAGGCACCCCTAAGGTAGGCCCTAGATAGCCCCAGGGGCAAGGTGCAGTGTATGTTAAAGGTGGAACATGTACTAATGTGTTTTACATGTCTTAGCAGTGAAATACTGCCAAATTCGATTTTCGCTGTTGCAAGGCCTATCTCTCTCATAGGTTAACATGGGGGCTGCTTTTAAATATTTTTTTAGTGAAGTTTCCCTTTGGGAGCAGATGGAAATATGGAGTTTGGGGTCTCTGAACTCACAATTTAAAAATACATTTTTTAATAAAGTTGGTTTTTAAATTGTCTGTCTGAAAATGCCACTTTTGGAAAGTGGGCTTGTGATAGGTCAGGTTAAAGGACAACACGAGGCCCTGGAGTATAGTTTGAAGGTGATTTATTGAAGAAAATAGTGAAGTAATGAATAGGATTTTCTCTGGGTTTCTTGTAGTGTTTTCTTGGGCAGCTTCGGTCTTGTTTCCCTGGATCCTTACTTCTTCGTTGTTCCTTTCTTCTCTTTCAGGGCTCCCAGGAAGCACATGCGTGGGGAAGAACAAGAGAAGTATCGGTAAGTGGTTGTATTCTTTACCTGCCTCTTATCCTTTTCTTTTCCTTCCTCTTCTGTCTCACGCACGTCTTGTTCTCTTTCTTTCCTTTTTCTCTGTATTGGTTAGTACTGGGTCCACTTCTTTCTCTCTCTTATGTCTCTGTCCTATCTAGGACTCTGTGCCTCTGTTCTTCCGTTCCTGTCTCCTATTATTGGTTTTCCCTTTCTGCACTTATCTTTTCTGATTTTCTTACTGCCCTTAATGTGGGTTCTTTTCTCTTATAGCTCCTTCCCCTTTTATTACTGTGCTCTTGGTGGTCTTCCTGGTAATGCCCTTCCTGCAGGTGAGGTCACTGCGTGGGGTCTTAATACTTTGGTGGGCTTATACTGCTATGCATTCATTTAATTAGGTAGTTCTCTTGAGGTGCCCGAATTCGCTCCCTTTTTTGTTCTTTCCCACCACCCACTCCCCCTTGCTTGGTGTTCCCGCTCCTCCCGTCCTCCCGTACCCCTGGTTATTCGTAGTGGGGTGTAGACACGCACCTGATGTTGCCACGCTTCTCCAGAGCCGACGCAGTGTTCGGTTCTCTGGCTGCTGCTTCCTCGTCTTCTTCTTTCCTGCGGGACAAAAACTGCTCTCCGACGTCTCCGTTGCTTTCCTCCTCCTCGCCGCTCTCCTTGTCTGCCTCAGATACCGGCGTTATCTCCTCTCCCGCTTCCCTGTGTCCGCCTCTGCCCTTCCACGTCACAGCCTCTGACGACTCCTGATTGGCTCCTGCCCCAGGCTGTTCCCGAGCACCTGAGGCAGGGTCAGCACCAGTTACGGTTGTGCACGGGCTGTCTCCGACTGGCCCGTCATAGGGCTTTTTTTGCTTGAACAATTCTTGACTCTGCCTGCCTGTGTATTCCCTGTCTGGGTCAGACTGACAGTTGTGCTGTTTGTAAATCTCCACTAGACAGTGAGCTGGGGTGTAGCCTGCATATTCTGATGGGCCACCTGGGCTAGATTGGAGGGAGGAGTGGTCACTTACACTTCACACAATGCAGTCTCTGGCCAGTGTGTCTGGGGCCAGGCATGGGCAAGGCAGGATCTTGTGAACAACAGAGACTTTCCTTTGAAGTTTGCCTACTTCAAAGGCAGAAAGGGGTATAAATAATGGACCAAAACCCCAGATTTTCAGATTACTTCTGGAACCAAGAGTAACCTCTGCCAAAGAGAAGATCTGAAGACCTGAGGAGAAGTGCTGCCCCTGCCTGTGACTGTGCTTTGCTGCGCTATCGTGCAGTTGCTGCTTCTGCCTGTGAAAGGGGACAAAGACTGGACTTTGTGGTATATTCCTGCTTGAGAAGTTTCTCCAAGGGCTTGGACTGAGCTTGCCTCCTGTTTTGAAGTCTCAGGGCCATCAAAGACTTCCTCTGCCAGCACATGGACTCTCTGCTGAGACTCCTGCCCTGCCAAGTGCTGCCGTATCCAGTCCCTGGGCCCTTGAAAGGTGAAGCTGGTATAAGGACTGAACTCCACGCACAGGAAGCCGTGCGGGGAAAATTTTGACGACCACCTGCAACGCAGCTGTAAGAACGGTGTGCCACCACCTTGCGGCTGAAATCGACACACCACCTGCATCGTGGCTGGGAAATGTTACGCATCACCTGCATCGCAGCTGGAGAAACAACGTGATACCCGCTTGCGGCTGCTGAAAACGACTCAGACCCCGCGCATCGCTGTTTTCCATCAACGTGTAGTCAGATTTCTCACACATCATCGCTGGGCGTCAAAATAATCTTGAACCTGCGTGTTCCGAGGTTCCCCATCCGAAAATCAACACATCGCTCTCTTGCGGGAGAGAAAAATGATGCATCACCTACCCTACCTGAGAAGAAGTGGCGCACAGCCTTCCTTGCGAGTCAGGAATCAACGCTTCACTGACTTTTCTGATGCACGCTCGCCCGTGCGGCTTTACTTTTGAGGCAAACCAGGTACTTTGTGTAACAACAACGTTTCCATTGTTTTCTAAGGAGTAAGACTCTTTTTACTTTAAAAATTAGTAACTTGACTTGTGTATGTTGGATTTTTTGGCGTTTTGGTCTTGTTGGATTTAGATAAATATTAGCTATTTTCCCAAACTGGTGAAGTGTCCATTTTGTAGTGTTTTCACTGTATTAGTGTGTGTTTTGGTACAAATACTTTACACATTGCCTTTGCGATAAGCCTGACTGCTTGTGCCAAGCTACCAAGGGGGTGAGCAGGGGTTATCCTAGGTGTGTATCTCCATTACCCTGACTAGAGTGAGGTCCCTGCTTGGACAAAGTGCAAACTGACTGCTAACCAGAGACACCATTTCTAACACTCATACTAGAAGATACATTGGACATGCCCTGGTCTCTGCAGGCTGAGCATACAGAATGTACACAGCACTCGCATTTCCATCATTTCCATGCATGACAGTACATCATGTGCCAATCAACAATGTAACTTGTGCTTTGTGTAGCAACCTGAAGGGCAGAGTGAGTCATGCTATGCCTTCCTAACAACAGTATTGAAGAGCCAGGTGTGGGTTGAAATTTCTATGGCACTATCCACATTGCTTATAAGATCCTCAGATGACTCAGACAAGATGCATATACAGCTCATGCAATCATGCACATACATGCTGTCTAACATTTACAACCATCACAAAAAAAGAAATGTCATTGGATGCTAGTAAAGTGTCCTTGCCTAGCTATGTGTATCCAACACTAGGAGGATCTAGGACCCCAAAAACACATCACTCAACACAATGTTAATGAACATAGCACATAGTACTGTTCACCAATACCTGCACTCTTACATCCCATTGATACCACACAGACTGCAACAACAGGCACACAAAAACGTGCAACTAGCACACAGGGGCACATTGTAGCCTGTGAGGCGAGGGAAAGGATTGTGTTGAACAGAGTCAATTGTGCACATGAGGTACTGACCTGCTCCTCTGGTGAGCCATACAGCTGTCCATATAGGGTAAGGGCCTCATTTACAATCCTCTCCAACTCCTCTGGAGAGAAGGCAGGGGCCCTATCACATTCTGGACGTGGCATGATTGCATCAGAGGTGGCACACAGCAGCTTAGTAGTGGAGGTGTTGCTGGCAGCAGTGTCAGGAGTCAAGTGAGTGAATTTGCACAACATGGTAGTTACATCTGTCACATGCACAGTCATTATTGCCGACGGACACAGCCATTGGACTGCGACAGCCACAGGCAACAAATTTAGCCTATGGCTGTGTACACCGCTGTTGGAACCGCCTACCTCATGTACGACCTCGGCCGTTGGTCACGGGCGGTTCCTAATGTCCATTGGAGTAGGTGAGGCATCCGCCATTTTGATGGGTGAAAATAAGGTTTATGGCTGTGTAAACTACGTCTTACATAGATTATATGTGTAGGATAATCACACACATCCTCATGCTGTCTTGTTATGTAGGTCCTACTACCCAACCACCATTTGAGTGTGTTGCAGGGCACAGATGGTATATGACGGCAGTGCTGGGCTACCACCGCCGACAGTAGTTTTTGGCAGTCAGAAAATGAAGTCCCATTTCGAGGGGCAATTGTGTAGCATATAGTTGGACATCGCACAAATCCATGTTGTGGACAACCATTGGGGTCACATGTGACCCTTGTGTAGTTGCCAGCTGGGATGTTGTATCATTTCTATCCCATCAGAAAGGCTTTGTCACATGATATTGTGGGCATGCATCATGTATGTTGCTGTGGACACACTGACTAATGTTACAAATCATCTAGTCACACATAGGTACCCTGGGAGATGGAGGATGCAACAACCTCCTGTTTACCGTCCACTGCCAGACCTTCAGACCATGCAAGAATGCCCCATCATTCATTTGTACCGTCCGAATAGGCAAACAATAGTGGACTCATGCCATTAGTTGGAGCCAGATCTGATGCCAGCTACCAGTAATCCAACCTGCATACCACCCATTGTACAAGTCATGTCAGCATTGCACTTCCTGGCCACAGGGCCCTTCCAACATACAGTGGCCCTATCTGCTGGTATGTCCCAATCTATGTTCAGTCAGTGTTGAAGGATTTCCTCACAGCAATGTTGAACATTGACACACATTGACAGACAGCTATCTCATGTTCCCCCGATGTGAGGGTTTAGCCAATGTGAAGGCTGACTTCTATGGTTTTGCCCGCCTCCCACATGTGGTGGGTGCCATTAATGACACACAAGTTGGCTTGGTGCCACCGCAGGCCACTGAACAAGTCTATCCCAACAGAAAGAACTTCCATTCCATCAACGTGCAAGTTGTCTGTTTGGTGGATCTCCACATTTCAAATGTGTGCCCATTATCCTGGATCAGCCCGTGATTCCTTCATAATGTGGAACAGCACCATACCCCAGCTGATGTCACAACTGCACCCAGAGAGGGCCTGGCTGGTTGGTAAGTCATATCTGGCCTGATTGTGTGTGATCAATGTCAGGTGCTACAATCATGAAGTCAATGACTCGTTGCACCTATGTCCCATTCTTTAACAGGAGAGTCAGCATATCCAAACCGTCCTTGGTTATTGATGCCACTGAGAAATCCAACTATGCCACGGGAGGTCTATTTCAGTGAGGCTCAGTGAAGAACACGGCAGCCAGTGGAGCAGGCTTTTGGGCTCCTGAAGGGAAGGTTCCGCTGTCTGGACAGAATTAGTGGAGCATTCCTCTACTCACCTTGGAAAGTGTGTCAGATCACTGTGGCATGCTGCATGCTCCACAATATTGCCCTGCTTAGGAATATCCCGTACATTCCACTGGAGGGGGAGCCTGCAGTGCCACCGGGTGAGAATCCTGAAATACCAACTAAGGATGAAAGTGGTGAAGAGGAAGGAGCTGACTTGTGAAAAGATCTCCTCCACAGCTACTTCTCATGAGTGCAAGTATGCCATGTGATGTAATGACTGTGAATGTACAACGAACTGTAGTTGTGAGAATCTGTGGAGTTGAGTGTTTTGGAAACAGATAGGGAGCTGATACTCTGCAATATTCAGCCAAAGGCTGCTTGATAAGACAGCTTTTGACACATTCCCAGCTTGATGGTGTTGCTTTGTTTGTGTCAGTTTTCTTGCAATGTAACTTGTTTTCCAGATGTTTGGTATTTGACTTGTGTCATATGTATGGTTTCAAGCCTATTCTCCTTGTTTTGTTCTTTGTACAGGTACCTTCACCGTGACATCTTCATGTGGGCATCTCAGAGTTGTGACATTGGCAGGTTTGTGATGCTTTTCTGACAAACAAAGTGGACATGGATCGTTCCAGGTGATGAAGGTCGCAGAGTTTGGGTGTTCTGTGCTAAGAGAGTTTGCACAGTGTTTGGGTGGAGGTTCAGAAGTGCCCATTGCACTTGTTTTGTGTCCTGTGGTGAGCATGATGCATCATGTATGTCATCATGTGGTCATCACATTTGTAGTTCTAGCTTATAACCAAGACATTGTTCCTTCACATCGGTTAAACAGTTTTTTATGACCTGTATATAGCCGTGGATGTGTTTCATCACTTTAGGCCACAGTGCCTGTGTCACAACACTGACATATGTTTGTGTCATACTACCAGATGCATGAACATTGGATTATGATGGCCCTGTGATCAGGGATTGTTGTACTTCCATCTGACTGTATCTTGGATTATGTGCTGTTGAATTACTTTGGTGTGGTATGTGATAAGGCTCAAGCTGCTCACATCAACCACATCAATGTTTGTCAATTCTAAAGGACAATGTCTGACAAATCCCTTCCTTGGTCTGGGGGTCTGTATGTGTAAATATGTTCATTTACGCAGTATGAGTCAATCATTCTTGATTTCCAATAGTTCAGACATATTGACAGCCTATGTGATGAACACTGTAATGAACATTTTGATTTGACCAGATACTTATATGTTTGTGTTTGTGTGGGAGGGTTGTAATCCTGAGCTGGACACTGTGTACATGCAACATCTCCCATCTTGAACATGTACCTTGGATCATCATTGTATGGTTCACATGGTCTGACATATCTACACGGCTAAATATGAAATCAAAATCAGCAGACAAAGAGTCATTAAAGGGTGATTTATAATGTGCAGCTATGACTAACATAAAATGTACATGACATGAATTAACAAAAATTCAAATGTGAAGGGATCAGTCATGGTGAATGTAATCAGTGTAGTAGATCCACACCATTGGGAATCCAAAGTCCAGAGTACTCCTCCCATTGGAAATTGTAGGTGGTTCAGGATCAGTCCAGAATGAATGAGTGACACACAAAAGGAGATCTTTAAGGAAGAGGGTTATTACTGGCAGTGGTGGGTGTCTTGCCATTCACACCGCCTGGATTCTTTGCTGGATGTCCCCGCTTGCATGGGGGGGATCTGCTGCTATAGAGGCAGGGATGTCTGGGGCTTGTTGTTCCTCGTGCAGGGCCTCCCTTCCAGTGGCTGGCACTGATATTGATGGGCTGCTGTTGATGAGCCATAGGAAGAGGTAAACTGTTTTTGAAAAGCCCTGCTCAGTGTGGTGTGCATGTCCCTCAGCACCCTTGTTAGGCAGGCCATGTTGTTATTGTGGGCCTCCATCTGTTTCTGCATGTCCCTATGTGAGTCCCTCTGTAGCTGCTTGATTTTCTGGAGTTCCTCCAACAGCTGGCCCATCACGCCTCAGGCCTCCTGATAGACCCCCAAGATGTGGCTGATGGTGTCCTGGCCAAGAGCAGCCCCAGTGGCCTCACCCTGCTGGCCCACAGCATCCCTCCCATGCACCCTTCCCCCACTGGCCTGTGTCTTTGCCACAGGGTGCCCTCTCCAACTTGGTCCTGGACCCTCATTGTCTGAAGTGTTGCGCTGCAACTTAGGATCCAGGACTGGGGGGCACGAGATGGTAGGCACTGGGCTAGGAACACAGGTTGGGAGGCGAATGGTTGCCTGTGATGTTTATTAAACAGGGCTGGGAGGTGACGTTGTGGGCACAGTGAGATTCACTGTTGCCGCCTTACCAGGCTGCCCAGGTAAGCCAAAACCGTCCTCCACGTCCACAAGTCCAAGAGTGTCATCTTCACTGAAGGCTTCATCCATGGGGGGGAGTGGTAGTCTGTTCCTAGGCCTATGTGTGCCCAGCGGGAGCTCGACCTGTTGATGTAAAACATACAGTGTTACTAGTTGTATTGAGAAATCTTCCTCCAACGGTTTAGAGTTACAGTAAGCAGAAATCTTGTACAAAGTTAAGTTGTAGTTAATCCAATTGTGGCAAGTAACTATGGTATTGGGTGGTTTGACATGACGTGTGAGGCATGTCAACCCAATTGGACTCAAGCAGCTGTTGAGATGTGCAGATCAGTTGCACTTGGGAGGATGGCCTGAAAATGGCATCCTGCCACCAGTGCAGGCAAAACAGTGGCTAGGCTAGATATGGTTTTGCCATTTGGAGGCCTAGTTGTTTGTGAAGCAGGCAGACCCAGGACTTTGTTGTATAAGTGACTGGAGTCATCATGTGCACAGTGCTGTGTCAATGTGTCTGCTGCTTGTACCAATCTGGTGATGCATCTGGAGGCCTTAGGAATACTTGTTGTACACACTGGGTAAGGTGTCATTCTTGTCCTCAATAATTTCATCTTGGGGTAGCAAGTCTAGCTGGAGCTATGTCAACAAACAGATCTCTGGTTTGTGCATGATCTGTGCTTGACCACTCCCATGTGAGTATACTTCATTTAGGAGTTGACAAACAGGAATCTTTGGACAAGTGACCACTGTACTGATGTTTGGAGTTACAGACACAAGGCCTGCTGGGAGCTGCAGTCAAGTCACTCTCTCTACTACACACACTATACAAGGGTTATCCACCCAGGTGAGTACACTTCATTTGAGTGGTAACAAACAGGAGTATATTGGCAAGTGACCACAGGGATGGTGTTTGAAGTTAGAGAAACAGTGCCTATTGAGCTTTGCAATCATGTCACTCCCTCTACTTCCCAACATTTGACAAATGGTATCCTCCCAGGTGAGTAAACTTCATTTGAGATTTACCAAACAGGAGTATTTGAGCAAGTGAACACTGGGCTTGTGGTTAGAGTTACGGAAACAGGACCTGCTGGGAGTTGCAATCACGTAACTTGCTCTACTACACACATTAGACAAATGTTATCCCCCCAGGTGAGTTCACTTCATTTGGGAGATGACAAACCGGGGTCTTTGTACAAGTGAACACTAATCTGGTGTTTGGAGTAACAGAAACAGGGCCTGTTGAGAGTTGCAGTCAGGTCACTCTCTCTACTACACACACTAGACAAATGTTATTCCCCCCAGGTGAATAAACTTCATTTGAGAGACGACAAAGAGGAGTATTTGGACAAGTGCAGACTGGGCTGGTGTTTGGAGTAACAGAAACAGGGCCTGCTGGGAGTTGCAGTCAGGTAACTCTCTCTACTACACACATTATACAAATCTTGGGTATTATATATCTGTATGCAGACTGCATTTAGGTTTGGGCATACATTTTTACATGTTGAGGCATACCATGAGTCCAGGGATTATTTTTGTACATTGTATGACTTACGTACAACATTTGGGCCTATGGCACGTGATGATCATTGGTAGCTGTGCTACGAGGGTGAGGTACATGAACAAGACAGTGGCAAAAGGTTAGCTGTCAGCATACATGACATTGCATTTTTGTGGCATTTTTTGTGTTGTGACTTACCAGACTCCAATCCACTAGGTATTCCTGTCAAGACTGTTCCTGTCAAGACCTCAGGATGCAGGATGGCCAGGACCTTCTCCTCCCAGGGAAAGAGTATTATGGGGCACTGGGAGGGCCACCGCCAGTCCTCTTGGCCTGCAGCTGGTGCCTGGAGACCAAGAAATGGACCCTGCCTCTTAGGTCATTCCACCTCTTCCTAATGTCCTCCTTCGTGCGCAGGGTGGTGCCTACAGCATTCAGTCTGTCGACGATCCTGTCCCACATTTCAATTTTCCTGCTGAGAGAAGTATGCTGGGCTTGTGCTCCAAATAATTGTGGCTCTACTCTTATGATTTCATCCACCATGACTCTTAACTCATCTTCTGAAAAACAGGGATTTTTTTAACGTGACATGGTGGAACAAAACTATGGCTGACAGAGACTTACTTAACAGGGGAAGTGCAATAGGGTGTAACTTGACAAAAGTGTGCGCAGGGTGTTCTATGGGATGATGAAAAAAAAAGGGGTGCCTAACCTATGAAGTCTACAGAAATAATTTGCTTGGGCTTCTGTGTTTTGCAGTGGAAATGCAAAGTATTGTGGTCTGTGAAGGGGTGTGTCCTTTACAGGTGTGTCCACTGTGCCAATGTGTGTCAGCTGTGTTGTTTTTATACCCATCCAATGTGCAGTTGTCTGTTACTTTGCTGACCGCCGGACTACCATTGGCTGACCGCCACAAGGGGACTGCCACAGCGACTGTGTGATTGTAATGAACTTGGTGGGTGGCCACAGTGCTGACAGCACTAGAGGTTGGACCACCTATTTCTAGGCCGCCGCACCGCTGGCAGTCTGCCATTTTTGCTTGGCATTCGGCAGTCCTGCTTATAGAGCTTGTAATAGGGCGGTCTGCAATACCTCCGGCGCGGTGGTCTTTTCAGGACCGGCAACATGGTAATCTGGCGGTCCGACTGCCAAAGACACAATGAGGCCCTAAGTCTGATATCAGACAACAAATGTAAATATATTGACATACATTTATTTGAAAATAAATAGTTTCATCATACTTTGTAATACCCATTGCTATCCCAAATATTTCTTTCAAAGTGATAAGGTTAAATTTTATCTAGCTGCTACTCACCTTCGAGTGTTTATCGATGAAATAAATACAGCCATTTGCAAATGATCATTCAGGAAAATATAGATCACATAATAACACTCCAATTGAAATGGGAACAGAATGAAGTATGGAATTATCTATTTACCACTACCTTCAGACTACTAGTTTGAGTACGAGTACAAGTACAAATGTAAAACTGAATATAATCAACTCATGGATGCTATACGGTATACCTGTGATTAAAAGACAGACTTTGCTGTTTAATTGAAAATGTTATACATGGAGTTACATAGTATTATGTATCATTTTTATTCACCAAGGAAGTCAATAGTGATATATGGGTATGTTTATACGCACCTGGTACTACACTCCTGAAAAGGTTTATGGCAAAATATTTTGAAAATTCGCTACAGATCATACAAGTTGAATTGCAACAGCTTGAAAATGAATTTTGCTTGAATTATGGAGGGAACAATTAAAAGTAATATTCATCTGAAATTTTGATAAATCAAACAAAGGAATAAACTAAGTGATGAAAATGAATTTAGAAAAATATCTCTGAATTATTTTTGAAGCTATGTAATGGACATTTGTGAGTGCCTGGTGCATATCGAAAATCCTTAAGGGAGCTTGGATCTATAATTGATTTGGACAGACACCAGTGGCTGGAGTGCTACACCATTGTACCAATGCAAATACCTAACATAACAAAAAACTCGGGCCCAGATTTAAAAGGGCCTAGTGCTTCCTTGCATCACATTAGTGTAATTTTTTATGTCGCTAATGTGGCTCAACAAAGCCAAACTCACCATGCCATATTTACAAAGTGGCGCAATGCATGATTGCGCCACTTTGTAACCCCTTGCACCACATTATGCCTGCGCCAGACATAATGTATGCAAGAGGAGCGTTCCCCCATTAGGGGGAACCGCAAAAATGGCACAGTGGAATCTCTTAGATGCAAAGCAGACAGTGTGCATTCCGATGGAGCTGGGAAGGGTGGCCCTTGCACTGCCCATGCCGTGGGCATGGGCAGTGCAGGGCCCCCTGTGGTCCCCGGCACTGGCTTTCTGCAAGCTTGGAAAGGCTGGCAGAAAGCTGAGTTGTAATCAGCACAGCACCATCATGGCTGAGTACAACTCAGACCTCTACCAGCCAGTCAGGAATGATGTTCCTGGCAGGGACAGTGGTCCCCTGGCAGGTCCGCCCAACAGGGTTGTAATGTGACAATCTGACCGCCTAGAGTGCGGCCGTCCAACAGTCACCACAAGTATGGCGGTTCTTGGACCCCCACACTCATAATGAGGCCCTAAGTGTTTACTGTGCTGAAGCTGAAGCAGCAGCAGCTAGCAAGCAATTGGGTAGCCGGAAACACCTTAAATTTGAATTAAGCCCCTGGGACTGAGGGGAGTGCACGCTGCCACCCACCTGGAATTTCAATGAAGCCCGGGGAGGTGGCAGTCCCCGGGGCTACGTGGAGGGCCGCAAGGCCACTCCACATTGAAAGTGAACTAAGCCCTGGGGAGGTGGTGGTCCCCGGGGCTGTGGGGGGCGGGGGGAACGCAGAGCCATGCTTTTGCTTTGACAGAAGCCCCGGGGAGGTGGCGGTCCCCAGGGCTGTGGGGGAGGACCTATGACCCCCTCCTACATTAAAATTTCAATGCCTCCGGGACCTGGCCCACCAGGGGGCTTCATAGAAACATGCGAGGAAGCCTGCGTTTGGTTGTTTTTTAAAACTGCATCTGTCGAAAATGTTAAAAAAAACTTTTTCGCTCTGGAAGGTGCCTCTGAGACCCCAGCACCAGAGCTAAGGGGTCAGGGTGTCCCTACCTTAGCCCCTTTTCTTATTTTTGTAACTTTTTTTTAGGGACTCCGCTGACGCTCAGTCCCAACATGGGTGCCAACACTTCCTTGGTAAAGTGTTTTCAGCTAATCAGTTTTCTGCACCTGTATGTAAAAAATTGGATTTTCTTTAATATCTCAAAAATTACTGAATGGATTTACATCAAATAACAAAAAGAGCTCTTTTTGAACCCAGAGCTACCTTTCTACCAAATTTGATGTTCAGTGGTTTGGGCACTATTGCAGTTCACAGTTAAAAATCCCTATATGAATTAACATGGGAAACACTCCTGTTTTTTTTACTCCCCTTTTTTCTTCTCTGAAACTTTCCAGACAGCAGCGTACGTGACTGTTTGTGAAGATTTGTCAAGTGTCGCCAAAGATGTAGGCAAGTAAAAAAAAGCTTTTTCTATAGAAACTAGATGCTGACTATAATTTATCTGGTGGCGACCGCCACTACGTAATATAGATATATATATATATATATGGATTAATGATTTTTCAGAGTGCAGGCCTGCCATGTGTTCACTGGAAGCTTAGCCATAACTTTATTATTTCTATTTAGAACATTTGACATTATTAAAAATGCTGACATTGTGCACATTTACCTAACCTACTAACCACCATACATTGTGATGCTTTATTTTCTAAGTTCACACAATTACTAAACAACGTGTTGAACATTTGATGTCCAGAAATCTAGACAACTCCTCCTTTAAAATATGCAATGTGTAGAAGTTGTTGGGAACCTACATTTACAATATATAAAAATGAGTTACCCCATAACTCAACTATTACCCACCCTTTTGCCTACTTTAATGCCTGATACCACGGCCGCTTTGTGAATTAGCAATTTTAATCACTGCAAATTCACAACATTTTAGTATGAAAGCATGGGATAGTGAGAAGTATGCTAAAACTCCACATTGTCAGCTACAACTATGTAGATATGCATTACTGATTCAATGATTTATCAAATTGTCTTCTTTTTACATTATTTTTCGGCTGACAGGGCTGGCCAATCAAGAACAGAGCAGGAACAGGGCAAAGAAAAGTCATCCCTGGGTAGGAGGCAGGGATAACCACCAGATACAACCAGGGAAAAGGAAGAGGCTACGACCAACAGGGGTAGTGTCCCCCCAAGAGATGCTCAATCCTCCTCCAAAGACTCCTGGCAGAGGCTGAAGAGGCCCTTTGTGGGGCAGAATATGAGCACCAATTGCCAGGGTAGGAAGTTGTTGTTTCTTCTCCTGCCTTGAGGAAGATTAAACAATTGTGTCTCTAGAGCAGGCCCCAACAACATTTGGGCTTTCCACAGCCCCTCCTTAATCTCCGAGGACCCCATTCCATCAGGGTCTCCAACTGTTTCCCCTTCAGTGCCTTCTCCCAGTGCCCACTTGGAAGAATTAGAGTTAGGGACACTTCAGCCTCTGACATCTCATACCCTTCTTGTGCTGACCAATCTCTTTCCCCAATTCAGCCTCAGTGGCTGCATTCAAGGAGGCCATGACACCATTAGTAGAGGAACGGGGAGCACTATCTTAGGACATACAGAACTTCATTAGAAATATCCGGATGTTCATAGAGATGGTTTCTGGGCAGATACAAAATTTAACTAGTGCCATGACCCTCTTAACTGCAGCAATTGTGTCTCATCTACCTCTCCAACCAGCCCCACCTCCTTCAGTCCCATCTGCCAGTTCATCTTTCCTCAATGTTTCCCCTCCTATCACTCATGTTTTTTCTTTCTCTGGGGGGTCTGGTTCAGCCATGGCCAGCTAATTTACATCTATATCAGAGGACAATCTGAATATTATTGTAAAAACTGACTGTGAGGATGGTCAGTGGCATTTGCCCACAGGCCAAGAACCCGTGTTTGACACATTCTCCGTCTTGGATATCTGACTTTATTTTTTGACAGTGTGCTCTTGTTTTTGGACGCTGTGGACTCTGGACGTTTTTTTTATCCCACTTCGTATAGACTGGATTCTGGATTGATGCTTACTGCCAAATGAACCACCTGTGCAGGTGATGCAGGTGGTGCTTGATGTGCAGGTAGTGCTTATGGGTCAGGTGGTGCAGATGTTGCAGGTGTCTGTGTAAAATCTCCTGTATGCGTTGGCTGTGAAGACTGACATGGGCATGTAATGCCTATTTCCTCCATCATCTTCATGGCCAAGGCATGGTGTCTTGCACTGTCTTGCTTACAAGTTCTTGGAAGGTCTTGGTGCATCTTTGCCATGTCTTGGCAACATTTCCAACAATATTGAAGGCACAGTTCTTCCTGTCAATTATCTGAGGGTGTCCTATAGATGAGTCTGCAATGTGACACAATGTATCTCCAATTTTCACAAATGTACTGCTGCATGTCTCTTTGTTGCTGGAAAAACTGATGCTCCCAGTGCCTGGGCTGCGAAACCCACCACCATACGTGGCCAGCAGGTTGACCCACACAGAGAAGGGTAGTACCTGGGAGGTTGTGGGAAGGAGATACATGAATGTGGGATAGCTGATGTCACTGGGAGGGGGGTGTCTCCATCAGATGATTGAGAGAAGACAAGAGACATACTATCATGAAAGGAGTGTGTAGGAGATTGTACAGCAAAAACATATTGGGTTGCTTGTGTTCTGGTTCAGAGAGGGTCTGACTTGGCAGTTCGGACTGGACTGTTCCTAATGAAGTAAGACCAAGATGGATTTGCATTTGGATGTGTTTAGTCGGAGGTGGCATGGAGTACAAAAGAATTATGGGTTGGAACGATACCACAGCCGATTGCCAGTGGTTAGACATATTACAAGCATTGCCCCCAACACCTGTCCGTTGCTTGATGTAACATACTAAGTAGTTAAGGGTGTGCCCAGATATGGGTCCTGTGCTCATGGTGCCGCTGGATCCAAACTGCACCTGACTGGCGAACCCCAATCAAGACAAAACCAACCTTGAGTTGATTGTGTTCCAGTTCAGAAAGGACCTGACTAGCAGTTCAGGCTGGACTGTTCCTACTGAAGCAGAACCAGGATTGATTAGCAAATGTCTGAGGTGGCATGATGAGCAAAAGAGCAGTGGGTTGGAATGTTACCCCGAGTGACTGCCAGTGGTTAGACTTATTGCACGCATCCCTCCCATCACTTTTTTTGTGTTTGATGTAATGCCCTAAATGGCCTAGGAAATTCCCTGATGTCGGTTCCGTGCTCACTGTGCCACTGGAACCAAGCTATCCCCAACTTACAAACGTTGTTCAATGCTAAAACAGTCTAGGGTTGATTGTGTTATAGGTCGAGAGGACCTGGCCTGGAAGCTTGGGCTGGGTTGTTCCTATTGAAGCAGGACAAGACTGATTTGCATTTGGCTGGGCCTAATCTGAGGTGACCTGGCGAACAAAAGAACAAAGGGTTGTAAAGCTATCTTGAGGGATTGCCAGTGGTTAGACCTATTGCAAGCATTCCTTCCATCATCTTTTGTGTATTTGATTGTACAGATAGACCTATGATGTTACTGATGTGTGTGAGTGCTGCATAGGCAGATGTAGAATCTGTGACTGCTTGGTTAATGGCTGCGGACTGACAATCTTCAGAAGGAATTTATGCCTATTTCCTCTATCATCTTCATGGCCAAGGCATGGTGTCTTGCACTGTCTTGCTTACAAGTTCTTGGAAGGTCTTGGTGCATTATGAGGGACACTGCTGCCCAACCATGAAGTCACCTTCTTTAAGGTTTTATTTGTGGGGACAACAATGCCATCCTCTCCTCCAGGTCCCATTCCTCCTCCTGGATCAGCTGCTGCTCCTCCTCTTCGTCCTCTTCTTGGTGAGCAGTGCTGTCTGAACTTATTTTTGCTGGGAGGAGAATCAGATTCTCTCCACAGATTGCCTACCGTCTTCCGCTTGTAGATAGTTTAGCATCATCATCTGACTGTTCTTCACCTCTATCTTTTTGACCTGAAAATAGTGGAGAACTTAGAGCCTGCATTATATACCATGCATTGAACAATGTTACCATTAAAAATCCTTTCCCATTAGCACTTATTCCACTTCTTTTGGACTAATTTTGCAATTCAACCATTTGTACAATATTGGATCTTTATGGGACCTTAGAGACGTGGCTCAACCCAACATCCGCCCTAGGCATTGCCCCAGCAATTCCTGACGGATATAAAGTCACTCACTAGGACTGCACCAACAAGCCAGGAGGAGGAACAACCATCATTCACAAAAAGACCATACAGTACAGTACACCACCACCACCACCACTGACAACACCACCACCCCTATGGAACATCTCAACTTCAAGCTCCGCACGGATTACAAAACAACCGTCAGAGGCACCCTTGCATACCAACCCTCAGGACAGGGCTCAAGATTTTGCAACACCATTGCAAACTTCATTGCGCCCCTAGCCTTAGCCTCTGAGCACTACATCTTCCTTGGTGGCCTAAATTTCCACATCGACTACCCCAACGACAACACTGCACACATCCTCGACAGTATGAGCAGCCTCAGATTGACTCAGATCATCCACAACCCTACACACCGCAGGACACACCCTGGACCCCATTTTCACCTCCAGCAACTGCGTCAAATACAGCCATGTCACAGAACATCGTCCACTTCAGCATCTCCAGTTCCTGCACCTCCACCCCCAGGATGACTACCCCCCCCCACCAGAGGTGGAACAGGATCTCAGAGACCAGCTGGGCAGACACCCTCAACAACTCCAACCCCTGCTACTGCCACCACCTTCAAACAGGGAGTGAAAAACCTCAATGTTCGGATCACAAATCGTGCCAACAGCATTGTCCCCATCAAGAGCAACATCCAGAGAAAATCCCCCAAAAAGGCCAGCTGGTACACCCAAGAACTCAGAACATCGAAACGAGACAGCAAACAGCTGGAGAGGAAATGGTGCACCAGCAAGGACACCTCTGACAGAGCAGCCTTCAAGACCTCCTCAACCTCTCTCACTGCCTGCTGAGGGCACCAAAGAAGACAACCCTTGTCATATGCATCGAAATCAGCGCCAACAATTCCAAGGAACTTTTTAACATTGCTAAGGAATTCTCCAACCTGGCTGCCAGCGGAAACATCATCACACCCTCACAGGAGCTGTGCGACAACCTCGCCCACTTCATCCATGACAAAATTGCAACTATATACAGAAACTGTGAACTCCAACCTACACCTGCAGACTTCCTCAACAGATATGCCACTGTTACCAACACAAACCACACACTGACTACCTGGAACATCCTCTCCACCCAGGACATCACCTCCACTATGAAAGGCATCCACTCAGTAGCTCCCACAGACCCATGCCCGCACCACATCTTCAACCTTGGTAACCAAAGGACTGGCCAGGAATTCACCACCCTGCTCAACACCTCTATCACCACCGCAACATTTCCTGATGCTTGGAAACACGACAAAGTCATACCACTTCTCAAAAAACCCCTCCCTGACCCCAACAAACCCAATAACTACCGGCTAATCTCCCTGCTCCCATTTCCAGCGATGGTACTGGAAAAGATCGTCAACAAGCAACTTATGACTTACCTGGAGCAGAACCAGCTACTTGACTCCTTCCAATTCGGCTTTCGCAGCAATCAGAGCACCAAAACTGCCCTGATCACAGCCACCAACGACATCCAAATCCTCCTCGACCAAGGAGAAACAGTAGCGTTGATCCTCCTTGAACTCTCTGCAGTCTTCAACACCGTATTCCACTATATGCTGATCAAAAGACTCCACCAAATTGGCATCCAAGGGGACACGCTCAGATGGATCACTTTCTTCCTCACCGGAAAAACCCATAGGATCTTTGTGACGGGTCGGACCGGGCCGACCCGCAAATCATGAGGACTTGTGCTGTCTCTGCCCCGGGTAACACGGAAGCACCCGGGGGAGCTACTCTCTCCATTGGTTACCTGCGAGACCCACGCAAATCTGAGGCCGTAAAAGGAGTGGATCCACCCAATCAAGAGAAAGGAGGAGGGATTCAGTGGTGGAGCACGAAGGAGCCGGCGAGTACATTGAAAGGAGAACAGCGAATGCCAAGGGACGAGGAAGATCCGGAAGACGCCAGGACTCGTCTTCGACAGCCTGGAGTGGAGCCGGAGTCAGGACTCTTGTGGACCCGACATCGTGACGAGGATCGCTGGCCCCGGGGAGAAGACGAATGAGCATAGACCTATGAGGCAGGAAGAAAAGTGCAGTAGCAAGACATAGATACCAAGTGTAGAGCAGACCAAGAAAAGGAGAAGAAATAAGACGAATACGACTGGGAAAATAGAAAAGCAAAGAAAGAAAACCCGCCAGCACCAGGAACGAGGGATAAGAAAGGGAACACTGAGTGATCACATGCATAACCAAAAGGCCAAAAGTAAAGAGAGTGGAAGAGGCTCAAAACAGAGAAAACCGCGTATTAAGACGAAGAGTGGAGAGGAGTAGTAGAGAGGAAAATAAATTAAAGAGGGATAAATCAAACACTTACAACACCTATTTCTTCTTCTGTCCCCACACGCTTCCCGCAAGGCCTCTGGAAGAGGAAGAAAAAAAGAAGACAGGATTAGTGGACAGAAGACCGAAGAGACTCACCAACCCTTACCTACAAGCCAACCTCCCACAACCCTGTTGACCTTGTATAAAGAGCAATAAAACAATTTATCTATCACTCAAAATGTTCAGTCTGGTGTATTTGAACGGCCAACCTGGTACAATCCTCCTCCTACCTTTCACCTCTGAACTCAAGGAGATCACCTGTGGTACCCCCCAAGGCTCAGCCCCAAGCACTTCAAAGCATATATGACCCCACTGGCCAACATCATCAGATCCCACATTCTCAACACAATTTCCTACACAGACAACACCAAACTCATTCTCTCACTCACCCACGACCCCTCCATCACCAAGGCCAACTTCCACAGATGCATGACAAGGATCACTGACTAGATGAAGAACAACTGCCTGCATCTGAACACAGACAAGACAGAAATACTGATCTTTGGCAACAGCAGCAACACATGGAATGACTCCTGGTGGGCATCAGACCTAGGACCTGCACCCACTCCTTCCAACCACGGCAGAAACCTCATACTCATCATTGACAACAAGCTCACCATGAAATCATGGATCAATGCCGTCTCCTCTGCCTGGTTCCTCACTTTGCGCATGCTACGTAAGACCGTCATGTGGCGACCCCTACACGAGACACACCGTGACACAGGCCCTCATCACCAGCCGACTGGACTATGCAACACTTTCTACGTAGGAAGTGATGCACACCTCCTTCTGAGACTTCAGACCATACAGAACGCTGCAGCCAGACTCATTCTTGACCTTCCCGACAAACCCACATCACACCCCACCTCAGTAACTCCACCAGCTCCCCATACGGAAGAGATGTCAATTCAAACTGCTGACCCACGCACACAAGGCTCTACACAACCAAGGACCTGCATACATTAACCACTGCCTGAACTTTCACCAACCATCAAGAAGACTACGCTCTGCCTCCCTTTCACTTGCCCATATTCTTCGTATCTACCAAAGCAGAAGTGTAGAATGCTCCTTCTCTCACATCGTAGAAAAAACCTTGAATGGCCTCCCCATGCACCTCAGGACCATCCCCTCACTTCCGTAATTCCGAATGGCGCTCAAGGCCTGGCTGTTTGAACAAGCCCCGGAACCTGCAAGCACCTGGATACCCCAGCAGGTGATTAGCTGTGCTTTATAAATCTTAATTGATTGAGAGTAGGAGAGGGACATGAGTGGAAGACTGCAATACACATGGACTATGATCTCTACGATTACTACATTAAGCCTTTCTAACTCTGCAATGCCCCAGCACCATACCATGTTCTTTTTATAAATTAGTTTTATAGAGAGTGTCTCAATATTTCCATGATAGTTTATAACAATGGTTTTCTCATGCACTCTAAAAATGAACAAGAACAAATTGTCCATGTATCGGTAGTCCTAAAAAGTCTTTGTAACATCAAAATGTATGAAAAGCTGGAGAAGTGATTATTTCACACCACTTCAGTAGAATTTCGGGAGTTCTTTATTTCTCCCAGTGGCATTCGCATGGATGAGAAAAAAGTTGCAGCAATACAAAATTGACCCACTCTGTCCTGTGTCAAAGATATTCAATGCTTCCTAGTTTTCGCAAATTGTTGTACGTGTTTCATTTCACATTTTTCAGACATGCCTATGACATGTCTACTTCAAATAGGATTTCCTTGGTGCAGACCTAAGATGCTGAAGATGCTTTAGCTGCTCTCAAGAAAAAATGCCCTTCTGCACCAATGTTGTCACACCCACACCCTGCATTACCATATTTTGTTGAAGCTGATGTTTTTCAAAATACAGCTGGAGCAATGATACCACACCAAGGAAAACCTGTAATGGACATGTGCATCAGATAGCATTGTTTTCTAAGAAATTACTACCATTCTAGCAGTATTATTCCATTGCCGAAAGATAAATGCTGGCAACCAAACTGGCATTTCAGGAATATAGACATTATTTATTGTGGACAAGATATATTGTCACCATTTATTTAGAGCATAGGAACTTACAGTTGAGGCTCTAACTCAGAGGCACATGGGATGGGTGTTATACTTCAGTACATTTGTTGTCATTATCAGTTACTAACCAGAAACTAAGAATGAACAATCAGATGCCTTGTCCTGAACTGGAGATCCTGAAGAAAACAAAGTTGAAAAAGACTTTCCCAAGACAATATCTTAAGATGGGTAATTGCTTTAATTGATTCAGGCTACTTTTGCAAAAAGCAAGGCTACCACTGACTTGTTACATTTTTTTTAGAATGAAAGAAAGATAAGAAGTGAAAGAACATCATGAAAATCTGCACAGCCATGAGCTACACAGAAACAGGGATAATCACAAAATAATTAGATGACAAACATCGGAGGAAAGAAACAGAATGTAAGCCAGGTGTTCAAGTTTGGCTATCTACAAACATTTTAAACTAGAAGAAGCATGTAAATTTCAACCAAGGCATATGAGACCTTACATCATCAAGCAAATGTAAATCCAGTTACTGCCTGACTGAATTGACCTGAAGATTTCATATTCACCCATATTTTATGTGTCACTCCTGAAAACGTATGATAGCCATAGCTGACCTGAACACCCACCTTCTACTATTTTGATAGCAAATCGTCTAGACTATGACGTCAAGTTCATTGTAAACGTCAAGAAAATTGGTAGTAGATTGTTTTACCTAATAGATAGATCTGTCTTGTGAACCACTTGGTAAAGTAGATTATATTTATTTTATGTTCTGTCATGTGTATTTGTATAGAGCACAACTCATCTGGCATGGTTCACTGACAGGAAATCAGGAATCTCTGGGCTGAGCCAGATCAGTGGTAGATGAAGAGCCATGCCTTCAGTTTCTGGCTGAATTCAGGAACTATGGAGGAGTCTCTGATGTGCAGAGGCAGGTTGTTCCAAGCTTTAGGAGTGAGGGAGGAAAAGGCATGACCGCCTGATGTAGTTCTGCATATGCCAGGTGAGGGGGAGGGTGGACAAGTAGAAGTGCAGCTGGTAGGTTTGTGGATGTTTAAAGGATTGTTGAGATATGTGGGATCCATGTTGTGAAAGGCTTTGCATGTTTGCATGAAGAGTTTGAAGAGATTTTGTGGATTGTGAGCCAGTAGAACTCTATGAGACGTGGGGTGGGAGGTAAATAGTGAGCCTGCCAACAGAGTTGTGAATAATCTGGTTAGGTGAGCATTAATTCCAGTATAGAGTGTGTTACTGTTGTCCAGCTTGCTTGTGATGAGAGCTTGGATGACAATTCTTTGCGTGTTGGTGGGTGGTCATTTTAAAATCTTCCTAAGCATCTTAATTGTGTGGAAGCAGGAGATGGAGACTACATTCACTTGGTCAGTCATGGTGAGTTGGTTGTCACTTGTTAGTCTGAGGTTCTTTGTGTGGGTTGCTGGGAGGGATGTGAGTCTAAATTCCACAGGCCCACCAGGTTGAGTTCCAGAGTGAGATGTATTTGCAAAACATTACTACTTCTGTCTTGTCTCTGTTAAACTCGAGGCAATAGGTTTTCTTCCATCTGATGATGTTGTCATGCAAGCAGACAAGTTGGTCCAGGTGTTTGGCATCTTGTTGGAGAGGGAGAGTATGAGATGGATGTTATTACCATAGGAAATTATGTTTAATTATTGGTTGTGGTTGATGCTGGTGCGTGCAGTCATGTAGGCATTGAACAGAATAGGGTTGAGTGAGGATTCTGTGGAACTCCGCGAATGAGGATGACGGCCTTAGAGGGGAAGCGGACCAGGCTGACTGATGGGGTAAGGCCCTTCTGGAATCAGCAAATCCAGAGAAGTTCCTTACTTCAGATTCAGTCACTGGAATAGCATTGGGTTGGGGGAGCCAAACCTCAATCATTTTTCAAACCTCAGCATCATAAAACCCCTAAATTAGCTTTAGACGGTTCCGATTTACAATCCTTTTCATTGATTTTGTAGTAAGAGGCAATCCTCCCCTTCAGTCAGACACATTTAGCAGAGTAAAATTATTTTAGAAATTGGGACCAGTCAAGAACTGAGTTCTAGATCAAAATTAAGTTTTAAAGGTTTACCACTGAATTTTTAATAGAACAATACAAAATAGTTGTAGAGGTCTAGTCATGAAGACTCAATAATAGAGAAATGCAAATCATAAGGAAACCCTAGTTAATTAATTTTAAAAAACGTCTACATTTTAATTGTCACATGCATGAAGAGTACTGACAAGACTTGATGAAAAAGAAAAGTCTCAGAAAACTCGGACAGTGTCTTGAGATGAAAATGAGAAGTTAGCCCGATCTTTCAAAACCTGGGGTTGCGCATTGGTAAATCACAAACAATTCCATAAAATTAAAAGGTTCATAACACTAACGCATTTCTTAAGGTAGGATAAATCTTCTGCTTTCCTCTTCGGCAACTACACTCCAGAAACTTTAAATCAAATATGAAACATCTATTAAACAATAGCCGTACAGTTAAGTTCTTTTGCACGCTCCCATCAGAACCTCCAGCGGAAATCCTGTAAAATGATACTTTATCTACAAATTGGAAACTTTTATTCATAATAGACAAATTCTATTCTCTCTATTACTTCAATTTGTTGAAGTTTTTGCCATGTTCCGCAGAAACTGTGGTGAGAGAAGGCTTGAAGCTGGCTGCTGATTGGAGGGGGAATGAGCAGGAGCGAGATGAGTAGAACTCCAGAAACTACATCCAATTCAATTAAATGTATTTCACATTGTGAATATGACACAACTTCACTACGTTATTTTTCACACTTATAAATAATACAATCATCTTGTTTCAAATGTACAATCATTATTTTATCAGTTAGGACCATATACATCATCAAAATGAATAATTTGCACAAATTATTTGTCACCCAAAATTTGTGCATCTGAAAAATCTTTAACTGGCTGGGAGACAGTGTTGAAGGCTGCCAAAAGATCCAATAGGATGAGGGACTAGGTGTCACCTCTGCCCATGAACATTCGGGTTTCGCCCGTGGCAGACATGAGGGCGGTCTCTGTACTGTGGTTAGGCCTGGGCATAGTCCGGAATCCTGATTGATAGGTGTTGAGGAGGTGGTTGCAAGTGAAGTGGGTGGCTAGGAATTTCTTTATCATCTTTTCCATGACTTTTGCAAGGAATGGTACAAGGGAGACAGGCCGGTAGTCAGGTCTTCTCAGGGAAGGTTTCTTGAGGAGGTTAAGTACAGTGGCATGTTACCCAACATTTGGGTACATGGCTGTGATGATTGATTTGTTCAAGATCGGGATGAGGGCTGTGGTGACTGGGTCCAGTCCTTTAATGAAGACTGGTGAGGGCAAGGGTCCGAGCGTTCTCTGGAGCGTATGTACTACATGGTCAACGTGGTTTCACAGGTGTGGGTGTTTGTAGAGATGAGCAGGAGGGCTGCAACGATGGTAGGGTCCAATTGGGGCTCAAAGTTCTTGTTGATGCTCGTGATCTTGTTGGTGAAAAATAGAGACAGCTGGGTGCAGATGACCTGAGAGGAGGCTGCTCTGGAGGAGCTTGCTGCATGAGAGGTGAAGTCTTTCACTATGGCAAAGATTTCCCTGCCACTGTTGGTGCTGCTTCTGATGTGGATGGTGAGTGCGGCGAGTTTGGGGGCTCTGATTTGCTGATGGTACGGTCAGAGGCCAAATTTGTATGTGGTCATTCATTTTGTGCTTAACCTGCTAAGAACCCAGCCAAACCTCAGCAAGTAGTATGACCTTTGGGGAGGGGGCATTGTCACGTCCTGAGCCACCTGCAGCCAAAGAACTATGCACTTTGTCATTTACTCCTTGTGTAGTGTATTACAAACAACCAATACCCTTAAATCATGCCCAGTATCATATGACTATCCCCGTAGAGTCTTTCTGCTGTGTCTTACTGTCTGAGACCGTTCCAGAAGCATCTCACCTTTGGGTGACACCTTTATGTATCACATTCAAAGCAATGTAAGCAGATGTATTTGAAAGCTCCACGATCTCTGCAGGTCTCCGTGAACGTAACTATTTAGATTATCAGTTGACGCTCCTCCATTAAAGTCCCCTTATTGTCGAGCACGTCTTTATCTCCAAAGAAGAAATCCTAGGAGCATAAGAGATCGAAAACAGGAAAGGTTAGTACACTAACAGTAGTGAATGGGAAACAATAACACCGAGAAGGCTGTAACATTAGCTTGGAGCAAAGTACTGCTCCAAGTTAATGTTACAGCCTTCTCGATGTTTTTGCTCGGGTGAGCATTATATCGAGTGAAACAGTATTTTAATTTCTGAACAGTTCGGGAGGGGTTAAAAGCTCTGCAGAGGTCCTTGTATATCGAACAGTTTTCAGTCAGCAATAAAAGTGACAAAATAACTTTGTTGATTAATGTACCAGCTGGAAGATCGGAGTTTTGTCTACTGGCAGTTTTCACTCATCTATGGTAGCACAGAGGGTTAACATGCCTGCTACAAAGAACGTCTATTATGCGAAACAGAATTTCATATAAATAGATCAGTGGGATACTGCGTAAATCACAGAGATCCTTTTGTTTCTGTGCAGTTCATGAATTTTATGTCAAGAACGGAGGCTCCTATTATGCTTCTCTAACTTGCTTTATTTTAAATAGCAGCATTCAAGAAACTACAACTCCCATGGGGCTTAAAAAATAGAAAAGCCAATGGGAGAACAACAAAAGGAACAGATGCACCAATCACAATACACAGGCATACGTGACCACTAAGCTTGACTGCGACCAGCCCTCTTTCTTGATGCGAGAGGTTAGTCCATGTGTAAAAACAATGGAAAAATAGTGAAAATAATTGCAACTGCCAAGATCAAAGAACATAGGTCCAGATGTAGCAAAATACCAAATTGCGACTTGCAATTTGCGAGTCCCTGCGACTCGCAAATTGCAAGTCGCAATTTGGTATGCAGAAAGGTGTCTCAGACACCTTCTGCGAGTCGCTATGGGGTAGCAAAGACCCACCTCATTAATATTAATGAGGTGGGTCGCAATTTGCGCCCCCATAGCGACTCTGGGCACTCACGGGGATGGAGGCCTGCTGGGAACAGCAGACCTCCATGTCCGTGACTGCTTTTAAATAAAGCATTTTTTTTTTTCCAAGTGTAGCCCGTTTTCCTTAAAGGAAAACAAGCTGCACTTAGAAAAAAAAAACGAAACCTTTTGTTTCGGATTTTTTCAGGGCAGGTAGTGGTCCCTTGGACCACTGCCTGCTCTGAAAAAATATTTTTGGGTCCAGTCACAAAGGGGAAGGGGTCCCATGGGGACCCCTTCCCGTTTGCGAGTGGGTTACCATCCACTTCAAGTTGATGGTAACTGCGACTACGCGTACGCGGTCGCAAATGGAATTGCATACCACTGCGACTCGCAAATAGGAAGGGAACACCCCTTCCTATTTGCGACTCAGAAATGCATTTTGTGAGTCGGTTCCGACTCGCAAAATGCATTTCTACATAGCAAACACGCATTTGCGACTCGCAAACGGCGATTTTTGCCGTTTGCGGGTCGCAAAGTGTTTGCTACATCTGGCCCAAAGTTCCTGAACAAAGTTCAAGCAAAAGAAGAGATGAGGAGAAAGTCGGGAAATGTTCGGGAGACTCCACTAGAACGAAGTCGGGGCTTCAGAGGGAGCGTACGAGCTCGGTAGAACCAGGATCCGATCAGGTAGCTGGTTGAGATGTCGAGGATGTTGCTGTGAGGGAGGGAAAAGAAGACAAAATCAGGAAATTGTCCTACTGGAGGCGGGATAATACTCGCCTCTGTGTCTTTACTAAAATTAAGACTTTCTGTCATAAATTACTAGGAAAATCTACATTTTATGTCAAGAACGGAGGCTCCTATTATGCTTTTTTAAAGCATATTAATCACTACAGAAGTTGCAGTATGTACAGGTTTACAATAGAATGTTCTGAAAACATTATCATTAGACCAATCGGCTGATCTCAGAATGTCTTCCAAGCTAGAACCAACCCAAAAGGCCTTGGAGGCCATAGCACCTCTAGTGGAATGAGCCCCAAAAACAGAGGTATCTATACCCGCCAGAGACATTACCCAGCGAACCCATCTGGCATGAGTTGCCGAGGAAACAGGTTTGTGGGGTTTGCGAAAAGAAATAAGCAACTGGGAAAAAGAAGACGTTCTGAGATTAGCCGTGCGTTCTTCGTAACATTTAAGACATTGTCCAACACATAACTTGGGTTGATTGGGAAAATACTCGCCTCTGTGTCTTTAATAAAATTAAGACTTTCCGTCATAAATTACTAGGAAAATCTACATTACAGTCACAATCTAGCACAGAAAGTTATGAACTGCCATCAAAGAGCTACATTCAGCCTCCGTGATACAGGCTCAAAAGTTATGTTTTTTCCCAGCTTTAGATTATCCTACTTTAGCTAAAAAGGGCTTGTTTATGTAGAAATAAAATTTTAATAGTAAAGTCAACCCTAACCACTTTGTTACGTTCGGAAACCTGAGTTTATGCTTACCCAGGCCGAGCACTCTTAGAAAATGCCTACCAGTGTGGATGACGTGAATCCTACACCTTGTAGCCCCATTTGTCTTACGTAGCGTTTCCTATGCATGGACGATCACACATTTGATTCATTGCCTCTGTATGTGTGTGTGATGTAAAGCGCTCCAACACCCTATGCTGGTAACAGAGGAGCTATAAAACAAATGAAATGCATGTGAGAGAGGGGATGTGGAGAGAAGAGAGGCACTGTTAGAGGTTGATGGTGAGGGAAGCACTGAAGAGTCCCAACAAGGATTTCTGTATGCTGGTGGACTGTAACATAATTATTTATTATTCTTTAAAAACCAATACTATTCAATATATAATGAAAATGTGTTGCAGAAGGCACCGTTTTTGCCATTGTTTCCCAAATTTTCTGGGGGCGGGCAAGACCCATTATGGTGGTCAGGCTCGCTCTCCACACATCATATGGGGGCTGGTCTGACACCAATTGCCAGGGCTGCTTTGGGTTCCAGTCCGGCCCTGGTTTTATGTTATTTTGGAAGAGAAAGTATATTTTTGGAAACACTATAAACCAAAAACGGATAAGATAACGTATTTAGTTTTTTCATATAAATTGCAAAACAAGAAGGGCTGTTTCTAAAGAAACCCATTTCAGAAAAGAAAGGGTAAGGAAAAAAGCTAATGGCGTGAAAAAACGTTTGTGTATTTCATAGTAAAAGAGTTGTGAGAATATTTAAAAGCAAGTACTAGTGTTGTATTTTCTACGTTTAGATATCTGCTCTGCTCAAATAAGTCTTTCCTGCACAAAACTGCAGAACAAACTATCAAAACAGAAAAATCTTAAGCTTCTCTTCTCTTTCCCCAGCCCCTATTCCCCTTTGCGGGTTTTATGAACAAACTGAGTCATCTACGCGACTGGTGTTTTCAATTGTGAGTACCCTAAGTTATTTTTGTTAATGTTTAAGAGTGCAATTGTTTTACCTTCTTGCTAATTTTAAAAGTTTTAATTTATTTACTATATTTTAAACAATTTCATTTTTATCAAAGTATTATGCATGTTTTATTTATTTATTCCTATATATATATATATAGACATATATATATATATATATATAAATATATGAAACATATTTCTATTTGTTTACTAATATTTTGTAACTAACAATAAAGTAGTGTTTTGTTTAAATTATTTTTATTTTTGTAAAATATATTTCATGTAATGTACAATTTTTCTTAAGTTAGTGCACATATAAACACTCAACTATTATGTAATTATTTGTCGCAAATAGTAATACATTTATTTTTACCATTTTATTTGTAAAATTCTTTCAACAATTTATAACACATTTTGAATGCATTTTTATTCAATGTATATTTTACTGTATTAAATACTGCAAATAAATTATTTTTAATTCATCAGTAATTATTCACATATTTAACAATAACAGCTCCAGAATTTGATTGAATATTGTTTCCAATTATTCTTTATTTATTTACATTGTATATACAGATTTACAATATAATACATTTTAATAATTATTTTTCTATTTGTAATAATGGAATAAAGTATTTTTTACATTTCATTTTCTTTACCACTGAATGTATTGGATAGCCTTTTTCATCATTAGTGTTCAGCAATGGTGCTCCTGGCTTGATGTTCTCCAGTTCTAAATAATTTTTAAGGTATATTGGTAGCTGGGCGGGTGTTTTTTGAGTTAAGTTTTTTAGTTTAGTATACTTTAAGATTTTAGTTAATTAGGTTTGTGTAGTGTGGTTAGTTAATATTGTGTGTGAGCAGTAGGTTCTAATGTGTTGTATAAGTCATGCATGTGTAGTTTAGGGATAGATATTTTTACTTCATGTGTTTCTATACTTTCTCAATTGTGTTTGATGATTTTTGTTAAGTGAGGGACGAGCTCAAGATCTCTGGATCCCTCCTTTCTAGTTGGGGTTTCGGGAACTGCAAGTGAGAGTAACACAGGGTTCACGATTGAGCCCTACTCAATTTGATCTTTATCTTAGTACATTAGCTCTACTTGCCCAGGCCATGGGAGCAAAAGTGATTTCCTATGCTGACGATACTCAGCTGTTGTTCTTGTGGATCAGGGAGGCAGTGTTCCCTGGCAAAACTATCAGATCCTGTCTTACAGCCGTCTTTCACTGGCTAGCTCACCATCAGCTTAAATGCATTGCAGAAAAGAGTGAACTGCTATCTTTCGGTCTGAAGGCCCCTGAGACATGGCAGTTGTTTTGGCCTGCTGACCCCACCACCAGAGGTCAGAGAAATTCAGTAAAGAATTTGGGTGTCTAATTCAATGACTGTCTCTCTTCGACCTCAGGTTAAAATGGAGGTGGGGACCTGTTTTGGACTGCTGCATATTTTGAGGAAGTTTTTATATTTCCTCTCATTCACAGCCATCATTAAGGATGTGTTGCACAGCTGGAGCAATGCATCCATTCAGAGATATGGTGAGGCTGCAATGCGAAGACGGCCTGCATTGTCATCAAGAATCCCATCAAAGTGGCTTGCAATGAGAAGTCCGACACTGAGGATTAGGTGCGCAGTTGGGGTGATGCTTTGGTTCCAAAGAGCTGGGAGGCTGCGATGCAGAGTCTGTCGTCATCATTGAGACTGCCATCAATGAGGAATGTGAGGGCATGAGCCGAGGATGCGTCATGCAGTTGGGGCGATGCTTGGGTATTGAAGAGCTGTAATGCGATGTGGGTCTTTGGGGTGGGTCTAATCCACGCAGCAGCGGATATGCATCAGTTCTGTTCATGTTTGGGTGGCAATGCAGAGGAGATGTGTCCGTTCTGGTCGATCCACAGAGGCTGGCAGAGTACCTTAAGCCCACCTCTAAGGGTCCAGGACTGGGGTGGGTCACTCAGCAGGGTAGACTCACAGATGACAGTCCAGGTGCAGATGAAAGGTTGTTGGAAGCAGGTTTGTCTATGATGCTTCAGATCAGGAGGCCAGCCAACTCTCCCCTGTAGTCATTGTGGGTCCAAGAGATGCAGGTATAGTCCTTCTCTTCCAGGCAAGATGGCAGAAGGTCAGCACATCAGGCAGCGGTTCCTTCAGAGCAGCAGTCTAACAGAGTGGCAATTGTTGTAGCACAGAAGTCCTTCTTTCTGGCAGAATATTCACAGGTCCAGAAGTGTACTGAAGTGGTGGTATCTGAGGTCCAGTATTAATAACCATTTGTGTAATTGAAGTGGGGGACAAGCTTCTAGAGGTATTTTTTAAATACAGTACATCCTGACCCTGGGGCTGTCAAGGGCCTACTCGAGAAGTGGCATATGTATTAAAAAGGAAGGTTTGGGCCTGAACAGCGCAAACAGACTGCAATGGCAGACCTTTGACATGTTTAGAAAGGTGGCACAATGAGTCCTGCAGGCACACTAGTAGCATTTAATGTACAGGTCCTGGGTACATGTAGTACCATTTTACTAAGGAGTTACAAGTGAACTAAGTGTGCCAATTGGGTGTAAGCCAATTGTACAATGTTTATAGGAGAGAACACAAGCACTTTAGCACTGGTTAGCAGTGGTAAAGTGCACAGAATCCTAAAAGCCCCCAAAAAAGCAGGTTCGGAAAACTGGAGGGTGAAGGCAAACATAATGGGGATGACCCTGCAGAAAGGGCCAAGAATCAACACATAGACCCGTACCGCCATCTGACCATCAGGGCGGTCAGAATACCACCAGCCCTATTACAAGTTTCCCACTGGGCTGGCATTTCTGCCTGCCTGCCCAGCGGGAAACAGGGCCTTAACATTGACGCCGGCTCGTAATCGGCAGCTCCCACCGCTCTTTCCACTGCCCTTAATTCAGGCAGTGGAACGCGCGATTGAGCTATCCATGGGGGCCCCTGCACTGCCCATTACAAGTGCATGGGCAGTGGAGGGGACCTCTAATGCCCCCATTCCACCAGCCTTTCCATGGCGGTCAGACTGTGGTGGCTCCATCACGATTGTAATGCGGCAGTCGGACCGCCAGACTTGTACTGAGGGCCATAGTATCACAGATGGAAGATACTTTATTTAGTTCTGAAACATCATTCCAATTGACCTGCTAAATAATTTACATAGAAGTATTAAAAATGTAGTCTGATGATTAAGCTCCATGAATTTGACAGCATCTGTGTCTTAAGAAGGACTTACATAAATAATTTGCCAGGGAGGTAGGGAAGTCACTAGAAATTGTGGGTGCTGAAAAACAAACAGAAGGTTGAACACAATCTGCTCTCTCACCACCGCTGGGAGGTAGAAGGCACAGTAGACACCAGGGAAATGTATCCCTAACACTGGGCCAGGCCCGACCACAAAAAAGCAACACAGTTTTTTCTGCACCTTCCAGGGCCAGATAGGAGTTCACCCCAAATTGTGCCCCATGGAAAGAGGCAGAAAGCCCACTAGACATGAGGAGCTATATAATGTATAGTGCCCCCGGGTGCAATGGTTGTTGAGGCCCACTTTGCATATCCTGAGGCATTATGATTTTTCTCTGAACACCACAGATGCTTGTGCACCCACTTCTGTAATACTCATGACTCTGGGGCATATGTAGTATCAGCATTATCCTTAGAGGATGTTCCCTCATTTGCATGGGGACATGGTCCCATGCGAATGAAGGAATGACTTTGCCTCTGTGGCCATGCCCCATTACGGATGCAACCACAAAGGCAAACAGGCGCTAGGTAAGGTGCACTGACAACATGCCACAAAAGGAGGATGTATTGGTAATGCATTGTCTGAGGGCATCCCTCTGAAGCTTTTAAATCTGGTTCGATGGCCACTCCCCCAACATTCCATTGCAGAAGGGTGTCACCACTCACTGCACATATCGTGAAACTGTTCCTCACGACAAACTTGTGGGAAAGAGAGTGGAACATTTCAATAAACATGTTGACAGTCTTCTTCATTTCATACAGCAGCAAGGAAACACCTTTGAAATGACTGAGCCTGTGTGACTACACAACTTAGTGACCAAACAATATGAGGATAACGATATAAAGGCACGTCTACTAGATGTCCTGGAACATGGATCGAAACTATATACAGAACTTAAGCAGGAGAGATTTGTATTGAAAGAAAAAAAGCTTTTTGACATATTCAATAAAGGAAAATGTCCACACTTTAATTGTCATAGTAAGAGTTTCGTCCAACCAGCCACTACAATACAGGTTACAAAAAAACAACTTTTGCAAGCATATAGAGAGATGGACGTGGCAAAAGAAGGGCATTCCTTCGCATGATCTTCTTCCACCAAATGTATTACTTGATGGAGGTGCTGCAACCAAACCAGTGAAGCCCAAACTTGTACAAGAGCTTGAAAAAAAAAAATTCACCTGAAGAATTTCAATTCCAAATGGTGTCCTCATTGAAAGCTGCTGTTGTTGAGGACTATGGGGCTGATTCTAACCCCGGCGGTCTTCGACCGCCGGGGCGAGGGTCGGCGGGAGCACCGCCGACAGGCCGGCAGTGCCCCGCAGGGCATTCTGACCGCGGCGCTTTGGCCGCGGTCAGAAAGGGTAAACCGGCGGTCTCCCGCCGGTTTACCGCTGCCCTCAGAATCCCCCATGGCGGCACAGCTTGCTGCGCCGCCATGGGGGATTCTGACCCCCCCTACCGCCATCCTGTTCATGGCGGGAAAGCCGCCATGAACAGGATGGCGGTAGGGGGGGTCGCGGGGCCCCTGGGGGCCCCTGCCGTGCCCATGCCAATGGCATGGGCACGGCAGGGGCCCCCGTAAGAGGGCCCCGCAAGGTATTTCAGTGTCTGCCTTGCAGACACTGAAATACGCGACGGGTGCTACTGCACCCGTCGCACCTTCCCACTCCGCCGGCTCGATTACGAGCCGGCATCCTCGTGGGAAGGGAGTTTTTCCCTGGGCTGGCGGGCGGTCTTTTGGAGACCGCCCGCCAGCCCAGGGAAAAACTCATAATACCCTCCGCGGTCTTCTGACCGCGGAGCGGTATTATGGGGGCGGAATTCTGGCGGGCGGCCTCCGCCGCCCGCCAGAATTAGAATCACCCCCTATATGTCACAATTGCACATGGCCAAGATTTTGTCTATGCAAAACTTCAGAGAGGTCATTCAGACCTTTCTACAGATAGCAAAGTGAGTGTGCACCTTGCTAAAACTGCACATTGTCTTTGACAATTATCATGAACTAGCTGTGAAAGTATGTGAGATATTCAGATGAACGTCTACAAGTGGAACAATTGACCTTGCCTGCATCAAATTTGACACCTTTACTGGTGCAACTTAATACATTCTGGTCATCCACATCAAACAAGATGAACTTGGAGATGTTAACTCGCCAAAACATTGCTGATGCTTCCATGAACACTGAATTTCCAATTTTTGCAAGTGGAATGATTGTAAATGATTTGGTGTCTGCAGAGATATATTCAAAAGGTATGGGCCATATTGTTCAAGAACTTAACAGGAACTTGGAGGAAGCTGACCTTCGTGGTGTGCCACATGTTGAGTAGAATGTTCGAAATGGTTCCAATCAAAACATTGTACTGTCAAATGACACAGATGTCATTATTGAGCTACTTAGATTTGTTGCAATGTCTATAAGTTAATGATTGTCAGAGTCATGGATACGTTATGGAACAAGTGAGAAAAGACACTTATTCCTGCTTCATTTTCTGTACAAGAAACTTGACCAAGAGATGCCCAGTGTTCTTATCAAGACACATATTCTTATGGGTGATGACACTATGAGAAAAATTTGAGCAAAGCTTGAAACTTTAACTGCTAAACATCTGAAGTTTCTAAAAGGATTTGCTGAAACAGAAGAAGAATGTGACTTTAAAGATGGAGAAAAATACCTAGTGCCTGTGTGGAAAATGGGTTCTAACTGTCACACATTTGACAATCTTCTGTGCAGAGGGTTCAAGAGATCAATCCTGCTTAGTGACCTTCCACCGACATCATATTCTCTGCATAGACACAATTTGTTGTAATTGTTCAGAAGGTGTGTAAATGTCTTAGATCATGCATATGTAGAGAAAGATTTGTGTGAATTTGGTTGGGAAGATATTGAAGGGGTTCTAAAACCTACAAAATTTCTAAAGCCTCTACCCACAGAAATTGCATGTACATGTACTTTTAAAACCTGTGCTATAAAAAGATGTTCCTGTCGATATGCTCTTCTCAGATGTTCAACATTCTGCAAATGTACCACAAGTGATTGCCGAAACAAATAAAATAAAGTGAACTATGAAAATGTGTCTAAAACAGGAGTGATAAATGATATTTTTTCATATTCAGATCAAACACATTGTTTGGTGTATATATAAAAGGATTAAAAAACATCATGATTTGTTTAATTTCTATATATGTCTCTTCATCCTCTATTATAGCCGCCATTTTGGAAAGTGGCGGAAGAGTTGCTCTGAGGAGTTATTTTCTGTCTCGATAAGACTACTTGACCCCCAAAACCTTTGTTTTGACACCAGAATGAAGTATATAGGTCTCATTGTTCTTGAAATATTACATCATCACTGCAACGCATTCTCCATTTTGAAAAATCTCATCCAGAAAAATGTGGTCCAGATCAGCAATGTCTACCCAAGCTAAATGACTTCTCTAATGATCCAAAAACACAAATCAAAAATGAAAATCTCTGGACAATTTTATTTTATGGAGGTACATCAGGGGGCTGGGATTATGTTAGATTCTTATTTAACCAACAGGAAAACCAACAGCACCAACCCATTTCCAACAAACCCCTCCAGGGGTAGATCAACATACAGTCTCCACTCCTTCATAGAACTATCACCAACTGGATTTCTGAATGTTGTCAAAGCAAGCAGGCCAGTCGGTTGGCTATCTGACCCTTATCCACCACAGATCTTCAAAATCATTGTTTTATTAACTTCACCTGCCAACCATATTCAGAACACTTACCAACAACTCCTTAACAACAGTATTTGTCCAAAAGTCTTTAAAAGGTATACATACTCCATTTGTTAAAGAAAAGAAACCCGGACCCCCAAGATACCATCAACTACAGACCTATAGCAAATGGACCATTCCTGGGCAAACTTATGGAAAGATAAGCCTTTGCCCACATGTCACATTTCATTGATGATAACGTCCTACTTTCTGATGTCCAAACAGGATTCCATCTAAGGATGTCCTTAGAAACACTGTAGGGTTGCTGCCCTACTTCTCTTGGAGCTTTCAGCTGCCTTCAAGACATTCAACCATACCACAGTAATCCATACTCGAGGAAGCCGTCAAAGAGGGCACAGCTCTTGCTTGGATGACATTGATTACACACAAGAGAACAAATGTAATTCATATACCTCCTTTCTAATCCACACCCTACAGCATAAAATCAGGAGTCCCTCAAAGCTATATCATCTCACACATGCCTTTCAACATCTACTTGAAATTATTGCTGGTAATTGTTCGAAAATGGGTGACTGGTTGACTGTGGTGTGACCCCCTGTCAGGCAGCAACCACAATCCTAGTCAGGGTAAGGCACAAGCAAACCTCATATTAACTTGTGCTTAACCCCCTGACAGACCTGGGCATGTTTTAAAGTGATGCTTAAGTGGGCAGCACAAGCAGTGCTGTAGGCCCACTAGTAGGATTTAATTTACAGGCCCTGGGCACATGTAGTTCTCTTCACTAGGGACTTATAGGTAAATCAAATATGCCAATTAGAGATATGCCAATCAAACCACATTTTAGGGATAGAGCTCAAGCACTTTAACATTGGTTAGCAGTGGTAAAGTGCACAGAGTCCTAAGGCCAACAAAAATAAATACAGCAAAATTGGAGAGAAAAAGGCAAAAGGTTTGGGGGTGACCCTGCAGAAAGGACCATTTCCAACAACAGGCAAACACTGATAGCACATGTAAATATAAAGAATATCCAAACATGAATGAACAATCCATGTTAGGGTCAATGTATGTTATTTGTGGCAGCACATGCCAAAACAAGAACAAATAACACTGCCAAGGGATCAAGGCCAAACATAGCCATGCCAATATCGACAAACATAAAGTTCATGGAAAAACATCACGAGGAACTAAAAAGGGTAAAGATTAATACTGCATGACACAGATGTGTGCATGAAAATCAGCATCGATATGGAGCCCTTTTAGGCTCTCCTCACAGGTAACTATGCGGTCCCGAGTAATTACCAGTGGCTGAGATTAATTCAAGAATTACATCCATCCCTTTTTTCTATATTTAAGTGTGATGCCCTAAGTATGATGGGTTTTCCCAGACCTGGGTCCGCTGCACACTGTGATACTGGAACCAAGCTGTACCCAGCAGATGAGCTCATAACCAGTGGAAAACTGGACCTGGGTTACTTGTGCTCCGGTTCAGATAGGACCTAGCTTGGCAGTTTGGGCTGGACTGTTGCGATTGGAGGAGGCTTAAGAGTGATTTGTATAAAGCTGGGTCCAAACTGCGGTGACATGGTGTGCACAGTAATGATAGATTGCGATGTGGCCTGAGTAATTACCAGTGGTTGAGAATAATTCAAGCATCTCATACATCACATTTTTGTATACTTAAGTGCTCACAGGTAACAGCATCGAAATTCACCATCATGTTGGAAAAACACATATCTACTTCAATGTCTTCTGTGCATGAGACATCCAATGTTTCGAACACTACCACCACCTCATCCGGACCTGATGTCCTGTGCCTACTTGAAGCTCAACCTCCACCAAGACTGAATTTCTGTTATTTTGCAAGAACAACAAACAAAAAATAGTATGATCCAAGCTTAATGACAGAATTTTGACAACTTCAAAATTCTCCTGTGACCAAATGGCAAGTCACTTGTAATCACACTAGATACCTACCACACACCCAAGGAGTATATTGCCAAACATGTAAAGATGGCATAATACCGCCACTTTCTTCTACAGAAAGTGAAACTGTTTCTTCCATAAAGGGACCTCAGAACAGCTGGCAAAGCCCTCATACTTTTGCATCTATCTGGTGGTTACACCTGGCTCCATGGCCTCCGAAACTCCACATTAGCTCACCTTACGGGTATCTTACACACCACAGCCTGTCTCATTCAGGGCCTGAAGAAATACAGTTACTTCACTCCAATTCTGAGGGAATGCCATTGACTCCCTTTGGCAGTCAGCACCATCTTTAAAACGCTCTTCTTGATTTACACTAACATAACAGCCAGCACACCCTCTTATCTTGCAAACAAGCTGCCTATCTTTGGTAGCTTTAGCATACCCACAGCCAGAACACCATTGTAGTTGTAATTGTAAATTGTATATATATAGCACTTACTACTCTTGATGAGGCATAGACTACTCTGGAAATCAAGGTTAAAGGTAAGAAGTTAGATTACTAAAAATAGTTTTTTGTTTCCTTGTGGATTAGTTGTGTTAAGTGTGTTAGCTTAGTGCTCACTGAGATTTCATGCATTTAATTGAAGTTGATTAGTAAAGAGAAAATGTGAGGTGCTATTGAGCATGGGGGATATATACAACTATTGGTTGGATGAATTGCATAAAGGAGGAAAGAGTGTGAAAAGGGTCTTTGGCAGTCCACTGTAGCGGAAAAGGTTGGGATGAGTCAGAGTGGAAGTATGTGCAGATGTTTAAAGGGAAATCACCCCCCCCCAGTAAGTACAAATTAATTTACAAATGTATACAGACATGCCCAAACATCTAAATATATATTGGTATGCATACATACATGCACACATCAACATATTATACTTATGCAAATGTAAGAACAAGGCAAAAGCCCCACTATATAAAACTCACATGTACATACATGTAGTACAGTTTACATGCTCAGACATTCACATGTGTGTGGTGAATAAATATTTATAGCTAGGGATTTAAAAAAAAAATTCTGAATAAATTGTTAAACCCTTACATGTAGATGATGTGATATAAGATGTTGTGAGTGTTGTTATAAGTGGGATAATTCGCAGAGGGTGCAGGTTATAGTTACCATAGGGCATGAGTTATAGTTACTTGAGATAACTGTAACTATGACTGCTGAATTTCTATGGTTTTGTGGGTGTGAAGCGTGAACCTAACTATAACCTCCTTGTAACCTTTGGGTTTTCAATGAATTTCTAAGGTTTTTTACATTTTATTTCATAACCATAATATCCCTATGACATTTGTTTTTTTAATGAATTTTTATTTTTTATAATGTAAAGAAACATTTAATTACCATACATTAATCCACACTAGGCCTGCAGCGCAGGCCCCGCAGCCAACCCCTCCGCATGCACCCAGTCCCACACCACACACAGCACTGTGCTGCCAATCTCTCAAAGCAGTCAAGATGGGTGGGGGTCACACAGCCCCACTTCCCGGGTCCAATTTCAGCCCCAGGCCCCCCAATTCCCTGGGGCCTACCCAACATTTAACGGAGGGAGTGGGCATGCAGTCCCTCTTTCCAGGCCTATATTGGCCCTGGGGACCCCATCCCAGTGGTCTGACCAGCATTTAAAGGGGAGCACGCCGCCCCCTCCCTCAGGGACCCCAACCCAAGGTCCTGCCCAACATTCAAAGAGGAGGTGGGCATGCTGCTCCCCTCCCCAAGCCAATATTGGCCTCAGGGACTCCATCTTCCAGGGTCTGCCCAGCATTTAAAGGGGAAAGGGGGGGGCATACAGCCCCCCTCACTGGGCCAATATTTCTGGGTACCTTTTCCCCCACCCAGGGCACGGAAGGAGCCCCAATGTAGGTCCTGGAAGGAGGGAGAGGTGATAGGCAGCAGTTGGCGTGGCTAGACAGGAAATAACGGGAGGTGTGCGGAAGTGGCAAGGAGGGAAAAAAGCAAGGAGAAAGCAGTGAAAACAAGGGAAAAGCATTGAGAAGGCACCCAAATAAACAGGGGTCAAGGCAAGGACATAGCAGTCTGAAAAAACTAAAAAGCAAGGAAAAGGCACACAAAAAATGGTGAAAAGCAAGGAAAAGGCACACAAAAAATGGTGAAAAGCAAGGATAAAGCAGTTAAAATTAGGGAAAAGCAAGGAGAAGGCACACAAAAAACAGGGCAAAAAACAAGGAGAAAGCAGTGAAAAAGAGGGAAAAGCAAGGAGAAAGCAGTGAAAATTAAGAAAAAGCAACTAGAAGGGTCACAAAAAATGGCAGAAAAGCAAGAAGAAAACAGAGAAAAGGGAAAAGCAGGGGGAAGGCACACAAAACACAGGGGAAAGGAGAAAACAGTGAGAATGATGAAAGCAAGGAGAAGGTCACAAAAACAGGAGTAAAAGCAAGTAGAAACAAGTGAGAACAAGGGAAAAGCAAAGAGAAGGTGTTCAAAAAATAGGGAAAAAGCAAGGTGAAAGCAGTGAGAAAGACGGAAAAGCAAGGTGAAGGCACTCAAAAAGCTGGGGAAATAGCAAGGAAAAAGCAGTGAGAACAAAGGAAAAGCAAGGAGAAGACACTCAAAAATGGGGAAAAGGCAAGGGGAAAGCAGTGAAAAAGAGGGAAAAAAGCAAGGTGAAGGCACACAAAAAAGTGGTAAAAAGCAAGGAGAAAGCAATGAAAATAAGGGAAAAGCAAGGAGCAGGAACACAGAAACTATGAAAAAGAAGGAGAAAGAAGTGAAAACAAGGGAAGAGCAAGGGGAAGGAACACAAAACATAGGGAAGAAAGCAGGGAGAACACAGTGAGAACAAGGGAAAAGCAAGAAGAAGGCACACAGAAAACAGGGGAAAACCCATGGAGAAGGCAATGAAAACATGGGAAAGAAAGGAGAAGGCACAAAAAAACTGTGGAAAAAGCAAGGAGAAAGCAGTGAAAATGAGGGAAAAGCAAGGAGAAGGCAACCTAACAACATCAGAAGAAGCAAGGGGAAAGCAGTAAAAGTGAGGGAAAAGCAAGGAGAAGACACACAAAAAACGGGGAAAAGCAAGGAGAAAGTAGTGAAAATGAGAGAAAAGCTGGGAGAAGGCACTCAAAAAAATGGCAGAAAAAGCAAGGAGAAAAGTGAAAACAAGGGAAAAGCAAAGAGAAAGCACACAAAATGGTGGAAGAAGCAAGGAGAATGCAATGAAAATAAGGGAAAAGCAAAAATATATATACATATATATTAACATTTGCACCCCGTACTTGGTTCACTTCGGAACTGCAGTCTGCAGTATAAACAAGTGCGGGAGACAGCGCTTGTTTTTGTTTTCAATTTTTGCTTGGATTTGCGGATTCTCTGTAAATCTATGGCAAAAAGTTTGAAAAAAATATTTTCGGCCCTGGTGGGGTCATCCTAGGGGGCCAGGGTATTCCTGGCAACTGAATATTTTAGAGTTTCCAACATCCTAGGGAATTCCAATTTATGCATTTGTGTGCCGTCTACAAAGTTATAACAGGTGAGCTGAAAATCATTGATGTTTCCTGTTGGACCTGGCCCACTCTGCAGGGTCAGTGCTAACCAGTGCGAAAGTGCTTGTGCTCTCTCCCTAAAACATGGCTTGATTGGCCTACTCCTGATGTGCATATTTAATTTATTTGTAAGTCCCTGGTAGAGTGGTATACCATATATCCAGGACATGTAAATTAAATGCTACAGTGGGCCTGCAGCACTTATTGTGCCTTCCATTTAAGTCATACCTTAAGAAATTTCAAGGCCTATCACTGCAGCCTGAATGCAGTTTTAAACTACCATGTCGACTAGGCATTTTAAACCCCCTGCCGAGACTTTACACCCCTTTGATTACATATGTCACCCCTAAGGTAGACCCTAGGTAGCCCATGGGGCAGGGTGCTATGTAAATAAAAAGCAGGACATATACTTTTACGTTATTCTGTTCTTGGTAGTGAAACACTCTCAAATTAGTTTCTTACTACTGTGAGACCTACCACTCTCATACGATAACATTAGGGATTCCTTATTGCATTCAATACACTGTAATTTCCCATCAAGATGTCATGTTTACCATCTATGGAATTGTAATGATAAATCCTTTTTAACCACTTCGCTGCCAGGTCTTTTCCCCTCAGGTGCCAGGCCTTTTTTTTGGCTATTTGGGGCAGTTCGTACTTAGGCCATCATAACTTTTTGTCCACATAAGCTATCCACGACAAATTTGCGTCCTTATTTTCCAACATCCTAGGGATTCTAGAGGTACCCAGACATAGTGGGTTCCCCTGAAGGAGACCAAGAAATTAGCCAAAATGCAGCACAAATTTCGTTTTTTTAAATAAAAATGGGAAAAAGGGGCTGCAGAAGAAGGCTTGTGGTTTTTTCCCTGAAAATGGCATCAACAAAGGGTTTGTGGTGCTAAAATCACCGGCTCCCCAGCTTTCTGGAACAGGCAGACCTGAATCAGAAAACCCAATTTTTCAACACAATTTTGGCATTTTACTGGGACATACCCCATTTGTACTATTTTTTGTGCTTTCAGCCTCCTTCCAGTTAGTGACAGAAATGGGTGTGAAACCAATGCTGGATCCCAGAATTTCAATCATTTACGAAAAGTAGACAAAAGTCTGAATTCAGCAAGGTGTAATTTGTGTAGATCCTACAAGTTTTTCCTACAGAAAATAACAGCTAAAATAAAAAAATATTGAAATTGAGAGAAAAAAACTGCTATGTTTCTCCACTTCTGTACCTTTTCCTTGCGATGTCAGATTTTTTAAAGCAATATACTGTTTGTATTTCCAAAATGGGCACAAGATAGGGTGTTTAGAAGCAGTGGTTATTTGCACATCTCTGATTTCTGGGGTGCCCATACTAGCATGTGAATTACAGGGCATTTCTCAAATAGATGTCTTTTTTACACACTGTCTTACATTTGGAAGGAAAAAATGTAGAGAAAGACAAGGGGCAATAACACTTGTTTTGCTATTCAGTGTTCCCCCAAGTATTCCGATACAAATGGCACCTCACTTGCATGGGTAGACCTAATGCTCGCGACAGGAAACGCAACATGGACACATCACATTTTTACATTGAAATCTGACGTGTTTTTTGCAAAGTGCCTAGCTGTAGATTTTGGCCTCTGGCTCAGCCGGCACCTAGGGAAACCTACCAAACCTGTGCATTATTTCAAACTGGACACCTAGGGATATCCAGGATCGGGTGACTTGGGGGGCTCACACCAGGTTCTGTTACCCAGAATCCTTTGCAAACCTCAAAATTTGGCCAAAAAGCACTTTTCCCTCACATTTTGGTGACAGAAAGTTCTGGAATCGGAGAGGAGCTACAAATGTCCTTCCACCCAGCATTCCCTCAAGTCGTCCAATAAAAATGGTACCTCACTTGTGTGGGTAGGCCTGGCGCCCGCGACAGGAAGTGCCCCAAAATACAACGTGGACACATGACATTTTCCCAGAGAAAACAGAGCTGGTTTTTGGAAAGTGTCTAGCTGTGGATTTTGGCCTGTAGCTCAGCCGGCACCTGAGGAAACCTACAAACCTGTGCATTTTTTAAAAGTAGACACGTAGGGGAATCCATGATGAGGTGACTTGTGGGGCTCTCACCAGGTTCTGTTACCCAGAATCCTTTGCAAACCTCAGAATTTGGCAAAAAAAATACTTTTTCCTCACATTTCAGTGACAGAAAGTTCTGGAATCTGAGGGGAGCCACAAATTTCCTTCCACCCAGCGTTCCCCTAAGTCTCCCAATAAAAATGGTACCTCACTTGGGTGTGGGTAGGCCTAGTGCCCGCGAAAGGAAATGCCACAAAACACTATCTGGACACATCAAAATTATAAAATGCAAAACTACCTGTTTTTGCGTGGGGCCGGGTCACCTGCGTTTTTGGTACTGGGCTTAGCAGCTACACAGAGAACCCTACCAAACCCAGATATTTCTGAATACTAGACACCCGAGGGAGTCCAGGGAGGTGTGACTTGCGTGGATCCCCAAGTGTTTTCTTACCCAGAATCCTCAGCAAACCTCAAATTTAGCACAAAAAAAACATTTTCCCACAATTCTGTGTGGGATCACCGCACCAGGACAAATTTCCTACCACCCAACGTTCCCCTCGATCTCCCGGTAAAAATGATACCTCACTTGTGTAGATGGGCCAAGTCCCTGGGATAGAGAAGAGCCAAAAACATGTCGAAATTGAGGGGGAACCAAAGTGGGTCCAGAAGGGCAGTTTGAAAAAAACATTTGTAGGCTGACAAGTGGGGCAGAATTTGTATCGGTATAGATAAGACAATGCTGGGTGGTAGGAATTTTGTGGATTCCTGCAGATTCCAGAAGGTTCCGTCACAAAACTGTGGAAAAAAGTGTGATTTCAAGCAAAGTTGGAGGTTTGCAGGGCATTGTAGGTAAGAAAATGGTGCGGGGTGCATGTGAAGCACACCACCCTGGACTCACCCAGATGTTTAGTTTCAAATGTGTCTAGGTCATGTGGACTTATCTACACGGCAGCGTCCCAAAGTCCAAAAAGTGGAGCCCTCACCATTCCAAGTGGGACGATTTTGAGAGTTAGCCAAGCTCTCATGGCCCAAATGTAAAACCAAAGTCCAAAACAATCAAATATCCTCTTGCATGCCGTGAGATAAAATGTTTTAGAGTACGGGGGGAGCTGAAAGACTGTTATCCCCTTCAGTTGTGGTGGGGGCATAACCATGGCCATACTGGTTGGTAGCCACCACAACACTATTTTTTTTTCATTTTTTTTTATTCCCTGGCATCTAGTAGACTTTCTGTACTCGGCAGGGTGTGGATCAGGGGTAATTGCCCCATCTGCCCACTGGTGAGCAGAACAACTTTGTCCCTATTTATTTTGGGTAGGGGCGTGGCCATACCCCCACCCTCTTATTTTGAAAAAAATCTTCCCTGTCTCTGGGGGGCTTTCTGTCGGCCTTCCAAAAATAGGCCGATCTGCCCCCATGGGGGGGAAGATATGGCAAATAGTAATGTGCCCCCATGGGGAGCGACCCTTGGCCAAGGGGCTGCCCCCAAACAAAACAACACATACGCACACACACCAATCCCTGGTGCCTAAGTGGTTTCTGTCCGTCCCCCCCCCCGGGCTAGATCCCCCTAATAGAAATAGGCCGATTTGCCCCCCTGGGGAACAGAAATGGCCTAAAATAAATTTGCCCCCCCAAGGGGATGACCCTTGCAAGAAATTGGCACCACCAAAACAATCCCTTGGAAGTGGTGCATCTCCATCGACGCATCACCACTCCTGTGAGGATCTGGAGCACTTCATTGCCGCCGGTGTATCCCCTCCATTTCTAACTTTGCTTTGCTCAGAACTGACATATCACCTACTTCTGAAAGGTTAACAACAATGCATTGCTTCTTCTGCTCTTGGCATCCTCTCCGACGTCAATCCAAAGAAGGTACTCTTTCAACGGGCCAAGGCTGGTCCCTGTATCTGACCCGTGCTCCCTCGAAGTCAGCCTGACTCTTCAGATTTGACCTGCTCCAGCGTGACCAGATAGGCCCGGTTGGGCATTATGCTTTTAAGCGCTACAAGCTCTTCCGATTATTCTTTTAAATTTCATATCTAAAGTTCTCCGTATTGGATTTTTTTCATTTTGATCTTTTTTGTTTGTTAAATTAAGCTCTATTTTATTAACCAGGTGTGGTATGTTTTTATGTGGTGTTTTTACTGTTCTACTGTTTGAAGTGTTGCCCAAATACTTAACACATTGCGGGGGAAGGTCCTCTGCAATGGCGAAGGAGCATTGCTCCCCTGGCTGAGCCAGCAGCTGAAAAATAAAATTACATTTTAATATTGTTTTATTTTTCAGCTGCTGGCTGAGCCATCATGTGTGGGGAGGGTCAACGCTGGGCCGTGGGAGAGGGGAGGAGGAGTAGAGTCAGTGCAATAAATTTGCAAGTCAGTTTAGCCTGCCGTCTTAGAAGAAACAGCAGACCCCAGTGCAGTGTCTGAGCGGCAGACCAAGCTGCTCAGACCAATCCTGGCACTGCTCTCATGCAAGACATAGCATAAGAGAGGTGCCAGAATTGCGTGGGGAGCCTGAGCTGGTTTCTTATGCACTGCTGGGACATTAATAGCATCAAGGGAAGAGGATCAAGGCAGCCGGCAGTGGCAGTGGCAGTGGCGGAGGCAGTGGCAGCAGAAACAGGTAAGTCTTTTTTTTAATTCTTTTTTTATTTCACCTCCTCCCCGGGTGCACAGAGCCTGACTGCTCTGCGCTAAGCTACCAGGGGTGAGCATAGGTCAATTTACAGTGGGTCTTGATTAGGATTTAGGTTCCTGCTTGGACAGGGTGCATACCTCTGCCAACCAGAAACTCAACATCTAGCACCTGTTTTCTTCCTTGCTTGGTGTTTTCTATTTGTGCCTGTTCATAATTGATTTGTACACAGTTTTTCCATGTGAACATGCGTGCATATTGATTTCACAGCTGTAGGAAGTTGGCTCTGTATATACTATTTCAAAGTAAGAAATAGTGTGCACAGAGTCCAAGAGTTCCCTATAGAGGTAAGATAGTGGCAAAAGTAGATAATTCCAATGCTCTATTTTGTGGTAGTGTGGTCGAGCAGTAGGCTTATCAGAGGGTAGTGTTAAGCATTTGTTGTACACACACAGGCAATAAATGAGGAACACACACTCAAAGACTTACTCCAGGCCAATAGGTTTTTATATTGAAAAATATATTTTCTTAGTTTATTTTAAGAACCACAGGTTCAAGATTTACAGTTAATACTTTAAATGTAAGGTACTTCACTTAGATACTTTAGGAACTTTGAATGAAGGCAATATCACATACAGTCTTTGTAAAAATGGCAATAAGCTATTTTCAAAGTGGACACTGCAAAAATCAACAGCTCCAGGGGGAGGTAAATAAAGGCTAGTTTTGGAGGTAAGTAAAACACTTACAAGTCTCAAGTTTGGGGCATAGGCAGCCCACCGTTGGGGGTTCAAGGCAACCCCAAAGTTACCACACCAGCAACTCAGGGCCGGTCAGGTGCAGAGGTCAAAGAGGTGCCCAAAACACATGGGCGCCTATGGGGAACAGGGATGCTCTGGCTCCAGTCTGCCAGCAGGTAAGTACCTGTGTCCTCGGGGGCAGACCAGGGGGGTTTTGTAGAGCACCGGGGGGTACACCAGAAGGCACACAAAGTACACCCTCAGCAGCACAGGGGCGGCCGGGTGCAATGAGCAAAGCAGGTGTCGGGTTTCAGGTAGGAAACAATGGAGGGACCCGGGGGTCACTATAGAGGTGCAGGCAGGCACAGGGGGGGTTCCTTGGGGCAGCCACCACCTGGGCTAGGCAGAGGGTCACCTGGGGGTCACTCCTGCATCGAAGTTCAGTTCCTTCAGGTCCTGGGGGCTGCGGGTGCAGTGTTGGTTCCAGGCGTCAGGTCCTTTGTTACAAGCAGTCGCGGTCAGGGGGACCCTCTGGATTCTCTCTGCAGGCGTCGCTGGTGGGGGCTCAGGGGGGTCGTCTCTGGTTACTCACGGGCTCGCAGTCGCCAGGGAGTCCTCCCTGTGGTGTTTGTGTTCTGCAGGTCGAGCCGGGGCCGTCGGATGCAGAGTGTGAAGTCTCACGCTTCCGGCGGGAAACATGCAGTCTTTGAAAGTTGCTTCTTTGTTGCAAAGAAGTAGCTGGTTTTGAACAGGGCCACTGTTCACCGGAGTTTCTTGGTCCTTTAGTCCAGGGCAGTCCTCTGAGGCTTCAGAGGTTGCTGGTCTCTGTCAGATGCGTCGCTGGAGCAGGTTTTCGAAGTTGGAGACAGGCCGGTAGGGCTGGGGCCAAATCAGTTGTCGTCTTCCTCCTTCTCTGCAGGCTTGTAGGTCAGCTGTCCTTCTTCTTTCTTCAGGTTGCAGGAATCTGATTTCCTGGGATCTAGGGTGCCCCTAATTATTAAATTTAGGGGTGTGTTTAGGTCTGGGAGGGCAGTAGCCAATGGCTACTGTCCTTGAGGGTGGCTACACCCTCTTTGTGCCTCCTCCCTGAGGGGAGGGGGGCACATCCCTAATCCTATTGGAGGAATCCTCCAAACTCAAGATGGAGGATTTCTCAAGGCAGGGGTCACCTCAGCTCAGGACACCTTAGGGGCTGTACTGACTGGTGGGTGACTCCTCCTTGTTTTTCTCATTATCTCCTCCAGCCTTGCCACCAAAAGTGGGGGCAGTGGCCGGAGGGGCGGGCATCTCCACTAGCTGGGATGCCCTGGGGCGCTGTAACAAAAGGGGTGAGCCTTTGATGCTCACCGCCAGGTGTTACAGTTCCTGCAGGGGGAGGTGAGAAGCACCTCCACCCAGTACAGGCTTTGTTCCTGGCCACAGAGTGACAAAGGCACTCTCCCCATGTGGCCAGCAACATGTCTGGTGTGTGGCAGGCTGGCAGGAACTGGTCAGCCTACACTAGAAGTCAGGTCTGTATTCAGGGGGCATCTCTAAGATGCCCTCTGGGTGTATTTTACAATAAATTGCACATTGGCATCAGTGTGCATTTATTGTGCTGAGAAGTTTGATACCAAACTTCCCAGTTTTCAGTGTAGCCATTATGGAACTGTGGAGTTCGTGTTTGGCAAACTCCCAGACCATATACTCTTATGGCTACCCTACACTTACAATTTCTAAGGTTTTACTTAGACACTGTAGGGGCATAGTGCTCATGCACATATGCCCTCACCTGTGGTATAGTGCACCCTGCCTTAGAGCTGTAAGGCCTGCTAGAGGGGTGACTTACCTATGCCCCAGGCAGTGTGAGGTTGGCATGGCACTCTGAGGGGAGTGCCATGTCGACTTACTCATTTTCTCCCCACCAGCACACACTAGCTGTGAATCAGTGTACATGTGCTGAGTGAGGGGTCCCTAGGGTGGCATAATACATGCTGCAGCCCTTAGAGACCTTCCCTGGCATCAGGGCCCTTGGTACCAGGGGTTCCAGTTACAAGGGACTTACCTGAGTGCCAGGGTTGTGCCAATTGTGGAGACAAAGGTACAGTTTAGGGAAAGAACACTGGTGCTGGGGCCTGGTTAGCAGGGTCTTAGCACACTTTCAAATCATAACTTAGCATCAGCAAAGGCAAAAAGTTAGGGGGTAACCATGCCAAGGAGGCATTTCTTTACAATGGCCGTTTGATAATTCCTACAGTATGAGTGTAACCTTTTTGAGTGCAATGGTATAATCCACATCGTGTGCTCATGCTACGTTTGAGTGCTAAACTTTATTTATATTTAAATATGTACATTTGCCGTGCAAACGTGCCAGAGAATCTTATGTTGAAGTCGTTGGTTGTTCTGTTTTGGATGTGGATTTCAGACTGTTGTTTGGTATCACCTTTTATGGCATACAGTTGCTGTGTACCTTTTCTGTGTTCCTATGACAAAGCACATTGGTCTGGTTATTTCTCAGTTTTCTGGCTCAATTACCCTTCTCAAACCGGGACATTTTTCATCTTATATCCACAAGGAAGTTGTTGCTATAAACTGTTTTGCTCTTTTTCACTTAAATTCCACTTGCTTTACAGGGTATTGAGTTTAATTCATGTAAACACCCTTGAACTTTTTAGTTTTTGTAGATTGGGTTCTCCCGAATATTTGGCACACATTGGTAACCGTGTTTGGAAATTAAATCCTGCTATAAACGTAAGATCAAAACCTGCAAAAGACTAGCGTGAAATTTAGATTGAATGCGGATATGTTAGTGTATTGAGTCTCATAAAACATAAGTACGTTTTAAAAATATATTTTGGACAAAACTAACGTGGACTCTTCTACGTTATTCCTGGCAATCTAGCTTGGTTTGAGAAACTTGAATAACTTTCATGGGACTCAAATTATCTGAAACATTTGAAGATTTTGTTTATGCTTGTGGGTGTTTTTTTTCTCGAGAACCTCTGCGTAAAGTTTCTGTTTCAAAAAGTGCCTTTCTCTTGCCTCCTGTAATTCAGAAAAAATATCATTTTCTAGGAAGTGTTTAACCCCTGTACCTCTCGTAGGATTCTAGAACTACAGGGAGTGCAGAATTATTAGGCAAATGAGTATTTTGACCACATCATCCTCTTTATGCATGTTGTCTTACTCCAAGCTGTATAGGCTCGAAAGCCTACTACCAATTAAGCATATTAGGTGATGTGCATCTCTGTAATGAGAAGGGGTGTGGTCTAATGACATCAACACCCTATATCAGGTGTGCATAATTATTAGGCAACTTCCTTTCCTTTGGCAAAATGGGTCAAAAGAAGGACTTGACAGGCTCCGAAAAGTCAAAAATAGTGAGATATCTTGCAGAGGGATGCAGCACTCTTAAAATTGCAAAGCTTCTGAAGCGTGATCATCGAACAATCAAGTGTTTCATTCAAAATAGTCAACAGGGTCGCAAGAAGCGTGTGGAAAAACCAAGGCGCAAAATAACTGCCCATGAACTGAGAAAAGTCAAGCGTGCAGCTGCCACGATGCCACTTGCCACCAGTTTGGCCATATTTCAGAGCTGCAACATCACTGGAGTGCCCAAAAGCACAAGGTGTGCAATACTCAGAGACATGGCCAAGGTAAGAAAGGCTGAAAGACGACCACCACTGAACAAGACACACAAGCTGAAACGTCAAGACTGGGCCAAGAAATATCTCAAGACTGATTTTCTAAGGTTTTATGGACTGATGAAATGAGAGTGAGTCTTGATGGGCCAGATGGATGGGCCCGTGGCTGGATTGGTAAAGGGCAGAGAGCTCCAGTCCGACTCAGACGCCAGCAAGGTGGAGGTGGAGTACTGGTTTGGGCTGGTATCATCAAAGATGAGCTTGTGGGGCCTTTTCGGGTTGAGGATGGAGTCAAGCTCAACTCCCAGTCCTACTGCCAGTTCCTGGAAGACACCTTCTTCAAGCAGTGGTACAGGAAGAAGTCTGCATCCTTCAAGAAAAACATGATTTTCATGCAGGACAATGCTCCATCACACGCGTCCAAGTACTCCACAGCGTGGCTGGCAAGAAAGGGTATAAAAGAAGGAAATCTAATGACATGGCCTCCTTGTTCACCTGATCTGAACCCCATTGAGAACCTGTGGTCCATCATCAAATGTGAGATTTACAAGGAGGGAAAACAGTACACCTCTCTGAACAGTGTCTGGGAGGCTGTGGTTGCTGCTGCACGCAATGTTGATGGTGAACAGATCAAAACACTGACAGAATCCATGGATGGCAGGCTTTTGAGTGTCCTTGCAAAGAAAGGTGGCTATATTGGTCACTGATTTGTTTTTGTTTTGTTTTTGAATGTCAGAAATGTATATTTGTGAATGTTGAGATGTTATATTGGTTTCACTGGTAATAATAAATAATTGAAATGGGTATATATTTTTTTTGTTGTTAAGTTGCCTAATAATTATGCACAGTAATAGTCACCTGCACACACAGATATCCCCCTAACATAGCTAAAACTAAAAACAAACTAAAAACTACTTCCAAAAATATTCAGCTTTGATATTAATGAGTTTTTTGGGTTCATTGAGAACATGGTTGTTGTTCAATAATAAAATTAATCCTCAAAAATACAACTTGCCTAATAATTCTGCACTCCCTGTACAGAGTTGGGAGGTAATTAGTGACCCATGATAAACAAGTTCATTCAGTGGTTAAAAGTCCGTAGTGTTCTTTAGGATACAAAGATTGCTATTGGCCATGAAGTGATGAACTACCATCCTCCTCACCTGGCAGACTTCTAAAAGTTCCTTCTTCTTGAAATGTAATATTTTGTATTCAATTCTAATATGCATTTTTTTCGTTTTTTATGGGCGAGCGCAAAGCGCTCCGTCCCATGCTGTAATCTCTCCTTGGGCTTCCAAACCACACCCATGTCACGTCAGTCACTTTCATTGGATCGTGGGCTTGCCTTTTAAAATCTGCTTGCTTTCATTTGTGAAAGGCATGCATACGTCATGCCTTTTCCGGTGTTTAGGCCACCTACACAGCACCGGTAAACTACATAAAACATACTAGGCTCGATGTTTTCAGCATGGTTTCCAGACTACTTTATCATTTTATTTTCCACGTAGCGCAATCGAACTGCATTTTACATAGCGCGATTGCGCTGCATTTTTTTTTCTTTTAATTTGTGTGGCAAGAGAAGTCCTGTTTGGAGTTTACAAGGGTAATAGCTCTAACTCGAGCAAATGCGAGACCTGTTGCATTGAAAATGCTTGCTCTAATTGCAATAGTCTTCACGTAGTGCTTCACACCCCGCTTTTGCCATGTCTAAGTGCTGTATATTTATACGCCACAAATGTCACAGGTGCAATTATATTCCCATTATAGCACTGGGTTGCATGGCATATTATCAACTGCCAAAATTACGATTTACACATGTCGGGCCTGTTTAATCGAATCTTACTTTATTTTCAGTGTGTGTTCAGAGTTTCGATATTATGGTCTCAATATATGTGTAGGTCCACACTTCAACCACAATAATGTGATTGAACAACTATCACTGTGGCACACTCAGCACTGACTTTAGGTTAAATACTTTTTCATGTCTATTACATCATCCGTTTTTAAGCCAGACCTCTCTGCCATTTTCTTCTTGGAGGACCTCTTGCCCCTTAAATCAACCAGATCCATTTCTGGCTACCTGTCCCACCACAACTCTGAGAGACATTTTCACCTAGACATTACTTGTTTCTCAATCAGCCTATCAAATAAATAGAACAAGCATTTGCAATGCAATAGGTCTCGCATTTTCTTGAGTTAGAGCTATTGGCATTGTAAATTCATAACTGGACTTTTCTTGCTACATAAATTGGTCAACCCTGCCTCATAATTTCGTCTTTTCCTGCCACATAATTCCAGCGGCCCAGCATTTAACTAAAGCACTTCCATTTACCTTCTTCCTCTATCTTAAAACATGTACAATTATCATATAAACCTTTATCAGAAAGAAACTTTTGACATTAGAGTGTAATGCTAAATAAAACCACAACAATAACATAATTCAGGAAGGATTGGAGGGTGAAAGGAAAGAGGGAATAGGGAGAAATGAGGAAGAGGACCAGTGGTGTAGTAACGGTGTCATAGGCACTGGAGTAAGAAAGGAAAAAGGTTGACTGGAATTTCGGTAGGAAAATAGAGCAGGAATTAGAGTCAGGTCCATAGGTTTCTGGGCACTGGTGCCACTACACCTGTTGCTCCATTGATAACTAGGCCTCAGGAGAGAAAGCAGATGGGGCAGAAAAAGAGACACGAAAGGAATACAACAAACAAAAGGAAGAAAGAGAAGGGGTCGCAAAGAAAGAAAGTACGAGAAAATGAAAACACAACTAAAAGAAGAAATAGAGAAAACGTGTGAGACAAAAGAAAAAAGGGAAGGGAGCTAGCAAACAAAATATAAAGATGACAAAATAATGAAAGAAGTGTGAAAAGAAAGAGAAAAATAAACATTTAAAAAAAAAAGAGAGGTGGTGAGAGAAACAAGCAGTGCAGGGCATATATGTGCTGACATTTCCCACAGACACAGAATGGGAAAACCACTTTAACACTTAGGGTCCCGGCAAGTAACTTGTGGCTTCCACATATAGAAGGGAAAAAGAGGGATTTATAGTAAAACGTAAATTGACAGATAAAGATAAGAAAAACACCAGAGAAAGGAAGGGAGAAAGAGCTAAAAAAAATAGTGAAAGAATGAACACCTGATGAAGAAAAAAGAAAGGAACAAAACAAGGAATGAAATAATCAAGTTTTTGCGAGTTTGAAAGAGGAGGTAGGAAGAGGAAGAGGGAAATAAAAAAAGGGAGAGGAGTAGAAATAAAAAGTTAGAAAGAAAGAGCAAAACTGTTAACTTGTGGATTTTAAGAGCTGGAAAGAGAAAAGTTGGAGAGAGAGAAAACACTGAGAGTAAACAGGGTAAAGGAAAGAACAGAGTGGGATAGGTAAAGCAGACCCTCCCAAATAAAGATGGCAGCTAAGAATAGATTTAATTGGCTCCCCCACGTCCTCAAACAGAAGTCAGAGCGTGGAATAGAAGGGGGCACTGCAGAACAGCTGAAGGTGCATGAGCAGAGTTGTATGTGAATACCAATACTGCACTATTGGGGTGCTTCATATCAGGAGTGGGGGTAGACAGAGCTGTGTCCCAGCCCAGTGCTAGAATAACAGAAGGGCAGCGGTGAAGGAATAAGTATATCCTGGTAATTGAATGATGGAACATTGCAGATTAGGGTTGAGGTGCACCGGCAGAGTTGTATGTGGGATGCAGTGCTGGAATAGTAACGGGCACATAAGGTCAGAAGTGGGGTATGCTAATGGAGCTATGTGGGGAACCTAGTGATGGCATGCTAGTGTTGCTGAGTTTTAGCCTGGGGGTGCCCTGGTGAAGCTGGTAGTGTGGCCCAGCATGGGAGTGGTCTTGCCTGAAGCAAAGGGCGTGTGGGTGAGGCTTAATACTGAGAAGAAACGTGCACTGAATGTTAGAACTGATGGATTCTGGCAGAGCTGTGGTGGTTCCCACCAACAGTGATGTTGAATGTTAGTCTTGTGGTGCACTGGCTGAGCTGTGTTTTGCTCTTTTGGGGCCAGTATTGGCTTGGCAGTGCGACTGAATATTAGAATTTAGTTGCTGCAACAGAACTGTATGTGAGCAGGGTCCCAGTAAAGGAAAGGAGGTAACCTCACCGGGGTAGAACTGAGGTTCACGGATGTAGCGGCGCCTGAAGTCCAAGTACTGAAGCAGCAGAGTGTACTGACTGTAAGAACTGAGATACGCTGGCAGACATTGTGTGTGGGGCTCTGGCACAGCTGTGGGGCTTGGAGTGTGTGAACTGAAGTGCACTGATGGAGCTGTGCCCGAGGTCCCAGTACCTCGGACTGCAGTGTGTACTGACTGTAAGAACTGAGGTGCTCTGGCAGACACCATGTGTTGGGTTCTGGCACAGGCACGGCTGAGGTGCTTGGAGTGTGTGAACTGAGGAGCCCTGATGGAGCTGCGCCCAAAGTCCCAGTACTGGAACAGCAGTATGCACTGACTGTAAGAACTGAAGCGCTCTGGCAGACAGCATGTGTGGGGTTCTGGCACTGGCATTGCTGAGGGGCTTGGAGTGTGTGAACTGAGTTTCATTGATGGAGCTGCGCCCAATGTCCCAGCACTGCAACAGAGGTGTGTTCTGGCTGTAAGAACGGAAGTGCTCTGGTAGACAGTGTGTGTGGGGTTCTGGCACGGCTAAGGGTCTTGGAGTATGTGAAGTGGGGTGCACTGATGGTGCCGCACCCGGGTCCCAGTACTGGAACAGCAGAGTGTACTGACTGCAAGAACTGAGGTGCTCTGGTAGATAGCGTAATGGGGTTCTGCACTAGCACAGCCGACGACATGAAGTGTGTGAACTGAGGTGCACTGATGGAGCTGTGAGTGGGCTCCCACTATGGAGCAGAAATGGGCACTGTCTCTATGGATTGCAGAGCCCTGTTAGAGCTGAGTGCCTAGGCTATAAGCAATTACAATCGATCCTCCACCCTGGAACCACAGCCAGATACACTTGGTAAAGAAAATCCAAGCTGAGGAAGGGAGGGAGCCAGGTAGAGAGGGTGCAGAGAGCCCATATAGACCAAATGTGACCAAGATAACAGCCTGATTTATAGCATTGTTTACAGCTATGCTCAGAGCAAGAATGCTCTGCAAACGAAAAGGGAAGCTTCCCTGGACAGGAGTAGGAAACAAAGTAAAAAAAAAAGTCCTCTACAAACCAGATATACAGGACAACCCGTAATTATACAGAAGTTGGTCCCTGCACCCACACAGAAGAATGACACTGAAACTAACAAATGAACTAGCTGCAAGGCGACTGAAGAAGTATACTTAAAATTATACAAGAGGTGGTACGCTTACGCTTGACCTAAAAATGTTGTAATGTCTACCTCTTTCCTCGTTCTCACTGCTAACACTTCAAATGTATTCTATGTTATAAGCTGATGACTTCCAGTGCTCAGAAAAAGCCTCCCCATATCGATGATTCCTTTTCAGAACTCCTTCTATTACATCCTTTTGTGGATTACTGTGAGGGTGGATGTTAAGAAAGATCAAATATACATGTCATGTGAAAGTCGTACCATTTTAATGTTCTTAGTCTCCAAACAACATCACTTGTCAAACTTATCTCTCAATGTCTACACACAGATCTTAACACTGGGTTTCCCTTGCTTCGTAGATGTGTTTCTTCATCTTGCCTGGAAGTTTTCCATGGGAAATAAAAGCAAAGCAGAAAATACCACGTAAATGTATGGAAACATTAACAAAGTTGAATACTAGAAATTCTTCTCCTTTCTTATCTATCCTTCAGACTGTTCAGCCTTTTGCTGATGTCCTTAAGGTCTCATTTCTGGTCTTGTAGTAGTAAAAAAAAAAAATAGTCATGGCCGGGAAAATGAGCTAGCTTTTGCTACCTCCTTTATTCATCTTTCTTCAACTTTTCAGGCTTATGACCACATTTGTAAGCAGGTTTCTATTGTTAATAACTATCTGGTTCCTTTCCTTTCTCCTGAGTTAGTCCCAAGCAGAAAAGGGTATTGAGAATTGAGTTAGATAGGGTTTCACAATTTCAAAACTTTTCTCCCTCCTCTTTCTTTTGACATTTGAGAACTGGTGACTGCTTTTTCTTAAAAAGCTAAATCTTCTCTCAAGGTTGTATTAGTGTTTGTCCATCTTCCATATTAACTTCCAAATGCCCTCCATGATTAGAGACTCCCTCCTGACCCTGGTCTTTGGTTGCAATTCTGCGTTGTTGCCGCCATTTTTTATTGTTGCTTAGAGCACGTCTGTCAAGGTTAGCGGTCTAGCTGCCGCTCTTTCTAGAATCAGGTCCACATAAAGAGCGCAATGTTGTGTTCGCGCAGCGGACATCTCTGGAACTAGGTTGGTGAATTGAGTTATACAGTTTTATTATATAACATAGTTTTTACAGATTTTTAGGATTTTCCTCTGTTTTTTAGGAAACACCTAATTCGTAGAACTAACTTTTTAGGGGTCATATGTAATTTGTTTCTCCTGCGTCTTGCAGAACAGGTTTTGTCTTCTGCTTTTGTTTTTATTGGTGTTGCCCCCCTTCCCTTACCTCCTTTCCACCTGTCCCTCCAATTTCGATGCTGTCTTTGGTTGCCGTTCTGTGTTGCGGGCGTCATTTTTGTCATTGCCTAGAGCACGTCTGCCAAGGTTAGCGGTCTAGCTGCCACCCCTTCTGTAATCAGGTCCACATAAAGAGCGCAATGTTGCGGTCACGCGCTGCGGGTGTGTGAGAAGGTAGCCTCTTTCTAGCCTTGTTACCCCCACTTTTGGCCTGTTTGTGAGTGTATGTCAGGGTGTTTGTCTGCGGTCACGCGCTGCGGGTGCACCTAAGGCAAGCCTGTCTGCGCCCGTCTGCGCCAGGACGGGCCCAGGGTCCAGGCCCATTAGTCCTGTCAGGAGAAAGGGGCCCTCTTATTCCACTGAGGCTCTCCATTTGCTAAGGCTGCCTCCCTCTGAATTATGCCAGTCCTGCTTCGATCAAAGTAACAATCAGTGGTTTTGCTCCTCCTGCCAGTGGTCCCCCCAACTTGGGGTGACGGTGGGCCCATCATCTGAGGAAGATTCACACAGCATCTTTCTGCTGGCTAACTGCTGTTCGCTGTCGGCTCATAAACTCGACATTAATCTTCTCCTAAGTGATGTCTCTCCCACAGCCTTGTTTTTTACTGAGACATGGCTTCATGAGGGTTTTTTGCCTGCTATTAATTTGGCATTACCCCAAGGATATCTAATAATGAGGTTGGATAGAACCACCTCAAAAGGGGTTGGGATTGCTATTATTTACAAGGAATCAATTAAGCTTACATCCCGGCCTCTACAGCTAACCAACTGTGAAAGTATGTTTTTTTCGATGTCTAAACCCCCCAATTTATATTCTCAGGAGTCTTAGTATACCATACTCCTGGCCCCTCAGATAACTTTTTACACTCTTTCGGATCAGTTTGCTGAAATAATATGTAAAAGATCAAATTTTACTATTTTAGATGATTTTAACATTCATGTAGATAACCTAAATAACTTGGCGGCTAAATACCTCCTTACTGACATGGAGGCATTGGAACTGGGTCAATTGGTTAGAGGCCCCACTCATGATAAAGGACACACCACTGACTTAGTTTTTGGTAATCTAGCAGGCTTAGTATCCATGCCTCCTCTCCCTTTGGCCTGGTCAGATAATTTTTTAATCTCTTTAAATTTAGCCATTCCCACCATATGCAGGCCATGTCAGTCAATAGTTCAACCTTTTAGGCGCTGGCATAAACTTAAGCCAGCAATTGGATTGGTATTTTGAAAAGTCGTAAACCCTTTTTTCTTGATGTGAATGACATCGGGATAGACTCATTCAATGACTGGATCATTGACTGCTTAGATACTTTACTCCCGTATAGTACTAAAATTGGGAGTCGCCGGAAAGCTGTGGCCCTATGGTTTACTCCTCATCTGCAATTCCTCAAAATGAAATGTAGGTGTCTGGAAATAAGATGGAGAAAATCCTATGACCCTGTATTAAAGGAAGAATATAGGAAGGCTATTAGATTTTATCACGCTGAAATCAAATCAGCGCAAAGTACCTATTACACTGCTAGAATTGAACAATCTTCCAATTCTTCCAAAGAGATCTTTCAGTTACTCAAAGAAATTTTACAATCACCCCCTGAAGGTGGATTAGTTGAAGCCTCTCAAAAGCACAGCAAAAATCTGGCATTGTTTTTTTCAACAAAAAATTGTCAATATTTATTTTAATTTTCCGAATAGTAAGTTTCACTCTGAAGTTGCGGCAGATTATCGCCACAATTGTGCTGCTACTATCTCGCAATTTTCCCCTCTCTCACAGGATCAGGTTGCCTCCCTTCTTTCATCTCTCAAATCAGGATCCCCTTTGGACCCTGCTCCTCCCTCTAAAATGGCTCTTGGGGCTCCAGTCATCGTCCCTGTTTTGAGTGAATTGTAAAATTCTTCATTATCTAGGAGCACTGTTCCTGATCAGTGGAAACATGCCATAGTTAAAGTCCTGCTAAAAAAAACCTAACCTGGATGCAACAGTGCAAAAACATTATACACCTATATCGCTATTGCCATCCCCCTCTAAAATATTAGACAAACACATTAATGCTCAAATCTCGACATTTCCTGAGGATAACAACATCCTTCATCCTACCCAGAGGGGCTTTAGACCTTTCCACTGCACTGAATCCGCCTTGAATAATATGGATCAGGGGTGCATGACAGCGATTGTACTTCTTGATCTTAGTGCTGCCTTCAATACATTAGATTACCATTTGCTGTGTCAGAGGATGAAGGAGATTGGAATCGAGGGAGGAGCACTAAGTTGGCTCTCTTTGTTTCTGAAGGGAAGATCATTTCAGGTCCTTGACCGTTCGTATCTTTCCAGCTGGATTAAATTTAGCTGTGGTGTGCCACAGGGCTCTTCCCTTAGTCCTACGTTATTCAATATCTAGATGGCCCCCCGGCCAAGATAGTGGAGCCATTCGGACTTTCACTAGTTTCTTAGGCAGATGACACCCAACTAGTGGTTTCATTTTCTACTAACTCAGGTTCCGATGGACTCTCATTGTCTCTTTGTTTACAAGCAGTGTCAAGATGGATGACTGAAAGCATGCTCCAATTAAATGGACACAAAAAAGAAGTAATAATACTGGGATATTGTCCCTGTCCAGGCACGAATCCCCTGCTGCCTAGTTGCTTGGGGGAGCTGCCTCCTCCTCAGAATCATATTAAAGGTTTATGAGTCTGGCTAGATCCCCAACTTACACTAGAATATCAAGCTAACAAAATCTCTGCTATTTGGTTTGGAATAATGAGGCTTTTATGGAAGGTTTTTGCAATTCTCCCGTCCTTGGCAAAAAGACTCATCATCCAAGCTCTCATTATTTCTCGATTGGATTATGGCAATGGATTATTTCTTGGTTCCCCCAAATATGTTAAAAGGAAATTACAAGTGGTTCAAAATGGCGCGGCCTGCCTTCTCTTACAAATACCCAGGCATGCTCCTGTAAAAAACGCTCTTTCCTCACTTCACTGGCTCCCATTGGAACAGCGCATAGAGTTTAAAACTCTGTGCTGTATCCATAGGTCAATATATATAGAGGTCCCCCTCTTTTAAAGACACTTGCATCCTTTTATATACCTATCAGAGATCTCAGGTCTGCCTCAGTGCCGCTGGCTATTATACCCAAAGTAAAAAAATTAGATGGGGAGCTAATGCGATGGAATATCTCAGAGCTAAATTGTGGAACTCCCTTCCCCGCAGCCTTTGGTTAACCCTTCATGAACTTAATTTCCGGGAGGCACTCAAAACCTGGTTCTTCTATGCCCTTTTGTTTCGCAGTCATAGTTATAGAGACTTGTCCTTTAGCACTGGGAGGCCTTCGGGTAGCCATGTGCTATATAAGCAACTTAACATAACATTACAAAACCACAGCCCTCCGGAACTGTATTAGGCCTATGGTTTTCAAAGGAACCAGGAGGTGGCGTCCACCACTCTTCTGTCCAGTCTGCTCCCGGTCTTCACTCCCACTCAAGGTGACGCAGGGTAACGCAAAACCTTGGATGAGATTTAGCATACCAGGCGGAGGCAGCCTGTGCATCCCTGCATGGCTTGGGTTTAATGCAACCCAGCGCAGCAAATTGCCTTGCTGATTTATGTTCCATGACATAATGGTAAATCAGGGCCTGAAGGTCTTTACTGATCCTGATGAAGGCACACTTGTAGTCTGATCGGGTTGGGGATGTAGCCCTGTTGCAGTCTGTAATTCGTTTTCCATCCCTCTGAATTGGCAGTTAATTTTCACTAATTACCCAACTGATTTATCATGTGGTCCCACTACAATCCATGGATTAAATGAGACATTAACAGCAAATTAATTTATAAATACTCGCATCTCAAGTTACTGGCACGGACTACTCGTTGATATAACCCTTTTTTTTTAAATACCAACATATAAGTCTGTACCACTAGGACCCTCAGAATTCCAATTCGCCAACCTGATCATTGCAGGGTCTCTTGGCCTCATTCATCCTTGGTGCAACTCACCAGAGCTGAAGAATTTCAATTTCCTCAAAAGCAAATCTGATGGATTCGGGCACCCATTGTACTTGCAGCAAATTATGTCTCACCTACTTATCCATTGGAATTGGTCAGGTCATGCAAGCATGGGGGACTTCTTCTAGTTCAAGAAATGTATTAATTAATGATGGAAATGGCCATGCAAAAGAAACAAATAATGAATTATAGCTTATTGCTTTCACCATAAAGTGTTTCTGAGTAGATAGTTAATCCACATTTGTTATACAACAAAGATTTAGGGGCATATTTATAAAGTAGTTGTGTCACCCATGTGTCACACAAAGGGGCGCAAGGGAGATGCAACCACTAAGTTAGATTTGTAAAGCCACGCAAGAACATCTTGCATGCTCTGTGTGGCTTGATAAATCCATCGCAACACAGAGCAAATTGCTGCATTGCATTACTCTGCCTCAGGGAGGTGTTCCATGGGTGGAATGTGGTTCTTCCCACGCATCCACCCTAGGATTTTGTCGCATTCTCAGATTTACCCTTTCCGGTAGACCTGGTAATGCGCCAAAATGCTACAGCTTCCCAGATGAGGGGTAACAAGGAGAAATATATTTATTTATTTTCGCTTTTTCTTCTCATATGTGTGCTGAGTTCTGCAGCACACATAGAAAGAGGAAAATGCCTCAGAGGATTGTTTTTGTGCAGTAAGGTGATCCTTCCTGTTAGACTTTTCATCCTTGGTGTGGTCTCCCTTAACTTTTTGCCTCTGTTCCCCAGGTTGTTGAAGTGTGCTGGACTCTGATTTTGCTGTTTTTGTTACTCTGGGCACTTTACCACTGCTAACCAGTGCTTCCATTTTTTCACTGATTCCTTGATTGACTTTCTTTGGAACTTCATTTGGGAACTTGTTTTTCTGCCTTTGAAACTTTGCCCTTGTTTTTGAATCTTCATCATTTCCCAAGCTGGAGATGCATCAGTTGTAGCTGACTTTGACTTTGAGAAATTGGAGAGTTATACCAAGGCTCAGTTGAAGCAGTTCTGTAAAAGTTTTGACTGTCCCATTAGGAGCTCATCCAGGAAGGAGGAGCTGCAAAAGGAGCTGAAGGCCTTGGTGACAGCCAAGAGCACTGAAGGGCACACAGAGGATGAGGGAGATGAGGAGGATGAGGAAGAGTGTTCCGTACACAATGGTATTGTGGGTGGGCCTGTTATGTCCAGGGAAAAGGTCTCCAGGGCAGGTAGCAGTGTCTCATCTAAGGATTTGACACCTGAGGAGTTACAGGACAGACAGGCAGAAAGGGAGTACCATTTGGAGCAGAGAAGGCTAGCCCTTGAGGAGAGGAAGTTAGCGATGGCTCATGAGCTTAGCTTGAGAGAGATGGATCAAAGAAGCCAGTACAGTAGAGATGGTGGCAGCAACCCTACAGTGCGGCCTGAGAGGAGGGTGCACATTCCTAAACACCTTGTGAAAGATTACAAGAGGGAGGATGACATATACTTGTGGTTCAAGGGGTATGAGTCTGCTCTCTACATGAATCTGGTCCCTGAAGCTCATTGGTGGGTGGGTCTGTGGAAGCACTTTGAGGTAGAGGGGAGGGATACACTGACAGCCTTAGGGGATGCTCAGAATCTCACCTACTCTAGCATGCAGGATGCCTTGCTTACAATGTATGGTCTTACCCCTGAGCGGTACAAGGATAAGTTTAGGTCCTACAAGAAGAAGGAATCCCAAACATGGTTGGAATGTGTTGATTCTTATTGCAGGTCACTGGATGGTTGGGTGAAGGGCAGTAAGGTAACTACGTATGAGGGGCTTTTAAATCTGATTGCTTGGTAGCACTTGTACAGTTTATGTTTTCCAGAGCTGCACCAGCACCTGATTGACAGCAAGCTGACTGACCCCAGGAATCTTGCGCAGGAAGTGGACCCCTGGGAGAGCACCAGGGTCCAGTAGAGGCATGAGGGAGACCACGCCAAGGGTGGGCAGGGTCCCTCTCAGAAGAAAGGGGGGCAAGGGTAAACAGGGGGAGGTCTCTAAAGGGCTCCAAACTGATTCCCAGGGTAAGGATTCCCAACCCCCCAATGAGAAAAAGCCATGGTTCTCCAAAGGGGAACCAGTGGCAGGTGGTCCCCCACTTAAGTGCTATGCATGTGACCAGGTGGGTCATGTGATGGGGGACCCCAAATGCCACAAAAGTATACTGGCACTCACTGTTGCGCCGTCCCAGAGCTTGGCCAGTGTAGCGATTGGGGAGGAGTTGGTTTCAGGTGGGTGGGAACCAGCTGAAATGACCCTTGTCTCACTAGGGGACAGTGAGATGGTCCAGAGAACCCTAGTGCCTGAAAAAACTAAGAAGTACAGACAGTGGGTGACCATTAATGGACAGATGGTGGAGGCTCTGAGAGACACAGGAGCCAGTGTGACTACAGGGAGGAGTCAGCTGGTGTCTGAAGAGCAGATAGATCCCCGGGTACTTCACCAAGTAGGTGCAGTGGACAACTTAGCCTGTGCAGAGTGGCCAGGGTCCCTTTGAATGGGGAGGTCTCAGGTTCCTTGAAGGTAGCTGTGAGTCCAACCATGCCTGTTGATTGTTTGCTAGGCAATGACCTGAAGGATTCCCCTTGGAAGGAGTGTGGAACACAGGTCTCACTTGGAGGTGTTGGGTCTGCCTGGGTGGGTATGTGTATCCACCTGGTCAATGGCAACCCATCAGGGTAATCAAGAGCCCCTGGAGCCTGAAACAGTGGCCCAGGAGACCGCCAAGAAGAGGAAGGGCAGGGGGCGTGGAAAACAGGCCCCAGAAGTTCCCACGGTCCGGGAGAAGGGGGAGCCTGAGGGTGACGCTCCAGAGCCTACAGGGGAACAGGTGGCTAAACTGGGGGAGGTCCCTGAGCTGTCGCAGTGGCAGCAGGAAGAGGGGCCCACCAGGGAAGCATTCTGTGCAGCACAGAAGACATGCCCTACTTTGGAGGGTTTGCGGCAGCAGGCTGCAGACCAGGCGGCTGGCAAGGAGCAAGGATCACACCTGATCTATTGGGTGGATGACCTCCTGTATAGCGAGCCTAAGGTTCCCGAGCCTGGGTCAGCCCGTGTGCTGGTGGTACCCCAGTGCTTCAGGGCCTTCCTACTGGGTTGGCTCATGATGTGCCTTTAGCTGGACATTTGGGGCAGACAAGACCTTTGAGAGGCTTGTCACCCACTTTTACTGGCCCCTAATGCGCAGGCACTCAGATGCACATTGCAGGTCTTGTCAGACTTGTCAGGCAAGTGGCAAGAGTGGGAGGAAATGTAAGGCTCCCCTCTAGCCTTTGCCTGTTGTCTGTACTCCCTTTGAGAGGGTAGGCATTGACATTGTGGGACCTCTGGATCCCAAGACAGCCATGGGCAACAGGTTTATCCTGGTCTTGGTAGACCATGCCACCCGGTACCCAGAAGCCATTTCTTTGAGATCAACCACTTCCCCTGTGGTGGGTCGTGCTTTGATGGGGGTTTTTACCCACATGGGGTTCCCCAAGGAAGTAGTATCTGATAGGGGTACCAACTTCATATCCACATATATGAAGTCTCGGTGGAAGGAGTGTGGGGTAACCTACAAGTTCACCACCTCTTATGACCCCCAAAGTAATAGTCTGGTTGAGAGATTCAACCGCACCTTAAAAGGCATGATCATGGGCCTGTCAGAGCCCTTGAGGCAGAAGAGGGACGTCCTCTTGCCATGCCTTCTGTTCGCCTACAGGGAGGTGCCTCAAAAGGGACTTGGCTTTAGTCCCTTTGAGCTGATCTATGGCCACCCTGTGAGGGGACCTTTGAGTCTGGTTAAGGAAGCTTTGGAGAAAGCTCCTAGTAAACTCCCCCAGGATATATTCAGTTACATGCTGGCTTTGAGAAACCAGACTGCTCGCTTCAGGAGTCTCGCTCAGGAGAACCTGGAAGCAAGCCAGGAGGACATGAAACGCTGGTATGACCAGAATGTCACTGTGGTCGAGTTTCAACCTGGACAAAAAGTGTGGGTGATGGCACCAGTGGAGCCTAGGGTGCTCCAGGATAAGTGGACTGGGTCATTTGAGGTGGTGGAGCGCAGCAGCGAAGTCACCTACCTGTTGGACTTTCTGTCTCAAAGGAACCCTTTAAGGGTCCTGCACGTCAACCGCCTCAAGCCACACTTTGAGCGGACTGAGCTGTCAAAGCTCCTTGCAACCGATGAAGGGGTAGAGGAGGAGAGTGAGCCTCTTACTGACCTCCTGTCTGCAGGAGAAGAAGATGGGTCAGTGGAGGGAGTGATCCTCTCCCCCTCCCTGACTGAGGAGCAGCAAGGTGACTGTCGCCATGTGTTGGGACAGTTTTCCTGATTGTTTTCCCTGATCCCAGGAGTCACACACTTGTGCACACATGATGTGGACACTGGGGACAGTACATCCATTAAACAGGAGGTTTACAGGGTGATTGACAGGGTCAGGGCATGCATTAAGGATGAGGTATCCAAAATGCTTGCCCTAGGGGTTATTGAACACTCCAGCAGTCCTTGGGCCAGCCCAGTGGTATTGGTCCCAAAGGCTGCTGCACCTGGTGCCACTCCAGAACTTAGGTTCTGTGTGGACTACCGGGGACTCAATGCGGTCAGCAAGACTGATGCGCACCCCGTCCCCCATGCGGATGAGCTCATTGACCGGTTAGGCGCTGCCAAGTGCCTCAGTACGTTTGATTTAACATCTGGGTACTGGCAGATTGCCTTAACTGAGGGGGCCAAGGAGAGGTCAGCATTCTCTACCCCAGATGGACACTTTCAATTTAAAGTGATGTCATTTGGGATGAAGAATGTCCCTGCCACCTTTTCGAGGCTGGTCAACCAGGTGTTGGCTGAGCTGGATGAGTTCAGTGCCGCCTACCTGGATGACATTGCTGTGTTTAGTTCCACATGGGAGTAACACCTGCAACACAACTGGAGAGTGTTAGAGGCCCTGCAGAAAGCAGGCCTCACTATTAAGGCGAGCAAGTGCCAAATAGGGCAGGGATCTGTGGTGTACTTAGGACACCAGGTGGGGAGTGGCCAGGTGGCACCCCTACAGCCTAAGATTGACACAATTCTGGCTTGGGAGGCTCCCAAGGCTCAGACTGAAGTGAGAGCCTTTTTAGGTCTCACAGGATATTACAGGAGGTTTGTAAAGGGATATGGTACCATTGTTACCCTCTTAACCAAGTTGACTTATAGGAAGCAACCCAGGAAAGTGATCTGGACAGAGGCTTGCCAAAACGTTTTTGATGCCCTGAAGGCTGCCATGTGCACAGCACCTGTGCTGAAGGTACCTGACTACTCCAAGGAGGTTGTTGTGCAAACAGACGCCTCAGAGCAAGGTATTGGAGCAGTACTCTCACAGCTTAAAGAAGAGGGCCTAGACAAACCCGTAGCCTTCATTAGCAGGAGGTTACTACCCAGAGAACGTAGGTGGAGTGCCATAGAACGTGAAGCGTTTGTTGTGGTCTAGGCACTGTCAGCCAGTCAGTCAAATAACTTTGTTCGGCAATTGCCATAAAAGTGCAAACCAAGACACATTTACCAATCTATAAATAATATAAGATAAAATAAAACTTAAAACCATTACTAAAAACACTGCATGAGCATCCAATCTGAAACCCCTTGACATAAACAGATAAATATACTAGGCATGATTAAAAATCACAAAATCAGAAAAGTACAAATATTAGCTTAAAATAATATACTATACGTACATAAATTTTTTTTTTTTAAAAAGGAGTAGGCCTTTTCCTAATACTTAAAGAAGCTGTAACAAAGTCTAATACATAGTGACAAATTTGGATATCTGGCAATCTCTGAAGATATAGTAAGGCTTCCTTATAGTGAATGGGTCTAAGAAGACGTAACGTGGGTAAAATAAAAGCCCCTCTAGGAGCAGCATATAAAGGGCAAAAAAGAAAAAAGTGCAAAGTGCTCTGAGTTGATTTGGAGTCACAGGGACAAAGTGGTAAGTCCTTTTTCCAAAAACATGGTTCGGGGAAAGCTACCTTAAAATGAATTAGATTAAGTCTAAAAAGTGTTAAAAAAGAAATTGTTCTAAAACTTGAAAACCAAGTCAAATAGGGTTCAAGGCATGGAACAGTCACAATCCGAGAGTAGGAATCAAAAGATTTCAATTTCAGGGAACTATAAAATCTCAGTTCTGATATATCCTCGGAGTAAGTAGACTTCAAGACTGACCTAGAGTTTGTGGTTAACAAATGGGGATCATCAAACATGTATCTAAGCCCTAGATTCTCAAAAGAGTTTTGCAGAAACATAAGCCAGGGAATCCTATTTGAATTTTCCAATTGTAGACAATCAGAGATACAGTCTCGGACCAAACTTGCCATAGGGTTTGACCAACATCTAATCCAGAGCAATAGGGGAGCCATAAAGACCCTATCCTCCAAAAAGAACTGACCAAGTTCTTCGTGGCAGATTATGTTTGCAGTGCATTTTGGGACCAACAATAATCTGCGCAGGAATTTATTTTCAACACTCTGAAGAGACGGTATTTTATTATAGCCCCAGACACCTGCCCCATAAAGAACTGATGCAGTGCATTTAGAATTGTAAAGAGTTTTTATCTGTGCAGGGGGTCTATGACCTAGTTTATTTGAAAAGCGAAAGATTGCTTCATTATTCCTTATCAACTGTTGGAGCTTAAAATTAATGTGTGTCTTCCAGGACAAAGAGGAACTCATGTACATGCCTAGATAACAAAATTATTTGACCTTGTTAAGAGTGTGCCCTCCCATAGTAAATTGTTTGGACTTTGTGTTACGTGGGCCACAAGTCATAACGAAGGTCTTGGGGTAATTTACTTTCAGATCAAGATTCAACATAAAATTATAAAATACATCCAATAGTCCCTGTAAACCATTTGCAGTACGAGCGATTAAAACTGCATCGTCAGCATATAATAAAACTGGAAGTAGTCTCTGGCCCATCTTCGGTACGTCCTTTGCATGTTTTATCAGTGAATCATAGAGCCCATTTATGTATATCAAGAAAAGAAAAGGGGCTAAGATACATCCCTGCCTTACACCCCTAGTTGACGGGATGGGGGAGGTTCTTTGCCCATGTGAGCCGGCCTGAACAGAAATCGTTAGGTCTGTGTGTAGGCGTTTAATAAGCTCCAAAAGAGCCGGATCGCAGCCTAAGACTTCCAGAATTTGCCATAACTTTGGCCTATTAACCATATCAAAGGCACTGGTTAGATCAATGAAAGCCATATGAATAGACTCTTTTTTGACTATCACATATTTACTGAGTATCAGCTGCAAGTTTAAGACTTGCTCAACTGTGCCAACACCAGGTCTAAAACCAAATTGAATAGGAGATAAAATCTGGGCCTCGGACACCCAATCTTCTAAACGGGACAGGATCACGCTACCTAAAATCTTTGCCGTCGAATCGATAAGAGAAATTGGTCTGTAACAAGAAGGATCTTGTCTATTTCCTTTTTTGAAGATGGGGACAATAATAGCCGATTTCCATGAGAGGGGAACGTTATTATTTACCAGACTATTCAACACATTTGTAACTAACGGACCCCAAAGATCAATTTCAGATTTAAAAAGATCAGCGGGAACCCCATCGGGGCCAGGAGCCTTTCCCTGCCTTGATCTATCAATAGCATTTTTGACCTCATGGAGATCAAAAATAATATTTGGGGCCTTAGTTTTGGAGTCTAAAATAAAAAGTGCAGAGGATTTACATGCGAATTCTCATAAGTTCCTGAGTAGAAGACTTTCCTAAAATGAGTTAGCCAGACGTCCTCAGCAATAAGACAGTCATTGGCCAAAGAGTTGTTGTCAGAAAAGTAAGAGTGATTTATCACTTTCCAGAATTTAGAAGTATCCTTCTGCTCGGATGCAGCCAAAAGTTCGTCCCAGGCCCTAGACCTAATTTCTGATTTCCGTTTGTCAAGGGCAGCCTTATAATCGGCTCTAGCTATTTTAACTAATTGGCGGGAGAGAGGAACTGCTTTAAGTGCGTCTTTGAGTTTTCTATGGGCGGATGAGCACGCAGAATCGAACCATCTGTGGGCCACCGGCCCCTTCGCGGGCCTGTCCACCGCCAGGGCGCGTGAAATGTCAGTGCTTAAAGATTCAAATTCACGCACTATGCGGTCAGGGTCTAACTGCTGGGACAAACACATATGAATCGAGTCAAACCTACTTCTTACAATATCTTGATTAAAAATGTTTGGATCTATTTTGTTCCATTTTAAACGTATGCCACAGTTTGGGTTATAAACAGTAGCAGCGCTCAAGCTTTTATTCTTGGATGCCTGGATAATTTTTAGGTCCAATATAATGCTAAGGGGGTTATGATCGCTCGCACAATGAGGCGTAATCTTAAATTCTTGAATTACATAAAAATCGGAAGAGCCGATGATATGAAGTCAATAGTACTCCCCATCAAATTCCCTGTAAAGGTTGGTGTATTACAGGCGACGGGGGCCAATTTCTCGGTGACATGGACCAGATCAAATTTACAAGTAAAAAGGTTTAAGGCATCTCCTTCAGAAGTATGGTTAAAATGAATTACTGACTCTGCCCTCAGCAGGAAAGGCACATAAGTCCATATGTTCTTTGCTACACAGAGGAGTATTAAAATCGCCCACCCATAGAATAATTGGATCACTATTCTGCAAAACATGTGAAGAATCTATGAAGTCCATTAACTCTTCCAGATGACCCATAAGGAGGCCCAAGGAATGTTATTGTAAAAATTTTAAATTAGGGTATCCTTTTGACCACTAATAGAGACCAAGACAACCATAAAATAAAGGGAAGACCAGATTAAGGACACGTTTAAAAGCGGAAGATGTACGGAAACAAGAACTAAAAGGCCGCCGCTAGCTCTCCCCATTTGGGAGGTTAATGCCGGCTGACACAGAGAGGTGAAACCGTTCAGAAGGAACTCATCTTTGCACCAAGTCTCCTGTAGACAAATTATATCGTAAGAGGAAATGAAGCTCTTCCAGTCCGAATTGTCAATTTTAGATCGTAGCCCTGCTATGTTCCAGCTGAGCAGGGATAATGGTCTAGACACAGGACATGACATTAGAACTTTAGTATTTATAGGAACTTTCAGATCCATTACAGGCTTTCCTGTGTCCCAGGTACATTCAACGTGGACGTTCCCAGCCTTCGGTCTCTCCGTGTTAGAAGAACAAGGGTGGATCACCGATAGTCAATCGTTCTCGTCAAGGTGACTAAGAGTCGAGAACCGGTTGCTAGAGGGTACATTAACCTGTAAATGAAGCCTTTCTGGGTCTGGTCTGTGAATACTTGAATTAATGACAATACGATTAGGTAGGAGCACAGGGTCGTAAAAATGACACAGGGGATGTATTTGAATCCTGTTAGTTGACATATTACAGTGGTCCAAATTAGTCAAAAAATAGTCTACTGAGCGAGGATTAGCAAAATTGAAAACAACATAGTCTCCCTCCTCCAATACCTTTGAATATCCTACCCTCCTCACTCTTCGGGCCATAAGAATCTTATCATTATGAAAAAAATTAGGTTTGAAATTGGAGTTCAATCAGTGACCAGCTTTTCTAATTAGGGAGTGGGTATCTTCTTGTTTGGAGCACTCCAGAGGAGGAACGTTTGAGAGAACCAGCGCGTACGGATTGCAGGCAGGTGGTAAATGTAAAAAGTCTGCATGGTTAGTAAGTTTATTTGGACCTTTATCTTGCAACCTAGAGGAATAAACTTCCCTTGTCGGCCCTAATGCAGGGTTATCAACGAGAGTTCCTTGACCAGAGACGGCTTGTGGATCAAGCGAAGAGTTGCTTACTCCTTGGGATACCAAAGTAGAGGGAGGAGTGGATTGATAGGCTGGTTCAGGGCTATGATGGATTCCCTTACTTAATGGACCTGGTTTTAATAAACTAGATAAAAACCTGGTCATGTCATTACAAAAGCAATCAAGCTTCCTAGCGATCAAAGTGGTAATTTTTGCCTCTGGAGTTGCGCAAAAGGATTTGAGTGTCAAGTCAATAAAACTAGAACGGTCTTCAGGAGCATCCTTACTCAGAGGACATTCAGGGAAGGGGACCAGGATGATTGGGGGATGGTCACTTTGGGCCAGGAAGGTAGGTAGTTTCTTTTTGGAGCCCAGGGCCTTTTTTGTATTTTTGGGCTTTTTCCCGGCTCTCCTCTTCTTCAAAGGAGGAGAATCGGCCTGAGAACAAGAGCTTTCAGGAGGAGGAATAACTAATAGGGGAGAAGAAATAGTTCGGTCGGTAGTGGGAAGTATATCGTCGCCCAACTGACTGGTATTCAGAGGCAAGATCAGTGATGAAGGACCGGTTCTTGGAAAGGTGGAAATGTGGACGATAGGTTCCAAAGGGGGGTGTTGTACAGTACTTTGGACAGCCCCAATCCTTTCTTCTACATGTTCAAGTTCAGATTCGATGGCCCCCATCACAGAAGATAGATAACTAGTAATGGAGGACTGAAGGGAGCTGGACCCACCTTCCCCCTTTTGAACATTAGTCTTTCTTTTCCCCATATTTAATAATAGACTCCCACAGTAACTGACACGGCACCCAGATGAAGTTACCACTGGTGGAAGGAGTAGACGTTAAGGGGGGGGGAGCGCGATAGGAAATTAAAGGGCTCCTGCCCCTCCTCCAGTCACACAGCGCTTCCCGCGACGGTGGGAGCGCGATAGGAATTTAAAGGACTCCTGCCCCTCCTCCAGTCACACAGCGCCTCCCGCGACGGCGGGAGCGCGATAGGAAATTAAAGGGCTCCTGCCCCTCCTCCAGTCACACAGCGCCTCCCGCGACGGCGGGAGCACGATAGGAAATTAAAGGGCTCCTGCCCCTCCTCCAGTCACACAGCGCCTCCCGCGACGGCGGGAGCGCGATAAGAAATTAAAGGGCTCCTGCCCCTCCTCCAGTCACACAGCGCCTCCCACGACGGCGGGAGCGCGATAAGAAATTAAAGGGCTTCTGCCCCTCCTCCAGTCACACCGCGCCTCCCACGACGATGGGAGCGCGATAGGAATTTAAAGGGCTTCTGTCCCTCCTCCAGTCACACAGCGCTTCCAGCGACAGCGGGAGTGCGATAAGAAATTAAAGGGCTCCTGCCCCTCCTCCAGTCAGTCAGTCTAGGCACTGAAGAAGCTAAGACCCTACTTGTTTGGGACTCACTTCCGAGTTCAGACCGACCACAGGCCCCTCAGATAGTTAATGCAGATGAGGGGTGAGAACCCAAAACTGTTGAGGTGGTCCATTTCCCTACAGGGGATGGACTTTACAGTGGAACACCGTCCTGGTACAGAGCACGCCAATGCTGATGGTCTGTCCAGGTTCTTCCGCCTTAGTGATGAGAACTCCCATGAGGTTGGGTAGGTGCTTCCCACTTTTAGCTGGGGGGGACATGTGTTAGACTTTTCATCCTTGGCATGGTCTCCCTTAACTTTTTGCCTCTGTTCCCCAGGTTGTTGATGTGTGCTGGACTCTGATTTTGCTGTCTTTGTTACTCTGTGCACTTTACCACTGCTAACCAGTGCTAAAGTGCAAGTGTTCCTGTTCAAAATGTGTATGTAATTGGCTTATCCATGATTGGCATATTTGGCTCACTAGTAAGTCCCTAGTAAAGTGCACTAGAGGTGCCAGGTCCTGTAAATCAAATGCTACTAGTGGGCCTGCAGCACTGGTTATGTCACCCACATAACAGCTCTGTAATCATGTCTCAGACCTGCCACTGCAGTGTCTGTGTGTGCAGTTTTAACTGTAAATTCGACTTGGCAAGTGTACCCATTTGCCAGGCCTAAACCTTCCCTTTTCTTACATGTCAGACACCCCTAAGGTAGGCCCTAGGTAGCCCCAAGGGCAGGATGCAGTGTATGGTTAAGGTAGGACTTTTAGGGGGTCATTACAACATTGGCGGTAAAAGCCGCTAACTGCCGTGCAGAAGACCGCCAACACACCGCCGCGGCTGTGGAATAGCGCCACTGCCATTATGACCCACAGCTCGGAATCCGCCAAAATCCAGACACCCACACAAGTCCGCCACACCAAAGGTCAGTGATAAACTGGCGATAACAAAACCTCCACCGTCACGCCAACAGGAATACGCCCACACTATCACGACCCACGAATCCACGCAGCGGTCTTTCAACCGCGGTATTCCATTGGCGGTACACACCGCCGCGCTCAAAATACACACACTCTTACAAAACACATCCACATTGGACAATTCCAAATACACACACCTGATACACATACACACACCACTCCCTCACATCCAATACAATATAAAACACACACTCACATCACCCACAAACCCTTACGACAATTGCGACAGAAGGCCAGAGAGAGACACCACCAGAAAGAACAACAGCATCCACAGGCACTCAACACCATCACTCACACAACATCCACGTACCTCACACAACACACCTCTAAATATCACCCCACACATCACAACACACACCACCTCACACATCACCCACACACCCCATGGCACAGCAAAGACACCCCAGGTTTTCTGAGGAGCAGCTCAGGGTCATGGTAGAGGAAATCATCCGGGTAGAGCCACAGCTATTCGGATCACAGGTGTAGCACACCACCATAGCTAGGAAGATGGATCTATGGCGAAGAATCGTGGACAGGCTCAACGCAGTGGGACAGCACCCAAGAACTAGGGATGACATCAGGAAGAGGTGAAACAACCTACCGGGGAAGGTGCGTTCCGTGGTCTCAAGACAACATCTTGCGGTTCAGAGGACTGGCGGCGGACCCCCACCTCCTCCTCCAGAACTCACAACATGGGAAGAGCAGGTCTTGGCTATACTGCATCCTGAGGGCCTCGCAGGAGTAGGTGGAGGAATGGACTCTGGTAAGTCAAATCTTTCACTACTTCATCCCCCACCCACATGCATGCTATCAGATACCCTCACCTCGCCCTCACCCCATCACTCCAACTCCTTACATATGTCCCAGTATCACAAACCACACATCCCAAGCCCAAGCCCTGCATGTAACACCAAAGCATGGACACCCATCACCAAAGCATGTCCACTGCACATACCCATACACCCCCCTAAACCATTATCACACAAGGTTCCACTCAAGAATGCAAGCACTTGGGTACAGGGTCACCCACCCATTGCACACCATGGCACACACAGATGCAATAATCATGCTTTTACACCCCTGCAGGACCCCCTACCCAACGTCACCAGACAGGAGGGTCCAGACATGTCCACTCCACCCACAGAAGAGGCCCACAGTGATGACAGCAGCTCTGTCCAACTGGATCAAGATGACCAGCCCGGCCCATCTGGGACCTCGGGACAGTCGGTTCCCCTCACACTGGCACAGGCCACTACAGAGCTTCCCCCTCTGGAAACACCAGCACAGCACCCCCACTGCAGGCCCATACCTCTGTCCCCAGGACACGTCAAGTAGCAGTGTGTCCACCACTATGGTTCAGGGGATAGAGGCCCAGGGAAACAGGGGAACTGGGAGGGCTGCTGTGCGACAGGGGGAGGACAGGCCCAGGGGACCCACTCTCCATGAGGCCCTCTCCAACTTAATGGGAGCATACCACCATTCCCAGGAGACGATGGCAACGGTACTAGCCAAGTTTCAGGAGACCCAGCGGCTGCAGGAGGAACAGTATTTGGGGTTCAGGGAGGAACTCAAATACACCAATCCCACCCTGGGCACCATAGTAGGGATGCTGAAGGAACTCGTCAACACCAGGAGGGACACTGTGCCACAACAAGGGGCCCCTGACACTAGCCTGGACGATGAACTGCTCACCACCTCCGCCGGCGCTAGTGGACAGGAGGCACCGCCACAGGACCACGACACCAGCACCCCACCCCCTGCAGATGGAGAACCACACCGCAAACGGTCCCTGAGATCCAGGACAAAGACAGAGAACAATGCCAAAACCCCCGCCAAGAAATGAGACCCCCCTGATTGTCATCCTTCTGTCCCACTTTGTCACCCTGTCCATATTTAAACTGCCCCAGCTCCACTGCCTATGCCCCTTTGGACAATGCACCTGTGAGACTAATAGACTGGACTCTGCCATGGACATTCCTCCACCATCACCCCTGACCATTTTACAACCCCCTCAAATATTTAGCACTTAAATAAACACCCTTGAATCACAAAACAATCTGGAGTCAGTCTGTGGTTTCTCAAATGTGAATTTGCAATAACTGAGGAAAATAGCAATGACCATTCTATTTTCAACATACCTATGTCACACAGCTCTAGTCGATGAGGTAACATAGCAGAGGTCACACAGTGGGACCCACATCTGTGAAATGGAAAGGCAATGTGTCAATTCAGGGTCCATACACTGGGTGAAAGTGACAGACAGATGATAGGTAGAAGAATTAAATCAGATGTAGCAGGCAGTGCTGTCTTCTTATCTGTGTCTCACTGGAAGTATTGCTGGATCACCGTGTTCCTGTTGTCTATGTCCTCTTCTTCTGCTTCCTCGTCTTCACTGTCCACAGGCTCCACAGCTGCCACAACACCTCCATCTGGATGATCCTCCTGCAGAAAAGGCACCTGTCGTTGCAAAGCCAAGTTGTGAAGCATACAGCAGGCCACGATGATCTGGCACACCTTCTTTGGTGAGTAGAATAGGGAACCACCTGTCATGTGGAGGCACCGGAACCTGGCCTTCAGACGGCCGAAGGTCCTCTCTATAATCCTCCTAGTTCGCCCATGTGCCTCGTTGTAGCATTCCTCTGCCCTTGTCCTGGGATTCCTCACTGGGGTCAGTAGCCATGACAGGTTGGGGTAACCAGAGTCACCTGCAAATGGCAAGGGACAACTGTTAGACACACACTAACTCTTAGGGGCATCCCCAGACCCAGACACCTAGTCACACTGTATTGGGTCCATGTCCTCACCTAATAGCCACACACGGTGCCTCTGGAGTTGCCCCATCACATAAGGGACGCTGCTATTCCTCAGAATGTAAGCTTCATGTACTGAGCCAGGAAATTTGGCATTCACATGGGAGATGTATTGGTCTGCCAAACACACCATCTGCACATTCATCGAATGGTAACTCTTCCGGTTTCTGTACACCTGTTCACTCCTGCGGGGGGGGTACCAAGGCCACATGTGTCCCATCAATGGCACCTATGATGTTGGGGAATATGTCTCAGGGCATAGAAGTCACATTTCACTGTAGGCAAATCCTCCACCGGAGGGAAAATTATGTAGCTCTGCATGTGTTTCAGCAGGGCAGACAACACTCTGGACAATACGTTGGAAAACATAAGCTGGGACATCCCTGATGCTATGGCCACTGTTGTTTGAAAAGACCCACTTGCTAGGAAATGGAGTACTGACAGCAACTGCACTTGAGGGGGATTCCTGTGGGATGGCGGATAGCTGACATCAGGTCTGACTCCAACTGGGCTCACAGTTCCAGGATTGTGGTACAATCAAGTCTGTAGGTGATGATTACATATTGCTCCTCCATTGTCGACAGGTCCACCAGCGGTCTGTACACCGGAGTATGCCGCCATCTCCTCACCTGCCCCAGCGGACGTGCTCTATGGAGGAGAACAGCGATCAGGGAGTCAACCAACTCTGAGGTACGTAAACACAACTTAATCGTAAAATGTTTTCATATCGACGTATGGCTGTATTAGTGTTTAAGCAAGGCCTAGATATGTGTGACGCCGTCAAAATTAATGCCATATGGCCCCCTGAAATGGCGTCTGCCTGACCTGTAATGTGGGACAAGGGGATATGATGTAACTGCGCTGGCGTTGTACACCGTCGCGGTAGGCGGTCGAGGACCGCAGCACAATCCTGCATTTTTTAACGTTGGACCCTATGAGTCCGAGGAGCCAATGACGAGATACTACGGTGGTGAAGGTACGCACCGCCGCAGACGTCACCGCCATTTTCTCTCTGTTTACTCACTTGATACCTGATCTTCGACAGGAGAGGACCTACACTGCAAGTGTTGCTGTGACCTCAGTCTGGAAGAGACAATGGCTCGTGTGTCTGGGGAAAGGGCCCCTGCCTTCAGCTCGGAGGAGTTGGAGAAACTAGTGGAAGGGGTCCTCCCCCAGTACACGCTACTCTACGGTCCTCCAGACAAACAGGTGAGTAAACTGTGAGCATGCTGTATGGGCAATGGCTGCTTGCAGTGGTGTGGGTCACAGATGCGGGGGGGAATGAGGCGTGCATGAAACGACGGTGAGTGCATGTGCGTCATGGCAAGGGTAGGGATGCGGGCCAATGACTGTGACGGTGCGGACGGTTATATCTTCTCCTTTTCCCCTGTACTATTCCTGTAGGTCAGCGCCCACCAGAAGAAGGATATTTGGCGTGCCATCGCCAAAGAAGTCCGGACCCTGGGGGTCTACCACAGACGCAGCACCCACTGCTGGAAAAGATGGGAGGACATTCGCCGCTGGAGCAAGAAGACGGTGGAGGCCCAGCTGGGGATGGCCTCCCAACGTGGGAGGGGTGCCCGTCGCACTATGACCCCCCTGATGTTCCGGATCCTGGCGGTGGCATACCCGGAGTTGGATGGGCGCTTGAGGGCATCACAGCAGCCACAAGGGGGTGAGTACACTCTCATTCAGCTGATTCAGCGCGCATTGTAGGTGTATGGGTGGGGGAGGTGGGCTGTGGGTTCCCCTAGGCCAGGGTATGTTTAGTAGGCAAGGTCCCTTCTTAAGGCAGGCCCTGTGGCACCCCACCCCACCTGTGTACAGAGTCAACTACACCTATTCAGGCTCGTGTGACATCCATGTGTGCAGCAATCGGGCATAGCCTTGTAACCCATGTCCCTGTGATTGATTAGGGAACTCCAAGTGCACAGCATAGTGCAGGGGGCTTCTGTGTCTGTAGTGTCCGCCAACTGTAGCGGAATTGCATGCACTCAACATGTCTTTCTTCGGTCCTCCCCCCCCTTTTTTGTGGTCTCCCTGTGCTTGTGTGCATTAGCATCATCAGGCAGAGGATCAGTTGCACCGGAGCAGGAGGGAGCTGCATCCCACATGACCCTGGAGAGCGACACAACGGTGTCAGAAGCCACCAGTGGGACAGAGGGCGAGGGGAGCTCCACGGCGGGGACAGGAGCAGACACCAGCGACACGGACTCCTCCTCTGATGGGAGCTCCCTTGCAGTGGCGGGCCCCTCTGTGCTCCCCGCATCTACAGGTACAGCCCCCACCCCCATCTCCTTCGCCCCAGGCACCTCAGCCCCTGCCCCTGTCATCCCTGCTGCCCTCAGTGAGGAGGCCATTGACCTCCTCAGGTCCCTCACTGTTGGGCAGTCTACCATTTTGAATGCCATCCAGGGTGTAGAGAGGCAGTTGCAACAGACAAATGCATATCTGGAGGGCATTCATTCTGGCCAGGCAGCCCATCAGCGAGCTTTTCAGACTCTGGCCTCAGCACTGATGGCAGCCATTGTCCCTGTCTCTAGCCTCCCCTCTCCAACTTCCTCCACCAAGACCCAAACCCCTGTACCTCAGCCTATCCCAAGCACACCATCAGACCAGCATGCACACACGTCAACACACAAGGGAAGCTCAGGCAAACATAAGCACCACACATCCCACAGGCACTCACGCATGCATCATACACATGCAGACATACCAACAGCCACTGCCTCCACTGTGTCCCCCTCCTCCTCGTCTCCCTCCTCCCTTCCAGTCTCGTCTCCACTCACACCTGCATGCACTACATCGTCAGCCACTACCTCCAACACCAGCACACCCACAACCACACCCCGCTCACGTGCAGTCACCACCCCCACTACCATTCACACATCCCCTGTGTCCTCTCCCAGTGTGTCTGTGAGCCCACCTCCCAAGGTACACAAACACAGCCACACACCCACCCAACAGCCATCCACCTCACAACAGCCTCCAGCCCATGCACCTTCACCCAAAGTCACCAAAACGTACACCGTCTACAACCACTACCTCTTCCTCCACTCGCAAACCCCATCTATCTACCCGTCCCAGTGTATCCCAAAAACTTTTCCTGTCCAAATTTGACCTCTTCCCCTCACCTCCCCCACCTCTTCAGTCTCCTAGGGCCCGCCTCTCCAGGTCCCAACCCAGTACCTCAGCCACAACATCTGCGGGAACAGTGGTGCCAGTAGTAACCGGCTTCTGGAGTGCGCCAGACAGCAGGGCAGCCAGTGTGCCAAGGAGCCAGAGCACGGACAGTCCCCCACCTCAAAAGCACAAAAAGTTGCCCAGTGCCCGGCGGGAGAGAGGAAAAAAATCTTCCACCAAAGCCGCTCCCAGGGGTACAGTTGGGAGTGTGGAGCCAGCTGCACCACCATCCAAGGTGGGGAAGGGGCACAGTAAAACAGGCAAGTCTGGGAAAACCTGCACGGCGGACAAGACCGCAACAAGCACCGCTGCCAAGGACACCGACGCCACCAGCACCGCTGCCAAGGACACCGCCGCCACAAGCACCGCTGCCAAGGACACCGCCGCCACCAGCACCGCTGAACAGGACACCGCCGCAACAAGCACCGAAGGCCAGTGAGTGCCAAAGATTCCGACGCTACTGAGGCCACCACGAGCAGGATGAAGCACTCTGGGCACCAGGCCCCCTCCAGAACCAGTGGAGAAAGGCATACACTACCTCAGTCCTTGGCAGGATGAAGCACTCTGGGCACAAAGCCCCCTCCAGAACCAGTGGAGAGATACATTCATTACCTCTGTCCTTGGCAGGATGAAGCACTCTGGGCACCAAGCCCCCTCCAGAACCAGTGGAGTATCACATCCACTACCTCTGTCCTTGGCAGGATGAAGCACTCTGGGCACCAAGCCCCCTCTAGAACCAGTGGAGTATCACATCCACTACCTCTGTCCTTGGCAGGATGAAGCACTCTGGGCACCAAGCCCACTCCAGAACCAATGGAGACTGTTATCCACTTGAGACTGTGGGTTTGCACTCCCGGGATACAGCAGTGGGCAACCCACCCACTGGAGAGACTTGAGAGACTGTGGCTTTGCACTCCCCAGGATAAAGCAGTGGGCAAACCACCCACTGGAGAGACTTGAGAGACTGTGGCTTTGCTTCCCCAGGAGAAAGCAGTGGGCAAACCACCCACTGGAGAGACTTGAGAGACTGTGGCTTTGCACTCCCCAGGATACATCAATGGGCATGGAGCCCCCTAGTGGATTTGGTGTCGTGCACTCATCCGGCTGAGGTGCCCCTCCTTCCCTTCCCCCTGAGGTGCCTGTTTTATTTCTATCTGATGCCCCATCAGTGTTCTCTCCGTCTTGTTCGGGTATTGAGTGTGGGCCTCGCCCATGCATTTTGGGCACAGTGGTCCATGGACTATGATGGTGGAATACCTTGGACTTGTATTCTTGGTGTATATATTTGTTTAGAGTGTGAATATCTTAATATATGTATATATTTTTGATTAATGTATTTGAATATATTACAATTGTTCGACTCATTTCCTTTTGTTCTTGCATTCTTCCAAGGGGGGTTGGGAGTTGTTAATGTAATGTATCAACATGTACTTGTGTGTGTGTTGTAGTGGGTGAGGGTATGGGTGGGAGTGTTGCGTGTGTCTGTCACTCTTTTTTCCCTCCCCCACCCCTGTGTCGTAGGTGCGGTACTGACCGTGGTCTTCGCCGCCGTCTTTGTTGTTCCTGGTAGAGGAGCAGGAAGATAAAGGCTCGAAGAATCTGGAGCTCGGGTTCCATGGCATCCTGATTCCTCATGGGGTGTGCAGAGGTGAGTGTTTTCCCTTCCAAGTCCTGTTTCCGCCGTGTTTTTGTTCGCAGTGAATACGCCCTGGAAAAGGTGGCGGATTGGTGCCTTGTAATAATGTGGGCGGTACATTGTCTTCCGCCTGTCTGTTGGCTGTTACCGCCGCGGTGTTTGTTTCTACCACCTTGGCGGTCAGAGTGTTAAAGTGGCTGTCTATGTTGGCGGTTTCCGCCACGGTTGTGATTCCATTTTTTTGACCGCCGGCCTGTTGACGGTTTTACCGCCGCTTTAACAACGACCACCAGGGTTGTAATGACAACCATAGTAATGTGTTTTATATGTCCTGACAGTGAAATATTGCTAAATTTGTTTTTCACTGTTGCAAGGCCTGTCCCTCTCATAGGGTAACATGAGGGCTACCTTTAAATCTGATTAAAGTGTAGATTCCCTTTTCGAGCGGATGGACATGTGGAGTTTGGGATCTCTCAGCTCACACTTTAAAAATACATCTTTTAGTAAAGTGGATTTTAAGATTGTGTGTTTGAAAATGACACTTTTAGAAAGTGAGCACTTTCTTGCTTATACCATTTATGTGACTCTGCCTCTTTGTGGATTCCCTGTCTGGGTCAGTTTGACAGTTGGGCTGGTTGCACCTCACACTAGACAGTGACACAAAGGGAGCTGGGGTCTAGCCTGCATATCCTGATGAGCCATCTGTGCTAGGAGGGAGGGGAGGAGTGGTCACTCACACCTGAAAGGGCTGTGCCTGCCCTCACACAATGCAGTCTCCAACCCCCTGGTGAGTGTCTGGGGCCTGGCCTGGGCAAGGCAGGATTTCCCATTCAAAAGAAACTTTACTTTGAAGTAGGCCTACTTCAAAGGAGAAATTGGGTATAAGAAGGGCACCCAAAACCACAGACTTTAGAAAACCCTTCTGGAAACAAGAGGAACCTCAGCCTGGAGAAAAGCTGAAGAGCTGAGGAAGAAGAGCTGCCCTGCCTGTGACTGTGCTTTGTGGAGCTATCCTGCAGTTGCTGCTTCTGCCAGAGTAAGAGGGCAAAGACTGGACTTTGCGTGCCTTCCATCTTGAGAAGAAATCTCCAAGGGCTTGATTTAGAGCTTGCCTCCTGTTGTTTGAAGTCTCAGGGGCAGCAAAGACTTCTCTCTGCCAGCACCTGGAATCTCTGGAGAGACTCCTACTCTGCCCTGTGGTGCCCATCCAGTTCCTGGGACCCTGAAAGGAGAAGCTGGCAGCCTAAAGAAAAGGAAATCCACGCACAGAGCGCCGTGCGGGGAAAAGATCGACGCGACTCCGATCTGCAGCTGAATAAACGACACGCCGCCGGCTCTGCAGCTGAAAATCGAAGCTCACCGGCAACGCAACCAAAGAATTGATGCACAGAGCAGGAGAAACAACGCGCAGCATTGCTGACGGAGGCTGGGAGATCGCAACCCGCGCTGCGTGGTTTTTCGATCATCGTGCGGCTGGATTTCCGACTCAAGTACCACTGGGCATATAAAAACAACGCAAGGCCGCCCGGACCCGAGAGTGCTGACCGGAGCGACGCATCGCTCTACTTCGGAGAGAAGAAACTATGCTCCCCGACCCTCTGAAAGGAGAAACGACGCAAGGTCCAGGTCGTGAGTGGAATCCCCGCATTGCAAGCCCTTTTTGACGCACACTCTCCCATGCTGGGTTATTTTTGGATTATTTTTGTTGCACCCAAGGTACTTTTTCACGCTAACAGTGTTAGGGTGTGTTTAAAACTACTTAAATACTCTTTTTGCATTTTTATTGATAACTTGACTTGTGTATTGTGGATTTTTGTCATTTTGGTCTTGTTTTGTTTAGATAAATATTCCCTATTTTTCTAAACCTGTGTTGTGTCATTTTGTAGTGTTTTCATTGAGTTACTGTGTGTGTTGGTACAAATACTTTACACCTAGCACTCTGAATTTAAGCCTACTGCTCTGCCAAGTAACCAAGGGGGTAAGCAGGTGTTAGCTGAGGGTAATTCTCTTTTACCCTGACTAGAGTGAGGGTCCTTGCTTGAACAGGGGGTAACCTGACTGTCAACCAAAGACCCCATTTCTAACACTTCCTCCATAAACGATCCTGTCTGCAACACAAGGGTGCCTGCATTGGAGCTAGGCAGTCAAAAGTGCAACAGGACAAGGAAAGGGCAGGAATGTGCCAAATTATGTTAAATACATTGCATTCCTGGCCTTTCCCGCAGTGTGACTTGCTGTGCTACACTCTATGAAATATTGATACTTGTTCCCCTTAGAGTTTAATCATATCCATTGAAAATGGTTCCTCTACTTTTTAACTATAACCTAAATTTCTCATAAATCTGCTTCACACAATCTATTTAATCAAATCCTCTCTTGCCAATCCTATCGCCTTACCACTGCTCTAATTTAAACAGTATGTCGCAAATCCATTAAACCAACTTCAGGTCAATTACAGTAAATGGTTTTTTTAGGCATACCCTGATCTTAGCTGCCCATTGAGTGCTTCCTGAATTGTGCTCAAAGACCCATCTACTGGTGTTACTTTTCAAAAAATAATTCTCCTAATGTTTTTATTGAACATAGATTACAGTCATGTTTGCCCCAACTTTCAATTATGCCCTTTTTCCAATCTGATCTTTTTTGGACCTCTGAACCCAAATACACTTAGCGGCCCTCACAATCTGTACATTTGCACAACATACCTCCCCCCACAACTTGAGTATGTGCATCACAACATTTGTAAAACTGAATGTGCAGTCCCAGCTTGTGTTCCTGGGGCATCATTGCTCAGTCAGTGAATCTCAAGACTTTCCTGGGTAAGGGGCCCATGAAAAGAGATGTATGAGATGGAAACTCAAAATATCACAGTAGATGAAGCAACATTCTTTTAAACCATTATCTGCATTGCTGTAGCATTTATGTGCTATTGCCAGGACAACCCATGAAGCCCATTATCTAATGAACCATCCTCAGACCAGTATCATTAATACTGTATTATCTTCAAGTGCTTAACCTTCAGTATACATTATCCACAGTCCTTCTGTATGTAAATTATGACCTTTTCTCTAGTCCAATGTCTGCAAAACATACATATACTCAGGCCAATACCAAAAAGCATCCCCCACTAATCTGCTGTGTCTTACTTGTGCTCCGTGTGGGACTTCCTTTGGTAGCACCCTACACCTGCTACACAAGTGCCCCACTGGTTAACAGTATGATGACACAAATTTACCTGCCAGGCTACGTAGCTTCAGCTACACCAGTGTTTAATTTGAGCCTGTGGTTTCTGGTGCTCGGCACCAGCACTTAATTATCAAAAAAGAGCAATTATGATAGTCCGCCACATGGTGGTGCTTTTTGCCTAATTTTGAAGTTAGCACAACAACAATTATTTAATAATTTTATTTACTGAAAATGACTAATACCTGCAGTGCAAGCCAATCGTATAGCTTTGGGGACCTGGAATAGTCTGAATTGTCACACTTGTAGGTCCAGGAGTTGACTGCGGAGTCCCCCAAGGATCCTCACTGAGTCCCATACTGTTCAAGGTATACATGGCCCCTCTCGCAGCCAACTCCAGAAGCCACAGAATGAACATCGTGTCACATGCTAATGACACACAACTCATCATTTCCCTCACCGAAGACCCGGACATGACCAAAAGAAACTTCCACTCAGAAATGGAAGCCGTTGTCACCTAGATGAGAGAAAGCTGCCTCCAGCTCAACTCCGGCAAGACTGAGCTCATCATTTTTGGAAATGGCACCACAGCTTGGGACGACTCCTAGTGGCCCACATCCCTCAGGGCCCCCCTGCACCGACTGAGCATGGCCACAACCTAGGCATCATCCTCAACTCCTCCCAATCCATGACCCACCAGGTGAACTCAGTCCCCTCCTCCTGCTGGCTCACACTCTGCAACCTTTGGAAAATCTTAAGATGGATCCCAGCAGACTGCCACAGGACAGTCACCCATGCCTTAGTCACAAGCAAGCTCGACCATGGCAACGCCCTCTAAGCGGGCATCTCGACTAGAAACATTAAAAAAATACAGCTCATCCAAAACGCTGCCGCCAGACTCATCCTGGACATCCCACACTGAGAACAGATCTCCCAACACCTGAGGTCCCGCCACTGACTCCTGGTCGAGAAACAAATCACCTTCAAGCTACTCACCCACACGTACACGGCCATACACAACGCAGGACCAGCCTACCTGAACCATAGCATCTCCTTCTACACCCATGCCAGATCCCTCCACTCTGATCCCCCCAGTTGGCCCTGGCCACCGTCCCTCACATTCGTAAAACCACCACCAAAGGACGATCCTTCACCTACATCACAGCAAAAAGCTGGAACAACCTCCCCCTGCACAACTCAGACAAAACCCATTGCTCACCATCTTCAGGAAGGACCTCAAGACGTGGCTCTTCGGATGAGGCACCCTGCCCACCCCAGCGCCTTGAGACCCTCACCGGTGAGAAGCCTTGCTTTACAAACTGATTGATGGTGGTTAGTAGTTCTGTTGGTATTGTCATTGGCAACATTGGCCGGGGAATGGGTGGTTTAATCTGCAGTGGCCTCCTGATGCAGACCCTGTTGCTTTTATTTTTGTAACAAATTAAGTACTGCACAAAACTAGCAGTTTAAAGGATACCATCGGCAAGATAGACAGAAAGTCCCAGAATTGGGTGAGTTGTTAAGTAGGTGCTGAGCTCACTGTAGCCAGAGTCTGAACTGTCTTTGATGCAACATTGGTGGATTAAGACTTCATTTTGTTGGCCTTTTAAGTTTCTGCTTTCATTTTGCATGATTTGTCCAATACAGCGGTCACAGGCATTGGTGGGAGAGGACTATCTCACTAGGATTGGAACCTGTGACATACTGGTTACACACAGTTTCCTGCAGTAGGAGCGCTTTCCCACAGTTTTATTAATTGAATTGCAGCCTGTTTCTTCCAGGATAAACGTAGATCTCTTCAGTAGGTAGCTACCTGTAAACACACTTTTCTGAATGGATGCTATATTGATCTCAGCAGTCAGTATATTAACATACTGTACTATCTCACTTGGATTGGAACCAGTGACCTGCACATTCAATTAATCTATCTCTTTCAAAACACTGCAATGAATTCATAAGATTACAAAAGCACAAACTTAACAAATGTATCAAAATAAATCAATAAATAAAAAGGAATTCTAAAACCAATTTAACTCTAACCTTGTGTTCCGGAGTAGCGTGCTACTCGCCAAAAGATCTTCTACACCTCGACAGGGGTAGCATGCACTACATAAATACAATTTACAATTACATCATATAGATTATGAAATAACTAGATTATTGTCATGTTAAACGTCACTTACATCTTAGCCTACATCATGCTGAGGCTGGTTATACTGTGGGTACTTTTCTTTATATCTTCGTTGTATTCGCTCCTCTACTCTGTCCCTCTTCATAAGCTTGCTTCATTTTCCTCTAAAGAGTGTATTTGCAGGTCATTTATTCTTTTTCTTGGTTTATGCAAATTTTTCTCCCTGCGTTCCTATCATCATTTGCCCCACTTGTCCAGTTCTGCCTGCATCCTCTTACTCAATTATGTCCGGGTCTTCTCTGTTTTTTGCTGTTTCCTTTCTGTTCTTCATGGTCTTTGCTTTTCTACTCCATTTCATAGCTGTTATCATCTCTTTTCTTACACTAGTCTGTTTTACTGATTTTGTTTGTCCTTATGTTTCTCTGCTTTTTGTTGTTTGTCGACGCTATCTTTTGCTCTGTCCCATTTTACCATAACTTCCCCTCCTCTTTTCTTTCGCTCTCCTTTCCTGCAGGGTACAGGTCTTACCTAGCAGCCTCCTTTGGGCTTACAGATCTTTGTACAGAGTGCACAGGTCACAGTAGTGCCAGCGAGACCTGGAGAGCCAAATGAATGGGGCTGTCTTATTCCATCATAAACGTACTGCTTCTAGTGGCTGGGGTATTGATCCTTTCTACACTCATCTCTTCACTATCCCACCTTATTAGTCATATTTATAAACCTACACTCCCTAATCACCATGAAAATAGTAAAAATAAAAACATTCACCTATTATATGGCTAAGAAGAAAGTTCACATACGCAAGAACAAATCAACCTCGTATCCAAGTTTTTTAATGAGGAAGCAACTTAACAAAGTACTGCAAGAAAGCATTAACTATGGTCATATTTTGCTACGTGAAAACCAAGAGAGAATCCAAGAACCAGAGCCCATCACTTAAAAATAGTCTGCCAGTGCCTCAAGTGCTTGTGCATTTCTCTATCCAACAATGAAAAGCCAATCACAATTAACACTTTTTCATAAATAAAACCAACATAAGATACAACTCAATCTGGCTGGCTTTGGAAGAAGAGATTAGAAGGAATCCTCCTATCTGTCAAACTGCAACTAATGAATTCAGATTGAATCTTCAAAATTGCTCCACACCCTAAAGGATTCCCAAGGTTCCGTTCAGTGTCCACTGGGCATCACCATCAGCCATTTCCTTTGTAATTTGATGCTTGCCCACAGAAAGAAACAACTTTTATCCATCAAAGACATTTCAAGCATCCCAATATTGATGCACTAATTCCTTAACTGAAAGCAAAAAATATATCTTTTTCATCCTCTTCTAAGCGCGATAAAAGTTTCCACCTGGTATATTGTGTTATTTAATAGCTTCTACTTTCCAAACAATGGCATAGGCATTTATAGTCCCTACCCCACATTGGTGGGGCAAGTCGTACTGATGGAATGACTTATGTTCACCCTCGGCCACCACAAATCTCTCGTCCATGGTGCAGCAAACCAATTCGATGGGCGAAGTAAGTTCTGCCGTATCACCAACATCTCTGTTCATTGACTTATACACTGAACCAACATCACCTTCACATCAGCATGCATTGTTTGCAAAGCCATAGCAGAATTAAGTAACTAGACTACCTTTTTTTATAACTCCTTCAATTTACAGATGATACATGTTAACTATTGCTGCGTAGTATCCTTATACTATGAATGCCACTTGCAGTGTTTGTTTCACGAGGATAGGTCTGCACACAAGAAATATCAAAAATTTAATTTAATATCATAAATTATGCAGATATAGGGGGTCATTCTGACCCCGGCGGGTGGCAGTTGGCGCCCGCCTGGAGGGAACCGCCATTTGGCCGCCCGCAGTCAAAAGACCGCTGGGGCCATTCCAACTTTCCCGCTGGGCCGGCGGGAAAGGGGCCTGCAACACTGAAGCCGGCTCTGAATGGAGCCGGCGGTGTTGCAGGTGTGCGACGGGTGCAGTTGCACCCGTCGCGCTTTTCACTGTCTGCTAGGCAGACAGTGAAAAGCATGCTGGGGCCCTGTTAGGGGGCCCCTGGACAGCCGTTCCCGCCATCCTGTTCCTGGCGATAAAAACCGCCAGAAACAGGCTGGCGGTAAGGGGGTCAGAATCCTTGCAGCGCCGCCATGGCGGATTCGCCCAGCCGGGGGAAATCTGTCGGGAAACCGCTGGACCCGGTATTCTGACCGCGGCTTTACCGCCGCGGTCAGAATGGGCAAGGAAGCACCGCCAGCCTGTTGGCGGTGCTTCCGTCACCCGCGGTCCTTGCGGTCTATGACCGCCAGGGTCGGAATGAGGGCTATAGTGACATGTTGAGAAAGTATACTAAGTTTTTTTCTTTTTCTGATCATCATGAATTGCCTGAGATGTTCTTAGAGATATGATACGTGTATGTTAGGCATGCTCGCATAGAATATATTGTTTATTTTAAAATGTGCCAATCAGTTGAAATATATGATGCTTCCCTAGAGGCACAAGTTGTTTATCCTAGAGATCATTAGGTCCATTACATTCACTGATGATAGTATGGGAAGCTCTTTTGTTTTACTCCCATCAGGTAAAAAGTGATAATGGGAGGTAATAAAGTAACAAAATATAACTTCAGTAGGCCGATGCCAGATGTGCAGGTTAAATTCTCAACAGATATATCTAGGTGTAGAATAAACTCTACAAAGGCTGTCAGATATCTATTTCGTTATAAGGGAAATGGAACCACATGTTCACTGTCACTCGTTTTGATCTCCAGTGCACTTGCACTTACCCCATCTCTTTTAATCACCTATTCTGGCAATGGAGGGGGAAGCTAGTAATGAATATTTTGGCTCAAATTTCCTACATCTGCTCATGCTGGTGTTGAATGGTGTAGAAGATGCATTCTTGATACATGTTCCTATATGAGTTCTAGCCAGGATTCAGATGGATATGGTGAAGTGGGTCCTGGATGCTCCCTCTTGATGCGGACAAACATAGGGGCACATTTACAAGAAAGTGGTGCATTGTCCCGATTCGCCCACTTTTCTGTGCCACCCTTGCCCCACCTAACAACACTATGGTTGCACCATATTTACAATATGGCACACCATGGCAGTCGTTAGGACAATAGCTTCAACATTTTTGATACTATTGTGGGGCTTTGTTAGACTAGCACCAAAAATGTTGATGCTACTGGAGCAAAGCACAGAGAGGCCCATAGATTAAAATGGGAGCGTCATTTTAATTCCTGCTCTGAGCAGGCATTAAAAATGACGGAAAAATTGTGCAGTGAAATCTTGTAAATCTCAATGCATCATTTTTTTGGGACTCCCCCTATAAGGGAATGCCCCACTTACATACAGTATGCCTTGCACAGGCATAAATTGGCGCAAGGGTTTACAAAGTGGCGGAATGCAAGCATTGTGTCACTTAGTAAATACAGTACGGGAGAAAGGCCTCCTTAATTCCGCCTTAGTGTAAAAAACAAAATGAAGCTACAGCGACGCAAGGTGGCGCTAGGGGCTTGTAAATATGCCCCATAGTATCTCCTCCTGAGACAGTGCAGTTGTACTCTCTCTTGGAAGCTCCCTCTATGATATTCTTACTTTTGTGAGAGATGGCTTCTTGTTCGGAAAGCCTTTGCTTACTGTGAAGGGCCAATGGGCCTCTATCAGGAGGGAGCAGTGGTTGGAGATTTCTTCTTTGAACCCTCTGGCTGCCAGATTTCTGAAAAGTTGTGAACAGCAGAGTTTGACATGTCATGCCTCCAGCTTGGGATCCCCAACGCTCTAAGAGCTGAAGAAGTCCACTTTTGAACAATTATGTCAGTCTTCCTGGATTCTAATGTTAGCGAAAACATACCTTTTGGTCAGTGCTTAATTTGTAAAAGGTGCAGGTGCCCAAAGCCCTCCTCAAACATGCGGCCGCTGCAATTAAATGTGGGAACACGGAATACTCAGGCAGCGTAATCCTGAAGCCATCTCGAGTCTTTTCAATCCACATAAAGCCACTCCCTGCCCTTCAGCTCAGGTGTACTAGGCTGCGGCACTTACAGTTGTCTTCCTGGGCTGGGAGGGTGGGGGGCCTGACACTTACATGTCAAAGGACAGTAGCCTATCCTCACACAAAGGACTGCCACAACCCCTACTGGGACCCTGACAGACAGGATGGAACTGAAAGGGGACCTTATGCACTTCTAAGCCACTCTTTGAAGTCTCCCCCACTTCAGAGGCACATTTGGGTATTTAAACAAGGCCTCTGACCCTACCAAACCAGACACTTCTAGACAAAATACCACTGGAGAAGAAACCCTGAACCAGAACCTGCAACCTGCCAAGAGGAGCTGCCTGGCTGCCCAAAGGATTCACCTGACTGCTTTTCTGCAAAGGACTGCTGCCCAGCTGTTGCCCTGCTGCCTTGCTGTCCTCTGTCTCTGCTGAGAAGTGCTCTCTAAGGGCTTGGATAGAGCTTGCCTCCTGTTCCCTGAAGTCTCAGGACCAAAAAGACTTCATCTCTGCAAAAGAACTCCTTGTAAGGCGAAAATCAACGCACAGCCTGCAAGAAACGATGCACAGCCTGCATCGCAGTGAGAAAATCACCGCACGCCAAACCGGAATGACACAGCCCACCTTCCCGAAGAAGAGAATGACACAGCACCAGCGTTTCGACCGGAAATTCAACGCAAGGCCCACTGGATCAATGCAAAGCCGAACGGGAACGATGCAGCCCGACTTCCAGCCCCTGTGACTTCTTACTGCACGCCCAGGATTTCAACACATCATCCCCCGGGTGTCCGAAAACACCGCAACCCAAAGAGGATCCCAGTTTACGCACCAGAAATCAACGCAAAGCCTGCCTTCCGTGAAAACTCAACGACGCATCATCTGTGTGCGCTGGAAAAATCGACGCACACCTCCCCGTTTTTCACGCAACTCCTCCTCAGCGGTCCCTTGTGGAGAATTTGAACGCAAACCAGGTACTTTGTGCTTGCAAGAGACATTTTTTGCTTTTTAAGAACTAAAGACTCTTTCTATCATTTTCTAAGTGATATTTCAACGTGTACTTAATGAATCTTGATCGGTTTGACCTGCATTTAACCAGATAAATATTATATATATTTTTAAACACTGTGTGGTGTATTTTTGTGGTGTCATACTGTGTTATTGCAAGATTTATTGCACAAATACTTTACACATTACCTTCTAAGTTAAGCCTGACTGCTCAGTGCCAGGCTACCAGAGGGTGGGCACAGGATAATTTGAATTATGTGTGACTTACCCTGACTAGACGGAGGGTCCTTGCTTGGACAGGGGGTAACCTGACTGCCAACCAAAGACCCCAATTCTAACAAACGTCACAATATTGTGCCAACAGCACTACTGGGCACCTAAACTTTAGGTAAAAAAGTAATGTCCATATAAGGCCATTTGCCAGTCCATTTCAAAGTCCCTGGAAGGCCAATAAAGCTGGACCTTGACTCCCACGTGTGCAAAGGTTGCTCAACTGGAAAGGGGCATCAATGGGGCAGCCAGGCACCTCAGGGAACAGGGGCAGGGAGTGGCGGGGTGAGGACTTAGGTCAGGAAGAGGGGTCTTGGGCTTAGGTTTGGAAGGTAGAGGGGGTTTGGGCTTGCCCTTGGAAGGAGGGGGAGTGGGCCTGGACCGGGGGTGGGAGAGGGACCTGGGGCAACACAGGGGCTCTTCCTCCCTGGGAAAGGGGCACGGGAATGGTATGGGTGGACTGGGGCAGACTTGGACAAGGAAGGAGTGGACTGGGCAAGGACATGGCACGTTTAGGTACAAGACGGGGTGGGCTAGTAAGTTCATACAGGTCAACACAGGATAGGAAAAGCTTCTTAGGTGCAGATGGAGGGGATTTGGAGGCAGGTCTGGGAGTGGAGGTTGAGGGAGTTCTCGTATCAGGTGCAGGTGTGCAGGACGTGGATGCAGGTGCCTGTATAGTATGCTCATGTGTGATGGATGTGTGGGGTGTGGATGTGTGCGAATGTTTGAGTGTTTTGGGAAGGGGGGTGGACACAGTGGGAGAAGACAGGCTGCCAGTGTAGATGGATGTTGTCTGGGTGTCTGAAGGTCTGGTGAGTGTTCTGCAAGTGTCTGTAAATGGAGTTGTAGTGAGTGCAGATGTGGTGTTAGGGGTGCATGTATGGATGTCAGATGTTGTGACTGCATGAATGGGGGCAGCAGCAGTGACTGAGGGTGCAGTTAGTGTGGGTATGCATGGTGAGGTGACAGACAGGGTGGCCAGGGTAGGTTGACACACTGGGGGAAGTAGATGATGTTGTGTGTGCTTTGGTATGTTGTGTGTATGCCTGCTTGTGGTGGGAGGTGTGGTGCTTGCGTTTCTAAGTGTGCCTCTTGTGTGTTGATCTGTGTGCATGGCTGTCTGTATGTGTGCTTGGAATGGGTGCAGGGAGTAGGGTGTTGGAAGGGGTAAAGGTGGTGGGACGGGGGAAGGGAAAGACCAGGGACACTGGCTGCCGTCAAAGAGGAGGCCAGAGCCTGAAAAGTTCTCTGTAGGCCAGACACGGCACTGTGAATGCCTTCCAGATATGCATTGTATTCCTGCATCTGTGATGCTAGCCCCTGGATGGCATTAACAATGGTTGTCTGCCCTACAGAAAGGGTTCTCAGGAGGTCAATAGCCTTCTCCGTGAGGGCAGCAGGGCTGACTGGGGCAGAGGTTGAGGTGCCTGGGGAGAAGGAGGCGCCCACCCTCCTGGGTGAGCAGGGGTGGGCAACTTGGTGGGGAGCAACTGGGAGGGAGGTGATGGTATGGAGGTGGTGGAAGATGTCAAAGAATGGGTGGGCCCAGTAAGATCCGCCACCACCAGGGAGCTCCAATCGGAGAAGGTATCGCAGTCACTACCTCCAGTGATAGTTGCCTCCCCCGTGGTACTCTCCACGCCCTCCAACCCACTGGTCCCCTTGGTGTCAGTCGACTCTGCCTCCTTGGAACCGTGGGCTGCTGCATCCCCACTCGCTGGTGCCTCAGCTCCCTCGCCAGATGATGCTAATGTACACAAAGGACACAAGAGCACAGGGGTGGGGAAACAAAACAAGACAGAACTATGTCAAATCCTGAATATATGTACATTTTGGCTCACACACACTCCCACCCAGGTCACACACGTACCCTCAGCAGAAACAACATGCATAATGAATGTGCCCCTGACTAGTGGGCATGAACCCAGAATACACCAAATAACCCTCATGAAACACGACCCTGATACACTGTGTGAAGTATACCGATGAGAGACAATGCCCAGCCAAATCACTTACAAGTCCATAAGGCCACAATGAATACCAGATGACAGAAAGGGGACCCCTCATAGGCCTTTAGAGCCTGCCAAAACTAGCTCTTACACCATCCCAAGGACTTGGAGGGGGCAGGACTGCATGGACACACCTGTCTAAGTGCCTGGCACTACAATGCATACATCCCACAGCACACAAATTCACCCATAAAAGAGGTATCACAACAGTGTTGGTACTCACCCCCTTGTGACCGCTGTGCTGCCTTCAAACACCCATCCAAATCCGGATAGGCCACCGCCAGTATGAGGGTCATTAGGGGGGGTCAGGGTCCGACGAGCACCCCTTTCTCATTGGGAGGCCTTCCCCCACTGGGCCTCATTGGTCTTCCTGGCCCAGCGCCTCAGGTCCTCCCACTGCTTCCTGCAGTGGGTGCTCTGCTGGTTGTAGATCCCCAGGGTCTGCACTTCCTTGGCAAAAGCTTTCCACAGGCCTTTCTTTTGAGGGGCGCTGACCTGCATGGGACAGACAGAGCAAAGAACAGACGTCAGTATGGGCGAACCGGCCATGTTGACATGCATTTGAACAAATTACAGGCAGAACGTGCCTGACAAACTACGGCTGGGCAGTCACACATCGAACACACATGCATACAGGCTTCTGCCACAAACACACACATCTACGGATGACAGATGGCAACTCACCTGCTCCTCTAGTCACCCATACAACTTTGCATACAGGGGTAGGACCCCATCCACCAGCTTCTCCAGCTCCTCCACGGTGAAGGCCGGGGCCCGTTCCCGGGCAGCAAGTGCCATCTCAGGGACCAAAGTCAGGACACAGCAGTACACGCAGTGGAGTATTACCCTTCACATGAGTCAGGAGTCAAGTGTCAAGGGTCTGACAAAATGGCGTAGGTACCAGGGCGGTGTGCTCGGTCACCTCCGGCGGCGATCATGATTGACCAAGGTTCCCCATTGACAACCATGTAATCCAATGATCAGGTGCACGGCGGTGAACACCGCCTCCCGCCATGACGACTAACGCCAGCAGATTGAAGTCACTTCCACAATATCATACCTGGTTGGCAGGAGGCTGCCATTTTGCTACCACCATGCCTTCATAGCCTGGGCAGGGGCCTCATCCAGGGCTCCATTCTGTCTCCCCTTCGTCGCTTGCTGACATGATTCTGTGATCCCCACATGTACCCATCTTTGGAAGTGTGTCCACACTGAAATGCCATTATGACAGAGAAACCCCAGCACACATTTGCCTTTTCCGTTTGTGTGCATTACCTATGTGACGCATTTTGAAAAGTACAGTGACAGCGTGTGATGAAAGTGTATGTTGACACTCAGAATGTGGTCTTTCCTCCCTCATAGGTACAGACCCATGTGGTGAAGGAGGGCCCCATCTGTATACAGACCCCTGGTAGATCTGGACACTATGGAGGAACGTCACATCATTATCACCTACATACTCAAAAGAGCTACAATCCATGACCTCTGTGCATTAATCGATCATGTTCTGAAGCCAGCCAATCGAAATCAGCATGCCATCCTTACAACTGTGCAAGTGCTATCTGTGCTCCATTTCTTGGCTACGGGCTTATTTCAGGTGACAGTGGGCATGGCGGCAGGGGTCTCACAGCCAGTGTTCAACCACATCCTGTCCAAATTCCTGGATGCCTTCTTTCAACACTTGTAAACTTATGTCCAGTTTTCCCAAAGGGCTGAACTCCCCGTCATCAAATCTGGATTCTATGCTTTTGCTAATATCCCCCATGTGATAGGTGCCATTGATGGAACCCACATAGCTCTCATACCCCCAAGAGTGAATTAACAGGTGTATAGGAATCGTAAGAACTATCACTCCATGAATGTACACATGGTGTGTATTGCTGATCAGTACATATCACATGTCAATGCCAGGTTCCCAGGATCAGTCCATGATTCATTTGTTCTGAGAAACAGTAGTGTGCCACACATGATGGGACAACTACAAGGTACAGAGGTTGGCTCATTGGTGAGTGTGTATGACACTGGATCAGTTAGATAGCTGTCAGCCAGGCTGTAGGCAATTTGTTCAAGTCCTCTTTTGCCCACTTTTGCAGGTGATTCTGGCTACCCCAGCTTGCAATGGCTCCTGACACCTGTGAGGAATCCCAGGACAGATGCAGAGAGGAATTGTAATGAGGTCCATTGACATACTAGGACTGTGATGGAACACACTATAGGACTCCTGAAGGCAAGATTTCATTGTCTCCATCTCTCTGGGGGATCCTTTTTCTATGTCCCTGACAAGGTATGTAAGATAGTGGTGGCCTGCTGCATGCTGAACAACTTGGCTGTGAGGACAGCTATCCCACTTCTGGAAGAGGAGGGTGCTGTTCAACCAGCCCTGCAACTTCAGAGAGGGGATGAGAGTGATGGTGAGGAAGAAGAGGGGGAAGATCTCAACTCCAGGACCCAGCCAATCTGGCTATACTTCCGGTGACTCTAAGGTACTGTTCCCCTGTAGTGGTATGCAAGGTCCCTTTGTGTACATTTTGTTGCATTTTATGTGGGGGGTGCAGGTGATTGTGTGTGATGTAGTGACACTGGGATTCCATGCAGGGGTAGGTGACTTGGGGCTGGATGGAGATTTGTTTGTGGGATTGTGGGCATGCAGGGAGCATGGATGTGGGTCTTGTGGACTGGATAGTGGATGGGGTCCTGGTGGTAGTGAGGGGATGGGTGGTACATACATTACAGGTGTGGTGGATATGTAGAAATTGTAGTTGACTTACCTGAGTTCAGTACTCCGGTGAGTCCGGTGAGGTCCTCGGGGTGCAGGATAGCCAGGACCTTCTCCTCTCAGTCGGTGTATTCGGGGGAAGTAGGTGGGGGACCACCACCAGTCTTCTGTACGGCAATGTTGTGCCTGGATGCCATGGACTGAACTTTCCTGCGCAGGTCGTTCCATCTCTTCTGGATGTTGTCCCTTGTGCGTGGCTGGTTTCCCACTGCATTGACCTTGTTGACTATCCGCTGCCATAGCTCCATCTTCCTGCCCACGGGTGTCTGCACCTGTGCCCCGAATAGTTGTGGCTTGACCCTGAGTATTTTGTCCACCAATGTCCTAAGCTCCCTGTCTGTGAAGCGGGGGTGCTTAGGGGGTGCCATGTTGTGTGTAGGTGTATTGGCAAGGGTGCTGTTATGTGGTTGGGTGTGTGGCTTCTGATGTTGTTTGGGGTATGTATAGGTTTTAGTGGTGTATTTGTGTGTGTGACTTGTGCGATGTTGAGTTCAGTGTATGCATGTTGTGTTGGCAATATCTGTCATGCTATTGGCGTTGTGGAGTGTGTATGTGAGTGTTTTATAGTGATGTGGATGTGTGTCAGGTGTGTGGGTTTCAAACTTGCCAATGTGTGCATTTGTTGTTGGTGGGTCCCATTGCTGGCCGTGGCGGTCCGTACCGCCAATGGTCGTTCGGCATTCACTGTCTGCCAAGCTGACTTGTGCATCATCATTTGGTGGGCAGAGGACTTGTCTGCATGGCAGTGGCGGGGTGTGGTGTACTGCCTTTCCGCCGTCGTTGGCCCTGGCGGTGGGTGGAGGTTGCAGGATTTTTGGAGGTTTGCCTTTTTGGCATCATTATTCGGTGGTGTGCAATCCACCGCCACTGGCGGTCTCCTGTTCACCATCGGCAGGCGGTCGGCGGTGATTACCGCCAAGTTTATAATGAGGGCCATAGTCACTTGAGTAAGTGCCTCTATCTCGTAAAATCGAACCCTTAGAACAAGTATTTTCATTTTAGAAGTAGAGAATCCATTTTTTGAAATCTCATGGGTATTTAAGGTTTTTCTCTCTATTGAATGCATCGAGGATTTTAGTATTTCTTCTAGCTGTAAAGCATTCAGTTGGCGTTCATAGCCTTTGTCAATCTATTTATTTTTTCCTCTTTCTAAAAATTTTGCCTGTTTGCAATCACTGTGATTTAGTTTTGGTCACACTCCAGCCTCAAGAAATGCTCACTTTGTTCTCATTTGACTCATGATCTTTGCTTTCTTCATTCTGACCAATATAACTTAATTTATACACAAGTGAAACCCCACCTCCAGTATATATTCTCTTTCGCTCCTAGAATAGATGAAATGTGATTCATATATAAAGAGTAAATGCAAATTTTCCGTATAAAGCTCCTTACTCCAAGATGTGCCCAAATGTTTAATTAATGGTGTAAGGTGAGGTCTTTTAGATCTGGCTTCAGATAGCTTTCACTGGTTGCCAGACATCTTGCTATGGTCAGCCTCTTTCAGCATTCGTTCATTTGGGTCCACTCTTTTCAGCCATTGCGTGAAGAAAGCCTTTTAGGTAAAAAAAGAGGAGTATTTCAGTTTCACTCTTCGGTTTTTGGCTGTCTAAAGAGTATTTTCCATAGCAGTGCATAAGTGGTGATGCAAAACACTTCTGCACTACAGTAGAGGTGCTTCTAAAAAGTGATGCACACATGTTCAGGTTGCACCAGAAGTATTTTTGCACCTAAATGGGATTTTGCTCCTAAATGTAGTTTTCTTCTAAAATTGATTTATTTTCCCAAAATGTTCCATACTCCTGTGGTAATTTTGCACCTTAAGATGATTTTGCCCTTCATGGCGGGTACAAAAAAACGCAGTAAAATACACGCACACTTAAAAAGACACCACATCCATATCGCTATCCTCGAAGAAACACACATACCTTCAGAAGACATTCCCCGACTAATGGGGAGCTGGGGGGGACAGACGTATGGCTCGGGTAATTCATCCTTTGCAAGAGGAGTCCTTGTGTGGATAGCACCTGGGGTCCCTTACACAGTACAACAAAATGTTACGGATAAAAATGGCAGGTATATTCATCTAATAGGCCAGTTAGACGGAGAGAGGCTGGTGATTAACGGATTATACACCCCGAATGTAGGACAAGGAGACTTTCTACACAACACTATCTCCCACATATCTAACGACTCACTCAGAGCATGTATATGGGGCGGAGACATGAATTGTGTCCCGCAAATAGATAAGGATAGATCACACCCCCCTATTGCCGCTACCCCAGCCACCAAAAATTTGCAACTGATGCGAAAATGGATGATAGATCGCCACCTAATAGATACCTGGAGGCACTTACACCCACAAGAACGTGAATACTCCTACTATTCCCCGGTACACCTTCTCCACACCCGCATTGACCTCATTTTCACTTCTCTGGATCTAACACATAAAATCACGAGCATCGAATACTCTGCCAGGGTAATCTCAGACCACTCCCCACTTATAGCTTACATTAGATGGGGCAGGCCAAGCGCCTGCATTCCTACATGGCGACTACAAACCCAATTGCTGCAGGACCCGCCTTTTAGAAATGACTTATCCGTACAGCTCTCTTCCTACTTCACTCAAAATGACGGGACAACGAAATCTAGAGCAATCGAATGGGATGCTCACAAAGCAGTAATAAGGGGAGCCTGCATATCTAAGATAGTAGGTGTTAGGCAAACATTAACACATGAACTGCGCGACCTAGAAGCCGAAGTCCACCTCTCGGAAAATAAATTAGCTAGTGGCTTGATTAGCCAGGCGGAGCTCTCCGATGCAAGAGCAAAGTGGTATGAAACAGACAAACGACTAAGTATCTTCGACTATCGACACCACATGGCTCGCACGCACTCGGAGGGTGATAGACCAGGGAAACTTCTATCATGGCTCACAAGATCCAACCCACGGAACTCCCCCATAGGCGCCATTCGCCTAGGCACAGGTCTAATCGTGAACACCCAGGCAGACATTAATGGTGCCTTCAGAGACTACTATAGCACACTCTATAAAGCCCACCCTCCTCCCTCCACAACCAATATAGACGAGTTCTTCAAAGACATTACTATAAACCGCCTGACCGCAATACAAATAGCTGACCTGGACAAGCCAATAGACATACAAGAAATACAACAGGCACTGCAGCAATTAGCGCAAAACAAAGCACCCGGCAGCGATGGTCTCCCGCCGGAGGATTACACCACGTTCTCATCGCAAATTTTAACCCCATACCTCACAATGTTATCCGAAGCGAAGAGATCGGGGCCAACTACCTGACACTAGTAGGGAAGCTCTAATAGCAGTACTCCCTAAACCAGGCTGCGACCCTCTAGATGTACGCTCATACAGACCTCTATCGCTACTGAACACAGACTGTAAATCATTAGGTAAACTATTGGCCAACCGACTGCTCCCATACATGACGGACCTGATCCACCAGGATCAGTCCGGTTTCATCCCCGGACGCAGCACCTATAGCAATATCAGAAATTTATTACGTTTAATGGCGAACTCTCCAACGAACGATCACTCCAGGGTCGCGGTGTCCATAGACATAGAAAAAGCATTCGACACGCTCGGTTGGCCCTTCCTGATGGAAACCCTCCACCGCATGGGCTTCGGACGGGCATACTTTGCATGGGTGAGGGTGCTTTACACTAACCCTACCGCACGAGTCAAAACAGGTGACACTATCTCCCAGTTATTTAATATCGAAAGGGGAACCAGACAAGGATGCCCATTATCCCCACTATTATTCACCCTTGCCATCGAACCCTTGGTGGCCCGACTACGGTTGGTCGCTCCCTTATGGGGTATCCAGGATGACCAAACGCACTGTATAGTATCCCTATATGCAGACGACGCCCTTATCTTTCTCCGTAATTATAACGACTCCCTGCCTCCCTTATTGAAACTTTTGCGTGAATTCGGTTCACTTGCCGGATTGGAGGTGAACTGGTCAAAATCGTGTTTATTCCCCATGCGATCGGTTCCTGAGGCTCACAGGGCACCCCCCAACCCAGACGGATTGAAATGGTGCTTCACCACCTTTAAATACCTCGGCATAAATATATTCCACGATACACAAGATCTCAGAGACGGAAATCTGGGGCAGGCGATCAGATCCATTAGAGGCTCCTTGCCCTTCTGGAGCTCTCTCCCGCTCTCACCTATGGGAAGAGTGGCCATTGCCAAAATGATAATCCTCCCCTGTCTCCTATATTTCTTCATGGCTCTGCCGTTGATACTACCGGCCTCATTCTTTAAACCACTGAATAGCCTCCTAACAGCTTTAATTTGGGGTAATGGTAGGCGACGGGTAGCGCTAACCAAAATACATCAACCATTGACCATGGGCGGCATGGGTGCTCCCACATTTGAACTATACTACGCAGCCGCCCAGATACACTGGACGTCCGCTTGGCTTGGTAGCCCCGACAAAGCGGAACCACAAGAGATCCTCTCCTCCTTAGGTAACACGGGAGTACTACAATATTTTATGAACCGTGAGAACCCCAAACACCCACAGAATATATTACTGAAAATAGCACATCAGATATGGTGCCGCTACGTACTATCAGATGCTCAATCCCTGTCGTACTCTCCCAGGATCCCACTACTAGCTAACTCGAAACTCGCAGATATAGCACCCAAGGTGGGTCTGGGTAGTTGGATTGATAAAGGCATAAGCACCATAGGGGATTTATACAGCGAAGGCCACCTCCTAACATTCAACGCTCTCTCCACTAAATATAACTTAGGGCAGGGTAGCTTCATAACATATGGAGCAGTGCGACAAGTGCTTCGCTCTATCTGGAGCTCTGGCAACCTCGAGCCTAGCATATCCACCACGCTCCACGATATACTCAGCAGCATATCCGCCCCCCTAAACGTATCTAGAATACACATGATCCTCGCCGCTCAAACAGAGCATAATCAAGACCAAGCAAAAATTAGATGGGACGGTGTGCTGTCTGATCCACTGACACAGCGCGCCTGGTCCCAAGCCCTGAACATGGTAAAAGAAGTCTCACGCAACCCACGATTTCGTTACACCCAGTTTAACTATGTACATCAAACTTACCTATCACCCCACCGCATTACACGTATGTTCCCCCAATCATCACAGGTATGCCTTAGATGTGCAACTTCCGATGCCAATTTCTTTCATATGACTTGGGACTGTCCCCCAGTCCATACAAATTGGGACGATATCATAACCCTGTTGTCGGATTGGAAGGCAATTAAGCTCCCTCTCACTCCGGAACTGTGCTTGCTCGGCATAGGCCCCCTCCCAAAAAAACGGAAGCACCCACTAAGATGTATAGCCCTGGCGCTGGTGATGTACAGACGCCTAATAGCTATGCATTGGAAAGCCCCAGCAGCCCCTGGGATTGACTTGTGGCGCTCAGAATTGCTGCGTTGGGCTAGAGCCGAGGCTCGAACACTGCAAACACTACTGGCCAAGGGGATCCGGATTAAGGGACTGAATACTTGGAACTCCTTTGTCACAAAACTCGAAAACAAAGACGATGTACGCCCACCATGAACTCCCCAATAAATAAATAAATAAAAAAAAATTAAAAAAAACACCCCTAGCATTATAAACAGCAATACCCGTAACACTACCAAACTCCTCCTGATTCCCCAGATTGATCCTCCACAATTTAAACAGCCTGACAAACCACAAATAAAGGAATGGACATACCCTGAGCGGGGGGGCTGGGGGACCCGGATGCGCGCATAACTGGCAATGTGTGCCTCTGGGCTGCTCCCCCCTCCGCCGGGGGACTGCGGTCGGGGTGTCCCCGCTGGCTCCTCTCCGTCCTGGCCCTCCCATACCCCCTCCCCCTATTGACATTTTTCTTGTTTCCTTTTCTCATACAACATAGTTCCCCCAAATTAGTTTCCCCCTCCCTGGCTCCACTTACAGCGCGCTCGCCAAAAACCTTTTTAACACCCTGGGCCTCCTGCGAGCACTGTTACATACGGATAAACTACTGTAATCATAAGATCTGGGAGAAATTTGCATGAAGTGCATTGCATTACGCTGATTTGTATATCTTCACTATGTTTTTTTCTTTTACTTTTCTTCTCTGTGTTAAATAAAATAAAAACATATTTAAAAAAATAAAAAAAGATTATTTTGCCCTTAAATGTGATTCTTCGTTAAGGGCCTAATTGTGAGTGCCCCAGAACTGGATCACAATTTATCACATCAAAAAATGAATGATACCCTTGGATTTGTTATTTATCATATGCAATAAATTACTTTAAATATAAGATTCATCAGTGAAAATGGGCATAAAATGCCCTTGGCAAGCCTGCATCTTCAACGTTTTTTCTTGGCCTGGGCAGTACAAGATGCTCAGTCACTGTGGTTTAGATCTCATATGAGGTTTCATCATTAGAAAGGTTTATTGAGTTACCTATTTGTTATTATAGTATTTCTGCTATATTGAAGTGGAGGATGTTTTAACCCAGTGATACGATAGTGGTGTAGAAGGTGAACAGAATCAGGTTTCCATGAGTGGAAAAAATTAAAGTCCCAGACCTTGCAGGGGACGCTTAAATAAGTTGCTTTAGAGACTGCCGATCTAGCGTTCTGGAGGGCGCATTTGGTGCGATGTGCAAGAGATAGTTTACTGGGCGGAGACGGGGTGGTTCTTCTGTGATTGCTTGGGCAGTTTGATCTTTACTTGTATTGACTACATCTAGTTCTGGAGACTGGATAAATAAGATGTGATGTGAAATCTGTGATTCCAGTGTTTCTGGTTGATATCTTTTTAGAGGTGTATTGGTTGTAATGTAGTATGAGGTGAGTAATCATACCTCTCTGGTGAATTGTGTCTGAGTGGTCGAGTCCTTTGGTGAGGAGTCAGTTTGTGTACTGATGTGTGTTGTTTGTGGCATAGCAGGTTTCATCTAGGAGGTTGGTTTATAGAGGTGAACTGTATTGAGTGGCAGTGGTGGCTGCAACGAGGACTTTGCAATTGTTTCTTCTCACTATTTGGTTTGTGTCATTGAGGCGGTATCCATGTGCCTTCCGTTACCCTGTCTAGTTACATTTTCCAGAGGGGTATGTGGGTGATTTTGGTGATGGGGATAGTAGAAGAGGGTGAGCTAGTGGTGCCTTAGTAGAGATGGTTGGTGTTGATAACAATAGCCATGGGAGACGGTTTTACAGGGTTTAAATATCAAACTATGTGGTGACGGTATGAAGGGGGCTATCTGCGGACTGGTTCATGACATTCAATTTTTCATAAAGAATGTTGAGTACCCCATATTTAAGGTTGCCGGAAGCCATATAGTAAGTTTTTTCCTGCAAAGCATTTTTGTGTTCTTTAGGACTAGAAAAGAAAGGCTGAGTGTATCACCCAGAGAAATATGTCATTAGTGTAAACAAACTTAGATCAGTTTTAATTGAGTCAGTTTTGAGACTGTGGGATTTGTCACTGCTTAGGATTTTACGGTTGTCCATCAATGCCAATAGTTTGTGGTATTAAAGGGCACTTTTTTGTAGGCTAAAGGAAGCAACATCTCTGTGATGTGGTTACAAGCAGCCTATTGTCTAATTTCTCTTTTTAAGTCTGGTTTCCATAATAAGCTCAAAATAATAATGTGTAGACTATTGATTGTTAGAAGTAGACACTTTTGTATGGTACGTAGGCCCTGATTTCGAATGTCCTGGTTAATTGTAATTGGTGTGGTAACTCCTGTTGCCAGACATATCGCATTTAGGAGTCTGGGGGCTAACACCGCACCCCTGAAATTTTACAACACTGTTCACGGAGGCGCGTGAGTTATAGTACATTTACACTGCGATAAACATCATAACTGCACTTCATAACTATAACTTTTGAATTTCTAAGGTTTGTGTAGTTTAAGTTGTTTTTTTTAGTAAAATAATCAACAAAGTTTTCCTAACTATAACATATCCTTAACCTTTGTTTATTTATATATATATTTATAAAAATATATATATATGTATATATATGTGTGTGTGTGTATGTTTGTAAATATATATATGTATACATGAGTGTGAGTATATATATCTTGTATTATTTATTTGCATTGTAATTGCATTTAATAATTTCTTACTACCTGTGACGAGGTGTTGAAAAAAATAAAAACAAATAAAGGATAGGAGTTTATCAGAAGCAAGTCAAGGTCAATTTTTTATGCAGAGTTTTAGGACTGTTGTGGGAGAAGGCTTTCTGAGGTAGCAAACAATTTGAGAAAATAAGGTGTTGAAAGAAACATTATATATAGTGCTTCGTGTCCGGGTAAGGAAGCTTGACATTCGAGTCCAAGCGTACAGATCATGTAAACATTAAGAGCTTGAGGCTGCTGTGTGCCTAGCCTAGGGCAGCCCTTTCAAACATAGACTGTATCCCAACCTTGGTACAGAGTTGGTATACTGCATAAGTCGAAGTAGTGCGGAGAAGGATACGTTTAAGATCCTTAACTGAGAAACCAGATGGTGATTAGTCAGTCAAAGCCATGATGGTCTCTAATAGAATACTCCCTGTCATTTCTCAAGCTTGGAAGAGTTCACTGCGGTGCTAATATCTTGGCTGGTGACCAAGGAACCTCCCTTCCCCATGTTCACAGATTCTTGCTGCCTGTGTTGAGGGAGGTCACCCACAGTCTACTTCATCCCCTCTTATAACTCTCTGCCATATCTTCAGAGAAGAGTGTTGCACTAGAGTCCTTCAGAGAAGTGTCCAATGTGGTTCATATCTTTTCTCCTGTAGCATCAATTGACTTTCTCTGTGTTGGTGTATTACTGACATGACCTATTTCAGATTCTGGCAATTTTAAGAACTCCAGTATTATTTTTAAAGATGAGGAGCTGCCATCTTGACTGATTCTGGAGAGAGGAATATATATATATATATATATATATATATATATATATATATATATATATATATATATATATATATTACACCTAATGGCAGTTGCCAGTAGGTAGTTATAATTCGGACCTAGTTTTGTTTCCATAGGAAAGGCGTTTTTTGTTTTGCCAATAACTTTAGCGCCCCTTGACGAATCTTCACAAAACTTTCAAAACTAGTTTACCACTCACATCAGCTGCTCTCTTGAAAGTTTTGGGGTGATTATTCAAGCAGGGATTAAGAAAAAGGGGGGCCCAAAACGTGTTTTCCCCATGCAATTTCCCATAAGGATTTTGAACCTGACTACAACATGAACCGCTGGATGGAATTACACCAAATTTGGCAGAAAGGTAGCTCTAGGTCCAAAAAAAGGCCTTTTGGTAGTTTGTGTAAACCTATATGGTACTTTTTGAGATAGTAAAGGAAAAAGAAATATAGATATCTAGGGATGCAGATCCTCCATGCATCTGACTGTCCCCGCGATGATATCTGATTGGCTGTCAGCACTTCAACCAGGAAGTGTTGGCAGCCATTTTGGGACTCAGACTCAGCCAAGTCCCAAAAATAAACTTAAAAATGAAGAACAAAAGGGCGGGGTAGGAGTACCCTGACACCCTAGGCCTGGTGCTGGGGCTCCCCAGGGACCCCACCCCAGCCAAAGAGCATTTTTTTTTTTTCCCCATGAAATCATGGTGAATGTGTGGAACCTGGGATTTTTTTTTTAAAAGCTCAGTTTCCTGCACTTGTTTTCCTTTGAGCCCCCGAGTGGGCAAGGTCCCAAGGGCAAATTTTTGTGTAAAAAAAAAAGAGGAGAGATGGGCATGTAGCCCCCCTCCCCAAGGCCAGTTTGAGTCACAGGGACCGCCCCTTCCTTTGGGTTTTTTACAATAATAGGAGTGGAGCATGGCAGCCCCATCCATAGGCCTCAAAAGGCCCCAGGGTCCGCCCCCTCCGTATGGCTTGCGTGGCAATTTCTGCAGGAGCACAGTATCTTGGCATCATGGCGTGCGCCAGAAGTAGGAAACCGGAGTAGGATGCAGCCGGCATAGCTGCGAGGAGAGACGAGAGAGGTGTGTGACGAGCACCTGTGGGTGGGAACAATCTTGCGGCTGATGGTGCGGCTGGTGTTAGGCTGTGCTGGGGTGTCGGGGAAGTTGACACCTACATCCGCAGCTGCTCCTGGGCATGTACTGATTTGGTATAACTCCTCCACTCCCGCCATTACTGCCCCCTTGGTGCACCATGGTACTTGAGGTGCACCAATCTCCTGTCCCCCAGAGTACAGTGGAGAAGAGTGTGGGTGGGGGTTACTGGCCTCCTGATAAGGCCTTTAATAGGTCAGGATGGACTGGATAGGTCAGGTATTTTGAGGGTGTGTGATGGATAATGTGTGGGTAATCGTTAGGTAGAGGTTCCCGCGTCAGCTGTGCAGTGGAAGCCAGCAAAAGGCTGGTGTGGTTTTCTTCTCACCATGAGGTTGTGTGCCCACACACTTGCCATTACTTGCCGCTGCCGTTCATGTAGTCATTGATATTTGTATGACATTTTACATGACATTTTTATGGCATTTGTCTAGCATACGTTTTTTTTTCAAACCTGTTATGTGTTCCCCCTATACTATTTGCTCAGGCAATCATTCCACTATTGGCTACTTTTTTTCTCTCTGCTTGATGTAATGAGAGATTGAGTGATTGAGATTGACCTATTGAGCTCGCCCACAGTCTACAGCCCATAGTACACAACACAAAGTACAGAGCCCGACAAGTGGACTGACACAGGAAATAAGTGGCTGTGGTCTTTTGGTACCTCGGACTGGCACTAATTGGTATCAATGACTCTTCTATGTGAGTGTGGTAGTGGCCTTATTGGTTTGAGTCTGGTCTCATGGAGACGGTCCCGCTCGGTTGGGGTGCAGCCTGTGAGCATGATTCACACTAGGTTTGGCTGCTGCTATCTACAATTAACTAAATAACTACAAGCAATTCTCTAGCCTGGGTTGGTGCAGGCTCTCAGTCGTTCTTCACCTTGGATGCCGCAATAAGAAGCAATACGTTGTAATAAGATACAATAATATGTCTCCTAGGTGTCTTCTCTCTGGCCATCTAGTTCCTTTCATTGGTCCAGTTGATACTTCCCCCCAATTCCCCAAAACTCTTAAAGACTATCTGCCGTAAAAAGCCACAGTTTCATCTGTCCCTCCTGAAGTATCACCCTACTATTCTGTCTATGTTTTTAAAGGGTGGTAGCAGGGAAGGGAATAAGGACTTGGAGCTGGTTATGGGTATAAATCAAGCAGTTACTGAGATCTTGGATATGGCATCGCCTCATGATGAACTTTTAGGTCTGACTAGTGGATTAGGCAATGTGTCATCTATGGTTTCTCCTCCAAGTTTAGCTAATGGCCTTGTTGGGTCTGGAATAGAAATTGAAGCAGGGGCCGCAGCTAGGTTAAATATTGCATACGTTTTGGTTGAGTCTGTGAACTGCCCCAAAAGCCCCATGGCTCCCTCTTGTGGTCAAGATGCCGGACAAGACATTGTCTCTGCTCCTGAAAATCTGTTACACAAAGATATTCCCTCAGAGTCCCATGTGTGTTCCCTGTAGGGTATTGCATGAAGAGAACCTGGAAAGCCGGAGGACTATTCCCTGCCAGACATTGCTGCTCTTTTGCAGAAGAATTGGATAAGTCAGGCTAATTTGAGTCAAACTATTACTTTGGGCATGGGTTTGGATACGGACTTGGAAACTGACTTGAGCCGACCGTCACAATGTTTACCCAGTCATCCATGATTACCGGTCCTGTACAGTAGTATGCCTTCTTCGAGGGCCTCACTGCTGGACACTACGAATACTACAATTTGTGATATATCTGTTTACGTTGGGGGACATGTAACTGTGCAGTCATTCAATTTGGAAGGGGAAGAAGTGGAAGGGAGTAAGGTCTCTTCTGATATTTTACTCTGTATTGAGAGGGTTCTACGTTCAATTTTGGCTCTACTGGAGAGATCAGTTACTAACTCTGACCATGTGTTGGTTGTGCTGTCCCCCATTTTAATGGGGGTGCAGCACCTTACCTCCCTGTGCCTTGGCTTAAGGAAGGAAGGAAGTAAGGAATGGGTGAAAGGTAAAGTCCCAGACCTCTCAAACCTCTCAAACTAATAATGTGGAGAAAAGTGGGGTGAAAAAAATTGGAATTCAGGTGGGTGGCTTTGGTGGTGCTGGTTTATAACTTCTGTGCAATCTAATGGTAAAATTGAGGCTACTCAGGAGAACAATAATATACCTTCTACAACTATTATATATTTGTCTGGGGCTTGGCATCAAGAGGTCCAAAGTACTAATCAAATTGAGTCATAGAATCCCCTACCCGTTTTTTTGATTTTTTAAAAAGGGGTTTTCCCCCGCCTCTACTGGGGTTCCCCTACCATCAGATGATTGTGTCTGTGTTGATTTATTGGGGGATCCCATAAACAGTGCTGCCTCTGTGAAGGGGGCCCTCCTGGGAAATCCTAGGTTAAAATGCCTGAAGGCTAAAAAGAGAAAAGCTCAGCGTATTGCGAAATTTAAGTCCAAAAAAACGTTGGTTTACAAATGTTCTGGAAGAGTCTGCGTCCACCATTCAGCCTCTTGTAGCTGAAGAACCGAGGAATGTGCCCTTACGCAGAGGCCTGGAGCCTAATTTGCCTGAAACAACTAGTATGCACCCCCCACCACCAACAACTATATTAGAAGGTACAAATCTGAATTGCCATTGGCAGGAAAAGGGGTTAGTCCTAGATATAAGGGTAATTGTTCATAAAAATCAGGGTGGCATTATAGTGGATCATGGGAAAAAGGACATTGGGTGTGGGGTTGTAAATGAGAAAATGCCGAGCACTGAAGAGGATGGGAGTGGGATCTCCCAAGAGGGTAAGAAGGTTTATGAGGGTTTATCATAATTTACCCATTGTGAGAAACCACGTCCATGTGTTGCTCCTAAGTTAACCGGAACTCTTAGTGTAGAGGCCCCCCTTTTTTCCCTCTGCACAGCAGCCTTATTTGGGGGCCAGATTAAAACATAATCATAATTACGTGAGGGGTTCCAATGCTGGTAATTTTTCTAATTATCTTTTTAATACTTTTAATTTTGTTTCCCTGCTTAGTAGTGAACTGGTCCCTCTGAATAGAAGTTTTATTTTGCAGCTTGTACTGGAAATCGAGGCATTATGTCTGGTAACAAGTAGTGATATTTACTGTGTGTACTTGGATCCTCTTGCTTCTCTGCCAAGCTGTTGGGTGACCTTTGGTAAAAGACCACACCAGTGAAGGTATTGCTATTTCATTAAGCAGTGACACAAATTGGGACCCTTAGGTGTTTGTCCATCCCTCAAAATGATGCCCTTGCTGGAAGTTAGTTCTGTCCAGTTCTGTCTAGTGTGACAGGTGGGCAGTATTTGGATTTTCTGTTGGTATGTGTTTATACCCCCCAGGGAGGACTTACAATGCCCTTGCTGCTTCTATGCTCTCTTTTATACACAATAATAGTGTTTCAAAAGATTGTTCTTTGTTGATTATTATTGTAGGGGACTTTAATGCTAAAATTTCAAACTCTGCTTGTGCGATCTTTGGTTATTCTGAGTTGGAAGAAATATGGCATATCCCTGTTGCTACTTTTCCTGGAAAAATTAAAACTCATAAGTGGGGTGTATGTTTTTTAGAGCACTTGAGATCAAATAATTTTATTGCACTGAATGGCAGGTTCCCCAGCTTCTTTTACTTTCCATTCCTCTCGAGGGCACTCATTAATTGATTATATGGTGGTTTCTTCAAATGTTTGGAGCCTGTACCCAGTTTGAGGTATTGAGGACGGACCTAAGTGATTACGGTATTCTCTCTGTGGTCATGGATTTAGAGTTCAAGGCACTCAATTCCTGGAATCTCATGAAGGGCACTGTAGTTTCTAATAAAACAGATGGCTGTACCTTTTGGTCCACTAATAAGGTACTGAATTTGGACTCTTGTGTAAAAACAATGAGTATAGGGTCATTCAATACTTCAACAGATAATGCAATCCCTTGGTTTGAACAGCAGTTGTCCTTTTTTCAGACCTTCAGGAATAACGTTGGAAGTATTAGAGCTAAGCCACTAGCGGCTATCCCTTGAACAGTAAAAAAGCTGAATCGTGATAGTAATTCCTTGGTAGGAAACAGTTTAAGTCACCATCAGCACCAAGGCAAAGGGAAATTAATCAGTTGAAGTGTGTAAGAACTAGATCGAAGATGTCCAATCATAAGAAGGAGGATGACCAGAAATGGATTAATTTGAGAGAAGCCCCCTATTCTTGTGATTCACACAGATGCTGGACTCTAGTAGCCCTACACTGTAATTCTAGAGTTAAGGCTGAGGCTATTACCATTTCTGATGAAGAATGGACTCTTGTTTTGCAGTTATAAGCTTCTAACTCTAGCTGTAATGTTCAGCTAGAGTGGAATGTTGAGGCTGATTCATTGAATATGTGTGGTCCACCCTCCTGCAATGCATGCACTTATATTCTGCCTTTATTGATTTCTCCACAGCGTTCGATAGGGTTGACCGTGGGATGCTGTGTAGAAAATTGTCTGCACTGGGGATTCCGGCTTCTCTCCGGGCTGGAGATTCCATCTAATTATTGTTGTGCACTCTTCTACCTGGACTCAGGTCCTAATGAGAGGGAATCAGGATTTACCTAGTAAAGTGGAGACACATGATGGTCTGAAGCATAAATGGTTACTTGCTTCCCTACTTTTCTCTCTCTACATCCATGATTTACCCTGCAGAGTTGGAGATGTGAGAGGGGATCCGCCTAATTTGGGATTAAAGGATGTTAGTTGTTTACTCTACGCTGAGGACATCCTCATTTTGGATTTAACCCCAATAGGATCACAAAGGCATCCTGCTGCGTTAGGAAATTATGCTGATGAGCACCTCCTAAAAATAAACATCTCTTAGAGCAAAGTCATGGTTTTTAGCTTCCACTGATGTGGAGGTAGGAAAGGCCTTATTTGGTTTTTGGGAAATAATAGATTGGAAGTGATTACATTTTACCCATACCTTGGTAGAATGTTCTCTAGTCATTGTTTAAATAATGATCATATTAGTCAGTGTAGAAGTAAGGCATTGTCCCAGGCCCGCTTGTTGTAGACTGTATAAGTGCTGTGGGTAAAGGCACTTTGCCCATGTTCTTGGAGTCTATAAGATTAAAATGCTACCTTCATTGGGCTATGCATGTGAAGTAATGGAGGAGCAGTTCTTGTCATTTTTTGAGAAGGTTGAAGGGCATATTTGCAACCAAATTTGGAATTTGAATCATCTGGCTGCCCGTTTTGCCCTCTGGCTTGCGTTGGTTTTCTCTCTACAACTGTGTTTATTATTGCAGCTGTTTGGAAGTGGGGGACCAACTTACTGAAGAGAGACTCAGGTTCCATTCGTGCAGCATTAAGACAAAATATTCTACAACCTGAAGGAAAAGAGTGATCTCTTCGCACATTATTTGAAAGCTGTGAATATGTTTGATATTGGCCAGAATGAAATAACTCCTCTACCCAAGTGTCTTTTAAACAATTTGATAAAAAAATCCATCTATGACGTGAATCGGAAAAGGGATATTTAGCTCTGTGCTCAGCATGCATGGAATGCAATCGTTGCTGAAAATGGTATTTGTAAAATACCTCAACCTTATGTGGTATTGAATCTTCCCCGTGGTGTGCACAGAATAATACTACTATTTAGGTTGAATTGGTCCCGCTACGAGTTGTTATTGAACTTTGGGAGGGTATACCTAAAGATGGCAGGCTTTGTGATTTTTGTTTGAGTTTTGTCCAAGATTTAAATAATTTGAAAGTTGTGTGCCCCTTTACTCATTGTGTCATCAATTGTGAAGACCACTGTTTATAAAGCACAGTATAACTTAGTTGGTGGAAGCTTGTCAAAGGTTATTTGCACCTCGTACTGGAACAGATTGGACAAGAAATTTCAATTTTTCAAAATCTTTTTTAAACATCTTTTAAATGTGTTCATGTATTATAAAAAGTCCTTTGCTTAAATTGCTTTGTGGGTTTATATTCGTCTGGTGAGTGTAGCAAAGGCTTCTTGTGACTGCTTCTTGAATCAGTATTTCCATATGTTGTGTTCAAGTTTGATTATGTAATCCATGACAGAAGTATTGTGTTAGTATGTTTCCATAAATGTTAAATCAACTTTACTGTCTATCTTGGGTTTATATTAATGATGCATAATTTATTGTACTGTTTAAGTTTTGTACTGTTTATTTGAATTGAAATTGTTTGCATTTTTCATCTTACTTGCATTCAGGCTTTTACCATAAAGCATGGTACTAGTGAGCATGCCTCTCTCTGTATTTTTATAACTTGTAATATTTTTATTGCTAGTGGTTTTGTACAATCTGGATGTACTTATGCAGCCCTCTTCAGAGTGCCAACACATAATAAAATGTTTACTTTTTTTTGGAGGAGGGCCTTGTGTGGGAAATAAGAGGGAGGCCGTGCAGACCCCCTGCTTGTGTTGAATTTTGCCCCGGGGACCACTACCTCCCTGGTGCACAGAATTACTAAAAAGGGGGAGGTGGCCAGCACAGTTCTTCCTCCCAGGCTGTTTTTGGCCCTGGGGACAACCACCTCCCTGGGGCTGGCCCATTACAAAATGAAGTAGAGTGGCAGGGCGGCCCCCCTCGTGGGGCCATTAATGGTCCTGGTGACCACCACCCCACTGGGCCGGTTCCTTTTCTCCTGAGGCGCCAACCCTTGGAAGATAACAGTTTCCTTTCGCTTGGCGGGGGCTTTAATAGAAGGTTGAAGCTTTAATAGCTCCCGCAATGCGAGAGCAAACTGTAAGCCTGCTCCCAGGGAAAACTGCTCCTGCCGGCTGGGAGTGGACATTTTTTATAATTTTCGGAAGGAAAACAGACGGAAAGATTGCTCCCACATGCAGGGAACAGCATATCATGCTGCTTCCTGTGTGCGGAAGCAATAGGACTGCGGGTGTATTGAGGCTTCCTGTGTTCTAAATCCAATTTAACACCAATGCTGTTGCATCAGTGCTAGACTGAAACACATTCTATTCTGTAGTGACTGTGATGAGTGGGATCTTTCCTCCGGCCCTATCCTGGTGAGAGTAGAGTCCATCGTTCTTTTTAATTACTACAAGTATGCAAATGCAAAAATGACCTCAAAGATTTGCTCATTTGGCCCCACCCGCTAAGCGTTAGTGGTATCCATAGCTCTTCTCACCTTTTTCCAGCTTGATTGGCAGCTTACCAAAAGTCCCTCTGTGCGTTCATGATGCAGAGGAATATGAGCATATCTCCACCAAACAAAGAAGCACTTATTTTATATAATCAGAAGGAAATAATCTTGTTAGTGGAGATTCAACTCTTTGTGGTCTCGCCATCTTCTCTATGCGAGGATTCACATTGGCTGTATGAAGATGCTCTGTCGTAGTTGGACTCTTGCTCCTAGGCGAGACTGCTGGTTAGGGATGAAATACTTTTGTTTGTAGGTGACTAAGTCACAACTGTTGGCCTAACCCTCCCGGCTCACAAGCAGTACCTCACCAAAAACCCAAACAGTAAAAGGTGACTTCTGGCAGTCTTACGCATGGACTTTAGAGCGCGACATCTCAGGGAAGTAGTGGTGAAACGGAAGTTACCCTTTTCTCACATTAGTAATAATTCTCAGTCGCACACAGGCAATGAAGGAAATGCAGGAGATTTTTCAATATATGTGTTGAAAAGACTGCAATCCACGGTAAAATGCATGAACTGCAATGATTAGGATAATGAACAATAAAAGAAGCATAATTGTGAAGATGAGAGTTGTGAATACAAAGACTTCCACTATCTTGCAATAAACATGAAATGCAAAATCCCTAGCATAGAGAACCTAGGGCCAGATGTAGCAAACGTTTGCGACTCGCAAACGGGCAGAATCGCAATTTGCGACAGTGCAAAATCGTAAATGGGATGCAAAAAGCCCATTTCCGACTCGCAAAAAGCGATGGGACCCGTTTGCGAGTCGCATCCGGTGCGACCCCATTTTGCGACCCGCAAATAGCAAGTCGCAATTTGCGAGTCGCAAACCTTATGCAATTGCAACTCGCAAATTGCGACTAGTCGCAAAAAGCCCAGTTTGCATGTCCCATTTACCACTAACTCAGAGCAGGTGGTAACCATTACCAAAGTATAAAAGGGGACCCAGAAGCCATCTGGGTTACTCAAGATGGCGGAGATATACCTGATAGCAGTGAGGAGGAGAGTCTACGCAGCCCAGCAGAGGAGGAGGAGGGGCCACAGACAGGAGAAGATATATAGAACCAGGCAGACTCTTTTTCAGCAAACTGAAGAGGAGATCTATGACAAATACCGCCTTAGCAGCGCAGCCATCCTAGAATTAATTGATTTACTGAAACCACAGCTAGAACACCAGACTCTGCGTGGCTGCGCCATTCCTACGCATGTGCAAGTACTATGCTCACTGCACCTCTTGGCCTCAGGGAGCTATCAGGGGGTCATTGCTGTGGCAGGTGGGGTATCCCAAAGTGCAGTGTCAAGGTTCCTCAGGGCCTTCCTAGATGCCTTAGTCACACACATGTCTCACTTCATATACTTACCAAGGAATGAGGCAGAAATCAACAGCACCAAGCTGGACTTTTACCGCATTGCCCACTTTCCCCATGTCATAGGGTGTGTAGATGGGACACACATTCAAATATGCCCCCCTGCTAATCTGGAACACATTTTCCGCAACAGAAAGTGTACCCACTCACTCAACATACAGGTCGTTTGTGATGCCCATTATGTCATCACGGACATCGTAGCTAAGTTTCCAGGCAGTACCCATGACTCATACATTTTTAGGCATAGTGGGATACATCAACGCCTGGAACGTGGGGAATTCGGAGACGGTTACCTCCTAGGTAGAGCCACAGACACTTGCAGACATACACACAGGTCACTGTGCACGACAATCTGGACTTCCTAACAGTGTACTTTTTGTGCCCAACAGGTGACAGTGCATATGCTCTTAGGCCTTGGATCATGACTCCGTTTTTGACACCCAGAACTGAATCTGAGAGGCAATACAACAGTGCGCATAAGAGGATCAGGAACCTGATAGAGCGCACCTTCGGACTCCTGAAGGCAAGATTCAGATGCCTCCACCGCAGTGGAGGTGCACTCCAATACACCCCCATTACCGCATTCAAAATTGTGGTCGCATGCGCCATCCTCCACAACATAGCCACCCGACGTGGGCTACCTCTCACCCCTGCAGACCCAGATCCTGATGATGAAGAGCAAGAACAACCACATCGCCATCATGGGGATAGGAGTCTAGCTAATCAAGGCAGACTGAGACGGGAACACATTGCAACACAATATTTTGGACGGTACGTGTCAACTCCCACCATACTCACCTATTAACCAAAAACTCCATTTGTTAAGTGGAACAAAAATAACTGTTTTATTACTGTAATTGAGAAACTATATACAAGTTGAAATTGTCCATGGGCAGGGAAATGCCAACCAGTCATGTGGCACATTAACACCATGTGCCACATTTATTGGTCCTGGGTGTCATCTATGTTCTCCTGCCCCTCCTGCCAGCCTGGCTGGTCCCTGCTGCGTCCGTGGTGCTGTGCCTGCCACTCCTCAGCACCCTGCTGTCAGTGGCAGATACACTGCTCACTGTTGAGCCCTCCTCACTGTCTTGGGGTGTTTCCCCGGTGGCCCTTGACATTTCCTGTGTCTTCATAAGTTCAATTATGTGGGTGAGACGTCCCAGGCCCCTGGCAACATCCCCAGCAAAATGGCCCATCTCTATTTGCAGGCCAACTGTCCTCCTCGACAGGCCTGTTGTATTAATGGCTAGCCTGCCGATCGATGTGGCCATCCTGTCCAGTCGTTGCATTGTCTGGCGATCTCTGCGCCGCCCAGCCTCTGCCTGGCCCAGCAGTCCACCCGCTAGTTCCCTAATGGCAAGGGCAATGTCCCCAGTGTTCTGGCACATCATGTCCATGCGTCTGTTGAGGTGCTGCATGCTTGCATGGTTGTGTCTAACAAAGCGGTGCAGCACACCACTAATCCTGCCCAATATTCTGTTCTGCAGGCGCTGACCCCGCAGCAGATGTGCCTCATTGCTGGTTGGAGGAAGTATCCCGGATCCAGATGGTCTTGCCCTGCGACGCCTGCGCAGCAGTGGCTGCCCTGTGCTCCCACCTGTATCCTCCCTGCCTGTTGCTGGGGCAGCTTCTGGCGTGATTGTTGCAGCAGGCGTTACTAATGCAGGAATGCTGCTGACTGTGCAGGTGGGGGTGCTGGCGGGTCCTGGGGTGTCCTCCTGGGCCTGGGTGGTTGGGGTGTTGGGGGTGTCTTGCTGGAGACCTCTGGGACATGGGGAACACACTGTCAGTGTCTGGTATCTATTGCACAATTCCTAATAAACATTTGCCTATGAACTGCCTATTTGACTACATTTCCCATAATGCATCATTCTGGCTTTTTCTACCCTGTAATGGAGCTATCTTGGTTGTGCATGCACCTGTGTACATGGTGGGTGGGGTATGACATTGATAGGGGTACAGGCTTATCACATGGTACTCACTGGTTGATGTACTGGGCTCTGAGGTGTCCAGGTCCCCAAATCCACACACTGCCTCCTGCTCCAATGTTTCCTCCACCCTTTCTTCCAGGGGTGTGGGTGGTGGCACAGATGATGGTCCCCCTCCAGTGCCTCTCATCTCCCGGAGCCTTTCTGCCACCCTCTCCTTGGTCCGGGAGCGGAGGTCATACCACCTCTTCTTTATGTCCTCAATTGTCCTGTGGCTCACACCGAGGGAATTAATTTTTTCTTGAATGTCCTGCCAGAGTTTCTTTTTGGTGGCCTTTTGGTGGAAAGGAACAGTGAGGGCTGCTGTCCCAAAAAGCTCATCATGGTGCTGACAGCATTCCTCTGTCAGCACCTCCAGCTCCCTCTCAGAAAATTTTAGTTTTCTTCTTCGTGGGGTTCCCTCCATGGCTGCTGCTGCTTGTTCAGTGTGAAGACTGGCAGTTATAAAAGGGTGTGGTCCAGCCTCCTCCCAGGTGTATTTGTGAACTTCCTGGCTGTGATGTCATCATCATGTGCCAGGAAGTGTTTACAGAGTGTTCTGGTGTGCTTTCTGGAGTGTTCTTCTGCACCTGTAAGCAATTTTGAAGGTAGTCGCAATTTGCGACACCTACTCGCTAATTGCGAGTTCGTTTTTTGCACACTCGCAAACAGCGACCTCGCAATCTGCGGACTCGCACACAGCGTTGCGAGTCCGGCTGCGAGTCGCAAAATCGGATCGTTTTTTTTTCTGGCATTCCAAATTGCGACTCGCATTTTGCGAGTCGCATCAACTCGCAAAATGCGAGTCGCAATTTTTATTTTTGCTACATCTGGCCCCTAATCCCTAATCTAATGAGAGCTAGGTGTGATAAATCTAATCTGCCAGTACCTTGTCCATGAAAAGTGCCCCCCAATTCTCGTTACCTTGGAATGAGGTCTCTAGGTCAGCCTCCATATTGACACAGAGGCCGATTTCTGCAGCAGGGTGATGTGCAGCATAGATGGTGTCTGGTAGGAATCCCTCTGATAAACTTGTCTGTGTGAGATGTATTTAAACAGATCATGTAGGACCCTTGACGCAGGTATGCTCCCAAACAATTAATAAGGAGGCAGACTTGTGGTGGTAATTATGTAAACAATCCCCAACAAGTGTACATTATGTTCCTGTCACACATAAGTGCGAAAGGACATGATGTGATTACCTACTTACAGTGGCACTGATAATGCAAATCAAAACATTTCTCTAACTATAAACAATAGCAGCCATCTTAAAAGAAATAATAAAATAAATGGACTAAAACAAAGCACACTAAGTAGGTTGAAAGTCACTAGGTGACGGGGGTACATGCCTGCAAGCCAAAGCTATCCTTCTGAGTCCCAATAAAAGCTAATATGGATTCAATATACCCTCCTCATTGGCAGAACAATGATGCTAAGACGCTATAGAGGGTGCATGAGTCCAAACTAAAATGCTCTATGAAAAAATAATGCTAAAATCTAATTAAAACTAGAATAAAAACATACAAAGAGATAAAATGCTGACCATGACAAGTACAGCAGGCCAAATGTGACTGAATTATTAAGGCAATTTGGAATGAACTTTTAAACTTTAGAATAAGGCCAACGGTCAAATTATTAACAATAGTTGTGATCTTTAAGAATGTCTCCGAAATCATGGAATGGGAGGGCATCCAGGAATGACTCCACATCGTCAGATGTCAGATCGATGACAGGATTGTCAGATAGATCCATGGAGCAGAAGAGCGCAGAATCCTCAAACGCAGGATCACCCACGTAGTCAGCATAATCCATAGTGCATGGTGGAGCCAAATAGTTCACAAGAGGTGGCTCATAAGTGGCCTTGTGAATCAGCCTCAGTCTCATGGGGCATGACCATGACTGAACCCTCATCAGGAGCATCAGCAGTTCCTTGTTCACAGGAGGCGCAAGCGGAACAGCAAGACACATCGATGTTAGACACTCGAAGAGGCACCAGGTTCAATGAAAGACACCATGCAAGCACCACTGGACTGGTCGGAATGACAGTGACCAATCATGCTCCAGTTCTTCCAGCAACGGAGCACCAAAGAACTGAACCATGCGATTACGACAAAGCCGGGCTTGTGGTAGTAGCTCCATCACTCGGCTTAGCTGAGAAGGCACAACCACTGCATATTAGCAATAGCAGCAGAGGTATCCCACCAATCAGTGCCAAAGACACAGGAAAGCTGTCAAACACACTGAAAAGAGTGAATGGCTAGCTGATGGAATGACTCCGAAGACAGTCTGGAAGATGAAATTGAATCTAGACCCAACAGCCTTGAAGCAATGTACAATCCCCATAGTGCTCGAAGCTTTGAAACTTCTGAAGACCAGCTCTCCAAAGTGGTTGGGGAAGTTGGTATTTAATAAAGATTGTATCTCAGATGAGGATATTGCTATCATGGAGAGCATATGTCTCTCTGGCTGATATCAATGTCACTTGTTTTTGGAACAGTAGTGCCTTTAGTCTGCTCAGCTTGTCATAATTGCCATTAGTAGTGTCAATGTGAAGCCACATTTCTGCTACTCTTATCTCTTGTGTGGGGGGTGGTGTAAAACATGTCTACAACAAGTTACAATTTGAGAGACTGAAATTGCATAGGCAATTCCTGGTCTCATTCCGCAACAGCTCTCATCATTCAGGACTTCCATTCAAAAGTATATGAAATGCTGGACGAGTCAAAGTGATGGGAGTACCTTTCAGAAAGCATGCCAAGTTTGCAAGCCCCGCATTGCAAAAGCTGTGATGTGACAACTGTTTGCAGATCTTTGAATGAGTAAAAGTAGTCTCACATTTGCATCCATTCAGAAAAACCTCTGTTTCGCTATTCAGACATTTGAACTCGAAAGGCAAATCTCCTAGCTGCTCGTATCTTCCCACAGCAAAATGTTTCAAACATTTTGTGAAATGAGAAATGGAAATTGGCAGATTTATGACTCTATGTGCGAGCCATACTACTGAAGGACTTTCTGGTACTGTGAAAGGCAGCTTTTCTAACATTTCTATGTTGAGCCTGGCGTAACTCTCCTCCTTTTTAGCCATTATCTGTTGCTCCCTAGACAAATAAAAAGCAGCAAACAGATTACTACTGTTGATGTAGTTCCATAGGACGATGCCATTTTTCAGAATCTGTAACGTCCAACCCAACTGCATGATGGAACGCAGCTGACTTTGCCCATGTTGTAAGAGGGACATGTCATTCTGAATGATATCAATCACAAAGACACAATGGGCCTGATTCTAACTTTGGAGGACGGTGTTAAACCGTCCCAAAAGTGGCGGATATACCACCTACCGTATTACGAGTTCCATAGGATATAATGGACTCGTAATACGGTAGGTGGTATATCCTCCACTTTTGGGACGGTTTAACACCGTCCTCCAAAGTTAGAATCAGGCCCAATGTTAGTAAGAGTGTATATTCTGTTGGACAGAGTAATCATGCCATTATCAACAACAGCTAAAGCCTTTTCCATATTTTCATTATCTCTCTGCCTTAAACATGCAGCTGCTTCCATTTGAGAACGATTCCATATTTCATTGTATATGGCATACAGGAATCATTTAAAGCATGGCTTTCTTGGACCTAGCAAGAAGTCTCGTGAGTCTACTTCCTCTGATAGGAGGCTAAGATATTCCTTAACTGCTAATAGGGTTTTAGTGCGTAACCATTGTTGGTAAAGTTTAGCCACACTGTATGTAGAAACTATACCTGAGTGTTGCCCGAGACATAGCGAGGGTCCATCTGGCTAATCTTGAAACCCCCTGAGGAATTAACAAAACGCACCTGAAACCCATTTGTGTCTGTTGGCCACAATAATCACCCGCCGGGACTTGAATGTCTGGAATAATAGACAAAATCCTGAACCCAAGTATTTAGTTCTTCCTCTGTGACATTTAGCAATGATTGTCAATTGGTGAATTAGGCTAGTGTGGGGATACTGTGCAATTAGCTATCCCTAGTGTTGGACATGGCCCTTTTTGCAGGGTCATCCCCAAACGTATTGCCTCCTTCCTCCTATTTTTCCTGACCTGTTTTGTTGGCTTTAGGACTCTGGGCACTTTACCACTGCTAACCAGTGCTAAAGTGCATATGCTCTCTGTGTAAATTGTACTATTGATTGGTTTATCCATGATTGCCATATTTGATTTACTAGTAAGTCCCTAGTAAAGTGCACTAGAGGTACCCAGGGTCTGTAAATCAAATGCTACTAGTGGGCCTGCAGCACTGGTTGTGCCACCCACAGAAGTAGCCTGTAACCTGCCACTGCAGTGTCTGTGTGTGCAGTTTTAAACTGTAAATTCGACTTTGCACCAACTTGCCAGGCCTAACCCTTCCCTTTTCATGTAAGACACCCCTAGGGTATGCCCTATTTAGCCCCATGGGCAGAGTGCAGTGTATGGTTAAGGTAGGACATACACTAATGTGTTTTATATGTCCTGACAGTGAAATGCGGCCAAATTTGTTTTTCACTGTTGCAAGGCCTATGTCTCTCATAGGTTAACCTGGGGGCTGCCTTTTTAACATGATTAAAGCGTAGATTCCATTTGGGAGCAGATAGACGTGGAGTTTGGGATTTTTGAACTCACAATTTAAAAATACATATTTTAGTAAAGTTGTTTTTTAGATTGTGTGTTTGAAAATGCCACTTTTAGAAAGTGGGCATTTTCTTGCTTAAACCATTCTGTGACTCTGCCTAAAAGTGGGGAGCAACTACCCAACCTCATGGGAGTTCTCATCACTAACGCGGAAGAATCTGGAAAGACCATCAGCTTTGGCGTGTTCTGTACCAGGACGATGTTCCACCGTAAAGTCCATCCCCTGTAGGGAAATGGACCACCTCATTTGGATTCTCACCCCTCATCTGCATTAACCATCTGAGGGGCCTGTGGTCGGTCTGAACTCGGAAGTGAGTCCCAAACAAGTAGGGTCTTAGCTTCTTCAGTGCCCAGACCACAGCAAACGCTTTGCGTTCTATGGCACTCCACCTACGTTCCCTAGGTAGTAACCTTCTGCTAATGAAGGCTACGGGTTGATCTAGGCCCTCTTCATTAAGCTGTGACAGTACTGCTCCAATACCATTCTCTGAGGCGTCTGTTTGCACAACAAATTCCTTGGAGTAGTCAGGTGCCTTCAGCACAGGTGATGTGCACATGGCAGCCTTCAGGGCATCAAAAGCGTTCTGGCAAGCCTCTGTCCATATCACTTTCTTGGGTTGCTTCTTAGAAGTCAACTCAGTTAAGGGGGTAACAATGGTACCATATCCCTTAACAAACCTCCTGTAATATCCTGTGAGACCTAAAAAGGCTCTCACTTCAGTCTGGGTCTTGGGAGGCTCCCAAGCCAGAATCGTGTCAATCTTAGGCTGTAGGGGAGCCACCTGGCCACTCCCCACCTGGTGTCCTAAGTACACCACAGAACCCTGCCCTATTTGGCACTTGCTCGCCTTAATAGTGAGGCCTGCCTTCTGCAGGGCCTCTAACACTCTCCAGAGGTGTTGCAGGTGTTCCTCCCATGTGGAACTAAACACAGCAATGTCATCCACGTAGGCGGCACTGAACTCATCCAGTCCTGCCAACACCTGGTTGACCAACCTCTGAAAGGTGGCAGGGGCATTCTTCATCCCAAAGGGCATCACATTGAAGTGGAAGTGCCCATCTGGGGTAGAGAATGCTGACCTCTCCTTTGCCCCCTCAGTTAAGGCAATCTGCCAGTACCCAGATGTTAAATCAAACGCACTGAGGTACTTGGCAGCTCCTAACCGATCAATGAGCTCATCAGCTCGGGGGATGGGGTGTGCGTCAGTCTTGCTGACCGCATTGAGACCCTGGTAGTCCACACAGAACCTAAGTTCCGGAGTGGCGCCAGGAGCAGCAGCCTTTGGGACCAATACCACTGGGCTGGCCCAAGGACTGCTGGAGTGCTCAATAACCCCTAGGGTTACCATTTTGGAGACTTCCTCCTTAATGCAAGCCCTGACCCTGTCAGTCACCCTGTAAACCTTATGTTTAAAAGGTGTACAGTCCCCAGTGTCCACATCATGTGTGCACAGGTGTGTGACTCCTGGGATCAGGGAAAACAGCGAGGCGAACTGTCCTAACACATGGCGACAGTCCCTCTGCTGTTCCTCAGTCAGGGAGGGGGAGAGGATCACTCCCTCCACAGACCCATCTTTCTCTCCTGCAGACAGGAGGTCAGGAAGAGGCTCACTCTCTTCCTCCACCCCGTCATCTGTCGCTAGGAGCATAGAGAGCTCAGTTCGCTCAAAGTGCGGTTTGAGGTGGTTGACATGTAGGACCCTCAAAGGGTTCCTGGGGGATTGCAAGTCTACCAGATAGGTGACCTCGCTCTTTCTTTCCACCGCCTCAAAAGGCCCAGTCCACTTATCTTGGAGAGCCCTAGGCTTCACTGGTGCCATGACCCACACTTTTTGTCCAGGCTGAAACTCAACCAGAGTGGCATTCTGGTCGTACCACCGTTTCATATACTTCTGGCTTGCTTCCAGGTTCTCCTGAGCGAGACTTCTGAAGCGGGCAGTCTGGTTTCTTAGTGCCAGCATGTAGCTAAATACATCCTGGGGTGGTTTACTAGGAGCTTTCTCCAAAGCCTCCTTCACCAGACTGAGTGGTCCCCTCACAGGGTGGCCATAGATGAGCTCAAAGGGGCTAAAGCCAAGTCCCTTTTGAGGCACCTCCCTGTAAGCGAACAGAAGGCATGGCAAGAGGAGGTCCCACTTACGCCTCAAGGGCTCTGACAGGCCCTGAATCATGCCTTTCAAAGTGCGGTTGAATCTCTCAACAAGACCATTACTTTGGGGGTGGTAAGGTGTGGTGAACTTGTGGGTTACCCCACACACCTTCCACAGAGACTTCATATAAGTGGATATGAAGTTTGTACCTCTATCAGATACCACTTCCTTGGGGAACACCATGCGGGTAAAAACTCCCATCAAGGCACGTCCCACCACGGGGGCAGTGACCGTCCTGAGAGGAATGGCTTCTGGGTACCGTGTGGCATGGTCCACCAAGACCAGGATGAACCTGTTGCCCATGGCTGTCTTGGGATCCAGAGGCCCCACAATGTCAATTCCTACCCTTTCAAAGGGAGTACTGACTACAGGTAAAGGTTGGAGGGTAGCTTTGCATTTCCCCCCACTCTTGCCACTTGCCTGACAAGTCGGACAAGACCTACAATAAGCAGCTGACTGCTTGTGCATCAAGGGCCAGTAAAAGTGGGAGACAAGCCTCTTATAGGTCTTGTCCTGCCCTAGATGTCCTGCCAAAGGCACATCATGAGCCAAACCCAGTAGGAAGGCCCTGAAGCACTGGGGTACCACCAGCATACGAGCTGACCCAGGCTCAGGAACCTTAGGCTCACTATACAGGAGGCCATCCTCCCAATATATCAGGTGAGTACCTGGCGCCTCGCCAGCCGCCTGGGCTGCAGCCTGCTGCCGCAGCCCCTCAAGAGTAGGGCACTCCTTCTGCGCTGTGCAGAATGCTTCCCTAGTGGGTCCCCCTTCCTGCTGCCACTGTGACAGCTCAGGGACCTCCCCCCAGTTCAGCCACCTGCTCCCCTGTAGGTTCCAGGGCGTCACCCTCAGGCTCCGCCTCCTCCCAGACCGTGGGAACCTCTGGGGCCGGTTTCCCGCACCCCCTGCCCTTCCTCTTCTTGGCGGTCCCCTGGGCCACTGTTTTAGGCTCCAGGGGCTCTTGACTACCCTGATTGGTTGCCATAGACCGGGTGGATACGCATACCCACCCAGGCAGACCCAACATCTCCAAGTGAGACCTGTGTTCCACCTCCTACCAAGGGGAATCCTCCAGGTCGTTACCTAGCAAACAATCAACAGGCATGGTTGGACTCACAGCTACTTTCCAGGAACCTGAGACCCCCCCATTCAAAGGGAACCTGCGCCACTCTGCAGAGGCGCTCAGACTTGTGTACCGCAACTACTTGGTGAAGTACCCGGGGATCAATCTGCTCTTCAGACACCAGGTGACTTCTCACTGGAGTCACACTGGCTCCTGTGTCTCTCAGAGCCTCCACCCTCTGTCCATTGATGGTCACCCATTGCCTGTACTTCTTAGTGTTATCAGGCACCTAGGTTTCTCTGGACCATCTCACTGTCCCCTAGTGAGACAAGGGTCATTTCTGCTGGTTCCCACCCACCTGAAACCAACTCCTCCCCAAGCGCTACACTGGCCAAACCCTGGAACGGTGCACCAGTGGGTGCCGGTGTACTTTTGGGGCATTTGGGGTCCCCCCTCACATGACCCACCTGGTCACATGCATAGCACTTACGTGGGGGACCACCTGCCACTGGCTTCCCTTTGGACAACCATGGCTTCTTTTCACTGGGGGGTTGGGAATCCTTACCCTGGGAATCAGTTTGGGGCCCTTTAGAGAACTCCCCGTTTGCCCTTACCCCCCCCTTTCTTCTGAGGGGGACCCTGCCCATCCCTGGCGTGGTCTCCCCCATACCTCTTTTGGACCCTGGTGCTCTCCCAGCGGTCTGCTTCCTGCGCAAGCTTCCTGGGGTCAGTCAGCTTGCTGTCAATGAGGTGCTGGCGCAGCTCTGGAAAACATAAACTGTACAAGTGCTCCCAAGCAATTAAATTGTAAATCCCCTCATACGTGTTTACCTTACTGCCCTTCACCCAACCATCCAGTGACCTGCAAAAAGAATCAACACATTCCAACCATGTTTGGGATTCCTTTCTCTTGTAGGACCTAAACTTCTCCTTGTACTGCTCAGGGGTGAGACCATACCTGGTGAGTAAGGCCTCCTTCATGACAGGGTAGGTGAGATCCTGAGCATCCCCTAAGGCTGTCAGTGTGTCCCTCCCCTCTGCCTCAAAATGCTTCCACAGGGCTGCCCCCCAATGAGCTTCAGGGACCAGGTTCATGTGGAGAGCTGACTCACAACCCTTGAACCACAAGTAGATATCATCCTCCCTCTTATAATCCCTCACAAGGTCTTTTGGGATGTGTACCCTTCTCCCAGGCTGCACTGTAGGATTGCTGCCACCATCCCTACTGGACTGACTCCTCTGATCTATCTCTTTTAAACTGAGCTCATGAGCCATTGCTAACTTCCTTTCCTCAATGGCCAGCCTTCTCTGTTCCATCTCTAGACTGAGCTTTTTCAGCTCCAAGTGGTACTCCCTCTCTGCCTGTCTGTCCTGTAATTCTTCAGGTGTCACACCCTTGGAGGACACACTGCTACTTGCCCTGGAGACTCTCTCCCTGGGAATAACAGGTCCCCCCACTATACCATTATGTACTGATTGCCCTCCCTCCTCATCCTCATCCTCCTCCTCATCCTCAGTGTGCCATGCAGTGCTTCTGGCTGTCACCCAGGCCCCCAGCGCCTTTTTCAGCTCATCCTTCTTGGAAGAGCTCTTAATGGGACAACCAAAATTTTTACAAAACTGCTTTAGCTGAGCCTTGTTATAACTATCCAATTGCTTCAGGTCAAAAACAGCCTCAACTGATGCAACTCCAAGTAGAGACATGATGAAAGGTAAAAAGAGTGCAAAGTTCCAAATGCAGAAACAAGTTCCCAAATGAAGTTCCAGAAAAGTCAATCACAGGATCAGCGAAAAAAGAAACTGAATGCAGAGCAAAAACAGTCCAAATAGAAAAAAAACTAAAATCACAAGACTAGTAGTATGTGGTCACGTAGTGGTCTGAACTCAAACAGTAGTGTACACTTAATTACTGTATGTCAAGTACAAATACAAGTCCAAATCCCAACCGCTGATCACCAATGTTAGAAATGGGGTCTTTGGTTGACAGTCAGTTTACCCCCTGTTCAAGCAAGGACCCTCACTCTAGTCAGGGTAAAAGAGAATCACCCTCAGCTAACCCCTGCTTACCCCCTTGGTAGCTTGGCAGAGCAGTAGGCTTAGCTTCAGAGTGCTAGGTGTAAAGTATTTGTACCAACACACACAGTAACTTAATGAAAACACTACAAAATGACACAACACCAGTTTAGAAAAATAGGAAATATTTATCTAAACTAAACAAGACCAAAACGACAAAAATCCAACATACGCAGGTCAAGTTATGAATTTTTAAAGATTAAACAAAAAAAAAATAGCGCTTAGAAACAAAAATGCTTCGATGAGATGTTAACACGGCGTCGTGACGGAGTCGTTTCCAACAAGCCGACACCAGCGGCGCCGGACACGGAGTCGTATAGACCCCCAAGTACAGTACCTTTGGTGAAGAGTGAAAACAAGCCGATGCGCGAAGTCGGGGATCGCGGCGTCTGTGCGAAACGTTGAATCCGCACACTTCGAGCAGCGTCGGTCATGACGTGGTGTGGCGACTTCCACGGAGTCGCGGACTTCAGCGGGGCTGCAGCGGCGTTGGGCCTGCGAAGAGCGTCGCGTTCCAGCGAAGGTTACGGCGTCGGGTGCAGGCGGCGTCACCGGATTCAGCAGCGCGTCGGTCCGGAGTCGTCCGAAGTCGATTTCCTTGGATTTCCACCAGCTTTCTTTTCAAGGGCCCAGGGACTGGATAGGACACCACTTGTCAGAGCAGGAGTCTCTCCAGAGACTCCAGGTGCTGGGAGAGAGAAGTCTTTGCTGTCCCTGAGACTTCAAACAACAGGAGGCAAGCTCTAACTCAAGCCCTTGGAGATTTCTTCACAACATGGAAGTCACACAAAGTCCAGTCTTTGCCCTCTTACTCTGGCAGAAGCTGCACTGCAGGAAAGTTCCACAAAGCACAGTCACAGGCAGGGCAGCACTTCTTCCTCAGCTATCAGCTCTTCTCCAGGCAGAGGTTCCTCTTGGTTCCAGAAGTGTTTCTAAAGTCTGTAGATTTGGGTGCCCTTCTTATACCCATTTTAGTCTTTGAAGTCACCTTTCTTCAAAGGGGACTCACACCTACTTGTGAAATCCTGCCTTGCCCATGCGAGGCCTCAGACACACACCAGGGGGTTGGAGTCTTCATTGTCAGAGGCAGGCACAGTCCTTTCAGATGAGCGGGACCTCCTACCCCTCCCTCCTAGCAGAGATGGCTAATTAGGAAATGCAGGCTACACCCCAGCTCCCTTTGTGTCACTGTCTAGTGTGAGGTGAAAAACAACCCAACTGTCAAACTGACCCAGACAGGGAATCCACAAACAAAGCAGAGTCACAGAATGGTTTAAGCAAGAAAATGCTCACTTTCTAAAAGTGTCATTTTCAAACACACAATCTCAAAACCAACTTTAATAAAAGATGTATTTTTAAATTGTGATTTCAGGGACCCCAAACTCCACATGTCCATCTACTCTCTAGGGGAATCTACACTTTAATCATATTTAAAGGTAGCCCCCATATTATCCTATGAGAGAGACAGGCCTTGCAACAGTGAAAAACGAAATTGGCAGTATTTCACTGTCATGACATATAAACCACATTATTATATGTCCTACCTTATCCATACACTGCACCCTGCCCTTGGGGCTACCTAGGGCCTACCTTAGGGGTGCCTTACATGTAAGAAAAGGGAAGGTTTAGGCCTGGCAAGTGGGTACACTTGCCAAGTCGAATTTACAGTGCACATTTACACACACAGACACTGCAGTGGCAGGTCTGAGACATGATTACAGGGTTACTTGTGTGGGTGGCACAACCAGTGCTGCAGGCCCACTACTAACATTTGATTTACAGGCCCTGGGCACCTCTAGTGCACTTTACTAGGGACTTAACAGTAAAACAAAATATGCCAATCATGGAGAACCAATTACATACACATTTTAAACAGGAGCACTTGCACTTTAGCACTGGTTAGCAGTGGTAAAGTGCCCAGAGTAATAAAAACAGCAAAATCAGAGTCCAGCACACATAAATAACCTGGGGAACAGAGGTAAAAAGTTAAGGGAGACCACGCCAAGGATGAAAAGTCTAACAGATATCATCTGTACAGGAATAAGGCATGCTCTGATCAAAGCTTCCATACCCTGAATTTGCCAGTCTTGTGTTCCCCATACACCTTTCACATCAATGGTGCTCTTCCAGTATTCATAACCTTCAGCTGCAAGTCAGGAATCTGAATTGATGAATTTGATATCGGTCAGCAAAATGTTCCTCATTTTGGAAAGTGGTAATTTGAAATAATATGACTCTTCATTTGTAGGGTCATCCCAGAAAAATATGCAAATTTGCCTACATATGTTTTGGGGATCCCCACAGGTGGAGTGGAACAGTGCTCTCACTGTGTGTGATTAAATACTGATCTATGTCTAGTTTTTGGTGCAGATAGTAATGCCCCCAATGATTATAACAGAACGTTTCCCCGTAATTTGCTGTGTTCATATACACATCATCACTTTCAAATACAGTGAAATCCTGCAGCTCAGCAAGCATAGACTAAACTGTCTGAACATCCCAGTAATCAGAAACAACACTAGGTATAATTACATCAGTCATTGATATTTTGAATACATATGGAATTTGAATAACCTCAGTAGGCCAGTAAATATCAAATGGAACTTTATCTCAAACAATCTCATCTAGAATTGGTACTGCTGAAATGTTCACAAGGGACAAGTCTCTTCAGACCTCATGTGAGGAAAGATATGGTGTTAAAACTTCATCAACTTTCTTGACAGAAGAGCATTCAGGAAGATAATGACCATTTATCAAGAGAAAGAAAACAGTCAGAAAACCAATCCATAACAGAAAGGTAAGCAATGTCAGAAATATCCACAGGATAATACCATGGATAAACCAAATATTTATTTTTAAGCCATATGTACAGCTTACATGTCTTTGTATATCAGTTGCAGATGTACATGAAGTTGTAAAAAAGTCATCATGGTTGATGAAATAACCAGAAGCAGTCTCTGTGAACATAGGAGCCGGTGTATTACTGCTGGTTGGATCACGTGGATGTTCATAGTAGACGGTGTTGTCAGTTTGTGTTCCATTGGAGTAGAAAATAGCCACATCTTGGACAGTTCTTGTTGGTGAAATGATAACAGGAATCAGCAAAACCTAATTCTTTGTTCCCCCCATGCTCAAGGAGGCATTCGTAGCATTGTTGTACATGCTAGTATATTTGGAAGTGTTGTAGTTTCTTCTTTGAAGCAGTATATCCTGTTGGGTAGTGAGAGGGGAATGGGAACTACTGAAGGGACCTCTTGGTCTACCGTGCAGGATCGGCCACGATGCAATTTGATGTTGTCGATGGAGGCAAATCTGTTTCCTTTAGAACCTAGCAGCGGTGGTAGGAGGACAGTTCTGGTGTCTTGTATTCACAGGACTGGAACCAATGCCCTGTAGGATGGGCCGGATTCCTTCTTTACAGCAATCTTCTCACAAACCAGATCCCCAGCTTTAGAAATCCAGCCAGTAGAAGTTGTTGACAAATTCCTTATTCCTAAAGTGGCAGCACTGGCAGATGAATTATCATCACTAAATAGTTGAAGGTACGGTAAGACAGTGAAATGATCACTAATATCAAAAGGTGTGTCTGCTGCCACCATATCAGGGCCATCTAGATCTGGGACATATATAGGTATCCCAAAGAGGACCTCATAAGGCGTGTGCCCTCCCAAAGGACCGTCTTGGCAGATTATTCAGTGCTCTCTGGACCCCTTATAGGTGATGAAGCCAATTGCGGCCTGAACCTAATACTCTAGCTGTTAAGGACAGCTTTAGGTCACGATTCCTCTTCTCTACAACAGAATTACCCTAGGGATGATAAGGAGAAGAGTAATAGAGCTCAACACCCATGGTCCTTATGGTGTCTCTGAATGCCCTAGAGGCAAAAACAGGGCCCTGGTCCAAGTGACATGCTGCAACCGCATATGTACCGATAAAGACCAGCAAGTCTTTTATAACAGTTTGAGCGTCAGCCGACTTCTGTGGCCATACCCACAAGAAGCTAGAACAAGAATCAACAGCGACTAAGTTGTATTTGTACGCACTATCAAATTGTTAAGGACCGTAATGGTCCAGGTACACACTTTGTAGTGGCCTGTTAGACACTAAGGCCCTCATTCCAACCCTGGCGGTCTGTGACCGCCAGGGCGGAGGGCAGCGGAAGCACCGCCAACAGGCTGGCGGTGCTTCCTGGGCTATTCTGACCGCGGCGGTATCAGAAAAGGGGAACCGGCGGTTTCCCGCCGGTTTTCCCCTGGCCCAGGGAATCCTCCATGGCGGCGCTGTTTGCAGCGCCGCCATGGGGATTCCGACCCCCTTCCCGCCAGCCTGTTTCTGGCGGTTTTCACTGCCAGAACCAGGATGGTGGGAACGGGTGTCGTGGGGCCCCTGGGGGCCCCTGCACTGCCCATGCCACTGGCATGGGCAGTGCAGGGGCCCCCTAACAGGGCCCCATACAGATCTTCACTGTCGCACCCCTGCAATTCCACCGGCTTCCTCGTTGCAGGGGCTTTCCCGCTGTGCCGGCGGGCGGCCTTTTGGCGGTCGCCCGCCGGCCCAGCGGGAACGTTGGAATGGCCGCCGCGGTCTTTTGACCGCGGGGCGGTCATTCGGCGGTAACCGCATGGCGGGCGGCGACCGCCGCACGCCGCACGCCGCGGTCAGAATGACCGCCTAAGTGGCATATCTGTGGTGGACGTTTTATGTTTGAGCCCTCAGTTTACTGGGAAATGTCACAGGAAAGGAAATCTTGCTTGCTCTGTTTGTATAGACCAGGCCACTAGAAGCGTTTCTGTAAGAGTGATATTGTGGCTGTGACACCAGCATGAGCAGATGCGACCCCCTCAGGCGCTGCTTTGATGAGATCTAGTCTCTGGTCCTGGTTGGGGATCACTTGATCTCCAACCCCTGGAATTGTCACAAAGGCAACATTCTGTGCACTGATATGGTAGGAATATTTTGTAGGGTATGCTTTTGGAAGAGGCTTGCCTTCAGCCAAAGCTTTCATGGCAGCCTGAATATCATTATCCAATCTCTTGTGAGAACGAGTCAATGCAGCAACAGAAGCTGTAGGTACTGCAGATTTGGCTGCTTCCTCAGCCAAGGTGTATCCAGTAACGTGTACTCCTACATGGTGGTGGCCAATGTATGGACTGGGCAAAATAGCATGAATAACACACAATGAATGTGAGCTGAGATGTACCTACAGCTGGTTGTGCTGAACCATCAGTATAGATGACAGTTTGGTATCTGTCAAGTGGCAAGATGTGGGGTACTCCTGTTCATATCGGAGAAATTCTTGTGTTTGAAGTTTTGGGACAAAAATGTAATCAACATCAGTGGCAGTCAGGGAGGTTGCCCATTGAATCCAAAGTGGATGTAATGCTTTAGCGTTAGGAACGCTTGCTTTGGTGACAGCCTCTAAGGCTGGCACTGGGATGACAATAATGCATTTCTCTTGGGCAAGTGGCCTCTCCTTTATGACATCCATCTGTCCGGCAGTCAGAATTTTTTCTGTGGGTGCAAAACGTTGTTCTGCATTTGAATAAAAATGTGATTTATATGCTATGGGCACCATGTCACCCCCATTAAAGGTGACATAGATGAATCCAAAGGCACCAGCAATTATTCTGATGACCACATTTTTTGTTGTCACGTGTATGTAAGTGTTTTGCTTCTAGCATGTCTTGCTTCAATCCTCTAAGGATGCACATGTTTTCAACTGTCCAGTGTCTGCTTGAGAAATCTGGGTAAATTAAACCATAAAGTGGTTTGATGGGTTGTGAATAATCTGGAATGTAATTTCTGCCAAAGTTAAAGAAACCAAGTAAAAACTGGTTAGACTGATAGTGTTTGGTGGTTGGAGTTAAGCACATTTTTCTAAAAAAAGTGTGGGGCCAGGCTCTTGTCCTCGTTTGACAGCTCGTATCCCAGGAACAATACACTGAGAAAGACTATTTTAGTTTTCTTGAAATTGAATTTGTAGCCATGGGCTACAAAACCTAAAAGGATCTGTTCAACCCTGGCAAGATGAGTGATGAGGTCGCCATCTGTGAAATAGATGTCATCCACATAGGACGATGTTTTGGAATCAATATCATGCAATCTTGATGTTAAACAGGCTGAGAACAACCCTGGGCCAATCCTATAGCCTTGGGGCAAGCGGCAGAAGCGTTTTTGAAAGCGAAATGAGAATGTACTCAGGTCCCGACTTTCATGTGCTTAGTTTTGCAGAAACAAATGTTGGGAATATCCAAGGTTATTTTGTATTTTACTCACTATGTTGTAAATTAGTGCGGTGCTGTGTGCATTTTGTATTGCATGTGTGCCTGGATAGTTGCTTAAGTGTCTGTAGTCTAAGACTATTCTATATGAATGGTCTGGTTTTGCAACGGGGACTAATGGGTTATTCATTGCAGAGACAGAGGGCTCTATTACTCCCTGGTACTCAACCTTAGTGAGAATCTCTCTCACTGCAGCTTTAGCCTCGTGTTTAACAGGGTATTGGGGCTGAGGCTGGGGTGTAGACCGAATAGGTATTACATGGTAGTGGGAATCTTTATCCCACCATACGTGATTGTGGTAAAGTGCATGTGCCTGTGCCAAAGTCCAGTCGTCAGCATATGCTTCTTTTACCACTTCCAGAACAAGATCAGAGAAAGAAGGCAAAACGACATCTTCCCCATGTGGGAGCTTATGGACGTGTTCAAGTGGCCAGTCTCTTTCTGCCAATAGGATATCACAATTAGGTTCATCCCAGAATATTACACTAATGGTGCACTCTATGTCTCCCTCAATCTGGATATTTAAATCATAAACCCTGTTGGGCGGGAGAACGCGCCCATCCGCGGTCTCGAATGGAAGAAAGGTGTTAGTTGCTGTCGCAACCAGATGATCTTTCAGACTCTGACGACATATCGTGACTTCTGCCGCGCTGTCCAGCAGTGTCACTGCCCACGCCTTGTTCTTCAGCAATGCTCTCAAGTTTGCTGGCATGTTTAATTTAAATTGTTGCCATCTTTTTCTTTTTATACGGTGGCTTTTATTGTGGGGATCTGTCTTTTTTCTTGTCTGAAGACCACTGTATGTCTTTCTTCTGTTTCACGTAGTCAAGACATTACTCTGACTGGCCCACTCTCTCTATAGACCTATCCGGTGTGTCCTGAAAGGAACGAGAGAGATGTGAATCAGTATATCTGTCAGAAGCCTTTCAATTTTCTCTTTCTGATGGATACAACTACCTGTGGAGTCCTCACCTTATGAATTCTCCCATTGCGCCAGCATTCTATGGAAATCTTTGTTCCCAGCTCTCCACGTCGACGAGGACTTCACAATTGCACAGCTCTGCATGTTCCTCCGTCTGACATCACTGTGACAATAAGAGGTCCTCGCCGGCGAATTGATGTAAGTTCCCTTTTTTCAGTGCCTTCAACGCTAACGGTTTTCTCTTAACAAAGTTATTGTTTTGAACTCTGTTACAATGTCTCCTCCTAAAAAGTCAGGGTTAAAACCTTGTCAGGATTACGGGGTCGAATGTCTGTCACGGACCCTCATGAAGACTGCTTATGGTGTCTCAGTTTGGACCACAATGTAGGGGAGTGCATGTCCTGCCAAAGGATGAATCCCAAGACGCTAAAGGAAAGAGAGGCTAAACTCTTTTTAGCTAAGGCAAAGAAGGAGCACAGAAGACATCGGAGGTCTAAGACTAGAGATTCGTCATCCCATAAGTCTCATAAGAAGAGGCGTTGACACAACTCTTGGCATCGTTCTTCTGGAGGTCGATCTCGGTCTCCATCCAGATGGCGTTGTACGACATGGGAGGTGAGTCCCACTGTATCTCCACAGCCTCAAAGTCCTCAGGCTTCGTCGGCACCGTCGCTCATTCAAGTGGTTGAGTCTCCAGCGAGTCTTCACTTTTCACATGGACCTCTTGAGTTGGCGCCACAGGTTCCAGATCCAGTCCATCACCGCATGAAGATCCGAGGTTTCCTGCCTTCCCGACTCCGGGAGTGGATCCGGCGGCATTTCTGAATGCCATGTTCAATATTTTCAATAAGGCTATGGTCCCTGCTGGTGCACTGGCTGGTCCCAGGGGTCCTTTGGCATTCTCCTTGAGCTCTCTGGCGCCATACAGGTCGGCTCTGTTCATGCCTTTTTATCAGGCTGAGGATGCTGGTTAGGCGCCGATGACTTCACCTCGTAGGCCTCCGGTGCCGATGAGATCGCCTCATAGGCGTCCGGCGCCAATTACATTGTCGCTTGGACAGACGACTCCGATGACAGCGCCTCATATGCCAACGGAGCCGATGGAGTCAGCTCCGGCGCCGGATGGATCCCGGTCGGGACGGAGTGCGTCTCCTTCTTCTCCCGGTTCACGTCCATCGCTTTTGAAACATGCTTCGTTGACGTGGCAAACTTCATGTCGATGCCTAGATTGGAGGCCAGGTTGAGGTTGCCAAGGAGGGCGTTGAGGCTCTTGGAAGAGCAGGATTACCAGAAGCAATTGATGGAGGAAGGAGAGATTGCTGGGCCCTTGGGAGAATATCAGGGTCTGGACTCAGCTAGTGGGCTGGACACTTCCCCTGAGTGGGATCTTTCATCACCAGGGAAGTTTACTGAGGAGGCGGCTTCCTTTAACTCAGTTATCAAGAAGGCTGCAGAATTTTTAGACCTTCCATTGCCAGCTGCTGAAGTCAAAACTAACATTTTAATTGAAGTATTACATCCTTCTTCCACTTCAGCGGAGTCCTTGCTCCCATTCAATGATGCTCTTACGGAGCCTACCTTAGAGATCTGAACAAAGTCTGTAACATCAGCAGCTGTGTCCAGAACTGTTGCAAGAAGATACAGAGTTGCACGGGTGATCTGGGATTTTTGTCACAACATCCAACTCCGGAGGGTTTGGTAGTCCAGGCTTTGTGTTCGGCTCGCTCTGCCCCAGGTTCTTTTCCTGTTACTCCATTGGACAGGGAGTACAAGAGGATGGAGCAGACAGCTAAGAAGACGTTTTCATCCTGCAGTTTGGCTCTGAAGTTGGTTAATGCTACCTGTGTGATGGGCAGATATGTGCATGCCTTGATGGACACGGCTAGAGCTGTGGTCCCTAACTTTCCGCAGGATATGCAGGAACAGTTCCATGAACTCCTGTCAGACACACAATGCTGTGGCCAAGCAGATTATCCAGTCTGGTCTGGATACTACAGAGTCAGTGGCCAGAGCGATGGGTACTTCTGTTGCCACTAGGAGACATGAGTGGCTGAGGTCTTCTGGATTTTCATCTGATGTCCAAACAACTTTGTTAGATTTGCCTTTCGATGGAGAAATGTTGTTTGGGGCCAAAGCGGACTCTGCCTTAGAGCACTTTAAGGACAGTAGAGCTACAGCGAAGTCTTTGGGACTGCAGGCTTCCACATCAACTCCTTGAGGGGGGAGCACAACAAGGAAATCAGCCTTAGTTTTCCATCCATTTTAAGTCATGCTTCTCCCATAGGGGGAAGGTTATTATATTTTCTCCACGAGTGGGAGTTAGTCACATCGAACTCCTGGGTACTGAATATTGTGGAGAAAGGGTATGCCCTTCCCTTTCAGGAGTTTCACCCTCCCGTCCCTCCCCGTCCTTCGTTTTGTTCAGAGGATCATCTCCTGTTGCTGCAGCAGGAGCTTCAGGTCCTTTTATCAAAAGGCGCAGTGGAGTTCGTTCCAGAGCAGGAAGGGGTCAGGGTTGCTATTCAAGATATTTCCTGATTCCCAAGAAGGATGATCGATTGAGGCCTATCCTGGATCTCATGATTTTGAATTGGTTCCTCAAAGGAGAAATTCAAGATGCTTACCCTAGCGCAAGTGCTTCTGGCGTTGAACAAAAATAGGATTGGATAGTGTTGGTAGACTTGCAGGATGCTTACTTTCATATCCCCATTCTCAAGTCACACAGGAAGTATCTCCGGTTTGTGGTGGGGTCGCAACACTATCAGTTTGAGGTCCTTCCTTTTGGTCTTACTTCCACACCTCGAGTCTTTACGAAGATGATGGCGGTGGTTGCAGCGCATCTCAGAAGGAATGGAATATTGGTATTCCCTTACCTGGACGACTGGCTGATCAAAGCCAAGTCTCCAGAGCTTGTGTTGCATCATATCCAAATGACAACGCAGTTTTTGTTCAGTCTGGGTTTTACGGTAAACATGCCCAAATCTCACTTGGAGCCCTCAACACCTCCTGTTCATAGGGGCAGTACTGGATACAACATTGAATTGGGTCTATCAGCGGATCCAGGACATTCAGGCGTTGATTCCAATGTTTCAAAATGGAGCGTTTGTTCCAGTCCTCAAGGTCGTACGTCTGCTCGGTCTGTTCGCTTCTTGCATTCTGTTGGTCACTCATGCACATTGGCACATGAGGGCTCTCCAATGGTGCCTCCACAAGCAGTGGTTTCAACACAAAGTGGATCTCGAAGAGTCGATAACGATCTCCGGAGACGTTGCAGTGAATCTACGATGGTAGGCGGTGGATGGCAATCTTTCCCAAGAAAGGCTGTTTGCTCTACCACCTCCAGTGGCCACGGTCATAACGGATGCGTTCACTTTAGGGTGGGGTGCTCATCTGGGGGACCTGGAGATCAAATGTCTTTTTTCTCCAGTGTAACAGACTTTTCATGTCAATCTGTTGCAATTGCGGGCGATACGTCTGGCTCTCAAGGCCTTCCTCCTGTCCCTTCCTGGACAGTCAGTTCAGATCTTGATGGACAACACTACCGCAATGTGGTATATCAACAAACAGCTAGGAGTAGGGTCATGTCTTCTCTGTAGAGAGGCTCTGCGGCTTTGGCCCTGGGCTAAAGACCATCGGATTTGCTTGGTAGCAAATCATCTGGCCAGAGTTCTCAACGTATGTGCGGCCAGTCTCAGTCAGGATTTCTCGGCCGATCACGAGTGGCGTCTTCATCCAGACCTGGTCCTTCACATCTTTCGGATGTGGGGTTTTCCACAGATATACCTGTTTGCCACTCGGGAGAACGCGCACTGCCCATCGTTCTGCAACCTTCAGTATCCGATGCAAGGAGCTTTGGGGGACGCGTTTCAGATGTCTTGGTGCGACCAGTTACTTTACGCGTTCACCTCTATTCCCTTGATTCCTCGAGTTTTGAGGAAGATTCGCCAAGATCAGGCTCAAGTCATTTTAATATGGATTGGCTGAGAAGGGTGTGGTACACTGACCTTTTCCAACTCTCACTGTGCCCTCTGCTCCATCTTCCTCTTGCAGTCGCAAGGGCAGGTTCTACACCCCCACCTCCAGAGCTTGCACCTACATGCCTGGAGATTGAACAGGGCAATCTAAGTTCTTTCTCTCTCCCACCAGAAGTAGTGGATGTTATTTTATCAACCAGGCGACACTCCACTTATACTGTTTATTCCGCCAGGTGGGCAAAATTCGTGGCTTGGTGTGGAGAGAAACAAATTGATCCCTTGAAAGCCCATTTGTCTGATGTTCTGTTGTTTGCTTTAACTTTATCACAGAAGGGTTGTGCAGTTGCAACGGACAAAGGCTATTTGCTGTCAGCCTTTCTTTGCCTTCCGGATCAGCCTTCTTTGTTTAGATCACCTATAGTTGTTAGGTTCTTGAAAGGTCTAACAAATACATTTCCTCCCACTACATTTCTTATGCCTTAGTGGGATTTTAATCTGGTTTTGACTTTCTTAACGGGTTCACCATTGAAACCTATGCATTCTTGTTCTTTAAGGTTGTTGGTCTTTAAGACAGTTTTCCTTATAGCTATTAGGTCTGCTAGACATGTGAGTGAGCTTTAGGCTCTTAGTGTCAAACCTCCCTTTACATCATTCTATGCTGACAAAGTGGTGCTGAAAACCAGGGCGGCTTTCCTTTCTAAGGTTGTCACTCCTTTTCATATGGGGCAGGCTATTACTCTTTCATCTTTCTATCCACCTCCTCATCCTTCAAAAGAGGAAGAAAGACTCCATCGCTTAGACCCGAGAAGGGCTCTCAGTTTCTATGTTGAGAGAACAAAGGTCTTTCGTTTGGATGACCAACTCTTCGTTGGATATGTGGGCAAGATGTAAGGCAGAGCTGTCCATAAAAGAACCACATCCAGGTGGGTCATTCTTTGCATTAAGATCTGTTATTCATTAGCAAACAAGATTCCTCCTGAGCTCCTTCTACCAGGGCGAAGTCTGTCACTTCAGCTTTGGCTAGAGGTGTTCCAGTGGTAGATATTTGTAAAGCGGCAACTTGGGTTTCCTTACATACTTTTGCGAAGCATTACTGCTTGGATTCAGAAGTCAGGAGGGACGGCCTTTTTGCATGTTCTGTGTTGCAGAATTTCTTGGTGTGACTAGTCAGGCACCCACCTCCAAGTGTGGTACTGCTTTGGGACTCTATTCATAAGGTGAGGAATCCACAGGTAGTTGTATCCATTAGAAGAACAAGTTACTTACCTTCGGTAACGCTTTTTCTGGTGGATACACTAGCTACCTGTTGATTCCTCACAGTCCCACCCGCCTCCCCGTTGCCTGGCTAGTCATACCAAGACTTTTTTTTATTATAAGTGTATATATGTTTTGTTTACTTTATTATATAAATAAATGTTGTACTTGTTCTTCATCCATATGGCTATATCTATGTCTATATGTGCTATCGTGAGGTCAGTTTTCACCTGTTCGCCTCAAAGGCATGTAAAAAAAGGATGAAACTGACGTCAATACGCCGGCAAGGACCTCTTTTTGTCACGGTGACGTCAGACGGAGTCGTGTGCGGATCCTTGCAATTGTGATGTCGTCATCGACGTGGAGAGCTGGGAAGAAAGTTTTCCTTTGAATGCTGGCACAATGGGAGAATTCATAAGGTGAGGAATCCACAGGTAGCTAGTGTATCCACCAGAAAAAGCATTACTGAAGGTAAGTAACTTGTTCATTTCTAAAATTATATCTGTTTTCGGAGTTCTCCGGATGCAGAGAGTCTGCTCTCTGTCTTCGTCTGTCTTTATTTTGTTTTTTTTAATCCCAGAATTTTTCAGAACCCTCTTGTGCTTGTTTAGTACGCAAACGCGAACGCGGTCACAAAGCAATCGCAGTTAGCACCCATTTCAAATGGGTGCTAACCCATTCGCAAAAAGGAAGGGGTCCCCATTGGACCCCTTCTCCTTTGTGAATGGCATTAAAAACATTTTTCCAGAGCAGGCAGTGGTCCTATGGACCACTGCCTGCTCTGAAAAAATGAAACAAAAACATGTAATTTTTTAGTTTTGTAATGCATCTCGTTTTCCTTTAAGGAAAATGGGCTGCATTGCAAAAAAGAAAAAACTGCTTTATTTAAAAGCAGTCACAGACATGGTGGTCTGCTGTCTCCAGCAGGCCACCATCCCTGAGAGTGCCGCGAATCTCAAGGGGGTCGCAAATTGTGACCCACCTCATTAAAATGAATGAGGTGGGCCTTTGCGACACCATCCTACATTCCAATTTGCGACTCGCAAATTGCGAGTCGCTCTGACTCGCAATTTGCAAGTCTCAAAATGGAATATACCTACATCTGGCCCCAAATCTCACAGGTTGTAATACATGTGGTAGTGTGCCATTGAACAAATTTTGATGTTCTTGATAGGAACGGAGTATATCTAGATACTGATATGCTCGGTACCGCTGTGGTACGTTAGCAATTCTGCATGTGTAAAATGTATATGTTGTCTCATTTTCCTCAAAAAAGGTGACTCAGGAATAGAATGTTTCTGTTTGGTAAGCTTCATGAGCTTCCACTATACATGTGACATCCCCACCCTCATCTGTTAAGCCATGGGCTAGTAGATTTTGTTTCACTGCATGTCTGACATTTTCTGAAATGTCTATGGTGTTAGCCATGTTGAAAAATGGGTGCAGAGATGGAACACCAAATGTGGAGAAAGTCCTTTTAAGAGTTCAAGCTTGAACAACCTACAGCCTAGTTAGGTGCTCCCTATTCAGCTGAGGAGGATTATCCCTGAGACCACATCCGTATAATAGTACTTAGGGTATCTGCTGCACATGAGACAGAGATACTCAGGATATCTGTAAATTAGTGCCAAAACACCATCGTTGGTAGCGCCATGTCAAAGTTGGACTCTCATTCCTAGGCGAGACTGCTGGTTTAGGGATGACAACACTTTTGTTTGTAGGTGACTAAGCCACTCCTACAACAAGTTGCAACTGTTGGGCCAATCCTCTCGGCTCACAAGCAGTACCTCATTAAAAACCCAAACAGTAAAAGGTGATTTCTGTCAGTCCTACACATGGACTCTAGAGTGAGACATCTCAGGGGAGTAGTGTTTGAACGGAATTTACCCTTTTCTCACATTAGTAATAAGTCTCAGTTACACATAGGCAATGAAGGAGATGCAGGAGAGTTTTCAATATTTTTTTTTAAAAGACTGCAATCTATGGTAAAATGCATGAGCTGCAATGATTAGGATAACGAACAAAAAAAGAAACATAATTGTGGAGATGAGAGTTGTGAATACAAAGGCCCCCATCACCTTGCAATAAACATGAAATGCAAAATCCCCAGCATAGAGAACCTAGGGCCAGATGTGGCAAGAATGCCTTTTGCGATTCGGAAATAGCGATTTTTAAGAAATTGCTATATCTGATTCGCAAAATGCAATGTATCACATTTGCGATTGGGTAATAGTGATTTCTTAAAAGTCGCAAATGCTATTACCGAATTGCAAATTACGATACCGGCACCATTCGCACTTATGGGCCTGTAGGCCCATATTTGCGATTTTTTTGCTGGAATTCACAATTTTTGGAAATGCAAAGTCCAGGGTGCTGGGGGCCTTAGGCCCCCTCTGGTGCACCCCAAACATTTTTTATTACAACATGTAAGGTACACACATGCCAAAAGGGCATGTGTGCTTTACATGTACATTTAAAAAATGCATTTTAAATGCATTTTTAAAATTTGCACATGGTTACTACCAGGTTCAACTTGGTGGTAAATAGCGATTCCTAAATGCCCAATTCGCATTTAGGAATTGCTTCTTACATGTGCTTTAGAAATCGCAAATAAGGAATTCTTATTTGCGATTTCTTATTTAGAGAGTTGCAATTTGCGACTCTCTAAACAGGGTCGCAATTTAAAGGAATCGCTATTTTAGCGATTCCTTAAAATTACTTTCAGAATACCTTTGATACATTCTGAAATGGCTTTTTGCATCCGCAAAAGGGCATTCGCACCGTTTGCGAATGCAAAAAGCTTTGATACATCTGGCCCCTAATCCCTAATATAATGAGAGCTAGGTATGATTAACCTAATCTGCCAGTACCATGTCCATGAGAAGCGTCCCCCCAATCCTCGTTACCTTGGAATGAGGTCTCTAGGTCAGACTCTGTGGTGACGCAAAGACTGATTTCTGCAGCAGGGTGACGTGCAGCATAGATGGCGTAGATGGCATCTGATAGGAATCCCTTTGATAACCTTGTCTGTGTGAGATGTATTTATACAGATCATGTAGGGCCCCTGACGCAGGTATGTTCCCAAACAATTGATAAGGAGGCACACTTGTGCCAGTAATTATGTAAACAATCCCCAACAAGAGTACATTATGGGCCATATGTACGAACACTTTTTCCCATACACACAGAATGGGTAAAAACCTTTGCTACATCTGGCCCTATGTTCCTGTCACACGTAAGTGAGAAAGGGACATGATGTGAATACCTACATACATCATGTGATTATGACGCTGATAGTGACGCCTTCACAGAGTGGCACTAATTATGCGAATGAAAACATTTAGCTAACTATAAACAATAGCAGCCATCTTAAAAGAAATAATAAAATAAATGGGCTGAAACATAGCACACTAAATAGGTTTGGTGATGGGGGCACAGGCCTGCAAGCCAAAGGGCTAAGCTAACCTCCTGAGTCCCAATAAAATCTAAAATGGATTCACTACAGCTCAACGCACAATCACATTCCCAAAATTACACCACACATGGTCACTGGAGACATTACCTCATGGTCCTTTATGCAGTAGTAGTGTAGAATGTTCACTATACATTTACCCAATGCGGTACCACTTACTAATTAGCCAGTACAAAATACTCCAGTTGGGTAGACATTTTGCACCAAACTGTGGACTCTTTTTGGATAAGTAAGCAGGTGAATATCCCTTCTGGCACTGATGCCTATTTTACAGGAATTAAACCTCAATGGGAAGTACTTACAAAGATAAACATAGCAGATGCTGAAGCTGAAGCTCCACTTCTGTAAAGGACAAATCCTCACAATTTCTTGAACTCATCTGAGGCACAGCAAGGGTGTTTTCTCCGCAATTCAACCCGGAAAAACGATCTGAAATACTTGATGTTGGTGAATGCATCATTGCTTTGTTGGAGCGTAATCTATTCTGTAGTGACTGTGATGAGTGGGATCTTTCCTCTGGTCCTCTCCTGGTGAGAGTAGAGTCCATAGTTCATCCTTTTAATGACTAAGAGCATGGACATGCGGAAAATGACTGTGAAGCTCTACCCCTTTGTCCCTGCCCTGTATAAATTAACGATGTGAAACAGCCTTTCCGCCCTTTATCCAACTTGATGGACACCTTACCAAAAGCCCCCCTAAGCATGCATGATGCAGAGGAATATGGGACGGGTTGGATGCCTTCTAGGAGTTGGCCACAGGCCAGGCCATGCGGCCAAACCCTACTGCCTAAGGACGAAGGCCATGGGTGGTGCTGGGTTGGGTGCCTACAGGGGTTTGGCCACAGGGCCTGACCACAAGCCAGGCCTTCATCCAACCCCACCGTGCACAGCCTTTGCCCGTACATGGTGAGGGATTAATTAATGTAAGGTGATTTAATATTACTGAATGTTATAGAATTTAAAAAAACGTTAGAAATTCACAGAAAAAACCCAAAGGTTATTGGGATGTTATAGTTAGGTACAAATTTTACAAGCACAAAACCACCGAAATTCACCAGTTATTGTTATTCTTATTTTAAGAAACTATAACTAGTGCCCTAAAGTAGCTATAACTAGCATCCTCACCATGCACTGCTAATTACCCCACATATGATATCAACCCTGACATCTTCAATGACATCATTGATAATATCACCAGAACATTTACACTAGAATTATTGATGGGAAAACTGTGCATGGCGAGGGCACGAGTAATAGTTACCTTAGGGCACAAGTTATAGTTTCTTGACTGTAACCTTTGTTTTTTTCATGGAACATATATATATATATACATATATATATATATATATATATATATTGAAAAGGAGAACCAGCACATTGAAGTGTCCATTGATATCCACAAAATTATCACATTTCTTTAAAAATCACATAATTCAATAGAGTTCTTATGAAAACCTTTTGTTCTTTATTTATCCACAATGACAATATCTAATCCATCATAGCCAACGCATTTCGTCCAAACAGACTTCTTCAGGGCTATAAAAATATACAAATACATAAAATATCAATCAATATAATATTCTATATACATCCTCCACCCATATTAAATATAAAATGCAGTGAAAAAATCAAACATTTTCAATAATCACCATCATGGTAATTTAAAATTTTATTAAAGAAATTAAACTAACTTATAGAAAAATATAAATAGAGGGAAAAAGGCTAAAGTATATTTTTTAATTTTAATTTTTTTAATTAATTGCAATAATTTCCAACATTGTCAGTTTTGTAATTATTTCTTCATTTCCTTCACTTCCTCCAAAACTACCGATGTCATCTTATTATGTATTTTATTTTATTTTAAACTCGTTTAAAAAAAATATATATATATATATATCAAATGTTGTAAAAAAAATTGTTTCTTAATATAGTAATTGCATATATGTTACTTCTTACCAAGTGACAAACTTTATCCTCCACATTTAACTTACTTTTGGTTATCAATTAGTTTTAATTACAAACAACTCCAAATTTCAAAGATTTATTTTGTATTCTTCTGATTCTCATCTTTCAATCTTTCCAACACTATTCCATTTCCTTTAGAAGTAAGGCTACATGTAAATTTTTTATTGTCAATTAATCATCTACTAGGACAAAATAAAGATGGTACACACTATTACAGAAGAAACATCAACCCATACCTCATAATTGCAGTATGTAACGCGCTCCACGGCAGAACGCCATCCGATCTCCTGACAATGAAACCGATTGTGTTCTCACACACTGTTTTTATACTTGCACTAACCATTTCCACCTGAAGTAAACTGAAACACTTCCTCTTGAGACATGTAATATTGGCGGCCATTTTGAAAAGGCACTTGGACCACACTTTTATATAAGCTTTGCACTGACGATTTCATATATATTATTATTTGGTCACCCACTAAAACAAAATAGACTGTGCCTACAATAACATATGGCAAAAATGTCAATTATTACACCAGAAACACTGATCTATACCTCGCACTTGCAGCATATAATACACTCAGCATGCTAATAAAATCTCATTTTTTAGCATGTGATGGTGGCAGCCATTTTGAAGAGGCACCTTTTGCCATATATTTATATGAACTCTACATAAACGGGTTAAATATATGTTATATTATCATCTTATTACAACAAAGTGTGCGTTTTTATACTTGTGCAATCACTAGCATCTGGGGCAAACAAAAAACTTTAGAAAACCTCATTTTTTAAACCATGTGAAAGTGACGGCCATTTTGAAATGGCACCTTTAATGTATAATGCACTTGGCATGCCATAAAATCTCATTTGAAAACATATACTGGTGACGGCCATTTTGGAAAGGCACCTTTTACCTTATATTTGTACAGAATCTACATAAGCAAATTTGATGTAAGTTGTTATTTTCATCGTCTACTAAGACAAAATAGACGTTTTAATACTTGTGTGATCGCTTCCACCTTAAACAAGCAAAATGACCTCATTTTAAGACATATAACAATAACGACGTTTTAAACCTCGTTTCAAAATATGTAACAGTGGCGGCCATTTTAGAATCACACGTTTTATTTTCCTCACATTTATATTGATCATGTACAAAGAGTTATAAAAGATATATTATTGTTTTGTCTTCTACTAAAACAGGATAAAATATACCTGCTACAACATACAACAATAATGCAAATTTTTAAAGTGGAAACACCAGTCCATACCTCATGGTTAATACCTATAACATGCTCTACTGCCAAAAGCCATCAGGCCACATATCACTAAGACGTCGATTGTATTTTTATACATCATTTTAATGCTCCTACTAGACACTTCTACCTAACGCAGTCATAGAAAACCTCACTTTAAATCATGTAACAGTAATAGCCATTGAAAAGTGGCACTTTTAACCACACATTTCATTAAGTTCCCAAAAAATAATGAAATTTGCTATTAATATTTAATCCTTCTTGCACTGTTCGTAATCTATTTATCCATTTTGCCTCAGCTTTTCTTAATGTCAATTCCCTGTCGCCTCCCCTTTCATAATGAGGTACATGTTCTAAACCATGAAACCAAATCTGAGTGTTGGTGGGATGGGAAGACTGTACGTGTGTAGCCACAGGATATTTGATATCTCAGTTTTTTATAGCTCTTATATGTTCCATCACTCTTGTCTTTAGACTCCGTATACTACTGCCGATATACAATTTGCCACACGAACAGCCCAAGATGTAAACCACAAATGTTGTGTTACAATTAATAAACAAATTGATGGTGTATTCCTTCGGGGTATTGTATTTGAACTTTTTATTTTGTTAACTCCTATTTTACATACGGAGCAACCCCCACACACATAAAAACCTTCTCGTTTCACATCCAACCATGTTCCTACCTCAGAATTATTGTGATTATCCTTTACGTAACTGGGACATAGTATATTTTTTAGAGTATTACCTCTTCGATAGACCATTTTCGGTCTCTTAGATATGGTACCTTCTGGCAGTGTGACAGAATCCAATATATGCCAATTTTTTCTTAGTGCATTATAGACATGACTACTGTACAGATCATATTTGGTAACAAAACTGACTTCCCGTTTTTTATCCTTCACTTCAGTGTTTTCTTTTTCTTTACGATTTTCCTGTAATGTATCCTTCCTATTTACTTTTTTGATTTTAATTTTTGCCTTTTTCAGGACATCCTCATTGTATCCTCTTTTACGAAAGTCACATTCTATTGCGAACAACCTTTTCTAAAAGTCTTTTTGTTGGCTGCAATTGTGTCTAACTCTGACCATCTCACCATATGGAATTGATTCGATGTTTTTTTTTTCGGGCGAGCACTGGTGGCATGGAGTACGCTATTACAAGAAGTGGGCGTTTTAAAAATGTCACTATGTATGGCCTTGTTATGTACATACAATTGCAGATCTAAAAAATCAATTCTATTTTTATCATATTTAAGGGTCAATTTAACATTAAATCTATTTTTGTTCAAGAATGTATGATATTCCTCAAGATCAGTCAAATTCCCATTCCATATAACCAGGACGTCATCTATATAGCGCCCATAAAAAATGATGTTATTAATCCATTGATGCGCTTGACGGCCCCAGGCATGCTCCACCTCAAACAAGCCCCAGGAATAGGTTTGCGTAAGCTGGAGCAAATCTGGAGCCCATTGCTGTCCCCTGTTTCTGTAAGAACCAGGTTCCATTATAAAGAAATGCATTGTTGGTTAGGATTATCTTGGCCATGTCCAATAACATGAATGTGTGTTCTAGAAAACTAGCATTACGTTTAAAGAGAAAATGCTTTAATGCTTCCAAACCACAGTCAGTTTGTAAACAAGTATATAGACTCTCTACATCCATAGTCACAAAAGTTAGATCAGTGTTATCCCAAATAAAATCTTCCAATTTATTCAGCAAGTTCTTACTATCCCTTAGATAGGAGGGTACATTTTTCACAAAAGGCTGTAAAAAACCATCTACTTATTCTGACATATGTTGAGTAGGGGATCCTATACTGGAAATAATAGGTCTTCCAGGTGGAAAATTACCTTGTTTATGGATTTTAGGTAAGATGTAAATGCATGGATATTTTGGATGATATACCTTTAAATATTTAAACTCGTCATCTGTAAGTAAACCGGATTCATGCCATTCCACAAGTTGAGCATTAATCTGCTGCTGTATCCCGGCAGTTGGATTATTATCCAATCTTTCATAGCAATTTATTACATATAATTGTCTCTCAATCTCTTTCAAATAATCCACCTTGTTCATTAGAACAATATTCCCACCTTTGTCTGCTTCACGTATGACCAGATCATGATCATTTTTTTAATTTGTCAAGATGCCCTTTTCTTTGATGGTTAGATTGAATTTATGTGTACACATCCTATTCGTATGGTGTAGATCTTCCATTTTATACAGATCTATAGTCATTTTACAATGAAATTCATCTATCAGATTATCTTGTGTACTAGGTGGTATGAATTTCGATGGTAACTTTAAGTGACTGTGTGTTCTTAAATGCTCTTGAAAATCTAAATCACTCGCCATATGTATGAAATCTTCTATCTCCTCCGTATTGTCAATGGTCACAATCGTATGGATATCCCTCAAATCAGCAATACTTAAATTTGATGTGCTAGATACATCTGTTGTGTTTACAATTCTCTTGGGATGTTCTGCAAAAAACTTTTTCAATTTAAGATTTCTCACAAATTTAAACAAATCCATATGTAAGCCCACAAAATCACATTTGGCACTTGGACAAAAACTTAATCCTTTATTTAGCACCTGCATTTCTTCCTGACTCAATACTCTTGAAAATAAATTAATAATCGTTAGATCACTTGAATTTTCATTAGAACATTTCAACAATTTTCCTTCATTATTATTTATAACTTCCGTATTTACATCTTCACCCCTTTTGAGCTTTTTGCCTGTAGTCTTGTTTGTACACCTGTTTTTATGTTTTTTCCCCCTCTTCTGGTCCGATGTCTCTTGTCCTGATCATTCTCTTTTTGTTGCCTAACCTGAATCTTTGTACTTCGCATAAAAAACTCGAATTCGTATTGAAGGTGTTACTTGTGCCTTCTCCCGGATCACTATCACATGACGAGAGAGATATGCTACTTGAACAAGTACTTGTGTTCCTATTGCGATCGTTTTGTACAGAATCTTTATTGACAAATACATCATCATAACGTCTCGCAAAAGTAAAGATTCGTCCTTTGGCATAATCATTGTCATCTCGATTGATTTTCTTCTGTTTTTTGTCTTTCAAATATAATTGGTAACATGATAGTTCCTTCTTCAAAATCTCATAGTTTTTCTGTGTAGCCTCCATCAAGTTAAGTTCTTTAATTTCCTTCTCTAAACGATTGATCTCTTCTCTCAACCTCTTTACTTTCCTTTCTAAATTTGTTACCAGGATATTCAGCATTTTGTAGGATGCCTCATGCAAACCTTCCTCCCATTCCTGTAGTAAATCTACTTCCAAATCCTCAAAGTTCGGAAAAATCAAGATTCGCAAACCTCTTGGTATACGTTTATTCTCTATATATTTCTTAAGGGTGGCTCCATCCCACCACTTTGCCAACTCTTGCTTTTTCAATTTTTCAAAAGCCATGAATTTAACTTTTAGTCCATCCTTATTGGTCATATTTGTACACTGCGTTTTGGATCTAGTTATATTCTTTGAAAAAAGGTCACCCAATAGTGCTTCACGATTGTCATCAAATTCCATTCCACCTTGATCCCCATTTTTTTTTTAAAGGATATATGTATATATATATATATATATATATGTATATATATATATATGTATATTGTGGCAGTTGTCACGTTGTCACTGTGTATTTAAGTTAGGACCTAGTTACCTTAGAAATTGATTATCTATTTTGCTAACAACCTTGGCACCATATGATGAATCTTCACAAATCCAATCTACTACAATTCCTTCCTGGAAGATTTCAGGGTGATCAGTCAAGTGGGTGGGCTGAGAAAAAGGGGGTGTCCCAAAACACAATTTTCCCATGCAACTCCCCAAACATTTCAATTTCTATTGTGATTTTTTAACAGAGCTGCAGCTAAAAAGGCAGAACAGAATTAAACCAGATTGGGCAGAAACTAGATCTGTAGCCAGAAATTGTGCTTTTTGTGATGTGATGTAAATCAATTCAGTATTTTTTTAGAAATTAGGGTTCAACATTTACAGATGTCTGGATGGTTGGGTATGCAGATGAGCTGAGGGAGTCCCACGAGCACACAACTTCACATAACAGAGTAATGTTATTGGCCGAGGGGGCTTTTTTCCTGTCTGCCGCCTCGCTCCTACAAGTCACCCAAGAGCCTGCACTCTGTTTGTCTGGCAACAACATAAAAATGTTGTGGCCACGATTACGGGACATGGGGATTTGGTCCTCATCTCTTGAAAATTAAAAAAAGATAAAATAGGTATACCCTGGCCAACTGAACTTCGTAGGCGGGTCACATGGGGCCAGATACAAACATTTTTTTTTTTTTTCGTTGCTGCAATCACGTGGGCCTCTCACGGGAGTCAGCGTGACCTTCCCCATCTCCAGTGAAAGTCTCAAAGGATCGAAAAACAATTTTAAAAAGATTAAAAAAACAAGTAGGGTGCATGTTTCCTGCGGCAAGCCAGCAGTTATAACCAATATCATGCCGCACACCCTAGAGGGTTTGGAGCCCACGGGTTTCGGTGCAGGGGCTTGTGGCAAGCGGGAGGGTGCTGCCTCCCACTGGGATAGGAATGGTAATAACATAATGCCTTAGGGTAAATAGTCTTAGATATTCACTGAAAAAGCCAAAGGATAAAGTGATGCTACAGTTAGGTTTGGTAAAAAAATATCTTATAGTGAGAATGTAAGTTAAAGTGTTACATTTTAAATTAAAAAACACTGAAATTCACCAGTCATATTTAAGTGAAGTAACTACACCTTGCACACTTCCCATGCACTCCTTCTGATTTCACATATAACCTCACATATATCTCATAACACAGTACATGTTCTATATCATTGACATCCCTGATGGCAACTGAAATGACTTCACTGTGCATGGCAAGTGTGCATGCTATAGTTAACTGATTTAACAATAGCTAGTGAATTTCTTTGAAAATATTACTTTTCAACTTACGTTTTCTTCTACCTATAATGTTGCTTTAACCTTTGTTTTTTTCAGTGGATTTCTGAGGTTACCATACCTCCCTTATGACCTTGATGGCTGTCATGGACAGGAGGTACAGATGTAAAGAGAAAGGCACCTCCAACATTTATAGAAGGTCTGTCTAAATATTGGAGAAAGTGTCTGGCACAATAGTGCACTGCCTTCCGAGCAGTCAAGTGTTTGCTATGGACCCATTTTAAATTCATTTTTGTAAGACACAAAGATAAGAAATGTGGCTCTCGTAAAGCACAGAGATAAACTTTGGCATAAGGATGAAATGTATTCAGGTATGCATTTTACACTTTGTAAACTTTAAATTTGTATTCGCCTACAGTTAGCCTCGCTCATAACTGTGTAATGATCTGGGCCAGTCTCAGCCTATTTCATTTTTTATGAGTCCACTACCCAATTCAAAATTGTTCAGTATTGTTAATATGACATTTCAAAGTAAACAGCTCCCCCCTCCATTCGGTTACCTTGAAACACAATAGGCCTGTGTGAAGAGAAATATATAGTAAAGAAATGCTGACCTCTATCAACACCTTTGTGACTTTGAAAGAGAGTTTAAAAAACATGATCTTTCAATTTTAAAGTCTGACCTTCCAGATCCGATTCTTATTAATGCAAAGTAGGTCAACACTAGGGATTCAAAAAGAAACGAAAGGAGTTTCAGATGAAACTAAAGGGGTTTTGGGTTATTTATATGCAAAACATATCTTTCACTATGTGCTCAGAGCACATGGCCTTCGGAGCTGACCTTGAGATCTACCACAAAAGTTGGTGGTTCACTCCTGACAGCACACACTCTTGTATGTACCCTCATGTTGAGGCTGTGGTGATATAGACAACTCAGCTGTGTGGCTATACCAGCGCCAAACCCTTTTTATCTTTTCTTGGAAGGGTACAAGATCTTTCCCTGACTGGGGTCAGTCTATGGCCTTAGAATGATCTGTGGGCCTTCAGAAGGTTCCTGTCCCTGTGACCTTCTTCAACCCTTCCAAATGCCCACCAGGTGGCACATGTGAAGTCAATCACATCAAGAGCAGTCTGTAATCTGCAAACACCCTGGATGTGGATTGATGCAGCTCATATTATGTCATGGGCTGGGTACTGCAGGAAGTAGGCAAGAAGACCAACCATATGGCTGATTATGTGCTACAAAGGGGGAGACAAGGTCTTTTATCTTTTCTCTGACCGTGTGCCATCAGATTCATTTTCTAGTTGCCTTTGTCTCTTTTATGGAAGCAAGTGAACTAGAATAAGGATTGTTTCCATCAGGAGGGGTTGAGTGTCTTTACTGTCTGTCAGAGAATAGTTTCAAGTCTGCTAAGTAACTTGTTCAATAAGTCAAGGCAGTTAACCCCCATTCATAAAACTGTACTCTAGTGAAATGTCTACGATCTTGCTGAGAAAGACCTGATGAAAAATGCCTAAAATCAATACATTGAGTATACCACTAGGGAGAATATTATTGCTTACTTTTCTAAGAGGAAAACATTCCAACGACTTCTTATCAGAGCTGATGTACAGAGTATAATACTCTGTGCTTTTGAAAATAGTAAATTGGGTAATATTCACCAGCAATATTGCCAATATAAAAACAGTGTCAGGGATGCCTGTGCTTCAATTTATTGTACTTGGATACCTGTAAATGTTCAAGAGGATGAAAGCACTAAAAACATTTCAATAGTCATTGCTTTACATTGTTGTTTAACCACTTGTCATGTTTATTACATTTCAGGACTACCACCCGCAAAGACCTTGATTTGACGTCCCTGGCTTTGAATCACAGTTTCATTTTACTTTTTAACAGTAGGCGTGTAACATCCAGCCACTTTCATGTACCTAGTATATTGTGAAACCGTACCCACCTCTTGAGTTTTGTTTGTCTCTGGACACACATAAGTATTTGTCGAAGGCTGACATTTCAGATGCAAAACAGGAAGGGAGGGATACCATTAGCTGGGCACTTAGGACCAGCATACATACCTTTACTTCTGATTTTTTAAATCCGATACTGTATCTTCTTTGTTATTACTTTTTCTGACACTCAGCTTGATGTTGCTTATCATTATGTGTCAACACTTCCAGTCTAGATTGGAGGCTTTAAGTTGAACATGATGGGTCCTATTTACAAACTGCTTTTTGTATTATGTTTACTAGTATTACAACAGTACTACTAAAGTACTACAACATTCTGTTCATAGATCTACAAATGCAAATCCCCACCTCTTCTGTCTTTTCTATGGGGAAATCTAGATACATGTAACTTTGCTGCTTAGTAGTAAATGTGGGAGTGACCATGCAGATTCCTTGGAAGAGGGGTATACTTACTAATAAATGGGAGGGATTCAGAGCGGAGTAGGAAAGGGCTTAAGGATCAGCATGCACCCACTCACAAAGGAGCCTATTACAAAAAACTATTATTTGAACTGCTGGTGATTTAAAATATCAGGTTCCCAAACAGCACTTCTAAAGTTACTACACCCAAACGGCACTCAGAACAGTAGCAAATAAGTCCAGCACTGCACATGGCTTTCTACTTGCACTGTAACGCCCTCCCATAAGAAATAATGAAAGTAGAGACTTAAAATAAACCCTTCTAAGAGAAAATGTTAGTAAATTAAATTATTTATAATAGTAATACATATATATGAATATAATTTAGTACTTAAAAAATCTAAAACAATACATGCTTATTATATAGTTATAAAAATGTTTAACACCCTGTTTTGAAGTTATAAATTAAGGTAACAAGATTTAAAAAAATAATAATAATTAAATTACATTTATTTCTTTTTTGAGTTAAATATTTGTTTTTACTTTTCCCTACAGTTGGGGTAGAGAGCTCCCTGTGGTAAAGTATAGGGAAAACGCAAAAAGTTTCTTAAACTTTATAATAAACTTGGAAAATGTTTTATGTTAAATATTAATGTAAATACATTTTATATATTCATTTTGAAGATATGACAACATTTAAAAATGCTTCTGTGTTATTAAATGTAATATTAATTTGTAATTAAATCTTTAATTGAATGAACTATATTAAATAAAATAAAATATATATTTCTGAAGTTTAAATTAAAAAATAAATTACCACCTAACGTAAAAGAAATAAATGTTTATTAAGCATTATTCATTATTAAAGGTGATGTATAGAATTAGTTAAAAGTAGTTAATTGTATTACAACTAAACTAATGTTACATACATTTATAAATTCAACAAATGTATTAAAATATGTAATAATTTAATAAATGTGCTTTATTTTTAATATTAAATGATACCTATTAATATTTGTAACTATTTTAAATAATGTAATTTATTTAGTATTATTTCCTTTAGAGTTTTTTTAAGTCCCTCATCCATTATTTTCTGGGTAGGGAGTTGCTATACCAGTAGTTGTCCATGTGTGGTGCAGACTTACTGCTGTTTCTTTTTGGCAGTAATAATGTATACTTGTAAATGTTGCTCCACTCTCATAGGGGGTAGAGACGTGTAAGTCTACACTTTTGTGTATCTGTACACTTGGATTTTATGAACAGACAAAAGTAGAAAAGCAACTCAAAAGAGTAAGAGTAAATTACTCACAAGTGTAGGTTACCTTTGTGAATAACCCCTGATGAATTTTTAATTTCCTAGACTCCAATGCAAGTTATAAGGAAAATTAAATGCCCCATTTAATTCTCTAAATCTCCCTCTTAGGTGGTCCCAAATAACAGCATGTTTATGAGACTTTTACTTGTGTGGTGAAAATCTCAACTTCTTTGATTTGAGTCCAGCAAATATTCGTCTAGTTCAAAAAGCCCACACACAAACTAACTGTTTATGGTGCACAGTGGTACTTTCCAAGTGGTGACCTTTCAAGCGTGACACCTTCAGCCAGTCTTACTTTTTTTTAGGTCAAGACCACTTTATACTGTATGATTTTTCTGGTCGTTCTTACTGTGTTAAAAGTGAAGATAAAAGTCCCGGAGTGCTCATACTATTGACTAAAAAGCCAAGACTAGTTGCTGTGTCTTGGCAGGAGCTTTTCTGCAGACTTCCTTCATACCTGGTGATATCAGTTTTTTTTCCACTGTGTATAATACTTGTGGGATATTATCTGTCAGCTGTCGTGGGTATCCTGAGACAGATTTCCTTTTGCAGTGACTACAGCAGTGATTGTGAAAGTAAGAGAATCAAATTGAGGATTGTGTATTGCATTCCTCATGCCTCTATAGTGCTGTTTGTTTCTGCCACTGTTACTATTCTGTTATTTTGTATGGTTAGAACATGTGATAATATTGCATTATGTCACCAGATTTGAATGCACATTTCTTTATTTTTGATAATGAAATTCAGTACATTATAAATGCAGCATGTAGGAACTTAAAGGTAGCTGCTTGCTGAATAAAAAGTAAGTTGCAAGAAAATAGTATTCAAATTGCTGTTGATTTAAAATGTCAAGTTTACGTCTGACACATCCATAAATATTATAAAGACTCCTGCCTTATGGTACCTATTAAGATGCACCACATTACATAAAAACAGCTACAAAGTATTGCCTTAATGGATCATGCAAGCTCCAGCAGCAAAACCTTGTTTTGCAAGTAGCACTGTCCATCCTGCACACTTTCTGGTGAGGTAAACTGATCTGTGTATTCTAAATGATTTCTCTCACATATGATAAACACAACTAGTTGTGGCCAACCAGAATAGACTTTTGAAACAGATCTGAAGATTATTTTATGAAGTAGGTGGCCAGCCTGGTCTTAGCTCATGGTACTGGTGAGTTTATTGAAAAGTGCAGGTTCCCTTACAGTCATTACAAACAATAAGGAGCTGATTACAGATTTGGCGGATGGAAGCATCCATCTACCAAACTCCAGAGTCACTGCGGTGCTTGGGACCTCCCCACCTACCACATTAAACTTTCCCATTGGGCTGATCGTCAGCCCACTGGGAAAGGTGCAGCAGCATTGCTGCTGGCTCATAACACAGCCGGCAGCAATGCTGCTGCATTCAGGGGGCACCAGCACCCTTGAAATGTGCACTGTCTGCACAGCATACAGTAAGCTTTTCAAGGGTGCTGGTCAGGGGGGCCCCAGAACTGGGTAGTGCAGTGACCCTCCTGTGGCTCCCTGCACTTGCTCTCTGCCAGTCTTTTAATGGCGGTGGAACCAGCATGAAAAGGCTGGTGGAGGACAAGGTTGTACTGAGCAGGGCGGTGATGAGTTCACTGCCACCCTGGCTTATTACAACCAGCACCGCCGTCATCCCGTCGGGACCTAGGATCCGGATGGGTATGGCGGTAGGTTTGCAGGTCTGCCCACCAGCCTCGTAATTGGTGGTCTGACCGACACCATAAGTCTGGCTGTCCTAGGACCACCAGACTCGTAATCGGGCCCTAAATGTGCTTCCTACTTCACTCTGTTTGTCCACCAGCAGTCTGTTGAAAATTCTGTTTTTTGGATCAGTACGACATGCAGCACAAGGATGTCACACAGATTGAAAGTGAAACAAGATGATGCTTTTAGGTGCAAACTGGTTTCACTTTGATTGGTGCTTGTGGGGCATATCTCAGTACCCAGAGAACTGATCCAAGAGGAAATGGTATCTCTGGAAAGGGGACAATGTATCCATCCCTGTGCCATCTCTCCCAAGTAGATTCCTGCCCCTGTATATCAGTAGAACAGTGATCCCCAAGCAGGTATCACTCTCTAGACAACAGGGGAGCAACCACCCAGGCACAGACAACTATTCTCCTGAATTAACTGTCTTTTTGCCACTCTGGGGGGAGGCAATTGAGGTGTTTACTTCCAATTGGCTGCCACAGGGACAGAAATCGCACTATACATCAGGGAGTAAAAAAGTGCTGGTGGCCCATCATGGTATTGGACCATACTCCTAATCCAAAAAGGCCACATCAATATTTTTGCCCCCTGGGAGTCAGATTGGGGGGGTGCCCTCAATCGTTCCCTGCTGGACTGTGGTGCACCAGGGAAAACAACATAACATAAAAGGGGTGAGGGCAGACTGCCAAATCATTGGGCCATGCCTCCACCACATTACTGACCGAGCAGTCTCTCTGCTCACCCTAGGAGGGAGTTCAACCCCAATCTGCCAGTTTAGGATTGAAAGAGGGTAGAAAGCCCACTAGACAGCCAAAAAACAGGAAGCCCAGGCCCAAATATGGTAAACACAAACTGTCCCCACAATGCCAAAATGGATCAGTTTGCAAGCCAAACACCTTGATGTCTCCACGTTGTTTTTTAGGCCTCTCCTGTAATGGGCAATAGACAAATCACACAAGTGGGGTGTCATTTTTTTATTCGGATAAGTGTTAAAATACCGAATAGTACAACATTTGTTGTTATCAATTGAATTTCTCTAAATTTTTGGGCTTTTTGGCAAGTTCAGAGTTATACAAATAACCACTGTTGCTAAACGTACAATCTAGGGCTATTTCATAAATGTCATTTTCATCCATTACATTTCACCTTATGAATAGATGCATGGTTGGCATAAAATTAAACAGCATTATAAACCATATAAATGTTGCAATATTTTGGCTACTATCTCAGTCTCCTCCAGGAAACTCCACGGATCCTTTAGAATACCTAAAATGTAAGAACAACAAACACAAATTTGTTCTGCATAGGAAAGAAGTTATGAAGGCTTAAACACAAAGTGCCCCAAACATTAAAAGGGGGGGGAAGGAGTCTCAGCATCTAAGGGGTTAAAAGCAACATGCTTTTTTAATGGCACTGAGTATACCCGTCACAGCTTTGTGTATGCTCTTCCATGGCCCCTACAATAGCTAGAAATGGAAAAAAGCTGGCATGGCTTAAGGAAAGATGCGTTTGTGCCCATTCTAATAGGAATGGACAGGAGAGATAGATTAGTAGTACACACATCTAACATTCTTTATATCACTTCAAGGCTGGTTTAAGTGGGAACAATGCATTGGAAGCTACAAAAGATCAGCTAAGCACCAGCCTTAGTGCAATAGACCACATGAACGAAGGTGCCTTAGAACCTGTAATGCAAAACAGTTGTGTTGTTCAAAACAAACAGGATAGGTGGAATTTGAAAACATTCCCCAAACCATGTGAGACCAACACCACAATCTGGATTATACCCACCATGTATCTGACCACCAGTACACCCAACAGCACCATGGTGTTGCATGTAATTTACCCACACACTCTGGCTATGCTGATACTTCCCCTGGATGTATCTTCATTTAGGTTTTAGTGAAAAGTGTGCCCCTCTCTGCAGATGAGTTAGGATGGTACTCACTGAATCCTATGAATTGGCTGGTTTGGTGAATTTCCCTTAATTCATGGTTGGCATGTTAGGGAACGAAGTAAGCTTGAATGTCTGTAAGTTTATTTCCCCTGGTGGACATTTGCTGTGCAACCACTTGGCATTTCCCTTTCACTTTAATGTCACCTTGGAGACTAATATTAAGTAATATAGTGTGTACCAGAGAAAGGAACTCAGATGTGGTAGAAGTTGGTTTGACTTCTACCCAGGTTCCCATACATTACGGGTATTGCAGACTAGTTATTTTATGATTTTCAATTGTTAGATACTCATTCTTGTAGCAACCTCAGGTTGGTTGATGGTGTCCATCCTTGTATTAACGTGCTAAGAAGGTGAAATGAAGAGATACTACCCAATTTACTTGGGTAATCTCCACCACCTGTGTTGCTCTTCCTACTCACAGTCATTGTGTATCAATCACTGAAAGATGGAAGGTTGAGTTGCCTTTTAAGAGATCCAAAATCATGACAAGCAGATCACACCAGATGCCAACAGCAAACATATGTCACCCACTAGTCGAAAATACACTTTAGAACATGAGAACATGTTTTATTATGTGATGCTATGCTAAAATATTTAGAGTGCACAATCCACTTAATCGTGTCCGCTAGGGCTATTGCCTAACTGCAACATTGACATAACATTGTTTTTTAAGATATTTTTTCTTTTTTGTCTATGATCTGCCTCATGAATGTGCCATGTTCCCCACAATCCTCCCCCTGAGTCAAAGTGCTTTAGCTTGTCTCATGTAACTGCGTGGAATGTGGCTAACTATTTATTTGTCGGAAAAGAGGACTTCAACCATAAACTGTCTACTTAGTCAAACAAAGCCTCATCAAATTAGTCCTGAGATCTACTGGCAGCTAACACAGGCTATGAAACACTACAATGGTGGTGCACACTGACTAGAAAGCATGCCACCGAGTTCTGAAGTGTATAAAGAAAGTACTAAAGGCAGACACAAATTTCCAACATTGGGATTATGCAGGCAGCATACAACCAGAGCACTGCTGTTGTTCAGAAGCCGAACATGGTGCAGTCCTGCTTTAATACTGGCTTTATATGCAGGGACGGCCCCTCCATTTGCGCTGAGGAGCGTCGCCCCCGCCAAAAAAATGCCCCATAACAGAAAAATAAAATGGTAATCCACATTGCTTACTACCATTTTATTTTTTAATCGAGTGTCAGGACAGGGCGGGGCAATGGCTGCCGAGTGGCAGCAGAAAGCTGCGCACTTGTTTAAAGTGTGCATGTCCCTTTGGCTGTTCGTCTTACGATGGCCAGCCAGACATGTGCACTTTAAACAGCTCTAATCCAGCTGAAAAAACCTACGTGAGGCACTCATTAACAGTTATAACAAAAACATGTACATATACAAACAAATATTGTAATAGAACAATTTTGAAAATACAAAAGGGTCGTACAGACAGTCCATGTGTAGCAGATCAAGTTACTCAAAATTTATTGCAGAGAAAAAATGTCCTCCTGAAGATGAAATCGCCACAGTATTCGATCACTGGAGCTTCACAAAATTAATTTGAGATACAACATAGGTCTTGAGATGCAATCAAGCCAACACGTGTTTTGTCACAGGACTATAATCCCAAAGACTTCTTCAGGGCTGCAAATAGCATAAACATAACATTTGAAAAGAGAACAAAAACTCTGAGTTTTATGTAAAGGGTGAAAGCACCCACTAAAGCATAGAAAAAAGAGACAGAAGGAGGAAAATCTCAAGAAAACAATTAACAGAAAAGAACAAAAGCACCGAACATCCCCAAAATGAAGGACCAAGAGTTCCAAAATACATAGCCAAACAAATCCAATAGAATATGAATAGAAAAACAACACTGGTACTGGAAAGAGTTCCAAAAAGAAGTGTAAAGAAAGTGCAAGGAATGTGGTTCTACGAGTTGAGTCTCAAGTAGAGCAAACCAAGCAAGGTCTGGATGTGACCAACTGGTGAAGCATGCAGAAAAATAGTAAATACCCAACCGGTCATGCATGGTATCCACTAGTGTAAGAGTAACATAAAATATGTTAGAAAAACTTAAGTTCATGTATTGTATTTACCTCAAAAGTGGAAACATCTAAGTATGACGAGAATCCCTCAAAATCAATAGTTTCCCCATCATCAACCGTCCGAGTCCAACTAGAAAAAAGGTTTAGCCACAGATGTTGAAAATAGCGACTAGCACCCTGTAGAGTACTGGAACCAACACCAAACCCGTCAATAAGGACATAAGAATAATTAAATTAATGTACCAAATACCTGCTTAAGATTCCTCATAAATAAACCACCATATCTGTATTACGAACTCCAAATGTCACATAGACCTTATGAATTCGGTCCCCATACAACCACCTGGAAAGCAAATGAATCCACAGACACATTGAGCAAAATACCCATAGGCTCGTGATAATCACCGCGAGCCAAAAACACGGCATATCTAGCGCACATAGAAACAATCCTGACTCACCAAATAACATGAACAAATTCAAGCAGCGTGTTGGTATCAGTTCCAAGTGCGACCGCGAGTACGCGAACAGCGGTCGCTAGTAAACGGAGGTTAAATAGGGATCAAGCAAGTAGTAAAAATAAAAAAAGGACTACACCCATAAAGGTAGAAAGCGGACAAGTAAACACCGCGCGTGTAGCCATCGTTAGTCAAATACCCAGCAACTGCATCGAACGGTGAGCAAGAAAAAGTCTGCAGAAAATCAAAACTATATATCTTACATCACAGTTTTTAAGAGCTCTGACATGTTCACCAATACCGAAGACATCGGCAATGTATCATATAGATGACAAATGTATTACAGTTAATCATTGAAGTAATCCTGTAAGTCTGTTGATTGAATGTAGAAAACTCATGAGTGTTATGGCAGGCCCAGCGGCAAACACCACAATGACCACATTTGAAAAAACCCACTCCCCGTGGTGAGAGCCATGTTTTAATGGGCCTGGTGACTGTGAAACTGGGGCTCAGAATGTCCCTCAAAGTTCTACCCCTGCGAAAGGACGTAGGTATTTTCATAGGAACCACATCTTTCAACGATTCATCTCAAAGTAATGTATCCCAGTGTTTCAACATGAATTTCCTCAAAATCAATGAAGCATTGTTAAAGTCAGTAATAAATCTAACTTGTTTGAGTCTCTATCCTCACAATTGATGTCCTTCACTTTTAAAGTGTCAACCCTCTTGAGTTGTCTGGCCCGTTGTTGCGCTTTCTTGATCACCCGGTTAGAGTAACCCCGTTTGAGAAACCTTTTCCCCATATCAACGTGACATAAGAATTCATAGTCCAAACTACAGTTACGTCGTGCTCTTACTAATTCACCATATGGAATAGAGACAATCTGATGTTCAGGGTGAGCACTATTGGCGTGTAAAATGGAGTTACACGGTGTTGCCTTATGGAAAAGCCTACTCTGAATTTGGTTATTCACAACAAAAAGCTCCACATCCAAAAACTCGATACTCTCCGAACTAAACTGATAACCCACCCAATAGAAAAGAGCCCCGGCTTTCTGTTTAAACATTTTTTGGGGCACAACTTGCGTCCAGCATGGATCTCATTAGGCAGCAGGCGACTTCCTTTATGTGCTTTAAAATAAACTGTAATCTGTGGCACTTAAACACTTGCTCTTTGTTCAGCGATTTGGAACCTCACCAATGGAACAAGATCTACAGGTTCGTCAGGTGACACAAACTATATGAATTACTTACACAACATCAACTAATTCTGTTTTTCTTGGCAGCAAGTAGTACCATTTTGTATTTCCGTATGCCTAACTTTTCTTTATATTCATTTAGATAAAAGAAAAACATTTCATTGTCAGCGTTGGTAGTGCACAGCCCTTTTTAATTTACATGAAAAAAACTAATGTCAGTATATTTCAGACTTGGGCAGACTTCATTATGGGGGGCATGAAGGCATATCAAGAGAATAAGAAGAGGAGAGGTGCGGAGATGGTTGTTTCATCGAAAAATGGACACACTATCATGCAGCTGAAGCTGACTCACACTTCACAAAAGGCTGCTAGTGCACCTGTGCAACATTTTGCACCACCCACTATTTGTACATTTTCTGAAAAGTTAGAAATTTCGCAGGTGTGAAGACTAAAAAACAGTTATGGACTGGTTCAACCAGAAAACACCTTGTGAGACACTAGTTTGAGCATCGTTTTCAGTTCAAATCAAGCAAATCCACTTGCTGGTCCCTCACAATTTACAGCATTTCCCTCAAACACAATTTCACACACATCTTGCTGCACTTGATTCTTGGGACACCAGTTAACTTTACCAAACAACATCTAACATATCAATTGAATGATGTGCGGCAACACTGATTAGAAACACATAAAAAGTGCTTTGGCGTCATCAGTGCTTAATTTGTAAACTAAAAGGTGCCGGTGCTCAAAGCCCTCCTCTTAAACACGCGGCTGCTGCAATTAAATGTGTGAACATGGAATACGCAGGCAGGTAATCCTAAAGCCATCTCAGCCTCTTCAATCCATATAAATCCACTCCCTGCCCCTTCAGCTCACTCTGCAGCTTTCTACTTTCTCCCTTTGTGACGCTTTTTCGTTTTTCCCTTCATATATCTTTCCCATATGTGTCTTTTGCCCGCAGCAAATGATTGAGGCAGAAGAATAAGCCCTGGCCCTCAAATATAAGCGCCGGACACAACAAGCACAAATTAAGCACTGGACGTCATTCTAATGGCAAATTGGGCATTGCAAGATTGCTAACAACTATGAAGACAAAGCTCGAGCATCAGGCCTGGCCAATCTGAGTAACTGACTCATGACTGAGAACCTGCCTCCAGTAGGAACTTTAAGCAAGCAATACTAATGCCACTTTCAAAAAGAAATATATCATCAGACTCAAACGTCCTGGGCAGCTAATGCTCATTTTTCAGCTCACCATTCGTGAACTGGTGGAGCAGCTCTCACAATCAAGCATTAACCTCCATGATTGTCAGTCTACATTTATTTAATTTACTCATTAGGCGGAAACCTACGAAGTACGATCCTGCTTGATCTGCTTGTTGGTTACGACACTATTGTTCACAAGATTTGTCTTGGTAGCCTGAAACAATGGGCTAAAATTTTGGAAATAAAATTAAAGAGGTTTAGGTTAAGCCTGTGTGAAATGTTTGGCCATAAGTGGTTAAACTCCTTGTTTATTGGAGAGCAAGCAGTAATAGTCTGCACACAATTAAGTTCTCTCCACCAACTGCCTAACTCCATATTCTAAAATACCCATGCTACCCAGGCAAAAGGTACATATGACATCTGGCTTTCACAGATGTCCCCCACATCTACTCCTGAACACAAACAACATAAACATTACAACTGAATATTATAATAATAACAGATAAAAAACTATACTGATATATTATAATAATAACAGGAAAATGAAACTATAACCTTTCAAAAAACTTTACTTCTACAACTCGATGCAAGGTTACCATAATAGTATATGTAAAGTTAAGACATAGGAACAAATATCTCCTATATGTATGTTTTTCCTTTTCTGTATGGAACTGGAAAACCCCCAAAGAATAACCAATCACCCCACTACAAACTCCTTTAACTTTGCTGGAAGAGCAACTACCCTTCCAGATTGAGTAGTGGTCAACATGGCACTTCCACGAATTGCAGCTATTGAGCTCCAACCTCTTCAATCTTCAGCAGCAGCACCAACAGTAGGTGAGTTCAAATAAGCATTTCCAACAGCACTGTCATCATCCACTGGACCATTAGTACTTTAATCATTCACATTTCCAGTAGTACATTGGTTATAATTAGGTGGCCTTACAACAGTTTCATCCTCCCTCAACCACAAACCATAGCCTTCAACAGTTCCACACTTCCGCCTTGTATCCTGTTACCAAGCCAAAGTTTTGTTAAACCTAGGCAACTTACTACAATGTTAGACCTTCCCATCGTTCAATCTGGCTAAACATGCATACACTTCTACTACCTGGAGAAGTTTAGAAAATTTACTGTTTCCCTTCTTATTTTTACGATCCGCTTTCACTCTCACTCAATCTCCATTTTGCAGCTCAACATCCTTAACACCATGCCTCTATCGTATGCCTCCTTGGAGGTCTTCTGAGTCAACTCCAGGTTTTCTTTAACCACACTTGGGGATCATTTAATCTTAAGTTCCGAAGACATCTAATTATGGTTCTCCTTGGTGAGAGGTTCCTGACCCTTCATAACACACCACACAATGGCACAGAAGGCATAATCCTGTAGGCCAATACTAATCTACTCAAATCCTTCTCCCAATCTTTACCTGCATTAATAGCAACCTGAACACTTCCCATAATCACCCTATTGAACTATTTTACTGCTCCATTACCACCAGGTTGATAATCTGTGGTGTTCCTAGCTTTCTTTACATTCCTAGAAAGAACGTTTTTCAACTTTTCTGCAGTAAGTTGTGAACCCTTATCATGTAGCAAAGTCTTGAAATCCCTTTGCTCAACAAAATACTTTTCCGGAAGGAAATAATCAGAGCTGCATCAACATTTCAATTAACATCAACTTCAGGCCACTTGGAATACAAATCCAGCAGCATAGTGATGTACTTGGGCACTCGCCTACTGTCCAAAATTGAACACAAATTATCCACAACCAGTGCTTCCCAAGGACTCTCCAGAATCTATCTAAGACCCAAAGTAGATCTAAAAAAGACATATCAACTTTTATACAACTCTCACACGACCTTCCAAATGTTTCCATGAACAAATCCACTTCGGACCACAAACATGATGATTGCACTTTTTTCTTAGATTTAACAATACCTGAATGTGCTTCACGCATAATCTCCAAAATCATTTTCCTCGAAATACGGGGAGGTATGATCTTTTCCCCTCTCAATAAGAATCGTTTATTGGAAATCCACAATTTATCCTTGAGCTTCCAGAATTTCTTACTCACTTCATCCAACTTATTCTTACAAGGCCACCCCTGCAAAGCATAATTTTTAATTCCACAAAGTACTAAACCCTCCACATAACCAGGTAACCAATAACCATTTGAAATAACTTGAATTTCACAGTCTATCAGAGCAACTCAATACTCATCCCACTCATCAAAAATGTGTTCTTGAAGTTGCAAGGGGGATCTGCTCAGAATATCTGCAACTTTATTTCTATGTCCTGGTAGATATTCAACATCATATGTATAATCCAGTAATCTAACAGACACTGTGGCCAGCAATATGAATATGGGGAGTAGCTTTCTTCAAACCATCTGTGGTCAACACTTTTTACTAGTGGCTTGTGATCCATGCATAAAGTGAATCTTGCCCCCCTAAGTACTGTTGAAATGTTTCTGCTGCCCACACACAAGCCAGCATTTCTTTCTCAATAACTGAGCATTTTTCCTCAATAGATGGCAAAGAATGGGAAGCAAAAGACACAGTGCTCTCTACACCTTCGACCAAGACTTGGGTCAAAACAGCTCATAATCCCTTTCCACTAGCATCCGTGGTTATAGTACTGCAAGCAATTTGATCAAAACACTGTAAGAGAACAGCAGCCAAAATATCATTCTTTCTACTCTGAAATTCTTTTTGCAAACCTTCATTAACTTGAGTTCATTTTGCTCCATCAATAACTGCTTAAAATTGTAAGTGTTCCCTGCAAAATCTCTCACAAACTTGAGATAGTATTCTGATAAGACTAAAAATGCTCATAGATCATCTCTCTGATAGAGTCAATGGGCCAGATGTAGCAAAGGTTTAGCGACTTGCAAACGGCGAAAATCGCCATTTGCGAGTCGCTAAAGCCACTTTGCAATGTAGAAATGCATTTTGCGAGTCAGAACCGACTCGCAAAATGCATTTCCGACTCGCAAATAGGAAGGGGTGTCCCCTTCCTATTTGCGACTCGCAATGCGATGTAATTCCATTTGCGACCGCGAATGCGGTCGCAAATGGACTCACAGTTACCATCCACTTGAAGTGGATGGTAACCAAGTCGCAAACGGGAAGGGGTCCCCGTGGGACCCCTTCCCCTTTGTGTCTGGCATTAAAAATAATTTTTCAGAGCAGGCAGTGGTCCAATGGACCACTACCTGCCCTGAAAAATACCGAAACTAAAGGTTTTGGTTTTTTTTTCAAAGTGCTGCTCGTTTTCCTTTAAGGAAAAAGGGCTACACTTGGAAAAAAAAAAACTGCTTTATTTAAAAGCAGTCACGGACATGGTGGTCTGCTGTTCCCAGCAGGCCACCATCCCCGTGAATGCCCTGAATCGCTATGGGGTTGCAAATTGCGACCCACCTCATTAATCTTAATGAGGTGGGTCTTTGCGACCCCATAGCGACTCGCAGAAGGTGTCTGAGACACCTTTCTGCATTCCAAATTGCGAGTTGCAATTTGCGAGTCGCTGGGACTCGCAAATTGCAACTCGCAATTTGGAACAATGCTACATCTGGCCCAATATTCTCTTTTTTAGGGGAAAATCCAGCTTCACTAACTTCATCGCTCAACTAAGTAACTGATTTCCTTCCAAATTTACTTTTCCTCAACTTTGCTGGCAGACCATTTTTCCTCAATATTTCCAGGATCATCTGCAAATTACTAATATGTTCCTTTTTACTTTTCTCTGCCACAAAGATGTCACCCTGGAAATAAATCACTCCCTTCCCACCTTTAAATAATCTATGCCTCAACCTTTGAAATCCAGAAGATGCACACACTAGTCCAATTGGCATGCGGGCAAATCTATAAAAACTAAAATGTGTGATGAATGCCTCGACAATTTTACTCACTGGATGAAGCCAATGACAAGTCAAATGTGGAAAATGATTTAACCCCCTTAGTTTTAGGTAATAACTCATTAATCTTGGGAACAGAGAATTTCTCCATCACAATATTCTTATTGAGGTCATGCAAATCAACACATAATTTTGTTGCCCCACTGGCCTTTCTAGCCACTATCATAGGTGAAAGCCACACTGCACACTCAATGGTTAAATAACACCTTTTATCCAATTCATTCAATTCCTTCGCAAACTCTTCATTCACAATTAGAGGAATATTCCCTAACCTATGACAAATAGGTGTAGCTTCCTCATTAAGTACAATCTTGTGTACAAAACCTTTAAGCTTCCCTATTGGACCAGAGAAAGATCAGAACACTCCACCTTCCAAGTCTCAGTCTCCTCAAATTTAAAATGTTCTAACAGCAACACTTGATGTCTACTGCAGGGATCCAAAAAAAACCCAACCACTTTTGATCAATCCAACCCAGAACCTATTGTCCAAATTCTCCTATATACAATTTACCCATCATCCTTTGTTGTGAGGTTATTTCAGCATCATTTTATGGGCACAATATTTTAGCCATATGCCTGCAGCTTGTGCCCTTTAGGCTGGAAAATAATTCATTTCATTATTTGAGCAGGAGCCTCATTCTGTGGCGTTATTTTTATTCTTTTATCTGTTGGTCACTCTGCTTACAAATTGTTTTCATTTCTTAGCACAACATCTTCACTCTATACTTGCTCAAGGCTGTACATGATCACATTCCATTCCCTGTTGTTCCATTGAAACATATGTATTCTTACGTTAGGACAGTATTCTCAGAACATCAGATGTTTTATTATAAAAACTCCTCTTTGCTCCATATACATTAGAGGGAAATTCCAGACAGAGGTTGCCATTGCAGCTGTCTGCTGAGACTAGACATCTCTTCCGCCTACATGGGAGAAGACTTGCAGTAGACCAACAGCTCTCTTCGCTACTACCATATTCAGGTCTGGGGGATGGTGTTTTCCCAGGGGTCTTGATGGGTGCATTAGGGTTAATACTGCTGTGCTCTAATATAGAACCTTAGTAGTGTAGGTAGGAATCCTAAAACCTAGAATGATGAGACTTTTCTTCTGTTTCACTTTTTCATCACCACTCTACTATTATCATGTTTCGTTATGCTAATCATGGCAGAACATGCCTTTTCATCTAGAATGCAGTTGATTCAATAAAAGTCATTGAGCCAAGTCCTGCCTCTGTTTGCCTTTGCATGTGTGAGGCAAATGTAACTGGGAGAAAAAGGTAGGATCTGTTCTGCCATAATTTCCCTGAGAAATCAGAATGTCCTGCACATGGCTGCCACAAATCACCTCTACTCTTGGGTGCTGGTGAAATACTGCTAGCTGGTTGAAAGGGTTAGGCTGACTATTGTCACACGCTATGGGAGTGGACTCAGTTCTCGACAGCCCGGTGGTGCTGCGACCCGAATCCAGCAGTCTCATTGTTATAATGAGAACCAACATGAGATGGCGTCAACAACATTTGGTCAGGCACTGAATTACAGATCTCCCTGAGTATCTCTGTCTCACTATGTGCTAAAGGCACCACAATACTATATACAGAGATGCCAGTGGTATTGAAGAATTCCTCCTCAGCTGAATAGGTAGCACCTGTTTGAGACAGTAGGTTGTTCAAGCTTGAACCTTAAAAGGATTAATCACCAATAGGGGCCCTTATCTCTGAACAAGTGCATTCAACATGGCAAACCCACAACGAGTAGTAACTGCAGTAAACATGAGACCCCCACACTAATAATTTATTTAATAATGGCCTCACAGCCTAGGGGGGTGCTGTTACATTTGTAGTTGAGGCACATGCAGCTTATAGAATGGAACTATTTTACTCTTGGGTTAACTTTCCAACAGTTGATGGGAACAGCAATACATTCCATCATCATACAAATGCTAATGCACCTGCACAATACAATGAATATAAATACATAGAACTACATTTATCTTTTCAAGACCACCAAAACTGGCTTGATGGTGCCCACCACATACAACACGTCATGTCAGGCTAGATCCTTTGAGCAATGAAGTTCAGGCTTGTCCACAATTGACCACATACACACCACATCCTAATATAGGCGCCTTGGTGGTAGATGAAGTTTGCTATTTAAACTTTGAGCTTGTAGCAATATATAGACTCTTAGTATTTAATGTTTGTATTGCAAATTGTACTAACTCAGCAAGGGATGCTCCACACAACCGCATACAGTCACACCAGGTATTAACCCTGCAGTGGTACATTAAATTATGGGTAAGGTGGTTAATGTGAAGAAATTACATCCTAGAAGCAGTGTTTCCCCATATAGGACCTCAAGATAAACACAGAATTCTCACTATGTGCTTGCCATTTGGGATGGTTCCCTCAGTGGATGACTGCACCACATGTGGCACGTTGTTTGCTGCACTCTACACTACTGCACATGGTACACTAACACTTGCCAATTTTCCAGAAGTGTTAAAACAAATTCACGATGAATACGGGGCTGTCCTGGCCCTGGATTTGGGGATGCAATTAATGGGCAATTTTACTACAATATCCCCAATAATATTAAGTAACCTTAAAGGGGAAGCAGTAGCTTGGGGAAGCAGTATCTTCGGCAGTACGCATGCAGCTGCGGGAGGTTCCTCCACAGGATCAAGAATGTGAGCTGCCTAAAATTATTGCTGAAACCTAATCAAGTATAAGTTGGAATAGTTTGGGAGCCAGACCTAGTAAATCACAATTACAAGGTTAGACCTGACAACTTTAGGGTGGTCTTCGCCCTGCCTCCCTCCATTTTTCTGATCTCATTTTTGCTGGTTTTAGAACTCTGCACAGTTTAGCGCTGCTGACCATTGCTATGCTTGCATTTTATTCCCTAAACACAGTAAAATTGGCTGATACCCAATTGTCATATTTAATTTACCTAGAAGTCCCTAGTGAAGGGCACTAGATGTGCCCAGGGCCTGTAACCTAAATGCTACTAGTACGCCTGCAGCACTGATTGTGGCACCCACATAAATAGACCCTTAGCCATGTCTCAGGCCTGCCACGGCAAGGCCTGTGTATACAGGTTTACTGCCACTTCGACTTGGCATTTAAAACTACTTGACAAGCCTTAAATTCCCCTTTTCTTACATATAAGTCACCCCTAAGGGAGGCCCCAGATAATTCATAGGGCTTGGAGCTATGTAGGTAAAAAGCAGAACACGTACTTATACGTTTTACATGTCCTGGTAGTGAAAAACTCCCAAAGTCATTTTTCACTGCTGTGAAGTCTGCGCCTCTCATTTGTCACCATTAGAAATTTCCTTATATACTTTTAGGTGATAAATTCTGATCTGAGTGGAGTAGACATGTCATATTTGGTATGGTTCGAATAGAAGTAAGAAATCCTACTTACTGGTGAAGTTGGATTTTACCTTACTATTTCAGAAATGCCACTTTTAGAAAGTAGGTATTTCCCTGCACTTACTGCCATCTGTGCCTTACAGCCTGTCTCCAATCCACATCTGGTCTTTGCTGGTTGACAGCGCCCCTTGTGCATTCCACTTGGACAGCCATAAACACAAGACACTCAGCTGCATCTGCATTCAACTGCATACAGATGGGTTTCCCTGGGCAGGAAGTGTGGAGGGGCTCTCACTTACACTTCAAAGGCCAGTGGCCTACTCTCACACAAATGACTGACAACCCCCACAGGACTACTGGCAGACAGGACTGGGTTGGAAGGGGAATTTTTCAAGTTCAAAACCACTCTTTAACATTTCCCTCACTTCAAAGGCACTTTTGGGTGCATATACTGGGTCTCTGACCCCACCAAATCAGACACTTCCTGACCTGCAACTGGAGACTGCCTGGCTGCCAAACGGACTCACCGGGACTGCTTTGCTGTTAAGGACTGCTCTCCTGCTGTTGCCCTGCTGCCTGCTGGCCCCTGATCCTGCTAGAAGGACTCTGCCATCCTCCACAAGTGCTCTAAAAGGGCTTGGATTGAGCTTTCCCCCTGTTCTGAAGTCTCAGGGCCACAAAACCTTTACCAAAGAAAAGAAAATCCCTGTGCATCGGAAAATCGATTAAATGCCTGCAGAAATAGATGCAACACCTGCCTCGCAGCTGAAAAAATCACTGCATCACCTACCAGATCGATGCAGGCCCTGCTCCTTCTTACTAGCCCATCAAGGATTTTCAATGCATTGTCCCTGGGAATCAATTTCTCCCTGCATCGCAGTAAAGAACCAATGCTGCGTTCCTTGAAATTGACGCATCACCTTGCAACGTGGAAAGAAACAGCGCGTCATCTGTGCTGCGGCTGAAAATCCAATGCAGAGCCTTATTGTTCAATGCATCTCCTCCTCTGTGGCCCTGTGCATCTTTATTTTTGATGCATCCCAGGTACTGTGTGTTAAAAGGATACAACCACTGATTTTTAAGGACTGAGACCCATTTAAACCTTTAAAAAGTAATATCTTGACTTGTGCATTATTGTCATTTTGGTCTTATTTTATTCAGATAAATAATATCTTTTTTCCTAAATTGGTGTGGAGTACTTTTTGTGGTGTTTTTACTGTGTTACTGTATGAGTTATTGCACAAATACTCTAAACATTGCCTTATAAATTAAGCCTGCCAGCTCTATGCCAAGCTACCAGAGGGTGAGCACAGGATAATTTGGATTATGTTGTTACTTACCCTGATTATGCTTGTCGTCTCTACTAGGACAGGGTGCATAATTCTGCCAACTAGAGACCCAATTTCTAACACAAGGTAAATCCAATAAGGATTTTACCAATCAAGCAGATGAGGGTTCTAAAAAATGCTGGGATAAGCAAAAACACACATCTAAAAACGACAGGGGAGAATTTCCACATGAGAAGACCCTGAGAAATGCTATAACCTAAGAAACAGGAATAATAAAAACTCCTGATAGATATCAATAGATTGATACACACTAATTGTGTTCATTTCAGAACTCACCGGATAAACATAATGAGAGAGGTGGGCAATCAGAACAAAGAACAGAGTACGTGAAACCTAAAAAAAGATTCACAGCGCTCATCAGAAGTTTTAATTAAAAAAGAAAAGAAACTTCCACAACAAAAACCCCAATCTGCCTGTGCCACCTCCTTGGGAATAAGGGATGCACCAATAAAATCTACTAGCAGGATTCCGAAATTTGGTGATCTAGTGTAAGAAAATGTTGCTGTGAAAAAGGAGTTTGGTCCTTCATATCATGCACTGGTTCTAGTCCTGGAAATACACCAGAACCAGAACTATTATTCTACCACCGCTGCCTGGTTCGAAAGAAAAGTGCTTTGTTTTAATTGATAATGTCAAATTACACCATGTGGCTGTTCTCACACAGCAGACCTAGAGGACTCCTGGGTAGTTCCTGAATCCCTTTCACTATGGACTAGGAAGTTCCTTTACAGGTTTTAACCAGCGACACTGACACTTCCCCTAGCTTAAAGAGGGCGGAAAACGTGTTTCATTAGTACCACTATCATCATCTGGGATATGAAGCATCGAAAATAATGAGCAATTCTACTCAAATTTATCTCAAACTGATGAAATTGTTTACTGCGAACCACCAAGTAAGACGTCTGCCAGTTCTCCACTTCCAAACACGGCTCCAGTCTTTTCACAAACTGCTTTTGGATATTTTGCTGACATCTGGGACTCTTTCACCGACTCATCTACTTCTTCTACTACATCATTGTCAAGAGCATGTAAGCTCATAAATTGGGTCACAATGAATAATTAAATTTGTCAATGGAACTATGTATGGCTCATACTAACTGTACTTGCCTTTCTCCTTTAAATTGGGTTTGTGATCGTCTTTTTCTTACTCATATATGATCATTACCTTCCTGAACACTCTGCAGTCAAACTGGTGGATGAAGTCTTAAAACCACATCTTAACTCACATAAGGTCAGTCGACACTTGTCTCTAGTGAACATTTCAGCTATACCAATTTCTGATGGGAATGTTTGGGATAAAGTATCTTTTGATATATTTGGTCAGACGGAGGTTCTTCAAATTCCATATGTTTTCAAAATTTCAATGAATAATGTGATAACACCTGGGGTTGTTTCTGATGACTGGGATGTAAAAACAGTTGATTCTATGCTTCCTGAGCTAGAGTATTTTACTGTATTAGAAAGTGAAGATAGTTACCAATGAAAAGAAAATTATGGAGATATGTTCTGTTATAATTATTATGAACATAATTTCCTTCATAGAGCTAGTACCCTGAAGACTGATTTTAATCACACACAATGGGAATATTGTCCTACTTCACCAGTGGGGAGTTCTAAAACAAGTATGGGAAAGTTTGCATATTTTTCTGGGCATAATGTTCAAAATGCTGAGTCCTATTATTTTACATTGCCTCCAACGGAAATGCTCAATGTACTGTTAACTGACACAAAATTGAATTATTCTGATTACTTTGATTCCCGGTTGGCTATAGATCCTATGAGTGTTGAATGAAGTCGATTGACTTAAGGAGCGTTTGGACAACTAAAATTTAGCAGATACAGGGAAGGGAAGCTTTATTAGAAAATGCCCAATATCTTTTACAAATTATATTTTTAAATGACACAGTGCAGCAGATGAGTTGTCAAGGCTTGGCAGAAATTAAAGAATTGAATGCGCCCAGTATCCCCACTCCCGCAAAATTTTGCAAATGGAAAAAAAATACTTTAATGCAACTGAAGAACAGCTCGATGGGTGGGTCCAGAAAGGAACATTTAATAAAACACTTTCAAGTCCAGGTGGATGGTTATTGTAGCCAGTGAACACAAATGGTTGTCATGCACTTTTTGTTATCTCCAAGGGGTTTTTTGAGGGAGCAGACCAGACCCTCATTATGTGTCATCAGAACATTCAGGTCTTATGACAGCATAGAGTGTAGGGAAGTTATGATAGGAATGATTAAGAAGTTCCGGGTCCTGTGACAGCATACAGTGTAGGGAAGTTATGCCTGGAATGGTTGAAAAGTTCCTCAATAGACCTTGTAGAAGAACACCTCAGTCAAATAACACAGACTTACAAGATTTCTTGTTAGGCCCCAGAAGACAATGTAAAAAGTGCTTCTTATATGCAATTTGCAACAACATTTGGAAACTTTCACTACAAGAAGCCTCTGTCCGGTTAAGGCGAATAGATCTAGAAAACTTTAAAAATGTATTATCCATTGTAAATAAGGGGATTAACACCTTGTCTTACTGCATATACATTCTTAACAACATCATGCCTTCTGCAATTGACATTATGCAAACTGACAGATCATCCCTCCAACATGGACAGAGTCAACTTAGGTCCATTATGCAATTGAATTGGATACTACAGACATTGAAACGTAGTCACATTCCTATCGAATACGTTAGTACAAAAGACCTGTTCGTCACATTTAATTTGATGTACCAGCAACAAATAATGGCTATGAAGGAAGCAACTTATGTTGGACATCTAAAAGTTAGAAAAGCTGCCTTTTACTGTGGCAGAAATTCCATCTACAGTATGGTTAATTTATGGGGTTATCAATTTGTCTATTTCAACCCTTCAGTTCACATCTTGCTTGGAACACATTCCAGTAGGCAGATATGAAAGACTAGGAGATAGCTACATTCATGAGGTGTGAGAGCTACCCTTCTTGTACAAATGTTTCAATGGCATGAAAAGGTCTTTCTTAGCGGAAGCGAATGCAAGACCTCTGTGAGCCACTCAATGGTTTGTAAACAGCTGTCCTTGCACTGAGAATGTAACGCTTCTGAAGCAAATTTGGCTAGTTATCAGAAAAGAGTTCCTGTTCTCTTGATTCGACCAGCGTTCCATGTGCTCCCAAATGGAAGTTATCTGCTTCTAAACAGTGAGGGTTATTGTGGAATGTGAGTTGGAACTGACACAAAAGTAGCAGATATTTGGCCTCGTGTTGCTACTTCTAATGTAAATTTTGACAAGCTAAGTAGACTAATATCTCTATTGTTTCAGAAACGTATAGTGCCGACATTTGCCCGCAAGACCTAGGTGCTCCAAGTAGTGAAGTCATCTGCAGAGATACAGTCTCTTTTAAATACAAACTTTCCGAGACACTCGGTGAACTCTTGGGATAAATATTCAATGCATCCAATGCTGCCAGGATTGTACATTTCTTAAAGGCTCTTGGTTCTGGGTTCGTCAGCACCTTTTCATCTCTATTTGGTGTAATACCTTCAGCCATACACTCAATATTTTGGGGCACTTTTAGGGATTTCTAAGTACTTTGACCTTAATTGGAGACATTTTTCTGTTGCTATTTTTTGTTCGCAATGTCTGCCCTATCTCAGCAAGGAGGACAGATGGCATTTCCACCAGTGCAACTGTTTCATGAAGGCATGATGCAGTATTTTGAACTACCACTTCTCGAAGAACTGGCGTGCAACTAGTCACTATCCTTTAGACCAGTCCTGGAATGTGTGCACCCCGTGTTTCATTGCTTTTGGTGCCTTTTCGAATGTGCACTGCAATTGAGACTTTCATTGAGGCACTTACTTTCATTGGACACCGATTTGTTGATGTTCTCGCGGAGGGCTCATTACGAGACGTGCGTTGAGGGTGTGTTTACTATGAGAAGCCTCCTATGAGCTGCCTTTTGTGGATCAATTGGCTCTTGGTACTTTAACATCCGGCAGTACACGGAATGCTGCCACCTTGGTGGTAGCTGAGGCTTTGGAACACTAGTGCTCTTTGGTTTTCCTTGGCACCGATTTGGTAACATTAACACCCGCCGAAGTGGGATCTTTCCTTGATTCAATTGTCATGAATGTAATTGGTGATTTTCAAAATGACTCTGACTTTTGATACAATGTTGACATTTGTTTTTTTCTAAAGTGTTCGTTTTTATTTGGCCTGTGTGTTTTGCTTGTAAATGTGTACATTTAACTACCCATTTTAGTTTCTGTTGGAAATGGCCCTTTTTGCAGGGTCATCCCCAGTCTTTTTGCCTCCTGCCTCCTATTTTTTCTGACCTGTTGCTGTTGGCTTTTAAACTCTGAGCACTTTACCACTGCTAACCAGTGCTAAAGTGCATATGCTCTCTGTGTAAAATTGTATGTGATTGGTTTATCCATGATTGGCATATTTGATTTACTAGTAAGTCCCTAGTAAAGTGCATATCTTCACTCAAGACTGTGCATGAGAATGTTGTCAGTACAAAGAAGAACATCATATTCATGGAAAAGTACGTATTCTTATGTTAGGGCATTATTCTCAGAACATCAGATGTTTCATTATAAAAACACCTCTCTGCTCCATATACATTAAAGGGAAATTCCAGCCACAAGTTGCCATTGCATGCTGTTTGCTTCATTGCACCTGTCTGCTGAGACTAGACCTCTTTTCCGCCAACAATGGAGAAGACTGTCAGTGGACCAACAGCCCTCTTTGTTACTGCCATATTAAGGTATGGGGGATGGTGTCTTCCCACGGGGCCTAAATGGCGGATTAGGGCTAACAATGCTGTGCTCTAGTATAGAACCTTAGTAGTGTAGGTGGGAATCCTAAAATCTAGCATTGTGACATTATGGTGTGGGTTGTAAATGGCCTCTCTGCAGGGTAACCCACAAACTTTTTGCCTTCCTCCTTCTCTTTTCCTGACCTAATTTTTGCTGGCTTTTGAACTCTGTGTACTTTACCACTGCTAATCAGTGCTAAAGTGCATATGCGCTCTCCCTAAAACATGGTAACGTTGGCTCATACCCAATTGGCTTATTAATGTAATTGTAAGTCCCTAGTAAAATGCACTACATGTGCCCAGGGTCTGTATATTAAATGCTACTAGTGGGCCTGCAGCACTGGTTGTGCCATCCACATAAGTAACCCCTTAACCATGTCTCAGGCCTGCCACTGCAAGCCCTGTGTGTGCAGTTTCACTGGCACTTCAACTTGGCATTTAAAAGTATTTGCCAAGCCTTAAACTCCCCTTTTTCTACATATATGTCAACCCTAAGGTAGGCCCTAGGTAACCAATAAGGCAGGGTGCTGTGTAGGTAAAAGGTAGGACATATACATGTGTGTTTTATATGTCCTTGTAATGGAAAACTCTTAAATTCTTTTTCCACTGCTGTGAGGCCTGCTCGTTTCATAGGCTAACATTAGGGCTACCCTCATATTCTGTTTGAGTGGTAGATTCTCATCAGGAAGGGGTAAACAGGTCATGCTTGGTATGGCCAGAACATTAATAGAAAATCCTGCTTATTGGTGATATTACTTTTTGAGAAATGTTACTTTTAGGAAGTGAGCATTGGCATTTCTCTGCACCTAAAATCCATCTGTGCCTTACAGCCTATCTCCAATCAACATTTGGGCTAGGCTGGTTGGCAGCTTCCTTGTGCATTTCACCCAGACAACCAGAAACACAGGATACTCAGTCACACCTGCACTCATCTGCATCCTGAATGGGTCTTCCTGGGCTGGAAGGGTAGGGGGCCTGACACTTACATTTCAAAGGCTAGTGGCCTGCCCTCACGCAATGGACTGCCAAACCCCCTACTGGGACCCTGGCGGACAGACCTGTACTGAAAGTGGACCTTGCGCACTTCAAAACCACTCTTTGAAGTCTCCCTCACTTCAAAGGCACTTTTGGGTATATAAACCAACTCAGACACTTCCTGGGACAGACACTCTGAACCAGATCTTGCAACCTTCCAAGAATAGCTGCCCAAAGGACTCACCTGGACTGCTTTGCTGTTAAGGACTGCTGCCTTGCTGTTGCCCTGCTGACTTGCTGGCCTCTGGCTCTGCTGCGAAGTGCTCTCCGAGGGCTTGCATTGAGCTTGCCTCCTGTTTCTGAATTCTCAGGGCCAAAAAGAGTTCTCTTCAAAGAAACTCCTTGTGTGGCAAAAATCGACGCACAGCCTGCCGCAATCGACACACAGCCTGCCTAGCTGTGAAAGAATTGCTGCATCGCCGAACCAGAACGATGCAGCCCAGCTCCCTGAGTGGAGATCGATGCATCGCCTGCGTTCCGACCGGAACTTCAAAGCACAGCCCTACCGGACTGACACATCGCCATGCCGGAACGATGCAGCGTGACTACCTGCGTGAGGAATTGATGCATTGCCTGCAGTGTGACCGAAACTCCAATGCATCACCACACCGGATCGACGCAGCACCTGTGACATCGTCCTGCACGCGCAGGAGTTCCACGCATTGTCCCTGGGTGCCAAAAGACCCGCATCGCCATGAGGATCCAAGCCTGCACGCTGGAAATCGACGCAAAGCCCTTGCAGCTTGGGAAGAATCAACACATCGTCTGTGTTCATCAGGAAATCTGACGCACACCTTCCTTTTTCCACGCATCTCCTTCCCTGTCGTCTTCGTGCATGTAATTTTAACACATACCAGGTACTTTGTGCACACAGGATACATTTGTTGATTTCTAAAAACGTAAGACTCGTCTTATCATTGCAAAAGTGATATTTTAACTGGTGCTTATCAAATTTTGATTGTTTTGATCTTAATTTACTCAGATATATCTTATATTTTTCTAAACCTGTGTGGTGTACTTTTGTGGTGTTTTCACTGTGTTATTCCATGATTTATTGCACAAGTACTTTACACATGGCCTTCTAAATTAAGCCTGACTGGTGGGCACAGTATTATTTGGATTGTGTGTGATTTACCCTGACTAGGATTGTGGTCCCTACTTGGACAGGGGTGTATACCTCTGCCAACTAGAGCCCCCATTTCTAACAGTGGGACTTTTATTATGTTTCACTTTTTCCATCACAGCTCTGCTATTATCATGTTTCATTACCCTAATAATTGCACTACATGCCTTCTTATCTAGGATGCAGTTGATTCAATAAAATTCATTGAACCAAGTCCTGCCTCTGTTTGTCATTGCATGTGTAAGACGAATGTAACTGGGAGAAAGGATAAGATCTGTCCCACCACCATTTCCCTGAGAAATCAGAATGTCATGCGCATACTCTTGGGTACTGGTGAGGTACTGCTATCTGGCCGGAAGTGTTAGGCTGACAGTTGTCACACGGTGTGGAATTGGGCTCAGTTCCTCACAACCTGGTGGTGCTCCTGCCCAAATCTAGCAGTCTCATTGTTATAATGAAAGCCAACATGACACCTTCTTCCTTTGAATTCAAAATCCTGTACCCCAACATAGGAATTTTCTCACCAGCGAAGGTTACAGGATGAGTATCCATTTCAATCAAGTTATCTCCAAAGACTTCAAGGAACTTCTCATTCCATACAGATGTATTTACAATAGTATAAGGTGATTCAGAACCCACCACAATCGAGTTTGCAACACCTCCAAGTTTCATATCACACACAGGTTTCTCCTTTGACCCAGCCTACAAATTTAATATGGGACATTCAACACATAACACCCCCTCTACTTCACTCAGCTCCCCCTGTTCAAAATCAAATTTATCAGCAACATACTTCAGGTTGATTCACACCCTTCTTTTTCCTTCTGTACACTATGGCAAAATGCCCTCTTACTCCACAGTATGAACATTTAGCTTTTGCAGCTTGACAAACTTTGTGTCTAGCCACATATTCCTTGCTTCCACTTCTAAAAGAACTAAGGCCATTTCCCACACCTGACCTGGCATATTACATCACTCATGACATGTCCTATGACATCATTGATGACATCACTGATGACATCTCAAATGACATAGTTTACAACATTACCAATGACATCAATAAATCAATCAATCAAAACAATTTATAGAGCGCGCTACTCACCCGTGAGGGTCTCAAGGCGCTAGTGGGGGGGGGGGTTACTGTTCGAACAGCCATGTCTTGAGGTTTTTTCTGAAGAGTAGGAGGTCTTTGGTTTTGCGGAGGTTGGTGGAGAGGGAGTTCCAGGTTGTGGGGGCGAGGTAGGAGAAGGCCCTGCCTCCTGTGGTGGTTCGATGGAAGCGGGGGACTGTAGCTAGTGCGAGGTCGGCTGATCGGAGGTTGCAGGTGGGAGTGTGGAAATTCACTCTTTCGTTGAGGTAGGTCGGGCCAGTGTTGTGGAGGGATTTGTGTGCGTGGATGAGGATCTTGAAAGTGATTCTCTTGTCTATGGGGAGCCAGTGAAGAGATTTGAGGTGTGCTGAGATTTGTGCTTGGCGGGGGAGGCCAAGGACGAGGCATGACATCATCCAAACTACTTTTTTACACAATACTCTAAGATCCCTGTGTTATACTTTCTCCTAAAATTGCATAATGACTCTAAAAAACTGCTGGGCAGACCGATAGTTTCATCCATGGGCAGCCTATTGGAAAACTTTTTTTCAGACCATTTGGAGAACCCAGTGTTATACTTTCTCCCAAAATTGCATATGGACTCTACAAAACCACTGGGCAGACTAATAATTTCATCCATGTGCAGCCTATTGGAACACTTTTTTTAAGACCGTTTGGAGAATCATTACCATCGTATATAAAAGACAGTATAGATTTTTTTAAGAGTGATTGATGGAATATTTTGGGAAGTCAACTGTCTTCTTATGAGTCTAAATGCCATCATCCTGCAAACACGAATCCCCCATGAGTTGGCAATACAGACATGTCAACATTCCTTCATGCCAGGCCATTCTACTTCTTGGTACATACCAAAATGTTAATAGGCCTGATATGGTATTGTCTAACCAACAATTTTTCCCCTTTACAACAATGAGGTCTAGTGCCAAACCCAGGGCACTGCGATTGGTACCTGGTTGTCCCTCATCTGTGCTGGACTTTATCTTAACTGGTGGGAGGAACAGGTTATGAGCAACAAAATCGATCAATTTGATGAACATGTGGTGCAATGGGTGAGGTATATAAATGATATTTTCTGAATTTGGATGGACTTTAGAGAGGCAGCAGACAGAGGTGCGAAGCTACTAAATAAAAACACATTGAATTTGAGCTTTACGAAACATGTTGAAGAGTACAGTAAAGAATTTCCAGACCTTCAGATCGAAGTTAACAACAGTAAACAAGCAACTAGGCTCTACAGAAAAACAACGTAGGGATTAGTCTGTTACATGCCTCGAGTAACCACCCCCACAATTTGAATGACATTATTCTATTTGAGGAGTTACTTGGAGCAAAGATAAATTGCAGCAAACAAGAAGCCTTTTTGGAAGAAACAAAAGTAATGATAAAAAGGTTTCAGGATAGAGTCTTCTCTATGCGTACCATAAACAACGCCCTGGAAAGAGTAAATATGGTAAAGTGGGAAGATATATTGTTTGGTAATAAAAGCAAGAAGGAAGAGTCACTTAGCATTTTTTTATAACAACATAAATAAGGAAGCTCCTAGACTAAGGCAAGTTCTCTGCAAATATTGGCATGCCCTGAACACTGATGAAAGACTTACTTAGGGCCCTATTACGAGTTTGACGGTACGAGGTCTGCCAAACCCACAGTGGTGGTTGGTCTGCCACATTCCTGGCGGTCTGTCCACCATTTCAACCCTGGCAGTCAGACCGACAGGGGATCGCTGCCACCACCAGGATCATGGATGTGCTGAGTTCAGCACCACTGTGCTGATCACTAGTCCCCTTTCCACCAGCCTTTTCATGCAGGGTCCCCGCCATGAAAAGGCTGGGGGAAAGGCAGTGCAGGGGCCCTCCTGCCCAGTACCCTCAGAATACACATTCTGCTACAGCAGACAGTGTGCAGTCCAAAGGTGCTGGAGGCAACCTGTGTGATGGCATTGGCCCCGGCTCCATGAGGAGATGAGGCCAATGCCGCTGCACTGTTTCCACTGGGATGAGCAGTGGAAACCTCCTAATATGGAAGTTTCCATTTGTCAGCCCAGTCGAAACATCATAATTGGGCCAGTTGGGAGACCGCCAGCTCCACGGTGGTCTTCTCCTACGGGTCTTGTGGGCTGACGGTCGGCCCACTATTCCCACCCTAAATACCTGAATAGTCACCCAAGAAAAACTTATAGAAAAAGTAGTTCATTAAAGGACATACTGTGTCGCAATATGGTCACTAACAATGAAACCCAGAACATAGTAGGTTTTTTCAGATGTACTATTTGTAAGACATGCAAACATTGTAAAAACACTAAAAAAGGTATCCCACTGTGAAGAAGGAATTTGAAATGCGAAAACATCTGTCCTATAATTCTGCTAAAATGAACTAAAATGAACATGCACCAAATATTAAATAGGTAACACAACTCATAAAGCCAAAAAGGGCACTTGAGCACATGAGAGCTATTTCTTAACAGGATAAGCAATGTCCTGTGGCCATATATTTTAAGGTTTTCCACTTGAGTGATACCAGTCAGTTACAATTTTGTGTACTGGACAGGATACCACTAAATGATGGAGGTGGTAACAGGATTTTAGAATTAAGAAATCTGGAGTTCAAGTTCATTATTAAATATCACACTTTAAATCCTACAGGTCTTAATCTTGATGAGGAGCTGTCAATGCTTTTCGGCTAAATTACATTTATATTTAGTATGTTTTTGACAGATCCATCCAGCTGCTCAATCCTTTGTTTGCAGTTGTGTCTAGAAAGTAAAATCTAACCTTGAAATAATCTTGTTTTCCTCAGAGAGAAGAGGTAACACTCACTTCCAATTTTTAACATTAGTTTATATGTTTTTTTTATACAAGTACTAATTGACTGTACCAGCAAATCATTGATACAAGAGAGCTATGATATATCTTCAATTTTTAATAGTTCATATTTAATTTTTACATTTTTTAATATAATTTCGCATAATTTGATATGGTGTTTTATTTAACCTGGGATAAGCTGAACTAAATAAAAGAATTGTAATATTGTAATTTCCCACAGAGTTATGATTAATTGCTTGCGTAAATGTTCAATATTTTCAAAAATTCTTTTATGGTGCAATGTTAGTATCCAAGGGCTAAAGAACTATATTTTACTATATACAGGATTCAGCTAGATTTGCACTGGTGATGTCATGATTTGAACTGAGTATTTTGCCCACATGGCTGCACTAGAATTATCAATAGTTTTTTTCCAAATGTGGCATTTAACAGACTTTACAGGAATTAGTTTGTGTTTGCTGGAATATCACTGAGGAGATGCATTGAACTATACTCACTGGGGATAGAGGATAAATTATGCACTAAGAAAAACACTGTGTTATAATTTCAAGTGGAGTGACAAACTATGAACTCTCATTGAGGACAAGTCAACAAGAATTGTTATATATTATCTGTCAATTTTCCAATTCAGTTTCTAATTAGTGTTAATATTTGTGTCAATATTAGTACAAACATACCAAAATATGCTTTCTTTTGATGTTTTAAGATGGAACCCTTGTTGACTGCCACTAATCGTACCAGCACAAATTTAGTCCGTTTTCACTGTTTTTCACTTTATGCACCGTTTTAAATGGTGTTCAGGTGTCCAACTCTTCGACCTGTGATCAAGGAGAGTTTTCTCCGAAATGTGTTGACAATGGTTGTTGCCAATAAATATAACTGTCAGCACTTGAAAGTTCATGTACTCTTTTTCTTTATGAAAAAAGGATTTGCTGTTGTGGAATATGTTGGGAGTCACACCTGAACACCAACCACTGCATATTTGTACTGTGTCTAGTGTACATTGTGTTTGGATAAAGCATTACCTCTCTGATTAGCTCTAAAAAGAGCAAGACACATGTGTTAGGGATTGCAGGGATTGCTTTTATTCATTCCAGTTTGGCTTGGATGGTATGCTACAAATCAAAAGCTATACTACTACACCTGGTGTAGTAAAAGGCTTCTGTCATCTGCATTAAAAAAAACATAGAATTTCACTGAAAAAAAACAAAGTTACAGAGACGTTATAGTTTGGTATAAGCATTTAAAAAACATTAGAAGTTCACTGAAAAAAACAAAGGTTACAGGCATATTATAGTTAGGTTCTAAATTTACACGCACAAAGCCATAGAAATTCAGCTGTTATAGTTAGAGTTATTTCAAGTAACTATGACACGTGCCCTAAGGTAACTATAACTCACCCCCTCACCATGCACAATTAATTACCCGCCATATTACATCATTGATGACAGCTTCTTTAGCATCATTGAAATCATCACTACAATATTTGCAATAAATTATTGATGAAAAACTGTGCATAGTGGGGTGGAGGTTATAGCAAAATTCAAAAAAGGAAAAAAGAGAAAGAGTGCTCAAATACGGTTAGAGAATCACATTTTTCAAAGAAATATAACATGAAACAAACCAACACACAACCAGTTCGTGCTCAACGTATTAAACAAACAAATACATTCAGACATTACATTGTGTTAACAAAAAACAAAGAATGGCAATGGGTCTACAATTCAACTGAATAGTCCACACAAGATGGGCACAATTATGAACATCAATCCATTTCCAGTTTGCCAGTGAAGCATGGATGGCATTTCGACCATAACTATTAAAGAGTCATCATCAGGACAGAAATAGTTTTTGAACACAAAAAACAAGAAATTTCTAGACCAATGAATACAACCAGAGAGTTATATCTCAAAGTCTTCCTTCAGATAAGAACCAATATGTTGATAATTAACTGTTTATGTAAGCACACATATATGGGTGCTGGGATCTCTAATTGTAGATTTACTTTTGTGAACTGGGCCTAAAAGAGTAAGCTAGGAGTACTGCTAAAATTCACCCACTACAAGAGTAAGTTACACCTACTTATAACAAAATCTTTGTGCATCAGGGGCCAGATGTAGCAAACCGTTTGCGTGGGTTTGCCATGCAGAAATGCATATTGCGAGTCGTTACCGACTCGCAATATGCATTTCCGACTCGCAAATAGGAAGGGGTGTTCCCTTCCTATTTGCGAGTCGCTGTGGGATGCAATACCATTTGCGACCGCGTACGCGGTCGCAAATGGCATCGCAGTTACCATCCACTTCAAGTGGATGGTAACCCACTCGCAAATTGGAAGGGGTCCCCACGGGACCCCTTCCAGTTTGTGACTGGACCCAAAAATATTTTTTCAGGGCAGGGAGTGGTCCAAGGGACCACTCCCTGCCCTGAAAAAATACCGAAACTAAAGGTTTTGGATTCTTTTTAAGTGCAGCTCGTTTTCCAGTAAGGAAAACGGGCTACACTTAAAAAAAAAAAAAAACTGCTTTATTTAAAAGCAGGTCACGAACATGGAGGTCTGCTGACGTCAGCAGGCCTCCATGTTAGCGAGTGCCTATACTCGCAATGGGGCCGCAAATTGCGACCCACCTCATGAATATTGATGAGGTGGGTCATTGCGACCCCATTGCGAGTCGCAGTCGGTGTCTGAGACACCGTACTACATAGCAAATTGCGACTTGCAATTTGCGAGTCGGATGGACTCGCAAATTGCAAGTCGCAATTTTGCATTTTGCTACATCTGGCCCCAGGTTCTTGGCCTTCAATGTTGTTTCCATTTATTTTTCTGAATTTGTTTGCTTAAGGTTGATTTTACAGGTCTTTCATGCATGTGTTGCTTTTAATGTACAATGCTATTTTCATGTGCTTTTGTGAAATTGTTGTTTGTAATTGGACAAATCTACCTTTTTGCACTTGAAGTGTTGTTTTCATATTGCAAACTAGCTAAACAGTTACAATATTTTTAAATGCCATTTTGTGCTTTATTGATTTCAGTGGCACAGATGAAACATTTAGTTTATTAAGTGTACTTACAAAGCAAAATAAACATAAATGTACGCTGCTGCACTATTTGTGGTGCACTTAAAAGCTAATCCACGCCTGGAGCTTTGTGTTTGTTTTTTTGCTTATGCCAAAGTGAAACGGATGTGTCACCATAGGAGCGCATGTGATTAATAACTCTCCTCCCCCACGTGCTCTTTTCAAATCTCACTCTGCTGCCCATCCCGCTTTACATCCTGCTCCCAGTGTTACAATTATACATTATTTAAAAATAAATTAAGTCCCACCCGCCCTCTTTTTACCCCTACCCTGCTCGTTGTTGTTGCTTGCCCCACTACCCGTCCAACCCATATCAGCTTCCATATTACGGTTATTATCATATTCATGTATTTATTTTGCTTTTACTTTTTATTTTCGTTTTAATTTACCATTCTAACCTGGTCACCATAGCTGGATTTAGGTGTTCGAATACCCTCTGGAAACATTAATTTAGCCACACGGTCTCCTTACACCTAAAACTGGTCAACTTATAATTGGGCCCGAAACTGGACATTTCATGAAAGCCTATACCTTTAGACAGTAAAGAACTCCAGAGGATCTTGGCATGTCTGTTCATCTACCATTGTCCTGGGCCTATAACTCTAATACTTTCTCAACTTTTTGAAAATGTAGTTTGAAGCCTCACAATATTAAGATTCCAATAACCTTGCATGAGTAAATTACTGGACAGGTTCCCTGCATATGCCTGGAATGTTCGCTTAAATCATCCAATTCGCATAGCTGTTTTTCACCTAAGGGCAAATTACATGCACAAATAGAATCATATATGAAAGAAAAATCCTGTTCTGACTCACAATTTAAGGAATCGTGGGATTTAGCCTGTCTGGATAATTTTACTCATTCGTTTGTCAGAAAGGTGTAATTTTCAGTGTTGTTAAATCTGCTCAGAGCGGCAGGTTGTTTACTCTTCAGTGCGGTGGTGCACACAAACCTTTTTGTAGGCAACCAAACACAAACACAAAGGTGGTGAACACAAACCATTTTGTAGGCAAATTCCCTCTCTGAAAAACATAGGTACTTTTCTCTTGTGAAGAGAATGATTACGTTTGTCTTCAGGGTGGAAAAGTGGAGTGAATACCCATAAAATTGATGGAGGTTGAGAGAAAACGGTTTTCTTCACAGAAGAAAACAGTTAAACACTGCAAATTCTTCTATAGGTGACATGTATGCGCAGTGAACGACATTCTCTCATATGGTCTGCAAGGGAAATGGAGACTCCTTACTCTAGCTGCAATTCAGCTCTATCGTGTGGAAGCAGCTGCTCTGTCAAGATCTGCACAATACCCTTTGGGCCTGATTTAAGAAAAGCAGTGCTGCACCCAGTGCAGCGCCACTTGTCTTGCACCCCTTAGGGCCCCCCTACCGCCACCATGTGTGCACCGTATCTAAGATACTGCGCACCTTGGTGGTACTTACTGGAACTAGCGTCAACATTTTTTTATGCTAGTTCGGAGTTTTGCAAGATTAGCATAAACAAATGTGACACTAATCCTGCAAAGCCCACTGAAGCCCATTGTAAACAATGGTGTGCCTCCTTTTAACACCCTCGCTGCCAGGCCTTTTCCCCCCTCAGGTGACAGGCCTTTTATTGGCTATTTGGGGCCGTTTGTACTTAAGCCCTCATAACTTTTTGTCCACATAAGCTACCCATGCCAAATGTGCGTCCTTTTTTTCCAACATCCTAGGGATTCTAGAAATACCCAGAGATTGTGTGCTTACCTGGTGGAGACCAAGAAATTAGCCCCAATACAGTGAACATTCGTCAAACAAAATGGGAAAAAAGGGCTGCAGAAGAAAGCTTGTGTCTTTTTCCCTGAAAATGGCATCAACAAAGGGTTTGTGGAGCTAAAATCGGATCTTTGCAGCTTTCAGGAACAGGGAGACCTGAATCAGAAAAAAACATTTTTCAACACAATTTTTGCATTTTACTGGGAGATACCCCATTTTTACTATTTTTGTGCTTTTATCCTCATAGGTGTGAAACCAATGCTGGATCCCAGGCAGCTAAACATTTCTGAAAAGTAGACAACATTCTGAATTCAGCAAGGGGTCATTATGTAGATACTGCAAGGTTTTCCTACAGAAAATAACAGCTGAAATAAAAAAAAATTAGAAATTGAAGAAAAAAAACAGCCATTTCTCTCCACGTTTTACTCTATAACGTTTTCCTGCAATGTCAGATTTTCAAAAGTGTTATGTCTGCTGGACTCTTTTGGTTATTGTGATGTATAGGGCTTGTGTGTTCATCAAGAACCCTAGGTACCCAGAGCCAATAAAGAAGCTTCACCTTGCAATGGGTTTTCATTGTATACCGGGTATAGAGCAATTCATTTGGTGAAATATAAAGAGTGAAAAATAGGTATCAAGGAAACCTTTGTATTTAATAGGCATAAGATAAGGTGTTGAAATTGCACATCTCCGAATTCCGGGGTCCGCATACTAGCATGTGAATTACAGGGCATTTCTCAAATAGATGTCTTTTTTACACACTGTCTTACATTTGGAAGGAAAAAATGTAGAGAAACACAAGGGACAATAACACTTGTTCTGCTATTTTGTGTGCCTTTCCCCAAGTCTCCTGATAAAACTGGTACCTCACTTGTGTGGGTAGGCCTAGTGCCGCAACACGAAATGCCCCAAAACACAACATGGATACATCACATTTTCCCAAAGAAAACTGACCTGTTTTTTGCAAAGTGCCTAGCTGTGGATTTTGGCCTCTAGCTCATACGCTACTTAGGAAAACCTAGCAAACCTGGAAATTTCTAAGAACTAGACACCTAGGGAATAAGTTGTCATGCTCTCACCAGGTTCTGTTTCCCAGAATTCTTAGCAAACCTCAAAACTTGGCAAAATAAATGTTTCCTCACATTTCAGTGCTGCAAAGTTCTGGAATCTGAGGGGAGCCACAAACTTCCTACCACCCACCATTCCCCCAAGTCTCCCGATAAAAATGGCACCTCACTTGTGTGGGTAGGCCTAGTGCCTGCGACAGGAAATGCCCCAAATCACAACATGGACACATCAAATTTTCCCCCAAAAAACTAACCTGGTATTTGCAAAGTGCCTAGCTGTGGATTTTGGTCTCTAGCTCAGCCGGCACCTAGGAAAACCTACCAAACCTGTGCATTTATTAAAACTAGACACCTGAGGGAACCCAGGATGGGGTAACTTGTGGCGCTCTCACCAGGTTCTGTTACCCAGAATCCTTTGCAAACCTCAACATTTGGCAATAAAAACGGTGATAGAAAGTTCTGGAATCTTAGAGGAGCTACAAATTTCTTTCTACTCAGCATTCCCCCAAGTCTCCCGATACAAATGGCACCTCACTTGTGTGGGCAGGCCTAGTGCCCGCGACAGGAAATGCCCCAAAACACAACATGTACACATCACATTTTCCCAAAGAAAACTAACCTGTTTTTTGCAGTTTCTAGCTGCGGATTTTGGCCTTTAGCTCATCTGGCACCTAGGAAAACCTAGCAAACCTGGACATTTCTGAAAACTAGACAACTAGGGGAACCCAGGATTGTGCAACTTGTCGTGCTCTTACCAGGTTCTGTTACTCAGAATCCTTAGCAAACCTCAAAATGTGGCAAACAAAATGTTTCCTCACATTTTGGTGCTGCAAAGTTCTGGAATCTGAGGGGAGCCACAAACTTCCTTCCACCCAGCATTCCCCCAAGTCTCACAAAAAAAATAGCACCTAACTTGTGTGGGTAGGCCTAGTGCCCGCGACAGAAAATGCCCCAAGACACAATATGGACACATCAAATTTTCCCAAAGAAAACGTACCTGTTTTTTGCAAAGTGCCTAGCTGTGGATTTTGGTCTTTAGCTCAGCCGGCACCTAGGAAAACCTACCAAACCTGTGCATTTAGTAAAACTAGACACCTGGGGGAACCCATGATGGGGTAACTTGTGGTGCTCTCTCTAGGTTCTGTTACCCAGAATCCTTTGCAAACCTCAAAATTTGGTAAAAAAACACTTTTTCCTCACATTTCGGTGACATAAAGTTCTGGAATCTAAGAGGAGCCACAAATTTCCTTCCACTCAGCATTCCCACTAGTCTTCCGATAAAAATGGCACCTCCCTTGTGTGGGTAGGCCTAGTGCCCAAGAGAGGAAATGCCCCAAAAACACAACATTGACACATCACATTTTCCCAAAGAAAACAAAGCTGTTTTTTGTAAAGTGTCTAGCTCTTGATTTTGGCCTCTAGCTTATCCGGCACCTAGGAAAACCTAGCAAACCTGGACATTTCTGAAAACTAGAAACTGAGGGGAACCCAGGATTGTGTAACTTGTCGCGCTCTCACCAGGTTCTGTTCCTTAGCAAACCTCATAATTTAGTGAAAAAAACACTTTCCTTACATTTGGGTACTGCAAAGTTCTGGAATCTGAGGGGAGCCACAATCTTCCTTCTACCTAGCATTCCCCCAGGTCTCCTGATAAAAATGGTACCTCACTTGTGTGGGTAGGCCTAGTACCCATGGCAGGAAATGCCCCAAAACACTATGGCCCTCATTATTACATTGGCGGTAATGACCGCCTAACGCCGTCGGGACGGATGCCAAAACACCGTTGTCGCAGCTACCTACCATCCACCATATTATGACCGTAGCTGGAAGTCCACCAGAAGGCTGGCGGAATTCTTGATACGGTTATGGTGGCGGACGGCGGTAAGGTAAGGCGGACGCCAGTAGACCCCCGCAGACCATATCATGACACATAGCAGCGCTATGTCCCGTCTCCTACCAGAGGACTCCACTGCAAGCAAGTAAGTCAGGTGCTCGGACAGGGGTTGGGGTGGGGGGTGTTGTGCGTGTGGGTGTGTGTGTGTATGTTTGTGTGTGCGTGCATGCGAGTGTGTGGAATGCGTGTGTGCATGAATGGGTGTGAGTGTGCGTGTATGTTGTGTGGTGTGAATGCGTGTGTGCTAGAATGTATGTCAGTGTGTGTGGTGTGTGTGAATGAATGTATGCATGCGTGGGTGGATGTGGGTATGAGTGTGTGTATGCGTGTGTATGTTGGCGCGTGAATGTGCGTGCATGTCAGGGGGTTCCGGAGGGGTAGGGTAGAACTCTGGGGAGCGGGTGGGGGAGACCCCTATCAGTGTCAGGGAAGGAATTCCCTGGCACTGATAGTGCCTATCGCCATGGTTTTTGTGGCAGTAAGATTGCAACGAAAACCATGGCGGTAGGGAGAGTCATTATCCCGTGGGTGGAACGGTGACGGCCGCCTGGCTGGAGACTGAAGTCTCCAGCCTGGCATCTGTAACCACCCTAACGGACAGAGTGATACATTGGCGGTTTGGCTTTAGCAAAACCGTCAATGTCATATTTTGGGGAAAGGTACCGCCAGCCTGTTGGCAGTACCTTTCTCCAAAATACCACTGTCCGTCCGGGTCAAAATGACCCCCAATGTGGACACATCAAAATTATCAAATACAAATCTACCTGTTTTTGCGGGGGCACCTGTGTTTTTGGTCCTGGGCTCAGCAGCCATCTAGGGACACATACCAAACCCAGACATTTCTGAAAACTAGACACCTGAGGGAGTCCAGGGAGGTGTGACTTGCATGGATCCCCCTTTGTTTTCTTACCCAGAATCTTCAGCAAGCCTCAACTAAAAAAACAATTTTTTTCCACCTTTCTAGGTGGGATCACCGCACCGGCACACATTTCCTACCACCCAACGTTCTCCCGATAAAAATGATACCTTACTTGTGTAGGTGGGCCAAGTGCCTGTGACAGGGAAGAGCCACAAACATGTAGAAATTGAGGGGGAATGAAAGCGGGTCCAAAAGGGCAGTTTGGAAAAAAAAAGTTTATAGGTTGACAAGTGGGGCAGAATTTTCATCGGTATAGATGCAACAATGCTTGGTGGTAGGAATTTTGTGGATTCCTGCAGATTCCAGAAGGGTCCATCACAAAAATGTGGGGAAAATGTGCAATTTCAAGCAAAGTTGAAGGTTTGCAGGGCACTGTGGGTAGGAAAATGATGCAGGGTGCATGTGAAGCACACCACCCTGGACTCACCCAGATGTTTGGTTTTCAGATGTGTCTAGGTCTCGTAGATTTTTCTACATGGCAGCTACCCAAAGTCCAAAAAGTGCAGCCCTCACCATTCCAAGTGGAATGATTTTGAGAGTTAGAGAAGCACTCATGGCCCAAACGTAAAACCGAAACCCAAAATAATCAAATGTCCTCTTGCTTGCAGTTGGGATAAAGATCTTTTAGTGTGCGGGGGGAGAGCTGAAAGACTGTTATCCCCTTTAGTTGGAGTAGGTGCATACTGGTTGGTAGCCACCACCCCACTTTTTTTTTAAATTCCCTGGCATCTAGTAGGCTTTCTGCCCCCCTACGGAGTGGATTGGGAGTAATTGCCTCATCTGCCCACTGTTGGGCAGAACAACTTCGTCAGCATTTATTTGGGGTGGGGGTATGGCCATACCCCCACCCTCTTTTAAAAAAAACAAATCTTCCCTGGTATTTGGTGGGCTTTCTGCCCCCCTTGGGGCCTTACAAAAATAGCCTGATCTGCAACAATGTGCCCCCATTGGGAGAGACCCTTGCCCAAGAGGCTGTCCCCCAAACAAAACACACACACACTAATGCCTGGTGCCTAAGTGGTTTCTGTCCCCCCTATCGGCCACCAAGGGGGACAGACACGGCCTAAAGAACAAGTTACTTACCTTCTGTAATGCTTTTTCTGGTGGATGCAGTAGCTACCTGTGGATTCCTCACCTTATGAGTTCTCCCAATGCGCCAGCATTCGACGGAAACTCTTCCCAGCTCTTCACGTCGACGAGGATGTCACAATTATACGGCTCTGCACAGGACTCCGTCTGATGTCATTGTGGCAATAAGAGGTCCTCGCCGGTGTGCTGACGTCAGTTTCACCTTTTTTTACGTGCCTTAAACGCAAACGGGTGAAAACTGACCTCACAACAACAACAACATATAAACACAATATTTATTTATACAAAAATACCCAAAACATATATACAAACTAGTAAAAGAAGTCTTGGGATGACCAGACAGGCAACGGGGAGGCGGGTGGGAGTGTGAGGAATCCACAGGTAACTAGTGTATCCACCAGAAAAAGCATTACCGAAGGTAAGTAACTTGTTCTTCTGATGGATACAACTACCTGTGGATTCCTCACCCTATGAATAGAGTCCCAAAGCAGTACCTCACTCGGAGGTGGGTGCCTGACCGGTCACACCAAGAACTCCTGCAACACAGAATGTGCAAAATGGCCGTCCCTCCTAACTTTCGAATCCAAGCAATAATGCTTCGCAAAAGTGTGGAAGGAAGCCCAAGTTGCAGCCTTGCAAATATCCACCACTGGTACACCTATAGCCAAGGCCGAAGTGGCAGACTTAGCCCTGGTGGAATGGGCTTTAATACCCTGAGGAGGAACCTTTTTTTGCCAGTGAATAACAGATCTTTATGCAAAGAATGACCCACCTGGATATGGTTCTCTTATGGACAGCTTTGCCTTTCATCTTGCCCACATATCCAATGAAGATTTATTCATTCACACGAAAGTCTTTTGTTCTTTCAATATAAAAACTCAGAGCTCTTCTCGGGTCTAGGTGATTAAGTATTTCTTCCTCCTTTGAAGGGTGAGGAGGAGGGTAAAAGGATGAAAGATTAATAGACTGCCCCATATGGAAGAACAGAGGCCCTAGTTCTCAACACCACTTTGTCAGCATAAAAGGATGTAAAGGGAGGTTTGACACTAAGAGCCTGGAGATCATTCACACGCCTAGCAGATGTGATAGCTATAAGGAAGACTGTTTTTAATACTAACAGTCTCAATGAACAAGAATGCATAGGCTCAAACGGTGAACCCATTAAAAAAGTTAAAACCAAATTCAAATCCCACAGAGGCATGAGAAACGGAGTGGGAGAAAACTTATTAGTCAGACCTCTCAAGAACCTAACAACTATAGGTGATTTAAACAAGGAAGGTTAATCAGGAAGGCACAGAAAGGCTGACAGTGCCGGTAAATATCTTTTCACAGTCGCAACTGCACAACCCTTCTGTGCTAAAGAAAGGGCAAAAGGCAGAACATCAGATAAATGGGCCTTTAAGGGATCAATTTGCCTCTCTCCACACCAAGTAACAAAATTGCCCATCTGTAGGCATAGACAGTCTTGGGGGAGTGTTGCCTGGACGATAAAATAACATCCACCACTTCTGGAGGGAGATAAAAAGAACTCAGATTGCCCTGTTCAATCTCCAGGCATGTAGGTGCAGGCTCTGGAGGTGGGGGTGTAGAAACTGCCCCTGCAACTGCGAGAGGAGGTCTGCCCTGTGAGGGAGATGGCACAGTGAGAGTTGGAAAAGGTCTGTATACGAGGAATCAAGGGTGTGGGGGGGAACGCGTTAAGTATCTGGCCGCACCAAGACATTTGAAATGCGTCCCCCAATGCTCCTTGTACCGGATAATGGAGGCTGCAGAACGACGGGCAGTGCGCGTTCTCCTGAGTGGCAAACCGGTCTATCTGTGGAAAACCCCACATCCGGAAGATGCGAAGGACCAGGTCTGAATGGAGAAGCCACTCGTGATCGGCCACGAAATGCCGACTGAGACTGTCTACACGTACGTTGAGCACTCTGGCCAGATGGTTTGCTACTATGCAAAGCCAATGGTCCTGAGCCCAGGACCAGAGCCACACAGCCTCTCTGCAGAGAAGGTACAACCCTACTCCTCCCTGCTTGTTAATGTACCACATCACGGTAGTGTTGTTTGTCAAGACTTGAACTGACTGACGCGAAGGGACGGGAGGAAGGCCTTCAGAGCCAGACGTATCACCCACAATTCTAAGAGATTGATGTGAAACATCTGTTCCACTGGAGACCAATGACCTTTGATCTCCAGGTTCCCCAGATGAGCTCCCCACCCTAGAATGGAAGCATCCGTTATGACCGTAGCCACTGGAGGTGGTAGACAAAACAGCCTTCCTTGGGAAAGGTTGCCGTCCACAGCCCCCCATCGTAGGTCCATTGCAGCGTCTCTAGAGATCGTTAATGACTCTTCGAGATCCCCTTTGTGTTGATACCACTGCTTGCGGAGGCACCACTGGAGAGCCCTCATGTGCCAACGTGCATGAGTGACCAACAGAATGCAAGAAGCGAACAGACCGAGCAGACGTAGGACCTTGAGGACTGGAACAATCGCTCAATTTTGAAACATTGGAATCAACGCCTGAATGTCCTGAATCCACTGAGGTGGAGGATAGGCCCGATTCAATGTGGTATCCAGCACTGCCCCTATGAACAGGAGGCGCTGAGAGGACTCCAGGTGAGACTTGGGCATGTTTACCATAAAGCCCAGGTTGAATAACAACTGTGTTGTCATTTGCAGGTGATGGAGCACAAGATCTGGGGACTTGGCTTTTGTCAGCCAATTGTCCAGGTAAGGGGATACAGATACTCCCTTCCTTCTGAGGTCTGCTGCAACAGCCGCCATCACCTTTGTGAAGTCCCGAGTTGCGGAAGTAAGACCAAAAGGGAGGACCGTAAACTGGTAGTGTTGCGACCCCACCACAAACCGGAGATACTTCCTGTGTGACTTGAGAATGGGGATATGAAAATAAGCATCCTGCAAGTCGACTGACACCATCCAATCCTCCTTGTTCAATGCCAGAAGCACCTGCGCTAGAGTCAGCATCTTGAATTTCTCCTGTTTGAGGAACCAATTCAAAATCCTCAGGTCCAGGATGGGCCTCAATCGACCATCCTTCTTGGGAATCAGGAAATATCTCGAATAGCAACCCTGACTCCTTTCTTGCTCTGGAACAAACTCCACTGCACCTTTTTGATAAAAGGACTTGAACCTCCTGCTGCAGCAACAGGAGATGATCTTCAGTGCAAAACAAAGGATGGGGAGGGATGGGAACTCCCGAAAAAGAAGGGCATGCCCTTTCCCCACAATATTTAGTACCCAAGAGTCCGATGTGACTAACTCCCACTCGTGGAGAAAATGAAATATCCTGCCCCCTACGGGAGAAGTATGACTTAAGATGGATGGAAAACTAGGGCTGCTTTCCTTGTTGTGTTCCCCCAGAGGAAGAGGCAGGGTGCTGTTGGGTGGCTCCTCATGTTCTAACCCTCCCCCACACTCTAAACGAGCTATAGGCAGGCTGGCAGGCTGTTGAGTGCTGGACTGAGGTCTCCCACGACAAGTGGATCCACAGCCAAACCCCCTAAATTTTCTAAACGATCTGAAGGGAGTAGATGCAGAATCCTGTAGCCCCAAAGGTCTCGCCGTGGCCCTGCTGTCCTTGAAATATTCTAGAGCAGAGTCTGCCTTGGCCCCAAACAACTTTTCACCGTCAAATGGGAGGTCCAATAAAGTTGCCAGGACGTCAGTTGAAAATCCAGAAGACCTTAGCCAGGCATGTCTCCTGGTGGCCACCGGAGTATCCATTGCCCTGGCCACTGAGTCTGCTGTGTCCAGACCAGACTGGATGATCTGTTTGGCTGCCGCTTGGGTGTCCAAAAGGAGCTCGTCAAACTGCCCCTGTATATCCTGTGGCAAGTTAGATACCACAGCTCTAGCCGTGTCCATCAGGGCATGAACATATCTACCCAACACACAGGTTGCATTGACTAATTTTAGGGCCATGCTGCAAGAAGAGAAAGTCTTTTTAGCGGCTTGCTCCATGCTCTTGGACTCCCTTTCTGATGGAGTAGCAGGGAAGGAACCAGGTGCAGAACGAGCAGAACAAGAACCCTGGACCACCAAACTCTTAGGAGTCGGATGCTGGGATAAGAATCTTGGATCCCCAGGAGCAACCTTGTACCTTCTTGCTACGGTCCTGGACACAGCTGGCGACGTAACAGGCTTTCTCCAAACCTCCAAAATAGGCTCAGTAAGAGCATCATTGAAAGGGAGCAAGAGCTATGCCGAAGAGGAGGAAGGATGCAAGACCTCTGTTAAAATGTTTCTTTTAACCTCTGAAGCTGGCAATGGAAGCTCCAAAAAATCTGCAGCCTTCCTTATGACAGAGATATAGGAAGATGCCTCGTCCGTAAATTCACCTGGGAATGAAAGATCCCACTCAAGGGAGGTATCCAGTCCACTAGCTGACTCCGGACCCTGAAACTGTCCCAAGGGCTCATAAATCTCTCCTTCCTCCAACAATTGTTGCCGGTATTCTTGCTCTTCCAAGAGCCTCAATGCTCTCCTCCCTGACCTCAGCCTGGCCTCTAACCTTGCCGTTGACAGAGAGTTAGACGACGTCGACGATGCCGGCTTCAAGACAGATGGATGTGGCAAAGGAGATACACTCCGTCCCTACCGGGACCCATCTGGCGCCAGAGTTGACTCCATCGGCGCTGTTGGCATCATTTGAGGCAACGACATCTGCGCCGAACCATCACCCTTAGCCTGATAGAAAGGCACAAATGGAGCCGACTTGTATGGAGCCTGCGAGCCCAAGTAGAAAGCTAATGGACCAGTGGGACCAGCCGGTGCACCAGCAGGGGCCATAGCTTTATTAAAAATGCTGAACATAGCATTCAGAAAAACCGCTGGATCCGCTCCCAGAGTCGGGAAGGCAGGAAACCTCTGTTCTTCTTGTGGCGCTTGTGTCAGATCCGAAACTTGTGCCACTGACTCTTGAACTAACACAGGTGAAAAATAAGTTGGAGGACTCACCAGGGACTCAACCACCTTGATGAGTGATGGCGCCGAAGAAGCCTGTGGACTCTAAGGTTGGGGTGTAAAAGTAGGACTGACCTCCCATGCAGTATGATGTCATCTAGAGGGAGACCGAGATCGCGACCGATCTCTAGAAAAACGGCATTGTGAATCATGCCGGCGCAGCTTTTTCTGTGACCTCGACGACCTATGATATGATGAGTCCCTGGTCTTGGACCTCCGGTGGTGCTCTCATCAGGTCCTGTTACCCAGAATCCTTTGCAAACCTCAAACTTTGGTAAAAAAACACTTTTTCCTCACATTTCAGTGATAGAAAGTTCTGGAATCTAAGAGGAGCCACAAATTTCCTTCCACTCAGCATTCCCACCCATCTCCCGATAAAATGGCACCTCACTTGTGTGGATAGACCTAGTGCCCGCGACAGGAAATGCCCCAAAGCACAACATGGACACATCACATTTTCCCAAAGAAAGCTAACCTGTTTTTTGCAAAGTGTCTAGCTGTGGATTTTGGCCTCTAGGTCATCCGGCACATAGGGAAAACCTAGCAAACCTGGACATTTCTGAAAACTAGAAACCGAGGGGAACCCAGGATTGTGTAACTTGTTGCGCTCTCACCAGGTTCTGTTCCTTAGCAAACCTCATGATTTGGTGAAAAAAACACTTTTTCATTACATTTGGGTACTGCAAAGTTCTGGAATCTGAGGGGAGCCACAAACTCCCTTCTACCTAGCATTCCCCCAGGTCTCCCGATAAAAATGGTTCCTCACTTGTGTGGGTAGGCCTAGTGCCCACAACAGGAAATGCCCCAAAACACTATGGCCCTCATTATAACATTTGCGGTAATGACTGCCTACCGCCGTGGCTACGACTGCCAAAACACCGTCGCCGCAGCTACCTACCATCTGTCATATTATGACCGTAGCTAGGATTCTGCCAGAAGGCTGGCGGAATTGTGGCTAAGGAAATGGCGGTGGACGGTGGTAAGGTGGCGCTGCTGCAAGCAGCAGCGCCACACCAGTAGACCGCCGCAGACCGTATCATGACATATGCCGGACGACCCCCCCTACAAGCAGGTAAGTCGGGTGCTCGGTCAGGGGTTGGGGGTGGGGGTTGTTGTGTGTGTGGGGTTATGTTTGTGTGTGTGTGTGTGCATGCGGGTGTGTGGCGTGTGGAATGCGTGTGTTCATGAATGGGTGTGAGTGTGCGTGTATGTTGTGTGGTCTGAATGCGTGTGTGCTAGAATGTATGTCAGTGTGTGTGGTGTGTGTGAATGAATATATGCATGCGTGGGTGGATGTGGGTATAAGTGTGTGTAGGCGTGTGTATGTTGGTGCCTGAATGTGCATGCATGTCGGGGGGTTCTGGAGGGGTAGGGTGGGGTAGGACTCTGGAGAGGGGGAGGGGGCGTGGGAGACCCCTATCAGTGTCAGGGAAGGAATTCCCTGGCACTGATAGTGCCTATCGCCATGGTTTTCGTGGCAGTTAAATTGCCACGAAAACCATGGCGGTAGGCAATGTCATTATCCCGTGGGTGGGACGGTGACGGCCGCCTGGCTGGAGACTGAAGTCTCCAGCCAGGCAGCTGTAACTGCCCTGGCGGACAAGGTGGTACATTGGCGGTTTGGCTTGAGCAAAACCGCCAATGTCATATTTTGGGGAAAGGTACCACCTGCCTGTTGGCAGTACCTTTCTCCAAAATACCGCCGTCCGCCAGGGTCATAATGACCCCCAATGTGGACACATCAAAATTATCAAATACAAAACTACCTGTTTTTGCGGGGGCACCTGCGTTTTTGGTCCTGGGCTCAGCAGCCATCTAGGGACACCTGCCAAACCCAGACATTTCTGACACCCGAGGGAGTCCAGGGAGGTGTGACTTGCATGGATCCCCCTTTGTTTTCTTACCCAGAATCTTCAGCAAACCTCAACTAAAAAATCACAATTTTTCAATCTTTCTGGGTGGGATCACCACACTGGCACACATTTCCTACCACCCAACGTTCTCCCGATAAAAATGATACCTTACTTGTGTAGGTGGGCCAAGTGCCTGTGACAGGGAAGAGACACAAACATGTAGAAATTGAGGGGGAACGAAAGCGGGTCCAAAAGGGCATTTTGGAAAAAAAAGTTTTTAGGCTGACAAGTGGGGCAGAATTTTTATCGGTATAGATGCAACAATACTTGGTGGTAGGAATTTTGTGGATTCCTGCAAATTCCAGAAGGGTCCATCACAAAAATGTGGGGAAAATGTGCAATTTCAAGCAAAGTTGAAGGTTTGCAGGGCATTGTGGGTAGGAAAATGGTGCAGGGTGCATGTGAAGCACACCACCCTGGACTCACCCAGATATTTAGTTTTCAGATGTGTCTAGGTCTCGTAGATTTTTCTACATGGCAACGTCCCAAAGTCCAAAAAGTGCAGCCCTCACCATTCCAAGTGGAATGATTTTGAGAGTTAGAGAAGCCCTCATGGCCCAAACCTAAAACCAAAACCCAAAATAATCAAATGTCCTCTTGCTTGCAGTTGGGATAAGATCTTTCTTTTAGTGTGCGGGGGCAAAGCTGAAAGACTGTTATCCCTTTTAGTTGGGGTGGGTGCATACTGGTTGGTAGCCACCACCCCACTTTTTTTTTTAATTCCCTGCATCTAGTAGGCTTTCTGCCCCCCCAGCGAGTGGATTGGGAGTAATTGCCTCATCTGCCCACCGGTGGACAGAACAACTTTGTCCCCATTTATTTGGGTGGGTATAGCCATACCCCCACACTCTTTAAAAAAAAAAAAAAATCTTCCCTGGTATTTGGTGGGCTTTCTGCCCCCCTTGGGGCCTTACAAAAATAGCCTGATCTGCAACACTGTGCCCCCATGGGGAGAGACCCTTGCCCAAGGGGCTTCCCCCCAAACAAAACGCACACACACTAATGCCTGTTGCCTAAGTGATTTCTGCCAACTCCCGGGGGCAGATCAGCCTAATAGAAATAGGTCAATCTACCCCCAGGGGGGCAGAAATGGCGTAAAATAAATTTCTCCCCCAGGGGAGCGACCCTTGCCTAAGGGGTCGCTCCCCATCTGTAAAAACATTTTTTTTTTAAATCCCTGATTCCTAGTGATTTCTGCCCCCTTGGGGGCAGAGCAGCCTAATTAAAATAGGATAATCTGCCCCCAAGGGATGGGGGCAGAAAAGGCCTAAAATAAATTTGCCCCCCAGGGGAGTGGCCCTTGCCCAAGGGGTCGATCCCCTTGCATGAAATTGGTGCAAAAAAAATCACTGGTGTCTAGTGGTTTCTGGCCCCCTTTGGGGCAGATTGGCCTAAGAAAAATAGGTCGATCTGCTTCCAAGGTGGGCAAAAATGGCCTAAAATAAAACTGCCCCCCAGGGGAGCAACCCTTGCCCAAGGGGTCGCTCCCCATCTATAAAAAAAAAAAATCCCTGATGGCTAGTGGTTTCTGTCCCCCTTGGGGGCAGATCGACTTAATTAAAATAGGCCGATCGGCCACCAAGGGGGACAGAAATGGCCTAAAGAACAAGTTACTTACCTTCGGTAATGCTTTTTCTGGTGGATAAAGTAGCTACCTGTGGATTCCTCACCTTATGAATTCTCCCAATGCGCCAGCATTCGACGGAAACTCTTACCAGCTCTTCACGTCGACGAGGACGTCACAATTGCACGGATGTGCACGCAACTCCGTCTGGTGTCATCGTGGCAATAAGAGGTCCTCGCTGGTGTGCTGACGTCAGTTTCACCATTTTTTATGTGCCTTGGAGGCAAACAGGTGAAAACGGGTAGGCGGGTGGGACTGTGAGGAATCCACACGTAGCTACTGTATCCACCAGAAAAAGCGTTACCAAAGGTAAGTAACTTGTTCTTCTTATGGATACAACCACCTTATGAATAGAGTCCCAAAGCAGTACCGCACGCTGAGGTGGGTGCCTGACCAGTCACACCAAGAAATCATGCAACACCGAATGTGCAAAATGGCCGTCCCTCCTAACTTTCGATTCCAAGCAATAATGCTTCGCAAAAGTGTGGAAGGAAGCCCAAGTTGCAGCCTTGCAAATATCCACCACTGGTTCACCTCTAGCTAAGGCCGAAGTGGCAGACTTAGCCCTGGTGGAATGGGCTTTAATACCCTCAGGAGGAACCTTTTTTTGCCAGTGAATAACATATCTTTGTGCAAAGAATGACCCACCTGGATATGGTTCTCTTATGGACAGGTTTGCCTTTCATCTTGCCCACATATCCAATGAAGATTTAGTCATCCACACGGAAGTCTTTTGTGCTTTCAACATAAAAACTCAGAGCTCTTCTCAGGTCTTGGTGATGAAGTCTTTCTTCCTCCTTTGAAGGTTGAGGAGGAGGGTAGAAGGATGAAAGAGTAATAGACTGCCACATATGGAAGGAAGTGACAACCTTAGGAAGAAAAGCCGCCCTAGTTCTCAACACCACCTTCTCAGCATAAAAGGATGTAAAGGGAGGTTTGACACTAAGAGCCTGGAGATCATTCACACGCCTAGCAGACGTGATAGCTATAAGGAAGACTGTTTTTAATACTAACAGTCTCAATGAACAAGAATGCATAGGCTCAAACGGTGAACCCATTAAAAAAGTTAAAACCAAATTCAAATCCCACTGAGTCATGAGAAACGGAGTGGGAGGAAACTTATTAGTCAGACCTCTCAAGGACCTCACAACCATAGGGGATTTAAACAAGGAAGGCTGATCAGGAAGGCACAGAAAGGCTGACAGTGCCGATAAATATCCTTTCACAGTTGCAACTGCACAACCCTTCTGTGCTAAACAAAGGGCAAACAGCAGAACATCAGATAAATGGGCCTTTAAGGGATCAATTTGCCTCTCTCCACACCAAGTAACAAATTTTGCCCATCTGTAGGCATAGACAGTCTTGGTGGAGTGTTGTCTAGCCGATAAAATAACATCCACCACTTATGGAAGGAGAGAAAAAGAACTGAGATTGCCCTGTTCAATCTCCAGGCACGTAGGTGCAGGCTCTGGAGGTGGGAGTGTAGAACCTGCCCCTGCGACTACGAGAAGAGGTCTGCCCTGTGAGGGAGACAGCACAGTGAGAGTTGGAGAAGGTCTGTGTACCACACCCTTCTTGGAAAATCCGGAGATATTAAAATTACTTGGGCCCGGTCTTGGCGAATCTTCCTCAGAACCCGACGAATCAAGGGTGTGGGGGGAAACGTGTAAAGTAACTGGCTGCACCAAGACATCTGAAATGCGTCCCCCAATGCTCCTTGTACCGGATAATGGAGGCCACAGAACGACGTGCAGTGCACGTTCTCCTGAGTGGCAAACAGGTCTATCTGTGGAAAACCCCACATCCGGAAGATGCGAAGGACCAGGTCTGGATGGAGACGGCACTCGTGATCGGCCAAGAAATGCCGACTGAGACTGTCCACATGTACGTTGAGCACTCTGGCCAGATGGTTTGCTACTATGCAAATCCAATGGTCCTGAGCCCAGGACCAGAGACGCACAGCCTCTCTGCAGAGAAGGTACGACCCCACTTCTCCCTGCTTGTTAATGTGCCACATCACAGTAGTGTTGTTTGTCAAGACTTGAACTGACTGACGCGAAGGGATGGGAGGAACGCCTTCAGAGCCAGACGTATTACCCACAATTCTAACAGATTGATGTGAAACATCTGTTCCACTGGAGACCGATAACCTTTGATCTCCAGGTCCCCCTGGTGAGCTCCCCACCCTAGAGTGGAAGCATCTGTTATGACCGTAGCCACTGGAGGTGGTAGGAAAAACGGCCTTCCTTGGGAAAGGTTGCCGTCCACAGCCCACCATCGTAGGTCTGTTGCAGCGTCTTTAGAGATCGTTATTGACTCTTTGAGATCCCCTTTGTGTTGATACCGCTGCTTGCGGAGGCACCATTGGAGAGCCCTCATGTGCCAACGTGCATGAGTGACCAACAGAATGCAAGAAGCGAACAGACCGAGCAGACGTAGGACCTTGAGGACTGGAACAACCGCTCACTTTTGAAACATTGGAATCAACGCCTGAATGTCCTGAATCCGCGGAGGCGAAGGATGGGCCTGATTCAATGTGGTATCCAGTACTGCCCCTATGAACAGGAGGCGCTGAGAGGACTCCAGGTGAGACTTGGGCACGTTTATCGTAAATCCCAGGTTGAACAACAACTGTGCTGTCATTTGCAGGTGATGCAGCACAAGCTCTGGGGACTTGGTTTTTATCAGCCACTCGTCCAGGTAAGAGAATACAGATGTTCCCTTCCTTCTGAGGTCTTCTGCAACCACCGCCATCACCTTTGTGAAGACTCAAGGTGCGGAATTAAGACCAAAAGGAAGAACCGTAAACTGGTAGTGTTGCGACCCCACCACAAACCGGAGATACTTCCTGTGCGACTTGAGAATGGGGATATGAAAATAAGCATCCTGCAAGTCGACGGACACCATCCAATCCTCCTTGTTCAATGCCAGAAGCACTTGCGCTAGAGTCAGCATTGAATTTCTCCTGTTTGAGGAACCAATTCAAAATCCTAAGGTCCAGGATAGGCCTCAATCGACCATCCTTCTTGGGAATCAGGAAATATCTTGAATAGCAACCCTGACCCCTTTCCTGCTCTGGAACAAACTCCACTGCACCTTTTTGATAAAAGGACTTGAACCTCCTGCTGCAGCAACAGGAGATGATCTTCTGCACAAAACGAGGGATGGGGAGGGATGGGAACTCCCGAAAAAGAAGGCCATAACCTTTCCCCACAATATTTAGTACCCAAGAGTCCAATGTGACTAACTCCCACTCGTGGAGAAAATGAAATATCCTGCCCCCTACGGGAGAAGCATGACTTAAGATGGATGGAAAACTAGGGCTGCTATCCTTGTTGTGTTCCCTCAGAGGAAGAGTGCTGTTGGGTGGCTCGTCGTGTTCTAACCCTCTCCCACCCTCTAAACGAGCCATAAGGAGGGTTGGCAGGCTGTTGAGTGCTGGACTGAGGTCTCCCACAACAAGAGCTTCCACAGCCAAACCCCCTAAATTTGCTAAAAGATCTGAAGGGAGTAGGTACAGAATCCTGTAGCCCCAAAGATCTCGCTGTGGCCCTGCTGTCCTTCAAACATTCTAGAGCAGAGTCTGCCTTGGCCCCAAACAACTTTTTGCCGTCAAACGGGAGGTCCAATAAAGTTGCCAGGATGTCAGTTGAAAATGCAGAAGACCTTAGCCGGGCATGTCTCCTGGTGGCCACCGAAATACCCATTGCCCTGGCCACTGAGTCTGCTGTGTCCAGACCAGACTGGATGATCCGTTTGGCTGCCGCTTGGGTGTCCAAAAGGAGCTCGTCAAACTGCCCCTGCATATCCTGTGGCACGTTAGGTACCACAGCTCTAGCCGTGTCCATCAGGGCATGAACATATCTACCCAACACACAGGTAGCATTAACTAATTTTAGGGCCATGCTGCAAAAAGAGAAAGTCTTTTTAGCTGCTTGCTCCATGCTCTTGGACTCCCTGTCTGATGGAGTAGCAGGGAAGGAACCAGGTGCAGAACGAGCAGAACAAGAAGCCTGGACCACCAAGCTCTCAGGAGTCGGATATTGGGATAAGAATCTTGGATCCCCAGGAGCAACCCTGTACCTTCTTGCTAAGGTCCTGGACACAGCTGGCGACGTAACAGGCTTTCTCCAAACCTCCAAAATAGGCTCAGTAAGAGCATCATTGAAAGGGAGCAGGGGCTCTGCTGAAGAGGAGGAAGGATGCAAGACCTCTGTTAAAATGTTTCTTTTAACCTTCGAAGCTGGCAATGGAAGCTCTAAAAAATCTGCAGCCTTCCTTATGACAGAGTGATAGGAAGCTGTCTCCTCTGTAAATTCACCTGGGGATGAAAGATCCCACTCAAGGGAGGTATCCAGTCCACTGGCTGAGTCCGGACCCTGAAACTCTCCCAAGGGCTCAGAAATCTCTCCTTCCTCCAATAATTGTCACCGGTATTCTTGCTCTTCCAAGAGCCTCAATACTCTCCTCCTCGACCTCAGCCTGGCCTCTAACCTTGGCGTTGACAGAGAGCCGACGTCGACGACGCTGGCTTCAAGACAGATGGATGTGGCAAAGGAGAAGAAGGAGATACACTCCATCCTGACCGGGACCCATCCGGCGCTGGAATTGAGTCTATCGGCGCTGTCGGCATCATATGAGGCGACGACATCAGCGCCCAACCAGCACCCTTACCCTGATAGAAAGGCACAAATGGAGCCGACTTGTATGGAGCCGGCAAGACCAAGTAGAAAGCTAATGGACCAGTGGGACCAGCCGGTCCACCAGCAGGGGCCATAGCTTTATTAAAAATGCTGAACATAGCATTCAGAAAAACCGTCGGATCCACTCTCGGTGTCAGGAAGGCAGGAAACCTCTGTTCTTCTTGAGGCGCTTGGGTCAGATCCAAAACCTGTGCCACCGACTCCTGAACTAACACAGATGAAAAATAAGTCGGAGGACTCGCCGGGGACTCGACTACCTTGATGAGTGATGGCGCCACAGAAGCCTGTGGACTCTAAGGTTGGGGTGTAAAAGTAGGACTGACCTCCCACACAGCATGACGTTGTCTAGAGGGAGACCAAGATCGAGACCGATCTCTAGAAGAACGGCATTGAGAATCATGCCGGCGCCACTTCTTGTGTGACCTTGACAACCTATGATATGACGAATCCCTTGTCTTGGACCTCTGGTGACTCTTGTGTCCTTTCTTCACTTTTGTTAAGAAAAGCTTAGCTTCTCTTTCTTTTAGCGCCTTTGGATTCATCCTCTGGCAAGAAACGCGCCCTTCCACATCGTGGTCCGAAGTAAGACACCATAAACAGTCTTCATGAGGGTCCGTGACTGACATACGACCCCCGCACTCACGTCAAGGCTTAAAACCTGATTTCTTAGGCGGAGACATTGTAACAAGTACAGTAAGACACCTTCGAAATAGTAGCTGTTCGAGAGCTAGGAGAAAGCTGTTAGTGTTGAAGGCACGTAAAAAAGGGAACTGACGTCAGCACGCAGGCGAGGACCTCTTATTGCCAAGATGACGTCAGACAGAGTCGCGTTTGGAGCCGTGCAATTGTGACGTCCTCGTCAATGTGAAGAGCTGGGAAGAAAGTTTCAGTTGAATGCTGGCGCATTGGGAGAATTCATAAGGTGAGGAATCCACAGGTAGTTGTATCCATCAGAAATAAATTTGCCCCCCAGGGGAGCGACCCTTGTCTAAGGGGTCTCTCCCCTTGCGTGAAAGTGACGTAAAAAGAAATCCCTGGTGTCTAGTGGTTTCTAATTAAAATAGGCCAATCTGCCCCTGGTGGGGCAGAAAAGGCCTAATAAAGAAATGCCCCCTTAGGGAGTGGCCTTTGCCTAAGGGGCCGCTCCCCATATATGTAAACACACATAAACTGACACTGACACAAAATCCCAGGTGTCTAGTGGGCATTTCTGCAGCCCGATTGCTTCATGATCCGGCTGCAGAAATGCTCAAAGAGACATGAAAGGCGTTTCCTTTCTGTCAAGCCTCTGCCTGCCCCCTCCCCCTGATTAGAAGAGAAGCTCAGCTTCCAGCGTGATGGGGGCAGCCTTTGATGAGGTCAGCGTGCAATAGCGGGCTGACTTCATCAGATGTCACTGGGAGGGTCGGGCGTCGATGTAAGGGGAAGCGATTCCATTTCCAACCCTGCCGTGGTGGGGTGGGTGGGCAGCCCATGGGGGGAGCGCTAGAGCTCCCCCTATAGGCCTGGTGCAGGACGTAACTATTACGTACTCAGCACCCGAGCGGTGCTGCCGAGGATGTAACCGCTACGTCCCCGGCACCGAAGGACTTGTTGCCGGCTCTGAGCAGGCGTTAAAATTGCCCAAAAAAATGATGCAAAGAAATCTCTTAGATTTCTTTGCACCATTTTTTCAGCCCCCCTAATGGGAGAACGCCCCCTTCGCATACATTATGCCTGGTGCAGGCATAATGCGGTGCTAAGGGCTACAAAGGGGTGCAATGCATACACAGCGCCACTTTACAAATTTGGTGCTGCGATTTTGGCCTCCTTGACATCAATGTGGGGCAAGGAGGCGCTAGGGGCTCTTAATCTGCCCCTTTGAGTTGAAAGTGGAATCACTATACTTTTATTCACATGTAATGGTCTCTTGTGTGGTTGTGGAAGAACATTCTCTGTTTCAAATTTATGCTTTTTAATAAAATTCTGTCATGTACATTATTTCATTCACAATAATTGATCTGTCCATTGTCTCTGAGCAGTTATAATCAAGGTCTTCTTGGTCCCTGTCCTGGGAAGAGAATACAGCAGTCAAGATCCTTTGTGAATCTCTACAAATCCTGTCCCTGTAGCCCTATGCATTCTTCCCCTGAAAATTTGGATCAAGGCAACATTCAAGATCCCTTCTGAATCTCCACATCCATTCTGCTGCCTACCCTGTGCATTGCCCTTAAATATTGGTTGAAATGGGCATACCTTCTCCTTAAGACTGTACTGACTGGCATCTGGGGTTTGTCTCTTGTAAATGTGGATAGGATTATTGACCCAGTTTGGTCCATACCCTTGTCAGCCTCAAGTGGGGTAAGGCCTGTGTAAAAGGAGGTCCTATCTCAATGGCAGAGTCCTCTAGTCCCCAATTGATGCTGCTGTGACCCTCAGAAGCCTTGAGATTGAAACGATTTCTGACAGCCAATTAGTACTGGGGCCGACTGCCTTTCCTCAAATAATACACTGACAGCCAGCTTGCAGGAGCCTGCAATACTCTTGGTGTGTGATACCACACAGGACCGCCCACAGTATTGCTGATTGCCAGAGTGATTCTGGGTATTTGTTATAGGAAGACACAGCGCGTGATAGAAGGAAACAAAAAGTTGCAGACAGGAAACATAGGCCCTCATTCTGACCTTGGCGGGCGGCGGAGGCCGCCCGCCAAAGTCCCGCCGTCAGGTTACCGTTCCGCGGTCGAAAGACCGCGGCGGTAATTCTGACTTTCCCGCTGGGCTGGCGGGCGGTCGCCTTCAGACCGCCAGCCAGCCCAGCGGGAAAGAGGCTTCCACGATGAAGCCGGCTCGGAATCGAGCCGGCGGAGTGGAAGCTGTGCGACGGGTGCAGTTGCACCCGTCGCGTATTTCACTGTCTGCGCAGCAGACAGTGAAATACATGTAGGGGCCCTCTTACGGGGGCCCCTGCAATGCCCATGCCAGTGGCATGGGCACTGCAGGGGCCCCCAGGGGCCCCGCGACCCCCCCTACCGCCATCCGGATCTCGGCGGTCCGACCGCCGGGATCTGGATGGCGGTAGTGGGGGTCGGAATCCCCGCGGCGGTGCAGCAAGCTGCGCCGCCGCGGAGGATTCAATGGGGCCGCGGTACACTGGCGAGACCCCGCCAGTCGTGCCGGTCCGACCGCGGCTTTACCACCGCGGTCGGAATCCCCATTGGAGCACCGCCGGCCTGTCGGCGGTGCTCCCGCGGTCCTCCGCCCTGGCGGTCAAAGACCGCCAGGGTCAGAATGAGGGCCATAGTTGTTATGCTTTTTGAGGAACATGGTGTAGAAAATAAATGGAACATTTGAATTGAAATGGGACAAACAAACCCAAACCTGGTCTCAGGGAGCAGTAATTCTTAACCTGTGGTCCGGGCACCCCTGGAGGTCCGCAAAGCCTACTAAGAGGGTCAGCAACTGCTTAGCAAACTAAATAATATTAACATCAATAATGTGTATAAAAATAAAGAGGGGAAAAGGAAAGTTGAACATTTTAAAACATTCTGTGGAAGTGACAAATTTGAAATTGGAGGCCAATAATTAAGATCGTATCCTCAGATGTATTAATGGGAGCAGTGAAAGTGCATCAAACAGAATATAGTATGGACGGCGAGTGGCTTAAATTGAATTGAGAAAAGCTACAATTACCTTTAAATTCAAAATGTAATTTTTTTATATTTGTTTGTGAATTAAATAAAATAGTTCATCATTTGTTTATTTGTTTGATGAATACTTGTTTCTGTGTTTTTTGTGTATTGTTCTGCAGTTCAAATCATCGAACATGCTTAGGCCGGTGTCACCATCTTGCATTAAGATTCAGTGGGGGTCCCCAGATTCCAATTGAGATTTAGAGCCCTATTATGACTTTAGCAGATGGGAACACCCATCTGCCAAACTCCCAATGGGGTGGTCGCCGCAATGCTGGTGATCTCCCCGCCAGCCCCATTAAGACTTTCCCGCTGGGCTGACTGGTGGAAACCAAGGTTTGTGCCGGTCAGCCCAGGGGGAAAGTGGTTGCACCATTGTCACCAGCTCATAATTAGAACCAGCGGCAATGCTGCCACGCGCTGGGGGCACCAGCAGCCTTGAAATGCGCACTGTGCGCATAGCAGACAGTGCACATTTTCAGGGTGCAGAACAGGCGGCTCCCTGCACTGCCCATGCCATGGACATGGGCAGTGCAGGGACCCGCCTGTGGCCCCCTGCACTTGTTCTCTGCCACCCTTTCCATGGCTGTGAAACTGTGAAAAGGCTGGCAGGGTTCATTTTTGGAAATCCTACCTGCAAAATTATTTCCACCATAGCAGAGGCTATCTGTTGAATCCTAATCTCTCAAAGGGATATCTGTGCATTAATTTCGGCCAATACAACTGGTTGTGGATATTTTGACTAGTTTTTTGTGCTCAAAGTTATCGTCCCAGTGATGACTATGGATTAAAAAAGGACTTTTTCTCTAAAGGGTTCTGGTACTACAGTAAGAGCTGCGGTTATTGCCCTCGCCCTCCCCTTATGTACTCATTCTTGACAATAAGGTGAGGTGCTGCTGGGTGTTCCATATCCCTCATGAACTTATTTCCAGGCACTTTGTATGGTCACGTCTTCTTACTGGAAGGGTCCACAACTATTGCCCCCCTGCAATATTTCCTGATAAAGTGCAGCAGGTTTTAGTGGCATACTTTGTTTTCTCTCTTATCAACAATCTCTTCTTGTTTTGTAAGACTTTCCAGAACCTGAATGAGTACTCTCCTCTGTAGGAAAGGGTGGGGTCTCAGTTAACCAGCCCTTTTCCTCATTACGTGATTATTCTAGTAAAACCCTGAAGTCTTCATTGTCAGCTTCTAAGGTAAGTTAGTCTGAAGCCCACCACAACGTCCGCTTGGATTTTACACCCCTTACCTTTCTGTAAAGGGAGTAGGCTTGTGGATTCTCCTTCCAATCACACTTGAAGACACTATGGGCCTGATTCTAACTTTGGAGGACGGTGTTAAACCGTCCCAAAAGTGGCGGATATACCACCTACCGTATTACGAGTCCATTATATCCTATGGAACTCGTAATACGGTAGGTGGTATATCCGCCACTTTTGGGACGGTTTAACACCGTCCTCCAAAGTTAGAATCAGGCCCTTAATAACAATTCTCTTTCCAGGAAGGATATGCTGTGGCTTGTAAGGAAGCAGGCTTTGTGTATGTTTACCCCCACTTTATGCCCCTTTAGGACTTCTAGGTAGTGGTGTAATGGCTCTGAAATGCCCCATGCCCTGCTAAACAGGACTCAGTGCATGTGCTCTAACCCTTAAAAGGGTGCATGTTTAATTGGCTTGTCCCCATTTGGCATAGCCCAGCTTACTTCTAAGTCCCTAGTATATGGTACCAGGGGTACCTAGGACCTGTAAATTAAAGTGATCACCAGAGACTGCAGCACAGGTTGTGCCACCCAGAGTGAGACACTGTAGAACATGGCTCCCAGTCTGCCGCTGCAGACTGGAAGGGCAGTTTTAAACTGCTAACTTGACTTTGTCATTTAAGGTAGTGACAAAGCCTAAACCTCTCTTTTTAATATTTGAATGTCAACCCTAAGGTAAGCCTAATGAGCCCTAAGGGAAGGTGCTGTATATTAAAAGGTAGAACGTGTACTATTACATGCTTCAGCAGTATAAAACCCCAAGTTGACCTTTTTACTGTGGAAAGACTAGTAGCCCATTTGCAGGTACAAAGCTACAGGCTGACACCTCAGCCCTGCTAACTTCTGTGTGGGGCTATTAAAGTTGGCACTGTAAGGTATCAAATAATCAGTGCATTAAACCTGATTTAGTGGTTACATCGAATGTAATGCCAGTGGTGGGCAAAGGCCAAATTTAGAACTTGCTACTTTAGTTGCCCAAGGTTACCAGTTCCTGTTTACTGTTATACTCAGGGTCTGTCCTGTAGCTAGCTTTCTGCTCTCCTGGGGAGATGTACTAATGACTCCCAGGAAAGATAAAGCTAGAAGCCTGCCACTGGAGGGGGTTTTATCACCCCAGTCATTGAAGCCACATAGGTGTTAGCCCAAAAAGTGAGTTTGAAAGGTGAAGTCGACTTCGAAGGACAAATGGGGAACACTTGGAAGAGGAGCTGCTCTTTTGTATAGGTAGACAGGTTGTTACTAAGGACATGGAAGAGGAAGCCACTCTTTTATTGGTAGCCACACCTCTGGTTTTGGCTAAGTAGTTCTGGATGCTGAGAGAGGGGTTCTGCCATCTTGGGAGTGAGCAGAATGATGCATCCTGGTATAGCCACACGCCCCACTGAATTATCATAAAGAGGGAGGGAATGTGGTAGCCAACTGTATCCTATTATGAAGGCATATTCTGCATATAAATAGGACACCCCTAGTACACAGAACTCGAATCTCAACTGGATTGGAAGGAGGACCAAAGAAGGACTGCCCTGCTGCACCAGGTTCCTGGTGAAGAGAGGCTGCACCGACATGGATTGCACCTTGTGGTTAGCAGATAAGAAGGACTATGTCTGCTGTGTCCTGCTCAAGGAGAAGTCAGCTTCAGAGCCCAGCCAAAGCAAAGAGACTCCAAGGGTCACTCAAATGGTCTCCTTTTCACAGCACAGGGACACAACAGCTGAAGAAGTCTGCTGCAGGCGAGCTGTAGCCCAGAACCCTTGATCCCTAGATCCCCGCTCACCACCATCGTGCAGCACCAGGGACAAGTAGCCAGTGCTCAAATTTGCACCCACCTTCGCTGAGCCCAGGAGCGTCATTAGAGTGCAGCTGGAACTCTTGGAGGGCAAGTTATCGACCCAGAAAAGATTGACTAGTGACCATGATACTGGGCGACTGGAAGTCCAGTGGTGACTGGTCTTCTGCCAGCACAGAGAAGACTTCAAGGGATGTTGACCCTGTTATCAGGATCACCACACTCCATTTGTGGACTGAGCAGTAGTTGCAGCAAGAGCCCAATTGACTGTGTTGCATCCACAACATCATTGGTATATCTTCAGCATACTTCATCCCTTCCATCAGGATCACTTCCATGAGAAAGGGCTGCAAAGGACAAAACTGCCTTAAGCTGACTGAAGACTGCTTCATCTGTTGTGGTAACTGCACCTTATGGCCCTGCTGGTGCCCCTGACTTGCTCTCTACTGGAGTTGGTTCCCTATCCCCTACAGTGACTCCAGGTCTTAGCATTGTAACTAGCCCAAACTTTTTAGGGAAAAAGTGTGTAAGTGTCAAATGTGTTGAATTTGCCAATGTGTGTTCATGGTTCAATTAAAGGATTTAATTTATTATACCATGTGAATTCTACATCTCCAGAACCGTCCAATGTTTTTTTTTCATTGTGGTGTCTAAAAGTACATAAAAATAAAGCCTAGTTTTAGAAATTGGAGTTGGATTTCTTGGGTGTCTCGTTGATTTCTTTTTAAATTGTTTTAGTGCTGTTTAAATGCTTTACGCGTATTCCTTTGTGTAGGATTTGCTGCTCAGAACCACAGCTACCAAGGGTTGAGCTGAAGGTTTGACAAGGGTCCTAAAGGGGTTGGTGAGTGTATTACATGGTGAGCTCACACAACTACAATATATAATCCACCCCATTTTCTCACAGGCCTGTACGAGATTTTGATGGACCAATGATTGTTTACACCCTCAATCTAACATGGCCGCTACTAGTTTCCAGTTCACCTGTATGGGGTAAAGTATGCCCCTTGTTCTACAGCACAATATATTGTACTTTGCAGTCATCCAACCTCCATAGGTTCTTCCTGTCATTTTTTCTTGCAAAAACTGTCAGTGTGCCCCCACCCACCACATTTAAAGCACTGAGATTTTTGAGTGCCTAAAGTGGATTTGAGGATGGGACTGCTCATTGGTCTTTCTATTTTGGCAGCATGGCTCACAGATAGGCCCAAGTAGGGGCTGAAAAAAAACATCCTTGTTGTGCTGTATCTGGTGTTACTCTCCCTCTTTGAGCTTGAGAAAAAGCGATAGCCATTTCAGTAGCCTAGTCAATGGTTAGGTCAATATGTTACCTTAATCACCTTTGTGTAGATGATGGTAGTGCCTCCCAGAGTTTCTCTGCATGAATATTGTCCATAATTGTGCCCTTGTTTGAGTTTGAGGGAGTTAACCACCTATTGGCAGAATCTTTATATTTCCTTACCAGTTCCTCTTTCTTTCCTAAAATAGAGTCTGTATGTTTCACCATCAGTGTCAAGCCTCTTTGTTATTATTGTCTTTATTTCAGGATGAGGGTGTCCACACTGGGATTGGCGGCCTGGTAAGCATCTTGTATGTCCTCATCTAGTAGCAGCTTAGGAAAAGTCCACAGAAATCCTGTGGTCAGTTCCCTATTGAAGTTTATAAACAAAGATTCCGGATCCTAGGGGTACATTTTTCAAGGACTGCTGAAGAGGTCTCAAGCCCTGTTTTGTGAGAATAAAATAGCACCATTTTTAAGTATGTTAAGGTGGCACACAAGACTGACTAGCACCATAGCAAAGTGAGCTAAGGTGGTACTCTGATTAGTATAGACTTGTTGTAGTGGATTCTCCTGGGCTTTTGTGGACTGCTGAAGTCTATTCTTGTCCAGCAAGGGGCAGCAGATATATCTCTCTAGTGCCCACTGTACACTTTTCTGACGTGCTACCAGCTGTGGTACAAAGACCTCATGGTGTGGCACAGAGCCACTAGAAGGATCCCACTTCTGACAAAACCTGTTGCAAGTCTGGCCAGGTACCTAAGAGCTATGCTCAGATATGATCTGAAAATCTAAGTATTTAAGTCACAGCCAAGTGACAGTAAATTGTTTTTAGAGCTAAAGTCTATAGACCCCTTTTCTTTCTCCTTGGATTAAATCCATGCTTCTTCACCTGTGATAGTTTTATAAAGAACTCATGACCACACACGATCTGACATTCTCAGAGTCAGACCCTTGAAAAATCGAAAACAGTTAAGTAAGAGATCATGGCTTACATTTATTTTTTCCATTTCTCTTCTTCTCTCATTTTTTACTTGTTGTCTTTTTCCTTTCTAGTTAAACGTCTGGGTACTTCCCTCTAAATAGGCTTGCTTCGGGGCCCTTCTGCCATAGGCTTTATACAGTTCAAATTGATGTGCTTTTTGCCCATATAAATGGGATACTATATATATGCTCGTAACAAAACTATGACCTTAACAACAGCTGGTATTGTGCTATATTTCAGTCTCCCCACTTCCCTCTGTTACTTTCTAGGGACCAACTTAGCTCTCGCGATCCCATTAAGCCCCTTTCTTGATTTATTTTAATTGGACCCTCTTCCCAGTATAACACACTTACCCGACCGTGCCACAGCCCTCCTGCATCATGTTAGGGCAGGAGGGTGAAGTCGAGTGGATCGTCTCATATTGTTTTCCCACACTGCTCTCTAATCTTCAGGAGAACTTTTCTTGGATGCAGTGCCCCCTCTTTCACGCCTGCTATTCTATGGCGCTGGTAACATGGGTAAGGCTGTTCAAACAGTCTGTTTCAATTCTTGCTGCATTGATCTCCAGTCAGGTATACGGTTCCGCCTACACTGTCCACACAATCTTCCTCCTTACATGTCAAATCCAGGTTCTTGGTAGGCAGAGAGGAATGTCTGTTTTCTTTCTTTCCCTGATAGTTTGTTCCTTCTCTGTTTCACTTTTCTCACTCTATACATGCCTCATTCCTTTATCCGTAGGTGCTATGTTCACTCAAATCTGGAGAGGACTGCGAGCCGAACCACCAAATTCGAGTAAGTGTGACCCCTCAGTCCAACAAAGCGATAGCATCCTGCAAACACAACCTGATTGTGTGGCATTTGGTTCTGCTGTATGATTGAAAGTAATCCGTTCGCAAGCAATTGGTTAGATATTAATGTATTGTATCTGTTGGTTAATTGTTGATTTGTCATCTCTTGCCCCCGCAGTACCTCCCTGTTAGACCTGACATGCCTTAGGGTGGTCACCCCTAACTTTTTGCCTGCCTCCCTCCACTTTTTGGACTCTGTTTTTGCTGGCTTTTAGACTCTGCGCACTTTACCACTGCTAACCAGTGCTAAAGTGCATATGCTCTCTCCCTTTAAACATGGTAACTTTGGATCATACCCAATTGGACTATTTAATCTACTTATAAGTCCCTAGTAATGTGCACTGTATGTGCCTAGGGCCTGTAGATTAACCTCTTAGCTGCTGGGCCTTTCCCCCCCAGTGCTGAGCCATTTTTTGGCTATTTGGGGTAGTTCGCGCTTTGGCCTTCATAACTTTTTGTCCACATAAGCTATCCACGCCAAATTTGCGTCCTTTTTTTCCAACATCCCAGGGATTCTAATGGTACCCAGAGTTTGTGGTTTCCCCTGGAGGAGACCAAGAAATTAGCCAAAATACAGTGAAAATTTCGTTTTTTTCAAAAAAATGGGAAAAAAGGGCTGCCAAAGAAGGCTGGTGGTTTTTTCCCTGAAAATGGCATCAACAAAGGGTTTCTGTTGCTAAAATCACCATCTTCCCACCTTTCAGGAACGGGCAGACTTGAATCAGAAAACCACATTTTTCAACACAATTTTGGCATTTTACTGGAACATACCCCATGTTCAATATTTTTGGTGCTTTCAGCCTCCTTCCAGTTAGTGACAGGAATGGGTGTGAAACCAATGCTGGATCCCGGAAAGCTAAACATTTCTGAAAAGTAGACAAAATTCTGAATTTAACCAGGGGTCATTTGTGTAGATCCTACAAGGTTTTCCTACAGAAAATAACAGCTGAAAGAAAATAATATTGAAAGTGACTTAAAAACAAACAGCCATTTTTCTCCATGTTTTACTCTGTAACTTTTTCCTGCAATGTCAGATTTTTTAAAGCAATATACCGCTACGTGTGATGGACTCTTCCGGTTGCGAGGATATATAGGGCTTGTAGGTTTATCAAGATCCCTAGGTACCCAGAGACAATAAATGAGGTGCACCTTGCAATGGGTTTTCATTCTATACCGGGTATACAGCAATTAATTTGCTGAAATATAAAGAGTGAAAAATAGGTATCAAGAAAACCTTTTTTATTTCCAAAATGGGCATAAGATAAGGTGTTGAGAAGCAGTGGTTATTTGCACATCTCTGAATTCCGGGGTGCCCATACTAGCATGTGAATTACAGGCCATTTCTCAAATAGACATCTTTTTTACACACTGACTTACATTTGGAAGGAAAAAATTTAGAGAAAGACAAGGGGCAATAACACTTGTTTTGCTATTCTGTGTTCCCCCAAGTCTCCCGATAAAAATGGTACCTCACTTGCGTGGGTAGGCCTAATGCTCGCGACAAGAAACGCAACATGGACACATCACATTTTTACATTGAAATCTGACGGGTTTTTTGCAAAGTGCCTAGCTGTAGATTGTGGCCTCTAGCTCAGCCGGCACCTAGGGAAACCTACCAAACCTGTGCATTTTTTAAAACTAGAGACCTAGGGGAATCCAAGATGGGGTGACTTGTGGGGCTCTGACCAGGTTCTGTTACCCAAAATCCTTTGAAAACCTCAAAATTTGGCTAAAAAAACACTTTTTCCTCACATTTCGGTGACAGAAAGTTCTGGAATCTGAGAGGAGCCACAAATTTCCTTCCACCCAGCATTCCCCCAAGTCTCCCGATAAAATTGATACCTCACTTGTGTTGGTAGGCCTAACGCCCGCGACAGGAAATGCCCCAAAACACAACGTGGACACATCCCATTTTTTTACAGAAAACAGAGGTGTTTTTTGCAAAGTGCCTACCTGTAGATTTTGGCCTCAAGCTCAGCCGGCACCTAGGGAAACCTACCAAACCTGTGCATTTTTGAAAACTAGAGACCTAGGGGAATCCAAGATGGGGTGACTTGTGGGGCTCTGACCAGGTTCTGTTACCCAGAATCCTTTGCAAACCTCAAAATGGGGCTAAAAAAACACTTTTTCCTCACATTTCGGTGACAGAAAGTTCTGGAATCTGAGAGGAGCCACAAATGTCCTTCCACCCAGCGTTCCCCCAAGTCTCCTGATAAAAATGGTACCTCACTTGTGTGGGTAGGCCTGGTGCCCGCAACAGGAATGGATCACACAACGGTCAATGTTGGTCCTTACATGAGGCAGCTGTTGACCCTGGGGTGATCCATTCCTGACGCAGGCACTAGGTATAGGCACTCAAATGGGGTAGTGTTTTTATCAGGACAGGTGAGGAATCACTGGGTGGTAGGAATTTTGTGGATCCCAGCAAATTCATGTAGTTTGTGTGACAGAAATGCGAGAAAAATAGAGTTTTTATTCAACATTTCAGCTTTGCAGGGTATTCTGGGTAAGAAAACTTTGGGGAATCCACACAAGTCACACCTCTGTGGACTCCCCCGAATGTCTAGTTTCCAGAAATGTTTGGGTTTCGTATGTTTCTCTATATGGCCGCCGAACCCAAGACCAAAAACACAGGTGCCTGCCTTACGAAACCAGTTTGTTTTGTGATAGATAATTTTGATGTCTCCACAATACGATTTGGGCGGTGGAATTTGGGGCTGATCTAAATTGGGGAGCTCCCAAGAGAGCACTCTCTCTCTCTGCTTGCCGCCGCATTCCCCTGCTCTTTGGGTTGAGCTAACCCACTATTACCCCGTTGCACAGACTGTGCTTGCGAAGGGACAGCAAGACTGTCCTCATCACCTCCCTCATAATTTACTGGAAGAGGAGTTTTCGAACGGGACTCCTCCGACTGAAAAATCACTCCCAGAGTCTGCGCCACTGTCCTATCCCTCAGATGCTGTCTCAGTATCTGATGTCTCAGTCTCTGATCCTATGTCAGAGCTGTCCTCTATAACCCGAGTGACGTCAGCAGTCATCTGTGCTATTGGCTAAACTGTTGCTCTAAAACACTAGCCTACGTAGACAGTCACAAAATTGATGGTGTGTGTGAGATACGTGCAACAGTAGAGGCCACCTTACCTGCGCTTCTTCCCTCAATCAGCACGTTCTTTCAAGACACTCAAAAAACACCTTGTCACATACCATTCGTCACAGTCTTTAGCACCTCCTGTGCCAAGTCCAACAATCATTATTGGTGCTCCCACTCCCTCCTCCTCGGATTCCCTCATTACCACCCAGCAAAAGTGCCCTTCATCTCTCCATAGCCGCCCCCCACCCCGCACATACATTTCATTTGTATTATAGCGCAGGTAATGGCTGACTTTACTAATGTACTCAGCTATTGACATAAAATACAGATTTGCTCTTTGCAGTAGGCATATAAACCTTCTGCGCTTCTTTATGGCACTAAAACTGCCACTAGACAAAAGTCTGATCATTTTGTAGCAGAAACATAATCACAATACTTACTT